>NC_091284.1:121342374-122721541 GCF_032444005.1 Ranitomeya imitator
CGGGAAGAAATACCCGATGGGCGCCGCCATGTTGGGGCGGAGCCACCGGGTCGCGACCTCCCAGAAGGCTCAGCGACGGGGGAGACGCGACCGCGCATGCGCGAAGAGACCAGACGCCGAGAGCCGGCGAAGGAGGAGGCAGAGCGGCGCGGGACAGGATCGTGAGCGCGCCGAGGGATGGGAGAAGCCGGGTAAGTATGTGCGGGCGTGACACTTTTCTCAGGACGTGACACATGGACAGCATACAGATACACGGATGGCACACAAACAAAGATGATGGATCTCACCAGTACTGTTTTTCTGTACAGGAAACACCAGGACGTGTGAAGGATGCCTAATACAGACAGTACCGCATTGACTAGCTGGGAACAAAGAGTCATATGGAAAATATAGTCTATGCAAAAATCAATGATTTCACGAAATGTTTTTCCACAGTTTACAGATATACCAGCCCTTAGATCTTACCCAGCAATTTTCATTCTGAAAGTTGATGGAATCCCTCAGAGTAGAGAAAATGCTTTAACCTTGTCAATTCGTCTGTGTTAATTAGCAATAATACTGGCCTACTATATACAGTTAGGGCCAGAAATATTTGGACAGTGACACAAGTTTTGTTATTTTAGCTGTTTACAAAAACATGTTCAGAAATACAATTATATATATAATATGGGCTGAAAGTGCACACTCCCAGCTGCAATATGATAGTTTCCACATCCAAATCGGAGAAAGGGTTTTGGAATCATAGCTCTGTAATGCATAGTGTCCTCTTTTTCAAGGGACCAAAAGTAATTGGACAATGGACTCTAAGGGCTGCAATTAACTCTGAAGGCATCTCCCTCGTTAACCTGTAATCAATGAAGTAGTTAAAAGGTCAGGGGTGGATTCCAGGTGTGTGGTTTTGCATTTGGAAGCTGTTGCTGTGAGCAGACAACATGCGGTCAAAGGAACTCTCAATTGAGGTGAAGCAGAACATCCTGAGGCTGAAAAAAAAGAAAAAATCCATCAGAGAGATAGCAGACATGCTTGGAGTAGCAAAATCAACAGTTGTGTACATTCTGAGAAAAAAGGAATTGACTGGTGAGCTTGGGAACTCAAAAAGGCCTGGGCGTCCACGGATGACAACAGTGGTGGATGATCGCCGCATACTTAATTTGGTGAAGAAGAACCCGTTCACAACATCAACTGAAGTCCAGAACACTCTCAGTGAAGTAGGTGTATCTGTCTCTAAGTCAACAGTAAAGAGAAGACTCCATGACAGTAAATACAAAGGGTTCACATCTAGATGCAAACCATTCATCAATACCAAAAATAGACAGGCCAGAGTTAAATTTGCAGAAAAACACCTCAAGAAGCCAGCTCAGTTCTGGAAAAGTATTCTATGGACAGATGAGACAAAGATCAACCTGTACCAGAATGATGGGAAGAAAAAAGTTTGGAGAAGAAAGGGAACGGCACATGATCCAAGGCATACCACATCCTCTGTAAAACATGGTGGAGGCAACGTGATGGCATGGGCATGCATGGCTTTCAATGGCACTGGGTCACTTGTGTTTATTGATGACATAAGAGCATACAAGAGTAGCCGGATGAATTCTGAAGTGTACCGGGATATACTTTCAGCCCAGATTCAGCCAAATGCTGCAAAGTTGATTGGACGGCGCTTCATAGTACAGATGGACAATGACCCCAAGCATACATCCAAAGCTACCCAGGAGTTCATGAGTGCCAAAAAGTGGAACATTCTGCAATGGCCAAGTCAATCTCCAGATCTAAACCCAACTGAGCATGCATTTCACTTGCTCAAATCCAGACTTAAGACGGAAAGACCCACAAACAAGCAAGACCTGAAGGCTGCGGCTGTAAAGGCCTGGCAAAGCATTAAGAAGGAGGAAACCCAGCGTTTGGTGATGTCCATGGGTTCCAGACTTAAGGCAGTGATTGCCTCCAAAGGATTTGCAACAAAATATTGAAAATAAAAATATTTTGTTTGGGTTATGTTTATTTGTCCAATTACTTTTGACCTCCTAAAATGTGGAGTGTTTGTAAAGAAATGTGTACAATTCTTACATTTTCTATCAGATATTTTTGTTCAACCGTTCAAATTAAACGTTACAATCTGCACTTGAATTCTGTTGTAGAGGTTTCATTTCAAATCCAATGTGGTGGCATGCAGAGCCCAACTCGCGAAAATTGTGTCACTGTTCAAATATTTCTGGCCCTAACTGTATGGCATTTGCATACTTTATGCCTCAGTCTGACTAGACTGTGTCTGGCCTCATAAAATTTCTTGCAATGAGCAAGATCACACCCATCTAGTCAGCACATGACAGAATTTATGCAGATCGCATACTTGTGGTCGGCGCCAGCACTGGAGAATCCTCACAGTGTGCAGTGCAAAAAATGTGAGGATTGTCAAGTGTGCTGTCATATAGAGAGACTGCAGACTTTTAGCTTAAAACTGGACAACCTCTTTAATCTTAACATTATAGTAGAAGGTGAAAAGATGGTACTTAAATCAACAATACAAGCTAAGTAATAAACTGAAGTAAAAAATCCCAACAACCTAGCAACACAACCTAGTTTGTCCAGCTTAAAAGTCAATTAAAAACTATTATGATCCGCACAAATATAGGACATATTTTGAGTTCTGTCTCTGAGCAGATGGGCCACACTGTATATGGTCTCATTCACACTTTCACCAAAGTGGAAGCTGAAACAGGTGTTAAGTTCTTCATTCATACGCGCCACAGTCTCTTGTTTCAAGTGTCTCATGTCTCACCTATCACATTATAGGTGACCTGTTCTCCCAATAGTAAAGGTCTCTGGAAATTATGTTATCACAAAAAAGCTTTTATTGTACTCACAAGATGAAAACTTGCTGTAAGTTACATTTGAACTCATGATGAGGTTATAATGACCCTGCATCGGGGCAGTGGTCAGTGTTCACTACACAGTGATCTGGTAAAAATTGAAAATATTATATAAATACAGTATAAAGCTGGTTATTAACATTCATATATGATTGTAATAATGTTTCAATTCCTTTTGTTTGATTTATGTTTATATTATTTATCACATTCTGATCAAGTATATGGTTGTGATAGAACTGGCATTTGAATCACTCTTGATTATCAAAAGATCCAACACAGAGACAAAAGCTCCTCATAGGATTTAATGAAGCTAACATTTACAACAGTGCAATGTATTCTGTTGCCCATCTGCCATGCATCCTGATGCACTGCAAGTGGTCCAAAAATTGGGCTTAATTGAATCCTAAGGTGACCAGCTTCAACTTTACAAAAGCCTTGACAGCTTTGCTTCCTCGTTACATTATTATCGCTGGTCTTAACGGGCCAAGTGCTTTAATAGAGGCCACAGATTTCCAAAATGTCTTTTAATATTCTTTATAATTTACAGCAAAGGATAAATTATTTCATATTGTACACCCCTTATCTGCTGTAAAACTCTTTAGGAAGATTTAAGATATATGCACACATTGACTTTTAGATGCATAGATTGGAAAAAGGAAGACACGTCAGTAAAATGCCGGCCGGCATCTTCCTTGGCATCTTTTAATTCATTTTTGCGGTAGCTTTGTGGTCTGG
Source organism: Ranitomeya imitator (assembly GCF_032444005.1). NCBI lineage: Eukaryota > Metazoa > Chordata > Amphibia > Anura > Dendrobatidae > Ranitomeya > Ranitomeya imitator. The sequence continues at coordinate 121,345,980 of NC_091284.1, forward strand.
GTTTTTTTCTTTTAAACTTGCTTGTATGAGTGAATGGCTTCATGGATAATCTTAGGTCATTTCTTTTAGCCATTTTAAGTCTTTGCAAATCTGAAGTGGTTAAAGAAGTTCAGAAGACTAAACCTGTGACTAGCAAGTCGTTTTATTATTGCTGTGCATATGTAAATTTTTTTTAGTTCATTGAGTGCTTTTTAGGTGGGTTATGAAATTGATCCACCTGAAAAAGATGTCATGTTGACAAACTCTAAGCAGGAGCTTCATATTTGTTCAAACCAGTAAGTTCAAATTTAGGTTCTTGCAATCAGTGGAAGTATGGAAGTTGCCTTCCTTTCTTCAAGCTGGGCATCACTCAACCCTTAGTCACATTGAGGTCATTTTTTGACACATGGTAAGTTTTAATACTAGAGGTTAGGATCATCCCAATTGGGTACACCTTGTTGCTGGTGGTATGGCTTTTATGCTTTTTTTAAACAAATTGAGTGTTTACTAACCACCCTATGTTATTTGTATGCACTATTGCTTTTTTACTTACTTACAGCTTGATATATGTTTCTTTTGATTTTATCTTAGATTTTGTTTTTTAATCCAAAATTCCAAAGCTGCAGAGAGTGGCCCCACAGCCAAAATGTATCAGCCAGTATAACTGAGCACAGTTCCAGCATTTGTATGCCCCCAAAATACCAGTCATTCTTAAAAACAGTGATGTCAATGAGTGCCCTCAAAATTGCCATTAAATTTTTCCAGTCACTGTGTGCACCACCCTACGCATGGACAAACACTGTATCTCTAAGGAGGTCTTAAGATTCTCCTAGATTATTGATTCCAAAGGTCAGAAGTAATTAGTAGGGTTGAGCGACCTTGACCTTTTTAGAGTCGAGCCGTGTTTCGCGAAACCCGACTATCTTAGAAGTCGAGTCGAGTGGAATCGGCCGATTATCGCGAAAAGTCGGGTATCGACCGAAACACGAAACCCAATGCAAGTCAATGGGGGAGCATAGTCGGCAGTGAGTGGAGGCCAGGAAAACACCTACACTGCCCATTTTAATGGCAAAAACATCCATTCTTGTTACAGAAGCTTGTCAATCGTAATTTACCTTATAATAATTGGAAGGCATTTGAAATTGGGGGTCATTTGGCTAAAGTTGTGGGGGGTAGGGCTGGTTCAAGTAATTAGTGGGCCCAGGAAATCTGGACCACGTCACGGCAGTGGAGCAGGGAGAGGTAAGTATTTCAACTTTGCAAGTGCTGTGATCCTGAGCAAGCAGGGGGGCCCACTCGTTGGCATTGGCACTGGCACAGGGCCCCTCAAAGTACAGCGGTGTGTTTGCACGGCGGGGGCGCCTCCCACCGGCAGCAACACTTTTGCGTACTATGAGAGGCCCTGTGCCAGTGACGTCGCCAACTAGTATTCCTCCCCCCACCTGATGAAGGAACCTGCACTTTCATCTGCACCTTCCTCTTTGTCCCCGTGTAAGGTGGTATGGTATGCGGGAAGAGGAACCTGACTTTCAGCAGGGTCACAATCTTGCTGTGTAGTGTGCACGGGGAATGTTGCGTTATGGGTCAATGTACCATCAGACTCATCTATCACTGGCTGGGCAATGGGCAGGATGAGGAGGAAACACAGATATAGGCCCAAAGAATAAAGTTGGCTAAATGCAGTTCAAAATTGGTAACACAGGACTAACCAGGGGGCATTGCAGTGGAGGACAACTGGAATGAGAGGCTGACACAGAGAGTAGGCCCAAATCAGTAAGTAGTCAAAATGCAGTTCAAAATTGGCAACCGTAGTAAACAGGCGGCACAGCTTTGTTCAGTGGAGGAGAACAGCAAGGAGTGGCAGACACCGATAGTAGGCCCCAACCCAACTAGTAGGCCAAATGCAGTCTAACATTAACAACTACTTAACGAGAGCCTGAAAATGGAATTTCAGGACAGGAAACCAGGAGAACACCAAGGAGCGGCAGACACTGTTAGTAGGCCCCAAACCAACTAGTACGCCAAATGCAGTTGTTCCATTTAACCACTATTTAACGAGAGCCTGAAGATAGAAGCTCAGGAAAGGCAACCTGGAGAACACCTTGGAGTGGAAGACACCGTCTCTACACCCCATACCCAATTTGTAGGCCTAATGCAGTGTAGTTTCCAACAACTACTGAACGAGAGTAGGAAGATCGAAGCAATGTGGACGAAACCTGGGGAACACCTTGGAGTGTAACACACCGTCTCTCTACACCCCATACCAAATTTGTAGGCCTAATGCAGTGTAGTTTGCAACAACTACTAAACGAGAGTAGGAAGATCGAAGCAATGTGGACGAAACCTGGGGCACACCTTGGGGCGGCAGACACCGTTAGTAGGCCCTACCAAAGTTGTAGCCCCAATGCAGTTTTAAAATTCCTAGAGGCTGAAAACAAGACTATTGACGCTCAGCTTTTTTCAAAGGAACACAGCTGTATTGAGTGGCGCAGACAGACACAGGTAGTAGGCCTTAAAGCAAAAATGTGGCTCAATGCAGCTTAAAAAAGGTTACAGGGGTACACGGGCAGCAGTGGTCTGGTCAGTGTAGGAGTAGTAGAAAGAACGGGCCGCAGACAGGCTTCGAAGGCCTAACATAAAAAAAATTGGGCTGTAGGCACTTTAACATTGGTTCAAGGGGTACACGGGCAGCAGTAGACTGGTCAGTGTAGGAGTAGTAGAAAGATCGGGCCGCAGACAGGCTTCGAAGGCCTAACATAAAAAAATATTGGGCTGTAGGCACTTTAACTTTGGTTCAAGGGGTACACGGGCAGCAGTAGACTGGTCAGTGTAGGAGTAGTAGAAAGAACGGGCCGCAAACAGGCTTCGAAGGCCTAACATAAAAAAATATTGGGCTGTAGGCACTTTAACATTGGTTCAAGGGGTACACGGGCAGCAGTAGACTGGTCAGTGTAGGAGTAGTAGAAAGAACGGGCCGCAGACAGGCTTCGAAGGCCTAACATAAAAAAATATTGGGCTGTAGGCACTTTTAAATAGGTTCCAGGGGTACACGGGCAGCAGTAGACTGGTCAGTGTAGTAGTAGTAGTAGAAAGAACGGGCCGCAGACAGGCTTCGAAGGCCTAACATAAAAAAATATTGGGCTGTAGGCACTTTTAAATAGGTTCCAGGGGTACACGGGCAGCAGTGGTCTGGTCAGTGTAGGAGTAGTAGAAAGAACAGGCTGCAGACAGGCTTCGAAGGCCTAACATAAAAAAATATTGGGCTGTAGGCACTTTAACATTGGTTCAAGGGGTACACGGGCAGCAGTGGTCTGGTCAGTGTAGGAGTAGTAGAAAGAACGGGCCGCAGACAGGCTTCGAAGGCCTAACAAAAAAATATTGGGCTGTAGGCACTTTAACATTGGTTCAAGGGGTACACGGGCAGCAGTAGACTGGTCAGTGTAGGAGTAGTAGAAAGAACGGGCCGCAGACAGGCTTCGAAGGCCTAACATAAAAAAATATTGGGCTGTAGGCACTTTAACATTGGTTCAAGGGGTACACGGGCAGCAGCAGACTGGTCAGTGTAGGAGTAGTAGAAAGAACAGGCCGCAGACAGGCTTCGAAGGCCTAACATAAAAAAATATTGGACTGTAGGCACTTTAACATTGGTTCAAGGGGTACACGGGCAGCAGTAGACTGGTCAGTGTAGTAGTAGTAGAAAGAACGGGCCGCAGACAGGCTTCGAAGACCTAACAAAAAAATATTGGGCTGTAGGCACTTTAACATTGGTTCAAGGGGTACACGGGCAGCAGTAAACTGGTCAGTGTAGGAGTAGTAGAAAGAACGGGCCGCAGACAGGCTTCGAAGGCCTAACATAAAAAAATATTGGGCTGTAGGCACTTTTAAATAGGTTCCAGGGGTACACGGGCAGCAGTAGACTGGTCAGTGTAGTAGTAGTAAAAAGAACGGGCCGCAGACAGGCTTCGAAGGCCTAACATAAAAAATATTGGGCTGTAGGCACTTTTAAATAGGTTCCAGGGGTACACGGGCAGCAGTAGACTGGTCAGTGTAGTAGTAGTAGAAAGAACGGGCCGCAGACAGGCTTCGAAGGCCTAACATAAAAAAATATTGGGCTGTAGGCACTTTTAAATAGGTTCCAGGGGTACACGGGCAGCAGTGGTCTGGTCAGTGTAGGAGTAGTAGAAAGAACGGGCCGCAGACAGGCTTCGAAGGCCTAACATAAAAAATATTGGGCTGTAGGCACTTTAACAATGGTTCAAGGGGTACACGGGCAGCAGTAGACTGGTCAGTGTAGGAGTAGTAGAAAGAACGGGCCGCAGACAGGCTTCGAAGGCCTAACATAAAAAAATATTGGGCTGTAGGCACTTTTAAATAGGTTCCAGGGGTACACGGGCAGCAGTAGACTGGTCAGTGTAGTAGTAGTAGAAAGAACGGGCCGCAGACAGGCTTCGAAGGCCTAACATAAAAAAATATTGGGCTGTAGGCACTTTTAAATAGGTTCCAGGGGTACACGGGCAGCAGTGGTCTGGTCAGTGTAGGAGTAGTAGAAAGAACGGGCCGCAGACAGGCTTCGAAGGCCTAACATAAAAAAATATTGGGCTGTAGGCACTTTTAAATAGGTTCCAGGGGTACACGGGCGGCAGTAGACTGGTCAGTGTAGTAGTAGTAGAAAGAACGGGCCGCAGACAGGCTTCGAAGGCCTAACATAAAAAAATATTGGGCTGTAGGCACTTTTAAATAGGTTCCAGGGGTACATGGGCAGCAGTGGTCTGGTCAGTGTAGGAGTAGTAGAAAGAACGGGCCGCAGACAGGCTTCGAAGGCCTAACATAAAAAAATATTGGGCTGTAGGCACTTTAACATTGGTTCAAGGGGTACACGGGCAGCAGTAGACTGGTCAGTGTAGGAGTAGTAGAAGGAACGGGCCGCAGACAGGCTTCGAAGCCTAACATAAAAAAATATTGGGCTGTAGGCACTTTTAAATAGGTTCCAGGGGTACACGGGCAGCAGTGGTCTGGTCAGTGTAGGAGTAGTAGAAAGAACAGGCCGCAGACAGGCTTCGAAGGCCTAACATAATAAAATTGGACAGGCTGTAGGCACTTTATAATTGGTTCAAGGGGTACACGGGCAGCAGTAGACAGGTCAGTGGAGGCCTAGTGGAAGGAGGGACCGCAGACAGGCTTCGAAGGCCTAACATAATAAATTGGGCTGGCTGTAGGCAATTTAAAATTGGTTCCAGGGGTACACGGGCAGCAGTAGACAGGTCAGTGGAGGCCTAGTGGAAGGAGGGACCGCAGACAGGCTTCGAAGGCCTAACATAATAAATTGGGCTGGCTGTAGGCAATTTAAAATTGGTTCCAGGGGTCCACGCGCAGCAGTAGACAGGTCAGTGGAGGCCTATTGTAAGGAGGGACCGCAGACAGGCTTCGAAGGCCTAACATAATAAATTGGGCTGGCTGTAGGCAATTTAAAATTGGTTCCAGGGGTACACGAGCAGCAGTAGACAGGTCAGTGGAGGCCTAGTGGAAGGAGGGACCGCAGACAGGCTTCGAAGGCCTAACATAATAAATTGGGCTGGCTGTAGGCAATTTAAAATTGGTTCCAGGGGTACATGGGCAGCAGTAGACTGGTCAGTGGAGGCCTAGTGGAAGGAGGGACCGCAGACAGGCTTCGAAGGCCTAACATAATAAATTGGGCTGGCTGTAGGCAATTTAAAATTGGTTCCAGGGGTACACGGGCAGCAGTGGTCTGGTCAGTGGAGGCCTAGTGGAAGGAGGGACCGCAGACAGGCTTCGAAGGCCTAACATAAAAAAAATTGGGCTGTAGGCACTTTTAAATAGGTTCAAGGGGTACACGGGCAGCAGTAGACTGGTCAGTGTAGGAGTAGTAGAAAGAACGGGCCGCAGACAGGCTTCGAAGGCCTAACATAAAAAAATATTGGGCTGTAGGCACTTTAACATTGGTTCAAGGGGTACACGGGCAGCAGTAGACTGGTCAGTGTAGGAGTAGTAGAAAGATCGGGCCGCAGACAGGCTTCGAAGGCCTAACATAAAAAAATATTGGGCTGTAGGCACTTTAACTTTGGTTCAAGGGGTACACGGGCAGCAGTAGACTGGTCAGTGTAGGAGTAGTAGAAAGAACGGGCCGCAGACAGGCTTCGAAGGCCTAACATAAAAAAATATTGGGCTGTAGGCACTTTAACATTGGTTCAAGGGGTACACGGGCAGCAGTAGACTGGTCAGTGTAGGAGTAGTAGAAAGAACGGGCCGCAGACAGGCTTCGAAGGCCTAACATAAAAAAATATTGGGCTGTAGGCACTTTTAAATAGGTTCCAGGGGTACACGGGCAGCAGTAGACTGGTCAGTGTAGTAGTAGTAGTAGAAAGAACGGGCCGCAGACAGGCTTCGAAGGCCTAACATAAAAAAATATTGGGCTGTAGGCACTTTTAAATAGGTTCCAGGGGTACACGGGCAGCAGTGGTCTGGTCAGTGTAGGAGTAGTAGAAAGAACGGGCCGCAGACAGGCTTCGAAGGCCTAACATAAAAAAATATTGGGCTGTAGGCACTTTTAAATAGGTTCCAGGGGTACACGGGCAGCAGTAGACTGGTCAGTGTAGTAGTAGTAGAAAGAACGGGCCGCAGACAGGCTTCGAAGGCCTAACATAAAAAAATATTGGGCTGTAGGCACTTTTAAATAGGTTCCAGGGGTACATGGGCAGCAGTGGTCTGGTCAGTGTAGGAGTAGTAGAAAGAACGGGCCGCAGACAGGCTTCGAAGGCCTAACATAAAAAAATATTGGGCTGTAGGCACTTTAACATTGGTTCAAGGGGTACACGGGCAGCAGTAGACTGGACAGTGTAGGAGTAGTAGAAAGAACGGGCCGCAGACAGGCTTCGAAGCCTAGCATAAAAAAATATTGGGCTGTAGGCACTTTTAAATAGGTTCCAGGGGTACACGGGCAGCAGTGGTCTGGTCAGTGTAGGAGTAGTAGAAAGAACGGGCCGCAGACAGGCTTCGAAGGCCTAACATAATAAAATTGGACAGGCTGTAGGCACTTTATAATTGGTTCCAGGGGTACACGGGCAGCAGTAGACAGGTCAGTGGAGGCCTAGTGGAAGGAGGGACCGCAGACAGGCTTCGAAGGCCTAACATAATAAATTGGGCTGGCTGTAGGCAATTTAAAATTGGTTCCAGGGGTACACGGGCAGCAGTAGACAGGTCAGTGGAGGCCTAGTAGAAGGAGGGACCGCAGATAGGCTTCGAAGGCCTAACATAATAAATTGGGCTGGCTGTAGGCAATTTAAAATTGTTTCCAGGGGTCCACGCGCAGCAGTAGACAGGTCAGTGGAGGCCTATTGTAAGGAGGGACCGCAGACAGGCTTCGAAGGCCTAACATAATAAATTGGGCTGGCTGTAGGCAATTTAAAATTGGTTCCAGGGGTACACGGGCAGCAGTGGTCTGGTCAGTGGAGGCCTAGTGGAAGGAGGGACCGCAGACAGGCTTCGAAGGCCTAACATAAAAAAAATTGGGCTGTAGGCACTTTTAAATAGGTTCAAGGGGTACACGGGCAGCAGTAGACTGGTCAGTGTAGGAGTAGTAGAAAGAACGGGCCGCAGACAGGCTTCGAAGGCCTAACATAAAAAAATATTGGGCTGTAGGCACTTTTAAATAGGTTCCAGGGGTACACGGGCAGCAGTAGACTAGTCAGTGTAGTAGTAGTAGTAGAAAGAACGGGCCGCAGACAGGCTTCGAAGGCCTAACATAAAAAAATATTGGGCTGTAGGCACTTTTAAATAGGTTCCAGGGGTACACGGGCAGCAGTGGTCTGGTCAGTATAGGAGTAGTAGAAAGAACAGGCTGCAGACAGGCTTCGAAGGCCTAACATAAAAAAATATTGGGCTGTAGGCACTTTTAAATAGGTTCCAGGGGTACACGGGCAGCAGTGGTCTGGTCAGTGTAGGAGTAGTAGAAAGAACGGGCCGCAGACAGGCTTCGAAGGCCTAACATAAAAAAATATTGGGCTGTAGGCACTTTTAAATAGGTTCCAGGGGTACACGGGCAGCAGTAGACTGGTCAGTGTAGTAGTAGTAGAAAGAACGGGCCGCAGACAGGCTTCGAAGGCCTAACATAAAAAAATATTGGGCTGTAGGCACTTTTAAATAGGTTCCAGGGGTACATGGGCAGCAGTGGTCTGGTCAGTGTAGGAGTAGTAGAAAGAACGGGCCGCAGACAGGCTTCGAAGGCCTAACATAAAAAAATATTGGGCTGTTGGCACTTTAACTTTGGTTCAAGGGGTACACGGGCAGCAGTAGACTGGTCAATGTAGGAGTAGTAGAAAGAACGGGCCGCAGACAGGCTTCGAAGGCCTAACATAAAAAAAATTGGGCTGTAGGCACTTTAACTTTGGTTCAAGGGGTACACGGGCAGCAGTAGACTGGTCAGTGTAGGAGTAGTAGAAAGAACGGGCCGCAGACAGGCTTCGAAGGCCTAACATAAAAAAATATTGGGCTGTAGGCACTTTAACATTGGTTCAAGGGGTACACGGGCAGCAGTAGACTGGTCAGTGTAGGAGTAGTAGAAAGAACGGGCCGCAGACAGGCTTCGAAGGCCTAACATAAAAAAATATTGGGCTGTAGGCACTTTTAAATAGGTTCCAGGGGTACACGGGCAGCAGTAGACTAGTCAGTGTAGTAGTAGTAGTAGAAAGAACGGGCCGCAGACAGGCTTCGAAGGCCTAACATAAAAAAATATTGGGCTGTAGGCACTTTTAAATAGGTTCCAGGGGTACACGGGCAGCAGTGGTCTGGTCAGTGTAGGAGTAGTAGAAAGAACAGGCTGCAGACAGGCTTCGAAGGCCTAACATAAAAAAATATTGGGCTGTAGGCACTTTTAAATAGGTTCCAGGGGTACACGGGCAGCAGTGGTCTGGTCAGTGTAGGAGTAGTAGAAAGAACGGGCCGCAGACAGGCTTCGAAGGCCTAACATAAAAAAATATTGGGCTGTAGGCACTTTTAAATAGGTTCCAGGGGTACACGGGCAGCAGTAGACTGGTCAGTGTAGTAGTAGTAGAAAGAACGGGCCGCAGACAGGCTTCGAAGGCCTAACATAAAAAAATATTGGGCTGTAGGCACTTTTAAATAGGTTCCAGGGGTACATGGGCAGCAGTGGTCTGGTCAGTGTAGGAGTAGTAGAAAGAACGGGCCGCAGACAGGCTTCGAAGGCCTAACATAAAAAAATATTGGGCTGTAGGCACTTTAACATTGGTTCAAGGGGTACACGGGCAGCAGTAGACTGGTCAGTGTAGGAGTAGTAGAAAGAACGGGCCGCAGACAGGCTTCGAAGCCTAACATAAAAAAATATTGGGCTGTAGGCACTTTTAAATAGGTTCCAGGGGTACACGGGCAGCAGTGGTCTGGTCAGTGTAGGAGTAGTAGAAAGAACGGGCCGCAGACAGGCTTCGAAGGCCTAACATAATAAAATTGGACAGGCTGTAGGCACTTTATAATTGGTTCCAGGGGTACACGGGCAGAAGTAGACAGGTCAGTGGAGGCCTAGTGGAAGGAGAGACCGCAGACAGGCTTCGAAGGCCTAACATAATAAAATTGGGCTGGCTGTAGGCAATTTAAAATTGGTTCCAAGGGGTACACGGGCAGCAGTGGTCTGGTCAGCGGAGGCCGATTGTAATGAGTGTCTGCCAGTTAGTAGTCCAAAACAATAAATAAATGTGAATGTCTCGCATTAAAACAAAACGAAAACACTAAAGGGTGCAATCATTAGGTACAGGGGTGGGATCCTCTGCGTAGTTTCAGACCTACTAATTTGGCGCAAAGTATTTACTTTGGTATATAGAGGACACTGCCCCTGACTATGTTAAGTACCATCATACATGTCAACACAATGGTATTATCAGTGGCAGGAATGGAAGGATGTCAGCGCATAGACTAAACATTGGTGGAAGTGTGAGAGATAACTGTGGAAGTGGTAGAGCAATGTTTGACCTGGGGGTGGGTGAACTCTCTTGTGGCCGGCGGTACAGGCCCAGGGCCCCTCATGTTACAACAGTGTGTCTGACGTTGGGTGCGCACCACCACCGCCAGAGACACTTTATTGTACTATGAGGGACCCAGTGGCAGTGCTGTCGACCAAAAGTGGGCACACCCACCTCTTCAGACAAACAGCGCTCTCACGGGTGCTTGCGCCAAGTCGCGATACCACGGCCCCGTGTGGGGAGTTTGGCCATTTAGGGAGGTGTAAACATGTCGTATGCTGGACAATCAGCTGCAGCAAATTAAGACATTAGAAAAGTAATTCACAGTAGTCCACAGGCAAGAGCTTTTCATAGGAAAGCTAGGTGTCGGCCGGGCAAGGTGGGGCAAAAGAATTCGAAATCCAGTTGTGGTTCATTTTAATGAATGTTAGATCATCAACATTTTGGGTAGCCAGACGAGTCCTTTTTTCGGTTAATATTGAACCTGCAGCACTGAATACTCTTTCTGATAGGACACTAGCTGCCGGGCAAGCAAGCTCCTGCAATGCATATTCTGCCAATTCTGGCCAGGTGTCTAATTTGGATGCCCAGTAATCAAATGGGAATCATGGTTGAGGGAGAACATCGATAAGGGATGAAAAATAGTTTGTAACCATACTGGACAAATGTTGTCTCCTGTCACTTTCAATTGATGCAGCAGTACCTGTCCTGTCTGCGGTCATAGCAAAATCACTCCACAACCTGGTCAGAAAACCCCTCTGTCCAACGCCACTTCTGATGTGTGCACCCCTAACACTCCTGGTCTGCTGCCCCCTGGAGCTCGTGTGAGAACGATCACGGGCGCTGTGTGCTGGGAATGCCTGAAGCAAACGGTCAACAAGAGTTGATTGTTTGGTTGCTAATATTAGTTCCAAGTTCTCATGTGGCATAATATTTTGCAATTTGCCTTTATAGCGAGGATCAAGGAGGCAGGCCAACCAGTAATCGTCATCGTTCATCATTTTAGTAATGCGTGTGTCCCTTTTGAGGATACGTAAGGCATAATCCTCCATGTGGGCCAAAGTTCCAGTTGTCAAATCTGCGGTTGTGATTGGTTGAGGGGCAGTTTCAGGCAAATCTACAACACTTGTGTCCCTCAAAAAACCAGAACCCGGCCTTGCCACGCAACCAATTTCCAGTGCCCCCGGGAAAGCTTCCTCATTAAAAATATACTCATCCCCATCATCCTCCTCGTCCTCCACCTCCCCTTCGCCCGCTACCTCGTCCTGTACACTGCCCTGACCAGACAATGGCTGACTGTCATCAAGGCTTTCTTCTTCCTCTGGTGCAGACGCCTAATCCTTTATGTGCGTCAAACTTTGCATCAGCAGACACATTAGGGGGATGCTCATGCTTATTATGGTGTTGTCTGCACTAACCAGCCGTGTGCATTCCTCAAAACACTGAAGGACTTGACACATGTCTTGTATCTTCGACCACTGCACACCTGACAACTCCATGTCTGCCATCCTACTGCCTGCCCGTGTATGTGTATCCTCCCACAAAAACATAACAGCCCGCCTCTGTTCGCACAGTCTCTGAAGCATGTGCAGTGTTGAGTTCCACCTTGTTGCAACGTCTATGATTAGGCGATGCTGGGGAAGGTTGAAAGACCGCTGATAGGTCTGCATACGGCTGGAGTGTACAGGCGAACGGCGGATATGTGAGCAAAGTCCACGCACTTTGAGGAGCAGGTCGGAGAACCCAGGATAAGTTTTCAATAAGCACTGCACCACCAGGTTTAAGGTGTGAGCCAGGCAAGGAATGTGTTTCAGTTGGGAAAGGGAGATGGCAGCCATGAAATTCCTTCCATTATCACTCACTACCTTGCCTGCCTCAAGATCTACTGTGCCCAGCCACGACTGCGTTTCTTGCTGCAAGAACTCGGACAGAACTTCTGCGGTGTGTCTGTTGTCGCCCAAACACTTCATAGCCAATACAGCCTGCTGACGCTTGCCAGTAGCTGGCCCATAATGGGACAACTGGTGTGCAACAGTGTCAGCTGCCGATGGAGTGGTTGGGCGACTGCGGTCTGTGGAAGAGCTCTCGCTTCTGCAGGAGGACGAGGAGGAGGAGGGGGTGCGAACGCCTACAGCCAACTGTTTCCTAGACCGTGGGCTAGGCACAACTGTCCCGAAATTGATGTCCCCTGTGGACACTGCATCCACCACATTCACCCAGTGTGCCGTGATGGACACGTAGCGTCCCTGGCCATGCCTACTGGTCCATGCATCTGTAGTCAGGTGCACCTTTGTACTCACAGATTGCCTGAGTGCATGGACGATGTGCTGTTTAACATGCTGGTGCAGGGCTGGGATGGCTTTTCTGGAAAAAAAGTGTCGACTGGGTAGCTCGTAGCGTGGTTCAGCGTACTCCATCAGGGCTTTGAAAGCTTCGCTTTCAACTAACCGGTAGGGCATCATCTCTAAAGAGATTAGTCTAGCTATGTGGGCGTTAAAACCCTGTGTACGCGGATGCGAGGATAAGTACTTCCTTTTTCTAACCAGAGTCTCATGCAGGGTGAGCTGGACTGGAGAGCTGGAGATCATGGAACTAGCGGGTGTGCCGGTGGACATGGCAGACTGAGAGACGGTTGGAGACGGTGTTGTTTCCGCCGGTGCCCTAGATGCAGTATTTCCTCCTACAAAACTGGTGATTCCCTGACCCTGACTGCTCTGGGCTGGCAAAGAAACCTGCACAGATACTGCCGGTGGTGCGGAAAATGGTGGCCTTACAGTGACGGAAGGGATGTTGCGTTGCTGACTAGCTTCATTGGCCGAGGGTGCTACAACCTTAAGGGACGTTTGGTAGTTAGTCCAGGCTTGCAAATGCATGGTGGTTAAATGTCTATGCATGCAACTTGTATTGAGACTTTTCAGATTCTGACCTCTGCTTAAGCTAGTTGAACATTTTTGACAGATGACTTTGCGCTGATCAATTGGATGTTGTTTAAAAAAATGCCAGACTGCACTCTTCCTAGCATCGGATCCCTTTTCAGGGATTGCAGACTGAGCTTTAACCGGGTGGCCACGCTGTCCTCCAACAGGTTTTGGCTTTGCCACGCGTTTTGGGCCAAGTACGGGCCCGGCAGATGGAACCTGTTGCGATGTTGATGCCTGCTGCGGCCCCTCCTCCACCTCCGCTTCAGAACTACTGCCGCCTGCACCCTGTTCCCCCAATGGCTGCCAATCGGGGTCAACAACTGGGTCATCTATTACCTCCTCTTCTAGCTCATGTGCAACTTCGTCTGTGTCACCGTGTCGGTCGGTGGTATAGCGTTCGTGACGGGGCAACATAGTCTCATCAGGGTCTGATTGTGGATCAGTACCCTGAGAGGGCAATGTTGTGGTCTGAGTCAAAGGACCAGCATAGTAGTCTGGCTGTGGCTGTGCATCAGTGCACTCCATGTCAGAATCTACTTGTAATGGGCATGGCCTGTTAACTGTTTCACTTTCTAAGCCAGGGATGGTATGTGTAAAGAGCTCCATGGAGTAACCCGTTGTGTCGCCTGCTGCATCCTTCTCTCTTGTTGTTGTTTTTGCTGAAGAGGACAAGGAAGCGACTTGTCCCTGAGCGTGAACATCCACAAACGACGCGCTGCTTTTACATTTGCCAGTTTCAGAAGAGGAGGCAAAAGAGCTAGAGGCTGAGTCTGCAAGGTAAGCCAAAACTTGCTGTTGCTGCTCCAGCTTTAAAAGCGGTTTTCCTACTCCCAGAAAAGAGAGCATTCGAGGCCTTGTGTAGCCAGATGACGAACCTGGCTCCACAGCTCCAGACTTAGGTGCAATATTTTTTTTCCCACGACCACCTGATGCTCCACTACCACTACCATCATTACCAGCTGACAATGAACGCCCACGGCCACGACCTCTTGCACCAGACTTCCTCATTGTTTTAAAAACTTAACCAAAGTAACTTTATTTGTTGCTGTCAAACAACTTACACGGTGAGCTATAACTTCAGTATGATTTCGATATCCCTTTACAGGTTGGTGAGACCGCATGGAAAATCAGGCACAATGTTACACACTCTGTTTTCTGTGGCACCAAATCACAGAGATGCCACACATGCAGGACTGTCACTCAAGCACAAATGTCAATATTAATCTCCCATTTTTTTATTTTTTTTCAGGGAGACTTTAGAAACAAAATAAAATAAAATGATTTTTTCAGGAAGAATTTAGAAACCAAATAAAATAAAATGATTTTTTCAGGGAGAATTTAGAAACCAAATCAACCCAAAAAATAAATAGGCTTTCTATGGCCCACTGAGTTAGAGATGGCACACACAGGAGTCAGGCGTGGCACACAAGCCCAGAGGCCAATATTTATCTCCCACTGATTGATTTATTGATTTTTTCAGGTAGAATTTAGAACCCAAATCAACCAAAAAAATAAATAGGCTATCTATGGCCCACTATTTGAGAGAGAGAGAGATGGCACACCCAGGAGTCAAGACTGGCGCACAAGCAGAAAGGGCAATATTAATCTCCCACTGATTTTTTTTTTTTTTTTCAGGGAAACTTTAGAAACAAAATAAAATAAAATGATTTTTTCAGGAAGAATTTAGAAACCAAACAAAATAAAATGATTTTTTCAGGGAGAATTTAGAAACCAAATTAAAAAAAAATAGGCTTTCTATGGCCCACTGAGTGAGAGATGGCACACACAGGAGTCAAGACTGGCACACAAGCAGAAAGGGCAATATTAATCTCCCACTGATTTTTTTTTTTTTTCAGGGAGACTTTAGAAACAAAATGAAATAAAATGATCTTTTCAGGAAGAATTTAGAAACCAAATAAAATAAAATGATTTTTTCAGGTAGATTTTAGAACCCAAATCAACAAAAAAAAAAAAAAATAGGCTTTCTATGGCCCACTGAGTGAGAGATGGCACACACAGGAGTCAGGAGTGGCACACAAGCCCAGAGGCCAATATTTATCTCCCACTGATTGATTTAGTGATTTTTTCAGGTAGAATTTAGAACCCAAATCAACCAAAAAAATAAATAGGCTTTCTATGGCCCACTATTTGAGAGAGAGAGATGGCACACCCAGGAGTCAAGACTGGCGCACAAGCAGAAAGGGCAATATTAATCTCCCACTGATTTTTTTTTTTTTTCAGGGAGACTTTAGAAACAAAATAAAATAAAATGTTTTTTTCAGGAAGAATTTAGAAACCAAATAAAATAAAATGATTTTTTCAGGGAGAATTTAGAAACCAAATAAAAAAAAAATAGGCTTTCTATGGCCCACTGAGTGAGAGATGGCACACACAGGATTCAGGAGTGGCACACAAGCCCAGAGGCCAATATTTATCTCCCACTGATTGATTTAGTGATTTTTTCAGGTAGAATTTAGAACCCAAATCAACAAAAAAAAAATAGGCTTTCTATGCCCAATGAGTGAGAGATGACACACACAGGAGTCAGGAGTGGCACACAAGCCCAGAGGCCAATATTTATCTGCCACTGATTGATTTAGTGATTTTTTCAGGTAGATTTTAGAACCCAAATCAACCCAAAAAATAAATAGGCTTTCTATGGTCCACTGAGTGAGAGATGGCACACACAGGAGTCAGGAGTGGCACACAAGCCCAGAGGCCAATATTTATCTCCCACTGATTGATTTAGTGATTTTTTCAGGTAGAATTTAGAACCCAAATCAACAAAAAAAAAATAGGCTTTCTATGGCCCACTGAGTGAGAGATGACACACACAGGAGTCAGGAGTGGCACACAAGCCCAGAGGCCAATATTTATCTCCCACTGATTGATTTAGTGATTTTTTTCAGGTAGATTTTAGAACCCAAATCAACCAAAAAAATAAATAGGCTTTCTATGGCCCACTGAGTGAGAGATGGCACACACAGGAGTCAGGAGTGGTACACAAGCCCAGAGGCCAATATTTATCTCCCACTGATTGATTTAGTGATTTTTTCAGGTAGAATTTAGAACCCAAATCAACAAAAAAAAAATAGGCTTTCTATGGCCCACTGAGTGAGAGATGACACACACAGGAGTCAGGAGTGGCACACAAGCCCAGAGGCCAATATTTATCTCCCACTGATTGATTTAGTGATTTTTTCAGGTAGATTTTAGAACCCAAATCAACCAAAAAAATAAATAGGCTTTCTATGGCCCACTGAGTGAGAGATGGCACACACAGGAGTCAGGAGTGGCACACAAGCCCAGAGGCCAATATTTATCTCCCACTGATTGATTTAGTGATTTTTTCAGGTAGAATTTAGAACCCAAATCAACCAAAAAAATAAATAGGCTTTCTATGGCCCACTATTTGAGAGAGAGAGATGGCACACCCAGGAGTCAAGACTGGCACACAAGCAGAAAGGGCAATATTAACCCCTTCATGACCCAGCCTATTTTGACCTTAAAGACCTTGCCGTTTTTTGCAATTCTGACCAGTGTCCCTTTATGAGGTAATAACTCAGGAACGCTTCAACGGATCCTAGCGGTTCTGAGACAGTTTTTTCGTGACATATTGGGCTTCATGTTAGTGCTAAATTTAGGTCAATAAATTATGCGTTTATTTGTGATAAAAACGGAAATTTGGCGAAAATTTTGAAAATTTCGCAATTTTCACATTTTGAATTTTTATTCTGTTAAACCAGAGAGTTATGTGACACAAAATAGTTAATAAATAACATTTCCCACATGTTTACTTTACATCAGCACAATTTTGGAAACAAAATTTTTTTTTGCTAGGAAGTTATAAGGGTTAAAATTTGACCAGCGATTTCTCATTTTTACAACGAAATTTACAAAACCATTTTTTTAGGGACCACCTCACATTTGAAGTCAGTTTGAGGGGTCTATATGGCTGAAAATACCCAAAAGTGACACCATTCTAAAAACTGCAAGGTACTCAAAACCACATTCCAGAAGTTTATTAACCCTTCAGGTGCTTCACAGCAGCAGAAGCAACATGGAAGGAAAAAATGAACATTTAACTTTTTAGTCACAAAAATTATCTTTTAGCAACAATTTTTTTAATTTCCCAATGGTAAAAGGAGAAACTGAACCACGAAAGTTGTTGTCCAATTTGTCCTGAGTACGCTGATACCTCATATGTGGGGGTAAACCACTGTTTGTGCGCACGGCAGGGCTTGGAAGGGAAGGAGCGCCATTTGACTTTTTGAATCAAAAATTGGCTCCACTCTTTAGCGGACACCATGTCACGTTTGGAGAGCCCCCGTGTGCCTAAAAATTGGAGCTCCCCCACAAGTGACCCCATTTTGGAAACTAGACGCCCCACGGAACTTATCTAGATGCATAGTGAGCACTTTGAACCCCCAGATGCTTCACAAATTGATCCGTAAAAATGAAAAAGTACTTTTTTTTCACAAAAAAATTCTTTTAGCCTCAATTTTTTTATTTTCACATGGGCAACAGGATAAAATGGATCCTAAAATTTGTTGGTCAATTTCTCCTGAGTACACTGATACCTCATATGTGGGGGTAAACCACTGTTTGGGCACATGGTAAGGCTCGGAAGGGAAGGAGCGCCATTTGACTTTTTGAATGAAAAATTATCTCCATCGTTAGCGGACACCATGTCGCGTTTGGAAAGCTCCTGTGTGCCTAAACATTGGCGCTCCCCCACAAGTGACCCCATTTTGGAAACTAGACCCCCCAAGGAACTTATTTAGATGCCTAGTGAGCACTTTAAACCCTCAGGTGCTTCACAAATTGATCTGTAAAAATGAAAAAGTACTTTTTTTTCACAAAAAAATTCTTTTCGCCTCAATTTTTTCATTATCACATGGGCAATAGGATAAAATGGATCATAAAATTTGTTGGGCAATTTCTCCCGAGTACACCGATACCTCATATGTGGGGGTAAACCACTGTTTGGGCACTCGGCAGGGCTCGGAAGGGAAGGCGTGCCATTTGACTTTTTGAATGGAAAATGAGCTCCAATTGTTAGAGGACACCATGTCGAGTTTGGAGAGCCCCTGTGTGCCTAAACATTGGAGCTCCCCCACAAGTGACCCCATATTGGAAACTAGACCCCCCAATGAACTTATCTAGATGCATATTGAGCACTTTAAACCCCCAGGTGCTTCACAGATGTTTATAACGCAGAGCCATGAAAATAAAAAATAATTTTTCTTTCCTCAAAAATGATTTTTTAGCCTGGAATTTCCAATTTTGCCAAGGGTAATAGGAGAAATTGGACCCCAAATGTTGTTTTCCAGTTTGTCCTGAGTACGCTGATACCCCATATGTGGGGGTAAACCACTGTTTGGGCGCACGGCAGGGAAGGGAAGGCACGCCATTTGGCTTTTTAAATGGAAAATTAGCTCCAATCATTAGCGGACACCATGTCACGTTTGGAGAGCCCCTGTGTGCCTAAACATTGGAGATCCCCCAGAAATGACCCCATTTTGGAAACTAGTCCACCAAAGGAACTAATCTAGATGTGTGGTGAGGACTTTGAACCCCCAAGTGCTTCACAGAAGTTTATAACGCAGAGCCATGAAAAAAAAAAAAAATTATTTTCTCAAAAATGATCTTTTAGCCTGCAATTTTTTATTTTCCCAAGGGTATCAGGAGAAATTTGACCCCAAAAGTTGTTGTCCAGTTTCTCCTGAGTACGCTGATACCCCATATGTGGGGGTAAACCACTGTAAGGGCACATGCCGGGGCTCGGAAGTGAAGTAGTGACGTTTTGAAATGCAGACTTTGATGGAATGCTCTGTGGGCGTCACGTTGCGTTTGCAGAGCCCCTGATGTGGCTTAACAGTAGAAAGCCCCCACAAGGGACCCCATTTTGGAAACTAGACCCCGAAAGGAACTTATCTAGATGTGTGGTGAGCACTTTGAACCCCCAAGTGCTTCACAGAAGTTTATAATGTAGAGCCGTGAAAATAATAAATACGTTTTCTTTCCTCAAAAATAATTATTTAGCCCAGAATTTTTTAATTTTCCCAAGGGTAACAGGAGAAATTTGACCCCAATATTTGTTGACCCCATTTTAGAAACTAGACCCCCCAAGGAACTTATCTAGATATGTGGTGAGCACTTTGAACCCCCAAGTGCTTCACAGACGTTTACAACGTAGAGCCGTGAAAATAATAAATCATTTTTCTTTCCTCAAAAATGATGTTTTAGCAAGAATTTTTTTATTTTCACAAGGGTAACAGGAGAAATTGGACCCCAGTAATTGTTGCGCAGTTTATCCTGAGTATGCTGGTACCCCATATGTGGGGGTAAACCACTGTTTGGGCACACGTCAGGGCTCGGAATTGAGGGAACACCATTTGACTTTTTGAATATGAGATTGGCTGGAATCAATGGTGGCGCCATGTTGCGTTTGGAGACCCCTGATGTGCCTAAACAGTGGTAACCCCTCAATTCTACCTCCAACACTAACCCCCCCACACCCCTAACCCTAATCCCAACTGTAGCCATAACCCTAATCACAACCCTAACCACAACACACCCCTAACCACAACCCTAATTCCAACCCTAACCCTAAGGCTATGTGCCCACGTTGCGGATTCGTGTGAGATTTTTCAGCATCATTTTTGAAAAATCCGCGGGTAAAAGGCACTGCGTTTTACCTGCGGATTTTCCGCGGATTTCCATTGTTTTTTGTGCGGATTTCACCTGCGGATTCCTATTGAGGAACAGGTGTAAAACGCTGCGGAATCCGCACAAAGAATTGACATGCTGCGGAAAATACAACGCAGCGTTTCCGCGTGGTATTTTCCGCACCATGGGCACAGCGGATTTGGTTTTCCATGTTTACATGGTACTGTAAACCTGATGGAACACTGCTGCGAATCCGCAGCGGCCAATCCACTGCGGATCCGCAGCCAAATCCGCACCGTGTGCACATGGCCTAATTCTAAAGGTATGTGCACACGCTGCGGAAAACCCTGCGGATCCGCAGCAGTTTCCCATGAGTTTACAGTTCAATGTAAACATATGGGAAACAAAAATCGCTGTACACATGCTGCGGAAGAACTGCACGGAAACGCAGCGGTTTACATTCCGCAGCATGTCACTTCTTTGTGCGGATTCCGCAGCGGTTTTACAACTGCTCAAATAGAAAATCGCAGTTGTAAAACCGCAGTGAAATGCGCAGAAAAAACGCGGTAAATCTGCCATAAATCCGCAGCGGTTTAGCACTGCGGATTTATCAAATCCGCAGTGGAAAAATCCGCAGAGGACCAGAATACGTGTGCACATACCGAAACCCTAACCCTACCCCTACCCCTACCCATAACCCTACCCCTAACCCTACCCCTAACCCTAACCCTAACCCTAGCCCTAACCCTACCCCTAACCCTAACCCTAACCCTAGCCCTAACCCTAACCCTAGCCCTAACCCTAACCCTAGCCCTAACCCTACCCCTAACCCTACCCCTAACCCTATTCTAACATTAGTGGGGAAAAAAAATCTTTATTTTTTATTGTCCCTACCTATGGGGGTGACAAAGGGGGGGGTAAATCGGAGCGCGGGAGGGGTGGAACGGAGCACGGGGGGGTGGAACGGAGCACGGGTGGTGGAACGGAGCACGGAGGGGGGTGGATCGGAGTGCAGGGGGGGTGATTGGAGCATGGGGGGTGATTGAAGCACGGGGGAGCGGACAAGAGCATGGGGGGGAGCGAAGCACAGGACAGAGGGGAGCCGGAGCAGTGTACCGGACAGATCGGGGGGCTGGGGGGGCGATCGGTGGGGTGGGGGCACATTAATGTTTCCAGCCATGGCCGATGATATTGCAGCATCGGCCATGGCTGGATTGTAATATTTCACCAGTTATAATAGGTGAAATATTACAAATCGCTCTGATTGGCAGTTTCACTTTCAACAGCCAATCAGAGCGATCGTAGCCACGAGGGGGTGAAGCCACCCCCCCTGGGCTAAACTACCACTCCCCCTGTCCCTGCAGATCGGGTGAAATGGGAGTTAACCCTTTCACCCGATCTGCAGGGACGCGATCTTTCCATGACGCCACATAGGCGTCATGGGTTGGATTGGCACCGACTTTCATGACACCTACGTGGCGTCAAAGGTCGGGAAGGGGTTAATCTCCCACTGATTTTTTTTTTTTTTTTCAGGGAGACTTTAGAAACAAAATAAAATAAAATGATTTTTTCAGGGAGAATTTAGAAACCAAATTAAAAAAAAATAGGCTTTCTATGGCCCACTGAGTGAGAGATGGCACACACAGGAGTCAGGAGTGGCACACAAGCCCAGAGGCCAATATTTATCTCCCACTGATTGATTTAGTGATTTTTTCAGGTAAAATTTAGAACCCAAATCAACAAAAAAAAAAAAATAGGCTTTCTATGGCCCACTGAGTGAGAGAGGGCACACACAGGAGTCAGGAGTGGCACACAAGCCCAGAGGCCAATATTTATCTCCCACTGATTGATTTAGTGATTTTTTCAGGTAGATTTTAGAACCCAAATCAACCCAAAAAATAAATAGGCTTTCTATGGCCCACTGAGTGAGAGTTGGCACACACAGGAGTCAGGAGTGGCACACAAGCCCAGAGGCCAATATTTATCTCCCACTGATTGATTTAGTGATTTTTTCAGGTAGAATTTCGAACCCAAATCAACCAAAAAAATAAATAGGCTTTCTATGGCCCACTGAGTGAGAGATGGCACACACAGGAGTCAGGAGTGGCACAGAAGCCCAGAGGCAAATATTTATCTCCCACTGATTGATTTAGTGATTTTTTCAGGTAGAATTTAGAACCCAAATCAACCAAAAAAATAAATAGGCTTTCTATGGCCCACTGAGTGAGAAAGGGCACACACAGGAGTCAGGAGTGGCACACAAGCTCAGAGGCCAATATTTATCTCCCACTGATTGATTTAGTGATTTTTTCAGGTAGAATTTAGAACCCAAATCAACCAAAAAAATAAATAGGCTTTCTATGGCCCACTATTTGAGAGAGAGAGATGGCACACCCAGGAGTCAAGACTGGCGCACAAGCAGAAAGGGCAATATTAATCTCCCACTGATTTTTTTTTTTTTTTCAGGAAGAATTTAGAAACCAAATAAAATAAAATGATTTTTTCAGGGAGAATTTAGAAACCAAATAAAAAAAAAATAGGCTTTCTATGGCCCACTGAGTGAGAGATGGCACACACAGGAGTCAGGAGTGGCACACAAGCCCAGAGGCCAATATTTATCTCCCACTGATTGATTTAGTGATTTTTTCAGGTAGAATTTAGAACCCAAATCAACAAAAAAAAAAATAGGCTTTCTATGGCCCACTGAGTGAGAGATGACACACACAGGAGTCAGGAGTAGCACACAAGCCCAGAGGCCAATATTTATCTCCCACTGATTGATTTAGTGATTTTTTCAGGTAGATTTTAGAACCCAAATCAACCAAAAAAATAAATAGGCTTTCTATGGCCCACTGAGTGAGAGATGGCACACACAGGAGTCAGGAGTGGCACACAAGCCCAGAGGCCAATATTTATCTCCCACTGATTGATTTAGTGATTTTTTCAGGTAGAATTTCGAACCCAAATCAACCAAAAAAATAAATAGGCTTTCTATGGCCCACTGAGTGAGAGATGGCACACACAGGAGTCAGGAGTGGCACACGAGCCCAGAGGCCAATATTTATCTCCCACTGATTGATTTAGTGATTTTTTCAGGTAGAATTTAGAACCCAAATCAACCAAAAAAACAAATAGGCTTTCTATGGCCCACTGAGTGAGAAAGGGCACACACAGGAGTCAGGAGTGGCACACAAGCCCAGAGGCCAATATTTATCTCCCACTGATTGATTTAGTGATTTTTTCAGGTAAAATTTAGAACCCAAATCAACAAAAAAAAAAAAATAGGCTTTCTATGGCCCACTGAGTGAGAGATGGCACACACAGGAGTCAGGAGTGGCACACAAGCCCAGAGGCCAATATTTATCTCCCACTGATTGATTTAGTGATTTTTTCAGGTAGATTTTAGAACCCAAATCAACCCAAAAAATAAATAGGCTTTCTATGGCCCACTGAGTGAGAGATGGCACACACAGGAGTCAGGAGTGGCACACAAGCCCAGAGGCCAATATTTATCTCCCACTGATTGATTTAGTGATTTTTTCAGGTAGAATTTAGAACCCAAATCAACCAAAAAAATAAATAGGCTTTCTATGGCCCACTGAGTGAGAAAGGGCACACACAGGAGTCAGGAGTGGCACACAAGCCCAGAGGCCAATATTTATCTCCCACTGATTGATTTAGTGATTTTTTCAGGTAAAATTTAGAACCCAAATCAACAAAAAAAAAAAAAGGCTTTCTATGGCCCACTGAGTGAGAGATGGAACACACAGGAGTCAGGAGTGGCACACAAGCCCAGAGGCCAATATTTATCTCCCACTGATTGATTTAGTGATTTTTTCAGGTAGAATTTCGAACCCAAATCAACCAAAAAAATAAATAGGCTTTCTATGGCCCACTGAGTGAGAGATGGCACACACAGGAGTCAGGAGTGGCACACAAGCCCAGAGGCCAATATTTATCTCCCACTGATTGATTTAGTGATTTTTTCAGGTAGAATTTAGAACCCAAATCAACCAAAAAAATAAATAGGCTTTCTATGGCCCACTGAGTGAGAAAGGGCACACACAGGATTCAGGAGTGGCACACAAGCCCAGAGGCCAATATTTATCTCCCACTGATTGATTTAGTGATTTTTTCAGGTAGAATTTAGAACCCAAATCAACCAAAAAAATAAATAGGCTTTCTATGGCCCATTATTTGAGAGAGAGAGATGGCACACCCAGGAGTCAAGACTGGCGCACAAGCAGAAAGGGCAATATTAATCTCCCACTGATTTTTTTTATTTTTCAGGGAGACTTTAGAAACAAAATAAAATAAAATGTTTTTTTCAGGAAGAATTTAGAAACCAAATAAAATAAAATGATTTTTTCAGGGAGAATTTAGAAACCAAATAAAAAAAAAATAGGCTTTCTATGGCCCACTGAGTGAGAGATGGCACACACAGGAGTCAGGAGTGGCACACAAGCCCAGAGGCCAATATTTATCTCCCACTGATTGATTTAGTGATTTTTTCAGGTAGAATTTAGAACCCAAATCAACAAAAAAAAATAGGCTTTCTATGGCCCACTGAGTGAGAGATGACACACACAGGAGTCAGGAGTGGCACACAAGCCCAGAGGCCAATATTTATCTCCCACTGATTAATTTAGTGATTTTTTCAGGTAGATTTTAGAACCCAAATCAACCAAAAAATAAATAGGCTTTCTATGGCCCACTGAGTGAGAGATAGCACACACAGGAGTCAGGAGTGGCACACAAGCCCAGAGGCCCATATTTATCTCCCACTGATTGATTTAGTGATTTTTTCAGGTAGAATTTAGAACCCAAATCAACCAAAAAAAATAAATAGGCTTTCTATGGCCCACTATTTGAGAGAGAGAGATGGCACACCCAGGAGTCAAGACTGGCACACAAGGAGAAAGGGCAATATTAACCCCTTCATGACCCAGCCTATTTTGACCTTAAAGACCTTGCCGTTTTTTGCAATTCTGACCAGTGTCCCTTTATGAGGTAATAACTCAGGAACGCTTCAACGGATCCTAGCGGTTCTGAGATTGTTTTTTCGTGACATATTGGGCTTCATGTTAGTGGTACATTAAGGTCAATAAATTATGCGTTTATTTGTGATAAAAACGGAAATTTGGCGAAAATTTTGAAAATTTCGCAATTTTCACATTTTTAATTTTTATTCTGTTAAACCAGAGAGTTATGTGACACAAAATAGTTAATAAATAACATTTCTCACATGTTTACTTTACATCAGCACAATTTTGGAAACAAAATTTTTTTTTGCTAGGAAGTTATAAGGGTTAAAATTTGACCAGCGATTTCTCATTTTTACAACGAAATTTACAAAACCATTTTTTTAGGGACCACCTCACATTTGAAGTCAGTTTGAGGGGTCTATATGGCTGAAAATACCCAAAAGTGACACCATTCTAAAAACTGCAAGGTACTCAAAACCACATTCCAGAAGTTTATTAACCCTTCAGGTGCTTCACAGCAGCAGAAGCAACATGGAAGGAAAAAATGAACATTTAACTTTTTAGTCACAAAAATTATTTTTAGCAACAATTTTTTTAATTTCCCAATGGTAAAAGGAGAAACTGAACCACGAAAGTTGTTGTCCAATTTGTCCTGAGTACGCTGATACCTCATATGTGGGGGTAAACCACTGTTTGTTCGCACGGCAGGGTTGGAAGGGAAGGAGCGCCATTTGACTTTTTGAATCAAAAATTGGCTCCACTCTTTAGCGGACACCATGTCACGTTTGGAGAGCCCCCGTGTGCCTAAAAATTGGAGCTCCCCCACAAGTGACCCCATTTTGGAAACTAGACGCCCCAGGAAACTTATCTAGATGCATAGTGAGCACTTTGAACCCCCAGGTGCTTCACAAATTGATCCGTAAAAATGAAAAAGTACTTTTTTTTCACAAAAAAATTCTTTTAGCCTCAATTTTTTTATTTTCACATGGGCAACAGGATAAAATGGATCCTAAAATTTGTTGGGCAATTTCTCCTGAGTACACTGATACCTTATATGTGGGGGTAAACCACTGTTTGGGCACATGGTAAGGCTCGGAAGGGAAGGAGCGCCATTTGACTTTTTGAATGAAAAATTATCTCCATCGTTAGCGGACACCATGTCGCGTTTGGAAAGCTCCTGTGTGCCTAAACATTGGCGCTCCCCCACAAGTGACCCCATTTTGGAAACTAGACCCCCCAAGGAACTTATTTAGATGCCTAGTGAGCACTTTAAACCCTCAGGTGCTTCACAAATTGATCTGTAAAAATGAAAAAGTACTTTTTTTTCACAAAAAAATTCTTTTCGCCTCAATTTTTTCATTATCACATGGGCAATAGGATAAAATGGATCATAAAATTTGTTGGGCAATTTCTCCCGAGTACGCCGATACCTCATATGTGGGGGTAAACCACTGTTTGGGCACTCGGCAGGGCTCGGAAGGGAAGGCGTGCCATTTGACTTTTTGAATGGAAAATTAGCTCCAATTGTTAGCGGACACCATGTCGAGTTTGGAGAGCCCCTGTGTGCCTAAACATTGGAGCTCCCCCACAAGTGACCCCATATTGGAAACTAGACCCCCAAAGGAACTTATCTAGATGCATATTGAGCACTTTAAACCCCCAGGTGCTTCACAGAAGTTTATAACGCAGAGCCATGAAAATAAAAAATAATTTTTCTTTCCTCAAAAATGATATTTTAGCCTGGAATTTCCAATTTTGCCAAGGGTAATAGGAGAAATTGGACCCCAAATGTTGTTGTCCAGTTTGTCCTGAGTACGCTGATACCCCATATGTGGGGGTAAACCACTGTTTGGACGCACGGCAGGGAAGGGAAGGCACGCCATTTGGCTTTTTAAATGGAAAATTAGCTCCAATCATTAGCGGACACCATGTCACGTTTGGAGAGCCCCTGTGTGCCTAAACATTGGAGATCCCCCAGAAATGACCCCATTTTGGAAACTAGTCCACCAAAGGAACTAATCTAGATGTGTGGTGAGGACTTTGAACCCCCAAGTGCTTCACAGAAGTTTATAACGCAGAGCCATGAAAAAAAAAAAATATATTTTCTCAAAAATGATCTTTTAGCCTGCAATTTTTTATTTTCCCAAGGGTATCAGGAGAAATTTGACCCCAAAAGTTGTTGTCCAGTTTCTCCTGAGTACGCTGATACCCCATATGTGGGTGTAAACCACTGTTTGGGCACATGCCGGGGCTCGGAAGTGAAGTAGTGACGTTTTGAAATGCAGACTTTGATGGAATGCTCTGTGGGCGTCACGTTGCGTTTGCAGAGCCCCTGATGTGGCTTAACAGTAGAAAGCCCCCACAAGGGACCCCATTTTGGAAACTAGACCCCGAAAGGAACTTATCTAGATGTGTGGTGAGCACTTTGAACCCCCAAGTGCTTCACAGAAGTTTATTATGTAGAGCCGTGAAAATAATAAATACGTTTTCTTTCCTCAAAAATAATTATTTAGCCCAGAATTTTTTAATTTTCCCAAGGGTAACAGGAGAAATTTGACCCCAATATTTGTTGTCCAGTTTCTCCTGAGTACGGTGATACCCCATATGTGGGGGTAAACTACTGTTTGGGCACATGCCGGGGCTCGGAATTGAAGTAGTGACGTTTTGAAATGCAGACTTTGATGGAATGCTCTGCGGGCGTCACGTTGCGTTTGCAGAGCCCCTGATGTGGCTAAACAGTAGAAACCCCCCACAAGTGACCCCATTTTAGAAACTAGACCCCCCCAAGAAACTTATCTAGATATGTGGTGAGCACTTTGAACCCCCAAGTGCTTCACAGACGTTTACAACGTAGAGCCGTGAAAATAATAAATCATTTTTCTTTCCTCAAAAATGATGTTTTAGCAAGAATTTTTTTATTTTCACAAGGGTAACAGGAGAAATTGGACCCCAGTAATTGTTGCGCAGTTTATCCTGAGTATGCTGGTACCCCATATGTGGGGGTAAACCACTGTTTGGGCACACGTCAGGGCTCGGAATTGAGGGAGCACCATTTGACTTTTTGAATACGAGATTGGCTGGAATCAATGGTGGCGCCATGTTGCGTTTGGAGACCCCTGATGTGCCTAAACAGTGGTAACCCCTCAATTCTACCTCCAACACTAACCCCCCCACACCCCTCACCCTAATCCCAACTGTAGCCACAACCCTAATCACAACCCTAACCACAACACACCCCTAACCACAACCCTAATTCCAACCCTAACCCTAAGGCTATGTGCCCACGTTGCGGATTCGTGTGAGATTGTTCAGCATCATTTTTGAAAAATCCGCGGGTAAAAGGCACTGCGTTTTACCTGCGGATTTTCCGCGGATTTCCAGTGTTTTTTGTGCGGATTTCACCTGCGGATTCCTATTGAGGAACAGGTGTAAAATGCTGCGGAATCCGCACAAAGAATTGACATGCTGCGGAAAATACAACGCAGCGTTTCCGCGTGGTATTTTCCGCACCATGGGCACAGCGGATTTGGTTTTACATGTTTACATGGTACTGTAAACCTGATGGAACACTGCTGCGAATCCGCAGCGGCCAATCCACTGCGGATCCGCAGCCAAATCCGCACCGTGTGCACATGGCCTAATTCTAAAGGTATGTGCACACGCTGCGGAAAACCCTGCGGATCCGCAGCAGTTTCCCATGAGTTTACAGTTCAATGTAAACATATGGGAAACAAAAATCGCTGTACACATGCTGCGGAAGAACTGCACGGAAACGCAGCGGTTTACATTCCGCAGCATGTCACTTCTTTGTGCGGATTCCGCAGCGGTTTTACAACTGCTCAAATAGAAAATCGCAGTTGTAAAACCGCAGTGAAATGCGCAGAAAAAACGCGGTAAATCTGCCATAAATCCGCAGCGGTTTAGCACTGCGGATTTATCAAATCCGCAGTGGAAAAATCCGCAGAGGACCAGAATACGTGTGCACATACCGAAACCCTAACCCTACCCCTACCCATAACCCTACCCCTAACCCTACCCCTAACCCTAACCCTAACCCTAGCCCTAACCCTACCCCTAACCCTAACCCTAACCCTAGCCCTAACCCTAACCCTAGCCCTAACCCTAGCCCTAACCCTACCCCTAACCCTAACCCTACCCCTAACCCTATTCTAACATTAGTGGGAAAAAAAAAATCTTTATTTTTTATTGTCCCTACCTATGCGGGTGACAAAGGGGGGGGGGGGGGTCATTTATTATTTTTTTTATTTTGATCACTGAGATAGATTATATCTCAGTGATCAAAATGCACTTTGGAGCGAATCTGCCGGCCGGAAGATGGCGGCGCCCGGGGAGAAGACGGACGGACCCCGGCAGGATCGGTAAATATGATGGGGTGGGGGGGGGACCACGGGGGGGATCGGAGCATGGGGGGGTAAATCGGAGCGCGGGAGGGGTGGAACGGAGCACGGGGGGGTGGAACGGAGGACGGGTGGTGGAACGGAGCACGGAGGGGGGTGGATCGGAGTGCAGGGGGGGTGATTGGAGCATGGGGGGTGATTGAAGCACGGGGGGAGCGGACAAGAGCACGGGGGGGAGCGGAGCACAGGACAGAGGGGAGCCGGAGCAGTGTACCGGACAGATCGGGGGGCTGGGGGGGCGATCGGTGGGGTGGGGTGGGGGCACATTAATGTTTCCAGCCATGGCCGATGATATTGCAGCATCGGCCATGGCTGAATTGTAATATTTCACCAGTTATAATAGGTGAAATATTACAAATCGCTCTGATTGGCAGTTTCACTTTCAACAGCCAATCAGAGCGATCGTAGCCACGAGGGGGTGAAGCCACCCCCCCTGGGCTAAACTACCACTCCCCCTGTCCCTGCAGATCGGGTGAAATGGGAGTTAACCCTTTCACCCGATCTGCAGGGACGCGATCTTTCCATGACGCCACATAGGCGTCATGGGTCGGATTGGCACCGACTTTCATGACACCTACGTGGCGTCAAAGGTTGGGAAGGGGTTAATCTCCCACTGATTTTTTTTTTTCAGGGAGACTTTAGAAACAAAATAAAATAAAATGATTTTTTCAGGGAGAATTTAGAAACCAAATAAAAAAAAATAGGCTTTCTATGGCCCACTGAGTGAGAGATGGCACACACAGGAGTCAGGAGTGGCACACAAGCCCAGAGGCCAATATTTATCTCCCACTGATTGATTTAGTGATTTTTTCAGGTAGAATTTAGAACCCGAATCAACAAAAAAAAAAATAGGCTTTCTATGGCCCACTGAGTGAGAGATGGCACACACAGGAGTCAGGAGTGACACACAAGCCCAGAGGCCAATATTTATCTCCCACTGATTGATTTAGTGATTTTTTCAGGTAGATTTTAGAACCCAAATCAACCCAAAAAATAAATAGGCTTTCTATGGCCCACTGAGTGAGAGATGGCACACACAGGTGTCAGGAGTGGCACACAAGCCCAGAGGCCAATATTTATCTCCCACTGATTGATTTAGTGATTTTTTCAGGTAGAATTTCGAACCCAAATCAACCAAAAAAATAAATAGGCTTTCTATGGCCCACTGAGTGAGAGATGGCACACACAGGAGTCAGGAGTGGCACACAAGCCCAGAGGCCAATATTTATCTCCCACTGATTGATTTAGTGATTTTTTCAGGTAGAATTTAGAACCCAAATCAACCAAAAAAATAAATAGGTTTTCTATGGCCCACTGAGTGAGAGATGGCACACACAGGAGTCAGGAGTGGCACACAAGCCCAGAGGCCAATATTTATCTCCCACTGATTGATTTAGTGATTTTTTCAGGTAGAATTTAGAACCCAAATCAACCAAAAAAATAAATAGGCTTTCTATGGCCCACTGAGTGAGAAAGGGCACACACAGGAGTCAGGAGTGGCACACAAGCCCAGAGGCCAATATTTATCTCCCACTGATTGATTTAGTGATTTTTTCAGGTAGAATTTAGAACCCAAATCAACCAAAAAAATAAATAGGCTTTCTATGGCCCACTATGTGAGAGAGATGGCACACACAGGGATGGCACTCTAGCAGAAATGCCAATCTTAATCTGCCACAAAATAAAAAACAGGGACTGTCCTACAATTACTATCTCCCTGCAGTAATTTCAGCCAGGTATGGCAGGCAGCAATAAGGAGTGGACTGATGCACAAATGAAATAAAAAGTGTGGACAAACAAAAAAGATAGCTGTGCAGAAAGGAAGGAACAAGAGGATTTGTGCTTTGAAAAAAGCAGTTGGTTTGCACAGCGGCGTACACACAGCAATGCAGCTATCAGGGAGCCTTCTAGGGCAGCCCAATGAGCTACAGCGCTGAGAAAAAAAAAAATGTAGCTTCCACTGTCCCTGCACACCGAAGGTGGTGTTGGACAGTGGAAATCGCTACAGCACAAGCGGTTTGGGGGTTAATAGACCCTGCCTAACACTATCCCTGCTTCTGACGAAGCGGCAGCAACCTCTCCCTATGCTCAGATCAGCAGCAGTAACATGGCGGTCGGCGGGAACGCCCCTTTATAGCCCCTGTGACGCCGCAGACAGCAAGCCAATCACTGCAATGCCCTTCTCTAAGATGGTGGGGACCAGGACCTATGTCATCACGCTGCCCACACTCTGCGTTCACCTTCATTGGCTGAGAAATGGCGCTTTTCGCGTCATTGAAACGCAACTTTGGCGCGAAAGTCGCGTACCGCATGGCCGACCCCGCACAGGGGTCGGGTTTCATGAAACCCGACTTTGCCAAAAGTCGGTGACTTTTGAAAATGAACGACCCGTTTCGCTCAACCCTAGTAATTAGCTTATCCTCAACTGTGAAGAGAACCTGTATGGACCTACCGAAGCCCCCTATAAAAAACATTCATCTGACAGATATTTTTCCCAACTTTCCCAAACACAGGAATGCTTGGCCAAGCGCTCTGGTGTTCTCTGTGAGATAACTGCTGCTGTATTCCTCTATCAGTGTTTTTTATTCTTCACATAATGAATATGAATCATTACTTGATATTCCAAAGGAGGAAGAACATAAACCATGGAGATCAGTATCTCTCAGGTAAAGTAGGTTTCAATTTATGTTAAAGGGAACCTGTCACCTCAAATTGGCAGGATATTTAAATGAGTTTTTACCTGTCTCATGGGTGGCGTTTTTTCTTCATTTCTCCACCCTGTCCATCCCTGTTGTCCGCAAATGTTAGTGAATTAGAGTACGTGTGCTCCATAGTTGGCGTGTGCGCAATGCAATCTTTGGTGGTGGCGCACGCACAGTATGCTTTGCCCAACTGCGTGCAAAGCCGAAAAGCATTACTGCTCATGCACCCGCGCACTATGTCCCGCAACACAGCAAAATACTTCTGGGACATAGTGTGTGGGTGCATGTGCAGAAATGCTTTTCGGTATGTGCCACCGAAGATTGCATTGCGCACGTGCCAACTATGGGCAATGCACATCTGCGATTATTTTCTCATGCCCATTCAGCATGTGAAAACAATCGCAGCATGTTGTGAATATCTGCAAGAATTGAATCACTAGTGTGACTCCAGCCTTAGGGTAGGTGCACATGGCCATTTTCACTCCATCCGAGTAAAATGGTTCGATTATTCTGATAAATCCCTGATCAGAGTTTGATTAAAGTGGCATCAGTTTTTATTGGAGATAGAGAGAGAAAAAAACCCAAATATGTGCATAGCCCGATAGAATAACATGGGTACGGGTTTTATCCTGGAAAACCTTGATAGCACTCATCCGATATAATTGGTTGTGTGCATGAGCCCTAAAGGAGATACTCAAGAGAAAAATCCTGAATTTAAAATGGGATTTTTTCCCCTTATAATGACTGAACCTAGTACTTTTTTCCGTCTTTTTGCATAGCAAGAAATCTGCCAGAGCAGCTGCATAGCAGTATACTGTCATGGCCAAATGTGTTGGTATTGGTATCCTTGAAATTGTTCCAGAATTTTTTTTAACAGAAAATAATTGCAAATACACATGTTCTGTTATACACATGTTTATTTCCTTTGTGTGTTTTGGAACAACACAAAAAATAAGAGGAAAAAAGGCAAAATTGTTGACACCCTCAACTTAATATTTGGTTGCACACCTTTTGGAATAAATAACTGCAATTAATCACTTCCTATAACCATCAACAAGCTTCCTACACCTCTCGACGGAATTTTGGACCACTCTTCTTTTGAAAATAGCTCCAGGTCTCTCATATTAAAGGGTGCCTTCTGCAACTGCAATTTTAAGATCTCACCACAGATATTCAATGGGATTTAAAATCCTGACTTATTGCTGTCTACATCAGAACTTTCCATTGCTTTGTTTCCATTCATTTCTGTGTGCTTTTTTGAAGTATGATTGAGGTAATTGTCCTGCTGGAAAACCCATTACCTAGGAAGCAAACCCAACATTCTGACACTGGGCACTACAAGTGCCTTTCCCAGTTCCTGATAGACCATGGACACATTTGTCCATGGATTGTATTACTAATCATCCTCCTTCCAAGGGTAATACTGTCATCTGTGTGGTGGTGGACAGGTTTACTGAGCAAGCACACTTTGTACCCTTGGTGGGTATTGCCCTCTGCTGAAGCTTTGTCTAGGTTGTTCACTCAACATGTGGTTCGTTTGCATAGTGTGCCCTTGAATGTGGTGTCTGACTTTGGTGTGCAATTTGTGTCCAGGTTTTGGAGGGCGTTTTGTAAAAGATTGAGTATTGAGTTGTCCTTTTCTTCTGCATACCATCCGGAGTCCAATGGTCACTGTTCCCAGGCGAGCTGACCAGGTGGAACCGACCCCTATATAGGGACCATTAGGGGCAAGCCTAGAAGGGAGATACACCCCGATAGCTTGTGCCAGAGAAACGGCTTGAGAACAACGAGGAGAATCATGGTACTCACCGAGGACCAAACGGACGAGCAGCCACAGAGAAAACCCAGAACTCAGGGCATGGCAGGGTTCACGCAGAGGGTACCAGATCCTGGGCAGAGCAGAGCTAGCACTGGAGGAGTACAGGGACTGAGCAGAGCATGCACGCACTGGAAGCATGCAGGGACAGAGCAGAGCACGCACTGGAAGCTTACAGAGACTGAGCAGAGCACGCACACACTGGAAGCGTAGAGGGACAGAGCAGAGCACACACTGGAAGTGTACAGGGACTGAGCAGAGCACACACACATTGGAAGTGTGCAGAGACAGAGCAGAGAACGCACTGGAACCATACAGGGACTAAACAGAGCACGCACATACTAGAAGCGTACAGAAACAGAACAGAACATGCACACACGGGAAGCATACAGGGACCTGATGTACAGAAACCTAAGTGGACCTGGAGGATGCACAGAAAGGCACAATAACAATCAGGTGCTTCTTCTAGCAGGAAGCGACCTGATATACCCGGTAGCCGCTGCCCAAGCAGGGCAGCACTTCCGGGTCAGTACAAGCTGGCATCATAAAGAAGCCAGGAGTGCGCGCGACCGTGACCTAAGTGGCCTAGTGCACAAGCGTGGGGAACAGGATCTCCAGTGTGGCTGAGGACCCGGAAGAGAAGGCAGGAGGTGGCGAGGGACCCGGGAAGCAAGGTGACTATCTGCGTGCACCGTAATAGAGCTGTGGTGGAGCCTGGGCAGAATCTCAAGGGGGGACAAAAATTTTTGCCAGTATGTTAGCAGCGCTGATATGGCTACGGTAGGTAAGACCAACTTCAGCCTATTTGGGGGTTTAAACTGAACAGTCCCTGCATTGACAAGAGGCTTACCTACTCTTATTTCCAAAAAGTCCTTTCTCTTTATGAACCAGGTCCATTGGCAACAGAAACTTTGGGAACTTTGAACTAATCCCTCCTAACAGGCACAACTGGGTAGTTTCTCAAGTTCTGGCTCACTGAGTTTGTTCAGGCATCCTTCTGAGTTCCTCTATTTTCCTCTGTTGGGGGCTTAGGAGATAATCTCTGTCTCCCTTCTGATTTTTGTTCCCTCTGGCGTTGGTTTGCAAGTTGACCAGATTCTGGTGCTGAGGAGGTCCCTTACATACAGCTATAGTCTACAGACCCTTATGTTACGTAGACTACAATGGACCCCTTGAAAGCCAAAGGCAGGTCCTGGCTTGTTTATTGCACAACAGATCCACCACCAACTGAAATAGTCCAAAGGGAAGTATTTCCGAACCTTAAAGCCAACTGTTGATTCAGCTCCCCAACTCCACTTGCTGCTCTCCATTCTTGAGTGGCAGCTTTCTCCAATGCCCTCTCTTTTTTTCACCACTAAATATCTGCCACCGTGCATTGTCACATCACCCCGACTGCATACCACCAGAAACTGGTTAAAACTGCTTGTATAATTGAGGCCTATGGGTGATATAAATGAATTATCCTTTTTTATTGATGGCCTCTCCTCAGTATAATTTCTATGGTTGCACTGACCAATATGTGGATCCTCTGGGGACCCATTCTCTCTTTTGATAACAGAGTGTAAAGATTAAAACATGCCTTTGTACACTTGATATGAAGCTCTGTATCAGAAAACAAAGATCTGCTCAATATCAATCTTCATTACTGTCCACAATGTTTGAAAGTGGCCTAATTGCATGCATACTTGTCAACTTTTACTGCTGCCGATCCACTAGCTTTTTGGTGTAAGATGCACGTTATTTACCATAGCCCCAAACTTGCGTTTGGATATTCCTGATGATAAGCCCAAGAAATCTTTCAAAACTGCTGCTTTCTAGAAGGTTTCACTGGGCTTTGGGTGTAAGTAGGAACTTTGCCTTATCTTCCAGGAGAGCAGGAGGTCTCTGTATTTTCCAGTAACCTCACAGATTTTTTGCTGTGTCAAATTATGAAGATGTCTTATTTTTGTGTGTATTTGTATAGACACAACTGGAATGGACAGTCATGGTTTAGGTAAATCATATTAAGCTGTTTCAGTATCCAAAAAAAACATAAACGAGTCTGACTTTCATAGAATATTCACCCCCTCAAAATTGTTGAAACTTGGCCAATAAATAAAGCTGAAATATGCCAAAATGGAGGTTTCAGTCCTTTACAGAACATGATATCCTGTCACTGTCCTACCAACCTGTTCCCTTTACTGTGATAAGAAGCTTGGCAAGCTTTTGAGAAACGATGTCGGGGAATAATGAATTAAAAACTATATATAGCCAGACTGTGATCACATCAAAGTACTGTGCAGAGTTATTTACCAGCAGAGCGAAGGTCAATTGGTTGATAAAAAGTCCCCAGAATTCAAAGGTGTGGTTATTTACGGGAGTTCATACATTATTGGTTAGAATATATGAATTTCCTTGGCTATCCATCCATGCAGCTTACTACAGAACGGTGTGGAGATTACAGCTCTGGACTATACGTCTGCTTAACTGCTGATATTAAATGAGTCAGTATTTCATGGGTTTCTTGGCAAGGCTAGTGTGAGTTTCTTGGGTTTTTTTAAGGTGTCAGTAAAGCACAACTTTTGACTGTTAATAATGGATAAGATGTTCACTTATTACTCACAGCACAATCCAAAGTCAAAGAGGAATATTTTTTGTTTTCGTGAAGAGAAATTTCACAATTGAAACTAATATGTTATGATATTAATAAAGTAAACGATATAGGTTAAATGTCAGTCTCCAAATTATAAATTATGTATTTTCGGCTCTAGATAATTGCTTTTCAATATATTGTTTAGGGAGTACAAGTGTTTCAATGTGCAAACTAATATGGCTCCATATTAACTTGGTGCTACAGAGACAGATTTTCTACCAGATTCAATCAAATATTTTTATTTCTTTTCTCATGAGCCATTTATCGAGTTAGTACCATATAACTACCCATCAGTAATAATGTGGTCAAAATTACTTATAGCAATTACATTTGATTTAATATCTAAAGAAACGTTAAGAGCCGTTGCATAAATTCTGCATGGATTATTTTTAATTTTTAATTCATTTGGCCTCCGAAGATAGGTGTAAGGCCAAGAATGTATTGA
Source organism: Ranitomeya imitator (assembly GCF_032444005.1). Taxonomy (NCBI): domain Eukaryota; kingdom Metazoa; phylum Chordata; class Amphibia; order Anura; family Dendrobatidae; genus Ranitomeya; species Ranitomeya imitator. Next base: position 121,382,536 of record NC_091284.1, read on the forward strand.
GTTTTTCTGCATATTTTCCACATCTCATTCAGGTCTATGGGGAAAATCTGCAAATAAAACTCATATTTACCTTCAAAGAAATTGACATGTTGTATTTACTGCAGTATAACGAAGGGCTGGGGCAGACAGCCATATTTTTGATCCAAGTGCGTTCTGACAAAACATCGGATCACACTGAGACCAATGTCATTCTATTCGGCCGTGCACATGTCTGTCTTTTTCGTCCGATAGAGCCGTTCCAAGGAAAAACTTGCCGCATGCCTGAGTTTGATCTGATATTCGGTTAGCACTCGACCATGCAAGTCAATGAGTATGTGGGAAACATCGGACTGCACTTGAATGAGATCTGAGTAAAATCCGATTTCCAAGGACAGATAGAATGGAAAAAATGAGAAAAAACATTTCTCCATCTTCCCCTCATCTGAGAGAATCGGATTACACTCTGGTCAAACTATGATCAGACTTTCATCAGAGTGTAATTTGCATAATTGACCAGATTGACCCAATTCTCTTGGATGAAAGAATATACGCTCGTGTGGCCTATGAAGCACAGTTGGCATGAGAGTTATATAAATTACATACTCTTACAGTAGATGGAACTGTAACACATTGTTTTTTGCACATTAAAATATGCAGCTGGAAAAAATGCACCAAAATACTCATCTTGAAAAATTAGCCTTGTAGATATGATGTACAATAAACAATGAAAAATGTATATTGTGGTACAGCGTTAGCCAGAAAAGTCCATGTAAACACTTTCATGCCCAAAAATGAGAAAATTATTCTGGGAGTAATACCTTTATTGGCTAACCAGAAAAATATATTTGCAAGCTTTCAGAGGACAGAGGCTCCTTCTTCAGGCCGGTTTACAAATGAATACATACTGAACACGCATAATTCTGACACTTTTCACACACTTGATATATGTCCCACATGTACCCTCAAACTTCCTCAGATGTCCATGCCAATCAGTCCAACCATGGACCACAATATGAAGCTGTCATGCTTGGGTCAGGAGACGGGTGGCCGGTCCATCTATTGTGGTCCGGGCTCTGACCAAGTTGCAACGACGGCTGGAGCAGACCTTAGAACACATGATACACATGCACCACCCAAGCAGGACACATGCTGCATGAGTACGAAGTGTTGGTGTAAATCAATTTCCAAGATCGGGTCCAGTGGCCAGGTCAGCAATCTGTGGCCATCAAATGGGAGCCATGAAAACTGCCTATTACCTAATGGCATCCCCACCTCCTCGTTTGATTACACCATCTGGCGTGATGTTATAATTTCGGTAGGATGAACATATGGCATTGCACCAGACTGGCTAATCAAATGAAAAATGATATTGATACTGCATGGCATACTATCTTACCATATCAAAACTCTGGGCTTTAGATATATTAATATCTTACCTATAGTTGATAAAATCTTTATACAGTATTGTACTGTTCACATTGATAGTCCAACTGCAGACCTTGAGGCTTAGGTTGGTGTCCCACTTGCAACTACAATGCGAAAGACTCGCGCCTTAATACCCGGCACTGCCACCGGCACACGGCATTGGCATGTGCGGCTGCATGTATTTCTAAGCCGCTGAATGCTCCGGTCTGAACTGCTGTGGGTGCATTAAAGAGGTCTGGATACACATGATGAGAGCATTATACTGCCTCTGTACAAATCCCTGGTTAGACCACACATGGAGTACTGTGTCCAGTTTTGGGCACCGGTGCTCAGGAAGGATATAACGGAACTAGAGGGAGTACAAAGGAGGGCATCAAGATTAATAAAGGGGATGGAGAACTACAATACCCAGAGGGATTAGCAAAATTAGGATTATTTAGTCTAGAAAAAGATGACTGAGGGGCGATGTAATAACCATGTATAAGTATATAAGGGGACAATACAAATATCTCTCCGAGGATCTGTTTATACCAAGGAAGGTGACAGTCACAAGGGGGCATTCTCTGCGTCTGGAAGAGAGAAGGTTTTCCCACCAACATAGAAGAGGATTCTTTACTTTTAGGGCAGTGAGAATCTGGAATTCCTTGCCTGAGGAGGTGGTGATGGCGAACTCAGTCGAGGGGTTCGAGAGAGGCCTAGATGTCTTCCTGGAGAGTAACAATATTGTATCTTACAGTTATTAGTTTCTTTAGAAGGGCGTAGATGTGGAGATTTATTCTGACAGAATATAGGCTGAACTGGATGGACAAATGTCTTTTTTCGGCCTTGCTAACTTGGTTACTATGTTACACACCACAGCTTTCTATGTACACAGTATAGTGATAGAAATCTGCTAATGAATGCTGGGGCAGGGTTGGACTAGGAGATATGAGGCAAATTGTGCTGTAGTGATAATCTCCTGCTGATAAGACACTGATTGTATTGAAACAGCAAAAACAGGCCAGGAACACACCCCTGGAGTCAGGATCTCTCCCTCAGCATCATGGAGCTGTCATATTACATTGCAAAATTTGGTGGCAGATTCCTTTTAAGTTTTAGAGTACAAAACCCTAAGAGTGCAGTCATACTAAAGTTTTTTGTGCATAATTAATAGTTCTGGACAACACATAAAATGAGATACATAAAATGAGAATAATGGGGATAGGGGAAAATATGTGTAAGTGGGTTAAGAGCTGGCTCAGGGATGGAAAACAAAGGGTGGTTATTAATGGACTGAGTCGCGGTTAGCAGTGGGGTACCGTAGGGGTCAATATTGGGCCCTCTTCTTTTTAAAATATTTATTAATGACCTTGTAGGGGGCATACAGAGCAGAATTTCAATATTTGCAGATGACACTAAACGCTGCAGGGTAATCAATATAGAGGAGGACAATTTTATATTACAGGATGATTTATGTAAACTAGAAGCTTGGGCTGATAAATGGCAAATGAGCTTTAATGGGGGTAAATGTAAGGTCATGCACTTAGGTAGAAGTAATGAGATGTATAACTCTGTGCTTAATTCTAAAACTCTGGGCAAAACTGTCAATGAAAAAGACCTGGGTGTATGGCTGGATGACAAACTCATGTTCAGTGGCCAGTGTCAGGCAGCTGCTACAAAGGCAAATAAAATAATGGGATGCATTAAAAGAGGCATAGATGCTCATGAGGAGAACATAATTTTACCTCTATACAAATCACTAGTTCGACCACACTTAGAATACTGTGTACAGTTCTGGTCTCCGGTGTATAAGAAAGACATAGCTGAACTGGAGCGGGTGCAGAGAAGAGCGACCAAGGTTATTAGAGGACTGGGGGGTCTGCAATACCAAGATAGGTTATTACACTTGAGGCTGTTTAGTTTGGAAAAATGAACACTAAGGGGTGATCTTATGTTAATGTATAAATATATGAGGGGACAGTACAAAGACCTTTCTGATGATCTTTTTAATCACAGACCTGAGACGGGGACAAGGGGGCATCCTCTACGTCTGGAGGAAAGAAGGTTTAGGCATAATAACAGACGCGGATTCTTTACTGTAAGAGCAGTGAGACTATGAAACTCTCGGCTGTATGATGCTGTAATGAGTGATTCCCAACTAAAATTTAAGAGCGGACTGGATGCCTTTCTTGAAAAGTATAATGTTACAGGTTATATATAATAGATTCTATTATAGGGCGTTGATCCAGGGAACTAGTCTGATTGCTGTATGTGGAATCGGGAAGGAATTTTTTTCCACAATGTGGAGCTTACTCTTTGCCATATTGGTTTTTGTTGCCTTCCTCTTGTTCAACATGTTAAGGCATGTTAGGTTAGGCTATGGGTTGAACTAGATGGACTTAAAGTCTTCCTTCAACCTTAATAACTATGTTACTATGTTACACTGACCAAATGTTGCCATGAGCAATTCTCTCTGAGCTCAAGTCTTTGTGGGGAAAAAACTGCACAATGTTGGCTATGCACATCAAGTCACACTGGAACTAGTCACGTCTGACATGACTGGTCCATAGAGTTCAGCACTTTTATGAAATTAGCCTAAAACTCCAGCATCTACGTAAGCTTTGGCTTTAGAAGATATAAGGCTTGTAGTGAGTCTATGTGGCCTTACTGTACTTCCATATGCCACAAATTCCATAATAGGACCAAATTCACGTGTCAGTTATTTTTTCTTGTATATGTGCTGTATCAGATTTGAAACCACTTTTGGTCCATTTATCCGTTTTTACTATTTATGTGTTATCCATTTTTCTCCAAACTCAAAAAAACGGAAAACTATCAGCGATTTCTCAACCTTTTCCAAGCATCTAGTCAATGAAAAATGGACATCACATTGGTCCAAAATGGATGGCATCTGTGTGCTTTTTTTGTTGTTTTTACTGACTTATTCAATTAAATGGGTGAGTTTGATTAGCAAATTGGATAACAATATGAGATATCTCCATTTTTTATGCAAACCATTGGCCAGAAAAATGTGAACATGTGAATAACCCATCAGAATATGATGTTTCATGGCACTGTTAGGAAAAAAAAACACTGACGGGACACCTCAGTGACGTGTGATTGAGCCCATATTGAGGGTTTTATTACAGGCACCAAGCAAACATAAGATAAAACAAGGTTTGCTCTGTTAGGTGCTCTAATGGAAGTATTGCCTCAATATACCACTGTGCATTCACAATGTGTGCAAAAAGTCTTTTTGGGATATATAAAATTCAAATGTGCACTGATTGTTGTTTGCATTGATGCGTTATACAATCTAATTTCCCATGTAGTGGTAGACCATACAACAACTAATATGTGATTATTCCATGTTAAAACTAACAATTGGACATCTGCAATAGATACGTGATGTGAAATATAGTCAAGCCGTTTCATTTTTCATTTTATTTTGTACTTTTGTCCTGAAATCCAATTACATCTCTAAACTTTACATCCTGCACTAGATGGAAGAAGCACTCTTAGATCTTCCGATGATTCCGCTTCAATACAATAAAGGTTGAATATCAAATAGATTCTTCCCCTGATCTCAGGCACTCTCTCAAAAGGTTCGTAACCGTGTAAACATCATAGCGACTATACAAATAGAATACACAAGAAATGATGAAATACATTGTTTTAATAATATACCATAAACAGTCCATACAGGAGAGAATTTTAACATTTTCAATTATAGACAACATTTCCGAGTACAACACTATATATCAGTGTTGATATTACATGTCACCTTAAACGTCCCTGCCTAAAGTCATTCATTTTATATAGACATCCATGTGGAGTGGCTGCTAACATTTTTCTAACATATTAGGATATAAGTGCATTCACTTTCTCATAATTTTTGAAAAATGTTTGCTAGTGGCCTGGTAAAATGATTTTTATGCGATGAGATAGTCTTATATCACTTGTTATTCTTACATCCTTTATCCAGTGTTGGGATCATTCTCCACCTCCATGGCACATGATGTCTCCTAGCTCTTTAAGGTTAGCGATTAATAGCATTAGTAGAGGAAAACCTGAGAATTAGAGCCCCCCAATACACATTAGACTAATGTCATTTGAACACTTTGAGATCAACGGGCTCAGCCGTCACTAATATTTATGGAGGCGCCGGTCAATTGTGAGTGGAGATGTCAGTTGACCATGTCCAATTTTGGATTGCCTATTGCTTTGTTCTCCAGGAGATAAGCCACTGGCAGAGATGTTTCTTTAGAGTTTCTCATTAAGTTCACAGGAGCGCTCAGCCAAACAAGTTCTCCTGTGTATGGGAGAGACGGCCGAGATGGTTGCCATCCGAACTGTCCTTGGACTTTTCTTATTTCTTGTAGGACTTCTTTTAGAATTGTCCTCTAAATATAATTATGTTAATTGTCTTTGTAATTATTAGTGATGAGCGAGTGTACTCGTTGCTCTGGTTTTCCTGAGCATGCTCGGGTGGTCTCCGAGTATTTGTAACTCCTCGTAGATTTAGTTTTTGTTGACACAGCTGCATGATTTACGGTTGCTAGCCAGCCTGAGTACATGTGGAGGTTGCCTGGTTGCTAGGGAATCCCCACATGTATTCAAGCTGTCTAGCAGGTGTAAATCATGCAGCTGAGGCAACGAAAACTAAATCTCCGAGCACTTACAAATACTCGGAGACTACCCGAGCAACGAGTATAATCGCTCATCATCACTATTAAATCTATCATTTAATAAACAGGGTATCAACACTAAACTCAAGAGGTCGTGCATAAATTTACTGTAAGTCATTGAGTAAATCACCTTTGGTAAACTTTTTAAACTACCAAGTCTAATTGTATATGAATATATTGGCCCTTGGATCCATAGAAGCATTGGACTAATGCGAATCGGCCATCGTCCTGTCTCTTTCTCACTCCACATTCCTCTAAAATCTGCACACCCTGTCCATGTCCAAAAGCAAGGAATAAAGTACTAATATTTTCTAGAAAAAAGTCCAGCTCACCGTAGTGGACATCCTTCGGTGTTTGGAGCAGGGAGACCGCTGTGTCAAAGCGTGTAGCAATCAAAACATAAACATATGAGATCCAGCTCAACGAACTGAACAGACTCCTTCTTTATTCACCAAGAGGTGCTCAGCAGAGGATAAAACAACATCAGCGTTGACAGTTACATGATGTGCGACATCGACGCGTTTCAGGTGACTACGCACCCTTAATCATGATCAATAATAAAAATTATGGTAATCCTAATCGACCTAAAACAGGAAAGAATTATTCTGATTTCATTTCAGATATTGAGAAAAACATGCATATGTGTCTTTTTATATAGTGTATGTAAACTTTTGGTTTCAACTGTAAGTGACATCTTCTCTGATTGGAGTTCTTCTTACCCCTTTCTTCTTCATCTGGTCCTGTCTCGATGACAATTCTCAGACTCCAGTCGTCTCTGCAGACTTCCCTCTTGACCATCTTTCTGCAGCTCATTCCGACACAATGCCCTTAAAAATAACAGTGTCATTACTGCCTAAATAAAAATATCCACTTATGCTGTGCACTAAATAAGCCCCATTCTGTGCGGACCGCCGTGAAATATATGGCACTGTCTACATTGTATGTATGGCTCTCTTGCCTATTAAGACCTAAAGTTACCTTCACACTCAGCAACTTTACAACGAGAACGACAACGATCCGTGACGTTGCAGCGTCCTGGATAGCGATCTCGTTGTGTTTGACACGCAGCAGCGATCTGGATCCCGCTGTGATATCGCTGAACGGAGCTAGAAGTCCAGAACTTTATTTGGTCGTCAGGTCGGCGTGTATCATCGTGTTTGACATCAAAAGCAACGATGCCTGCAATGTTTTACATGGAGCTAACAACCAGCGAGAACGATAAGTGAGTCGCCGTTACGTCACTGGATCGCTCCTGCATCGTTCTGGAGCTGCTGTGTTTGACGTCTCTACAGCGACCTAAACAGCGACGCTCCAGCGATCGGCTCGTTGTCTATATCGCTGCAGCATCGCTGAGTGTGACGGTACCTTAAGGTGCACTTTATAAATGTAATCTGAAGACGGCATGAGGTACAGGTTAAAGCACAGATTTCAGCAATGCCTCTCTTATCAAGCTCCTGATTTTGTTTGCTTGCAAGGACTGCTATAGCACCAGGAGCTCATCCTTGTGGGACAAGACAGCTGCACCTCACTGTTTATAGACATTGTATATACAGAGCCTGGTGTGGACAGGGTTAGCTTCCTCACCTCTACTGTATTGCTAAATCGAAAAGCTCTGATTGTGTCAGATCGGCTGTACCCAGTAAATTAAGTGATACATCGTTGAATTCATCTTCTCTTTGCCTACATCAGGCTGCTCTCAGATGAGGTAGCAAAAACCTGCTGACAGATTTGCTTTAATGACACTTCTCTTTCCTTGTATTTCACAATATTGCATTTAACAACAGTCCAGAAAACTTTTTTGGGAAGCTCCATCTTTGCCTATGAGGGCCGCATGGGTAGACGTGTAATGCTACAGCCACTCACAGCTTCTCTCAGTTCCCAACTGACTAATGAGGACCCCGCTGTTCAAGGTACGCTGGTACGAAACCTCAATAGTTATAGAAACTTGATTCCAGCTCACCCAGTTGCTCTATTCTCATCCACCTGGGACTCAGACACCGGCCTCGCCCTGGCCTCACATCGAGGAAAATAGAAGAAATTGGAGTCTGGCTCAACAGGACTGGATTTTTCTTTTCTTTTTATTTTTCAAAAGAAAATATGGTGCATACAAAAGAAAAATTTACATGAGTAAAACTGCCTAGTGCAGTCGAAACGCGTCAACTGGGTCATGTCGACCATGTAAATTTTTCTTTTGCATGCACTATATTTTCTTTTGAAAAAGAAAAGAAATATCCAGTCCTGTTGAGTCAGACTCCAATTTTTTTCTAGACACCTCAATAGTGTCTGGAAAGTCCACTGATCTCTATAAGAGAATTCATGTCCCAGTATTGTGACCCTATCTTACTTTCAATTTAGACATTTAGTTAATTATTCACAGTGTTCCCTTAAGTGGGCCTTCTGCTATCCTCTTGGGAAAGTTTCATACTATTTAGATGGCCTCCCTGGCTTGGGTTCCAATCTGTCAAATACCTCTTCACGTTTCCTTAGGACATATTATCTGATGTGTATTGGTTCTCCCTCTTCGCACACTATTATACCTTAGATCTTTTACTGCTGAATGCTAGGCCTTAACTACCAGTGAACTGTCTACTGTATCCCTACCTAAACCCTCCTATTCTGGGCTCGTACCAACCATTAACTCCATCTGTATCTAGCTAAGTTCATACAAAATACCAAACAGACAAACTCACATTTAAAACTATGCAATGCATTATATACCAAAAGGGTATGTTCAAGGGGGGAGTGGGAAACACCTCCACTTCCTTACACCACTACAAATACTGACTATTAAAATAAAAATAAATATCATATATTCAACTACCCCCCAGATCCTGGTGAGTCCACCAGCACGATACGGTTAGACTGAGGTAATTGCCCTGGGACACACACAGAATGTTAGACTTCCAGTGCAATGAGGTCACCACATGGATCTGCTGGTGCCATGACTTTGACATCCTGTACGAGATCTTGCCATGCATTGTAGGGTTTAACTTTACCAGTGTTCTGTGATACAGTTAATACCATCTGCCTCGCAGGTAGCTATGCTACTGACTCCTACTTCTTCATGCTGTATACCTGGATGTGAGCCAAATTACAGACCATGTCTATATTCTGACACACCTTGGACAATAGGCAATCATTCAGCAAATGGCCGCATGGCAGAATCAGATTGAATGCTAATATATTGTCCACTGTGCTACTATCAGCCACAAGTATCCTTGATTGTAAATGCCTAACCTTAAACTCACATGTACCATCCTGCAGCCAGTTCATTTTTTTACTAATACTAGAAGAAACTGTATTTGCTGTAGAAAAAAACAAGCACTGACTGATCAAAAAATAACCTTAATGGACAGTTGTGAGACAATTCTAGTACCTTAGTATAAATGGACAGGGAATATTTTGTGTTCTCAGTCTATGCACATAATTGTCATCTAACATTACTTATTTATTCGATATTAAATATTGATGGGGAAATTACTATATAAGTACTATAAACATCCATTCTTTTAATAAGTAGTGACTCTCCAATTTTTCTTCATTGACTGCTTATGACAGTCTACTTTAGAGATGCAGGCTGCTTTCACATTCAGGATTTGAAGTCTCACAACAGGTAGAGTGCAAAGTTCAGAATTTGGGATCTTGCTGGAAATTATTAATATAAAGGTTTTGAACAGGTTAGAATTATTTTCCAAAAAATGGCACAACTCCTGTCCATAAGCTATCTGATATTACATAGGTCATTCCTTTACGCTTGAATATGAATGAGCTACAATACCAGACACTGCCTATGAACAAGAGTAGCTCTATTTCAAGAAAAGCAGACTCTTTATGTAATCCGGAAAATGTTTTCATTTACTAAAGGTTTTTTTGAGGCTTAAAGCATAACTCTTGCTTCTGGTGACCTTTCAGAATAAGCTGTACTAATCTTGTACGAGAGTAATAGTTCTATTTCTGACCATGGTATAACTTGCAGCCCGTATTTTTCACCAGTTCGCACGTCTGCAGTCTTTTGGTCTAATTTTCATTGATCTATGAGCTAATGAGTAGTGACTAGCTGTTATTATGTCTCTCATACATAGTACACAGAGGTAGGAGATTCCAGATTCGTGTCTCTGTGAAGCAACATGGAGGATGCTATACTACTTTAGTGAGCAGTGTGGCTGTGAATCCAGCTTTGATGTGAGCTAAAACACTTATTAGAAAGCAGATGCCACATCCATGTTTGTCTCTTTATAGCTCTGCTGCTCCCTTCTTCTGTTATTATTATTATTATTATTTATTTTTAGAGCACCATTGATTCCATGGTGCTGTACATGAGTAGGGGTTACATACAAAACACAAATATAAACTGCAGTGCACTAACAATGACAGACTGGTACAGATGGGAAAGCACATTTGTAGTTTGGGGGAGCTTCAGCAGCTCAGCTGGTGGTAAGGCAGCAGGAGGTCATAGCAGGCTGTACGCTTTCTAGAAGAGATCGGTTTTCAAGCTCCAGCAGAAAATTCTGAAGGTGGTTGACAGGGGCAGACTATAAGAGGGTCAATATTGGCGGTAGCCCAGGGCCCAGTGGTGTGGGGGGGCCCTGGCCTACCGCACAGATTGCCTGCCGGCATTTATGGGCCCCGTCTCATCTGCTCACCGGGCACTTTCCGGCGCTGCAGCAGTTTCCTATTGACGTGCGGGCGCGCGCCCGCACGTCAATAGTTAACAACAGCCGCCAGCCAATTGGAGGCTGGCAGCTGAAGTCAGCCGCAGACGCAGCGCACACGTCGCCGGCGTCTGATGTCATTGTCAGTCGCTAGCGAGTCCGCGCTGCTGGAGAGAGCTCGCCGCTGGAGCGCACAGGTCAGGTGAGGAGACTCGGTTTGTTTGTTTTTGTTTTGTTTTTTGATAACCTAACAGTGGAGACACTGGGGGCAATGCTGGAGGACACACTGGGGCAGATGATTGCTGGAGACACTGGGGCAGATTGCTGGACACACTGGGGCAATGCTGGAGGACACACTGGGGCAGATTGCTGGACACACTGGGGCAATACTGGAGACACTGAGCCAATGCTGGAGACACTAGGGCAATGCTGGAGACACTGGGGCAATGCTGGAGACACTGGGGCAGATTGCTGGACACACTGACGGCAATGCTGAACATACTGGGGCAGATTGCTGGACACACTGGGGGTAATATGCTGGACACACTGAGGCAGATTGCTGGACACACTGGGGGCAATGCTGGACACACTGGGGTAATACTGGAGACACTGGGGCAATGCTGGACACTGGGGCAGATTGCTGGACACACTGTGGGCAATGCTGGACAATTGGACAGATTGCTGGACACACTGGGGGTAATATGGTGGACACACTGAGGCAGATTGCTGGACACACTGTCTGGGGGCAATGCTGGACACACTGGGGCAATGCTGGAGACACTGGGGCAGATTGCTGGACACACTGGGGGTAATATGCTGGACACACTGGGGGCAATGCTGGACATACTGGGTCAGATTGTTGAACACACTGTCTGGGGGCAAATCTGGACACACTGGCGCAATATGCTTTTCATACTGGGGAAGATTGCGGGACACACTGTCTGGGGACAATGCTGGACATACTGGGGCAGATTGCTGGACACACTGTCTGGGGGCAAATCTGGACACACTGGGGCAATATGCTGGACACACTGGGGCAGATTGCTGGACACACTGTCTGGGGCAATGCTGGACACACTGGGGCAATATGCTTGACATACTGGGGAAGATTGCTGGACACACTGTCTGGGGGCAATGCTGGACACACTGGGGCAATATGCTGGACATACTGGGGCAGATTGCTGGACACACTGTCTGGGGGCAATGCTGGACACATTAGGGCAATATGCTTGACATACTGGGAAAGATTGCTGGACACACTGTCTGGGGGCAATGCTGGACACACTGGGGCAATATGCTGGACATACTGGGGCAGATTGCTGGACACACTGGGGGTAATATGCTGGACACTGGGGCAGATTGCTGGACACACTGTCTGGGGGCAATGCTGGACACACTGGGGCAGATCGCTGGACACACTGGGGGCAATATGCCGGACATACTGGGGCAGATTGCTGGACACACTGGGGGTAATGTGCTGGACACACTATGGGTAATATGCTGGACACACTGGGGCAGATTCCTGGAAACACTGGGGGCAGGACTGGAGGCATGGGCAGAATGTAGATACGGGGCATGATTGGAGACATGGGGCAGAATGAAAGACATGGGGCAGGATTGGATCATGGGGCAGGATGGATACGATGGAGACAGATGGGGCAGGATGGGGAGATCATATGGGGTAGAATGGATACTCATGAGGGCAGGATGCGAGAACATATGGCTGGAGCCAGGAATGAGATAAACGCGGCCAGGGTGGGGAATATTATTACCATAGGGGCTAATTAAGGGATATTATTATTTATTTTATTTTTTGAGTATACTGTTTTAAATGGGGGGACAGTCCTCTTACTGTGCAGAGTGACACTATATCGCCTTTTTTTCTTCATGTGGTGTAATGTAGAAGTTGTGAAACATTAAGTAATGTGTTCTGCAAGCGGAGCTCGAGATAACTGTGTTATTTCCTGCAGAAACGAGTCCTGGCTGGAAGAAATGATGGTGGTCTGTGCTGGATGAAAGATGAAGGACTTCACCTAGAGACGTCACTGGTGAGTCAGTGTTACCTATACACTGACACTATACACTGTATACTATATACAGAGGTCCTGTGTACAATGTCACCAGTGATCACTGTATTACCTATACATTATATACAGAGCTCCTGTGTATAATACCACCAGTGATCTCTGTATTACCTCTACACAGACACTGCATACTAAGTACAGATCTCCTGTGAATACTGGCACTTATGTTGATAGTATTGTGTTTTTTTTTTATTACTGATCACTGATCAGTATTGTAGTATTCAGTCACTATGTGGTGGTAATATGTGGTCTGGAAATGGTGTTGTGGTATTTGCGCCTTGTATGTGTTATTTTGTCACCAAGTGGTGGTAATATGTGGTCTTGACATGGTGCGGTGGTATTTGTTCCTTGTATGTGATATTATTCGATCACTGTGGTTGTAATTTGTGGTCTGGTCATGGTGCGGTGGTATTTGTTCCTTGTATGTGATATTATTGGTCAAAATATACCTAGATTGTATTGCAGATTTTAACAAATATTTAATAAGTTACAGTAGAGTAGGGCCTGGCCATTTTTCTGGAATAATCTGGTTCAGGTATATCATGACCTCCGTCACATGACCCCCATCACATGACACCCGTCACATGACCCTTGTCACATAACCGGGGGGGCCCTTAGTGTCTGAACAGCCCGGGGCCCTGGCTACCCTTAATCGACCCTTAGTGGTGGATAATTGTACATTTGAAGCATAGAATTCCAGAGGATAGGGGATACTTGGGAGAAGTTTTGGAGGCGATTGGGTGAGGAACATATAAGTGAGGAGGAGAGGAGGAGGTCTTGAAGGACCGGAGTTTACATGTGGGAACATATCAGGAGATTTGTTAGATATATGGAGGATACAGATTATTGATGGATTTGTAGGTCAATGTTAGTAGTTTGAACTGGATACATTGGGTAATTGGGAGCCAATGATTGGATATGCAGAGGTGGAGTAGTAATGTGGAGAAAGGTGGATGATTTGCGCATAGCAGAGTTAAGATCAGACTGGAGAGGTGCGAGAGTGTTAGCAGTCTGGTCATAAAGTAGGATATTGCAGTAATCAAGGTGGGAGATAATGATGACATACACTAACATTTTAGTAAATTCGGGGTTGAGAAAGGACAGATTTTGTAAATATTTTTGGGTTTTGAGTTGGAGGCGGCAGGAGTTGGTAAGAGCTTGGATAGGGCAGATTTCAGTTACTCCAAGGCAGAGGAATTCCAGCACAGGAGATAGTGTGATATCATTTATTGTGATAGATAGATTGGTAGGGGAGTTAGGTGAGATGGAAGAAAGATGATGAGTTCAGTATTATCCACATTGAGCTTTAGGAAGCGTCATAAGAAGGAGGATATGGCTGATAGACACTCCGGGATTCTGGACAGAAGAGAGGTGATATCTGAGCCAGAGAGGTAGATCTGAGTGTCATCAGTGTATAGGTCTTACTGGAAGCCATTTGACTTTATGAGTTTCTCCTGGCCAAACATATATAAGGAGAAGAGTAGGGGTCCCAAGACGTAGTCTTGAGGAACACCAACAGAGAGAGGGTGGGATTAGGAGGTACTATTGGAATGGGATATGTTAAATGTGCAGTTCGAAAAATATAAGAAGATCCAGAAGAGGGCAAGGTCTTTGACGTCAAGGAAAGAGGGGACCTGTAGTAGAAGGGAGTGGTCATCTGTGTCAAAGGCAGAGGACAGGTCTGCAAGGAAGAGTTTAGAGAACTGTCTATTATCTTTGGAAGAAAATAAATGGTTAATAATTTTGGTTTGGGCAGTTTTGGTGCAGTGGTGGGGACTGAAGCCCAGATTGTAGATTGTCAAAGAGTGACTTAAATGAGATGTGGGAGGAAATTTCAGAATGGCTACTATGTTTGAGGAGGAGTTTGGAGGTGAACGGGTGTAGCGATGTAGGATGATAGCTACACGTAGGGGTTAGGTCAAGGGATTGTTTCTTCAGGATAGGTGTGATTATAGCATGTATGAAAGCAGAAGGAGGTGGCACGAGAAGTTAATGATAGGTTGAATATATTAGTTAGGGCTGGGATAAGCAAAGAGGTGAGGTTGAGGTGCAATTGGGTCATGTGCACAAGTGGTGATGTGTGATATCTAGAGATTATGAGTAAGTTCTCTTTCAGTGCTGGTGGGGTGGAAGATTATGGAGAAAAGTCATTAGTCTGTTATATGAACAGGTTGTGGTAGTTGAAGATTAAAACATGCCTGGTTCGGTCAATCTTGTTTTTGAAATGTGCTACAAAGTCTTCTGCATAGCTTAGAGAAGTCAGAAGGGGTTGTGGTAGGCAGAGGAGGGAGTTAAAAGTGTTGAATAACTTATTGGGGTTGTGAGATGAAGAAGATATGAAGATTGTAAAGTAGTCCTGTTTAGCGGAGGTGAGGGCCATCTTGAATGTGAATGTTGCCAAAGCTTTTTAGCGAAGCTGTTGTGAGGGAGAGCTGGGGGAATGTAGTGAGGTTGCCATCAGAGTGTGACAGCGGCATTTAACAGGTTAAAAACACCACCTGTGGTTGTTAGAGGAAGGTCCTGGCTCTAACACACAGCCATTACCTGCCAAGTAAGGGGAGAGCTCACCTCTTGAACCTGCTCCCTACACCAGCTTCCGACATGAATTGTATATGTAAGACGCATGTCGTAAAAGGGTCACTTACTTGCAGATCCTCAGCAACTATTTGATTGTATCATTCTCTCTACTGAAACTTCCAGTTGCTTGTTACTGCTAGGGAATAGTGATAAGTGAGTATACTCGTTGCTCGGGTTTTCCCGAGCAAGCTCGGGTGTCCTCCGAGTATTTTGGAGTGCTCAGAGATTTAGTTTTTTCGATGCAGCTGCATGATTTGCGTCTGCTAGACAGCCTGAATACATGGGAGGATAGCATGTTTGTTAAGCAATCCCCACATTTTTTCAAGCTGTCTAGCAGCCGAAAATCTGGATTAACTTTTTCCTCCAGCCATAGGGCAGCAGCAGTGGCTTTCCATGCTTTTATAGGTTTTGTGCCTGCACACAACACCTTCAGGTGAGCGCTACCAATGCTAAAGGTACCGTCACACTAGACGATATCGCTAGCGATCCGTGACGTTGCAGCGTCCTCGCTAGCGATATCGTCCAGTGTGACAGGCAGCAGCGATCAGGCCCCTGCTGTGCTGTCGCTGGTCGGGGAAGAAAGTCCAGAACTTTATTTGGTCGCTGGACTCCCCGCAGACATCGCTGAATCGGCGTGTGTGACACCGATTCAGCGATGTCTTCACTGGTAACCAGGGTAAACATCGGGTAACTAAGCGCGGCCCTGCACTTAGTAACCCGATGTTTACCCTGGTTACCATCCTAAAAGTAAAAAAAACAAACGCTACATACTTACCTACAGCCGTCTGTCCTCCAGCGCTGTGCTCTGCTCTCCTCCTGCACTGACTGTGAGCGTCGGTCAGCCGGAAAGCAGAGCGGTGACGTCACCGCTCTGCTTTCCGGCCGCTGTGCTCACACAGACAGTACAGGAGGAGTGCAGAGCACAGCGCTGGAGGACAGACGGCTGTAGGTAAGTATGTACTGTTTGTTTTTTTTACTTTTAGGATGGCAACCAGGGTAAACATTGGGTTACTAAGCGCGGCCCTGCGCTTAGTTACCCAATGTTTACCCTGGTTACCGGCATCGTTGGTCGCTGGAGAGCGGTCTGTGTGACAGCTCTCGAGCGACCAAACAGCGACGCTGCAGCGATCCGGATCGTTGTCGGTATCGCTGCAGCGTCGCTTAGTGTGACGGTACCTTAACACCTATCCTTTTCCAAATGGTATTGCCCTGTTTTATGGGCGCCTCTGTCCCTCCCAAAGCTTCTCATTACCATATTTTGGGGGCAGGGCATTCCATAGTTTGACTGCTCATACTAGATAATAGACAGAAGTGTGTGTGTGTGTGTGTGTGGACAACACTTGAGATGGGCCATTCATTTTGTTATTGCCCTTTTTGCTTCAGCAATTTTTACATAGTAACATAGTAACATAGTTAGTAAGGCCGAAAAAAGACATTTGTCCATCCAGTTCAGCCTATATTCCATCATAATAAATACCCAGATCTACGTCCTTCTACAGAACCTAATAATTGTATGATACAATATTGTTCTGCTCCAGGAAGACATCCAGGCCTCTCTTGAACCCCTCGACTGAGTTCGCCATCACCACCTCCTCAGGCAAGCAATTCCAGATTCTCACTGCCCTAACAGTAAAGAATCCTCTTCTATGTTGGTGGAAAAACCTTCTCTCCTCCAGACGCAAAGAATGCCCCCTTGTGCCCGTCACCTTCCTTGGTATAAACAGATCCTCAGCGAGATATTTGTATTGTCCCCTTATATACTTATACATGGTTATTAGATCGCCCCTCAGTCGTCTTTTTTCTAGACTAAATAATCCTAATTTCGCTAATCTATCTGGGTATTGTAGTTCTCCCATCCCCTTTATTAATTTTGTTGCCCTCCTTTGTACTCTCTCTAGTTCCATTATATCCTTCCTGAGCACCGGTGCCCAAAACTGGACACAGTACTCCATGTGCGGTCTAACTAGGGATTTGTACAGAGGCAGTATAATGCTCTCATCATGTGTATCCAGACCTCTTTTAATGCACCCCATGATCCTGTTTGCCTTGGCAGCTGCTGCCTGGCACTGGCTGCTCCAGGTAAGTTTATCATTAACTAGGATCCCCAAGTCCTTCTCCCTGTCAGATTTACCCAGTGGTTTCCCGTTCAGTGTGTAATGGTGATATTGATTCCCTCTTCCCATGTGTATAACCTTACATTTATCATTGTTAAACCTCATCTGCCACCTTTCAGCCCAAGTTTCCAACTTATCCAGATCCATCTGTAGCAGAATACTATCTTCTCTTGTATTAACTGCTTTACATAGTTTTGTATCATCTGCAAATATCGATATTTTACTGTGTAAACCTTCTACCAGATCATTAATGAATATGTTGAAGAGAACAGGTCCCAATACTGACCCCTGCGGTACCCCACTGGTCACAGCGACCCAGTTAGAGACTATACCATTTATAACCACCCTCTGCTTTCTATCACTAAGCCAGTTACTAACCCATTTACACACATTTTCCCCCAGACCAAGCATTCTCATTTTGTGTACCAACCTCTTGTGCGGCACGGTATCAAACGCTTTGGAAAAATCGAGATATACCACGTCCAATGACTCACCGTGGTCCAGCCTATAGCTTACCTCTTCATAAAAACTGATTAGATTGGTTTGACAGGAGCGATTTCTCATAAACCCATGCTGATATGGAGTTAAACAGTTATTCTCATTGAGATAATCCAGAATAACATCCCTCAGAAACCCTTCAAATATTTTACCAACAATAGAGGTTAGACTTACTGGCCTATAATTTCCAGGTTCACTTTTAGAGCCCTTTTTGAATATTGGCACCACATTTGCTATGCGCCAGTCCTGCGGAACAGACCCTGTCGCTATAGAGTCACTAAAAATAAGAAATAATGGTTTATCTATTACATTACTTAGTTCTCTTAGTACTCGTGGGTGTATGCCATCCGGACCCGGAGATTTATCTATTTTAATCTTATTTAGCCGGTTTCGCACCTCTTCTTGGGTTAGATTGGTGACCCTTAATATAGGGTTTTCATTGTTTCTTGGGATTTCACCTAGCATTTCATTTTCCACCGTGAATACCGTGGAGAAGAAGGTGTTTAATATGTTAGCTTTTTCCTCGTCATCTACAACCATTCTTTCCTCACTATTTTTTAAGGGGCCTACATTTTCAGTTTTTATTCTTTTACTATTGATATAGTTGAAGAACAGTTTGGGATTAGTTTTACTCTCCTTAGCAATGTGCTTCTCTGTTTCCTTTTTGGCAGCTTTAATTAGTTTTTTAGATAAAGTATTTTTCTCCCTATAGTTTTTTAGAGCTTCAATGGTGCCATCCTGCTTTAGTAGTGCAAATGCTTTCTTTTTACTGTTAATTGCCTGTCTTACTTCTTTGTTTAGCCACATTGGGTTTTTCCTATTTCTAGTCCTTTTATTCCCACAAGGTATAAACCGCTTACACTGCCTATTTAGGATGTTCTTAAACATTTCCCATTTATTATCTGTATTCTCATTTCTGAGGATATTGTCCCAGTCTACCAGATTAAGGGCATCTCTAAGCTGTTCAAACTTTGCCTTCCTAAAGTTCAATGTTTTTGTGACTCCCTGACAAGTCCCCCTAGTGAAAGACAGTTGAAACTGCACAATATTGTGGTCGCTATTTCCTAAATGCCCAACCACCTGCAGATTTGTTATTCTGTCAGGTCTATTAGATAGTATTAGGTCTAAAAGTGCTGCTCCTCTGGTTGGATTCTGCACCAATTGTGAAAGATAATTTTTCTTGGTTATTAGCAGAAACCTGTTGCCTTTATGCGTTTCACAGGTTTCTGTTTCCCAGTTAATATCCGGGTAGTTAAAGTCCCCCATAACCAGGACCTCATTATGGGTTGCAGCTTCATCTATCTGCTTTAGAAGTAGACTTTCCATGCTTTCTGTTATATTTGGGGGTTTGTAACAGACCCCAATGAGAATTTTGTTACCATTTTTCCCTCCATGAATTTCAACCCATATGGACTCGACATCCTCATTCCCTTCGCTAATATCCTCCCTTAAAGTGGACTTTAGACAAGACTTTACATAGAGACAAACCCCTCCTCCTCTCCGATTTTTACGATCCTTTCTAAACAGACTGTAACCCTGTAAGTTAACTGCCCAGTCATAGCTTTCATCTAACCATGTCTCGGTTATTCCCACTATGTCAAAGTTACCTGTAGATATTTCTGCTTCTAGTTCTTCCATCTTGTTTGTCAGGCTTCTGGCGTTTGCGAGCATGCAGTTTAGAGGATTTTGTTTTGTTCCAATCTCCTCACTGTGGATTGTTTTAGAAATGTTCTTACCTCCCTTCTGAGTATGTTTTCCTGGGTCGTCTTTGTTCGAGTCTAATGTTTTTCTTCCCGTCCCCTCTTCTTCTAGTTTAACGCCCTCCTGATGAGTGTAGCGAGTCTTCTGGCGAATGTGTGTTTCCCAGGTTTGTTGAGGTGTAGTCCGTCTCTGGCGAGGAGTCCATCATACCAGTAATTCACACCGTGGTCCAGGAATCCAAATCCTTGTTGTCTGCACCATCGTCTTAGCCAGTTGTTTGCATCAAGGATCCTGTTCCATCTCCTGGTGCCATGCCCGTCTACTGGAAGGATAGAAGAAAAAACTACCTGTGCATCCAGTTCCTTTACTTTCTTCCCCAACTCTTCAAAGTCCTTGCAGATTGTCGGTAGGTCCTTCCTTGCCGTGTCATTGGTGCCAACATGTATCAGAAGAAATGGGTGGACGTCCTTGGAGCTGAAGAGCTTTGGTATCCTATCGGTCACATCCTTGATCATCGCACCTGGAAGGCAGCATACTTCTCTTGCAGTTATGTCCGGTCTGCAGATGGCTGCTTCGGTGCCTCTCAGTAGTGAGTCTCCCACCACCACCACTCTTCGTTGCTTCTTGGCTGTACTTTTTGCTGTCACTTGTTGCTGTGTGCCCTTTTCTTTTTTGCTTGCTGGTATTGCTTCATTCTTAGGTGTGCCATCTTCATCCTCTACAAAGATTTGATATCGGTTCTTCAGTTGTGTGGTTGGTGATTTCTCCATGGTCTTCTTGCTTCTTTTGGTCACATGCTTCCACTCATCTGCTTTTGGAGGTTCTCTGACACTTTTTGCACCTTCTGTGACCAGTAGAGATGCTTCTGTTCTGTCTAGAAAGTCTTCATTCTCTTTGATGAGTTTCAAAGTTGCTATTCTTTCTTCCAGACCCAGCACCTTTTCTTCTAAAAGGGCCACTAGTCTACACTTCTGACAGGTGAAATTGGATTCTTCTTCTGGTCGATCTGTGAACATGTAGCACATGCTGCAGCTCACCATGTAGGTTGTCACATCTGCCATGTTGCTCCTAGATCCTGCTGACTTGCTGTGTGTTTTCCTTCTTGTGTAATCTACTCAGCCAAGCTCTCTTGCAATAATGTCCTACAGGCAAAAATTCCCTGGTTTGATGATTCTTTCTAAGCAGCTGGTCCCGGCTGTACCCAACGATCTTCTAGCTTAGGGAGACTTCGCTTCTCCCAGAAGGCACCTGGAATATGCAAATTAGCCTCCTGAAGCTTGAATCCCTGGTTTGGTGATGCTTTCGAAGCAGCTGGTCCCGGCTGTACCCAACGATCTTCTAGCTTAGGGAGACTTCGCTTCTCCCAGAAGGCACCTGGAATATGCAAATTAGCCTCCTGAAGCTTGAATCCCTGGTTTGGTGATGCTTTCGAAGCATCGAATATGCTTTCGAATACTTTTCTATGACAGTATTATGCATTATTGCGGCTTATGTCTTACCAAATGAATTAGCAAAGAAAGGCTACGAGCGCTCCTTGGTATTACACTTTAATAGGCACACACGTCTGTTTTGCAGCAGTGGGTGTGACTGCTAATGCGTTTGTTACTGCTTCACTTTTTGTTGCACTTTCTCGGCTAGTAAAAATAAACACAGATAAAAATAAATGACAACGCCATCTGTATATTTCAGAATTTTTCCCTCATAAAAATGCTAAACCTAATTATAAAACCATTACAGAACACTATACTCTGAAGAGCTGTTGTGTCATCTCATCGTCAGGAATTGCAATTAACCCATTGTTTAGAACATATCAAAAACTATAGACTATCCTGTTTATATCTGGAAGCCACTAATATTTGATCCAATGACACATCTGTTATTAGCCAAGCCATGAGTTGTCTCAGATTTCACAAGAGTCCTGGGACAAAAGAGGGTAAAGGGTATTTAAACTTTAGGGTGTTCCTGGACTGGGGGGTTCCAGGAGAGGCAGAGGTAAAAGAGGGGGTTGGACATAAACATCCTGAGAAATGTTGGCAATTATGCATAAGCATTAACTGTTGGTAAGTGAGATTTTTTTTAATGCAGCTATGCAATCGCAATGTACAGTGCTCAGCGTAAATAAGTGACCCCCTTTTGAAAGATAAGAATTTAAAGGGACTCTGTCACCTCGCAAGGCAAGATTGCCTCGTGCAGGCATGTACTACGGGGGACAGAGAATGAACTTCAATCCAATATTGCAGCCAGCATGCAGCCAGCGGGTAAGAAAAGGGTGAATCAAACACCCGAAAACCCCACCCCTATGGCTGAAAATTGTTCCCTCCAAATTCAGGGGACAGAGTCCCTTTAATGAATATCTCACTGAACACAAGAACAAGTTCTAAAATTTTTACAAGACTGAGTTTCATAGAACATTCTTTTAACCTATGGGTTCATTGACATACTGATTACAATCTTACTTTTCAAAATAGGTGTACTAATTTATGCTGAGCACTGTATACATGTAATATAATTGGTATTTTATTAAGCAACATAGCTAATTTACAGAAAAACAGTCTACAACCACTCAGGGGTGAACCTAGCCACACTGCTGCCTGAGGCGAACTTCAAAACGGCACCCCCCCAAACACATATACAGTACAGCCCCCCTATAGGGCTCCCATCTCATATACAGTCCCCCCATACATTACATGAGTGATAACTAGTGTTGAACGATACCGTCCGATACTTGAAAGTATCAGTATCGGATAGTATCGGCCGATACCCGAAAAATATCGGATATCGCCGATACCGATATCCGATACCAATACAAGTCAATGGGACATCAAGTATCGGAAGGTATTCTCATGGTTCCCAGGGTCTGAAGGAGAGGAAACTCTCCTTCAGGCCCTGGGATCCATAGGGATGTGTAAAATAAAGAATTAAAATAAAAAATATTGATATGCTCACCTCTCCGGCGGCCCCTGGACATCATGCTGCTAACCGGGAGGCTTCTTTGTTTAAAATGCGCGCCTTTAGGACCTGTGAATGACGTCCCGGGTTCTGATTGGTCGCGTGCCGCCCATGTGACCGGCACGCGACCAATCAGAAGCCGTGACGTCATTCGCAGGTCCTCAATTCCTAGAATTAGGAGTTTTTGTGAATGAGAATGACGTCGCGGCTTCTGATTGGTCGCGTGCCGGTCACATGGGCGGCACGCGACCAATCAGAACCCGGGACGTCATTCCCAGGTCCTAAAGGCACGCATTTTAAACAAAGAAGCCTCCCGGTTAGCAGCATGATGTCCAGGGGCCGCCGGAGAGGTGAGCATATCAATATTTTTTATTTTAATTCTTTATTTTACACATCCCTATTGATCCGATACCGATACCCGATATCACAAAAGTATCGGATCTCGGTATCGGAATTCCGATACCGCAAGTATCGGCCGATACCCGATACTTGCGGTATCGGAATGCTCAACACTAGTGATAACTATTGTACATTCTACAATAGGTCATAAATCAGACAGTATAGTCCTCCATACAGTATTCTGGGCACCACAGTGCTCCTTACAGAATAATGAGCCCAATATATTGTTCCATACAGTATAATGAGCCCCATATATTGCTCCATACAATATTGTGGGCACCGCACAGCGCCCCATACAGAATAACATGCCCCATATATTGCTCCATACAATATAATGAGCCCCATATATTGCTCCATACAGTATGAGCCCCACATGATGCTCCATATTATATAATGGCCACACAGTGCTCCATACTGTATAATGGCCACACATGATGCTCCATACTGTATAATGGCCACACAGTGCTCCATACTGTATAATGGCCACATAGTGCTCCATACTGTATAATGGCCACACATGATGATCCATACTGTATAATGGTCACACATGATACTCCATACTGTATAATAGCTACACATGATGCTCCATACTGTATAATGGCCACACAGTGCTCCATACTGTATAATAGGCACACATAATGCTCCATACTGTATAATGGCCCCACATGATGCTCCATACTGTATAATGGCCACACATAGTTAGTCCTACACACACGGCTGTACACCTTGCACTCACGGCTCCACTCCGTACTCATGCGGCTCCGCTCCATACACCTCGCACACACCCGGCTCTGCTCCATACACCTCATACACACCCAGCTCCGCTCCGCTCACCTCATACACATGCAGCTCTGCTCTGTACACCTCATACACACCTGGCTCCGCTCCGTACACCTCATACACACCCGGCTCCGCTCCATACACCTCATACACATGCAGCTCTGCTCCGTACACCTCATACACACCCAGCTCCGCTCCATACACCTCATACACATGCAGCTCTGCTCCATACACTGAATACACACCTGACTCCGCTCCATACACCTCATACACACCTGGCTCCGCTCTGTACACCTCATACACACACGGCTCAGCTACATACGCTTCATACACACACTTATCATGGCAACCAACACAGCAGAGTCCTGCAATCCATGGAGGTCCCGATCATGTGACCCCTGACTCCTCCCCTCCTGTGACCTCATCACAGGTCCTGTTTGCACAGAGCAGCCAAGGTGCAGGGATGACCAGCTGATATTGCACACCTTGGGTTGTGAGCAGGGGCGCACTAGTGACAGCAAATGTCAGGGATTATGGAGAGTCGGCACCAGGTGTTCTGACGGCTGCTCTGCCGCCCCCTGTCTTTCAGTGACGACTGCCGCCTGAAGCAAAGGGCTCAACTTGCCCCATGATAGCGGCACCCCTGCAACCACTCATCCAGTTTTATATTCATTTATTGCTACTAAGTTAAAGAGAACCCGTCAGGCAATTCATGCTGCCTGTTGTGAATTCTGTGGCAGAGCTCCCTCCTGTGGTCACGGGTGGTACTTCGGCTGGTTCTCTCTGTGAGCTTCTGTTGGTGGAGGGAAGTGGTACTGCGGCTTCTGAGTTTCCTCCCTCAGGTGATCTGGTGAGGTCGTTAGGTGCTTCTCTACTTAACTCCACCTAATGCTTTGATCCTGGCTTCCTGTCAATGTTCCAGTGTTGGACTTGCTTTTCCCTGGATCATTCCTGTGGCCTGCTGCTCTGCATAGCTAAGTTCTTCTTTGCTATTTGTTTGCTATTTTTTCTGTCCAGCTTGTCTAATTTGTTGCTGGAAGCTCTGGGACGCAAAGGGTGTACCTCCGTGCCGTTAGTTCGGTACGGAGGGTCTTTTTGCCCCCTTTGCGTGGTTTTCTTTAGGGTTTTGTGTAGACCGCAAAGTTACCTTTTCTATCCTCGATCTGTTAAGAAAGTCGGGCCTCACTTTGCTGAATCTATTTCATCTCTACGTTTGTCTTTTCATCTTAACTCACAGTCATTATATGTGGGGGGCTGCCTTTTCCTTTGGGGTATTTCTCTGAGGCAAGGTAGGCTTATTTTCTATCTTCAGGCTAGTTAGTTTCTCAGGCTGTGCCGAGTTGCATAGGCAGAGTTAGGCGCAATCCACGGCTGCCTCTAGTGTTGTTTGGAGAGGATTAGGGATTGCGGTCTGCAGAGTTCCCACATCTCAGAGCTCGTTCTATGATTTTGGGTTATTGTCAGATCACTGTATGTGCTCTGACCGCTATGTCCATTGTAGTACTGAATTGCCTTTCATAACAGTACAGGAAGCCAAAAGTACTAATGATTCTCAATAGAGGGAAAAAAGAAGTTCTGAGACCATTTTTTTTTCTTTGCACTGTGTTTTGCCTTTTTTTTCCCCTAGACATTTGGGTGGTTCAGTACACAGGTGTAGCGATGGACATTAGAAGTCTGTCTTCATTTGTGGATCAGCTCTCGGCAAGAGTACAAAAGATTCAAGACACTATTGATCAGAAAGCTATGTTGGAACCAAGAATTCCTATTCCTGATTTGTTTTTTGGAGATAGAACTAAGTTTCTGAGTTTCAAAAATAATTGTAAATTATTTCTGGCCTTGAAACCTCGCTCCTCTGGTGATCCAGTTCAACAGGTTTTGATTGTTATTTCTTTTTTGCGCGGCGACCCTCAGGACTGGGCATTTTCTCTTGCGCCAGGAGATCCTGCATTGAGTAATATCGATGCGTTTTTCCTGGCGCTCGGATTGCTGTACGATGAACCTAATTCAGTGGATCAGGCAGAGAAAAATTTGCTGCTCTTTGTCAGGGTCAGGATGAGATAGAGGTATATTGTCAGAAATTTAGAAAGTGGTCCGTGCTCACTCAATGGAATGAATCTGCGCTAGCAGCTATGTTCAGAAAGGGTCTCTCTGAAGCCCTTAAGGATGTCATGGTGGGATTTCCTATGCCTGCTGGTTTGAATGAGTCTATGTCTTTGGCCATTCAGATCGGTCGACGCTTGCGTGAGCGTAAATCTGTGCACCATTTGGCGGTATTACCTGAGCTTAAACCTGAGCCTATGCAGTGCGATAGGACTTTGACCAGAGTTAAACGGCAAGAACACAGACGTCTGAATGGGCTGTGTTTCTACTGTGGTGATTCCACTCATGCTATCTCTGATTGTCCTAAGCGCACTAAGCGGTTCGCTAGGTCTGCCACCATTGGTACGGTACAGTCAAAATTTCTTCTGTCCGTTACCTTGATCTGCTCTTTGTCATCATATTCTGTCATGGCATTTGTGGATTCAGGCGCTGCCCTGAATTTGATGGACTTGGAGTATGCTAAGCGTTGTGGGTTTCTCTTGGAGCCCTTGCAGTGTCCTATTCCATTGAGAGGAATTGATGCCACGCCTTTGGCCAAGAATAAGCCTCAATACTGGACCCAGCTGACCATGTGCATGGCTCCTGCACATCAGGAGGTTATTCGCTTTCTGGTGTTGCATAATCTGCATGATGTGGTCGTGTTGGGGTTGCCATGGCTACAGGCCCATAATCCAGTATTAGATTGGAAATCCATGTCGGTGTCCAGCTGGGGTTGTCAGGGGGTACATGGTGATGTTCCATTTCTGTCAATTTCGTCATCTACCCCTTCTGAGGTTCCAGAGTTCTTGTCTGATTACCGGGATGTATTTGATGAGCCCAAGTCTGATGCCCTACCTCCGCATAGGGATTGTGATTGTGCTATCAATTTGATTCCTGGTAGTAAATTCCCAAAAGGTCGACTGTTTAATTTATCCGTGCCTGAGCACGCCGCTATGCGCAGTTATGTGAAGGAATCCCTGGAGAAGGGGCATATTCGCCCGTCATCGTCACCATTAGGAGCAGGGTTCTTTTTTGTAGCCAAGAAGGATGGTTCGCTAAGACCTTGTATAGATTATCGCCTTCTAAATAAGATCACGGTTAAATTTCAATACCCCTTGCCATTGTTATCTGATTTGTTTGCTCGGATTAAGGGGGCTAGTTGGTTCACCAAGATAGATCTTCGTGGTGCGTATAATCTGGTGCGAATCAGGCGAGGAGATGAATGGAAAACTGCATTTAATACGCCCGAGGGTCATTTTGAGTATCTAGTGATGCCATTCGGACTTGCCAATGCTCCATCAGTGTTTCAGTCCTTTATGCATGACATCTTCAGAGAGTACCTGGATAAATTCCTGATTGTGTACTTGGATGACATTTTGATCTTCTCGGATGATTGGGAGTCTCATGTGAAGCAGGTCAGAACAGTTTTTCAGGTCCTGCGTGCTAATTCTTTGTTTGTGAAGGATCAAAGTGTCTCTTTGGTGTGCAGAAGGTTTCATTTTTGGGGTTCATCTTTTCCCCTTCTACTATCGAGATGGATCCTGTTAAGGTCCAAGCCATCCATGATTGGACACAGCCGACATCTCTGAAAAGTCTGCAAAAGTTCCTGGGCTTTGCTAATTTTTATCGTCGCTTCATCTGCAATTTTTCTAGTTTTGCCAAACCATTGACCGATTTGACCAAGAAGGGTGCTGATTTGGTCAATTGGTCTTCTGCTGCTGTGGAAGCTTTTCAAGACTTGAAGCGTCGTTTTTCTTCTGCCCCTGTGTTGTGTCAACCAGATGTTTCTCTTCCGTTCCAGGTCGAGGTTGATGCTTCTGAGATTGGAGCAGGGGCTGTTTTGTCGCAGAGAGGTTCTGATTGCTCAGTGATGAAACCATGCGCTTTTTTTTCCAGGAAGTTTTCGCCTGCTGAGCGAAATTATGATGTGGGCAACCGAGAGTTGCTGGCCATGAAGTGGGCATTCGAGGAGTGGCGTCATTGGCTTGAAGGAGCTAAGCATCGCGTGGTGGTATTGACTGATCATAAGAACTTGAGTTATCTTGAGTCTGCTAAGCGGTTGAATCCTAGACAGGCTCGTTGGTCGCTGTTTTTTGCCCGTTTTGACTTTGTGATTTCGTACCTTCCGGGCTCTAAAAATGTGAAGGCGGATGCTCTGTCTAGGAGTTTTGTGCCCGACTCTCCGGGTTTGTCTGAGCTGGCGGGTATCCTCAAGGAAGGAGTAATTGTGTCTGCCATCTCCCCTGATTTGCGGCGGGTGCTGCAAAAATTTCAGGCTAATAAACCTGATCGTTGTCCAGCGGGGAGACTGTTTGTCCCTGATAGGTGGACCAATAAAGTTATCTCTGAGGTTCATTGTTCGGTGTTGGCTGGTCATCCTGGAATCTTTGGTACCAGAGAGTTGGTGGCTAGATCCTTTTGGTGGCCATCTCTGTCGCGGGATGTGCGTGTTTTTGTGCAGTCCTGTGGGATTTGTGCTTGGGCTAAGCCCTGCTGTTCTCGTGCTAGTGGGTTGCTTTTGCCCTTGCCGGTCCCGAAGAGGCCTTGGACACATATCTCTATGGATTTTATTTCTGATCTTCCCGTTTCTCAAAAGATGTCAGTCATTTGGGTGGTCTGTGATCGCTTTTCTAAGATGGTCCATCTGGTACCCTTGTCTAAATTGCCTTCCTCCTCTGATTTGGTGCCATTGTTCTTCCAGCATGTGGTTCGTTTACATGGCATTCCAGAGAATATCGTTTCTGACAGAGGTTCCCAGTTTGTTTCAAGGTTTTGGCGAGCCTTTTGTGGTAGGATGGGCATTGACTTGTCTTTTTCCTCGGCTTTCCATCCTCAGACTAATGGCCAGACCGAACGAACCAATCAGACCTTGGAAACATATCTGAGATGCTTTGTTTCTGCCGATCAGGATGACTGGGTGTCCTTTTTGCCTTTGGCTGAGTTCGCCCTTAATAATCGGGCCAGCTCGGCTACCTTGGTTTCGCCATTTTTCTGCAATTCTGGGTTCCATCCTCGTTTCTCTTCAGGACAGGTTGAGTCTTCGGACTGTCCTGGTGTGGATACTGTGATGGACAGGTTGCAGCAGATTTGGACTCATGTAGTGGACAATTTGACCTTGTCCCAGGAGAAGGCTCAACGTTTCGCTAATCGCAGACGCCGTGTGGGTCCCCGACTTCGTGTTGGGGATCTGGTTTGGTTATCTTCTCGTCATATTCCTATGAAGGTTTCCTCTCCTAAGTTTAAACCTCGTTTCATTGGTCCATATAGGATTTCTGAGGTTCTTAATCCTGTGTCTTTTCGTCTGACCCTTCCAGATTCTTTTTCCATACATAACGTATTCCATAGGTCATTGTTGCGGAGATACGTGGCACCTATGGTTCCATCTGTTGATCCTCCTGCCCCGGTTTTGGTGGAGGGGGAATTGGAGTATATTGTGGAGAAGAATTTGGATTCTCGTGTTTCTAGACGGAAACTCCAGTATCTGGTTAAATGGAAGGGTTATGCTCAGGAAGATAATTCCTGGGTTTTTGCCTCTGATGTCCATGCTCCCGATCTTGTTCGTGCCTTTCATGTGGCTCATCCTGGTCGGCCTGGGGGCTCTGGTGAGGGTTCGGTGACCCCTCCTCAAGGGGGGGGTACTGTTGTGAATAGTGTTGAGCGATACCGTCCGATACTTGAAAGTATCGGTATCGGATAGTATCGGCCGATACCCGAAAAATATCGGATATCGCCGATACCGATATCCGATACCAATACAAGTCAATGGGACATCAAGTATCGGAAGGTATTCTCATGGTTCCCAGGGTCTGAAGGAGAGGAAACTCTCCTTCAGGCCCTGGGATCCATAGGGATGTGTAAAATAAAGAATTAAAATAAAAAATATTGATATGCTCACCTCTCCGGCGGCCCCTGGACTTCACGCTGCTAACCGGGAGGCTTCTTTGTTTAAAAAGCGCGCCTTTCGGACCTGTGAATGACGTCCCGGGTTCTGATTGGTCGCGTGCCGCCCATGTGACCGGCACGCGACCAATCAGAGGCCGTGACGTCATTCGCAGGTCCTCAATTCCTAGAATTAGCAGTTTTGTGAATGAGAATGACGTCGCGGCTTCTGATTGGCCGCATGCCGGTCACATGGGCGGCACGCGGCCAATCAGAAGCCGCGACTCATTCTCATTCACAAAACTGCTAATTCTAGGAATTGAGGACCTGCGAATGACGTCGCGGCCTCTGATTGGTCGCGTGCCGGTCACATGGGCGGCACGCGACCAATCAGAAGCCGGGACGTCATTCACAGGTCCGAAAGGCGCGCTTTTTAAACAAAGAAGCCTCCCGGTTAGCAGTGTGAAGTCCAGGGGCCGCCGGAGAGGTGAGCATATCAATATTTTTTATTTTAATTCTTTATTTTACACATCCCTATTGATTCGATACCGATACCCGATATCACAAAAATATCGGATCTCGGTATCGGAATTCCGATACCGAAGTATCGGCCGATACCCGATACTTGCGGTATCGGAATGCTCAACACTGGTTGTGAATTCTGTGGCAGAGCTCCCTCTTGTGGTCACGGGTGGTACTTCGGCTGGTTCTCTCTGTGAGCTTCTGTTGATGGAGGGAAGTGGTACTGCGGCTTCTGAGTTTCCTCCCTCAGGTGATCTGGTGAGGTCGTTAGGTGCTTCTCTACTTAACTCCACCTAATGCTTTGATCCTGGCTTCCTGTCAATGTTCCAGTGTTGGACTTGCTTTTCCCTGGATCATTCCTGTGGCCTGCTGCTCTGCATAGCTAAGTTCTTCTTTGCTATTTGTTTGCTATTTTTTCTGTCCAGCTTGTCTAATTTGTTGCTGGAAGCTCTGGGACGCAAAGGGTGTACCTCCGTGCGTTAGTTCAGTACGGAGGGTCTTTTTGCCCCCTTTGCGTGGTTTTCTTTAGGGTTTTGTGTAGACCGCAAAGTTACCTTTTCTATCCTCGATCTGTTAAGAAAGTCGGGCCTCACTTTGCTGAATCTATTTCATCTCTACGTTTGTCTTTTCATCTTAACTCACAGTCATTATATGTGGGGGGCTGCCTTTTCCTTTGGGGTATTTCTCTGAGGCAAGGTAGGCTTATTTTCTAACTTCAGGCTAGTTAGTTTCTCAGGCTGTGCCGAGTTGCATAGGCAGAGTTAGGCGCAATCCACGGCTGCCTCTAGTGTTGTTTGGAGAGGATTAGGGATTGCGGTCTGCAGAGTTCCCACGTCTCAGAGCTCGTTCTATGATTTTGGGTTATTGTCAGATCACTGTATGTGCTCTGACCGCTATGTCCATTGTAGTACTGAATTGCCTTTCATAACAGCTGCCCAAAGTATGGCCAGCATGAATAGCACAATTGCAGCCAGGTACATGTTATTAGGTATGTTAATCTCTGAAGTGCTCTGGAGTTTTAGAGAAAATACATTCTGAAGATCCAGCAAGAGACCACAGCCATAGTTAAGACTAGATAAGCACCGCCCCTGGCCGGATCTTCTCACCCTTGCTGCAGGTGATTGACAGGTCACTCCCTCTCATGTACATTGGAAAAGACCAGTCAATCAGCTGCAGAAACACTGGAAAGTTCTGCCACGGACAGCCAAGAATTAATTTAATAGCTAATGGCTATTAAATTGGCTATGGTCTCCAGCCAGAACATCAAAGTATATTTTCTCTGAAACCCCAAAGCACAGAATATAGTTGGTTGCAATCATGCAGCCAGGCTGCAATTCATAATGCCCATGGATTAAATAGCATGAATCGCCAGAGAGGTTTCCTTTAAGCATTTAAGCAATGCACATGATGTTCCTAATGCATGTCTGCAGGAAGATTACACAGGTGCCCAAAAGCAGCCCTACCGTCAGACCATGCCAACTTATTCCTCTACCAAACAGCACCAATACAAAGTGAAAAGATAAACAATGTTCATTCTTCCATGAAGATACTGTTGTTTCCATACATTTATTCAATACTAGTGTAATTCCAAAAGTAAAAGTGCTTTCCAGCAGTGGTATAATAATTAACTGCAGGGGCCCAAGAAAAACTTCACTGTAATTCTCAACTTCAACTAATCTACACGGAATTATTTTGTGAGACAACCCCTTCAAGCAGCAAGTCCGAAGTGCTTAAGGTTGTTGTGCTCCCCATCCTGTGTCTTCTCTTTCCTATTGAACTGCATTAAATAAACATTCCTCTGCCCACTTTCATTATTATCCCCCATCAGGGTCGGACTGGCTATTGGGCAATTCTGGCAAATGCCAGAAGGGCCGGTCTGGTTGTGGGCTGCTTTGTCTGCTACATTGTTAACAGAATCGATGTTCTCAGGACACCTATACTGTTAACAGTTGTGATGAAGCACAAAGTCACTGACTCCGTCACTTACCCAACATGCCATGGGTATCATTTGAAATATTGGTCATGTAGTAAATCTTGTTTTCCTCCATCCAGGGTAATATTAGTAATATATCCCATCTGGTTCTTGGGGACGAGGACAACATGAGCCTGTGTGGTTTCAAATGCCAGGGCTGAATTTCAGCCCCAGTCCGCACCTGTCCCCCATCATCTACCACGTCTCATCAAGTCACCATACACAATACTATAAGGTCAGCGACTCCCACCGATACCAGCATTGATTTGCAGTGTAATGTGTATGAGGGCCTACAGATTTTCACCCCCCCCCCCCCCCCCGAGAGATGACGTTGGGGGAGAGAAGTATCCGTGTGTTGAATTTCAACAGCTGAACCTTTTGTTTTCCCTGAGGATAAGCCACTGCCAAGAGTCTGACAGCTACTCTTTCACAGAGAACACAGGAGCTTTGTGCCGAGCCAAGCTTTACCATGTATGGGGGAGTCGAGGAACATAGCCGTCGGCCGAACTATGATTTACCTTACAATTATCTAATGAGTATGGGGGTCTTAAGTAAACTTGGTATCTTTGGCATCTGTTATTGTTGCTACTCTTATACTTAGGGTATCAGTTTTCATATACTCAATCTCTGTATTGCAGCAAAAAATGTTATTGTGACAAAGAATGCCTCTGAAGGCATTCCTCGATTCTCCATGGATTCCATTCGCTTTCCCCAGTCTACAATTCATAGTAAAGACCAAAAAGCATTGCTTAGTACAAACAGTTTTCTGTTCCTTCATATATTCCAGGCAATTTGACAATGTGGATACATTTATGTATACCCAGAGGAGAAAACCAGAAAACTTTGTACAGATTTAACAAGAAAAGCCAATACTTTATTCTGTTTTATTCCAAGTACAGAGCATTATGTACAGTGAATAATAATTAAAAGGCCAGTGTCCCACTGTGCCCCACTGTGTCCAGGCTGTAGATTTAGTTTTCCTAAACTTTAGGATAAAAAGGTGCTAACCAATAAATAAGATAAAAAATGGCAATGACATTTCTTGTACAGCAAAGACTCCCGAGGTATATGTCTAACATGCCTATAGGTGTATGCCAATAGAGTGACCTTTTTGTATGCATTTCCTACTGTATAAGCAATATGAATGATATAGAAAAAAAGCAATCAAAAAGAACCGTAAAGGGTAATGGAAATACAATGTAGATGTGAATTATTAGAAACAAAAATAGGAAATACAAGGAGTAAGATGAACATGACATAATAGAAATGGAAACTTTAAGAATTAGAAAACTATTCCGTACTATTCTGTATGAAAAAATAGATGACAATAAGGATAGGAAGACAAGCGCTGCAAACTGTGAGGAAAAAACCACAAGGGCTACCGTAGGCGTAATCTGTGCTTTTGTGCTGTGATGCTAATGTTTCTATGTGTTTTGTGTGCTCATGTCAAAAGGGATATTAGAGTATATATAGACATTCTTTAACACAATATATATTTGTAGATTGACTGCATTATATAAAATAGTACTAAACATGAAGTAGCTTCAGTATTTCTATTCAGTAGAATATTAATGTCTATTCTTAATGATCTCACAGAATCCATTTATCTTCAGGCATCAGAGCAGAAGACTAGGAACTCCTGCGAAGGCCGTGGGGTACTCAGTACCGGGTCCGGTATGTAAAGGGATGTGTCAAAGCGACTGCAGCGACCCGGTCTGTGGCCCTGGGAGCCCATATTAAAGCGACGGTCTTTAAAGCAGTTTGTAAAGTAATAATAGTTTGTGGCGCCACCTGTGGTACTTGATCAGGGGTGACCAACAATGCTTAAAGGAGTCTGCTGGGGTGATGTTATGGCAGCTGGGATGGCATGGCTTCCCACAGGTGAAGCTGGGTCCCCAGGACTCCGTGTGTAGTTGGGACAGGCGGTTGGCAGTGTAGAAAAAAATGGAGGACAGAGGGTTGCAGTCGCTTTACCTCTTTACTGATGAATTCAGGCAACCGCAGTCCGGGGTACCGGATCACTGGTACAGGTATGGTCCGGTCGGCTTGGAAGCAAATCTGGAGTCCCTTTTACCAGGTGATGTTGGAAGCCTTCCTTCTTGTGCTGCATTGTAGTTCCATGCTGCCTTAGGCCTCACACAAGGTCTTCATGTTTTCTCTGTCCCCTTTTAGGTAGGACTCTACCCGCATGACAGGTAACTCAAGCCTTTTTACAGGGTTTCTATCATGACCCGGGCGCCATCTGCTACTGTGTCTTCGGGTGTTAATGGTGGACAGGTGACTTGCAATCCAGCTGTCCGCCGATTTCTGCCGTAGGGCATGAAGTTACCCCCACAACCTTGGTCTTCCGGCTACCGGTATCTGTGCTTCAGCGTGGATGAAGCTCAATCGCAGCTTCTCTCTCCAGCTCTTAACGCTCTTTCACTCCTCTTCCCCTCTTAATCTCTTTACAGATTGCTCTGCTTTCCTCTTTGCTCTTTCCAGGAGCTGCAGCACCTCTCATGGCTGCACGGCCTCAGAACTCCTTCCTCACTCCTCACTATCCTCTTACAAACTCCTCTCTCTGTCTCTTCCTCCAACAGGCTGCCTCTCACAGACTAACTCCTCCTCCAGACCATAATATATATTATCTAGGGAAGCTCCCCTGAATTTGGGTTCACAGCTCCCCATTCTGGACTGGAGTCAGAACAGTGTGGTATGTGCTGAATACCTGATAAAGGGATCCTTCCTCACTTCCAAGCATGGCATCACTCTCCACGTGAGGAAAGCAATGCCACTGTAACACTGAGGTGTTACACTACTTCTCTAGGGAAAATTATAAAAATAATAAATTAGACTATATATGTTATAGTGCTGAGTTCGCCAATGGAGAAGAGCTGAGCTTCTCATTTGGCAGCCCTAGTCATGATATGTTACTTCATCTCTAGGTAACACTACAAGGCAAACTTATCAAAGAGTGAGGAAGATAGGTGATGAAGGGTGAAACAAGCACTCAAAATAGGGTAAACCCTAATGGAAAAGGGTAGAAAAGTTCTGTAGGGTGAAACAAGCACATAAAATAGCATAAAACCCTAATGGAGGAGGGCAAAAAAATTATTAATCAGTTGTGATTGCTTGGGGTGGTGTGTGAAACACAGCCACTATAAAGGTTTCAGATACCAGCTATCACTGTCTCGTTGCTGGGGGAGGTTCTAACAGATAATTTCCCAAGTAGGGATAAAAACATGTTTAATAAAGTGGCCGTGCAGCTGGAAAGTCTCTAGCTGCGGTTCTTTTATTTTATTATGCGTTTCAATGCCGCATTGGCTTTTTTTTTTTCAAGTGAAAAAACTGGCATACCCAGTATAGGGACAGGAGACAGGACTGCTATGAAGCTCCTGAGGGTTTGGGCACTGAACTGCTGTACCTGTTTGCCTTTACACTACCTCAGGGGCTTCCTGCAGCCCCTTGCAGCTTCCTTCTGTGGTAGCTATGGGACATTATATAATTTATGAAGTAAAAAAACAAGATCTAGTTTATACAAAGCGTATGCAAAATGTTATAAACATTACCTTCGTTTTTGGCACAACAAATCTAAATGGGTGGTGTGAAATTACCAGCTTTAAAAAACATAATTTTGTAATATTGAGTCAAAAGATGTTTTACAGCATACTGTATGTGCTTCATTAGTTAGAAAATTTTTAAGCCATGAATTAACAAAGATTTTTTTTTTTATGAGCTCTCTGTTGGCACTGGGTCCCATTCAGAAATTTAGAATGATGGCCTTTCAACTTCTATGTATATCCCTAACCCATATATTACAATGTGTCACAAAATAGTTATCTGGCTAATTAAAGTATATAATATCTGAATATATAACATTATTTTTAAAGATTGCATTTTTCATACAAAGCATATAGAGCAGCCATTATAAGCTAACAATGCCTTGTTTCGACAGTTCACTTGTTTGGCAAAAGACAACTGTGAAAGGATAACACAAAGTCCCCTTGCTCTCCAATCGCCTCCAATTTCCATTCCAGTTCAATCCATCATTATGAATATTCACTTGTATGAAATCTAATGGAAAGTTGGAAGCTATTTTGAAGGTGGCAGAGAGCCACCCAACCTACTGGACCCATGTGCAGCTTTACAAGTCACTCATTTAGTATGTCTGACCCTGGAACAAAGGCAGAGAGCCTGAGGTATTCAGGTTACTGACCAGGTGTTGACACTTGAGGAAAAAAAAAAATCTCTATTATGTTAGATCCAAAGCAAAAGTGGAGCTTCCACGACTTGAAAATTGGCCCATCAGTGGAGTTTTTATGTATATAGCATATTAGCTAAGTTCAATTCATCTCAGTTTAAAACACACCCCAACCGTTCTTTATTTAGCTGGACAACCTGTTTAATGACACTGAAAGGCATTCCCTTTACATAGAACATTTCGCTAGGTCAGAAGTGTCCAGTTTTTGCCTTATTTTATTCTGCATGAATTCCTGCAGTTTTTTTTATCCACTATACGGTTCCAGAGATATGGATGGACCTTTTTATTAGTGTTCATTTTGCCAATGGGGTGTTGCTTGAGGATCAATTATGCAAGCAACATAAAATCATGCCCATGGAGAATCTTGAAAGCAACACCACCTCCTGTATAAAGACCATCAAAATTAGCACTAACTAAAAAGACCTACTGTATATCTCTGGAACCGTGTGATAAATGTAAAAGAAACAGGATACTCAAGGGAGCAGTGGGAATAAAATAAGTGCAAAACATATAGACGGGTCCTGATTAAAGTATTCTGGATCGCCCCCACGTAAGGGCAATGGGGTACTTGGTACCGGGTCCTTCAGTTCCTTCAGCGGGGATGTCACGGTGACCCGACCCGGACCGTGGCCCTATGAGGGGCGCCCAATAATAGGCAGAGTTCGTAGATAACGGTAGTGTTCGTGACGCCACCTGTGGTATTCGGTCAGTGTCTGCTGGGGTGATGGAATGGCAGCTAGATGGTATACCTTCACACAGGTGAAGTGTATCCCCAGGGCTTCTTAGAAGTGTAGATGGTGATGGTGGATGGTGCAAGGTGTGGTGAATAACGAGGACACAATGGGTGCAGTCTCTTTACCTTTACTGAAGGCTTCAGCATCCACAGTCCAGAGTGCCGGATGACAGGGTAGACAGAGTTCGACCGCTCTGATGGCAATTCCAGAGTCCCCTTATCCAGGTGAAAATCAGTAGCCTTACCCTTACGCACAGTAACGTAGTAGATCCCTACTTGCATTAGCTACCATAAGGTCCTCACTCTTGTTACTTCTCTCTCTCTGTCCCCCAGATGGATAGGACATAACCCGTATGACGGTGGTGGCCTGAGGCTATTTTATAGGGACCCTAGAGATGCCCCTCCTCTGCGTTGCCACCTTGTCTGCTTAGGTTTTCAGGTCGGACAGCCAACTTGGAATCGACTGCCCTGCCGGTCTCTGAAGTAAAGCGTAGAGTCTATTACTCCCTCGGTGTTCCGGCCACCGGATCTGCGCTCAGATGGAGGCAGCCTGCTTCTAGCTGGTCTCCCGCTGTTGTTTCACTCCTGTTGCTATGACTTCTGTGCTCACTCACTACAGCACACTTCCTTTCTTGTCCGTTCTTAGGAGGCTGCCGCATGGGTTGCAGGCGCAGCTCCGTGTCCTTCCTACTGAGCCACTGATGTTCCTTCTTGTTCCTCTGTCTGCCTGACAGGAATTCCCTGGGCCGGGCCCAGTCTGCTTCTTGCCCTCTCCTCCTGGCTCCAACTCCGACTATCTCCTTCTCCCTCCAGTCAGCTTCTCCCTCATTTCCTAACCAACCCCCAGTTTTACCCAAATGTGAGGAGTGGACTAATAGATAGAACCTTTTGCTCCCCCTGGTGGCCGGCGTGTGAAGTGTGTGTGTGGCTGTGATACCTGGCAGGGTGAACTCCTTTGGTGCCATCAGACGTAACATCGCCCCCTGGTGGAAGAACGACATTACTGCAACGACCAGGACTCTGGGGCGCTGCAATTCTACTTTGTCTGTGACTTTGTTAACCATTGGTCCAGAAAATGGGAAGTAGAATATTTATTGGCAATAAATACCATATTTACTCGAGTAAAAGCCGACCTGAGTATAAGCCGAGACCCCTAATTTTGCCACAAAAAACTGTGAAAACTTAATTACTCGAGTATAAGCCTAGGGTGGGAAATGCAGCATCTACTGCTAAATTTCAAAAATATAAATAGATACCAATAAAAGTAAAATTAATAGAGACATCAGTAGGCTAAGTGTTTTTGAATATCCATATTGAATCAGGAGCCCCATATAATGCTCCGTACAGTCCATGATGGGTCCCATAAGATGTTCCATACAAAATATGCCCCATATAATGCTCCATAAAGTTCATGATGGGCCCCATAAAATGCTCCATAATAAAATATGCCCCATATAATGCTTCATAATGTTTATGATGGGCCCCATAAGATGCTTCATACAAAAATATGCCCCATATAATGCTGCACAAAGGTTGATTATGGCCCCATAAGATGCTCCATAGAAACATTTGCCCCATACAATCCCGCATAAAGGTGGAATGGGGACAAGTGAATATCGCATGGCTCACCCTTTATATTCACCCTCCCGGCGCGGTCCCTGCTTCACCGATGCGATGCTATCTATGGCGCCGGCAGCTTGTTCCTGTGTTCAGCGATCACTGGTACCGCTCATTAAAGTAATGAATATGCACTTCAACCCTATGGGAGTGGAGTAACGTCCATATTCATTACTTTAGGCTATGTTCACACATGGGAAGGGGGCTGCGGGTTTTCCCGCAGCGGATTTGATAAATCTGCAGGGTAAACCCGCTGCGGTTATCCCTGCAGATTTATCGCGGTTTGTGTTGCGGGTTCCACTGCGGGTTTATCCTGCACTGGTTTTACTATTGATGCTGCATATGCAGCATCAATAGTAATGTTAAAAATAATAAAAATAATGATATACTCACCCTCTGACGGCCCGATCTCCTCGGCGCTGCAGGCGGCGGTCTGGTTCCAGAGATTCTATGCGAGAAGAACCTTCGTGACGTCACGGTCATGTGACTGCGATGTCACGGTCATGTGACCGCTATGTCAACGCAGGTCCTGCTCGCATAGCAAACCTGAGACCGGACGGCCGCGTGCAGCGCTGGGAGGTGAGTATAGCATTATTTTTTATTTTAATTCTTTTTTTTTTTTTTACACAAATATGGTTCCCGGGGCCTGGAGGAGAGTCTCCTCTCCTCCACCCCGGGTACCACCCGCACATTATCCGCTTACTTCCCGCATGGTGGACACAACCCCATGCGGGAAGTAAGCAGATCAATGCATTCCTATGGGTGCAGAACCGCCGCGATTCTGCACAAAGAAGTGACATGCTGCGGGTTGTAAACCGCTGCGTTTACGCGCGTTTTTTCCCGCAGCATGTGCAAAGCAGTTTGCGGTTTCCATAGGGTTTACATGTTACTGTAAACGCAATGGAAACTGCAGCGGACCCGCAGCTGCAAAATCACCACGGTTCCGCGGTAAAAACCGCAAAGTGTGAACATGGCCTTAATGAGCGGTACCACGTGACCGCTGAACACAGGAAGACTTGCGGGCGCCGGAGAAGCAGGGACATGCAGAGACGCGCCGGAAGTAGGTGAGTATGATGTGACAGCTTCCGCTCCCCCTCCCCCGCTGACCCCTGGGTATGACTCGAGTATAAGCCGAGAGGGGCTCTTTCAGCCTCAAAAAATGGGCTGAAAATCTCGGCTTATACTCGAGTATATATGGTATGTACAAGGGGATAGATTAATGACTGCTATTACTTTGGGGTGATGTTAATGACTTCCCCATGATGTTAGAAGTACTATAGTATCTCAGTTTTAGATAAGGTGACATTTACACAGAGTGTATCCCCATAATATGACATAATTAGAGCAGCAGACAGAATATGAGAGTGGTTTTTGGAAAACTACCATTCTAGTTCTTCCTTTTCCAATGTTAAATGCAGGTGTGATATTGAATCAGTGAAGTTGAGGTTTACAAGCACGTAAGCTGCTATGTTGGTGTTCCTGCTATGACAGAGGAAGATATGAAAGGAGACCGTCAGGGATTATTATCAGTTGTGCTGATCTGGAGTTTATTGGCAGGTAGAAGTTGCATTATTCTTCCCGTTAGCTTTGGTTGATGGTTATCTGGTTCATTTGGCAGAACCCCGGCTTTTGCTGTCACTTACTGATCTATGTAATTTGCTGCAAATGATTCAAAGCATTGTTTTAATTAAGACATGGAGGGCCTATTTATCAAGGTCTCCTGGCTGCCAGATGAATCCAGTAATTATCACTTGATTTATAAAAGAAAGCAAAAATTCCATTGAGTACAATTGTGTCAACTGTAATTGCAAAAATTTATGACTGTTTTCAAACTAGTGGCATGGTACCTATAGGGAAGAACACAGTACCTATAACTATAACTCAAGACAACAAATACAAGAAATTGTTAATGATGATGGAAGGAATTCTGAAGAGAGAGGGAGTTAAAGGGATTCTTTGGTACCCTGAGTTCTGAAAACCTCATAAAGGTATGGTGGGAAAAAAAAGTGTTTTTTTTTTATAAAACATAATAATCCGCCACCATTTTAGTAAATTAAATCAATAGCCCTTTATAGTAAAAGGAGAACTTTAACGGTAAAGAAATATAAGTTGGAGGTCAAGGAGCCATATGCTGATGAAAAAGTACCAGAAATATTTTAGGGTAAATTACAAAAAAACATTTATTCTTTGGAAGCCAAAGACAATGTCACATGCCATTAACATGAATGAAATGTATTGCGTTTAATGTGAAGTTATAATGTGCACAATATCTGTACAAATCACTAAATAGCACTTTTATTTTATGTTATAGGCCAGTGCTTCACAAACTCAGACTGGCCTCAATATTGATGAGCCTTCTAGTTGTTGGAGATATGCAGCTGGGGAGGCAGTTTTTATAGACATAATCATATTCCGCAAAGTCTTTTCTATGGCAACAGCAATTTCAAGTTTAGCAACATAATTCACTTGATTTTTTGCTCATGTCATTATTATACTGTATTCAAGTGACAAAAAAAAGAAAAATTTAAATATTTTTTTTAATTTTAGCATGGACTTGTACTACAAATGGTGAAGCCGAGACATCATCTTGGTTTGTCTGGTGAGGTCTTGGCATTTTCTTCGTCTGTCGGTTGAAACCACAAGAGAAAAGATTTGAGATGCACTGTTATATACAATTTTGTCTTATTACATAGATGATTTATTATATTGAAGAGCTTCCATCAGAACCTGAAAAAAGTTTTGTCAGTATACCTTGGGCATTTATTACGCTACACGGGGGTGAGATGACGAGACGTAGTGAACCCAATAGTGGACCCTCTGGGTCACGGTCCCAGAGCCCCCCAGGGCGAGCAAACCTGATGGATGCACCCCCTATACAGGGAGTGTTAGGAGCAGGCCCAAGGAGGATGGAACCGCAACTTCCGGAGCCAAAGGGACGACTGGGTGAAGCAGCGGAGCAGGAACGCAGAGGGAGACGAGGCAGAGAGCTGTAAAGGAAAAAACACTAATATTAGGACAAGGCAGAACCAGGAACCAGCAGGAACAGGGAACAGAGGATAACCGGAGGAACAGGGAGAAACCGGAGAAACGGAACA
The DNA here is from genome assembly GCF_032444005.1 of Ranitomeya imitator. Taxonomy (NCBI): domain Eukaryota; kingdom Metazoa; phylum Chordata; class Amphibia; order Anura; family Dendrobatidae; genus Ranitomeya; species Ranitomeya imitator. Next base: position 121,424,501 of record NC_091284.1, read on the forward strand.
CAGAGAAGTATCCTAAGGATGGGCCCAAATACAACGCTGGCGCTAGCAGGAACGCTACAGTGAAGATACACAGGCGCTTACCTGAGGAAGCGCCGAACAGAAATACCCGGTGGGCGCCGCCATATTGGAGGCGGAGCCACCGAGTCACAACCTCCCAGCAGGCAGAGCGGCGGAAGAGACCCTACGGCGCATGCGCGGACCGCAGATGCGCCGAGAAGCAGAGAAGCCGAGCCGACCAGAAGAAGAAGGGACGTTGGGAACGTGCCGGCCGGACAGGTAAGTATCGGCGATCGTGACAGTACCCCCTTTCTTACTCCCCCTTCTTTTAGAGCTGGAAAGAAACCTCTTCAAAATATGGGGTGCATTGATGTTCTCTCGAGGTTCCCATGATCTCTCTTCAGGACCAAATCCCTTCCAGTCAATTAGAAATAGCATTCGGCCCTTAACCGTCTTTTGAGCTAAAATATCCCTCACCTCGAACTGATCGTCAGAAGAGGAAAAGGATGGGACAAAAGATGATGAAGAGTGAAAACGATTAAATACAGCAGGTTTAAGAAGCGAGACATGAAAGGCATTAGGCACACGCAAAGAAGCCGGTAATTTTAACTTATATGCCACCTCATTGATTCGGCTAGAAATTTCAAAAGGACCAATGTAGCGATGACCTAATTTATGAGAAGGGATTTTTAGCCTAATGTACCGAGAGGAGAGCCAAACTTTATCCCCCGGTAGATATGGAGGAGCATCTAGTCGTCTTTTATCTGCAAACCTTTTCATACGATCAGTAGCCTTTAGAAGTGACTCCTTAGTCTCTAGCCAAATCTTGGAGAACTCCAGGGACAGAGAATCAGCCGCCGGTACGCCAGAAGTGCTGGAAATGGGAAAAGGAATGCCAGGGTGTTGCCCAAAGACCACAAAGAAAGGAGATTTAGAAGAAGATTCATTAGGATGATTGTTATAGGCAAATTCCGCCCATGGAAGCAAGGAAACCCAATCGTTATGATGAGCATTGGAGAAATGTCGTAGATAGGACGTGAGAATTTGATTGACGTGCTCCACTTGGCCATTAGACTAAGGATGATAAGCGGAGGAGAAATCTAGAGTTACTTTCATTAAGCCACACAGAGCTCTCCAGAATCGAGCCGTGAACTGGACGCCTCGATCCGAAACAATATGAAGAGGGAAGCCGTGAAGTCGGAAGATATGGCGGATGAAGATCTTCGCCAGTTGGGGGGCAGATGGCAAACCAGATAAGGGTATGAAGTGAGCCATTTTGGAAAATCGATCAACAACCACCAGGATAATGGAGCAATTAAAGGAGCGAGGGAGATCCGTGATAAAGTCCATGGCGATATGACTCCAAGGAGTAGATGGTACTGGTAGCGGATGTAAGAGTTCGGAAGGTAATTGCCGGGGAACCTTGTTTTTATCACAGGAAGGACACGAAGCGATGAAATTTCGGACATCTTGACGAAGGGACGGCCACCAATATTGGCGAGCAATAAGAGAAAGGGTCTTCTTAACTACAGCATGTCCAGCAACTTTGGAAGAATGACCCCAGAGTAGAACTCTCTTTTTGTCCTCGCTTGCCACGAAGGTCTTCCCAGGAGGTAAAGAGATTACTTTTAAAGGAGTAACGGAAATGATCCTAGCAGGGTCAATAATATGTGCAGGAGTCTCCACTTCATCCAACGGCTGGAAGGACCGTGAGAGAGCATCAGCTCTGACATTCTTGTCACCAGGACGAAAATGGAGTTCAAAATCAAAACGTCCAAAAAACAGGAACCATCTAGCTTGTCGAGGATTAAGTCTTTGGGCCGACTGCACATAGGCTAGATTCTTATGGTCCGTAAATATAGTGAAGGGGTGAACAGCCCCCTCGAGGAGATAACGCCACTCCTCTAAGGCCAACTTAATGGCTAACAGTTCTTTGTCTCCGATGGAGTAGTTTCGTTCCGAAGACGAAAATGACTTGGAGAAGAAACCACACGTGACGATACGTCCAGAGGCTGACTTTTGTAAGAGGACTGCTCCAACTCCCAAGGAAGATGCATCCACTTCAAGAACAACATCAGGACGATGAAGCACCGGAGCTTCAGCAAATCTCTGTTTCAAAGTTAGAAATGCATTTTGCGACTCTGTTGACCAGTTGTTGGAATCAATTCCTTTGCGAGTAAGAGCCGAGATGGACTTGGTTAATGAAGAAAAATGTGGGATGAATTGCCTATAGTAATTGGCGAAGCCGAGGAAACGTTGAATGGCTTTAACTCCTACTGGTCGTGGCCAATCCAGAACCGCAGACACTTTGGCTGGATCCATTTTCAGACCGGCATCAGAAACGATATATCCCAGGAAAGGTACACTTGACTGTTCAAAAACACATTTTTCAATCTTGGCAAAAAGATGATTCTCACGGAGACGACGTAAAACCAGACGGACGTCACGTCGATGAGTGGAGAGATTCGGAGAGAAGATGAGAATGTCGTCTAGATAAACCACGACACTAACATACAGACAATCTCTGAAGATGTCATTTACGAATTCTTGGAATACAGCAGGAGCGTTACAGAGTCCAAAAGGCATAACCAAGTACTCATAATGGCCGTCTCGAGTGTTAAACGCGGTCTTCCATTCATCTCCTGCACGAATTCGTACCAGATTGTATGCACCACGGAGATCCAGCTTAGTGAACACTCGTGCTCCTCTTAAACGGTCAAAGAGCTCAGAGATTAATGGCAATGGATATTTGTTCTTCACCGTTATGTTGTTCAAACCTCTGTAATCTATACATGGACAAAGAGAGCCGTCTTTTTTCTTGACGAAAAAGAAACCGGCTCCTGCTGGCGAAGAGGATTTTTGAATGAAACCTTTGGCAAGGTTCTCCTGAACGTACTCCGACATGGCTTGAGTCTCTGTAGGGGAGAGAGGGTAGATTCTTCCTCGCGGAGGCATGGTACCAGGAACAGGTCTATGGGACAGTCATAGGACCGATGTGGGGGAAGACTCTCCACTTCCTTCTTATTGAAAACATCAGAAAAAGAAGAGTAGACAGAAGGCAGACCAGAAAGAACAAGGGAAGAGGAAGAGTCACCCACAGGACCTACTGACGACAGACACCGAGTCCGACAGGAATCCCCCCAACAAAGAATATTGCCATTATGCCAATCAAATGCGGGCTCGTGGGTCCGCAACCAGGGTAAACCTAAAAGGACTGGATGAGAAATATTGGCTAAAACGTAAAACGCAATTTTCTCCTTATGTAAAACCCCTACTTGCAGCTCTACTACCTGAGTGACTTGGGTTACAGTCTCCTGCAAGGGTTTGCCGTCCACCGAAGCAAGAAAAAGAGGACTTTCTAGAGTCCTAATGGGAACAGAAAATCTAACAACCTCCTCTTGTCTAATAAAATTCCCGGCTGCACCCGAGTCAATGTAGGCAAGCAAAGAATAGCGTTTACCAGAGACATGAAGTAAGACGGAAAGCGTAAGGGGTTGAGAGGTATCACATGCACCTAGGGAGGCCTCTCTTACCTGACCTAGGCGGAGGAGTTTTCCGGACGATCAGGGCAAGCACGGAGGAGATGGGAAGCACTACCACAGTAGAAACACAAGCCTTGGGTGCGCCTCTCCTGGCGCCGTTGCTCAGTCATCTTGAGCCGGTCCACTTGCATCGGCTCAGGCGCTGGTACAATAGTAGATGCCCTGGGTCTGGGACTAGGTGGTCTTCATAATGGCAGGGAAGGACGAGGAATCCTTCTCTCACGCGCACGCTCTTGAAATCGGAGGTCTATACGGGTAGCCAGGGATATCAAATCCTCCAAATTGGTAGGAGTATCTCGACCCGCCAACTCATCCTTAATGCGTCCGGACAATCCCCGCCAAAATGCCCCCACCAAGGCCTCATTTTCCACCCAAGATCAGACGATAACGTGCGGAACTGAATAGCGTACTGACCCACAGATAGAGTCCCCTGTTGTAAACTGAATAGAGACTCGGTAGTAGAGGCCAGACGACCAGGTTCGTCGAAAACTCGACGGAAGGTTTCAAAGAAATCGGCTAAGTGTGACATCAGATGGTCGTCACGCTCCCAGAGAGGATTTACCCACGCCAACGCATCCCCCTCAAGATGAGAAATTATGAAAGCTATCTTAGCCCGATCGGTGGGATATTGTAAGGGCAAGAGCTCAAAGTGGAGACGGCACTGATTTAAGAAACCCCAACATAATTTGGGGTCTCCATTATAACGTGGGGGTTTGGCCAGACGAGGTGGTGCGTGAGAAGCGGGGACCGGAGTGGGAGTAGATGCAGAAGTCTGCAGAGAGAGGAGGGGAGAATCTATCGCGGCCATATAAGACAAAATTTGCGTTTGTGTGTCGCGCTGCTGCGCCAGTTCTTGCTGCAAATTAAGCAACAAAGACGCATTCCCGGGATCGGAAGACTGAAGTGAGGACAAACGGGAGTCCATAGACTTCATGAAGGCCATCATACGGGACTGATTCTCACGAAGAAAGAGCAATTCTTTCTGAGCAGCCGAGGCTCCAGCGGGATCCATGGCCTGTGTATACTATTACGCTACACGGGGGTGAGATGACGAGACGTAGTGAACCCAATAGAGGACCCTCTGGGTCACGGTCCAAGAGCCCCCCAGGGCGAGCAAACCTGATGGATGCACCCCCTATACAGGGAGTGTTAGGAGCAGGCCCAAGGAGGATGGAACCGCCACTGCCGGAGCCAAAGGGACGACTGGGTGAAGCAGCGGAGCAGGAACGCAGAGGGAGACGAGGCGGAGAGCTGTAAAGGAAAAAACACTAATATTAGGACAAGGCAGAACCAGGAACCAGCAGGAACAGGGAACAGAGGATAACCGGAGGAACAGGGAGAAACCGGAGAAACGGAACACAGAGAGGTATCCTAAGGATGGGCCCAAATACAACGCTGGCGCCAGCAGGAACGCTACAGCGAAGATACACAGGTGCTTACCTGAGGAAGCGCCGAACAGAAATACCCGGTGGGCGCCGCCATATTGGAGGCGGAGCCACCGGGTCACAACCTCCCAGCAGGCAGAGCGGCGGAAGAGACCCTACGGCGCATGCGCGGACCGCAGATGCGCCAAGAAGCAGAGAAGCCGAGCCGACCAGAAGAAGAAGGGACGTTGGGAGCGCGCCGGCCGGACAGGTAAGTATCAGCGATCGTGACAGCATTCTTGTCTCCATCCACAGTGTATTTTTCTTATGTTATCCTCCAGTTGTTCCTAACCTGCCAGTATGACTCCAAAACAAAATATACTATCTTATTATCTTTTTCTAAAGCACTTAATATTTGGGAAGAGGGGATCAATCCAAGGAGGATCACGTTGAAGTCAAAATTCTTGAAATTTGAAGTTTCATGGGAATTCGAACACTTTGAAAGTTGATTCGCGAGTTATCAGGCACCATTTCTCACACCGATGAAGCATCAGAGAGAAGTCTAAAAATGCTTTACACGGCTTAGCCCAGCAGCTATGACATTACATCTCAGTATACCAAGCAAATTTTCGTACCTTGTACTGTGGTAGTCATTAGATCAATAGTTCCAACGGTTTTCAGAGACCAGTGTGTCCCAATGGAGCACAGTCGAGAGCAGCACTGGTAGTATGTACGACAGAGCTAGATTCCATCTCCAGATTCACCAGGAAAGCAGAGTAGATTATTCCTGTGTCTCTGTTTCCATATCTGTTCCTCCTCCCAACTTTCAAAATATTTGCTCATCTCTACTTTCACAGAAGGTGAAAAAAGTGTCAGAGAACCTCCAAAAGCAGATGAGTGGAAGCATGTGACCAAAAGAAGCAAGAAGACCATGGAGAAATCACCAACCACACAACTGAAGAACCGATATCAAATCTTTGTAGAGGATGAAGATGGCACATCTAAGGATGAAGCAATACCAGCAAGCAAAAAAGAAAAGGGCACACAGCAACAAGTGACAGCAAAAAGTACAGCCAAGAAGCAACGAAGAGTGGTGGTGGTGGGAGACTCACTACTGAGAGGCACAGAAGCAGCCATCTGCAGACCGGACATAACTGCAAGAGAAGTATGCTGCCTTCCAGGTGCGATGATCAAGGATGTGACCGATAGGATACCAAAGCTCTTCAGCTCCAAAGACGTCCACCCATTTCTTCTGATACATGTTGGCACCAATGACACGGCAAGGAAGGACCTACCGACAATCTGCAAAGACTTTGAAGAGTTGGGGAAGAAAGTAAAGGAACTGGATGCACAGGTAGTTTTTTCTTCTATCCTTCCAGTAGACAGGCATGGCACCAGGAGATGGAACAGGATCCTTGATGCAAACAACTGGCTAAGACGATGGTGCAGACAACAAGGATTCGGATTCCTGGACCACGGTGTGAATTACTTGTACGATGGACTCCTCGCCAGAGACGGACTACACCTCAACAAACCTGGGAAACACACATTCGCCAGAAAACTCGCTACACTCATCAGGAGGGCGTTAAACTAGAAGAAGAGGGGACGGGAAGAAAAACATTAGACTTGAACAAAGAAGATCCAGGAAAACATACTCAGAAGGGAGGTAAGAACATTTCTAAAACAATCCACAGCGAGGAGATTGGAACAAAACAAAATCCTCTAAACTGCATGCTCGCAAACGCCAGAAGCCTGACAAACAAGATGGAAGAACTAGAAGCAGAAATATCTACAGGTAACTTTGACATAGTGGGAATAACCGAGACATGGTTAGATGAAAGCTATGACTGGGCAGTTAACTTACAGGGTTACAGTCTGTTTAGAAAGGATCGTAAAAATCGGAGAGGAGGAGGGGTTTGTCTCTATGTAAAGTCTTGTCTAAAGTCCACTTTAAGGGAGGATATTAGCGAAGGAAATGAGGATGTCGAGTCCATATGGGTCGAAATTCATGGAGGTAAAAATGGTAACAAAATTCTCATTGGGGTCTGTTACAAACCCCCAAATATAACAGAAACCATGGAAAGTCTACTTCTAAAGCAAATAGATGAAGCTGCAAACCATAATGAGGTCCTGGTTATAGGGGACTTTAACTACCCGGATATTAACTGGGAAACAGAAACCTGTGAAACCCATAAAGGCAACAGGTTTCTGCTAATAACCAAGAAAAATTATCTTTCACAATTGGTGCAGAATCCAACCAGAGGAGCAGCACTTTTAGACCTAATACTATCTAATAGACCTGACAGAATAACAAATCTGCAGGTGGTCGGGCATCTAGGAAATAGCGACCACAATATTGTACAGTTTCACCTGTCTTTCACTAGGGGGACTTGTCAGGGAGTCACAAAAACATTGAACTTTAGGAAGGCAAAGTTTGACCAGCTTAGAGATGCCCTTAATCTGGTAGACTGGGACAATATCCTCAGAAATAAGAATACAGATAATAAATGGGAAATGTTTAAGAACATCCTAAATAGGCAGTGTAAGCGGTTTATACCTTGTGGGAATAAAAGGACTAGAAATAGGAAAAACCCAATGTGGCTAAACAAAGAAGTAAGACAGGCAATTAACAGTAAAAAGAAAGCATTTGCACTACTAAAGCAGGATGGCACCATTGAAGCTCTAAAAAACTATAGGGAGAAAAATACTTTATCTAAAAAACTAATTAAAGCTGCCAAAAAGGAAACAGAGAAGCACATTGCTAAGGAGAGTAAAACTAATCCCAAACTGTTCTTCAACTATATCAATAGTAAAAGAATTCTCTAAAAACAAGAAAAACAAGAAAAAGAAGCGCACATAGAGTAATACCTTCAGGTGTCGCAATCACGTGGACCCCCACAAAACAGACTCACCTGGTCTGGTTGTGACAGGTCACAACTCCCTTGGATCAGCACGTATGGTCGCAGCAAGCTCCCGGCAAGCAGAACAAATCCACATGGAGAGAAGTAGAACCGGAGAATAGAAGCCGCGCAGACCACAATAAAGGTATCAGAGTTACACACACACTCTGTTTATACCTTATATGAGCCCTTTGTTTGTTTTGCCTTTATTATGGGTCAACATATGATAGCGTCTTGAATGGGTTTAACTGGTGGATCCAGGATAAATAGTTGCCCTCACCTAAGACCACCAGGTGGTGTAGTGGTATAAGACGGAGGTTTATTCTCTGGAGGATAGTTTTTAGGTTTCTTCATATGTGAGTTCTGATCCTGGTTGATCTAGATACCAGAAATGTTTATATATATTTGTTTTTATTATTTATTGATTAATATTTGTAGTTCTAAAGATTGATTATTGTGTTTTATGTATTTTAATGTTTTGTAATTAATGTTATGGGTGTATTTATAAATTTTTGATTTAAAGTGGGCGTTCTCACCAGAAGTGATGTCGTAAGAAGGTGGGGTTTATACATGTTTGTATATATTTTTTTGATTGTATTTGTAGGTATATATACCTGTTTTTACTGATGAATCTTGATGCCCTGATGAAGTGGCCTGTTGGCCACGAAACGCGTAGGCTAATAAACAGAGTGTGTGTGTAACTCTGATACCTTTATTGTGGTCTGCGCGGCTTCTATTCTCCGGTTCTACTTCTCTCCATGTGGAATAGTAAAAGAATAAAAACTGAAAATGTAGGCCCCTTAAAAAATAGTGAGGAAAGAATGGTTGTAGATGACGAGGAAAAAGCTAACATATTAAACACCTTCTTCTCCACGGTATTCACGGTGGAAAATGAAATGCTAGGTGAAATCCCAAGAAACAATGAAAACCCTATATTAAGGGTCACCAATCTAACCCAAGAAGAGGTGCGAAACCGGCTAAATAAGATTAAAATAGATAAATCTCCGGGTCCGGATGGCATACACCCACGAGTACTAAGAGAACTAAGTAATGTAATAGATAGACCATTATTTCTTATTTTTAGGGACTCTATAGCGACAGGGTCTGTTCCGCAGGATTGGCGCATAGCAAATGTGGTGCCAATATTCAAAAAGGGCTCTAAAAGTGAACCTGGAAATTATAGGCCAGTAAGTCTAACCTCTATTGTTGGTAAAATATTTGAAGGGTTTCTGAGGGATGTTATTCTGGATTATCTCAATGAGAATAACTGTTTAACTCCATATCAGCATGGGTTTATGAGAAATCGCTCCTGTCAAACCAATCTAATCAGTTTTTATGAAGAGGTAAGCTATAGGCTGGACTACGGTGAGTCATTGGACGTGGTATATCTCGATTTTTCCAAAGCGTTTGATACCGTGCCGCACAAGAGGTTGGTACACAAAATGAGAATGCTTGGTCTGGGGGAAATTGTGTGTAAATGGGTTAGTAACTGGCTTAGTGATAGAAAGCAGAGGCTGGTTATAAATGGTATAGTCTCTAACTGGGTCGCTGTGACCAGTGGGGTACCGCAGGGGTCAGTATTGGGACCTGTTCTCTTCAACATATTCATTAATGATCTGGTAGAAGGTTTACACAGTAAAATATCGATATTTGCAGATGATACAAAACTATGTAAAGCAGTTAATACAAGAGAAGATAGTATTCTGCTACAGATGGATCTGGATAAGTTGGAAACTTGGGCTGAAAGGTGGCAGATGAGGTTTAACAATGATAAATGTAAGGTTATACACATGGGAAGAAGGAATCAATGTCACCATTACACACTGAATGGGAAACCACTGGGTAAATCTGACAGGGAGAAGGACTTGGGGATCCTAGTTAATGATAAACTTACCTGGAGCAGCCAGTGCCAGGCAGCAGCTGCCAAGGCAAACAGGATCATGGGGTGCATTAAAAGAGGTCTGGATACACATGATGAGAGCATTATACTGCCTCTGTACAAATCCCTAGTTAGACCGCACATGGAGTACTGTGTCCAGTTTTGGGCACCGGTGCTCAGGAAGGATATAATGGAACTAGAGAGAGTACAAAGGAGGGCAACAAAATTAATAAAGGGGATGGGAGAACTACAATACCCAGATAGATTAGCGAAATTAGGATTATTTAGTCTAGAAAAAAGACGACTGAGGGGCGATCTAATAACCATGTATAAGTATATAAGGGGACAATACAAATATCTCGCTGAGGATCTGTTTATACCAAGGAAGGTGACGGGCACAAGGGGGCATTCTTTGCGTCTGGAGGAGAGAAGGTTTTTCCACCAACATAGAAGAGGATTCTTTACTGTTAGGGCAGTGAGAATCTGGAATTGCTTGCCTGAGGAGGTGGTGATGGCGAACTCAGTCGAGGGGTTCAAGAGAGGCCTGGATGTCTTCCTGGAGCAGAACAATATTGTATCATACAATTATGTTCTGTAGAAGGACGTAGATCTGGGGATTTATTATGATGGAATATAGGCTGAACTGGATGGACAAATGTCTTTTTTCGGCCTTACTAACTATGTTACTATGTTACTTAACATTTAGAATTTATCATATTATATCTCATTTACTCAAATACATGAAAAACCATGTATTCTAGACATAATAGTAGAGTTCAAAAGAAATAGTGCAGAAGAGAATACCGTGTTCTATTTTTTCTGGTAAAATTAGAGATACTATGAAGAAAACCGGAGAACTCCATTTTAAGACAGAAGTAACCACTTGTTAATGTCCATTCAGCAGTTGTCCAAGTTATCAAGTTGCAGCTGGTTCCCTGAAATGTTAAGAAGTGGCGTCCCAATCTGATTATGTGTACCAGCCATTTTCAGCTAAATGTGCATCCTCGGACAAACATTCAGTTGAAATGTATTGCGGCACCAAAGACACCGGCATCCTGCACCGCAATAGTTAACAGCTGCCAGCCTATTAGAGGTCAGCACATGATGTCACTGTCATGCCCCACCCCAACCAAACAGGAAGAGGACACTGCTGGACATCGAACAGGTAAAAATATATATTTTTATTTTTTAAGAAGAAGAGTGGCAATATGGGGGACAGACATTTGGGGCCCAGGATTGTAGAATGTATGTTGCCAGGATGGGAGAACATATGGGGACCAGTATTAGAGAAAATATGGGGATCAGGATGGGAGAAGATATAGGTACCAGGATGGGAAAACATAGGGATCATGATGGGTGAATATATGGGGATCAGGATGGAAAAACATATGGGGCCCAGGAAGAGGCACTATATAGGGTCCACAATGGGAGAACATATGGAGCCCAGCATGGGAAAATATATGGTGCTCAGGATGGGAAAACATTTCTGGCCCAGGATGGGAAAATATTTGGGTGCCAAGATAGGAAAAATATGGGACACAGGATGGGAAAATATATGGGGACCAGAATGGGAGAATATATGGGGTCGAGGATAGGAGAACACATGGGGTCGAGGATGGGAGAACATATGGGGCCAGTATGAGGGATATTAAAGCAAGGAACCCAGAATAGGGACATTACTGGAAGGGCCCAGGATGGGGGACATTATTACAGGAAGGGGCAAGGATGGGACATTATTAAAAGATGAGTTCAGTATGGGGGACATAATTACCATATGGGGGCCAGAATGAGGAACATGCATTATTAATTTATGGTGGCAAATGTGTGACAAAATTGCTGAAAGGGCCAATTAGTGGACATAATTACCGCTGTAATATATTTTAATTTTGAGGAGGCTGTTTTTGAAAGGGACATTCTGCTACTGTATAGGGCAGCACTATTATTATTATTATTATTTATTATTATAGCGCCATTTATTCCATGGCGCTTTACATGTGAGGAGGTCATTCAAAAAAGATTACCGCACACTCAAGACTGGTAAGATGCAAAAGGTGTATGCCAATTTTATTGAAAAAAACAAAACAAAAAAGAAGTGGTTGCCACATTCATATTCATTTGAAATAGACAAAAACCCGACGTTTCGACCCTCCCGGGTCTTACTCATGGGGTTACTCAAGTCCTTTGACATAGATGCATAATAGTGGCAGTGGTAGGGGGTGTACGACCGATCCCTTGTTAAGGCACAACCTTATAATAAAGCCAGTCCGGGCAGAAGTGTCCCGGGAGCACAGAATCTGGGCGGTGAGGGCCGTTAGACACCTAGTGGGTCTCCCCCCAGGACATCGCAACAAGGCACGGGATGCGCTGCTAATCCTCCCAGGGACCCTTTTCAGACCCACTAGGTGTCTAACGGCCCTCACCACCCAGATTCTGTGCTCCCGGGACACTTCTGCCCGGTCTGGCTTTATTATAAGGTTGTGCCTTAACAAGGGATCGGTCGTACACCCCCTACCACTGCCACTATTATGCATCTATGTCAAAGGACTTGAGTAACCCCATGAGTTAAGACCCGGGAGGGTCGAAACGTCGGGTTTTTGTCTATTTCAAATGAATATGAATGTGGCAACCACTTCTTTTTTGTTTTGTTTTTTTCAATAAAATTGGCATACACCTTTTGCATCTTACCAGTCTTGAGTGTGCGGTAATCTTTTTTGAATGATTGACTTGACCTCACGGTCAGTTTACCAGCACCTCCTTGTCCCTGACCTGAGTGCACACCATTTTCCTTGTTTACATGTGAGGAGGGGTATACATAATAAACAAGTACAATAATCTTGAACAATACAAGTCACAACTGGTACAGGAGGAGAGAGGACCCTGCCCGCGAGGGCTCACAATCTACAAGGGATGGGTGAGGATACAGTAGGTAGGGTAGAGCTGGCCGTGCAGCGGTTTGGTCGATTGGTGGTTACTGCAGGTTGTAGGCTTGTCGGAAGAGGTGGGTCTTCAGGTTCTTTTTGAAGGTTTCGATGGTAGGCGAGAGTCTGATATGTTGTGGTAGAGAATTCCAGAGTAGGGGGGATGCACGAGAGAAATCTTGTATGCGATTGTGGGAAGAGGAGATAATAGGGGAGTAGAGAAGGAGATCTTGTGAGGATCGGAGGTTGCGTGCAGGAGAGTACCGGGAGACGAGGTCGCAGATGTATGGAGGAGACAGGTTGTGGATGGCTTTGTATGTCATGGTTAGGCTTTTCTCTGGGTGATGGGGAGCCAGTGCAGGGATTGACAGAGGGGAGAGGCCGGGGAATAGCGGAGGGACAGGTGGATTAGTCGGGCAGCAGAGTTTAGAATAGATTGGAGGGGTGCAAGAGTGTTAGAGGGGAGGCCTTACTATAGTAAGGTTCAATCACCACACACTCTTGATAGATGCTTGAGAGGACTTTATTGTACAGATACAAGTGCAGCAATAACACAATTCATGAATAAAGAATTGGTGCAGGGATAGAGAAAATGGTGAGGCAACCAGAACACAACGTTTCGACCATGGATATCTGTGTGTTATTTCCTGCAGAGACAAATCCTAGCCATAACAAGTGAAAGCGAACTATGCTGGATAAAGAAGAAAAGCAAAGAGGAATGAATTCAACTTCAGACATCACTTGTAACTCATGAGAGAAAGAGAATTTTCCAGTTCAAAAATCCGGGAGCCCATTGTTTTCAATGGGGTTCTGGTTCAAGTGTGCCAGAACCAAACTTTGGAATAAAGTTTGAGTCAGGTACCACAATATGAACTTTCATGGGTCCACTCATCCCTAGTGATAATATATATTATATATTGTTTGGTCATTGTGTGGCAGTTTTTGTCCCTTGTGTGTGGTATTATTCTGTCACTACGTATGCAGATTAGTCATGTTGTGGTGAACTTTGTATCTTCTATGTAGTATTATTCAGTAACTATGTGGTGGTAATATGTGGTCTGGTCATGGTTCAGCGATATTCCTTCCTTTTATGTTGTGGTATTTGGTCACTATGTGGGGGTAATATCTGATCTGGTTATCACATTGCGGTATTAGTCCCTTGTATGTGGTAGTATTCAGTTACTATATGATGGTAATTTGTGATTTGCTCAATGTGTGGTGGTATTTCTCCATTGTATGTGGTGGTACTCAGTCACTATGTGATGGTGATATGTGGTTTGGTCATGGTGTGGCGGTATTTCTCCCTTGTACACTACCGTTCAAAAGTTTAGGGTCAACCAGACAATTTTGTGCTTTCAATGAAAACTCATACTTTTATTAATCAAATGAGTTGCCAAATCAATTTAAAATCTAGTCCAGACATTGACAAGGTTGGAAAAAAGATTTTTATTTGAAATAATAATTTTCTGCTTCAAACTAAGCTTTCGTCAAAGGATGCTCCCTTTGCAGCAATTACAGCATTGCAGACCTTTGGCATTCTAACAGTTAATTTGCTGAGCTAATATGGAGAAATTTCACCCTATGCTTCCAGGAGCCCCTCGCACAAGTTGATTTGGCTTGATGGGCACTTTTTGCGTGCCATAAGGTCAAGCTGCTCCCACAACAGCTCAATGGGGTTGAGATCTGGTGACTGCGCTGGCCACTCCATTACATATGGAATACCAGCTGTCTGCTTCTTCCCTAAATAGTTCTTGCATAATTTAGAGATGTGCTTTGGGTCATTGTCCTGTTGTAGAATGAAATTGGCTCCAATCAAGCGCTGTCCACACTGTATGGCATGGCATTGCAAAATGGAGGGATAGCCTTCCTTATTCAATATCCCTTTTACTTTGTGAAAATCTCCCACTTTACCAGCACCAAAGCAACCCCAGACCATCACATTACCTCCACCATGCTTGACAGATTGTGTCAGGCATTCTTCCAGCATCTTTTCATTTGTTCTGCATCTCACAAATGTTCTTCTGTGCTATCCAAACACCACAAACTTGGACTCGACTGTCTATAACACTTTTTTCCAATGTTCCTCTATCCAATGTCTGTGTTCTTTTGCCCATATTAATCTTTTCCTTTTATTACCCAATCTCAGATATGGCTTTTTCTTTGCCACTCTGCCCTAAAGGCCAGCATTCCGGAGTTGCCTCTTCACTGTAGACGTTGACACTGGTGTTTTGCGTGTTCTATTTAATGAAGCTGCCAGTTGAGGATCTGTGAAGCGTCGATTTCTCAAACTACAGACTCTAATGTACTTGTGTTGTTGCTCATTTGTGCACGGGGCCTCCCACTTCTCTTTTTACTCTGATTAGAGGCTCGCATGGAATAGCCTTCATTTTTAAAAACAAGAATAGACTGTCAAGTTTCACATGAAAGTTCTTTTTTCCTGGCCATTTTGAAAGTTTAATGGAACCAACAAATGTAATGCTCCAGATTCTCAACTAGCTCAAAGGAAGGTCATGTTTATAGGTTCCCTAATCAGCCAAACTGTTTTCAGCTGTGCTAACGTACTTTCACAAGGGTTTTCAAGGGTATTCTAACCATTCATTAGCCTTCTTACACAGTTGGCAAACACAAAGTACTATAAGAACACTGGAGTGATGGTTGTTGGAAATGGGCCTCCATACACCTATGAAGATATTGCATTACAAACCAGACTTTTGCAGCTAGAAAGGTCATTTACCACATTAACAATGTATAGAGTGTATTTCTGAATCATTTAATGTTAGCTTCATTGGAAAAAACAGTGCTTCTCTTTCAAAAATAAGGACCTTTCTAAGTGACCCTAAACTTTTGAACGGTAGTGTATGTGGTATTATTTGGTCACTATATCATGGTAATATGTTTTCTTCTCCCGGCGTGGTGGTATTTATACCTTGTATGTGGTATTATTCAATCACTGCATGGTGGTAATATGTGGTCTGCTCACGCTGTGGCTGTGTTTTTCGCTTGAAGAGATTTGCTTCTTAAGAAGTCCTAAGAACAATAGAGTAAAGAGATGTTGCACCTGAAAAGAAAAACATACATTATCGATTATACAATATATGATTTCCTAATGTTAAATATGCATCAAATACTCTTTTTAGTCATTCACTTTAATTATGCTATTTTGTAAAGATTTACAGTACCTTAGTGCTATGAGTTCTTGTTTTTGGAAGGAATTATGTAAAAGACAAATAAAGTAAAAATTATGAAGTGAGTTTATAGAGCAATTGAACTTGGTTTTCAATGCAACACAGGAGCTTGGAGGTGGTGAAAAGAGGTCAGAAATGATCAATTAGCTTTATTTCATCATCACCACAGGGAATTATGTGCTATGAATCACGGCCAGCAAGGGCGGATTCAGAGGTACAACAAAAAAATGGCTTCCTTATGATTTCTTCTAAAGAAACAGCAAGATTTCGAGCAATTATGTGTGATTTTACTTAAAGCATTCACATGATATATAATGACAATTGTATATTATCCTGTACAAGTAAAAATGTTTAAGCACATTGCATATTTAAGGCTAATTATATAGCAGCATGGAGTAAAAGTATAAGCAGACAAGGGGTACTAAAGTGGGACCAGTTTTTAAAGGAGTTGTGCCGTCATAAAAATCACTTTCCATATTTTTTACTAAGATATGTGGACATCACAAACATGAGTGATACGCTCTATAAACCGGGATCCAGAGTGCAGCTAAAAAGGTTCCGGGGAACTTTCTTCTTCATGTATTGCATCCAAACACAGTTGGCTAATTATATGCATGGTTGGCATGAAAAGCTACCTTTTATCTTTGTGGCTAGTCATAGCTTCTACTAGCACTGATAGATGATCACCGGGGGTTCAGGTAGTTTGATTGATTGTTCAAAATAAATAAGGTACATCTATTTGCGCATAGTGACCATATAAACATCTTTAGTATATATCCAATAAAACACAAAAAAGGAGAATATGCCAGACAAGGAATATAAAAACAAACTGAGAAAATGTATTAAATAAAGAGAAAAATAGGAGAGCCAAAGAAACATGGGATGATATACAGAAAAGGTGGGCAAGGATGGAAATAATGGCTTCAATAAATAAAATATATGTAAAAATACAGAGCAATAAATAGACATAGCCAAATATATCTGACATAAAATGTGCGTGCCGTATCAAATTGAATCAGACCCTAATAGCAGAAAGCCTTATATGCATTCCCATATGGTTACTCAACTGGCTAAGGCTAAGAGACATACAGTTGTGCTCAAAAGTTTACATACCTCGGCAGAATTTTTGATTTCTTGGCCTTTTTTCAGAAAATATGAATGATAACACCAAAACTTTTTCTCCACTCATGGTTAGTGGTTGGATGAAGCCATTTATTGTCAAACTACTGTGTTTTCTCATTTTAAATCATAATGACAACCCAAAACATCCAAATGACCCTGATCAAAAATTTACATATCCCATTTCTTAATACCATGTATTGCCCCATCTAACATCGATGACAGCTTGAATTCTTTTGTGGTAATTGTGGATGAGGTTCTTTATTTTCTCAGATGGTAAAGCTGCTCTTCTTGGCAAAAAGCCTCCAGTTCCTGTAAATTCCTGGTCTGTCTAGCATGAACTGCGCACTTGAGATCTCCCTAGAGTGGCTCAATGATATTGAGGTCACGATAATGAGATGGCCACTCCAGAACCTTATAATAATAATAATAATAATAATAATAATCTTTTGCAGTATTTATACAGTGCCAACATATTCTGCAGTGCCTTACAATTTGCACACATTATCATAGCGGTTCCAGATAGGGCTCACAATCTAAATTCCATATCAGTGTGGCTTTGGAATGTGGGAGGAAACCAGAGTACCCAGAGTCCCAGGTAACCCGACAGCTGTGTTCAGACATTTGCTTTGACCGTAACCATTTTTTCTGATTCATTATGGATCCAATCACTGCTCTGACAGGGCTACTGCAGCAGCTCAGTCTGGAGGATGGGATGTGTTCTCAGAGCAGGGGTGCCAAGAACTCCCCCTTCCATCGTCCTTATGATTGCGCCATTAATCTCCTTCCTAGTGCCAAGCTGCCCAAGAGCAGACTCTATAATATCTCTGGTCCGGAGGGGCAGGCCATGAAGGACTACATCACGGAAAGCCTGGCTTAAGACCATTCTCATCCCCCATTGCTGTGGAGTTCTTTTTTGTAAAGAAAAAGGATGGGGGGTTATGCCCTTGCCTGGATTTCTGTGAACTCAATACGATCACTGTCCGTGATCCTTATCCACTCCCTCTCATTCCAGACCTCTTTAGTCAAATTGTAGAGGCAAAATGGTTCTCTAAGATGGACCTCAGGGGGCATATAATCTCACCGCATTAAAGAGGGGGATGCACGGAAAACAGCGTTCAATTCGCCCGAGGGACACTATCAGAATCTGGTGATGCCTTTAGGGTTGATGAACGTGCCCGCGTCTTTCAACACTTTATAAAAGATATCTTTACTCATCTAGTATTCAGATTTGTGGTTATCTATCTGAGTGACATATTAATTTATTCACATGAACTTGAGTCACACCAAGTACATGTCGGGCAGGTCTTATGTATAGAAAAAAAGAAAAAATTGGAGTCCGGCTCAACAGGACTGGATTTTCCTTTCCTTTTTATTTTTCAAAAGAAAATATAGTGACATTTTTCAATTTTGATATACCTGTAAAAGAAAATAAGGATGTTTAAAAACTAAAATATTGATTTTTCTTTCTAACATACATTGTCATCTGTTGTATTATGTACCAACCCTATGAACAGATTTAAATGTCTGCCTCTATATAAACAGTATGTAAGGATATTGTATACTTATGCATCTCCTGAGGAAGAAGTTATGTGAACTTCAAAATGCATTGAGAGAATAGTGACTAAAATACCATTTTTTATCCATATACTGGGATTGTGGTTTATACAGCAGTGCGGTTAATATCCACATTTCCTTCTATCTGCTATTGTGAATTGGTCAAATGGTGTGACCTGCGGCAGCTGTTGGCTCTGATGAGTCTTGAGTGCTTTTACAATATGGAAAACTAGGTGAGTGCAAACTGATATTTATTTTGAAACTTGTTATGGCTGGCAATCAGGCAACACAGCGTGCAGTAATCAGCGCACATACAGAGATCTGGCAATAACCAAAAACAATAGGACGAGCTCTGAGACGTGGAATCTCTGTAGACTGCAGTACCTGATCTATCCTCACACAACTATAAGCAGCAGTGGATTGCGCCTATCACTACCTATGCAACTCGGCACTGCCTGAGGAGCTGACTAGCCTGAAGATAGAAATACAAGCCTGACTTACCTCAGAGAAATACCCCAAAGGAATAGGCAGCCCCCCACATATAATGACTGTTAGCAAGATGAAAAGACAAACGTAGGAATGAAATAGATTCAGCAAAGTGAGGCCCGATATTCTAGACAGAGCGAGGATAGCAAAGAGAACTATGCAGTCTACAAAAAACCCTAAAACGAAAACCACGCAAAGGGGCAAAAAGACCCACCGTGCCGAACTAACAGCACGGCGGTGCACCCCTTTGCTTCTCAGAGCTTCCAGCAAAAGTTAATAGCAAGCTGGACAGAAAAAACAGAAAACAAACTAGAAGCACTTATCTAGCAGAGCAGCAGGCCCAAGGAAAGATGCAGTAGCTCAGATCCAACACTGGAACATTGACAAGGAGCAAGGAAGACAGACTCAGGTGGAGCTAAATAGCAAGGCAGCCAACGAGCTCACCAAAACACCTGAGGGAGGAAGCCCAGAGACTGCAATACCACTTGTGACCACAGAAGTGAACTCAGCCACAGAATTCACAACAGTACCCCCCCCTTGAGGAGGGGTCACCGAACCCTCACCAGAACCCCCAGGCCGACCAGGATGAGCCACATGAAAGGCACGAACAAGATCTGGGGCATGGACATCAGAGGCAAAAACCCAGGAATTATCTTCCTGAGCATAACCCTTCCATTTGACCAGATACTGGAGTTTCCGTCTAGAGACACGAGAATCCAAAATCTTCTCCACAATATACTCCAATTCCCCCTCCACCAAAACAGGGGCAGGAGGCTCCACAGATGGAACCATAGGTGCCACGTATCTCCTCAACAACGACCTATGGAATACATTATGTATGGAAAAGGAATCTGGGAGGGTCAGACGAAAAGACACCGGATTGAGAATCTCAGAAATCCTACACGGACCAATAAAACGAGGTTTAAATTTAGGAGAGGAAACCTTCATAGGAATATGACGAGAAGATAACCAAACCAGATCCCCAACACGAAGTCGGGGTCCCACACGGCGTCTGCGATTAGCGAAAAGCTGAGCCTTCTCCTGGGACAAGGTCAAATTGTCCACTACCTGAGTCCAGATCTGCTGCAACCTGTCCACCACAGAATCCACACCAGGACAGTCCGAAGACTCAACCTGTCCTGAAGAGAAACGAGGATGGAACCCAGAATTGCAGAAAAATGGAGAGACCAAGGTAGCCGAGCTGGCCCGATTATTAAGGGCGAACTCAGCCAACGGCAAAAATGACACCCAATCATCCTGGTCAGCGGAAACAAAACATCTCAGATATGTTTCCAAGGTCTGATTGGTTCGTTCGGTCTGGCCATTAGTCTGAGGATGGAAGGCCGAGGAAAAAGATAGGTCAATGCCCATCCTACCACAAAAGGCTCGCCAGAACCTCGAGACAAACTGGGAACCTCTGTCAGAAACAATATTCTCAGGAATGCCATGTAAACGAACCACATGCTGGAAGAACAAAGGCACCAAATCAGAGGAGGAAGGCAATTTAACCAAGGGCACCAGATGGACCATTTTAGAAAAGGGATCACAGACCACCCAAATGACCGACATTTTTTGAGAAACGGGAAGGTCAGAAATGAAATCCATCGAAATATGTGTCCAAGGCCTCTTCGGGACCGGCAAGGGCAAAAGCAACCCACTGGCACGTGAACAGCAGGGCTTAGCCCTAGCACAAATTCCACAGGACTGCACAAAAGCACGCACATCCCGTGACAGAGATGGCCACCAGAAGGATCTAGCAACCAACTCCCTGGTACCAAAGATTCCTGGATGACCGGCCAGCACCGAACAATGAAGTTCAGAGATAACTTTACTAGTCCACCTATCAGGGACGAACAGTTTCTCGGCCGGACAACGATCAGGTTTATTAGCCTGAAATTTCTGCAACACTCTCCGCAAATCAGGGGAGAT
This sequence comes from Ranitomeya imitator, assembly GCF_032444005.1. NCBI lineage: Eukaryota > Metazoa > Chordata > Amphibia > Anura > Dendrobatidae > Ranitomeya > Ranitomeya imitator. Next base: position 121,445,377 of record NC_091284.1, read on the forward strand.
GGCAGACACAATGACTCCTTCCTTGAGGATACTCGCCGGCTCAGATAACCCCGGAGAGTCGGGCACAAAACTCCTAGACAGAGCATCCGCCTTCACATTTTTAGAGCCCGGAAGGTATGAAATCACAAAATCAAAACGAGCAAAAAATAACGACCAACGGGCCTGTTTAGGATTCAAGCGCTTGGCAGACTCAAGATAAGTAAGGTTCTTATGATCAGTCAAAACCACCACGCGATGCTTAGCACCCTCAAGCCAATGACGCCACTCCTCGAATGCCCACTTCATGGCCAGCAACTCTCGATTGCCCACATCATAATTACGCTCAGCAGCAGAAAATTTCCTGGAAAAGAAAGCACATGGTTTGAACACTGAGCAACCAGAACCTCTCTGTGACAAAACCGCCCCTGCACCAATCTCAGAAGCATCAACCTCGACCTGGAACGGAAGAGAAACATCAGGTTGACACAACACAGGGGCACAGCAAAAACGACGCTTCAACTCCTGAAAAGCTTCCACGGCAGCAGAAGACCAATTAACCAAATCAGCACCCTTCTTGGTCAAATCGGTCAATGGTCTGGCAATGCTAGAAAAATTACAGATGAAGCGACGATAAAAATTAGCAAAGCCCAGGAATTTCTGCAGACTTTTTAGAGATGTCAGCTGAGTCCAATCCTGGATGGCCTGAACCTTAACCGGATCCATCTCGATAGTAGAAGGGGAAAAGATGAACCCCAAAAATGAAACTTTCTGCACACCGAAGAGACACTTTGATCCCTTCACGAACAAGGAATTAGCACGCAGTACCTGGAAAACCATTCTGACTTGCTTCACATGAGACTCCCAATCATCTGAGAAGATCAAAATGTCATCCAAGTAAACAATCAAGAATTTATCCAGATACTCACGGAAAATGTCATGCATAAAAGACTGAAAAACAGATGGAGCATTGGCAAGTCCGAACGGCATCACTAGATACTCAAAATGACCCTCGGGCGTATTAAATGCCGTTTTCCATTCATCTCCTTGCCTGATTCTCACCAGATTATACGCACCACGAAGATCTATCTTAGTGAACCAACTAGCCCCCTTAATCCGAGCAAACAAGTCAGATAACAATGGCAAGGGATACTGAAACTTAACAGGGATCTTATTAAGAAGGCGGTAATCAATACACGGTCTCAGCGAACCATCCTTCTTGGCTACAAAAAAGAACCCTGCTCCCAGTGGTGATGACTAGAGTTGAGCGACCTTGACCTTTTTAGAGTCGAGCCGGGTTTCGCGAAACCCGACTATCTCAAAAGTCGGGTCGAGTGAAATTGGCCGATTATGACGTAAAGTCGGGATCGACCGAAACACGAAACCCAATGCAAGTCAATGGGGCAGCATAGTCGGCAGTGAGTGGGGGCCAGGAAAACACCTAGAGTGCCCATTTTAATGTCAAAACCATCCATTCTTCTTGATGAAGCTTGTCAAGCGTAATTTACCTTATAATAATTGGAAGGCATTTGAAATTGGGGTTCATTTGGCTAAAGTTGTGGTGGGTAGGGCTGGTTCAAGTAATTAGTGGGCCCAGGAAATCTGGACCACGTCACGGCAGTGGAGCAGGGAGAGGTAAGTATTTCAACTTTGCAAGTGCGGTGAACCTGAGCAAGCAGGGGGGGCCCACTCGTTGGCATTGGCACTGGCACAGGGCCCCTCAAAGTACAGCGGTGTGTTTGCATAAAAGACTGAAAAACAGATGGAGCATTGGCAAGTCCGAAAAGCATCACCAGATACTCAAAATGACCCTCGGGCGTATTAAATGCCGTTTTCCATTCATCTCCCTGCCTGATTCTCACCAGATTATACGCACCACGAAGATCAATCTTAGTAAACCAACTAGCCCCCTTAATCCGAGCAAACAAGTCAGAAATCAATGGCAAGGGATACTGAAACTTAACAGTGATCTTATTAAGAAGGCGGTAATCAATACACGGTCTTAGCGAACCATCCTTCTTGGCTACAAAAAAGAACCCTGCTCCCAATGGTGACGACGATGGGCGAATATGTCCCTTCTCCAGGGACTCCTTCACATAACTGCGCATAGCGGTGTGTTCAGGTACGGACAAATTAAATAAACTACCCTTAGGGAATTTACTACCAGGAATCAAATCGATAGCACAATCACAATTCCTATGCGGAGGTAGGGCATCAGACTTGGACTCTTCAAATACATCCTGAAAGTCTGACAAGAACTCTGGGATGTCAGAAGGAATGGATGACGAAATAGACAAAAATGGAACATCACCATGTACTCCCTGACAACCCCAGCTGGTTACCGACATAGAGTTCCAATCCAATACTGGATTATGGGTTTGTAGCCATGGCAACCCCAACACGACCACATCATGCAAATTATGCAGTACCAGAAAGCGAATAACTTCCTGATGAGCAGGAGCCATGCACATGGTCAGCTGGGCCCAGTACTGAGGCTTATTCTTGGCCAAAGGTGTAGCATCAATTCCTCTCAACGGAATAGGACACCGCAAAGGCTCCAAGAAAAATCCACAACGTTTAGCATAATCCAAATCCATCAGATTCAGGGCAGCGCCTGAATCCACAAACGCCATGACAGAATACGATGACAAAGAGCACATTAAGGTAATGGACAAAAGGAATTTGGACTGTACAGTACCAATAACGGCAGAGCAATCGAACCGCCTAGTGCGTTTAGGACAATTAGAAATAGCATGAGTAGAATCACCACAATAGAAACACAGTCTGTTCAGACGTCTGTGTTCGTGCCGTTCTACTTTAGTCATAGTCCTGTCGCACTGCATAGGCTCAGGTTTACTCTCAGACAATACCGCCAGATGGTGCACAGATTTACGCTCGCGCAAGCGACGACCGATCTGAATGGCCAAGGACATAGACTCATTCAAACCAGCAGGCATAGGAAATCCCACCATTACATCCTTAAGAGCTTCAGAGAGACCCTTTCTGAACAAAGCCGCTAGTGCAGATTCATTCCACAGAGTGAGTACTGACCACTTCCTAAATTTCTGACAATATACTTCTACATCATCCTGACCCTGGCATAAAGCCAGCAGATTTTTCTCAGCCTGATCCACTGAATTAGGCTCATCGTAAAGCAATCCCAGCGCCTGGAAAAATGCATCAACATTACTCAATGCAGAATCTCCTGGTGCAAGAGAAAACGCCCAGTCCTGTGGGTCGCCGCGCAAAAAAGAAATAATAATCAAAACCTGTTGAATAGGATTACCAGAAGAATGAGGTTTCAAGGCCAAAAATAGCTTACAATTATTTCTGAAGCTCAGGAACTTAGTTCTGTCACCAAAAAACAAATCAGGAATCGGAATTCTTGGTTCTAGCATCGATTTCTGATCAATAGTATCTTGAATCTTTTGTACATTTACAACGAGATTATCCATTGAGGAGCACAGAGCTTGAATATCCATGTCCACAGCTGTGTCCTGAAGCACTCTAATGTCTAGGGGAAAAAAAAGACTGAAGACAGAGCTAAGAAAAAAAAATGATGTCAGGATTTCTTTTTTCCCTCTATTGGGAATCATTGGTTAGGCTCCTTGTACTGTTATGGCTGGCAATCAGGCAACACAGCGTGCAGTAATCAGCGCACATACAGAGATCTGGCAATAACCAAAAACAATAGGACGAGCTCTGAGACGTGGAATCTCTGTAGACTGCAGTACCTGATCTATCCTCACACAACTATAAGCAGCAGTGGATTGCGCCTATCACTACCTATGCAACTCGGCACTGCCTGAGGAGCTGACTAGCCTGAAGATAGAAATACAAGCCTGACTTACCTCAGAGAAATACCCCAAAGGAATAGGCAGCCCCCCACATATAATGACTGTTAGCAAGATGAAAAGACAAACGTAGGAATGAAATAGATTCAGCAAAGTGAGGCCCGATATTCTAGACAGAGCGAGGATAGCAAAGAGAACTATGCAGTCTACAAAAAACCCTAAAACGAAAACCACGCAAAGGGGCAAAAAGACCCACCGTGCCGAACTAACAGCACGGCGGTGCACCCCTTTGCTTCTCAGAGCTTCCAGCAAAAGTTAATAGCAAGCTGGACAGAAAAAACAGAAAACAAACTAGAAGCACTTATCTAGCAGAGCAGCAGGCCCAAGGAAAGATGCAGTAGCTCAGATCCAACACTGGAACATTGACAAGGAGCAAGGAAGACAGACTCAGGTGGAGCTAAATAGCAAGGCAGCCAACGAGCTCACCAAAACACCTGAGGGAGGAAGCCCAGAGACTGCAATACCACTTGTGACCACAGAAGTGAACTCAGCCACAGAATTCACAACAGAAACTATCATCGGATAAGACCCTATTCGCGCTTTTCTCTCCTAGAGTGGTTCTATGACACAAAGCACATAATACTGTATGGATGACAAATTCAATCCAGAAATTTTTTTTAATCTAAATATATTGAATATGTGTGGCACCCGAGGGTCCTGGTCATCACAGTAATGTTGCTTCCCTCACGGGAGAGTGATGTTACGTTTGGAGGCAACGAAGGAGAACTCTTTGTCAGGTAACATAATGCATGCAACATGTTCACACTCCAGACCAGAAGGGGGAGCTCTGAGCCTGTTTAAGGTAAACTCCCCTATAAGAACATCCTGTTCTGGAGGGAAAGAGTTCAGTTCCTGTCAGAGAGACAGAGGGAAAGGAAGCAGAGGAGCCATGTAGCTACAGCTCCTGGAAGGAGTGCTACAGCTCCTGGAAGGAGACATCTTAGAACGCAGAATACGTTGCAGTGAGCATGCAGGAAAGCAAAGCACAGGAGGGGATACCAAAAGGGGAAAAGCCCCGAGCTGGCTGCCTCCTTCTGAGGTGCAGAACGCCGTTAGCCGGAACACCGAGGTAGTGAGGACTTCTACGCCTTAATTCAGAGACCAGCAGGACAGCAAATTACACGATACCTGTCCACACCCACACCCAGTAGGCACAGTGGCACCCCTCAGAGGCTGGGGCATGCTAGAGTCCCTATAAACCATCTCAAGCCACCAGCCATACGGGTTTTGTCCTATTCAACTACGGGGGATAGAGAGAAACACCACATCTGTGAGGACCTTATTTGAAGCTTATGCAGTAAGGGACTACACCACTACAGCGCAAGGGAAGGCTATTGATTTCCACCTAGACAAGGGGACTCTGGACTTGCCTCCAAACCGGCCGGACCCTACCTGCCCTGTGATCTGGTGCCCTGGACTGTGGCTGCTGAAACCAACAGTAAACAAGATAAAGAGACTGCAATCCTGTGTCCTCGTTCTTCACTGCACCTCTCACCATTCTACCATCTACATACTGGGAAGCCCTGGGGATATACTTCACCTGTGGGAAGGTATACCATCTAGCTGCCATAACATCACCCCAGCGGACATCTTAAAGCAGCGTCAGTCACCCTGACCAAATACCACAGGTGGCATCATGAACATAAACTTTATCCCTTTAAAGACTTTTCCCTTTTATACGGACGTCCCAGGGCCACAGACCGGGTGTTAGGGTTGGCGAACGCGCCGAATATCTTTATTAGGTGAGATGGGTGTGATCACAACCCGGCATCCACCGTGCAGGAAGGAACCTGCTGCTAGGCAAGGCGGCGAAGCAAATTAGTACAAACAAACTCTGTTACTTCACAGAGCCCGTAGTAAAGAGAACGCTGTGCCCTGTTTAGCTCACAGGGGACACAGCTACCGTGTCGAGCTGATAGTGGTCATGCAGTCCAACCAACACGCAGCTCCTCTCCGGTGGAGCCGGAAATCTAATGGCTATTAGCCAGCCCTGAATTCACACATAAACTCCTCGCCGGAGGTGCCAGCATTCTAGGGGCTTATTTCAGCCGGGTCCCAGACTGCATACACACAAATCTCACCGAAGGTGCCAGCATTCTAGGGGCTTATTTCAGCCGGGTCCCTGACCACACACATGACCACACTGGCACTGAGCTCCTACATATTTGAGACTAGCGCATGGCCGTGCGGTCATGAGAACCTTTTATAGCTGTAGCAACTTCAGGACCTTCCCAGAAGGACCAATGGAAGGCTGCCACAGAACTTGATCAGGTACAGGGCCTTCCTGGAGGACCAATGGAAGTTGCTGCAGTACCTGAGCGTGTGACCCTTGATCTCCACTGAGAGATCTTACCCTGGGCATGCTCAGTGTGTGCAAAGCAAGACTTAGTCCCAGAAAAGCCTGCTCGCCGCAGTCCAGTGCAGGGTACAATAGCAGAGCCTGGAGAGGCAGCAGTAACCCTTTGCACAGTATCAGATTCAGTGAGACGCTGGGACCGACGTCTCCACTGAGCAGGCTCCATTGTGGCAGATGCAGAATGGGAGACCGCAGCAGACATGGTTCGAGATTCCCCCTGTGCAGTGGTGGGAACTCAACTCCTAACACCGGGTCAGCCACTTTGACATCCCCCTGTGAACCGCAGGATCCGCTACCGAGTAACCCCCTTGCACTGATGGGGCCCTCCATATGTAGTTGATGCACTGCTACACTCATAAATGCTTTGCAAACCCAGGAAAAAATAATAAGTAGGGTCATCCAGTCATCCATATTTTTAAAGTGTAGTTGATGTACTCTTACATTTATAAGGACTTTGCACAAAGGGCAAAGCCAGTAAAAAAACATAAGGAGGGTAATACAGTAATTATCTTCAGGTGTCAGCTGTCAAGAGCACCACATGGTACTCATACTCTGCATCCGTTTGCGTGTCCTGAGCAGGGACAGTGAAGACCGGATGTCTAGATAGGTGGTGCGGCTACAGAGATGAGTCATGCAGCAGGTACAGGAAGTGAAGCACATGACCACCGGAGGAGTGGCCGAGGGGCGGAGCTTAACCCCTGAGCCCTGGTGAACATACTACCAACGGGGAGTGCAGGACAGGGTGTGGGAACCACAATGATACAAATGGAAGTGAAGAGGTACTAAAGGGATCACAGTAGAGACAGAGTCGGTAATAGGCCGTGGTCAGAACCAGAGAGGGCGACACAGCACAGAGAAGGATAAAACAGATGGGAGGTCAGGGACAGAGCATGGAATCAGATAGCAAGAGCAAGAACGTAAACGGACCCGGTCATACTTAGGCAACACGAACACAAGCAGACTGTAATTACAGACACACGAGAGTCAGTACTCAGCCGAGCACCAGAGTATAACTGACAAAGAATCCCGGTACAGTGTGGGTATAAGTAACCCTCCTAAAACCAGAAGGAGGCATTAACCCTGCAAAGGCAGGGCATGAACCCAGACCATTCCATGACATCAGCTTCTTTTTCTTCCTCGAGAGGCTGGGGGACTGCCTCCATTTGCATCCAGGAGCACGATTCCCAGGCTCTTGGGCTGTAAGTGACCCAGCTTCACATATTACCAGAGCCCCCGACATGAAGAAATGGATAACAGCCCCCTATGTCATCTGCACCATTGCCTGCTCACACATAGGAGGTGGGGAACCTCAAGGACAGTCCGATCTCTCAGGTGTGATAGCCCTATCTCAAGCCACCTCAAGGAGCCTTCCCCAGGCCCATTGATTTCGCAAGAAGGATTCATCCTGCTCCCTTTCTTTTCAGATTGTACCAATCGCATAGCAGCGATGTTTCCCATTCCATTTTTAGGAACGTGACCCTGGTTCTAGCCGTGAGCTCTTGCAGCGTTCAAGGCAAGTTTTACGTCTATACTGCCCTGTGGTTGAATGAGATGTGATGTCGGGTCTCGAGTGATTTCCGTGCATCACCGAGCACATTCGCTCATCCCTTGTTGACATATATAGTCAAGTGGCTGCAACTACAGCATACTGTTTATGTGGATTTTAAAAAACAACAACACACTATAATTTTAGTTATTAATGGGATGCTCAATAGATACTATTGGTCATCCCATCAAAGGTCTTTATAACAGCTATATTTGATAAAAGAGCAATTTCTAGTCAGGATTGTCTCCGGGACTATGTACTCTTTATAGGCAACAAAGATGTATTGGGCCACTTGTTCATACCATCCTTGGTTTCACAACTCCTGGCTTGTTTTTCCAGATAATAACAGACCCTGGCCATAGTAGCAAAAATTCCCTTTATATCTTGTTTGATTAAAATTGAGTAACGTTTTTTTTGTTATCTTACACAGTTAGTATATTTATAGTTTTGCCTGGTTTGGCCAATTTTATAGGCAAGTTGTAAGGGACAAATTTGTAATGAATTAAGTGAAATCTTAAATTGCTGCTGTACTTTCAGAAAACTTGATCTCATTTGATAAATTAGGTACTAAATAGTGGTCAACTTTTGTTGAACTTGCTGTCCCCTGCTTGTCACCAACTGTAGTTGTTGTTTAGCAGCAAAGATGGATTACAGTAAGTCTTTGTCTCTCCTACTACCCTCTGATATGACAAACTGCATTCAATCATAATAGTTAGCCAGGCGTTCAGTTTGAAGCAAGTTCTAGCTCCTATTGTGCTGGCGGAATGCTGATTAATAAGAACCGCCCACTCAAAAATGAGTTGCTGGCAGCTTAAAGAGAATGAGAATTAGGACAGTTTCTGGATACAGTATATTAGACTGGTAAATGCACCTAAAGTAGTTTTAACAATGACATCATGAAATTGTAAATATGCCTTTCTCTAGTGACAACTATGGTCCATATAGTTAGATTTCCTCAGAGCGCCAGCTTAATATATTTAGCAACATATGCTGAGATTGAAAAAGGGAAACAAAATTTGGAACAGAACTGATGGGACAGCACCTTTAAAGAGAACAAAGGCGTAGCAGCATTGTTGCTTCTTGCTTTTTATTTTCGGAACTGCAGGCTCACAGATAAAATGGTCAAAGTCTATAGGCTTGGAGACAGACAAAAGCAAAAGCGGCCCTTTGCCTTTCAGGAAACAAACAACGCTTGCTGCTTTTCTGTTTCACTTGCAGTGTTTCTGGCTGAATGCTGTTATTTATGAGAAACATATTTTTTTTATATGCACTTGATAGCAAGATTATTTTTCTTGATGTTCTCTGTACAATAATCCCTATAACATCTTAACATGTTGAGATTCTATCTATTTGCCAGAAAAACATTCTCGAAGTCACATCCAACTTTAAATGTGGCAGGTCATTTTAAACCCTTAGGGATGTCTAAGCTTAAAAAATATGAATGTTAAGTCAAAAAGGAGAAAAAAAAACATTTATGAATATTTCTATTATATTGTTAGAGAGCAATCATATTATAGTATTAACGTCGGAGCTGGAATTTCATTCTAAGACACAATTTTCATTACTTAATAACTTTGAACGAAATTAAACAATACATCTGAAATTTCAGTTTAGCAGATTAGAAACCAGGTTAGACAATATAAGCTAATAAATATTGGGCAACAAATTATCAAAAAGAAAATGGTTTAACGGAATGTGTCACATAAAATGTTGTACTTCTCAATAGACAATTTTTTTTAACATTTTATTTTCTGCATATACAGTTTAGAGATATACGGTACTTTACATCATCTGCATGGAGATTAAGAGACTAGTATTTGCAGAGATAACTTTACTTCTATGAAGGAGTGTTGCGGACAGGCACTGTGATTTAGGCACAGACGGGGGGGCGTAGATGGGCTCTATCCATCCCTATTGTCAATGCTGGATTCTGTGTAATGTCCTACTAATTTTTAATGGAGGTGTTACTTTTCACTGTAATCCTTCCTGTTCTGATAATGAGATGACTGCTGAGAACTGCAATATATTAGTTATCTTTTAATTCCTTACAGATGCAGCTATTTTGGACCTTAAAGTTTGAGTGAGAAAATTTTTCCATTTTTGAGTTTAGTTGTTTTCGGGGTTTGCTTTTACAGCTTTCAATGTTTGGTATAAATGACATGCTAATTTTCTTGTTTAGATCAGTATGATTATGACAATGTTACCAAATGTATTATTATTATTTTATGTTTGAATACTTTTTCACAATGAAAACTTCATTAAAAAAAAATAATGCGTTTCGTGTCAGCATATTCTGAGAGCCATAGCTTTAGTCATTGGCAGCTTTTGGGGAGTTTGTTGTTTTACGACAAGAACAGTAGTCTTCAGTGGCACCATTATGGGGTAGCTTGAAATTTAACAGTGAACTCCAATACAGGAATCTGGACTCTGCTTCTGGGAATCCAAAGGTTGGACTCCTTGGATAAGTCTTGGATTGGTAACCAATCATTTATTCAATGTAATAAAAAAAAGGAAAATAAATTTTATAGAACTAATTGACTACTTAAAAGGTTTTAAAAAAGTGAGAAATGGGCTTACTAGAGATGAGCAAGCCCTAAAATGCTCGGGTGCTCGTTGCTCAAACTCGAATCGCAATTGCAGTATTTAGAAGACTAGGAGACTAGGCTTTACTGCAGTCGATTTATTTTTTTAAGCAGTATATACAATAATTTACCATATATCCATGGTGTTTTGCAACTAAAGAAACAAGATCGATTTTTCAACTGAAATGATTTTCTTTTTTGCCTCTTATCACACTAGTCTATGTATCATGGCACATTAGGCACGGTGCAGCACAGCATGCGCTATATTTACACAGCACACACTAGTGATTCTGCAGAAAGCGTATTAAAAAAGGTTCCTGGTACTGACAAATCAAATGTCCCCCATGCTCTATAATTTCTCTTGCCTACAAGTTATCTTTGCAGCTTTGTGCATTTTTCTTAAGTGTCCTACTTATGATATTTTTACATTAATATATGTTGTCTCCTTCTTTTGTGTATTTTTTTTCCAACCAATGATTCGATCACTCTATTCATGCTCAATTGGCCCTTGAGTGTGCATTAGGGGTGCATAATAAGAAAAGCTGGTTGATTGGTTCCAAGTTGAACATTCCACATTCTGCCAGAGAAAAGCTGGAAAACAAAAGTATGTGATAAAAGAATGTGCAACATGAAAAGATTTATGGACGTAATAAGACCGGGATGAGCCACTTCATAAGCAAAGTAATCTACTCAGGGATGTGCATTAGACACCTAATGCCTACTTATACCATCTAGCGGAGCATTAGGACAGTCTTACACACAAGCTTTTGTACCTTATCATTTGTGTACAGGGCTGCCAGCTTATGCCATTGTTCCCTGAAAAGCACACACATTACGTAGACTTGAAATATGAGGATGATTTACGGAGAACTGAGACACATTTCTAATTTGAAGTGTAACGTCAATGTGCCTTGCCTTGTAAGCAGGTTGAGACCAGGAAAGAAAAGTTTAAAAAAGTCCCTGCATTCTTAAACAACAGAAATTAAAGTAATTTGCTGACATACACTTTAACGACAAAGTGGACAATTTTTCTGAAAAGTACAATCAAGCACACAGCGAAGCAGGCTTTAAAGAAAATTAGTACTTATTGGTAGCATGGGCCATAATAAACAGCAGAATAGTTTTAAATTCTTCACCATTTTAGTATTGTTAGGAGTGACAGTTGGGAGCTTACTGAAATGAGTTGCCTGGTCATGATGGCTTCAGAAGCAGTGAAAATTTGTGTTCTGGAGTAATGAATCATGTCTCACTGTCTGACAATTTGAAGGATAAGTCTGGTTTTGTAGCATTTAACCCCTTTCCCACAAAATGTTGTAATTTCCTAGGATCCAATGTATAGTTACGTCAGAGAGATGGCACAAGCTCTCAATATGTGCTTGTTCCATCAACAGCAGGAGCTGTCTGTAATACACAGTTGAGGTCTTGCTGGGTGTGCTTGGACCAGACCAATTTCCAATCCCAGCACTTTAAATCTTTAGATACTGCTGTCAGTAAAGACACCAGCAAAGAAGGACTTGGACAAATGGAGATTGTTTATTTTGATCAGCACTTCCGCAGCACGCTTTGCTATGGCAATGAGGCCTAATAATGACCTCTATGTTTGCCGTAAACTTCAGCCTATCAGATCAGCTGGGAATGGGGCATGATAGGCTAATTGTCATGTCCCCATAAAACCCATACCCAAATAAAGACACAAGAGACAGTTTTTTTTAACAGTGGAATAAAAATGGCCGTGCGGTTTTATTCAGGGTTACATAAATACCTTAAAATTATTTCCAATAAATAAACTTCCATATAGCATATTTCAAATTCTCCAAATTTCCAAATGTCCAAATCCACCCATACATGGGTGATTTTTTTCCCACAAGGCCGAGACTAGCAGAGTCGAGGCCCCACCAAACCACACAGCCATTTTTCAATTATGTTTCCCATATTCAAATTGAAAATGTCGAGTCCAATATTGGACAAATGAACCAAATCCTGTCTAAACATACCAGGTAAAAACCCCTCCAAATCTTCATGCTTAATTGAAAAACCACCCAAAAGAGGAAAAAATTTCATCATTGCACGGTTCACCCTTTTACAAATTTTATCCATAAAAGAAAATTGATGCTGTTGCCAAAAAAGTCTGGGAATGATCTCAGAAAAAACAAGGCATGAAAACGGGAATTTTTGCTTCAAAAATATGAGGTCCGACCGCATGGCCGCCAACAGATCTAGCGTATTGATTTTACCCAGATCATTACCAGCTAGATGAATAATTATTATGTCTGGATAAGGAAATTTCAACATGCAGTTTTTTAACTCAACAACCAACGAAGCCCACTTCAATCCTCGAATGCTATGCCAGAAGACCTGAGTAATAGAAGAGTTAAATGATAGATTCTCTGAATAAGAACGCTGACCAGCCCTCTTCTGGGCCCAGAAAACAAAGGAGTGGCCAACAATCCAAACAATAGTTGGACCTAGAAGAAAATAAATGATTAATCAGCATATAAATTATGGCGAACATATAGTTTAAAACTATTAGATTCCCATCTTCCCATTTTTTTGTATTCTAGCATCGGACAAGCCAGTTCTAGAGGCCTCTGCAGCTGCACCTATCCTAAATGAATGGGAAGATATTCTGAGGTGACTCTTACCCCAAAAAGATAGGCATTTCTTCAGGATGAAATTAAACTGGAATACCGTGACTGGGGATTTATCCCTGTGTAAAAACAACGAGCCCTGCACTGCAAGCCTTGTAACGATCCATTTAGACAAATTAAAAACCGGAACGGGAGAAAAAGGAAATAAATCCAGAGCGATAACTTTATGTCTTAATTAAAATTGCTTTATTGTCAAGTATAGGGCAAGGGGACAGTGATGACAACAGAGCCATCCAACATAATTAAAAACAAATAGTGCGTGCAAGGCACCAGGACACTTACTGCTGATCTATAGTAACAATTAAGTATATCATACTAGTGCAACTAAATAGGATCGTCTAATCCAATATGGGGCAAAACACAATGTCATACAAGACTGAAATGCTCACCAGTCACAATATAATAGACCATAGTCTTAATCACATCGTACAACATCACAGTACTATCATAAGCTTATATAGAGCGATACTAAATGAAGATAAATTTAAATACATCACCCCTAAGTGAGATCGATCCGGGATCAGTGCAGTGCCCTGGTGTCCGCCCCTGGTGGGGCGGACACCAGGGCACTGCACTGATCCCGGATCGATCTCACTTAGGGGTGATGTATTTAAATTTATCTTCATTTAGTATCGCTCTATATAAGCTTATGATAGTACTGTGATGTTGTACGATGTGATTAAGACTATGGTCTATTATATTGTGACTGGTGAGCATTTCAGTCTTGTATGACATTGTGTTTTGCCCCATATTGGATTAGACGATCCTATTTAGTTGCACTAGTATGATATACTTAATTGTTACTATAGATCAGCAGTAAGTGTCCTGGTGCCTTGCACGCACTATTTGTTTTTAATTATGTTGGATGGCTCTGTTGTCATCACTGTCCCCTTGCCCTATACTTGACAATAAAGCAATTTTAATTAAGACATAAAGTTATCGCTCTGGATTTATTTCCTTTTTCTCCCGTTCTGTATATGTTTATGATAACTGTCTGAATCCATCTGGGGAGAGTTAGGTCTACTGGGAATTTCTGTATATATATATTATTTTTGTTATTTACTATCTGCTACAAACCTCCCAGATGCTAGTTTATAGACACTATCTGCCCTTGGTTACCCCTATTCTGGTTCAAATTAAAAACCGGGCAAATAATTGGGTCATAAAATGAGTTCAAACGAATTTCACTACCCCTTCCTAGCTGATCCGTTTTAGATCTCCTTATAAACACCAGAAGGAAGGAATCGAATATTTTAACATCTTCCAGCCTGAGCCCGGATGGTTCAGCTTTCTTCCAGGACACTATCTCACCCACTCTAAGAGCTCCAAAAAAGCAGATGGAAAAGATGGCGTTAAATAACAAGGCTTCCTCCGGATTTGAACAAACGCTAATAAGTGCTGAGCAAATGCTTTTTAATAACGATAAAGAAATGGGGCGTCTGGAATCAGGTAAAAAAAAAATTTCGCTTAAGGCCCTTCAAAAATTGTTTAACAAGAAAAAGGACTAGAAATAGAAAAAACCCAATGTGGCTAAACAAAGAAGTAAGACAGGCAATTAACAGTAAAAAGAAAGCATTTGCACTACTAAAGCAGGATGGCACCATTGAAGCTCTAAAAAACTATAGGGAGAAAAATACTTTATCTAAAAAACTAATTAAAGCTGCCAAAAAGGAAACAGAGAAGCACATTGCTAAGGAGAGTAAAACTAATCCCAAACTGTTCTTCAACTATATCAATAGTAAAAGAATAAAAACTGAAAATGTAGGCCCCTTAAAAAATAGTGAGGAAAGAATGGTTGTAGATGACGAGGAAAAAGCTAACATATTAAACACCTTCTTCTCCACGGTATTCACGGTGGAAAATGAAATGCTAGGTGAAATCCCAAGAAACAATGAAAACCCTATATTAAGGATCACCAATCTAACCCAAGAAGAGGTGCGAAACCGGCTAAATAAGATTAAAATAGATAAATCTCCGGGTCCGGATGGCATACACCCACGAGTACTAAGAGAACTAAGTAATGTAATAGATAAACCATTATTTCTTATTTTTAGGGACTCTATAGCGACAGGGTCTGTTCCGCAGGATTGGCGCATAGCAAATGTGGTGCCAATATTCAAAAAGGGCTCTAAAAGTGAACCTGGAAATTATAGGCCAGTAAGTCTAACCTCTATTGTTGGTAAAATATTTGAAGGGTTTCTGAGGGATGTTATTCTGGATTATCTCAATGAGAATAACTGTTTAACTTCATATCAGCATGGGTTTATGAGAAATCGCTCCTGTCAAACCAATCTAATCAGTTTTTATGAAGAGGTAAGCTATAGGCTGGACCACGGTGAGTCATTGGACGTGGTATATCTCGATTTTTCCAAAGCGTTTGATACCGTGCCGCACAAGAGGTTGGTACACAAAATGAGAATGCTTGGTCTGGGGGAAAATGTGTGTAAATGGGTTAGTAACTGGCTTAGTGATAGAAAGCAGAGGGTGGTTATAAATGGTATAGTCTCTAACTGGGTCGCTGTGACTAGTGGGGTACCGCAGGGGTCAGTATTGGGACCTGTTATCTTCAACATATTCATTAATGATCTGGTAGAAGGTTTACACAGTAAAATATCGATATTTGCAGATGATACAAAACTATGTAAAGCAGTTAATACAAGAGAAGATAGTATTCTGCTACAGATGGATCTGGATAAGTTGGAAACTTGGGCTGAAAGGTGGCAGATGAGGTTTAACAATGATAAATGTAAGGTTATACACATGGGAAGAAGGAATCAATATCACCATTACACACTGAATGGGAAACCACTGGGTAAATCTGACAGGGAGAAGGACTTGGGGATCCTAGTTAATGATAAACTTACCTGGAGCAGCCAGTGCCAGGCAGCAGCTGCCAAGGCAAACAGGATCATGGGGTGCATTAAAAGAGGTCTGGATACACATGATGAGAGCATTATACTGCCTCTGTACAAATCCCTAGTTAGACCGCACATGGAGTACTGTGTCCAGTTTTGGTCACCGGTGCTCAGGAAGCATATAATGGAACTAGAGAGAGTACAAAGGAGGGCAACAAAATTAATAAAGGGGATGGGAGAACTACAATACCCAGATAGATTAGCGAAATTAGGATTATTTAGTCTAGAAAAAAGACGACTGAGGGGCGATCTAATAACCATGTATAAGTATATAAGGGGACAATACAAATATCTCGCTGAGGATCTGTTTATACCAAGGAAGGTGACGGGCACAAGGGGGCATTCTTTGCGTCTGGAGGAGAGAAGGTTTTTCCACCAACATAGAAGAGGATTCTTTACTTTTAGGGCAGTGAGAATCTGGAATTGCTTGCCTGAGGAGGTGGTGATGGCGAACTCAGTCGAGGGGTTCAAGAGAGGCCTGGATGTCTTCCTGGAGCAGAACAATATTGTATCATACAATTAGGTTCTGTAGAAGGACGTAGATCTGGGGATTTATTATGATGGAATATAGGCTGAACTGGATGGACAAATGTCTTTTTTCGGCCTTACTAACTATGTTACTATGTTACTATAGCAGTTCCCCCATGGACCTTCAGGAAAAAGGAAACTCCTGCAAAGCATTTCGCTACCGCAGAGCAAGATAAATTCTTCTTGAGTAAAGATTCCGCAAATTGCAAGGCCACAAAAGGATCAGACGCCAACACATCGAAACCATGAAGAACGCAAAAATCAGTCCACTTTTTCCATGTGGCTGAGTAGTCAGCCCATGATCATTTGGACAGTGAATTTTCTAGAAAATACGGAACTAGGCTGAGATCACGTCCCACACTGAGGGAGGACAATAGGTTGCTTCTTTGTCTGCTAATGGCACCTGTTGGAAAAAATTAAGCCACTGACTATTCAATAACAGCTCAGTTAAAATTTTAAATTTGCTAATGCCTGCTTTTGCCTTCAGCCATACATTGTTCTTTAAACATAAAAAAACTAGTCTCAAAATTTTGGCGGCCTGACGGTTCTTTGAAAATAGGGTGTTGATAGCAAAAACAACCGCTTGGTTAGAGGAGTTTAGCAGAATTCTTGAATTTTGCAATTTATTGCCCCAAAGAAAAATGAGTGAAAAAATTGCGAAAAGCTCCATGACCAGGGAATTATTATTGACCCTAACGAGATTACATTCGTCAGGCCAATTCAAGCGAATCCAGTGAGATGAAAATAATACGCTGACGCCTAAGGAAACATCCGCCGAAAAAACCAGCGGGATGGAATCTGCATTGATGAAAGGGGATTGTAAGACAGACATACCATTAAATTCGGACAAAAATGAGAGCCAGATTCTAGCGTCCTCCTTAAGCTCCGAGCGGACTCTGATGTGAGACATAGGTGAAGAAAGACCCTTAGTGGCTTCGTAAAGGCTTCTAGAAAATACACGGCCCATTGGAATTACCCGAAGAGCAAAATTCAGCAGGCCTAATAGCGCCTGCAGGTCTTTGAGGGTAATTTTGTCCTTAGCAAGAAAATCAGAAAGAGATGCACGCAGTTTCGTAACCTTAGCCTCAGGAAGTATAGCTTCCATTTTCACAGAGTCAATTGTGATGCCTAAAAATTCGATCTGATTACATGGGCCAACTGTTTTTTCGTGTGCGATAGGAACGCCAAAGTGAGCGCACAGCTGAAAAAAGCTGTCCAAGGTAGCCTGACATGCATGGGAATGAGGAGGGCCTACGAAAAGGAAATCATCCAGGTAGTGCAATATCCCAGCCTCCTCACAGCTGGATTGCGGTACCCAATGTAGAAATACGGAAAAAGTTTCAAAGTAAAAACATGACAATGAAAAGCCCATTGGAAGGCATTTATCGAAAAAAAAAAAAAAACAGTCATCAAAATGGAAACCTAAAGAATTAAAACCCATAGGGTGAACTGGTAAAAGCCTGAAGGCCGATTTAATATCGGATTTAATCATTAAGGCTAATGAACCAAATTTCCTTAGCAAATCCATTGCTCCGTCAAAGGAAGAGTAGAAGACTGAACACAGATCCTTATCCACTTCGTCATTTAACTACTGGCCCGGCGGATACGATAGATGGTGGATTAATCGAAACGAACCGGAATCTTTTTTAGGAACCACCCCAAGGGGTGAAATGCGAAAATTTAAGAAGGGAGGGGAAGAAAAAGGGCCAGCTACCCTGTCTAATTCCAATTCGTTAAAGATTTTTTCCCTAGCAACCTCAGGGAAAACGGAAACGGAGGATAAATTCTTGATTATAATAGTTATTAAGGTTGAAGGAAGACTATAAGTCCATCTAGTTCAACCCATAGCCTAACCTAACATGCCCTAACACGTTGATCCAGAGGAAGGCAAAAAAAACCCATGTGGCAAAGAGTAAGCTCCACATTGGGGAAAAAAATTCCTTCCCGACTCCACATACGGCAATCAGACTAGTTCCCTGGATCAACGCCCTATCAAGGAATCTAGTGTATATACCCTGTAACATTATACTTTTCCAGAAAGGTATCCAGTCCCCTCTTAAATTTAAGTAATGAATCACTCATTACAACATCATACGGCAGAGAGTTCCATAGTCTCACTGCTCTTCCTCCAAATGCAGAGGATGCCCCCTTGTCCCTGTTTCAGGTCTATGATTAAAAAGATCATCAGAAAGGTCTTTGTACTGTCCCCTCATATATTTATACATTAAAATAAGATCACCCCTTAGTCTTCGTTTTTCCAAACTAAATAGCCCCAAGTGTAATAACCTATCTTGGTATTGCAGACCCCCCAGTCCTCTAATAACCTTGGTCGCTCTTCTCTGCACCCGCTCTAGTTCAGCTATGTCTTTCTTATACACCAGAGACCAGAACTGTGCACAGTAGAGTTGAGCGACCTTGACCTTTTTAGAGTCGAGCCGGGTTTCGCGAAACCCGACTATCTCAAAAGTCGGGTCGAGTGAAATCGGCCGATTATGACGTAAAGTCGGGATCGACCAAAACACGAAACCCAATGCAAGTCAATGGGGCAGCATAGTCGGCAGTGAGTGGGGGCCAGGAAAACACCTAGAGTGCCCATTTTAATGTCAAAACCATCCATTCTTCTTAATGAAGCTTGTCAAGCGTAATTTACCTTATAATAATTGGAAGGCATTTGAAATTGGGGGTCATTTGGCTAAAGTTGTGTGGGGTAGGGCTGGTTCAAGTAATTAGTGGGCCCAGGAAATCTGGACCACGTCACGGCAGTGGAGCAGGGAGAGGTAAGTATTTCAACTTTGCAAGTGCTGTGATCCTGAGCAAGCAGGGGGGGCCCACTTGTTGGCATTGGCACTGGCACAGGGCCCCTCAAAGTACAGCGGTGTGTTTGCACGGCGGGGGCGCCTCCCACCGGCAGCAACACTTTTGCGTACTATGAGAGGCCCTGTGCCAGTGACGTCGCCAACTAGTATTCCTCCCCCCACCTGATGAAGGAACCTGCACTTTCATCTGCACCTTCCTCTTTGTCCCCGTGTAAGGTGGTATAGTATGCGGGAAAGGGAATCTGACTTTCAGCAGGGACAGATTCTGGCTGTGTAGAGTGCAAGGGGAATGCAGTGGTCTGGGTCAATGTACCAGCAGACTCATCTAGCAATGGCTGGGCAATGGGCACGATGAAGTGGAAACACAGATATAGGCCCAAAGAATAAAGTGGGCTAAATGCAGTTCAAAATTGGTAACACAGGAATAACCAGGGGGCATTGCAGTGGAGGACAACTGGAATGAGAGGCTGACACAGAGAGTAGGGCCAAATCAGTAAGTAGTCGAAATGCAGTTCAAAATTGGCAACCGTAGTAAACAGGCGGCACAGCTTTGTTCAGTGGAGGAGAACAGCAAGGAGTGGCAGACACCGATAGTAGGCCCCAACCCAACTAGTAGGCCAAATGCAGTCTAACATTAACAACTACTTAACGAGAGCCTGAAAATGGAATTTCAGGACAGGAAACCAGGAGAACAGCAAGGAGTGGCAGACACCGATAGTAGGCCCCAAACCAACTAGTACGCCAAATGCAGTTGTTCCATTTAACCACAATTTAATGAGAGCCTGAAGATAGAAGCTCAGGAAAGGCAACCTGGGGAACACCTTGGAGTGTAACACACCATCTCTCTCCACCCCATACCCATTTTGTAGGCCTAATGCAGTGTACTTTTCTACAACTACTAAACGAGAGTCGGAAGACCGAAGCAATGGCAAGGAAACCTGGGGAACACCTTGGAGTGTAACACACCATCTATCTCCACCCCATACCCAATTTGTAGGCCTAATGCAGTGTAGTTTCCAAGAACTACTAAACGAGAGCCGGAAGATCGAAGCTCAGGAAAGGCAACCTGGGGAACACCTTGGAGTGTAACACACCCTCTCTCTACACCCCATACCCAATTTGAAGGCCTAATGCAGTGTAGTTTCCAACAACTACTAAACGAGAGCCGGAAGATCGAAGCTCAGGAAAGGCAACCTGGGGAACACCTTGGAGTGTAACACACCCTCTCTCTACACCCCATACCCAATTTGTAGGCCTAATGCAGCGTAGTTTCCGACAACTACTAAACGAGAGCATGAAGATCGAAGCTCAGGAAAGGCAACCTGGGGAACACCTTGGAGTGTAACACACCCTCTCTCTACACCCCATACCCAATTTGTAGGCCTAATGCAGCATAGTTTCCGACAACTAATAAACGAGAGCCGGAAGATCGAAGCTCAGGAAAGGCAACCTGGGGAACACCTTGCAGTGTAACACACCCTCTCTCTACACCCCATACCCAATTTGAAGGCCTAATGCAGCGTAGTTTCCAACAACTACTAAACGAGAGCCGGAAGATCGAAGCTCAGGAAAGGCAACCTGGGGAACACCTTGGAGTGGAACACACCATCTCTCTACACCCCATACCCAATTTGAAGGCCTAATGCAGCGTAGTTTCCAACAACTACTAAACGAGAGCCGGAAGATCGAAGCTCAGGAAAGGCAACCCGGGGAACACCTTGGAGTGTAACACAACGTCTCTCTACACCACGGAAGGGCTGATTCTTAGGAAGGAAGGCTGTTGGAAATAAGCATTGCGCGTCCGAGGGTGATTATATTCTTATTAGGTATATACTCACCCTCGGACGCGCCCTGCTTCTTTATTTGGAATGAATGTTTATTTGCAATGTGGTGTTGACTTTCTCTATTATTTTGGTAATTAATGATTTTATTATTTTCATTGTTTTGCATCTTCTCGGCAATAATATAAAGAAGACGTGACAGGACAACACTCGGTGGATGCCATATGTGTGTTTTCAATTTAAAAAACCTTTCAGTTAACTACTTGCAGGAGAAAGTAATTGTAGCTGGTGGCCATTTTTAGTACTGTACCAGATTTTAGTTGTGTGTTTGTTTTTAATGTTAAAATGTCTGCATTTGATATCTCACCAGTATTTTCTTTTTTATAAGCAAAATACATTTTTTTTTATTTTATGATGTTGGTTCAAGGGGTACACGGGCAGCAGTAGACAGGTCAGTGGAGGCCTAGTGGAAGGAGGGACCGCAGACAGGCTTCGAAACCCTAACATAATAAATTGGGCTGCCTGTAGGCAATTTATAATTGGTTCCAGGGGAACACGGGCAGCAGTAGACAGGTCAGTGGAGGCCTAGAGGAAGGAGGGACCGCAGATGCGCCAATGTTTCCCCCATACCAAATTTGTAGGCCTAATGCAGTGTAGTTTCCAACAACTACTAAACGAGAGCCGGAATATCGAAGCTCAGGAAAGGCAACCTGGGGAACACCTTGGAGTGTAACACACCCTCTCTCTACACCCCATACCCAATTTGAAGGCCTAATGCAGCGTAGTTTCCAACAACTACTAAACGAGAGCCGGAAGATCGAAGCTCAGGAAAGGCAACCTGGGGAACACCTTGGAGTGGAACACACCATGTCTCTACACCCCATACCCAATTTGAAGGCCTAATGCAGCGTAGTTTCCAACAACTACTAAACGAGAGCCGGAAGATCGAAGCTCAGGAAAGGCAACCTGGGGAACACCTTGGAGTGTAACACAACGTCTCTCTACACCACGGAAGGGCTGATTCTTAGGAAGGAAGGCTGTTGGAAATAAGCATTGCGCGTCCGAGGGTGATTATATTCTTATTAGGTATATACTCACCCTCGGACGCGCCCTGCTTCTTTATTTGGAATGAATGTTTATTTGCAATGTGGTGTTGACTTTCTCTATTATTTTGGTAATTAATGATTTTATTATTTTCATTGTTTTGCATCTTCTCGGCAATAATATAAAGAAGACGCGACAGGACAACACTCGGTGGATGCCATATCTGTGTTTTCAATTTAAAAAACCTTTCAGTTAACTACTTGCAGGAGAAAGTAATTGTAGCTGGTGGCCATTTTTAGTACTGTACCAGATTTTAGTTGTGTGTTTGTTTTTAATGTTAAAATGTCTGCATTTGATATCTCTCCAGTATTTTCTTTTTTGTAAGCAAAATACTTATTTTTATATTTTCTGATGTTGGTTCCAGGGGTACACGGGCAGCAGTGCCCTGGTCAGTGTAGTAGTAGTTGAAAGAATGGACCGCAGACAGGCATCGAAGGCCTAAAATAAAAAAATTGGGCTGGCTGTAGGCAATTTTAAATTGGTTCCAGGGGTACACGGGCAGCAGTGGTGTGGTCAGTGGAGGCCTAGTGGAAGGAGTGACCGCAGACAGGCATCGAAGGCCTAAAATAATAACACATGGCTGTAGGCAATTTTAAATTGGTTCCAGGGGTACACGGGCAGCAGTGGTGTGGTCAGTGGAGGCCTAGTGGAAGGAGTGACCGCAGACAGGCATCGAAGGCCTAAAATAATAACACATGGCTGTAGGCAATTTTAAATTGGTTCCAGGGGTACACGGGCAGCAGTGCCCTGGTCAGTGTAGTAGTAGTTGAAAGAATGGACCGCAGACAGGCATCGAAGGCCTAAAATAATAACACATGGCTGTAGGCAATTTTAAATTGGTTCCAGGGGTACACGGATAGCAGTGGTGTAGTCAGTGGAGGCCTAGTGGAAGGAGTGACCGCAGACAGGCATCGAAGGCCTAAAATAATAACACATGGCTGTAGGCAATTTTAAATTGGTTCCAGGGGTACACGGGCAGCAGTGGTGTGGTCAGTGGAGGCCTAGTGGAAGGAGTGACCGCAGACAGGCATCGAAGGCCTAAAATAATAACACATGGCTGTAGGCAATTTTAAATTGGTTCCAGGGGTACACAGGCAGCAGTGCCCTGGTCAGTGTAGTAGTAGTTGAAAGAATGGACCGCAGACAGGCATCGAAGGCCTAAAATAATAACACATGGCTGTAGGCAATTTTAAATTGGTTCCAGGGGTACACGGACAGCAGTGGTGTGGTCAGTGGAGGCCTAGTGGAAGGAGTGACCGCAGACAGGCATCGAAGGCCTAAAATAATAACACATGGCTGTAGGCAATTTTAAATTGGTTCCAGGGGTACACGGGCAGCAGTGGTGTGGTCAGTGGAGGCCTAGTGGAAGGAGTGACCGCAGACAGGCATCGAAGGCCTAAAATAATAACACATGGCTGTAGGCAATTTTAAATTGGTTCCAGGGGTACACAGGCAGCAGTGGTGTGGTCAGTGGAGGCCTAGTGGAAGGAGTGACCGCAGACAGGCATCGAAGGCCTAAAATAATAACACATGGCTGTAGGCAATTTTAAATTGGTTCCAGGGGTACACGGGCAGCAGTGACCTGGTCAGTGTAGTAGTAGTTGAAAGAATGGACCGCAGACAGGCATCGAAGGCCTAAAATAAAAAAATTGGGCTGGCTGTAGGCAATTTTAAATTGGTTCCAGGGGTACACTGGCAGCAGTGGTGTGGTCAGTAGAGGCCTAGTGGAAGGAGTGACCGCAGACAGGCATCGAAGGCCTAAAATAATAACACATGGCTGTAGGCAATTTTAAATTGGTTCCAGGGGTACACGGGCAGCAGTGGTGTGGTCAGTGGAGGCCTAGTGGAAGGAGTGACCACAGACAGGCATCGAAGGCCTAACATAACAAAAATGTCAATACAATGGTATTGTCAGTGGCAGGCATTGAAGGATGTCAGCGCATAGACTAAACATTGGTGGAGCTGTGAGATAATTTTGCAAGTGGTAGAGCACTGTTTGAGCTGGGGTGGGGGGAAACTGTCTTGTGGCCAGCGGTACAGGCCCAGGGCCCCTCATATTACAACGGTGTGTCTGACGTTGGGTGCGCACCACCACCGCCAGAGACACTTTATTGTACTAGGAGGGGCCCAGTGGCAGTGCCGTCGACCAAAAGCGGGCTCACCCACCTCTTCAGACAAACTGCACTCTCACGGGTGCTGTCGCCAAGTGTCGATACCACGGCCCCGTGTGGGGAGTTTGGCCATTTAGTGAGGTGTAAACATGTCGTATGCTGGACAATCAGGTGCTGAAAATTACGAGATTGGAAAAGGCATTCAGAATAGTCCACAGGCAAGACCTTTTCATAGGAAAGCTAGGTGTCAGCCGGGCAAGGTGGGGCAAAAGATTTCGAAATCCAGTTGTGGTTCATTTTAATGAAGGTTAGATCATCTACATTTTGGGTAGCCAGACGAGTCCTTTTTTCTGTTAGTATTGAACCTGCAGCACTGAATACTCTTTCTGATAGGACACTAGCTGCCGGGCAAGCAAGCTCCTGCAATGCATATTCTGCCAATTCTGGCCAGGTGTCTAATTTTGATGCCCAGTAATCAAATGGGAATGACGGTTGAGGGAGAACATCGATAAGGGATGAAAAATAGTTTGTAACCATACTGGACAAATGTTGTCTCCTGTCACTTTGAATTGATGCTGCAGTACCTGTCCTGTCTGCGGTCATAGCAAAATCACTCCACAACCTGGTCAGAAAACCCCTCTGGCCAACGCCACTTCTGATTTCTGCCCCTCTAACTCCTCTGGTCTGCTGGCCCCTGCAGCTCGTGTGAGAACGATCACGGGCGCTGTGTGCAGGGAATGCCAGAAGCAAACGGTCAACAAGAGTTGATTGTTTGGTTGCTAATATTAGTTCCAAGTTCTCATGTGGCATTATATTTTGCAATTTGCCTTTATAGCGAGGATCAAGGAGGCAGGCCAACCAGTAATCGTCATCATTCATCATTTTAGTTATGCGTGTGTCCCTTTTGAGGATACGTAAGGCATAATCCGCCATGTGGGCCAAAGTTCCAGTTCTCAAATCTGCGGTTGTGCTTGGTTGAGGGGCAGTTTCAGGCAAATCCACGTCACTTGTGTCCCTCAAAAAACCAGAACCCGGCCTTGCCGCGCCACCAATTTCCAGTGGCCCCGGAAAAGCTTCCTCATTAAAAATATAATCATCCCCATCATCCTCCTCGTCCTCCTCCTCCTCTTCGCCCGCTACCTCGTCCTGTACACTGCCCTGGCCAGACAATGGCTGACTGTCATCAAGGCTTTCCTCTTCCTCAGCTGCAGACGCCTGATCCTTTATGTGCGTCAAACTTTGCATCAGCAGACGCATTAGGGGGATGCTCATGCTTATTATGGCGTTGTCTGCACTAACCAGCCGTGTGCATTCCTCAAAACACTGAAGGACTTGACACATGTCTTGAATCTTCGACCACTGCACACCTGACAACTCCATGTCTGCCATCCTACTGCCTGCCCGTGTATGTGTATCCTCCCACAAAAACATAACAGCACGCCTCTGTTCACACAGTCTCTGAAGCATGTGCAGTGTTGAGTTCCACCTTGTTGCAACGTCTATGATTAGGCGATGCTGGGGAAGGTTCAAAGAACGCTGATAGGTCTGCATACGGCTGGAGTGTACGGGCGAACGGCGGATATGTGAGCAAAGTCCACGCACTTTGAGGAGCAGGTCGGATAACCCCGGATAACTTTTCAGGAAGCACTGCACCACCAGGTTTAAGGTGTGAGCCAGGCAAGGAATGTGTTTCAGTTGGGAAAGGGAGATGGCAGCCATGAAATTCCTTCCGTTATCACTCACTACCTTGCCTGCCTCAAGATCTACAGTGCCCAGCCACGACTGCGTTTCTTTCTGCAAGAACTCGGACAGAACTTCCGCGGTGTGTCTGTTGTTGCCCAAACACTTCATAGCCAATACAGCCTGCTGACGTTTGCCAGTAGCTGCCCCATAATGGGAGACCTGGTGTGCAACAGTGGCAGCTGCGGATGGAGTGGTTGTGTGACTGCGGTCTGTGGACGAGCTCTCGCTTCTGCAGGAGGACGAAGAGGAGGAGGAGGGGGTGCGAACGGCTACAGCCAATTGTTTCCTAGACCGTGGGCTAGGCAGAACTGTCCCAAACTTGCTGTCCCCTGTGGACCCTGCATCCACCACATTTACCCAGTGTGCCGTGATGGACACGTAACGTCCCTGGCCATGCCTACTGGTCCATGCATCTGTTGTCAGGTGCACCTTTGTGCTCACAGATTGCCTGAGTGCATGGACGATGCGCTCTTTAACATGCTGGTGGAGGGCTGGGATGGCTTTTCTGGAAAAAAAGTGTCGACTGGGTAGCTCGTAGCGTGGTACAGCGTAGTCCATCAGGGCTTTGAAAGCTTCGCTTTCAACTAACCGGTAGGGCATCATCTCTAACGAGATTAGTCTAGCTATGTGTGCGTTCAAACCCTGTGTACGCGGATGCGAGGCTAAGTACTTCCTTTTTCTAACCATAGTCTCATGTAGGGTGAGCTGGACTGGAGAGCTGGAGATCGTGGAAGTAGCGGGGGTGCCGGTGGACATGGCAGACTGAGAGACGGTGGGAGATGGTATTGTTGCCACCGGTGCCCTAGATGCAGTGTTTCCTACTACGAAACTGGTGATTCCCTGACCCTGACGGCTTTGGCCTGGCAAAGAAACCTGCACAGATACTGCAGGTGGTGCGGAAAATGGTGGCCCTACACTGCCGGAAGGGATGTTGCGTTGCTGACTAGCTTCATTGGCCGAGGGTGCTACAACCTTAAGGGACATTTGGTAGTTAGTCCAGGCTTGCAAATGCATGGTGGTTAAATGTCTATGCATGCAACTTGTATTGAGACTTTTCAGATTCTGTCCTCTGCTTAAGGTAGTTGAACATTTTTGACAGATGACTTTGCGCTGATCAATTGGATGTTGTTTAAAAAAATGCCAGACTGCACTCTTTCTAGCATCGGATACCTTTTCAGGCATTGCAGACTGAGCTTTAACCGGATGGCCACGCTGTCCTCCAACAGGTTTTAGCTTTGCCACGCGTTTTGGGCAAGATACGGGCCCGGCAGATGGAACCTGTTGCGATGTTGATGCCTGCTGCGGCCCCTCCTCCTCCGCTTCAGAACTGCTGCCGCCTGCACCCTGTTCCCCCAATGGCTGCCAATCGGGGTCAAGAACTGGGTCATCTATTACCTCTTCTTGTAGCTCGTGTGCAACTTCGTCTGTGTCACCGTGTCGGTCGGTGGTATAGCGTTCGTGATGGGGCAACATAGTCTCATCAGGGTCTGATTCTTGATCAGCACCCTGCGATGGCAATGTTGTGGTCTGAGTCAAAGGACCAGGATAGTAGTCTGGCTGTGGCTGTGCATCAGTGCACTCCATGTCAGATTCAACTTGTAATGGGCATGGACTGTTAACTGCTTCACTTTCTAAGCCAGGGACGGTATGTGTAAAGAGCTCCATGGAGTAACCCGTTGTGTCGCCTGCTGCATTCTTCTCTGTTGTTGTTTTTGCTGAAGAGGACAAGGAAGCGACTTGTCCCTGACCGTGAACATCCACTAACGACGCGCTGCTTTGACATTTACCAGTTTCACGAGAGGAGGCAAAAGAGCTAGAGGCTGAGTCAGCAAGATAAGCCAAAACTTGCTCTTGCTGCTCCGGCTTTAAAAGCGGTTTTCCTACTCCCAGAAAAGGGAGCGTTCGAGGCCTTGTGTAGCCAGACGACGAACCTGGCTCCACAGCTCCAGACTTAGGTGCAATATTTTTTTTCCCACGACCAGCTGATGCTCCACCACTACCACTACCCTCATTACCAGCTGACAATGAACGCCCCCGGCCACGACCTCTTCCACCAGACTTCCTCATTGTTTTAAAAACGTTACCAAACGAACGGTATTTGTTGCTGTCACACAACTTACACGGTGAGCTATAACTTCAGTATGATTTAGCTACCCCTTTACAGGTGGGTGAGACCACAACGAAAATCAGCCACAATGTTACACACTCAGTTGTTGTTGGCAACAAATGAGATGGCACACACGCAGGACTGTCACTGAAGCGCAAATGTAAATATTTATCTCCCACTGATTTGTGTTTGTTTTTTTTAAAAGGGAGACTTCAGAAAAAAAAAAAATTTTAAAAAAATTATTTTTTACAGAAGAATTTATAAAACAAATAAAATGAAATGATTGTTTCAGGGAGAATTTAGGAAAAAAAAAAAAAAAAAAGGCTTTGTAGGGCCCACTGAGTGACAGATGACGCACACAGGAGTCAGGAGTGGCACACAAGCCCAGAGGCCAATATTAATCTCCCACTGATTGATTTAGTGATTTTTTTTGGTAGATTTTGGAACCCAAATCAAGCAAAAAAATTAATAGGCTTTCTATGGCCCACAATTGGGGAGAGAGAGAGAGATGGCACACCCAGGAGTCAAGACTGGCACACAAGCGGAAGGGGCAATATGAATCTCCCACAGATTTTTTTTTTTTTTTTTTTTTCAGGGAGACTTGAGAGAAAAAAAAATACAAAAAAAATGATTTTTTTCAGGAATAATTTAGAAACCAAAGAAAATAAAATGATTGTTTCAGGGAGAATTTAGAAAACAAATAAAACAAAAAATAGGCTTTCTAGGGCCCACTGAGTGACAGATGACGCACACAGGAGTCAGGAGTGGCACACAAGCCCAGAGGCCAATATTAATCTCCCACTGATTGATTTAGTGATTTTTTTTGGTAGATTTTGGAACCCAAATCAAGCAAAAAAATTAATAGGCTTTCTATGGCCCACAATTGGGGAGAGAGAGAGAGATGGCACACCCAGGAGTCAAGACTGGCACACAAGCAGAAAGGGCAATATGAATCTCCCACAGATTTTTTTTTTTTTTTTTTTTTCAGGGAGACTTGAGAGAAAAAAAAATACCAAAAAAATGATTTTTTTCAGGAATAATTTAGAAACCAAAGTAAATAAAATGATTGTTTCAGGGAGAATTTAGAAAACAAATAAAACAAAAAATAGGCTTTCTAGGGCCCACTGAGTGACAGATGACGCACACAGGAGTCAGGAGTGGCACACAAGCCCAGAGGCCAATATTAATCTCCCACTGATTGATTTAGTGATTTTTTTTGGTAGATTTTGGAACCTAAATCAAGCAAAAAAATTAATAGGCTTTCTATGGCCCACAATTGGGGAGAGAGAGAGAGATGGCACACCCAGGAGTCAAGACTGGCACACAAGCAGAAGGGGCAATATGAATCTCCCACAGATTTTTTTTTTTTTTTTTTTTTCAGGGAGACTTGAGAGAAAAAAAAATACAAAAAAAATGATTTTTTTCAGGATTAATTTAGAAACCAAAGAAAATAAAATGATTGTTTCAGGGAGAATTTAGAAAACAAATAAAACAAAAAATAGGCTTTCTAGGGCCCACTGAGTGACAGATGATGCACACAGGAGTCAGGAGTGGCACACAAGCCCAGAGGCCAATATTAATCTCCCACTGATTGATTTAGTGATTTTTTTCAGGTAGATTTTGGAACCCAAATCAAGCAAAAAAATTAATAGGCTTTCTATGGCCCACTATTTGTGAGAGAGATGGCACGCTCAGGACTGGCACACAAGCCCAGAGGCCAATATTAATCTCCCATTTTTTTTTTTTTCCAGGGAAAATTTATAAACCCAATAAAAAAAATAATAATAAATAGGCTTTCTATGGCCCACTATCTGAGAGAGAGAGATGGCACGCTTAGGACTGGCACACAAGCCCAAAGCCCAATATTAATCTCCCACTGATTGATTTAATGATTTTTTCAGGTAGAATTTAGAACCCAAATCAAGCAAAAAAATTAATAGGCTTTCTATGGCCCACTGAGTGAGAGATGGCACACACAGGAGTAAGGAGTGGCACACAAGCCCTGAGGCCAATATTTTTCTCCCACTGATTGATTGATTGATTTTTTCAGGTAGAATTAGGAACCCAAATCAACCCAAAAAATAAATAGGCTTTCTATGGCCCACTATTTGTGAGAGAGATGGCACGCTCAGGACTGGCACACAAGCCCAGAGGCCAATATTAATCTCCCACTTTTTTTTTTTTTCCAGGGAAAATTTATAAACCCAATAAAAAAAATAATAATAAATAGGCTTTCTATGGCCCACTATCTGAGAGAGAGAGAGATGGCACGCTTAGGACTGGCACACAAGCCCAAAGGCCAATATTAATCTCCCACTGATTGATTTATTGATTTTTTCAGGTAGAATTTAGAACCCAAATCAAGCAAAAAAATTAATAGGCTTTCTATGGCCCACTGAGTGAGAGATGGCACACACAGGAGTAAGGAGTGGCACACAAGCCCTGAGGCCAATATTTTTCTCCCACTGATTGATGTTGTGATTTTTTCTGGTAGATTTTGGAACCCAAATCAAGCAAAAAAATAGATGACACATAGATGAGAGATGACACAGACAGAGATGGCACTCTAGCAGAAATGTCAATCTTAATCTCCCACAAAAAAAAAAAAAGGAACTGTCCTTCAATTACTATCTCCCTGCAGTAATCTCAGCCAGGTATGGCAGGCAGCAATAAGGAGTGGACTGATGCACAAATTAAATAAAAAGTGTGGACAAACAAACAAGATAGCTGTGCAGAAAGGAAGGAACAAGAGGATTTGTGCTTTGAAAAAAGCAGTTGGTTTGCACAGCGGCGTACACACAGCAATGCAGCTATCAGGGAGCCTTCTAGGGCAGCCCAATGAGCTACAGCGCTGAGGAAAAAAAAAAAAAAGGAGCTTCCACTGTCCCTGCACACCGAAGGTGGTGTTGGGCAGTGGAAATCGCTACAGCACAAGCGGTTTTGTGGTTAATGGACCCTGCCTAACGCTATCCCTGCTTCTGACGAAGCGGCAGCAACCTCTCCCTAAGCTCAGATCAGCAGCAGTAACATGGCGGTCGGCGGGAACTCCCCTTTATAGCCCCTGTGACACCGCAGACAGCAAGCCAATCACTGCAATGCCCTTCTCTAAGATGGTGGGGACCAGGACCTATGTCATCACGCTGCCCACACTCTGCGTTTACCTTCATTGGCTGAGAAATGGCGCTTTTCGCGTCATTGAAACGCGACTTTGGCGCGAAAGTTGCGTACCGCATGGCCGACCACGCACAGGGGTCGGATCGGGTTTCATGAAACTCGACTTCGCCAAAAGTCGGCGACTTTTGAAAATGTTCGACCCGTTTCGCTCAACCCTAGTGCACAGTATTCTAAGAGTGGTCGAACTAGTGACTTGTATAGAGGTAAAATTATGTTCTCCTCATGAGCATCTATGCCTCTTTTGATGCATCCCATTATTTTATTTGCCTTTGTAGCAGCTGCCTGAACCTGGTCACTGAATATGAGTTTGTCATCCACCCATACACCCAGGTCTTTTTCATTGACGGTTTTGCCCAGAGTTTTTAATGCAACCTTTCCCTTCAAAATGAGGAACATAGAAGCCATAACAAAACCCATCAAACAAGAGCTGACTACTCTCCTTGTTTGGGAATCTGTTTAGCCAGTAGACCATATTTTCCAAAATCACTGGCGTCCGGGCCTTTTGTGTTAGGATCCTTACTTGCAGATTGCTGGGCTGCCTGCTTCTTAAAGCACTTAGACATTGGGTGGGGATTGCCGCAGAACGAGCACTCATGCCTGAACCTACAGTTATTACTCCATTTGCAAAAAGACTCATTGAAGGCGAAGCAGACGCCTTTTTTTAGGAAAGGGATTAACCGCTTGTCTGCTGCCAGCATGTCTCGAGGGCAGCATGAGGTTAATCCGCAAGCCAATATCTTTCGTACCCCACTTGACCTCTGGGTGAACGGACAGTTTGTGCCTAAATGCCTCGTCGTAGTGAAGCCAAGCAGCACCGCCAATGTTTCTATACGCTTCTAAAATAATATCAACGTGCTGAAACAGGCTGCTGCAGAGATTAGGGTATTTCTCCCCCAAAACTGCAGCATAGATAGAGAAAGCCTGAATCCAATTATTAAAGGATCTAATGTTACGCTTACTGTCCTGAGTCAGCTTTATCCTCTTTTTTCTCTGACTATGGGGGGCTGATCTCTGCGAGGAAGGAGAGAAAACAAATCGATATAGTTATTGTTCCAAATAAGCTCCTTCACGGAGGGGCTTAAAGGGACACTGTCACCTGAATTTGGAGGGAACAATCTTCAGCCATGGAGGCGGGGTTTTTGGGTGTTTGATTCACCCTTTCCTTACCCACTGGCTGCATGCTGGCTGCAATATTGGATTGAAGTTCATTCTCTGTCCTCCGTAGTACATGCCTGCGCAAGGCAATCTCTTGCCTTGCACAGGCGTGTCCTATGGAGGACAGAGAATGAACTTCAATCCAATATTGCAGCCAGCATGCAGCCAGCGGGTAAGGAAAGGGTGAATCAAACACCCAAAAACCCCGCCTCCATGGCTGAAGATTGTTCCCTCCAAATTCAGGTGACAGTGTCCCTTTAAGTGGAAACCAAGGGGTGACAGCTCGCACGTTAGTGCTTCCTTAAAAGGATTTAAAGGGATGGGACCAAGGGAAAGCATATCAGAACGCGCAGAATCGTTAGCAGGCACCGCTGGGGGTACTACATCCCCCAGGGTTTCACATACAACAGATTTAATAAAATCCCTCAATTGACTGTGAGGAAAAAGAATGTTAGTGTTCTCACCCCTGGAATGCAGGACATCCCGACGTCGCTCCCCAGAGCCGCCTGCGCTCAAGCCCACAGGATTAGGCAAGCGCAGCTCTCTGAGAGATCTTCTTCATCCTCGGAGGACTGTATTGCAGCCGCTGGAGCCGACCTTCCTTGCTGTTCCGGTGCAAAGATGGCCACTCTGGAGCGAGAAGAGGAGGGGTCCGCTGCGCTTTTACGGCCCTGCCCCTCACCTGACCTACTGGCTGCTTCATATGACGTCGAGGGTTTATCCTGAGGGCGATGGCTGAAATCCCGCGCCGGGCTGCGGGACTTCGCTGAGGCACAGCGACGCGGCTTCATACTGGAGTCACGCTGGCTGCGCCTGGGAGCTGGGGAACCTGCAGCTGCGGAGGGAACTGACCTCGACTTCCTGGAGCGAGATGCGGAGCTCGCCTTTATCTGGAGGGCTTGATGGTGGAGGGAGGGCCTCTGGTACAGGAGAGGGAGGAATGGCCACGGAAGCTGCCGGCAATTGCTTCATAGCCAGGCAGCTCTTTAACCAGTCCAAGCCGTCCTCACCCCCGGCCCTAGCTAAGAACTCCTGCATCAGCTTCTCCATAATAGCGCGGTGTCTCTTCTTTGCTCTTGCGCCAGCAACTGAGGTAATTAGAACTGCCAGTCAGATTATATATTTGACAAAAAAAAAACACCAAACACTCTCTCCACCAATGAAAATGCGGCAAGCTTGCGCTCAAAAAACTGGCAAAAACCAGACTGTCACAAATCTACCACAGATTCTGACTTTGAAGTGGCATAAAATTGACTCATAAATAAAACCCATTAAAATCAACCCGAGCAGGGTCTATGTGGACATGAGACCCCCGCTTTATTGCTTGGTAGCTTGAGCGGGGGGCTTACATTCTCACACTGACAGGTTAGATTGTTCCATAAGATGAAGTATTTCTCCCAAAAAGGCAATGAGTATAAGTGCCATAAAAGGTTGAATTTTTATTGAAAACACATCTTTAAAAACAATATGAATGATAACACCAAAGCATTTTCTCCACTCATGGTTAGTGGTTGGTTGAAGCAATTTATTGTCAAACTACTGTGTTTTCTGTTTTTAACCCCTTAATGGCCAGAGCTATTTTTCGGTCTTGCGTTTTCGTTTTTTGCTCCCCTCCTTCCCAGAGCCATAACTTTTATATTTTTTCATCAATATGGCCATGTTGTACTTTTGAACAACACCATCGATTTTACCATGTCGTGTACTAGAAAACGGGAAAAAAATTCCAAGTGCGATGAAATTGCAAAAAAAAAGTGCAGTCCCACTCTTGTTTTTTGCTGACCTGACCTGCCCTGCCTGACCTGATCTGACCTGACCTGCCATTATGATTCTCCAGGTCATTATGAGTTCATAGATGCCAAACATGTCTAGGTTCTTTTTTATCTAAGTGGTGAAAGAAATCCAAACTTTGCTTAAAATTTTTTATAAAATTGCGCAATTTTCCATTACCTGTAGAGTCTCCATTTTTGTGATCTTGGGTGGAGTGAGAGTTTATTTTTTGTATGCCGAGCTGAAGTTTTTAGTGACACAATTTTGGTGCAAATACGTTATTTTGATCGCCCGTTATTGCATTTTAATGCAATATTGCGGCAACCAAAAAAATCGTAATTCTGGTGTTTTGACTTTTTTCTCGATACGCCGTTTAGTGGTCAGGTTAATACTTTTTTTATTAATAGATTGGGCGATTCTGAAAGCGACGATCCCAAATATGTGTAGGTTTGATTTTTCTTTATAGTTTTATTTTGAATGGTGCAAAAGGGGGTGATTTAAACTTTTATTTATTTATTTATTTTTCGAATTGTTAAAAATATTTTTCTTTAAATTTTGGCATGCTTTAATAGCCTCCATGGGAGGCTAGAAGCTGCCATAACTCGATTGTCTCTGCTACATATAGGCGATGCTCAGATCATCCCTATGATCGTAATTACTGCATTGCTATGAGCGCCATCCACAGGGTGGCGCTTATAGCAATCCGGCATCAACAACCATATAGGTCTGCAGGTGACCTCTGGTTGCTATACCGACACAGAGATGACCCCCGATGGGCGGATCGCAATTCAGCCCACGCCTATTGCGGGCACATGTCAGCTGACATGTCCCGGCTTTGATGCGGGCTCACCGCTGAAGCCCGCATCAAAGCGGGGGTTCTGCCATCGGACATACTATTCTGTCCGATGGCAGAAAGGGACAACCCAAAACATCCAAATAAAAATAATTATAAAAAAATAAAAATAAACCCCTGCAAAAACAACACATATTTGGTATACTATTAAACCATGTTATTACTTAATATACATGGAGAATGTATTTAAAAAATGTATGCCACAACTGCTGTTTTGGTTCATCCTGCCTCACAAAAAAAGAAATAAAAAGGTAAAAAAAAATTCATATCCCAAAGTGGTGGTACCAATAAATAGTGCAGCTCATTGTACACAAAATCAAGGGCTTATGAAGCTCTGCATTTCAAAAAATAAAAAAAATATGCCCCTCACAATACTACAAAAAAGATTGAAACAAATTTTCTTGGGAAAAAATGTTAAAACATTAAAAGACTATTGGGGAAGCTGTAACCCTGGATAACATGATCAGTGCCGTTTTTTACGATTCCCTGTCACATGTTCCCCTTTATTCGATCACAAAAAAAGTCTGATTTAAAATTAGTTTCTCTCTCCTCTGATATAAGCGAACATATGAGAGAAGAGAGAAATGGAATCACCGATACCTCCACCATCCCCCGACCCTCCATTTTGTTACCCCCTTACTTAAATAAAATTATTTAAAAAAATTACATTTTTTTCCATTCCTGCAGTTAAGGTTAAGGTTGTCTTAAAGTTAGGGTTCGGGTTAGGGTTGTGTTAGGTTTAGGGTGGGAATTAGGGATGTGCTAGGGTTAGGGTTGGGTGTTAGGGTGGTTTTAGGGTTGGAGTTAAAATTGGGCGTTTTTCAAAAGTAAAAAAAAAATGATGATGATATGATGGCTAGTGTTGAGCGCAAGTGTTCACTGCTCGAGTTTGCATCAGGTGCTCAAGTATGCCCGGAGCATTGCGGATCCCCGCATGTTATTTTTTGGTGTTTAACAGCAGAGAAACATGCGGGCCAGGTATTCAAGCATGTCTCTCGAGCACCAGCAATATTTAAGTCATACCCAAGCACCCAATGCAAACTGGAGTAGCGAGCACTTGCGCTCAACACTAATGATGACATATTCAATATCACAAACTAATGTTATCAAATTCTACAGGGTGGGCCATGTATATGGATACACCTAAATAATATAGGAATGGTTGGTGATATCAACTTCCTGTTTGTGGCACATTAGTGGTGGTGGCCATTTTGAAGTCGGACATTTTGGATCCAACTTTATTTTTTTCCAAAGGGAACAAGGTCATGTGATCAAATTTATTGAGCAATTCACAAGTAAAACAATGGTGTGCTTGGTTTTAACATAACTTTATTCTTTCATGAGTTATTTACAAGTTTCTCTTTGTTTACAGCAGCCATTAACATGTCACAGAGGTTAACATGTGAGGAGCAGATAGAAATTGTGTTGATGTCTGGTGAACGCAGTACCTGTGTCATTGCAGCAGATTTCAATGCAAGAGACCCTACACAAGAAAATTATCAGCATTCCCATGTTATTTAGGTGTATCCATATAAATGGCCCACCCAAAAAAGTTTGCCTCATCAATGAACATAATGTTCTGTAAAAAACTGAGGGTCCTGTTCCAATTTTTGCTTTGCCTATTCTGCAAATCCAGCTCGCCGATCTGGGTCATCCTCATTAAGATGCTGCAGCAGCTGGATTTTGTAAGGGTGCCTTTTGTGAGTAGCTATTATCCGCCAAAGGGATGTTCGACTGATGCCAGATCAGCGTGTTGAATTTTCAGAATAGGCAAAACAAAAAATTGGAACAGGACCCTCAGTTTACACAAAACATTATGTTCAGTGATGAGGCAAACTTTTTTGGGTGGGCCATTTATATGGATACCCCTAAATAACATGGAAATGGTGATGGTTTTCTTGCATAGGGTGTCTTGCATTGAAATATGCTGCAATGACCCGGGTACTGCATTCACCAGACATCAGCACAATTTCTATCAACTCCTCACGTGTTAACCTCTGCGACATGTCAATAGCTGTAAACAAAGAGAAGCTTGTAAATAACTCATAAAATAATAAAGTTACATTAAAAACAAGCACACCATTGTTTTCTTGTGAAATTCTCAATAAGTTTGATGTGTCACATGACCCTCTTCCATTGGAAAAAATAAAGTTGGATCCAAAATGGCCGACTTCAAAATGGCCACCATGGACACCACCCATCTTGAAAAGTTTTCCCCCTCCCAAATACTAATATGCCATAAACAGGAAGTTGATATCACCAACCATTCCCATTTTATTTAGGTGTATCCATATACAGTTAAGTCCATATATATTTGGACAGAGACATTTTTCTAATTTTGGTTATAGACATTACCACAATGAATTTTAAACAAAACAATTCAGATGCAGTTGATGTTCAGACTTTCAGCTTTCATTTGAGGGTATCCACATTAAAATTGGATGAAGGGTTTAGGAGTTTCAGCTCCTTAACATGTGCCACCATGTTTTTAAAGGGACCAAAAGTAATTGGACAGATTAAATCATTTTAAATAAAATGTTCATTTCTAGTACTTGGTTGAATACCCTTTGTTGGCAATGACTGCCTTAAGTCTTGAACTTATGGACATCACCAGACGCTGTGTTTCCTCCTTTTTGATGCTCTGCCAGGCCTTCACTGCGGTGGTTTTCAGTTGCTGTTTGTTTGTGGGCCTTTCTGTATGAAGTTTAGTCTTTAATAAGTGAAATGCATGCTCAATTGGGTTGAGATCAGGTGACTGACTTGGCCATTCAAGAAAATTCCACTTCTTTGCTTTAATAAACTCCTGGGTTGCTTTGGCTTTATGTTTTGGGTCGTTGTCCATCTGTAGTATGAAACGACGACCAATCAGTTTGACGCATTTGGCTGGATCTGAAAACACAGTATGGCTCTGAATACCTGAGAATTCATTCAGCTGCTTCTGTCCTGTGTCACATCATCAATAAACACTAGTGACCCAGTGCCACTGGAAGCCATGCATGCCCAAGCCATCACACTGCCTCCGCCGTGTGTTACAGATGAGGTGGTATGCTTTGGATCATGAGCTGTACTACGCCTTCGCCATACTTTTCTCTTTCCATCATTCTGATAGCGGTTGATCTTGGTTTCATCTGTCTAAAGAATGTTCTTCCAGAACTGTGCTGGCTTTTTTAGATGTTTTGTAGCAAAGTCCAGTCTAGCCTTTTTATTCTTGATGCTTATGAGTGGCTTGCACCGTGCAGTGAACCCTCTGTATTTACTTTCATGCAGTCTTCTCTTTATGGTAGATTTGGATATTGATACGCCGACTTCCTGGAGAGTGTTGGTCACTTGGTTGGCTGTTGTGAAGGGGTTTCTCTTCACCATGGATATTATTCTGCGATCATCCACCACAGTTGTCTTCTGTGGGCGCCCAGGTCTTTTTGCATTGATGAGTTCACCAGTGCTTTCTTTCTTTCTCAGGATGAACCAAACTGTAGATTTTGCCACTCCTAATATTGTAGCAATTTCTCGGATGGGTTTTTTCTGTTTTTGCAGCTTAAGGATAGCTTGTTTCACCTGCATGGAGAGCTCCTTTGACCGCATGTTTACTTCACAGCAAAACCTTCCAAATGCAAGCACCACATCTAAAATCAACTCCTTCATCAGATGGATTGCAGTAGTACAGTATATAAGTGGCTCAAGAACAGCGCCTTCCTTAGGGAGTTCCCCCATTACTTTGTGCTGTTCTGATATTTAGGTCAAATTTAAACCCTTATAACTTCCTAAAAAAAAAACTATTTCCAAAATTATGCTGATGTAAAGTAGGCCTGTGGGAAATGCTATTTATTAACTATTTTATGTGACGTAATGCTCTGATTTAAGGGCACAAAAATTAAAAGTTAGAAAATTCCAAAATGATCACATTTTTTGCCAATTTTCTCGGTTTTTTTCATAAGTAAATGCAAGTCACATCAAAGAAGTTTTACCTTTGTCTTGATGTACAATACATCACAAAAAAATAAACTCAGAATCAGTGGAATATGTGGAAGCTTTCCAGAGTTATTATCACATATTGACACTGGTCAGAATTGTAAAATTTGGCTTGATCATTAAGGTCAAAATTGGCTCAGTCACTAAGGGGTTAAAACTTTTTTTTTTTTTTTTTTTTAACTTTTCACTGTTTTTAGTAGGCCCCTTAGGGGACTTGAAGTTCAGATTGTTTGATCACTTGTGCTATATACACCGATACCACAGCATCTCGACCACAGTATTGTGATGTATCCGTAAAAACTGGATTCTATACTATGTCCGACCAAGAAATACACAGAGGAACTAACACATATCATCAATAGGGTTTGATTCCACTTCATCCTCAATGCTGGAACTAATACCAGACAATCCCCAAACAGGTACCTTCTACATGTTGCCTAAAATACATAAAGAAGGTAGTCCTGGGAGGCCTAGCATCTCTAGTATTGGGACTTTAACTGAAAATATCTCAGGCTGGGTGGAGAACATTCTGAATCACTTGGTGAGGCGCACACCCAGCTATATCCAGGACACCACGGATATTCTTTGCTAATTGTCAGCGCTGGGCCCACTTCCGGAGGACACGATACTAGCCACCATGGATATAGAGTCTCTCTATTCCAACATTCCTCATGAGGATGGAATTGCAGCATGCAAATATTTCCTTCAAAAGAACAATCTAGCCACAGAACCAACACTGCAATTTATCAGGTTTATGCTCCATCACAACTATTTTTCTTTTGGGAACAACTTATTCCAACAGTGAAAAAACTTTATTAAATGTGAAATAAAACAGAAGAACAGAACTGTTATGCGACATATCTACAGTTCAAATGAGCAATCAGTACAAGACATAACAGCATACTAGCAACAGGTGTAGGACAAGATTCCAACTAAAATAACGAACGGTACACCAAACCTAAATATGTACACAGGGTATAGCATGCTAGGTCAAATTTCCTCCATAATTGCGGTGCTATATGTTATATGTAGAGGGGATATGATGCAGTAACTGAAATAAGACAGACTAAATCATATATCAGTATGTAGGGAAAAGAGAGGGGGGGGTTTGTAATCCAGAGCAACACAGGTCATGTCGCCTCCATAAGTCCAAATCACACCCACTCACAAACAACCCAGAACATGAATGGCCAGTCTAAGAAACAGGGTTAAACAATATCCCCAAGGTAGACCGCAGTGACAGAGACATTATAACTAATAATTACTCATGTGGTGAGAGGCCGGCGAAACCGATCCTAGATCCCCAACGCACGTTTCGGTGCGGGTACACCTTCCTAATGTAATTATTAGTTATAATGTCTCTGTCACTGAGGTCTACCTTGGGGATATTGTTTAATCCTGTTTCTTAGACTGGCCATTCATGTTCTGGGTTGTTTGTGAGTGGGTGTGATTTGGACTTATGGAGGCCACATGACCTGTGTTGCTCTGGATTACAAAACCCCCCTCTCTTTTCCCTACATACGGATATATGATTTAGTCTGTCTTATTTCAGTTACTGCATCATATCCCCTCTACATATAACATATAGCACCACAGTTATGGAGGAAATTTGACCTAGCATGCTATACCCTGTGTACATATTTAGGTTTGGTGTACCGTTCGTTATTTTAGTTGGAATCTTGTCCTACACCTGTTGCTAGTATGCTGCTATGTCTTGTACTGATTGCTCATTTGAACTGTAGATATGTCGCATAACAGTTCTGTTCTTTTGTTTTATTTCACATTTAATAAAGTTTTTTCACATTTGTAAAGTATTGGCATATTCTCTTGACTCATTGTCCTCCTGTCGTACCAGATATGTTCTGAGTCGCTTTTTGCCTGTTGTCAATGTGCTACTCAGCATATACATGCTACTACATGCATGGTATTACTATTAGTTTAATATGACTTCGGGACTATTTTTTATATTATTCCAACAGTGTATGGGCAGCGCCATGGGAAGCAAAATGTCCCCACAATATGCTAACTTATTTATGGCGAAACTGGAGGAAGAATTTTTATCATCTTGCTCTGTTAAACCTATTGCATACTTCCGCTACATTGATGATCTGCTAGTAATATGGACAGGCTCAAAAGATGATCTACTCACTTCCACAATAACTTCAACAAGTACCACCCAACCATCAAGCTCACCCTCAACTTTTCAAAGACCCAAATACATTTTCTGGACAT
This sequence comes from Ranitomeya imitator, assembly GCF_032444005.1. NCBI lineage: Eukaryota > Metazoa > Chordata > Amphibia > Anura > Dendrobatidae > Ranitomeya > Ranitomeya imitator. The sequence continues at coordinate 121,486,594 of NC_091284.1, forward strand.
GACCATATACATCAAGGACAATGCCATACAAACATCTATTTAACATAAGCCCACCGGACCAGATGGAACAGCTTTCATCCAAGACAAACAAAAAAATCCATCATCTACAGTCAAGCCCTGAGGTATATTCGGATCTGCTCAGACAGCAAAGACAGGGAACTACAGCTGCGATCACTGAGGAATACATTCCTACAACAAGGATACCATCCACTGGTAATAGATGAGCAGATCCACAGGGCTACAGGAAACAGCCTCCTAAACTGAGAGAGGATAAAGAAGAGTACCTCTTGTGGTCCCATACAACCCCCCACATGATCATCCCAGGGAAAATGTGTGCTGATCTCCAACCCATATTCCATAGAGATCACAAATTGAAAGACATATTCCCTGAAATACCACTTCTTTCCTACAAACAGCCCCCTATAGTAAGGAGTCTCCTTGTCAGAAATGTCATGTCATCACCATCAGTGACTGGCACATTCCCCTGTAACAATAAAAAATGCAAAACGTGTACCCACATATTACCAACAAATATAGTCCATGTACCAAACACAAATCAGGACTATAAGGTCACAGGTTCCTTATCTTGTACATTCTCCAACGTGGTGTACATGATACAATTTACGAGGTGCCCTGGAAGTATTTATATTGGGGAAACCATGCAAAAACTACAAACTAGGATGAATCTACACAGACACACAATCAGGAATAAAATGGACACGCCTGTAGGAAAAATATTTCTCTGGACATTGTATGACAGACTTAAAAGTCTTAATACTAAAAGGTCATTTTAAGGACCACAGGGAAAGAAATATGTGGGAATTCAAACTAATGAGGATGTTCAATTCGTTGACACTAGGACTCAATTTAACACCTGGATTTATGAGTCACTAGATGGTGGCCCGATTCTAACGCATCGGGTATTCTAGAATATGCATGTCCCCGTAGTATATTGCCCAGTCACGCAGTATATTGCCCAGCAACGTAGTATACAGCACAGAGCCATGTAGTATATTGCCCAGCAACGTAGTATATTGCCCAGTCACGTAGTATATTGCCCAGTCACGTAGTACTGCCCATGCAGTATATAACAGTGGCCACGTAATATATAGTACAGCCCACGCAGTATATAGCACAGCCCACGGAGTATATCACACAGCCCACATAGTATATAGCACTGCCTATGTAGTATATAGCAGCCACGCGGTATCTAACACAGCCCACGTAGTATACAGCAGTGTGGGCACCATATCCCTGTTAAAAAAATAATTAAAATAAAAAATAGTTATATACTCACCCCCTGGGATCCAGCGAAGCTCCGGCGATATGCGCGCGGCTGCCGCCATCTTCTGTTCCCAGGATGCATTGCGAAATTACCCAGATGACTTAGCGGTCGACCGCTAAGTCTTCTGGGTAATTTCGCAATGCATTGCCGGGAATGGAAGATGGCGGTCGGCGCGAGCGGCTCGTTGGACTACTGAGGGTGAGTATGGCAGTTTTTTTTTAAATTATTTTTAACATTACATTTTTTTTACTATTGATGTCGCATAGGCAGCATCATTAGTAAAAAGTTGGGGACACACAGGGTTAATAGCAGCAGTAACGGAGTGCGTTACCGCCGGCATTAACCCTGTGTGAGCGGTGACTGGAGGGGAGTATGCGGGCGCCGGGCACTGACTGCGGGGAGTAAGGAGCGGCCATTTTCTTCCGGACTGTGCCCGTCACTGATTGGTCGTGGCTGTTTTGCCGCAACCAATCAGCGACTTGGATTTCCATGACAGACAGAGGCCGCGACCAATGAATATCCGTGACAGACAGACAGAAAGACAGATGGAAGTGACCCTTAGACAATTATATAGTAGATGATATGGATGCAATTCATACCTAAACCAGACGTACTCCAGATAACTAAAACTAAGAACATTATTCTCACTGCTTCTCCATTTGTAAGAAAATGCCTAATTTAATTACCTTGGCTGATCTTTAGAAGGCATCAAACTTTCCCATCCCCCCCCCCCCCCCCCGAACAAATGTCCTGCTGTAGTATTCTCTAAATGTTGTGCTTGTTTCTTATTAATCTATTTGTAATCTTGCCTGAAGAAAAAGCCACTGTGCTCTGAAAGCTTGCATACATATTATTTTCTGGTTAGCGAATAAAGATATCACTCCTAGAATACTTCTGTCATCATTGGGCAGAAAAGTATTCACATCGATCTTTTTGGCTAACACGGTACCGCAATACAATTTGTTATTGTACATCATACTATGTCTCCGAATGGCATCTGATTTTTTTCATACACCCTTAGGCTAGGGTCACATTGCGTTAGGGCAGTCCGTTTAGGGCATAGCTCTACGGACTGGACTAACGCAATGTCCCAAAAGGGATCGCGTTTGCCGATCCCGCTAGCGCAGATGCCCGATCTGTGCTAGCGAGGAACGGACCGCGAACGCTGCAAGCAGCGTTCGTGGTCCGTCACTCAAATGGCAGCACATCGCCACATTGGGCGTGCGCTAGCGATGCGTTCGCCATTACAAACAATGGCGACGGTAATAGACTATGTTACACCGCGTTATGCCGCGTGGTAACGTAGTCCGTTAAACATACTGCCATAACGCAGTGTGACCCTAGCCTTAGAATTGAATGGTGAGTGTCATCCGATGTATAGAAGAAATAAGTACATGCTGCAATGTTTTTCACTAGTCGCTTTGCTCAGTGAAAAAAATCAGTCATCTGCACTGCCCAATTCAATATTGGTCAGAGTGCTGTCCGTTTTTTTCACTGACAGCATTCGGACTGAAAATACGAACGAGCGCTTATATTGATAGCTTTGGTAATGTAGTTGTAAATAAAACTGTGGTCATTCAATACCAAAATAATGTGTTGTATATTTTATTATATTTGGATCATATATCTAATATATAAAGCTGAAAGTGTGTGTGTATGTATGTGGGTGTGTATGTCCGGGATTGGCATCTGCTCCGTCGCAGCTACAGCCACAAAATTTTGCACAGTCACACGTCTGGACCCCGAGAGCATTATAGGCTATGTTGTGAGGCGAAATATTTACCCCGCGCGTTCCATTTCACCAAACAATTTTGCCCCTATCTACATAACGGGGAAAAAGTGAAAGGAAAAGTGTTGGAGGCAAATTGACAGCTACCAGATGTGAACAAGGGGGACTTAAAAAGTGAAAGAGATGGCGCCAAAGAGTATATACTGTACAGTTGCTAAGGTGGGGCCCCGACATGGGATACTCACCACACACAGGGATATGAACACACACACAAAATGCGCCACACACTACCACGTGCTTGAACACATATACCACCCTCAGCACACATTTCACCACACATACACCAACCTCGCCACATAAAAGTCGAAACACAAAAGTCGCCGCTCAAAACTTGCCACACGCAAAACACACCACGTGCAAAACTAGGCTCACGCAAAACTCGCCACACGTGGAAAACTCACCTCATGGAAAACTCGCCACACGTGGAAAAATTGCCACATGCACAAAAGTTGCAACACATGCAAAAGTTGCCTCACACAAAACTTGCACATACTCAAAACGCACCACTCATAAAACTTGCCACGCGCAAAACTCGCCATGTGCAAAACTTGCTGCACACAACTTGCTACACTAACCTGTCACATGCAACTCGACACAAAAAGTTGCTACACGCATGTCGCCACACAAAACTCATCTAACAAAAGTCGCTACATGCATGTCGCCACACGCAACTCAACACACACAACTTGACACATGAAATTTGCCCTAAAACACACACAAGTCTGGTATTATCCTTCAAAAATAAAAATCTGATTAATAAGCAGACAAACTACAAGAGCAACAACTGTACCATATAGGAAATACGGCAGCTGTCAGTCACATGACCTGTCTATTATGTGTATGTGTGAGCTAATATATACTGCCAGGGGGAGGGCTTCCTGTTGGCTGGGGATTTATCAGGCTGCCAATTTAGCTTACAAATACTGAGGTAAAAATACTGAGCAAATAACGTGTGAACGAGGTCTAATACAGGAGGAGATGACATACAGATATATACTATATACAGGGGAGATGACACACAGATATATACTATATACAGGGGAGATGACACATAGGTATATACTATATACAGGAGGAGATGACACACAGGTATATACTATATACAGGGGAGATGACACACATATATACTATATACAGGGGAGATGACAAAGGTATATACTATATACAGGAGGAGATGACATACAGGTATATACTATATACAGGAGAAGATGACACACACATATATACTATATATAGAAGCAGATGACACACAGGTATATACTATATACAGGGGAGATGACACACAGGTATATACTATATACAGGAACAGATGACACACAGGTATATACTATATACAGGAGGAGATGACTTACAGGTATATACTATATACAGGAGGAGATGACACACGTATATACAATATACAGGAGGAGATACTATACAGGTATATACTATATAAAAGAGGAGATGACACATATGTATATAGAGGAGGAGATGACATACAGCAGGTATATACTATATACAGGGGAGATGACATACAGGTATATACTATATACAGGAGATGACATACAGGTATATACTATATATAGGAGGAGATGACATACAGGTATATAGTATATACAGAAGAGATGACATACAGGTATATACTGTATACAGGAGGAGATGACACATAGGTATATACAATATACAGGAGGAGATGACATACAGCAGGTATATATTATTTACAGGGGAGATGACATACAGGTATATACTATATACAGGAGATGACATACAGGTGTATACTATATATAAGGGAGATGAGAAACATGTATATACTGAGGGGAAAATGAGAGGTGTGAGGTGAAAATGAGGGGTGTGAGGTGAAAATGAAAAGGTGTGAGTGCAAAATGAGAGGAGTGAGGGAAAATAGTGGAGTGATCGGAAAATGACAGATGTGAGGTCGAAATGACAAGTGTTAGGGGGGAATGAGAGGAGTGAGGGGGAAAATAAGAGGAGTGAGGGGGAAATTGAGAGGTGTAAGGGAGAAAATGAGAAATGTGAGGGGGAAAATGAGAGGCGTGATGGGAAAATAAGAGAAGTGAGGTGCTATAACTAACCACAGATATTTACTATGCCCAGGCAACGCCGGGCTCTCCAGCTAGTTTACTATAGTTTGGGTCATATGCTAATGAATGAGGGATCATCCAGAAGTCATGCACCGTGCTCAATATTTGTTGGAGAGGGTTGATGGTAGGAGTTTGCTTTTTCCTTATGTCTAGTGAAGAATAATAGTAATTCTACAGCTTGCAAAGACATTTTTGTCTTATGTACTTCTACTTTGTGTCAATAGTTTAAAGAAGCCAATAATGGAGAGGAATGGGGTAATCTTGCATTGCCTGCCACAGACTGTGGTTTGTCCTGAAGAATAAGGCTGCCGTCACACTATCAGTATTTGTAAGCCAAAACCAGGAGTGGAACAATCAGAGGAAAAGTATAATAGAAACATATGCACCAATTCTGTATTTATCACCCTGGTTTTAGCTTACAAATACTGATGTAAAATACTGACCAAATACTGATCGTGTGACGGCAGCATAACTGTGAAACTTTGAAAAGCGCTGACAAGTAAACCGCACCTATTTACATTAGTCTCTGGCTTCAACTACTCCCTTGTCCAGTCAACACATCTCTGTGGCTCTGCAGCAGCTTTAATTGCACTAAGTGGTTGTGTGTCCAGGTGAGCAACTCTCCCTATCTCTTGTCACTTTTTACTCCTCGCATAAGACCCTATTGCGCTATTGTTTTTCCAGTTAATTCTTCCATTAATAGTTTAAAGAAAGTCTCTTTGGCTACGTTCACACTAGCGTTCGGCTAGTGTGCGTCGCGCTAGCGTCAGGCGACGCAGCGGCGACGCACGCGTCATGCGCCCCTATGTTTAACATGGGGGACGCATGCGTTTTTGCTTGTTGCATTTTCCGACACGTGCGTCTTTTTTGACGCTAGCGTCGGACCAAGAAAACGCAACAAGTTGCATTTTTCTTGCGTCCGATTTTCGTCAAAAAACGACGCACGCGTCGAAAAACGCAGCGTTTTTGCGTGCGTTTGCACGCGTTTTTCGGTGCGTTGTGCGTCGCGTCGCCGACGCAGCGGCGCACAACGCTAGTGTGAACGTAGCCTTTCCTATTCCAGCATGACTGTTCCCATCATGCAGAAAACTACAAGTACGTAGGTCTACAAATGAAACAGCTTGATGAGTTTCATGTGGAAGACATCAAAAGGCCTACACAGAGCCAAGAGAGTAATAATTGCCATTGCATGGCGTGGGATCATGACCAGGAGTAGGAGGCACATCTTAATTAAGCTAGCAACAACACGACTACTGTCTACCTCATATTTGTTTTCCACATCGTCATACCTTCTCTGACACTTTGTGCACGTTTGCACCATCCATGTGTTAACTGGGAGAGGGGTGACTCTAAGTGGCCATTGCCTGGTTACAGATTAAAAAAGAAATACTTTGAAGTTCCTGCAAGAGAAAATACAAGGAGAAAAAAGAAAAATCCAACATGGTAATGTCTGCTGAGAATGGCACACTAAGGGGGAACATAATGAATGCAAGGAGATGAGCAATAAAAGCCTAAGATCACAGTGAGCATGGCCAGGAGCAGAAGCCTAACATTTCTATAAAAAGGAATTTCTTCTCTAATTAATGGGATCTTGTCCCTTTTGCAGATGAAATGAGTGTTATTATGCTAGAAACTGTGTATTGTTAAAGGGCGACTATAATTTCAGAAAACTCTTGTCATGTCATAGTTAATTGTCAGAAATGTTGATTTGTGTGGGTCCAGGTGCTTACCTCACAAATCACCAGTATGAAGGGATAAAAATAATAATCCAGGGGCATATTGTCCACAGTGGCACACCATGTGGCCGTTAGAAACCCTGTGAGGTCGGGGAGCCTGATGTTGCAATATTTTAGAGAAAAAATGTAATTTTTCATTTTTTCAATCCACTTTGCCTTAGTTCCTGTGTAGAACTTGAAGGGTTAAAAATTTGCTAACAGCTTATAGCAGTGTCTAACAGACCACTGTACCTGAGGTCATCAGATGACCATGGGGTGCGATGGTAACAATCGATACCCATGATATAATTTGTGGGGAGCCAATAGTGTTAATTTTATTATTATTTATTTAAAGATGAGTCCACTCCTTCTTTTAATCACTTGAATGCTGATGTGAAGGCTGAAAGCTGCATTTAAGGGGTCAATCAGCTTCAATCAGTTCCAAAATCGGTCAGTGCCGATGCAGCAGCTTGTTAGCTGTCAGTTTCTGCTGACACCTGTGTGATTTTGTCCTCTGGGGGGACTACATTCTATTACAATAGAATAAGGCCCTTTAATAGCCACAGTAAAAAGGTGTACTGGTGTAAAGAGCAACGGAGAAAGAGCAAATCTGAACTGTTTGTTGCATGCCGCTGACAGAACAATGATGTAAAATTGCAACTGCTGCTCCTCTGATGCATATAGCAGAAGATTAGCTTTTGACATATGCATCAAAAGAGCAACATTAGCAGTTTCACATCATTGATCTGTCAGCTGCAGGCAACAAAGATAACTCTGTGATGTCTAGTTATTACAATCTCTTTTGTGGAGGTGTGTGTTATGAACTGGTGATTCAGAAACACAATGGACCTGGTGGTTAAGAGCACACAAGTGACCTGATAGTTACTAATAACATAGGACAAGCTCTGAGACGTGGGAACTCTGCTGACCGCAATCCCTAATCCTATTACACCACACTAGAGGTAGCCGTGGAGCGCTCCTGACCAGACCTAGGCGCCTCGGGCACAGCCTGAGAAACTAGCTAGCCCTGAAGATAGAAAAATAAGCCTACCTTGCCTCAGAGAAATTCCCCAAAGGAAAAGGCAGCCCCCCACATATAATGACTGTGAGTAAAGATGAAAACACAAACACAGAGATGAAATAGGTTTTAGCAAAGTGAGGCCCGACTTACTGAATAGACCGAGGATAGGAAAGATATCTTTGCGGTCAGCACAAAAACCTACAAACAACCACGCAGAGGGCGCAAAAAGACCCTCCGTACCGACTAACGGCACGGAGGTGCTCCCTCTGCGTCCCAGAGCTTCCAGCAAGCAAGAAAAACCAATATAGCAAGCTGGACAGAAAAAATAGCAAGCAAAAGTAACACAAGCAGAACTTAGCTTATGTAGGGCAGACAGGCCACAAGAACGATCCAGGAGAGAGCAAGACCAATACTGGAACATTGACTGGAGGCCAGGAACAAAGAACTAGGTGGAGTTAAATAGAGCAGCACCTAACGACTTAACCTCGTCACCTGAGGAAGGAAACTCAGAAGCCGCAGCTCCACTCACATCCACCAGAGGAAGCTCATAGACAGAACCAGCCGAAATACCACTCATGACCACAGGAGGGAGCTTGACCACAGAATTCACAACAGTACCCCCCTTTGAGGAGGGGTCACCGAACCCTCACCAGAGCCCCCAGGCCGACCAGGATGAGCCAAATGAAAGGCACGAACCAGATCGGCAGCATGAACATCAGAGGCAAAGACCCAGGAATTATCTTCCTGACCATAACCCTTCCACTTAACCAGGTACTGGAGTTTCCATCTCGAAATACGAGAATCCAAAATCTTTTCCACAATATACTCCAACTCCCCCTCAACCAAAACCGGGGCAGGAGGATCAACGGATGGAACCACCGGTGCCACGTATCTCCGCAACAATGACCTATGGAATACATTATGGATGGAAAAAGAATCTGGAAGGGTCAAACGAAAAGACACAGGATTAAGAACCTCAGAAATCCTATACGGACCAATGAAACGAGGCTTAAACTTAGGAGAGGAAACTTTCATAGGAATATAACGAGACGACAACCAAACCAAATCCCCAACACGAAGTCGGGGACCCACAAAGCGTCTGCGGTTAGCGAAACGTTGAGCCTTCTCCTGGGACAATGTCAAATTGTCCACTACATGAGTCCAAATCTGCTGCAACCTATCCACCACAGTATCCACACCAGGACAGTCTGAAGACTCAACCTGCCCTGAAGAGAAACGAGGATTGAAACCAGAATTGCAGAAAAATGGCGAAACCAGAGTAGCCGAGCTGGCCCGATTATTAAGGGCGAACTCAGCCAAAGGCAAAAAGGACACCCAATCATCCTGATCAGCAGAAACAAAACATCTCAGATATGTTTCCAAGGTCTGATTGGTTCATTCAGTTTGACCATTTGTCTGAGGATGGAAAGCCGAGGAAAAAGACAAATCAATGCCCATCCTAGCACAAAAGGCTCGCCAAAACCTCGAAACAAACTGGGAACCTCTGTCAGAAACGATGTTCTCCGGAATGCCATGTAAACGAACCACATGCTGGAAAAACAATGGCACCAAATCAGATGAGGAAGGCAATTTAGACAAGGGTACCAAATGGACCATCTTAGAGAAGCGATCACAAACCACCCAAATGACCGACATTTTTTGAGAGACGGGGAGATCCGAAATAAAATCCATAGAGATATGTGTCCAGGGCCTCTTCGGGACCAGCAAGGGCAAAAGCAACCCACTGGCACGAGAACAGCAGGGCTTAGCCCGAGCACAAATCCCACAGGACTGCACAAATGAACGCACATCCCGCGACAGAGACGGCCACCAAAAGGATCTAGCTACCAAATCTCTGGTACCAAATATTCCAGGATGACCAGCCAACACCGAACAATGAACCTCAGAGATAACTCTACTCGTCCACTTATCAGGGACAAACAGTTTCTCTGCTGGGAAACGGTCAGGTCTATTAGCCTGAAACTTTTGCAGCACCCGCCGCAAATCAGGGGAGATGGCAGACAAAATTACCCCCTCTTTGAGAATACCCGCCGGCTCAGGCAAACCCGGAGAGTCGGGCACAAAACTCCTAGACAGGGCATCCGCCTTCACATTTTTAGAGCCCGGAAGGTACGAGACCACAAAGTCAAAACGGGAGAAAAACAGCGACCAACGAGCCTGTCTAGGATTCAACCGTTTGGCAGACTCGAGATAAGTCAAGTTCTTGTGATCAGTCAAGACCACCACGCGATGCTTAGCTCCTTCAAGCCAATGACGCCACTCCTCGAATGCCCACTTCATGGCCAGCAACTCTCGATTGCCAACATCATAATTACGCTCAGCAGGCGAAAACTTCCTGGAAAAGAAGGCACATGGTTTCATCACCGAGCCATCAGAACTTCTTTGCGACAAAACAGCCCCTGCTCCAATCTCAGAAGCATCAACCTCGACCTGGAACGGGAGTGAAACATCTGGTTGGCACAACACCGGGGCAGAAGAAAAACGACACTTCAACTCCTGAAAAGCTTCCACAGCAGCAGAAGACCAATTGACCACATCAGCACCCTTCTTGGTTAAATCAGTCAACGGTTTGGCAATACTAGAAAAATTATTGATGAAGCGACGATAAAAATTAGCAAAGCCCAGGAACTTTTGCAGACTCTTCAAAGATGTCGGCTGAGTCCAATCATAAATGGCCTGGACTTTAACAGGGTCCATCTCGATAGTAGAAGGGGAAAAAATGAAACCCAAAAATGAAACCTTCTGAACACCAAAGAGACACTTTGACCCCTTCACAAACAAAGAATTCGCACGCAGGACCTGGAACACCATTCTAACCTGCTTCACGTGAGACTCCCAATCATCCGAGAAGACCAAAATATCATCCAAGTATACAATCAGGAATTTATCCAGGTACTCTCGGAAGATGTCATGCATAAAGGACTGAAATACAGATGGAGCATTGGAAAGCCCGAATGGCATAACCAGGTATTCAAAATGGCCCTCGGGCGTATTAAATGCTGTTTTCCATTCATCGCCCTGTTTAATACGCACAAGATTATACGCACCACGAAGATCTATCTTGGTGAACCAACTAGCCCCCTTAATCCAAGCAAACAAATCAGACAGCAGCGGCAAGGGGTACTGAAATTTGATTGTGATTTTATTTAGAAGGCGGTAATCAATACAAGGTCTCAACGAACCATCCTTCTTGGCCACAAAAAAAAACCCCGCTCCCAATGGCGACGACGACGGGCGAATATGACCCTTCTCCAAGGATTCCTTTACGTAACTCCGCATAGCGGCGTGCTCAGGCACAGACAAATTAAACAGTCGACCTTTAGGAAACTTACTACCAGGAATCAAATTCGTAGCACAATCGCAATCCCTATGTGGAGGTAGGGCACTGGACTTGGGCTCATCAAATACATCCCGGTAATCCGACAAGAACTCTGGGACCTCAGAAGGGGTGGATGATGAAATAGACAGAAATGGAACATCACCATGTACCCCCTGACAACCCCAGCTGGACACAGACACAGACTTCCAATCCAATACTGGGTTATGGACTTGTAGCCATGGCAACCCCAACACGACCACATCATGCAGATTCTGCAACACCAGAAAGCGAATATCCTCCTGATGCGCAGGAGCCATGCACATGGTCAGTTGGGTCCAATACTGAGGCTTATTCTTGGCCAAAGGCGTAGCATCAATTCCTCTCAATGGAATAGGATACTGCAAGGGCTCCAAGAAAAACCCACAGCGCCTAGCAAACTCCAAGTCCATCAAATTCAGGGCAGCGCCTGAATCCACAAATGCCATGACAGAATAGGATGACAAAGAGCAGATCAAAGTAACGGACAAAAGAAATTTCGACTGTACCGTACCAATGGTGGCAGACCTAGCGAACCGCTTAGTGCGCTTAGGACAATCGGAAATAGCATGAGTGGAATCACCACAGTAAAAACACAGCCCATTCCGACGTCTGTGTTCTTGCCGTTCAGCTCTGGTCAAAGTCCTATCACATTGCATAGGTTCAGGTTTATACTCAGATAATACCGCCAAATGGTGCACAGTTTTACGCTCACGTAAGCGTCGATCGATCTGAATGGCCAAAGACATAGACTCATTCAGACCAGCAGGCATAGGAAATCCCACCATGACATCCTTAAGGGCTTCAGAGAGACCCTTTCTGAAAATTGCTGCCAGCGCACATTCATTCCATTGAGTGAGCACAGACCACTTCCTAAACTTCTGACAATATATCTCTACCTCATCCTGACCCTGACACAGAGCCAGCAAATTTTTCTCTGCCTGATCCACTGAATTAGGTTCATCATAAAGCAATCCGAGCGCCAGAAAAAACGCATCAATATTACATAATGCAGGATCTCCTGGCGCAAGGGAAAATGCCCAGTCTTGAGGGTCGCTACGTAATAAAGAAATAATGATCTTAACTTGTTGTACTGGGTCACCAGAGGAGCGGGGTTTCAAAGCCAGAAACAGTTTGCAATTATTTTTGAAATTCAGAAACTTAGCTCTATCTCCAGAAAATAACTCAGGAATAGGAATTCTAGGTTCTAACATAGATTTCTGAACCATAATGTCTTGAATTTTTTGTACTTTTGCAGTGAGATTATCCACACAAGAAGACAGACCTTTAATGTCCATCACTACACCTGTGTCCTGAACCACCCAAATGTCTAGGGGAAAATAAAGACAAAACACAGTGCAGAGGAAAAAAAATGGTCTCAGAACTTCTCTTTTCCCTCTATTGAGAAGCATTAGTACTTTGGGCCTCCAGTACTGTTATGAACTGGTGATTCAGAAACACAATGGACCTGGTGGTTAAGAGCACACAAGTGACCTGATAGTTACTAATAACATAGGACAAGCTCTGAGACGTGGGAACTCTGCTGACCGCAATCCCTAATCCTATCACACCACACTAGAGGTAGCCGTGGAGCGCTCCTGACCAGACCTAGGCGCCTCAGGCACAGCCTGAGAAACTAGCTAGCCCTGAAGATAGAAAAATAAGCCTACCTTGCCTCAGAGAAATTCCCCAAAGGAAAAGGCAGCCCCCCACATATAATGACGGTGAGTAAAGTTGAAAACACAAACACAGAGATGAAATAGGTTTTAGCAAAGTGAGGCCCAACTTACTGAATAGACCGAGGATAGGAAAGATATCTTTGCGGTCAGCACAAAAACCTACAAACAACCACGCAGAGGGCGCAAAAAGACCCTCCGTACCGACTAACGGCACGGAGGTGCTCCCTCTGCGTCCCAGAGCTTCCAGCAAGCAAGAAAAACCAATATAGCAAGCTGGACAGAAAAAATAGCAAACAAAAGTAACACAAGCAGAACTGTTATGTTTGCTAATGACAGGTGTTATGAAGGCAATCCAGAAACACAGTGTGCTTAGCGATCAGAGCGCACACAGTGATCTGACAAATACCCAAAAATACAAGCACGAGCTCTGAGACGTGGAAACTCTGTAGACTGCACACCTGATCCTATCCTAAACACAACTAAAAGCGGCTGTGGATTGCGCCTAACAACTACCTAGGCAACTCGGCACAGCCTAAGAAACTAGCTAACCTGAAGATAGAAAAATAAGCCTGACTTGCCCCAGAGAAATACCCCAAAGGAAAAGGCAGCCCCCCACATATAATGACTGTGAGTAAGATGAAAAGACAAAACGTAGGGATGAAATAGATTCAGCAAAGTGGGGCCCGATATTCTAGGACAGAGCGAGGACAGTAAAGCGAACTTTGCAGTCTACAAAAAACCCTAAAGCAAAACCACGCAAAGGGGCAAAAAAAACCACCGTGCCGAACTAACGGCACGGCGGTACACCCTTTGCGTCTCAGAGCTTCCAGCAAAACAAAAGACAAGCTGGACAGAAAAAAAGCAACAAAAAAGCAAAAAGCACTTAGCTATACAGAGCAGCAGGTCACAGGAACAATCAGGAGAAGCTCAGATCCAACACTGAAACATTGACAAGGAGCAAGGATAGCAGCATCAGGCGGAGTTAAGTAATGAAGCAGTTAACGAGCTCACCAGAACACCTGAGGGAGGAAGCTCAGAAGCTGCAGTACCACTTGTGACCACAGGAGTGAATTCAGCCACAGAATTCACAACACAGAACTTAGCTTATGCAGGGCAGACAGGCCACAAGAACGATCCAGGAGAGAGCAAGACCAATACTGGAACATTGACTGGAGGCCAGGAACAAAGAACTAGGTGGAGTTAAATAGAGCAGCACCTAACGACTTAACCTCGTCACCTGAGGAAGGAAACTCAGAAGCCGCAGCTCCACTCACATCCACCACATCCACTATGAGGAAGCTCATAGACAGAACCAGCCGAAATACCACTCATGACCACAGGAGGGAGCTTGACCACAGAATTCACAACAGGTGTGCAGGAGAGAAGTTCTAATAAAATCCTGCTAACAATTATGTAATAGCAAACAGATGACTATACTGATGTAAATATCAGAAGATAAAATAAGTCAGGCAAGGTGCCTTATTATATTGTAAACATAGAATATATTCTACTAGCTATTACATAGTAACATAATAACATAGTTAGTAAGGCCGAAAAAAGACATTTGTCCATCCAGTTCAGCCTATATTCCTTCATAATAAATCCCCAGATCTACGTCCTTCTACAGACCTAATAAATGTATGATACAATATTGTTCTGCTCCAGGAAGACATCCAGGCCTCTCTTGAACCCATCGACTGAGTTCACCATCACCACCTCCTCAGGCAAGCAATTCCAGATTCTCACTGCCCTAACAGTAAAGAATCCTCTTCTATGTTGGTGGAAAAACCTTCTCTCCTCCAGATGCAAAAAATGCCCCCTTGTTCTCATTGCCCTAACAGTAAAGAATCCTCTTCTATGTTGGTGGAAAAACCTTCTGTCCTCCAGACGCAAAGAATGCCCCCTATTGAACCCGTTCTACGCCCGAGTGGCAAGCATTTATATTGGTATATGGTCTCCATCCTGGTATGTGCTACTTCCATCTTGCTCCCCCATCCTGTCATGTGCTGCTCCATCCTGCGTCCCCATCCTGTCATGTGCTGCTCCATCCTGCGTCCCCATCCTGTCATGTGCTGCTCCACCCTGCGCCCCATCATGTCATGTGCTGTTCCAACCTGCATCCCCATCCTGTCA
Organism: Ranitomeya imitator; assembly: GCF_032444005.1. Classification (NCBI taxonomy): domain Eukaryota; kingdom Metazoa; phylum Chordata; class Amphibia; order Anura; family Dendrobatidae; genus Ranitomeya; species Ranitomeya imitator. The sequence continues at coordinate 121,501,673 of NC_091284.1, forward strand.
TGTGCTGTTCCATCCTGCGTCCCCATCCTGTCATGTGCTCCCATCCTTCCCCCCATCTTGTCATGTGCTGCTCCCATCCTGCCCCCATCCTGTCATGTGGTGCTCCCATCGTGTGCAACCATTCTGTCATGTGCTGTTCCCATCCTGCGTTCCCATTTTGTCATGTGGTGCTCCCATCCTGCGCAACCATTCTGTCATGTTCTGCTCCCATCCTGTGCCCCCATTCTGTTGTAATATACTGCACCCATTCTGCCTGTTCCTTTTTCCATTCTGCCATATGTTGCTCCCATCTTTCTCTCTCCAGCTGTGCTGCCCGAGTGCGGCTGTGCTGAGTGCAGCTGTGCTGAGTGCGGCTGTGCTGAGTGCGGCTGTGCTGCCTGAGTGTGGCTGTACTGTCTGAGTGCAGCTATACTGAGCACGGCTGTACTGTCTGAGTGCAGCTATACTGAGTGCAGCTGTACTGCGTGAGTGCGGCTGTACTGCGTGAGTGTGGCTGTACTGTGAGAGTGGCTGTACTGCGTGAGTGTGGCTGTACTGTGTGAGTGTAGCTGAGTGTGGCTGTACTGTGAGTGTGGCTGTACTGTGTGAGTGTGGCTGTACTGTGTGAGTGTGGCTGAGTGTGGCTGTACTGTGTGAGTGTGGCTGAGTGTGGCTGTACTGTGTGAGTGTGGCTGAGTGTGGCTGTACTGTGTGAGTGCGGGCGAGTGTAGCTGTACTGTGTGAGTGCGGGCGAGTGTGGCTGTACTGCGTGAGTGTGGCTGTACTTACTACCTGAGTGCGGCGCTGGCTATAATGGATACAGCACCCCTGCATGCAGCACAGCGAGGGCTGACTCCGCCCACTCGCATCACTGGTCACATGCTGGTGACATCATCGAAGGTCCTGGAGCTCTGCTGGGCTCTACATCTACCTTGCCCGGATCTGCAGAGCACGGAGCCCCCATGGCCGCTATATTATGGGGGATACACGGGTGTGTGGAGCCCCCATGGCCGGTATATTGGGGTGGATAAGTAAGTTCGGCTGCGTCACTCTTGTCCAGACTGCGGGGCAGCGCAGTGTATAAAGGCTTCGGACAGAGTGACGCTCCCACCGTTATATTATAGATGTAAATGATGGAGGCAAAAAATATTTATTCTGGCAGGATGCTCACTGGAAGAGACTGCACTGTGCATGCTCCAGAAGGAGCAGTGGAACTACAGCAGAATGATTTCACTGACAGCTGGTGAAAAAATGAAGCCTAGACGGGCATCCTTTGGGGACTGATATGTACAAAACGGGGTACATTTTAAAAGAATAAGCTCTTAAACTATACTTGTACCTGGCGTCAATGGCCGCAAATGTTGGCCTTGCACCTATTTTTCATTAGTCTCATCCACTTTCACCTGTGTGCTTGATTACTATACTATTAGAGTAGCTAAAATAATTTGATTGAATAGATATGTAAGGAGGAGAGCTGACCCTGGTGTGCCTTTCCTTGGGACAACCATCGGTGCTGTCACCCGAGTTGCAGGGGGGTAAGCTTAGTTCCCTGGACAGACCTTTGAACTTGAGACCAGGGGGCGTGAAGAATATAAAAGGGTGACAGTGCACAGGAACAAGCAGAGTGGCGGCAGGAAGCTGTAGTGTACGGAGGTTGACTGTGAGTCCTCCCTTGTCGTTCAATCGAGACAAAGTAGGCCCAAGCCTGAGGAGCCCACGGAGAATTACCGGAGACAATAGGCAGAGACGCCACCCAGTATCCCTGACAGATCCCACTCCCGCAACGCCGCTCAGTAGTAGTGGTCCCCCTTTCACTACCCAAACGCAAGGTGCGCACCTTGAGACGGGACCACCAGGCTGCAGACTGAAGACGGTGGCCTGGCATATCTGCTCCAGCATACTGCAGCGCCGTGCGAGCGCTTAAAAGAGAGGACTGTCACCTCTCCAGTGGTTCCCTTCTTGGATCCAGGACCCACGACCAAACATCTCAGGATCACCGACGGCATCGGGACCCAGGACCTCTTCTGGACCAGGACGACTATGGACCCTTTAAGTGTATAAGCCAGAACGCCTCCGTCACCATCGCAGAGACTGCTCCTCATCCATGCCAGATTAGATGAGACTAACACCTTTGAACTTTCCCCTACCCAATCTTACAACTGTTGCTCCAAGTTTACCCAGTATAGCTTGTTCATCCTCCCCTCCATTTATCCTCTCCCTGTGTGGAGTAACGCTGTTACATTAAATCCCTCTGTTAACCCTTGTTCTGTCTCCGACCATTACTGCATCCCTGGGCCTGCCTTCACATAGGCTTTATGTGACCTAACTTTCTGAAATCACTTAAAGGGGTTGTCCAGGCTTGTGATGAAAGTCTGCAATAACCCTGAGTGACTGTAGACTTTTGGATCCTCAGAGTGTGAAATGGTGAGTGCCAAGCACCCGAAATGGTGAGTGCCAAGCACCCAAAATGGTGAGTAATCACTTCACTATGAAATACCATGACAGTCATTTAAAACTCCAAACCTCCAAATGGCTTCAGCTTTTCTATTCATGTACTTCCTGAAATGTGACCTTGGCTTTCATTAATGTGTTGCACATTAATGAATTGGGTTTGTTCAAGTTTGTGGTGAAAATCTGCAGTCTTTCTATGTGACTGCAGACTTTTGATTCCTCACAGTGACATTTTTCTTCCAGCATCATGCTGCACTGTCACTGACTTCCAGTTTCTTAAGGTAAATGTGTGCACCAAATGCCCTGAATGCAAATGAGTGAATTTATTTGAATGAAATTGAATTCTACTTGAATATTTTTCAAAAATCTGTATTCACCAAAACAAGGAATTTTTATATTTTGCTTCCATGCACATTCAGCAAAATGGCAGCCACTAACCACCATTTTTGTAAACTGTAAGCAGCCAACAAAAGGTAAAATTTGAAAGCAATACTTATACTCACCTTATCGCTCACTTATTTAGCTTCTCTCCTCACTGTCACCTGTCAGGTCCTTGTTACATCTTGTTATCACAACTGTGAGCGCTGAAATCCAAAAGGTCATGGTGCACATCATTGGGTCATTGTGACCTTATGTGCTCATGCGAAGATCTGTCTTGAGCCTCATTAGAGGGGATTTGGTGCTTGTGGTGGTGATAGAAAATGTGACTGCTACCAGACGGGTGATGGTGAGGAGCGGACTGGTTGGAGGTGTGAGTGGTAAGGTGAGTATACAGTTTTTTTTCCTTTACATCTTATTGTATTCTACTCTGGTGTCTGGTGAGACCCCAGAGCATGATAATAGACATTAAATTTGCAGAGAACAATTTATCTGCAAATCAGATTTCCTTGGAAAATTCACATCAACAGGTAAATTCACATTTTGCCTAATCCGCTCATTTCTAGACCTGACGCCAACCAATTCCTGTGTGTCCACAGATTAATTAATGTCCTCCGCACCTCTCCACTCTCCCCCATCCGTTCTGCCCTATTAGTGACCCCCTCTAAAATCAGAAGGGAGGCTCTGTAAGATGCAATCTGTTAATAGTCTATTAAATTTGTGGCCATTCATTTGAATCTCCTTTTTATAATACAGTTCAATTGCAACCAATGTAGAGGAAAATTTTGGCTGTCTATGGCTCCCCCCAGCAAAGTCATCTGCCTACAATGGGTGCCAAGAGTTGACTATGTACCAGCTTTAATCGGGAAGGTCACTGTAATGTTTTGTGATTTATTTTCCTATTTTTCTTTTATTTAATGTATCATCTTATTAACCCTGCTGTTCTGTTGGTCAAAAATGACCGACTTTGAACTTCAATATTCTTTAAAATATTCAAGATGCGGCTCTGAAACCCGTGGCCGACCGACCCATCCTCATTTAAGTCAATCAACCACAAGTTTCAGAACCACATCTTGAACACCCCAAAAAATACCAAAGTTCAAAATTGGTCTCCCCAGACCAAACAGAACAGCAGGGTTAATATGTCTTTTTGCCATAGTATATCTTTCAATTTTACTTTTTTTTAACGTTTTCTTATTATTATTTTACAGACTGCACAGATGGCAAGTCTAAGCTCGTCATTTTGCATATATCCTCATTGTGTAGCCAAATTTGGCCTTTGTGATCTTTAATGGATGTTATGATAAAGGACTGTGAATGCTTAGCATAATATAATAGGTACAGTTTCAAATTTCACTAGTCAAATTTCACACTGCATTGTCCTGGGGTGCACACTAATGAACAAAAGCCTATATTGCGTACTTGTTGAGAGCCTACCGTTGAGATAACATTCCTACACAGCATAATGCATAAATATTGTTTTTGCAGCTGGAGGGTTAAATGTGATTAGAGCCTTACTATGAAAGTTCTACCATTGCTAATCACTTGTGCTTCGTGCATATATGTAAAGTCTCCATTGTTCTATACAAAGCAGAGGTTATGGATTCTATGGGAGCTTTTGACACATTGAGGGCTTAGCATGCTGTTATCCTTCCACAATCCTATCCTGCATGAACCTTCTCCAAAATTGCTGTGCATTCTTCTTGTAGAAAAACACTATTCAGCTCCAGCCTCACTTGAAAGATTACTACATGCACTAATTAGGACTCCTGCTATGATTAAAAAGACATTTCAAATTAGAACCACCATACTGCAGGACCGCAGAAGAAAACAGCTCTTCATGAAGCCAGCAGGAAATTTGTTTTTATTTTTCTGTAGAGCTGTGATGGCACAGACAGCTGGTGCAGACACAGGGGTCAACCCAAGTACAATATTATGGAAGTGTTCACAGGCCTTATGGTGACAACAAGGTCAGTTTGAGGGCAAGCCCACGTTCTTCAACACCCAGCTACCACGTTATCACATTTGTACAACATCTAATGTCAGATCAGAAGATTTGAATCCATAGAACACAAGATGTGATGATAACTGTGCGGCAGAAAACAAGGTTAATGACTTTCTCATGCATAATGCAAATCTTATGAACAATTAGTTTTACAGGGCTCCACTTCAGGTAATGAAGGCCTGACATATGCAGTTGCCATGCAGAAAAATGATAAAGCGTATTACTTTGCCAACATGGGAATGGATAAATAATCTCAAAAGTGTATTGGTTACTACTTGGCATGATTTCAGTGAAATAATTACATTTTGCAGGGGCAAATTTATCTTCCAGCTTAGTAGTCCTTTGCCTGTAAGAGGCCTTAGGGAAGAGAGCATGCACATATGAATATATTGGAAGCCCTCCCCTTGAAAAAATACAAGGGGGGGTCTCATGAGAACACAGACCCCTATGGAGTAACATAAAAGCCAATTTAGTTTATATGGGTTCATGATTTTTACAAAGTTTTTCTGAAAGAGTTAGTTGAGTTCCTGAGTAAGCTATGCTGTGCATGAGCAGGTTCAAACCGTTTTTTTTTCTAGATGGCTTGCCGCCTTTTTCCTTGATTTTGATAGGCAGAGACGAAAAATGCGAGAAAGAATTTGTGTATAAATAACAGCTGTTTCTAACGGTCAGAGTCATTCCTGTTAGAAAGAAAGAAGATCCCGCCCTCCCTCCCTATTTCTTTCTTATGTCGTGTCGTTTAATTTGTGGGAAAATCACCCTGTTTTTCTGGGTGGATTGGATGTCTTGGTCATATTTCAATTCAGTTCACCTTGATGTACTGTCCCGTCGAGGTGACCTGGGACTTAATTACCAGGGACAGGATAGTATGTCATGGGCGATCAGCCGCGATCACAGGGGGAGCGCAACCGATCGCCACAGGGTGGCAGCTGATTATTACAGCTCACATCCGACACTATGTGCCAGAAGTGGTCACGGGCCACTCCCGGGACATTAACCCCCAGAACACTGTGATCAAACATGATCGCAGCGTTCCAGCGGCATAGGGAAGCATCGCGCAGGGAGGGGGCTCCCTGCGGGCTTCCCTGAGACCCTCGGAACAACGCGATGTGATCGCGTTGTACCTAGCATCTCCTCCCTGCAGACCCTGGATCCAAAATGGCCACGTGGCTCCTTCCGGGTCCTGCAGGGAGGTGGCTTGCAAGCGCCTACTCAGAGCAGGCGCTGGCAAGCCTGCAGCACTGCCTGTCAGATTGCTGATCTGACACAGTGCTTTGCAAAGTGTCACTTCAGCTATCTGACACTATATAGTCATGTCCCCCCAGGGACAAAGTAAAAAAGTAAAAAAAAATATATTTACATGTGTAAAAAAAATCCATAAATAAAGAAAAAAATTCCAGCCAATTCTGCGTTGAAAAAGTAAAACAGTGCTCCTTCCCTTCCGAGCTCTTCCATGCGCCCAAACAATGGTTTACTCAGGACAAATTGTACAACAACTTTTGGGGGCCAATTACTCATTTTACCTTTGGTAAAAAAAAAAATTAGAGCTGAAGTAATTTTTTTGTGAAAAAAGTTAAATGTTCATTTTTTTTAAAACATTCCAAAAATTCCTGTGAAACACCTGAAGGGTTAATGAACTTCTTAAATGTGGTTTTGAGCACCTTGAGGGGTGCAGTTTTTAGAATGGTGTCACACTTGGTTATTTTCTATCATGCAGACCCCTCAAAATGACTTCAAATGTGACGTGGTCCCTAAAAAAAAAAAATGGTGTTGTAAAAATGAGAAATTGCTGGTCAACTTTTAACCCTTATAACTCCCTAACAAAAAAAATTTGGTCAGAGAAAACAATGTCAGAATCATCAGGATTCCTTGAAGCTTTCCAGAGTTATAACCTCATGAAGGGACAGTGGTCAGAATTGTAAAAATTGACCATGTCATTAACGTGCAATCAACCCTTGAGGGTTAAGGGGTTAAGTGGGTCTTGTGTTACCATGAACACTTAGGCTATGTGCCCACGTAGCAGAATGTAAGCAGAATTTTCCTCTTCAAAACCAGACTCCCTTCGCAGGAAATCCGCTCGCGTATTTCTAGCGTTTATTTTGTGTGGTTTTTTTGTGTTTTTATCTTGCTCTTCTAGCGTTTTTCTTGCGTTTTTTTTCCATGTGTCCCAATACAATTTTATAACAGCAAAATTGCTGAAATTCCACAAAATTAATGAACATGCTGCATTTTTCCGCGATGCGTTTCCGCTGCGGAAAAAAAACGCAGCATGGTCACAGCAATGCGGAATTCCATTAAAAATAATGTGATGCATATTGTAAGCGTTTTTAAGCGTTTCCACAGTGTCACTTTAAGAGCTAATAACTCTGGAACGCTTCAGTGCAGCCACTGCTTCTGAGATTGTTTTTTGTGACATATACAGTTGTGGCCAAAAGTATTGACACCCCTGCAATTCTGTCAGATAATACTCAGTTTCTTCCTGAAAATGATTGCAAACACAAATTCTTTGGTATTATTATCATTTAATTTGTCTTAAATGAAAAAACACAAAAGAGAATGAAGCAAAAAGCAAAACATTGATCATTTCACACAAAACTCCAAAAATGAGCCAGACAAAAGTATTGGCACCCTCAGCCTAACACTTGGTTGCACAACCTTTAGCCAAAATAACTGCGACCAACCGCTTCCGGTAACCATCAATGAGTTTCTTACAATGCTTTGCTGGAATTTTTTGACCATTCTTCTTTGGCAAACTGCTCCAGGTCCCTGATATTTGACGGGTGCCTTCTCCAAACTGCCATTTTTAGATCTCTCCACTGGTGTTCTATGGGATTCAGGTCTGGATTCATTGCTGGCCACCTTAGAAGTCTCCAGTGCTTTCTTTCAAACCATTTTCTAGTGCTTCTTGAAGTGTGTTTTGGGTCATTGTCCTGCTGGAAGACCCATGACCTCTGAGGGAGACCCAGCTTTCTCACACTGGGCCCTACATTATGCTGCAAAATTTGTTGGTAGGCTTCAGACTTCATAATGCCATGCACACAGTCAGGCAGTCTAGTGCCAGAGGCAGCAAAGCAACCCCAAAACATCAGGCAACCTCCGCCATGTTTGACTGTAGGGACCGTGTTCTTTTCTTTGAATGCCTCTTTTTTTCCCTGTAAACTCTATGTTGATGCCTTTGCCCAAAAAGCTCTACTTTTGTCTCATCTGACCAGAGAACATTCTTCCAAAACGTTTTAGGCTTTTTCAGGTAAGTTTTGGCAAACTCAAGCCTGGCTTTTTTATGTCTCGGGGTAAGAAGTGGGGTCTTCTTGGGTCTCCTACCATACAGTCCCTTTTCATTCAGACGCCGACGGATAGTACGGGTTGACACTGTTGTACCCTTGGACTGCAGGGCAGCTTGAACTTGTTTGGATCTTTGTCGAAGTTCTTTATCCAACATCCGCACAATCTTGCGTTGAAATCTCTTGTCAATTTTTCTTTTCCGTCCACATCTAGGGAGGTTAGCCACAGTGCCTTGGGCTTTAAACTTCTTGATGACACTGCGCACGGTAGACACAGGAACATTCAGGTCTATGCAGATGAACTTGTAGCCTTGAGATTGCTCATGCTTCCTCACAATTTGGTTTCTCCAGTCCTCAGACAGTTCTTTGGTCTTCTTTCTTTTCTCCATGCTCAATGTGGTACACAGAAGGACACAGGACAGAGGTTGAGTCAACTTTAATCCATGTCAACTGGCTGCAAGTGTGATTTAGTTATTGCCAACACCTGTTAGGTGCCACAGATAAGTTACAGGTGCTGTTAATTACACAAATTAGAGAAGCATCAAATGATTTTTTGAACAGTGCCAATATTTTTGTCCACCCCTTTTTTATGTTTGGTGTGGAATTGTATCCAATTTGGCTTTAGGACAATTCTTTTTGTGTTTTTTCTTTTAAGACAAATTAAATGAAGATAATAATAACAAAGATTTTGTGATTGCAATCATTTTCAGGAAGAAACTAAGTATTATCTGACAGAATTGCAGGGGTGTCAATACTTTTGGCCACAACTGTAGTACTTAATGATAGTGATAAAATTTATTCTGTATAAGTTGCGCTTATTTGAGAAATTATCAGAAATTTGAAGAAAATTTTGCAATGTTTATGCCCTTAAATCAGAGTTATGTCACACAAAATAGTTAATAAATAACATTTCCCAGATGTCTTTACATCAGCACAATTTTGGAAACATCATTTTTTTTCTTAGGACATTATAAGGGTTAAAAGTTGACCAGCGATTTCTCATTTTTCCAACAAAAATAACAAAACTATTTTTTAGGGACCACCTCACATTTGAAGTGAGATTGGGGTGGTCAATATAACAGAAAATACTCAAAAGTGACACCATTCTAAAAACTGCACCCCTGAAGGTGCGCAAAACCACATTCAAGAAGATTATTAACCCTTCAGGTACTTCACGATAACTAATGCAATGTGGAAAGAAAAAAATTAACATTTTACTTTTTTCACAAAAAATTTACTTTGGAACCAAATTTTTTATTTTCATAAGGGTATCAGGAGAAAATGGACCATAAAATGTGTTGTGCAATTTCCCCTGAGTATGCCAATACCCCGTATGTGTGGGAAAGCCACTATTTGAGCGCATGGCAGGGCTCAGTAGGGAGAGAGCACCATTTGAATTTTTTAATGCAAAATTGGCTGGAATCAATGGTGGCGCCATGTCGCATTTGGAGACCCCCTGATGTATCTAAACAGTGGAACCCCCCTATTCATACTCCAACCCTAACCCCAACATACCCCTAACCCTAATCCCAACCCTAACCATAACCCTAACCAGAACCCTAACCCCAAAGCACACCTAACCCTAATTCAAACCCTAACCAGAACCCTAACCCTAACACACCCCTAACCCTAATCCCAACCCTCACTGTAATCCCAACCATAACCACAACCATAACCCTAACCACAACCCTAACCCTACCCCAACCCTAACTTTAGACCAACCCTAATTTTAGCCCAACCCTAGCTTTAGCTGGACCCTAACTTTATCCCAACCCTAACCCTAGCCCCAACCCTAACCATAGCCCAACCATAACTTTAGCCCAACCCTAACCCTAGCCCCAACCATATCAATAGCCCAACCCAAACCATAATGGAAAAATGTAAATAAATACTTTTTTTTATTTTATTATTTTTACCTAACTAAGGGGGTGATAAAGGGGGGTTTGATTTACTGTTTTTCTATTTTGATCACTGTGATAGGGTCTATCACAGTGATCAAAATAAATCAATAGAAAAATGTACTTCAAGAGGGGATGCAGGGACACCGGAGGTACCATGGGGGGATTGGGGAACCCCATTTCTCTCTCCTCTGATGTGCGATCACATCAGAGGAGAGAGAAATTATCCGGGAAATTGGACTTTTTTTTAGCGGTCGCCGTTATTCCGTTCGCAACACTGGGGTTGGTAAAAACTGACCCGAATCATGTTCTCTGGTAGCCGAGACCCTGGAGAAATTCTGACGGGGGCACTATCCACTTATTTCTCAGCGCCATTAAAAAGCAGCGCTGAGGCATAAGTACCCTTAACTGCGGTCGTTAAAAGTCGTATCGCGGTTAAGACATCTATATGAGCACACAGGTAATGGAAAGTTGAATTAAATGATACCTTGATATGTGAAATACAATGTCTTTTCAAGAGAAATCCATGTTTTTCTTATATATAAATGAGCTGTTCAGGGCCATGGGCTGGATGCTGGTCTGCATGAGAATCTGCCCCCAAGAGATTAATTTGAATAAAAAGAGGAATTATCAGTGTGATGTGTGATGGCTGCTCTCTGCTTTCCTGATTTCACTGCAGAACTGTGTGTGATTATAAGTGACATATCTACAGGTTCCTTTCATTGCTTCAGCTTTCAGCTTATAGGAAGACAGTGCTGCAGTATTTCTGCTATACAGCAGAGCTGTGAGAGCTGCAGCAAATGTTCTTATGAGGAGACAAAGTTCAGTTCTGTTCTGTGTTAGTTACTTGTGTCACACTGACAACTCACTCTTTTATTAAAACTAAGCTCCGAAGGCAGATTCTTATGCAGATCATGTACAGCCGATAGATCATAACAGCCCATTTACATGAAAGAAAAACATGAATTTCTCTAGAATAAAACATCCTGTCACAGATATCTAGATATCACTTTATTCAGCTTCCTTATTACCTACATGCATGCCCATTTAAACTGAGTGGGAGGGTTGATCCTGCTGACAGATTCCCTTTACTGTAATCCCCTGTGTGGTCAGTTAACTTCATGTATAATTCATCATTTAAAGGCACACATGTTAAATGTTGTGGCTTAAAATTATTGTTCTTGCAGCTACACCTCGAAATCTGTGTACTCCCTTTCTCATTCTATGCAGAAGTAGAAAAAGATGGCATTGACTTTAGATTTGTAGTCTTTCCTCAATTTAGTTGCAGTGGATTATCTGTGGATGCACCAATGGGTAGTTTCTCCTCCTTTATAGTTATAAGATTCCACTTTCTGGAAAGGTTTTCTACAAAATTTTGGAGTATGTAGAAATTTTTCTCCATTCACCCAGAAGAGCATTTGTACTAGTTAAGTCAGAAACTGATGTTGGACAAAGGTGTTTGGCTTTCGGTCTCTGTTCTAGTTGATCCTAAAGATGTTTGATTGGGTTGAGGTCATGACTCTATGCTGGCTATTCAAATTTTTGCACACCAACTTCACCCAACCATGCCTTTATGGATCATATTTTGTGCACTGGGGCAAAGTCACGTTGGAACTGAAAAGGACCTTCCATAAACTGCTCCAACAAAGTTGGAAGCATACAATTGTCCAAAATGTCTTGATGTGTTGAAGCATTTGATTTCTCTTCACTGAAACTAAGCGACCTAGGCCAAACCCTGAAAAATAAACGCCTTGCATTGTTCCTACTACAACAAATTTTACTGGTGGCATAATGCAGCCAGGCAGGTAACTTTTTATTGGCATTTGCCAAACTCAGACTCTGCAGAACATGTTACTACAGAGTACAGTAGTGGTGTGATTTAAACTGCACCATCCAACAACTGATGTTGTGCTTGGTATTTTAAGGCTTGTATGCAACTATTAAGCCATGGAAACCATGCCGTGAAGCTCCCAGCTAGTGCTGATGTTAATGCCAGAGAAGGTTTGTAATTCTGAAGCTATTGAGTCAGCTGACTTTAGGAGTCTGACTATGGTACATTATGCCACCATACGCTATAATCCCAAGAGTATGACTGACGAAAGGTCTCTTCATGGCTTTGCCCACGTGGTCTACAGATCAATAACTAGCTATCATTGTGTCCAAGACAAAAACGTAACTAATTGCTGAAGAAGATAGACATCTATAACAGCCTCCAATGCTCCATTCCAACTTGCTGTCTCCATTTAACAAGATGATATGAGCAATGCCATGAAGAGGCCTGCACAAGGGAATGTTACATTGGCACAACTTCTGGGATTATTGTGTTGAGTACCATAATGTATGGGAGCTGGACCTCTCTAAACTTTATTCCTGGTGCACTAACACTTAGGTGTCACATTGATTTGGTCATGAAACCAGTAGTTTGACCATTTCTCCAAAATGTGTGAAGAGACATTTTTTTAAAAAGACAATGCCAAGTCACAATTTGCTAATGCTACTATGAGCAGCCTGCGTGCCCCCAACGTGCTACTATGACCAGCAGAATCTCCAGACTTGTCTCCCATCGCATACATCTGGGACATCCTTGATCTGTAATTGCAAAAGGAGCTGCTTGTAGTGGATCTTGATGATTTATGTGCCCAAGTAAATTCAGCATGGCAGAACATTAATCAGACAACCATTAATAACCTCAATAATAGCAGCCAAGGAGTGTAAGTGCGTGCATTTCAACTTGTGGTGCTCATACTCGTTACTGAGTAAATCTAGATGATTTGAAAATGTCTCCAAATTTTCATTTGCATATCAATAGCATGACCATCGATCCTGTGATGCATGATTTCACAAATTTTCCTTATTGGTAGTGAGAAGTGTATTGCTTATTACCATAACCTCTTCTGAAAGAGCCATTTTTTCAGAAATGTTAGTAAAGGTAGACTGCTTGGTGACGGGCTGGATTTTGTACACCAGTGGCAATAGGACTCAACTAAAATCTGAATTCAATTCTTTTGTCTAGATGGTGTAAATTTAATACATTATCGTATATTCTTTTCTTTATAAGTCACCAATTTTCTTTTCAACAGCAACATAAACCTTAAAAAAAACTAACACAAAATAAAGGTTTTGAATAAATTTGTAGCGTAACTGTCAACGACCAGACAGTGTTCCTCCTTGTTGTCAAATGATGATTTAACCTCTTTCTGTCAACAAGAGCTACAGTGCATATAAATGTTTGGGCACGCCTGGTCAAAATTACTGTTATTGTGAACAGTTAAGCAAGTTGAAGATTAAATTATCTCTAAAGGGACTAAAGTTAAAGATGACGCATTTCCTTCGTATTTTACAAAAAAATAATTCCATCTTTAATATTTTAAAAATTACAAAAAGGAAAATTGGCCAATGCAAAGGGTTGGGCATCCTGCATGGTTAGTACCTTGTAGCACCTCTTTTTTAAAGTATCATAGTTTGTAAACACTTTTGGTAGCCAGCCAAAAGTCTGTCAATTCTTGTTTCATGGATCTTCATCCTTTCTTCCTTGCAAAATTCTTCCAGTTCTCTGAGATTCCTGGGCCGTTTGCATGCATAGCTCTTTTAAGGTCTAGCCACAGACTTTCAATGATTTTCAGATCAGGAGACTGAGGAGGTCATATTATAAAAGCTTCAGCTTGCACCTTCTGAGGTAGTCTATTGTGGATTTTGATGTGTGTTTAAGATCATTATCTATTTGTAAAAGACATCCTCTTTTCAACTTCAGCTTTTTCACAGATGGTGTTATGTGTACATCAATAATTTGTTGGAATTTCATTGAATCCATTTTTCCCTCTACCTCTGTAATGTCCTCAAAGCATGATTGATCCACTCCCATGGATGATGGTTGTCGAGATGTTCTTTGATCACTGTGACCAAATAGTGCAATTTTAACCTCATCAGTCCACAGGACTTGTTTCTAAAATGTATAAGGCTTGTTTAAATGTGCTTTTGCATAGTTCTGACACTGAATTTTATGGTGAGGACCCAGGAGAGGTTTTCTTCTGATGACTTTTCCATGAAAACCATATTTGTGCAGGTGTCTCTGAACAGTAGAACAATATACCACAACTCCAGAGTTTGCTAAATCTTTCTGAAGGTCTTTTGCAATTAAGCGAGGAGTTCTGATTTGCCTCTCTAGCAATCCAACAAGCAGCTCTCACTGAAATTTTGGTTGGTCTTCCAGACCTTATCTTGACCTCCACTGTTCCTCCTAAATGTAATTTCTTAATTACATTTTGAACTGTAAAAAAGGCAACTTGAAATCTATCTTCTTATAGCCTCCTCCATTTTCATTTTCAGAGTTCTAGGTAGCTGCTTAGAAGAACCCATGGCGCTGTTTTTGGCACAAAGGAGGCTTGGTTTTATAAATCTGGTAAATTTGCATCACCTGGCCTTTCCTAACAATGATAGTGAACAAGCTATAACCCTAACAGGCTAATTAAGGTCTGAAACTTTGGTCAAAGTTATCTGAGCACACAAATCTCCAAGGGTGCCCAAACTTTTGCATTGGCCCATTTTCCTTTTTGTAATTCTTAAAATGTAAAGGATAAAAAATTTTTTTTGCATAAAGTACAAAGGAAATGTGTCATCTTTACCTTTAGGCCTTTCAAAGATAATTTCATCTTCAAACTTTTACATGCTACTGTATACCCAGATTTTTACACTTCTAAAACATCTACACAACAATGGCAAGGAGATGACAAATCAATGGATTTGCAATCATTTTATGTTTTGCTGACTGTGGCTGTCTATATGGCAGAGGAATCAATTTTACAGCGGGTGCCAGTAAAACCCAGATGGACCATATTTCCAAATCCATAGCAGTTGTATGGGCTGAAATATATGATTTACCTTACCAACATCAGATACAAACCAACATAATTTGATTCAACTTCCATTAAACCACCACACTTAAATAATTTCAGTAATTATGTTCAGCTTGTTTCCATTACAGTGGATATGAATAGAAACATTCATTATGTTATCAATAATTAGGGTTTAATGCAATCTTGTCTTTGCTTTTGTATATGCTGGTCCAGAATTAACACCAAAAGCCTCTTTCATTTTAAGGGTTACTTACATCAGTGTTCTGTGGCAGAGAGCATTACTTCAAATGCCAGGAAATTTGGGCTTATTTTTAGCACATTCAAAGACTCTTGGTATGGGGTAGACACCATAGCTAAGGTTGGTATAGCTAACTTGATAAGGCTTAGCAATTCTCTGCTTTGCTTTTTTTTAATCCCATTGTCCTAATTTGAAAAGGTAGAAGACACTTCAATGATGCATTATCTACATGATCTATTATGGTGAATTGCCATATTGATAAGAAGTGAAAAACAAGTGTAATTAAAGGAATATCAATTAACAACTGTTAAAAACAATTGAAAAAAGAGGGCAAAAAAGGGGCCTCCAAAAAAGGGGAAAAAAAGACCAGCAGCAATTACTATCTAAATAAATAAGTAA
The DNA here is from genome assembly GCF_032444005.1 of Ranitomeya imitator. Taxonomy (NCBI): domain Eukaryota; kingdom Metazoa; phylum Chordata; class Amphibia; order Anura; family Dendrobatidae; genus Ranitomeya; species Ranitomeya imitator. The sequence goes on from NC_091284.1 coordinate 121,517,155, forward strand.
AATAAGGTGCACAAAAATATACAGTATATAATATGTTACTGGCCCCAAAGGAGTAAATGGACTTGGCTACATACAACCCCCAATTCCCTAAAGGCTAGCAATATGTATGCTCAGCCAATGCAAATTGCTTATTGTTGCTGAGTTTTGCAAAAACAATATGAAATGCAGCCTAATAAAAAAGGGGAAGGTAGAGACAAAGTCCTAGAAGGTGGAAGTGAAGGAAAAAAGGGGTGCCAGTAATAAATGTGTTATTCCCATATCATCAGTTAGAGTGGTAAACTCAAACAGTAACAGGTCATAACAATTCAAATTCCCATAAGGGTTAATTATCTGTTGTGAAACTGATGTTTGGGACAAGTGCTTGGGAGCTTTAAAATGGCGCACACCAATAGCTGCTTGTCATGATCGAGACCGGGTTTTGAGTCCTGTTTGCCCTTTTTCCCAGTCTGGTTATGTCAAGAGTTAACCTTTCTCAGCCTCTGTTTGGGTTCAGGTTGGTTATTTATCACCGCTGCTTCCTGCAGGCGATGTCAGTTATAGTTTTAGACTAGTGCTGCTGTAGCTGGCTCTGATTGCTCTGATTTGTCCTGCTGCATTGCTGTCTGAACCCGTGTCTCTGTTTTCCCCTATGCCAGTCTTCACTCCGTGTTTCCCGTCAGTGTGTTGACTCCCTGGCTTTGACTTGGCTTGTATCCTGATCTGATTCTGTCTTTTGTTTTTTGGCTTATCTCCTCCTGACCCTTACTGACTCCCTGACTTGTCTGTTGTGAATTTCGCTCTTGGGCTCCTGTTATGAAGGCAATCCAGTAACACAGTGTGCAGTAATCAGAGCACATACAGTGATCTGACAATAACCCAAAAACAATAGAACGAGCTCTGAGACGTGGAATCTCTGTAGACCACAATACCTGAACCTATCCTAAACACAACTAAAGGCAGCTGTGGATTGCGCCTGACACTACCTATGCAACTCGGCACAGCCTGAGGAACTGACTAGCCTGAAGATAGAAATACAAGCCTGACTTGCCTCAGAGAAATACCCCAAAGGAAAAGGCAGCCCCCCACATATAATGACTGTTAGCAAGATGAAAAGACAAAACGTAGGGATGAAATAGATTCAGCAAAGTGAGGCCCGATATTCTAGATAGAGCGAGGATAGCAAAGAGAACTTTGCAGTCTACAAAAAACCCTAAAGCAAAAAACCACGCAAAGGGGGCAAAAAGACCCACCGTGCCGAACTAACGGCACGGCGGTACACCCTTTGCGTCTCAGAGCTTCCAGCAAAAACGAATAGACAAGCTGGACAGAAAAAACAGCAACAAAAGCAAAGAAGCACTTATCTAAGCAGAGCAGCAGGCCACAGGAAAGATCCAGAAGCTCAGATCCAACACTGGAACATAGACAAGGAGCAAGGAAGACAGAATCAGGTGGAGTTAAATAACAAGGCAGCCAACGAGCTCACCAGAACACCTGAGGGAGGAAGCCCAGAAGCTGCAGTACCACTTGTGACCACAGGAGTGAATTCAGCCACAGAATTCACAACAGTACCCCCCCCTTGAGGAGGGGTCACCGAACCCTCACCAGAGCCCCCAGGCCGACCAGGATGAGCCACATGAAAGGCACGAACAAGATCTGGAGCATGGACATCAGAGGCAAAAACCCAGGAATTATCTTCCTGAGCATAACCCTTCCATTTAACCAGATACTGGAGTTTCCGTCTAGAGACACGAGAATCCAAAATTTTCTCCACAATATACTCCAATTCCCCCTCCACCAAAACAGGGGCAGGAGGCTCAACAGATGGAACCATAGGTGCCACGTATCTCCGCAACAACGACCTATGGAATACATTATGTATGGAAAAGGAGTCCGGGAGGGTCAGACGAAAGGACACAGGATTGAGAATCTCAGAAATCCTATACGGACCAATAAAACGAGGTTTAAATTTAGGAGAGGAAACCTTCATAGGAATATGACGAGAAGATAACCAAACCAGATCCCCAACACGAAGTCGGGGACCCACACGGCGTCTGCGATTAGCGAAAAGTTGAGCCTTCTCCTGGGACAAGGTCAAATTGTCCACTACCTGAGTCCAGATCTGCTGCAACCTGTCCACCACAGAATCCACACCAGGACAGTCCGAAGACTCAACCTGTCCTGAAGAGAAACGAGGATGGAACCCAGAATTGCAGAAAAATGGAGAGACCAAGGTAGCCGAGCTGGCCCGATTATTAAGGGCGAACTCAGCCAACGGCAAAAAGGACACCCAATCATACTGGTCTGCAGAAACAAAACATCTCAGATATGTTTCCAAGGTCTGATTGGTTCGTTCGGTCTGGCCATTAGTCTGAGGATGGAAAGCCGAGGAAAAAGATAGGTCAATGCCCATCCTACCACAAAAGGCTCGCCAGAACCTTGAAACAAACTGGGAACCTCTGTCAGAAACAATATTCTCAGGAATGCCATGCAAACGAACCACATGCTGGAAGAACAAAGGCACCAAATCAGAGGAGGAAGGCAATTTAACCAAGGGCACCAGATGGACCATTTTAGAAAAGCGATCACAGACCACCCAAATGACTGACATCTTTTGAGAAACGGGAAGGTCAGAAATGAAATCCATCGAAATATGTGTCCAAGGCCTCTTCGGGACCGGCAAGGGCAAAAGCAACCCACTGGCACGTGAACAGCAGGGCTTAGCCCTAGCACAAATCCCACAGGACTGCACAAAAGTACGTACATCCCGTGACAGAGATGGCCACCAGAAGGATCTAGCCACTAACTCTCTGGTACCAAAGATTCCTGGATGACCAGCCAACACCGAACAATCAAGTTCAGAGATAACTTTACTAGTCCACCTATCAGGGACGAACAGTTTCTCGGCCGGACAACGATCAGGTTTATTAGCCTGAAATTTTTGCAACACTCGCCGCAAATCAGGGGAGATGGCAGACACAATGACTCCTTCCTTGAGGATACTCGCCGGCTCAGATAAACCCGGAGAGTCGGGCACAAAACTCCTAGACAGAGCATCCGCCTTCACATTTTTAGAGCCCGGAAGGTACGAAATCACAAAATCGAAGCGAGCAAAAAATAATGACCAACGGGCCTGTCTAGGATTCAAGCGCTTGGCAGACTCGAGATAAGTAAGGTTCTTATGATCAGTCAATACCACCACGCGATGCTTAGCTCCTTCAAGCCAATGACGCCACTCCTCGAATGCCCACTTCATGGCCAGCAACTCTCGGTTGCCCACATCATAATTACGCTCAGCAGCAGAAAACTTCCTGGAAAAGAAAGCACATGGTTTCAACACTGAGCAACCAGAACCTCTCTGTGACAAAAGCGCCCCTGCTCCAATCTCAGAAGCATCAACCTCGACCTGGAACGGAAGAGAAACATCTGGTTGACACAACACAGGGGCAGAACAAAAACGACGCTTCAACTCCTGAAAAGCTTCCACGGCAGCAGAAGACCAATTAACCAAATCAGCACCCTTCTTGGTCAAATCGGTCAATGGTTTGGCAATGCTAGAAAAATTACAGATGAAGCGACGATAAAAATTAGCAAAGCCCAGGAACTTTTGCAGACATTTCAGAGATGTCGGCTGAATCCAATCCTGGATGGCTTGGACCTTAACCGGATCCATCTCGATAGTAGAAGGGGAAAAGATGAACCCCAAAAATGAAACTTTCTGCACACTGAAGAGACACTTCACGAACAAAGAATTAGCACGCAGGACCTGGAAAACCATTCTGACCTGCTTCACATGAGACTCCCAATCATCTGAGAAGATCAAAATGTCATCCAAGTAAACAATCAGGAATTTATCCAGATACTCACGGAAGATGTCATGCATAAAAGACTGAAAAACAGATGGAGCATTGGCAAGTCCGAACGGCATCACTAGATACTCAAAATGACCCTCGGGCGTATTAAATGCCGTTTTCCATTCATCTCCTTGCCTGATTCTCACCAGATTATACGCACCACGAAGATCTATCTTAGTGAACCAACTAGCCCCCTTAATCCGAGCAAACAAGTCAGATAACAATGGCAAGGGATACTGAAACTTAACAGTGATCTTATTAAGAAGGCGGTAATCAATACACGGTCTCAGCGAACCATCCTTCTTGGCTACAAAAAAGAACCCTGCTCCCAGTGGTGATGACTAGAGTTGAGCGACCTTGACCTTTTTAGAGTCGAGCCGGGTTTCGCGAAACCCGACTATCTCAAAAGTCGGGTCGAGTGAAATCGGCCGATTATGACGTAAAGTCGGGATCGACCGAAACACGAAACCCAATGCAAGTCAATGGGGCAGCATAGTCGGCAGTGAGTGGGGGCCAGGAAAACACCTAGAGTGCCCATATTAATGTCAAAACCATCCATTCTTCTTGATGAAGCTTGTCAAGCGTAATTTACCTTATAATAATTGGAAGGCATTTGAAATTGGGGTTCATTTGGCTAAAGTTGTGGTGGGTAGGGCTGGTTCAAGTAATTAGTGGGCCCAGGAAATCTGGACCACGTCACGGCAGTGGAGCAGGGAGAGGTAAGTATTTCAACTTTGCAAGTGCGGTGAACCTGAGCAAGCAGGGGGGGCCCACTCGTTGGCATTGGCACTGGCACAGGGCCCCTCAAAGTACAGCGGTGTGTTTGCACGGCGGGGGCGCCTCCCACCGGCAGCAACACTTTTGCGTACTATGAGAGGCCCTGTGCCAGTGACGTCGCCAACTAGTATTCCTCCCCCCACCTGATGAAGGAACCTGCACTTTCATCTGCACCTTCCTCTTTGTTCCCGTGTAAGGTGGTATGGTATGCGGGAAGGGGGACCTGACTTTCAGCAGGGTCACAATCTTGCAGTGTAGCGTGCACGGGAAATGTTGTGTTATGGGTCAATGTACCAGCAGACTCATCTATCACTGGCTGGGCAATGGGCAGGATGAGGAGGAAACACAGATATAGGCCCAAAGAATAAAGTGGGCTAAATGCAGTTCAAAATTGGTAACACAGGACTAATCAGGGGGCATTGCAGTGGAGGACAACTGGAATGAGAGGCTGACACAGAGAGTAGGCCCAAATCAGTAAGTAGTCGAAATGCAGTTCAAAATTGGCAACAGTAGTAAACAGGCGGCACAGCTTTGTTCAGTGGAGGAGAACAGCAAGGAGTGGCAGACACCGATAGTAGGCCCCAACCCAACTAGTAGGCCAAATGCAGTCTAACATTAACAACTACTTAACGAGCGCCTGAAAACGGAATTTCAGGACAGGAAACCAGGAGAACAGCAAGGAGTGGCAGACACCGATAGTAGGCCCCGAACCAACTAGTACGCCAAATGCAGTTGTTCCGTTTAACCACAATTTAATGAGAGCCTGAAGATAGAAGTTCAGGAAAGGCAACCTGGAGAACACCTTGGAGTGGAACACACCATCTCTCTACACCCCATACCCAATTTGTAGGCCTAATGCAGCGTAGTTTCCAACAACTACTAAACGAGAGCATGATGATCGAAGCATTGGCGAGGAAACCTGGGGAACACCTTGGAGTGGAACACACCATCTCTCTACACCCCATACCCAATTTGTAGGCCTAATGCAGCGTAGTTTCCAACAACTACTAAACGAGAGCCGGAAGATCGAAGCTCAGGAAAGGCAACCTGGAGAACACCTTGGAGTGGAACACACCATCTCTCTACACCCCATACCCAATTTGTAGGCCTAATGCAGCGTAGTTTCCAACAACTACTAAACGAGAGCATGATGATCGAAGCATTGGCGAGGAAACCTGGGGAACACCTTGGAGTGGAACACACCATCTCTCTACACCCCATACCCAATTTGTAGGCCTAATGCAGCGTAGTTTCCAACAACTACTAAACGAGAGCCGGAAGATCGAAGCTCAGGAAAGGCAACCTGGAGAACACCTTGGAGTGGAACACACCATCTCTCTACACCCCATACCCAATTTGTAGGCCTAATGCAGCGTAGTTTCCAACAACTACTAAACGAGAGCATGATGATCGAAGCATTGGCGAGGAAACCTGGGGAACACCTTGGAGTGGAACACACCATCTCTCTACACCCCATACCCAATTTGTAGGCCTAATGCAGCGTAGTTTCCAACAACTACTAAACGAGAGCCGGAAGATCGAAGCTCAGGAAAGGCAACCTGGAGAACACCTTGGAGTGGAACACACCATCTCTCTACACCCCATACCCAATTTGTAGGCCTAATGCAGCGTAGTTTCCAACAACTACTAAACGAGAGCATGATGATCGAAGCATTGGCGAGGAAACCTGGGGAACACCTTGGAGTGGAACACACCATCTCTCTCCACCCCATACCCAATTTGTAGGCCTAATGCAGCCTACTTTCCGACAACTACTAAACGAGAGCATGAAGATCGAAGCTCAGGAAAGGCAACCTGGGGAACACCTTGGAGTGTAACAAACCCTCTCTCTACACCACGGAAGGGCTGATTCTTAGGAAGGAAGGCTGTCGGAAAGAAGCAGGGCGCGTCCGAGGGTGATTATATTCTTATTAGGTATATACTCACCCTCGGACGCGCCCTGCTTCTTTATTTGTAATGAATGTTTATTTGCAATGTGGTTTTGACTTACTCTATTTTTTTGGTAAATAATGATTTTATTATTTTCATTGTTTTGCATCTTCTTGGCAATAATATAAAGAAGACGCGACAGGACAACACTCGGTGGATGCCATATCTGTGTTTTAAATTGAAAAAAACTTTCAGTTAACTACTTGCAGGAGAAAGTTATTGTAGCTGGTGGCCATTTTTAGTACTGTACCAGATTTTTGTTGTATGTGTTTGTTTTTAATGTTAAAATGTCTGCATTTGATATCTCTCCAGTATTTTCTTTTTTATAAGCAAAATACTTATTTTTATATTTTCTGATGTTGGTTCCAGGGGTACACGGGCAGCAGTAGACAGGTCAGTGGAGGCCTAGTGGAAGGAGGGACCGCAGACAGGCTTCGAAGGCCTAACATAATAAATTGGGCTGGCTGTAGGCAATTTAAAATTTGTTCCAGGGGAACACGGGCAGCAGTGGCCTGGTCTGTGTAGTAGAGGCCTAGTGGAAGGAGTGACCGCAGACAGGCATCGAAGGCCTAAAATAATAACACATGGCTGTAGGCAATTTTAAATTGGTTCCAGGGGTACACGGGCAGCAGTGGTGTGGTCAGTGGAGGCCTAGTGGAAGGAGTGACCGCAGACAGGCATCGAAGGCCTAAAATAATAACACATGGCTGTAGGCAATTTTAAATTGGTTCCAGGGGTACACGGGCAGCAGTGGTGTGGTCAGTGGAGGCCTAGTGGAAGGAGTGACCGCAGACAGGCATCGAAGGCCTAAAGTAAAAAAATTGGGCTGGCTGTAGGCAATTTTAAATTGGTTCCAGGGGTACACGGGCAGCAGTGGTGTGGTCAGTGGAGGCCTAGTGGAAGGAGTGACCGCAGACAGGCATCGAAGGCCTAAAATAATAACACATGGCTGTAGGCAATTTTAAATTGGTTCCAGGGGTACACGGGCAGCAGTGGTGTGGTCAGTGGAGGCCTAGTGGAAGGAGTGACCGCAGACAGGCATCGAAGGCCTAAAATAATAACACATGGCTGTAGGCAATTTTAAATTGGTTCCAGGGGTACACGGGCAGCAGTGGTGTGGTCAGTGGAGGCATATTGTAAGGAGTGACCGCAGACAGGCATCGAAGGCCTAAAATAATAACACATTGCTGTAGGCAATTTTAAATTGGTTCCAGGGGTACACGGGCAGCAGTGGTGTGGTCAGTGGAGGCCTAGTGGAAGGAGTGACCGCAGACAGGCATCGAAGGCCTAAAATAATAACACATGGCTGTAGGCAATTTTAAATTGGTTCCAGGGGTACACGGGCAGCAGTGGTGTGGTCAGTGGAGGCCTAGTGGAAGGAGTGACCGCAGACAGGCATCGAAGGCCTAAAGTAAAAAAATTGGGCTGGCTGTAGGCAATTTTAAATTGGTTCCAGGGGTACACGGGCAGCAGTGGTGTGGTCAGTGGAGGCCTAGTGGAAGGAGTGACCACAGACAGGCATCGAAGGCCTAAAATAATAACACATGGCTGTAGGCAATTTTAAATTGGTTCCAGGGGTACACGGGCAGCAGTGGTGTGGTCAGTGGAGGCATATTGTAAGGAGTGACCGCAGACAGGCATCGAAGGCCTAAAATAATAACACATGGCTGTAGGCAATTTTAAATTGGTTCCAGGGGTACACGGGCAGCAGTGGTGTGGTCAGTGGAGGCATATTGTAAGGAGTGACCGCAGACAGGCATCGAAGGCTTAAAATAATAACACATGGCTGTAGGCAATTTTAAATTGGTTCCAGGGGTACACGGGCAGCAGTGGCCTGGTCAGTGTAGTAGTAGTAGAAAGAATGGACCGCAGACAGGCATCGAAGGCCTAAAATAAAAAAATTGGGCTGGCTGTAGGCAATTTTAAATTGGTTCCAGGGGTACACGGGCAGCAGTGGTGTGGTCAGTGGAGGCCTAGTGGAAGGAGTGACCGCAGACAGGCATCGAAGGCCTAAAATAAAAAAATTGGGCTGGCTGTAGGCAATTTTAAATTGGTTCCAGGGGTACACGGGCAGCAGTGGTGTGGTCAGTGGAGGCCTAGTGGAAGGAGTGACCGCAGACAGGCATCGAACGCCTAAAATAATAACACATGGCTGTAGGCAATTTTAAATTGGTTCCAGGGGTACACGGGCAGCAGTGGTGTGGTCAGTGGAGGCATATTGTAAGGAGTGACCGCAGACAGGCATCGAAGGCCTAAAATAATAACACATGGCTGTAGGCAATTTTAAATTGGTTCCAGGGGTACATGGGCAGCAGTGGCCTGGTCAGTGTAGTAGTAGTAGAAAGAATGGACCGCAGACAGGCATCGAAGGCCTAAAATAAAAAAATTGGGCTGGCTGTAGGCAATTTTAAATTGGTTCCAGGGGTACACGGGCAGCAGTGGTGTGGTCAGTGGAGGCCTAGTGGAAGGAGTGACCGCAGACAGGCATCGAAGGCCTAAAATAAAAAATTGGGCTGGCTGTAGGCAATTTTAAATTGGTTCCAGGGGTACACGGGCAGCAGTGGTGTGGTCAGTGGAGGCCTAGTGGAAGGAGTGACCGCAGACAGGCATCGAAGGCCTAAAGTAAAAACACATGGCTGTAGGCAATTTTAAATTGGTTCCAGGGGTACACGGGCAGCAGTGGCCTGGTCAGTGTAGTAGTAGTAGAAAGAATGGACCGCAGACAGGCATCGAAGGCCTAAAATAAAAAAATTGGGCTGGCTGTAGGCAATTTTAAATTGGTTCCAGGGGTACACGGGCAGCAGTGGTGTGGTCAGTGGAGGCCTAGTGGAAGGAGTGACCGCAGACAGGCTTCGAAGGCCTAACATAACAAAAATGTCAATACAATGGTATTGTCAGTGGCAGGCATTGAAGGATGTCAGCGCATAGACTAAACATTGGTGGAGCTGTGAGATAATTTTGCAAGTGGTAGAGCACTGTTTGAGCTGGGGGGGGGGAACTGTCTTGTGGCCGGCAGTACAGGCCCAGGGCCCCTCATATTACAACGGTGTGTCTGACGTTGGGTGCGCACCACCACCGCCAGAGACACTTTATTGTACTAGGAGGGACCCAGTGGCAGTGCCGTCGACCAAAAGCGGGCACACCCACCTCTTCAGACAAACAGCACTCTCACGGGTGCTGTCGCCAAGTGTCGATACCACGGCCCCGTGTGGGGAGTTTGGCCATTTAGTGAAGTGTAAACATGTCGTATGCTGGACAATCAGGTGCAGAAAATGACGAGATTGGAAAAGGCATTCAGAATAGTCCACAGGCAAGACCTTTTCATAGGAAAGCTAGGTGTCAGCCGGGCAAGGTGGGGCAAAAGATTTCGAAATCCAGTTGTGGTTCATTTTAATGAAGGTTAGATCATCTACATTTTGGGTAGCCAGACGAGTCCTTTTTTCTGTTAGTATTGAACCTGCAGCACTGAATACTCTTTCTGATAGGACACTAGCTGCCGGGCAAGCAAGCTCCTGCAATGCATATTCTGCCAATTCTGGCCAGGTGTCTAATTTTGATGCCCAGTAATCAAATGGGAATGACGGTTGAGGGAGAACATCGATAAGGGATGAAAAATAGTTTGTAACCATACTGGACAAATGTTGTCTCCTGTCACTTTGAATTGATGCTGCAGTACCTGTCCTGTCTGCGGTCATAGCAAAATCACTCCACAACCTGGTCAGAAAACCCCTCTGGCCAACGCCACTTCTGATTTCTGCCCCTCTAACTCCTCTGGTCTGCTGGCCCCTGCAGCTCGTGTGAGAACGATCACGGGCGCTGTGTGCAGGGAATGCCAGAAGCAAACGGTCAACAAGAGTTGATTGTTTGGTTGCTAATATTAGTTCCAAGTTCTCATGTGGCATTATATTTTGCAATTTGCCTTTATAGCGAGGATCAAGGAGGCAGGCCAACCAGTAATCGTCATCGTTCATCATTTTAGTTATGCGTGTGTCCCTTTTGAGGATACGTAAGGCATAATCCGCCATGTGGGCCAAAGTTCCAGTTCTCAAATCTGCGGTTGTGCTTGGTTGAGGGGCAGTTTCAGGCAAATCCACGTCACTTGTGTCCCTCCAAAAACCAGAACCCGGCCTTGCCGCGCCACCAATTTCCAGTGGCCCCGGAAAAGCTTCCTCATTACAAATATAATCATCCCCATCATCCTCCTCGTCCTCCTCCTCCTCTTCGCCCGCTAACTCGTCCTGTACACTGCCCTGGCCAGACAATGGCTGACTGTCATCAAGGCTTTCCTCTTCCTCAGCTGCAGACGCCTGATCCTTTATGTGCGTCAAACTTTGCATCAGCAGACGCATTAGGGGGATGCTCATGCTTATTATGGCGTTGTCTGCACTAACCAGCCGTGTGCATTCCTCAAAACACTGAAGGACTTGACACATGTCTTGAATCTTCGACCACTGCACACCTGACAACTCCATATCTGCCATCCTACTGCCTGCCCGTGTATGTGTATCCTCCCACAAAAACATAACAGCCCGCCTCTGTTCGCACAGTCTCTGAAGCATGTGCAGTGTTGAGTTCCACCTTGTTGCAACGTCTATGATTAGGCGATGCTGGGGAAGGTTTAAAGAACGCTGATAGGTCTGCATACGGCTGGAGTGTACGGGCGAACGGCGGATATGTGAGCAAAGTCCACGCACTTTGAGGAGCAGGTCGGATAACCCTGGATAACTTTTCAGGAAGCACTGCACCACGAGGTTTAAGGTGTGAGCCAGGCAAGGAATGTGTTTCAGTTGGGAAAGGGAGATGGCAGCCATGAATTTCCTTCCGTTATCACTCACTACCTTGCCTGCCTCAAGATCTACAGTGCCCAGCCACGACTGCGTTTCTTTCTGCAAGAACTTGGACAGAACTTCCGCGGTGTGTCTGTTGTCGCCCAAACACTTCATAGCCAATACAGCCTGCTGACGTTTGCCAGTAGCTGCCCCATAATGGGAGACCTGGTGTGCAACAGTGGCAGCTGCGGATGGAGTGGTTGTGCGACTGCGGTCTGTGGACGAGCTCTCGCTTCTGCAGGAGGACGAAGAGGAGGAGGAGGGGGTGCGAATGGCTACAGCCAACTGTTTCCTAGACCGTGGGCTAGGCAGAACTGTCCCAAACTTGCTGTCCCCTGTGGACCCTGCATCCACCACATTTACCCAGTGTGCCATGATGGACACGTAACGTCCCTGGCCATGCCTACTGGTCCATGCATCTGTTGTCAGGTGCACCTTTGTGCTCACAGATTGCCTGAGTGCATGGACGATGCGCTCTTTAACATGCTGGTGGAGGGCTGGGATGGCTTTTCTGGAAAAAAAGTGTCGACTGGGTAGCTCGTAGCGTGGTACAGCGTAGTCCATCAGGGCTTTGAAAGCTTTGCTTTCAACTAACCGGTAGGGCATCATCTCTAACGAGATTAGTCTAGCTATGTGTGCGTTCAAACCCTGTGTACGCGGATGCGAGGCTAAGTACTTCCTTTTTCTAACCATAGTCTCATGTAGGGTGAGCTGGACTGGAGAGCTGGAGATCGTGGAACTAGCGGGGGTGCCGGTGGACATGGCAGACTGAGAGACGGTGGGAGATGGTATTGTTGCCGCCGGTGCCCTAGATGCAGTGTTTCCTACTACGAAACTGGTGATTCCCTGACCCTGACTGCTTTGGCCTGGTAAAGAAACCTGCACAGATACTGCAGGTGGTGCGGAAAATGGTGGCCCTACACTGCCGGAAGGGATGTTGCGTTGCTGACTAGCTTCATTGGCCGAGGGTGCTACAACCTTAAGGGACGTTTGGTAGTTAGTCCAGGCTTGCAAATGCATGGTGGTTAAATGTCTATGCATGCAACTTGTATTGAGACTTTTCAGATTCTGTCCTCTGCTTAAGGTAGTTGAACATTTTTGACAGATGACTTTGCGCTGATCAATTGGATGTTGTCTAAAAAAATGCCAGACTGCACTCTTTCTAGCATCGGATACCTTTTCAGGCATTGCAGACTGAGCTTTAACCGGATGGCCACGCTGTCCTCCAACAGGTTTTGGCTTTGCCACGCGTTTTGGGCAAGATACGGGCCCGGCAGATGGAACCTGTTGCGATGTTGATGCCTGCTGCGGCCCCTCCTCCTCCGCTTCAGAACTGCTGCCGCCTGCACCCTGTTCCCCCAATGGCTGCCAATCGGGGTCAAGAACTGGGTCATCTATTACCTCTTCTTGTAGCTCGTGTGCAACTTCGTCGGTGTCACCATGTCGGTCAGTGGTATAGCGTTCGTGATGGGGCAACATAGTCTCATCAGGGTCTGATTCTTGATCATTACCCTGCGAGGGCAATGTTGTGGTCTGAGTCAAAGGACCAGCATAGTAGTCTGGCTGTGGCTGTGCATCAGTGCACTCCATGTCAGATTCAACTTGTAATGGGCATGGATTGTTAACTGCTTCACTTTCTAAGCCAGGGACGGCATGTGTAAAGAGCTCCATGGAGTAACCCGTTGTGTCGCCTGCTGCATTCTTCTCTGTTGTTGTTTTTGCTGAAGAGGACAAGGAAGCGACTTGTCCCTGACCGTGAACATCCACTAACGACGCGCTGCTTTGACATTTACCAGTTTCACGAGAGGAGGCAAAAGAGCTAGAGGCTGAGTCAGCAAGATAAGCCAAAACTTGCTCTTGCTGCTCCGGCTTTAAAAGCGGTTTTCCTACTCCCAGAAAAGGGAGCGTTCGAGGCCTTGTGTAGCCAGACGACGAACCTGGCTCCACAGCTCCAGACTTAGGTGCAATATTTTTTTCCCACGACCAGCTGATGCTCCACCACTACTACTACCCTCATTACCAGCTGACAATGAACGCCCCCGGCCACGACCTCTTCCACCATACTTCCTCATTGTTTTAAAAACGTAAACAAACTAACGGTATTTGTTGCTGTCACACAAATTACACGGTGAGCTATAACTTCAGTATGATTTAGCTACCCCTTTACAGGTGAGTGAGACCACAACGAAAATCAGCCACAATGTTACACACTCTGTTGTTGGTGGCAACAAATGAGAGAGATGCCACACACGCAGGACTGTCACTGAAGCACAAATGTAAATATTAATCTCCCACTGATTTGATTTTTTTTTTTTTTCAGGGAGACTTTAGGAAAAAAAAATAATAGAATAAAATGATTTTTTCAGGAAGAATTTAGAAACCAAATAAAATAAAATGATTTTTTCAGGGAGAATTTAGAAAACAAATAAAACAAAAAAAGGCTTTCTATGGCCCACTGAGTGAGAGCTGACGCACACAGGAGTCAGGAGTGGCACACAAGCCCAGAGGCCAATATTTATCTCCCACTGATTGATGTAGTGATTTTTTCAGGTAGATTTTGGAACCCAAATCAAGCTAAAAAAATAATAGGCTTTCTATGGCCCACAATTGGAGAGAGAGAGAGAGATGGCACACCCAGGAGTCAAGACTGGCACACAAGCAGAAAGGGCAATATTAATCTCCCACTGATTTGTTTTTTGTTTTTTTTTCAGGGAGACTTTAGGAAAAAAAATAATAGAATAAAATGATTTTTTCAGGAAGAATTTAGAAACCAAATAAAATAAAATGATTTTTTCAGGGAGAATTTAGAAAACAAATAAAACAAAAAAAGGCTTTCTATGGCCCACTGAGTGAGAGATGACGCACACAGGAGTCAGGAGTGGCACACAAGCCCAGAGGCCAATATTTATCTCCCACTGATTGATGTAGTGATTTTTTCAGGTAGATTTTGGAACCCAAATCAAGCTAAAAAAATAATAGGCTTTCTATGGCCCACAATTGGAGAGAGAGAGAGAGATGGCACACCCAGGAGTCAAGACTGGCACACAAGCAGAAAGGGCAATATTAATCTCCCACTGATTTGTTTGTTTGTTTTTTTTTCAGGGAGACTTTAGGAAAAAAAAATAATAGAATAAAATGATTTTTTCAGTGAGAATTTAGAAAACAAATAAAACAAAAAAAGGCTTTCTATGGCCCACTGAGTGAGAGATGACGCACACAGGAGTCAGGAGTGGCACACAAGCCCAGAGGCCAATATTTATCTCCCACTTTTTTTTTTTTGTTCCAGGGAAAATTTATAAACCCAATAAAAAAAATAATAAATAGGCTTTCTATGGCCCACTATCTGAGAGAGAGAGAGAGAGAGATGGCACGCTTAGGACTGGCACACAAGCCCAAAGGCCAATATTAATCTCCCTTTTTTTTTTTAAGGGAGAATTTATAAAACAAAAAAAAAATAAATAAATAGGCTTTCTATGGCCCACTATCTGAGAGAGAGAGAGATGGCACGCTTAGGACTGGCACACAAGCCCAAAGGCCAATATTAATCTCCCACTGATTGATTTATTGATTTTTTCAGGTAGAATTTAGAACCCAAATAAAGCAAAAAAAAAAAAAAAGGGCTTTCTATGGCCCACTGAGTGAGTGATGATGCACACAGGAGTCAGGAGTGGCACACAAGCCCTGAGGCCAATATTTTTCTCCCACTGATTGATGTAGTGATTTTTTCAGGTACATTTTAGAACCCAAATCAAGCAAAAAAATAAATAGGCTTTCTATGGCCCACTGAGTGAGAGATGGCACACACAGGGATGGCACTCTAGCAGAAATGTCAATCTTAATCTCCCACAAAAAAAAAAAAAAAAAAAACAGGGAGTGTCCTTCAATTACTATATATATTAGTTGTTCTCTTAGCTGGTTTGCCCAGTGTCCTTCAATTACTATCTCCCTGCAGTAATCTCAGCCAGGTATGGCAGGCAGCAATAAGGAGTGGACTGATGCACAAATTAAATAAAAAGTGTGTACAAACAAAAAAGATAGCTGTGCAGAAAGGAAGGAACAAGAGGATTTGTGCTTTGAAAAAAGCAGTTGGTTTGCACAGCGGCGTACACACAGCAATGCAGCTATCAGGGAGCCTTCTAGGGCAGCCCAATGAGCTACAGCGCTGAGGGGAAAAAAAAAAAAAAATGTAGCTTCTACTGTCCCTGCACACCGAAGGTGGTGTTGGGCAGTGGAAATCGCTACAGCACAAGCGGTTTGGTGGTTAATGGACCCTGCCTAACGCTATCCCTGCTTCTGACGAAGCGGCAGCAACCTCTCCCTAAGCTCAGATCAGCAGCAGTAACATGGCGGTCGGCGGGAACTCCCCTTTATAGCCCCTGTGACGCCGCAGACAGCAAGCCAATCACTGCAATGCCCTTCTCTAAGATGGTGGGGACCAGGACCTATGTCATCACGTTGCCCACACTCTGCGTTTACCTTCATTGGCTGAGAAATTGCGCTTTTCGCGTCATTGAAACGCGACTTTGGCGCGAAAGTCGCGTACCGCATGGCCGACCCCGCACAGGGGTCGGATCGGGTTTCATGAAACCCGACTTTGCCAAAAGTCGGCGACTTTTGAAAATGAACGACCCGTTTCGCTCAACCCTAGTGATCCCCAGGGATTCCTTCACATAACTGCGCATAGCGGTGTGTTCAGGCACGGATAAATTAAATAAACGACCTTTAGGGAATTTACTACCAGGAATCAAATTGATAGCACCATCACAATCCCTATGCGGAGGTAGGGCATCGGACTTGGGCTCTTCAAATACATCCTGATAATCAGACAAGAACTCTGGGACCTCAGAAGGAGTGGATGACGAAATAGACAAAAATGGAACATCACCATGTACCCCCTGACAACCCCAGCTGGATACCGACATAGAGTTCCAATCCAATACTGGATTATGGGTTTGTAGCCATGGCAACCCCAACACCACCACATCATGCAGATTGTGTAGCACCAGAAAGCGAATAACTTCCTGATGTGCAGGAGCCATGCACATGGTCAGCTGGGCCCAGTACTGAGGTTTATTCTTGGCCAAAGGTGTAGCATCAATTCCTCTCAACGGAATAGGACACCGCAAAGGCTCCAAGAAAAACCCACAACGTTTAGCATAATCCAAATCCATCAGATTCAGGGCAGCGCCTGAATCCACAAACGCCATGACAGAATACGATGACAAAGAGCATATCAAGGTAATGGACAGAAGGAATTTGGACTGTACAGTACCAATGACGGCAGACCTATCGAACCGCTTAGTGCTTGTTTTAATCTAATGGTTTTGAAATAAAGATTATTGTTTAGGTTAGTTGTTTTTGGTTTTTTCGAATCACCACAGTAGAAACACAGCCCATTCAGACGTCTGTGTTCTTGCCGTTCAACTCTGGTCATAGTCCTATCGCACTGCATAGGCTCAGGTTTAATCTCAGACAATACCGCCAGATGGTGCACAGATTTACGCTCGCGCAAGCGACGACCGATCTGAATGGCCAAAGACATAGACTCATTCAAACCAGCAGTCATAGGAAAACCCACCATGACATCCTTAAGAGCCTCAGAGAGACCCTTTCTGAACAAAGCTGCCAGCGCAGATTCATTCCACAGAGTGAGTACTGACCACTTCCTAAATTTCTGACAATATACTTCTATATCATCCTGACCCTGGCACAAAGCCAGCAAATTTTTCTCAGCCTGATCCACTGAATTAGGCTCATCGTACAGCAATCCGAGCGCAAGGAAAAACGCATCGACACCACTCAATGCAGGGTCTCCTGGCGCAAGAGAAAATGCCCAGTCCTGAGGGTCGCCGCGCAAAAAAGAAATAATAATCAAAACCTGTTGAACTGAATTACCAGAAGAATGAGGTTTCAAGGCCAGAAATAGCTTACAATTATTTTTGAAGCTCAGAAACTTAGTTCTATCACCAAAAAACAAATCAGGAATAGGAATTCTTGGTTCTAGCATAGATTTCTGATCAATTGTATCTTGAATCTTTTGTACATTTATAACGAGATTATCCATTGAAGAGCACAGAGCCTGAATATCCATGTCCACAGCTGTGTCCTGAAGCACCCTAATGTCTAGGGGAAAAAAAGACTGAACACAGAGCTGAGAAAAAAAAATGATGTCAGAACTTCTTTTTTCCCTCTATTGAGAATCATTAGTTTGGCTCCTTGTACTGTTATGAAGGCAATCCAGTAACACAGTGTGCAGTAATCAGAGCACATACAGTGATCTGACAATAACCCAAAAACAATAGAACGAGCTCTGAGACGTGGAATCTCTGTAGACCGCAATACCTGAACCTATCCTAAACACAACTAAAGGCAGCTGTGGATTGCGCCTGACACTACCTATGCAACTCGGCACAGCCTGAGGAACTGACTAGCCTGAAGATAGAAATACAAGCCTGACTTGCCTCAGAGAAATACCCCAAAGGAAAAGGCAGCCCCCCACATATAATGACTGTTAGCAAGATGAAAAGACAAAACGTAGGGATGAAATAGATTCAGCAAAGTGAGGCCCGATATTCTAGATAGAGCGAGGATAGCAAAGAGAACTTTGCAGTCTACAAAAAACCCTAAAGCAAAAAACCACTCAAAGGGGGCAAAAAGACCCACCGTGCCGAACTAACGGCACGGCGGTACACCCTTTGCGTCTCAGAGCTTCCAGCTAAAACGAATAGACAAGCTGGACAGAAAAAACAGCAACAAAAGCAAAGAAGCACTTATCTAAGCAGAGCAGCAGGCCACAGGAAAGATCCAGAAGCTCAGATCCAACACTGGAACATAGACAAGGAGGAAGGAAGACAGAATCAGGTGGAGTTAAATAACAAGGCAGCCAACGAGCTCACCAGAACACCTGAGGGAGGAAGCCCAGAAGCTGCAGTACCACTTGTGACCACAGGAGTGAATTCAGCCACAGAATTCACAACAGGCTCCCTCCGGTGGTTGTAAGTGGCACTTTTGTAAGTTCTGCTCTTGGGCTCCCTCTTGTGGTTTCAAGTGGTATGGCTGCTCCTTGGATTTAGCTGTCAGCAGCTGCTTCTACTGATTGTCTTTTCTGCTAGGCTATTTATGCCTGGCTTTTTCCTTCAGCCAGTGCCACTTGTAAATGGTTCCTGGTTGGATTCACATCTCTTTGGATTTCCCTGTTATCCTGGCCAGTTCAGCAAAGCTAAGTTCTTGCTTGCTCTTTTCTGTCCACAGATTGTGGACTTATCCGTTCTGTGCTTTCTATGTTTGTCCAGCTTATCAGTATGAATTATCTCTGTGTTGCTGGAAGCTCTGGGAAGCAGATTTACCCTCCACACCTTTAGTCAGGTGTGGAGATTTTTGTAATCTCTGCATGGATTTTTGTAGTGTTTTATACTGACCGCACAGTATTCCATCCTGTCCTATCTATCTAGCTAGACTGGCCTCCTGTGCTCATCCTGGTTTCATTCTGTGTATGTCTTTTCCCTCTCCACTCACAGTCATTATTTGTGGGGGGCTAATCTATCCTTTGGGGATTTTCTCTGAGGCAAGATAGTTTTCCTGCTTCTATCTTTAGGGGTAGTTGGCTCTTAGGCTGTGACGTGATGCCTAGGGAGAGTTAGGAGCATCCCACGGTTACTTCTAGTGTTGTGTTGAGCTTAGGGACTGCGGTCAGTACAGATACCACTTCCTTCAGAGCTCGTTCCATGTTGCTCCTAAACCACCAGATCATAACAGTACAAGTGGCCATAAATGAATTAAATGCATCTCAAAAGAAGGAAAAAAAAAATTCTGAGCCATTTTTTTTTCTGTGCTCTCTTTTTGTCTTTTTTTTTTCCTCTTGACCTTTGGGTGGTGCAGGATTTGTGCTCTGGCATGGATGTTCAGGGTTTGTTTTCTCATGTGGATCAACTTGCTGCAAGAGTACAGAGTATCCAAGATTATGTTGTCCAGACTCTGGCTTTGGAGCCTAAAATTCCTACTCCTGATTTGTTTTTTGGAGACAGATCCAAGTTTTTGAACTTTAAAAATAACTGCAAATTGTTATTTGCTTTGAAACCCCGTTCTTCTGGCGATCCCATTCAGCAAGTAAAAATCATCATATCCTTGCTGCGTGGTGACGCTCAGGACTGGGCATTCTCCCTTGAATCAGGGGATCCGGCATTGCTGAATGTAGATGCATTTTTTCAAGTGCTCGGATTATTGTATGACGAACCTAATTCTGTGGATCATGCAGAAAAAACCCTGTTGGCCTTGTGTCAAGGTCAGGAAGCGGCAGAATTATACTGCCAGAAATTTAGGAAATGGTCTGTGCTTACTAAATGGAATGAGGATGCTCTGGCTGCTATTTTCAGAAAGGGTCTTTCTGAAGCCCTTAAAGATGTTATGGTGGGCTTCCCTACGCCTACTGGTTTGAGCGAGTCTATGTCTCTAGCCATTTAGATTGATCGGCGTTTGCGCAAGCGCAAAGCTGTGCACCATATGGCAGTGTCCTCTGAGCAGAGTCCTGAATCTATGCAATGTGATAGGATTTTGACTAAAACAGGACGGCAGGAATTCAGACGTCAGAATAGGCTGTGTTTTTACTGTGGTGATTCTGCTCATGTTATTTCTGATTGCCCTAAACGTACTAGGAGGGTCGCTAGGTCTGTTACCATTAGTACTGTACAGCCTAAATTTCTTTTATCTGTGACCCTGATTTGCTCATTGTCGTCCTTTTCTGTCATGGCATTTGTGGATTCAGGCGCTGCCCTGAACCTAATGGACTTAGAATTCGCCAGGCGCTGTGGTTTTTCCTTGCCGCCTTTACAGAGCCCTATTCCTTTGAGGGGCATTGATGCTACTCCATTGGCCAAGGATAAACCTCAGTACTGGACGCAGATGACCATGTACATGGCTCCTGCACATCAGGAAAATTGCCGTTTTCTGGTGTTGCATAACCTGCATGATGTTGTTGTTCTGGGTTTTCCATGGTTACAGGAACATAATCCGGTGCTGGAGTGGAAAACTATGTCTGTGACTAGTTGGGGTTGTCAAGGGGTACATAGTGATGTTCCTTTGATGTCAATTTCCTCTTCTCCCTCTTCTGAAGTCCCTGAGTTTTTGTCGGATTTCCAGGATGTATTTGATGAGCCCAAGTCCAGTTCCCTTCCTCCACATAGGGACTGTGATTCTATTAACATGATTCCAGGTTGTAAGTTCCCTAAAGGCCGACTTTTCAATCTGTCTGTGCCAGAGCATGCCGCCATGTGGAGCTATGTTAAGGAATCTTTGGAGAAAGGGCATATTCGGCCGTCTTCGTCACCATTGGGAGCGGGTTTCTTTTTTGTTGCTAAGAAGGATGGCTCCTTGAGACCCTGTATGGATTATCGTCTTTTTAATAAGATCACTGTCAAATTCCAATACCCCTTGCCTTTGCTTACTGATTTGTTTGCTCAGATTAAGGGGGCTAGTTGGTTTACTAAGATTGACCTCCTAGGGGCATATAATCTTGTTCGTATTAAACAGGGTGACGAATGGAAAACTGCATTTAATACGCCCGAAGGCCATTTTGAATACCTTGTGATGCCATTTGGGCTCTCTAATGCTCCATCTGTGTTCCAGTCCTTCATGCATGATATTTTCCGCAATTATCTTGATAAATTCATGGTTGTATATTTGGATGATATTTTGATTTTTTCCGATGATTGGGAGTCTCATGTGAAGCAGGTCAGGATGGTGTTCCAGATCCTTCGTGATAATGCTTTGTTTGTGAAGGGGTCTAAGTGCCTATTCGGAGTTCAGAAGGTCTCTTTTTTGGGTTTTATTTTTTCCCACTCGTCTATAGAAATGGATCCTGTTAAGGTCCAAGCTATTCATGACTGGATTCAACCCACATCTGTGAAGGGCCTTCAAAAATTTTGGGGCTTTGCTAATTTCTATCGCCGTTTCATTGCCAACTTTTCCAGTGTGGTTAAGCCCCTTACTGATTTGACGAAGCAAGGCGCTGATGTGACGAATTGGTCCTCTGCGGCTGTTGAGGCCTTTCAGGAGCTTAAACGCCGATTTACTTCTGCCCCTGTGTTGCGTCAGCCGGATGTTTCTCTTCCTTTTCAGGTGGAGGTCGACGCTTCTGAGATTGGGGCAGGGGCCGTTTTGTCTCAGAGGGAATCTGATGGTTCTTTGATGAAACCGTGTGCTTTTTTTTCCAGAAAGTTTTTGCCTGCGGAACGCAATTATGATGTCGGCAATCGGGAGTTGTTGGCTATGAAGTGAGCGTTTGAGGAGTGGCGACATTGGCTTGAGGGAGCTAAGCACCGTGTTGTGGTCCTGACTGATCATAAGAATCTGATTTACCTCGAGTCGGCCAAGCGGCTGAATCCTAGACAGGCTCGATGGTCCCTGTTTTTCTCCCGTTTTGATTTTGTGGTCTCGTATCTTCCTGGATCTAAGAATGTTAAGGCTGATGCCCTCTCTAGGAGTTTTTCGCCTGATTCTCCTGGAGTCCTTGAGCCGGTTGGCATTCTTAAGGAAGGGGTGATTCTTTCTGCCATCTCCCCTGATTTGCGGCGGGTGCTTCAGGAATTTCAGGCTGATAGGCCTGATCGCTGTCCTGTGGGGAAGCTGTTTGTTCCTGATGGATGGACAAGTAAGGTGATTTCTGAGGTTCATTGTTCAGTGTTGGCTGGTCATCCTGGGATTTTTGGTACCAGAGATTTGGTTGCTAGGTCCTTTTGGTGGCCTTCCTTGTCGCGCGATGTCCGTGCTTTTGTGCAGTCCTGTGGGACTTGCGCCCGAGCCAAGCCTTGCTGTTCCCGCGCTAGTGGGTTGCTTTTGCCTTTGCCGGTCCCTGAGAGGCCCTGGACGCATATTTCCATGGATTTTATTTCGGATCTTCCTGTTTCCCAGAAGATGTCTGTTATCTGGGTTGTTTGTGACCGGTTCTCTAAAATGGTCCATCTGGTACCTTTGCCTAAGTTGCCTTCCTCCTCAGATCTGGTTCCATTGTTTTTTCAGCATGTGGTTCGTTTGTATGGCATTCCGGAGAATATTGTGTCTGACAGAGGTTCTCAGTTTGTCTCTAGGTTTTGTCGGGCCTTTTGTGCTAGGATGGGCATTGATTTGTCTTTTTCTTCGGCGTTTCATCCTCAGACTAATGGCCAAACTGAGCGAACTAATCAGACCTTGGAGACCTATTTGAGATGCTTTGTGTCTGCTGATCAGGATGATTGGGTGTCTTTCTTGCCGTTGGCCGAGTTTGCCCTTAATAATCGGGCTAGTTCGGCTACTTTGGTTTCACCTTTTTTTTGTAATTTTGGTTTTCATCCTCGTTTTTCTTCTGGGCAGGTTGAGCCTTCTGATTGTCCTGGTGTTGATTCTGTGGTGGACAGGCTGCAGCAGATTTGGACTCATGTGGTGGACAATTTGATGTTGTCTCAGGAAAGGGCTCAACATTTTGCTAACCGCCGTCGGTGTGTTGGCCCCCGGCTTCGTGTGGGGGATTTGGTTTGGTTGTCTTCTCGTCATGTTCCTATGAAGGTTTCTTCCCCTAAGTTTAAGCCTCGGTTTATTGGTCCTTATAAAATTTCTGAAATTATTAATCCGGTGTCTTTTCGTTTGGCTCTTCCAGCCTCTTTTGCCATTCATAATGTTTTCCATAGATCTTTGTTGCGGAGATATGTGGTGCCCGTTGTTCCCTCGGTTGACCCTCCTGCCCCGGTGTTGGTTGAGGGAGAGTTGGAATATGAGGTTGAGAAGATTTTGGATTCTTGTTTTTCGAGGCGGAGGCTTCAGTATCTTGTCAAGTGGAAGGGTTATGGCCAGGAGGATAATTCTTGGGTTGTTGCCTCCAATGTCTATGCCACCGATTTGGTTCGTGCTTTTCACTAGGCTGATCGGCCTGGAGGCTCTGGTGAGGGTTCGGTGACCCCTCCTCAAGGGGGGGGTACTGTTGTGAATTCCGCTCTTGGGCTCCCTCTTGTGGTTTCAAGTGGTATGGCTGCTCCTTGGATTTAGCTGTCAGCAGCTGCTTCTACTGATTGTCTTTTCTGCTCGGCTATTTATGCCTGGCTTTTTCCTTCAGCCAGTGCCACTTGTAAATGGTTCCTGGTTGGATTCACATCTCTTTGGATTTCCCTTTTATCCTGACCAGTTCAGCAAAGCTAAGTTCTTGCTTGCTCTTTTCTATCCACAGATTGTGGACTTATCCGTTCTGTGCTTTCTATGTTTGTCCAGCTTATCAGTATGAATTATCTCTGTGTTGCTGGAAGCTCTGGGAAGCAGATTTACCCTCCACACCTTTAGTCAGGTGTGGAGATTTTTGTAATCTCTGCGTGGATTTTTGTAGTGTTTTATACTGACCGCACAGTATTCCATCCTGTCCTATCTATTTAGCTAGACTGGCCTCCTGTGCTCATCCTGGTTTCATTCTGTGTATGTCTTTTCCCTCTCCACTCACAGTCATTATTTGTGGGGGGCTAATGTATCCTTTGGGGATTTTCTTTGAGGTAAAATAATTTTCCTGCTTCTATCTTTAGGGGTAGTTGGCTCTTAGGCTGTGACATGATGCCTAGGGAGAGTTAGGAGCATCCCACGGCTACTTCTAGTGTTGTGTTGAGCTTAGGGACTGCGTCAGTACAGATACCACTTCCTTCAGAGCTCGTTCCATGTTGCTCCTAAACCACCAGATCATAACACTTGTCTCTGATAGTGAGTTTGCTTATTCCTTTGGTACTCCGCTACAGTCTAGGATTTGACTGGCCTAGTTTGACTATTCTGCTGCCACCTGTGGTAGCCTCAATGCTGCACTGCAGGCCAGCCCTGTTTAGATACAATCCTGCTTCCACTCAGCCATCTAATGGAGCCTGCATTGCATCACCTGCGCAGGTGTGGTGGGCGCCATTTGTAAAAAAATTTTTGTACTTGCTCATTAACATCAAGAACAGTTATTACTATGACACTAAACATGCGATTATGCTGCAGTGCAGGTGCCACAGCTGAGGGATCAGTGACCTGTCATCAGTCTGCATTATGAATATCTAATCAGCGCACCACATGAAGACCCATCCCCCCCACAGGCCACCCCAAAGCACAAGCATATCATTAACTAAAATCTGAAATTAAAGATTACACAACAACCACAAGATGAATTTCATCAACCCAGGTGTCATTGTAATCAGTATAACAGCGCCTTACACTGTTTGTAAGTTATTATGCACAATCCTGCTCACAGGTTCCCTTTAAATAAATAGTTTACTATAAGCCCTTTAAAGTAACGAATATACCAATAAACATTATATGCACCACAATCATTTAAAGATCACCTGTCAGCATGATTTTGTAATGTAATGTAAATACATTTCTTTAATGGTGCTGCAAGTTACATTGATATCTTTGGTGAAGAAATCCCTTTTATTGTTCTTTTGTAATCACCATTTGACGTTTTCTGCCAATTAGATTTCGGTGCACAGGGGTTGGACTGTATACGGGGGTCTTCTCCTTGTCTGGGATCCCCGGCCCCTCTACCTACCTCCAGTCTGTGAATGATCTGGCTCCTCTATTTAAAATCTCAGTATTAACCTGTTGTTCACAGACTGGAGGCAGGCGGAGGTGCCAGGAAGCACAGATAGGGAAGGGAAGACCCAGCGTGCAGTCCGACCCCTGTGCACCAAAATCTAATTAGCAGAAATCTACAAATGGTGGATTTCTTCACCAAAGATATCAACATAATCAGCATTACAACGTCATTACAGATATGTCTTTACATTACAAAATCGCGCTGACAGATTCTGTTTAAAGGATGTCTGCATTATAAGAAAATTATAAGAAATACATTTATTCGAAAAAAAATTCTGTCACTCTTATCTATAAGGCTGTGGAAAACTAAAAATAGCCCATGTGGCAAAGAAACACTTTTTCTGGGAAAAAACAAAAACATTTTTAATCATTGACAAGCCCTTTAACATTTTAACTGTATTGAGGAAAGAGGATTATCTTCTCACACACAGCCCCTTTTAATAATAAAATTGCAGGTATGGTTTTAGAAACCCTCAGTTATCAGCTGGGGAAGTTGCAACCTTCTCTACATGTTCCATGAAGAGAAAACCACAGGAGACATTTCGGTTCAAGCAAGGTCATTCAATTTTAGAGTCACAGATTGTTAACTGTAATCTACTTTTTTACAGACAGTGGTAGAAAATGGACAACCCTCTTCTGTAATGTCCAAATAGTCAAATAAGAAATATGTAAATAGGTTGTCACCGTGGACCAGTCCATTAAACTAAAATCCTTCGTCATCCTGGTCTACATGACCTATCTAAAATAGCCTCATGCTTCTCATGTATTTTGTCTACATATTGCTGGTTGATTCTGGCTAAAGTTTGTTAAGGGTATGTGGATACCTAGATTAGCATGGGAAAAAAAATGGCAGTCAATGCTTCATTCTACAAATGGGTATTGTAGATACTAGGAGTATTTCTTCATGTTCTATCTCACATGGCTTGGTTTCTGTAACCTTTCTTCCTTTCTCTCTTTTTTATAAGATGTCTTTCGAATTAATTGCATGCTGGGACTCTTGACCTTTGGTTAAAATTTGAAAATTACCTAAGGATTAAACTTCTCGTAGTAAACCTGGAATCGAATGGGGCATTTGTGCCACAGTGACTTACTATCGATATAGTTCCTCTACTCTTGGTTGAGGTTATCTTCCGCCTCTTTATTCATGCTCCCGTAAAGTATCTTATCACGACCTGAGGTTTTTTCACTGATAATCTTGTTTTAGAAGTATTTTAGAACTCACTACCATTGGATTTGCCTCTTCTATATTCTTCTGAATAGCGTGGATTCTATATTACTATTAGGAAGCAGCTGGACCAAGTAAAAATAAATGAAGATGTCCAGTCATTTTTCTCATGTAATGAATCTTCTCCCCCATATTTTGCTTCATATAGTGTTCTCACATTGAGGCCACATAACTAATCTTTAAAACAATTCTCACCACACAGATCACATCCATTAGCTGTGATGCCTCAGTGTATTGTTTACTGCCTTTGCCATTGTTGCAAGGGCTTGGAGAGAAAGATGGAGTGTGTTAGAAAATGAGAGAGACACCAGTAAGAAAGGTGAATTAGTCAAGAACAGCGTGACCTTGGGAAAAACGACATTTTCTTACATGTTTATAGTGCACGCAGTGTAGACCTTGCAAAAAAAGAAAGGTCTGGCAGACTTTTTGCAACAACATACATTTAATCTGCTTTAGACATTTTGTGCAATGAAGATTTCTTCCTTGGTGTATCCTGATCAATATTTGACTAAAATCTGTTTGGTTTGCATTTCAGGTGGATTAATGATTAAGCATTTTTTAAAGGGAATACATTTTTTAGAATAATGCTGTCATAATCACACAAGAAAAAAATTGCCCAATTACAAAACATGGCAAAAGTAAACAGAAATATTCAAAAACATGTAACGATGGGGGGAAAAAAGACCACAAATGTAAAGGTGAGGCCTTAATAAGACGTCTGTGTTTTTTCTTATATGGGAAAACAATGGAGCTGTTTTTAATCAATATGCTGGATTCTCATCCATTTTTAGTCTGTGTGCCCAATTTTAGCATCAAAACCTTCAAAAAGAACCTGAAGACCGACCTCTTCCGACAATCCTACAACCTGCAGTAACCACCGATCGACCAAACCGCTGCATGACCATCTCTATCCTCACCTACTGTATTCATACCTTGTAGATTGTGAGCCCTCGCGGGCAGGGTCCTCACTCCTCCTGTACCAATTATGACTTGTATTGTTTAAGATTATTGTACTTGTTTTTATTATGTATACCCCTCCTCACATGTAAAGCGCCATGGAATAAATGGCGCTATAACAATAAATAATAATAATAATCAGTATTACATCTGATCTCTTCCCAAGCTTCTCCTACTCTTTAAACTGTAAAAGATGGGCATCCATGTGCTGTCCATTTTTTTTTACAAAACAATACATTGGAAGGGAAACCCTTGTTTGCTGCTGAAATACAAAAGCAAGATCAAACATAAGCTGCAAGTAATAACAGTTCTGCAAGAACCAAAAAACGTACATCTTACAAATCACATTTTTCAATTTCTTGATCTTAAAAACATCACAGCAGGGTTTACAATTCTGACAACAAAGTCACAGGTATCAGATATTTCTGATCTCATAAAAAAAATCATCTGCCAAGGTTGAAAGTATTAGGCTGGGTTGACATTCCTACGTGAAGTGACCCCTTAAAAAATACAAAATGAAAATACAATTATTTATTATACTTTGTTTATATAGCGCTATAATATTCCACAGCGCTTTAACGCCAACACTGCAAAGCAACAGTGCTAACCACTGAGCCACTATATTTCCAAGGGAACTTAACAACAAAAAATCATGCATTCACTAACGATAAACTGAAAAGGAATAAATTAAAATGAAAAATTGTACATAAAAACCCATCCTAATGCTACATTCACGCTTTTACATCCCTGTAAAAAAGACCATCTTTCTCTCATTTGGCATCCGTTCTTTTCTCATCCTTTTTCAAAAACAGAAGCAGGTTAACTCTTGAACTCTTTTTACCTTTGACTCTTAGCAAATGGATGAAACATAGTTAACTAAAATTCATCCAGTCTTCCATTTTTCATCTGATTTTAATGGCTTATCATAGTCTTTAATCACCAAGAATGATTCTCAAAACTGATAATAATAGTACATGCGTGAAATTCTATGAGTCGATGTGCTATCCATTTAAAAAAAAGACTGACCGTCACTATTTTCCTGTTTGGAAGTGAAGGTCAATCTTTGATATTTGTGTACACAGGCCTTCTGAACGAGCAATCCACCCATCAGCGTATGGCAGTTTTAATCACAGCTTGATTCTACCAACCCATATAATTTGTAGGCTATCAGTGCAGGAAAGGTATCATGTTTGTAATGTACTGCTGCAGTGCAGTATAGAGCAACCTCCACCAGGGGGTGCTGGCTAAGGAAAGGAGGCTGCACACACAGCGCAGCAAAACTGAGCAACAACACAGGTGTCACAGGTAATGAAAGGGACATGAAACAAGTCAAGGTCATACACGGAGATAGCGGCGCGGTACAGAAGGGGCGAGCAGAGAATTGTCGGGGACAAGCAAGACGTCAGAACCTACCGGGAACGTGGTAACCAAAACGTGAGACGTAAGACGGAGTCGGGGTACAGGCCAGAGGTCAGAACAAGTCATAAACGGGTACAGGCAGTCAGAGGCAAACAGGAACACTATAACAGGGAACAGGTCAGGAGCTCAAACAGTGCAGCATGAACTATAGCTGACACTGGCCCCCAGGCTGCAGAGGACTTAAATAGCACAGCCAGCTCCAGGGTGAGGCAGAGAGGATTAACTCCCACATGACCAGTCCAGAGACAAGAGAGCTGAACATAATCTCAGAACTGGATCATGACAATGTTAGGTTAGGTTCCCAGCAAAGAAGGTTGCTTTGTTGTTGGCTGTTGGGCTCACATAAATTGGACAATTTATGCGCTAAGTTTCTTCATTTTACTTTCTTCTAGAGCAGCCATGCAGTTCCAATGTCATATACTCCATGTTTGCATACTATAGCGTTACAGAGTGCAACTTTAAATAGTCATTAAAAAAAGGAAAGCACATCGACGTGTAAAACACATGTATGAATGCAGCCTTAGACTACAATATATTTTTAGCAATGAATTGTATAGAGTAGACTGCACCATTTATTCAACCTCATTCCATTCCTGTTTAATTTCCGTGCTCAAATACAATTCTGAAAATTCTCTTTGCGAGATCCGTCTTTTTTATATTAATTTCAAATATTTTTTTAGATTTTATCAGCAGTTCACGTTATTTCAGCAAAGATTACTTCTTGTGGGAATCGTTAGTAGATAATCCTCTACAATTCATTAAAAAAATAAATCAGTTAAAGCAATTTCTGCAACTGGAAGTCATCTTTGAAAGAGCTGTTGGAATATGATAAAAGCAATATTTTGGGTTATATCAAAAAAGTAGTTAGCACTGTATCTGTATGAACATCTAGAATGAGTCTACATTCCCTGTTGCTGTGAAAATCTAATTGTGCAAATATATGCCTCAGAAGTTAGAGCTTATGGGAAGATTACAGATTCAAGTAATACATCAAGATAGGAAAAAAATATTTTCTACCTTGATAGTAATCCCAGCAAAAAAAGTCCTTGAAAGAGTTTATTAATGTAAATTAATTATGGACATGGTAAATTAAATGAAACTGTTCATATATATATGTGTGTCTTAGAACTGTGGCATACAGTGGTGCATTTTCAAAGATTCGATTTAGCAATGTCCTCCTGCGAACTCTTATTGGATAGGTATAATGCTGAGTTTTGCCATTCTTACAAGCTAAATACAGCACTTATGTCTAGATGTATCATCCCAATGGGCTCACATTACACAGATAGTTCCAGAACTGGTTAAAGTAGTTAGTTCTTGACAAAGCTAAAGGTCAGAGGCAACAGTAACGTGTATGTGTCAGAAGCAATCATTAAGGCGTATTCACATAGGTGTGCTATCCATGTTTTTCACAGATAGAATAGTATTTTAGTCTATGGAGTTGTACACATGTCGTGTTTTCTTTGCGAGCCGTGTGTCCGCAAAGACAACATGGAGATATGCCCGAGTGAGTCTCGGAAAATCATGGCTAGCATACGATTACTATCTCGCATTGCATTTGCTGTCCATTTTTAATAATGTAATAGTCAATAGACACTTTGACATTTTTTTGTATACAAGAAAATAACTGGTGAAACACTTATGGTAAAACAATGAACAAACACTGATGAAAATCTAATCTAAAACACTGATGAAAATAAATCTGTTTCTTTCACATACAAGAAAAAAACAGAAGTCTTTATCAGGCCTAAGACTAGGTACATGCTACATATGGGGTGAGCATATAGAGCCTCATCCAACAAGGTATTTGGTGAGCTTGATGAAGATGGAGAGTGGCAAGGTATGCCCGGCATAGGTATAAAAATTATACCAGAATTGTCTTCCAGTCATTGTTTGGAGTATCACTGGTGGAGGCGCCCGGTAGTTGTAATATGCATGTGGTTCTTTGAGAGACAGCACTCCTCCTCCCAGCAAAGTTTTTATCCTTTTAATATATTGCAATCAACATGTAATATAGCAGCGTGTACTTACAATTGCTCATTTTGCCTTTCTACCCAGTAAATTCTTGTCTTTTCCAATAGGTCGATCACATTATGTGATTAAAAACTGACTAGCTGAATCCTCATAACCTCTATGTAGAAACAGGAAGTCTTTTGTTCTTGCATGAGTCAGCATTAGATGTACAATCCTACATCACTGACAGAAGAAATAAGGAAGAGAGATAAAAGTAAGTGGGGTGGAAACAGCTAGGTCAGAAGTTGAAGAGGAGATGGAGCTGGGCTGGCTAGACATTTTTCAATGACATAGGATTGTCTCCTGACCCAACTGTTCCTTTCCCTTTGCTTTATCTCTCTTCCCTGTTTCTTTTGTCAATAACATAGGATTATAGTTCTAATGCTGACTCATGCAGGGAAAAGAGAGTTCATGCTTTTATATACAGGTTATAAGGATTCAGCTAGTATATTTTTAATCATGTGATGTCGTAGATCTAATGGAAAACAGAAGAATTAATTGGGTAGAAAGGCACATTGCGCAATTGTAAGTACACAGTGCTATATAATATGATGATTACAATTTATTAAGCGGATAAAAACTTTGATGAGAGTGCTTCTTCAAACCCCTTAGTGACGGAGCTAAATTTGACCTTAAAGGGAACCTGTCACCCCGAAAATCGCGGGTGAGGTAAGCCCACCGGCATCAGGGGCTTATCTACAGCATTGTGTAATGCTGTAGATAAGCCCCCGATGTTACCTGAAAGAGGAGAAAAAGACGTTAGATTATACTCACCCAGGGGCGGTCCC
The DNA here is from genome assembly GCF_032444005.1 of Ranitomeya imitator. Classification (NCBI taxonomy): domain Eukaryota; kingdom Metazoa; phylum Chordata; class Amphibia; order Anura; family Dendrobatidae; genus Ranitomeya; species Ranitomeya imitator. The sequence goes on from NC_091284.1 coordinate 121,548,515, forward strand.
ACTGCTGGTCCGGTCGGATGGGTGTCTCTGGTCCGCTGCGGCGCCTCCCATCTTCATTCCAAGACCTCCTCTTCTGATCTTCAGCCACAGCTCTGGCGCAGGCATACTTTGTCTGCCCTGTTGAGGGCAGAGCAAAGTACTGCAGTGCGCAGGCGCCGGGCCTCTCTGACCTTTCCGGCGCCTGCGCACTGCAGTACTTTGTTCTGCCCTCAACAGGGCAGACAAAGTACGCCGGCACCGGAGCCGTGGCTGAAAATCAAAAGAGGACGTCTTGGAATGAAGATGGGAGGCACCGCAGCGGACCAGAGACACCCATCCGACCGGACCAGCAGCGGGACCGCCCCTGGAAGAGTATAATCTAACGTCTTTTTCTCCTCTTTCAGGTAACATCGGGGGCTTATCTACAGCATTGCACAATGCTGTAGATAAGCCCCTGATGCCGGTGGGCTTACCTCACCCGCGATTTTCAGGGTGACAGGTTCCCTTTAATTTATTTATTTAAATCTGTCCAGTGTCAATTTATGAGATAATTATTCTGCAATGCTTCAACGGATCCCAGTGATTCTGAGATTTTTTTCTTGAAATATTGTGTTAGGGCTGGCGGAACGCACCGAGTAAACAGAGAGATGTTATTTGGTGCGTTCGCAGCCTGGGGTCCACCGTGCAGGAGAGAACCTGCTGCAGGCAAATGGCAGCCCTATATGGTGGCAGAAGTGAACTCTGTTACTTCACAGAGTCGCCTAACGAAAGCACTGTGTCCTGTTAACCTCACAGGAGTACACAGCGAATGCCGAGCAGATAGCAGTTGGTGGTTACGCAAACATACAATCTCCTCACCGGAAGAGTCGGTATTCTAGGGCTTTCTTCAGCCGGGGCCCTGAATCCATACACACAATCTCCTCACTGGAGGTGCCGGTATTCTAGGGGCTTATTTCAGCCGGGTCCCTGAACACATACAAACCTAACCACACTGGCGCAAAGCAAATAACTTAGATTTGATGCTAGCGCGGCCATGCAAACCTTTTATAGCTGCAGCAAGTACAGGACCTTCCTAGAAGGACCAATGAGAGGCTTCCACAGAGCCTGAGGAACTTCAGGACCTTCCTGGAGAACCAATGGGTTTTGCTGCAGTATCTAAGCATGTGACCCTCGATCTCCAATGAGAGATCTTACCCTGGGCATGCTCAGAAGGGAAAAAGCTTCTGCTCGCCGCTGCCCAGCACTGGCTTCAATGGCAGAAGCTGGTAAAGCAGCAGTAACCCTTTGCACAGAGTCAGACTGAGCAAGATGCTGGGACCGACGTCTCCGCTGAGCAGGCTCCACTGTGACAGGAGAAGACCGCAGCAGAGAGGGCCTGAGATTCCCCCTGTGCAGAGGCGGGAACTCGACCCCTAACATTTTGTACTTCATGTTAGTGGTAAATTTTGGTCGATATGATTTACGTCTATTTACAAAAATATTGAACATTTTACTAAAAATTAATATATCTTGGTACCGTGTTAGCCAGTAGATAGAAAAATATTTAGAATTGAGAGTCCTCAGTGGTTGATACCTTTTAATGGCTAACTGAAAAGATGGTAACAAATTGCAAGCTTTCGAGACTACACAGGTCTTTGCCTGATGAAGAGACCTGTGTAGTCGCGAAAGCTTGCAATTTGTTACCATCTTTTCAGTTAGCTATTAAAAGGTATCAACCACTCAGGACTCTCAATTCTAAATATTTTACTAAAAATTAAAAAATTTCTCAATTTCAAACTTTCAATTTTTATGCCCTTAAATCAGATAGATATACCATACAAAATAATGAATAAATAACATTTTCCAAATGTCTTCTTTACATCAGCACAATTTGTTAAACATACCATATTTTTCGTATTACAAAATGCTCCGGATTATAAGACACACCCCAAATTTTGAGGAGAAAAATAGGAAAAAATGCTTCTTATAATCCATGCATCTTATTGCTTACCAGGGGTGGTGGCTGGGGTGAAGCGGGATCCCAGGGTCACTTCTTTGGGTTGGCAGGAGTGGGCTGGTGCTCTAGGCTGCAGGTTGGGATGAGGAGGTGGTCCGATGTGCAGCACCCCAAGCCGGGAGATCTCAACGGGCGCACTGCGAAGGACCCACCATTTTTTTCCAGGAAGAATTGGCAGAGGGCCGGGGGATGGAGCTGAAGGGACTGGGGGATGGCAGAGGTAGCGGGGGATCTTGATGCTGGAAATATCTCCTTATTTGTGCAGTTTCTCTGCCCAAAAATATTGTGTGCCAATAGGGGATCAGTTATAAGTTGGGTTACAGCTCTGTTAACTGTTTGGAAAAAAAAATAGTGACGATTTGTAAAATGTACACTGCATTTTGGACATTCATTTTTAATAGTAATCAAAGGCAGACATAAACAAATAAAAATATTTAATACTTTTCAGTGGCACACAAGACAGATACATGAATAATGGTAAGCAAGACCAGGACTGATGATACAGCAACAATTGGTTGGTGGATTTTAGTATGGATTTGCTTTATTGCTTATTTTATTATTGTTTATCGCTTGTGTTTTTGTGAGTTCCGGCTCAGTGGCATCTGTACCAGGACTCACGTCCTGTGCATGCGCCGGCGATATAACAGCACATTGGGCCACCAGTGCTTTGTCGGAGGACTCGTCAAGGTGATTAGATGAGTATTAGTGATGACCAAGCCGCGAGCACATGGCCGCAAATATGTGTTTTGCATACATGCAGTCATGTGCAATGTAGATGGGTACAGTCTTGCTTAATGCAAGTGTACTGAGCGAGGCAGGACACAGTCTAGTAGAAATGTGGTGGGAAGTGTGCAAATTTTATACTTGCGGTTATATGACCACCTGTTCCTGGTACAGGCACCGGAAAATCCTTACAATGCACAGTGCACATGATGTGAGAGTTCACAAGTCTGCAATCACCTAAAGTGACTGCAGACTTGTAGCCTAAGGCCAGATAAGCCCTATAATCCAATTTGGAACCAATGAGATATTATGTATCAATTAGTGTTGAGCATTCCGATACTGCAAATATTGGGTATCGGCCGATATTCGCTGTATCGGAGTTCCGATACTGAGTTCCGATACTTTTACGATATCATATACCGGAATCGGAAGTTCCCATAGTGCAATGATGCACTATAATGGAGTGTGGGCGGTGCGTCGGCAGAGACTGCGTGTCTGTGTGTGCGGGCGGGGTCTGTGCGTGACCGTGGGGGGTCTGTGCGGGCCTTCCGGGGGTCGGTACGGGCCTGCAGGGGGTCTGTGCGGGCCTGCCAGGGGTTTGTGCTGGCCTGCCGGGGGTCTGTTTGGGCCTGCCGGGGGTCTGTGCGGGCTGCCTGGGGTCTGTGCGGGCCTGCCGGGGGTCTGTGCGGGCCTGCCGGGGGTCTGTGCGGGCTGCCGGGGGTCTGTGCGGGCTGCCGGGGGTCTGTGTGGGTCTGCTACAATAACAGTGACTGACACATTAGCCAATGATGGGACAGTAGTAGTCCCATCATCCGGCTAATATCTTGAATGTAAAAAAAAAATCACAAACATACATACTACATACAGCATACAACATACATACAACATACATACTACATTCTACATACATACATACTACATACATACATACAACATACATACATACAGTACATACTACATACATACATGCTACATACATACATACTACATACATACATACATACAACATACATACTACATACATGCAACATACATACTACATACATGCAGCATACATACTACATACATACCACATACATACATACTACATACATACATACTACATACATACTACATACATATAACATACATGCTACATACATACTACATACATACTACATACATATAACATACATGCTACATACATACTACATACATACTACATACATACTACATACATACTACATACATACATACTGCATACATACTACATACATACAACATGCATACTACATGCATACTACATACATACTGTACATGCATACTACATACATACTACATACATACAACACACATACAACATACTACATACATACTACATACATACAACATACTACATACATACTACATACATACTACATACATGCATGCTACATACATACAACATACATATGATATACTACATACAGTGCATACTACATACATGCAACATACTACATACGTGCTACATACATACTTAGAGCATAAATACTTCATATATACTACATACATACTGCATACATACTACATACATACAACATACATACTACATACATACTAGATACATACACTCATACTACATACATACAACATACATACTACATACATACTACATACATACTACATACATACTGCATACATACAACACACTACATACATACTACATACATATTACATACAATACATTCATACATTACATACAATACATACATATAGACGTACAGTACATATAACATAGAGTACATACTCACCATCACTTGTCACTTTGCTACCCGAAGCCAGTGTCACCTGTTAAAAATCTGAAAATAACAAACAATCAATATACTCCCTGATCTGCAGAAATCCACGAGTGTCCCACAATGATCTCCCGTGAAGAACGGCAGCATCAGCTGATGCGACCGCTCTCTAGGGGCTCCAGGATTTACAATGACGGGAGGAAGGTATCCTTCCGCACTGTATTCCTCCACCACTGTAAAAAAAAATAGTCCCACTTTTGGCATTGCTGTGTGAGAAATTTCCCACGCAGCAAATGCCATAAAGTGAGACTCTGAACTATAGTAACCTCTCAGTGATGCACTGCAGGAGCCATTGTCTCCTGTCAGTGTGTCACTGAAGGTCCTATAGAGCAGTGACATCACCCGATGTCACTGTTCTATAGGGGAGATCGTCATGGGACTTTCGTTATTAATTGGATCACGGCGGACAGGTAGTATACGGTTTATTATTTTACATTTTTTGCAGGCGCTGAAGTATGGTAAGTATGGTTAAATAAAGAATATTAAAATACTTTTTTCTGGCTGTGTCGTTATTTTTTTTAACTCTTTCACTACACTAGGATTAATAATGGATATGAGTCTTATTGATGCCTCTCCATTATTAACCCAGCTTAATGTCACCTTACAATAGCAAAGTGACATTAACCCCTTATTACCCCATATCCCACCGCTACACGGGAGTGGGAAGAGAGGGGCTAAGTGCCAGAATTGGCGCATCTTACAGATGCGCCATTTCTGGGGCGGCTGTGGACTGGTATTTGTAGCCAGGGGGCAATATCCATGGCCCCTCTCTAGGCTATGAATATCTGCCTTCAGTCACTGGCTTTCCCACTCTGGCGGAGAAAATTGCGCGGGAGCCCAAGCCAATTTTTTCCATGATTTAACCCTTTATTTTAACAGCTAAATCCCCAAAATTTTACACACATACACTTGTAACATTACTAATGAGGAATATGTAAAAAAAATAAGGGATATGAAATGGTTTACTGTATGTACACCATGTCCCATATCATGTCGGGTTTGGGAAGGAGATAGCAAAAGCCGGCAATTGAATTATCGGCTTTTCTGCTATCTAGCTCTGTATGAAATATACATGTACATATATATATATATATATATATATATACAGTATATATATATATGTGTGTGTGTCTCACTCACATATATATATACATATAGACTGTATATACAGTTAGGGCCAGAAATATTTGGACAGTGACACAAGTTTTGTTATTTTAGCTGTTTACAAAAACATGTTCAGAAATACAATTATATATATAATATGGGCTGAAAGTGCACACTCCCAGCTGCAATATGATAGTTTCCACATCCAAATCGGAGAAAGGGTTTAGGAATCATAGCTCTGTAATGCATAGCGTCCTCTTTTTCAAGGGACCAAAAGTAATTGGACAATGGACTCTAAGGGCTGCAATTAACTCTGAAGGCATCTCCCTCGTTAACCTGTAATCAATGAAGTAGTTAAAAGGTCAGGGGTGGATTCCAGGTGTGTGGTTTTGCATTTGGAAGCTGTTGCTGTGAGCAGACAACATGCGGTCAAACGAACTCTCAATTGAGGTGAAGCAGAACATCCTGAGGCTGAAAAAAAAGAAAAAATCCATCAGAGAGATAGCAGACATGCTTGGAGTAGCAAAATCAACAGTTGGGTACATTCTGAGAAAAAAGGAATTGACTGGTGAGCTTGGGAACTCAAAAAGGCCTGGGCGTCCACGGATGACAACAGTGGTGGATGATCGCCGCATACTTAATTGGGGGAAGAAGAACCCGTTCACATCATCAACTGAAGTCCAGAACACTCTCAGTGAAGTAGGTGTATCTGTCTCTAAGTCAACAGTAAAGAGAAGACTCCATGACAGTAAATACAAAGGGTTCACATCTAGATGCAAACCATTCATCAATACCAAAAATAGACAGGCCAGAGTTAAATTTGCAGAAAAACACCTCAAGAAGCCAGCTCAGTTCTGGAAAAGTATTCTATGGACAGATGAGACAAAGATCAACCTGTACCAGAATGATGGGAAGAAAAAAGTTTGGAGAAGAAAGGGAACGGCCCATGATCCAAGTCACACCACATCCTCTGTAAAACATGGTGGAGGCAACGTGATGGCATGGGCATGCATGGCTTTCAATGGCACTGGGTCACTTGTGTTTATTGATGACATAAGAGCAGACAAGAGTAGCCGGATGAATTCTGAAGTGTACCGGGATATACTTTCAGCCCAGATTCAGCCAAATGCTGCAAAGTTGATTGGACGGCGCTTCATAGTACAGATGGACAATGACCCCAAGCATACATCCAAAGCTACCCAGGAGTTCATGAGTGCCAAAAAGTGGAACATTCTGCAATGGCCAAGTCAATCTCCAGATCTAAACCCAATTGAGCATGCATTTCACTTGCTCAAATCCAGACTTAAGACGGAAAGACCCACAAACAAGCAAGACCTGAAGGCTGCGGCTGTAAAGGCCTGGCAAAGCATTAAGAAGGAGGAAACCCAGCGTTTGGTGATGTCCATGGGTTCCAAACTTAAGGCAGTGATTGCCTCCAAAGGATTTGCAACAAAATATTGAAAATAAAAATATTTTGTTTGGGTTATGTTTATTTGTCCAATTACTTTTGACCTCCTAAAATGTGGAGTGTTTGTAAAGAAATGTGTACAATTCCTACATTTTCTATCAGATATTTTTGTTCAACCCTTCAAATTAAACGTTACAATCTGCACTTGAATTCTGTTGTAGAGGTTTCATTTTAAATCCAATGTGGTGGCATGCAGAGCCCAACTCGCGAAAATTGTGTCACTGTCCAAATATTTCTGGCCCTAACTGTATGTTTTAACGAATATTTGAGCCCATGGATCCATTGTATGTCCGTTTTGCAAGCCGGTGAGAAGATCTCGCTGTACGAATGCAATACGGATTACATACGGAGGATGACATGTGCAAAATACGCTGCCACACCCTGCCTACGGATGACATACTGATCACTATTTTGGGAACATTTAAAAAACGGACCATATTTTCATACGCCTAGAGTGACGCCGGCCTAAGAGTTGCAAACCTACACTGCCTCTAAAAACCACGATTCTTGCAGCGGCATGCTCTTCCATCCGGTTTGCGTTTACTTGGACCATCATTTATTTTTCAACAGGACAATGACCCCAAACACACCTCCAGGCTGTGTAAGGGCTATTTCACCAAGAAGGAGAGTGATGGGGTGCTACGCCGGATGACCTGGCCTCCACAGTCACCAGACCTGAACCCAATCGAGATGGTTTAGGGTGAGCTGGACTGCAGAGTGAAGGCAAAAGGGCCAACAAGTGCTAAGCATCTCTGGGAACTCCTTCAAGATTGTTGGAAGACCATTCTCGGTGACTACCTCTTGAAGCTCATCAAGAGAATGCCAAGAGAGTGCAAAGCAGTCATCAAAGCAAAAGGTGGCTACATTGAAGAACCTAGAATATTAGACATATTTTCAGGTGTTTCACACTTTCTTGTTAAGTATATAATTCCACATGTGTTAATTCATAGTTGTGATGCCTTCAGTGTGAATGCACAATTTTCATGGTCATGAAAATACAGAAAAATCTTTAAATGGGAAGGTGTGTCCAAACTTTTGGTCTGTACTATATATATATATGTATATAAAAAATTGTAGAGGTATGCCTCATACACATCCTATAAAGATTATGAATAAGGGTATCATACACACCCTGGAAAAATTAAGTGCGAGGACTGCATGATGACCCTCTCAAAATTTGGAGCGAGTGCCGCATGATAACCTTCTAAAAATTTGGAATGAGTGCGCATGATGACCCTCTAACAATTTTGAGCAAGGGCCACGTGATGACCCTCTAAAGATTTGGAGCGATTGCTTCATGATGACATTCTAAGGCTATGTGCAACCGTTCATGTTTTTTGCGTTTTTTCATGTTTTTTCACTAGAAAAACGTGAAAAAACGCTCACATTAAGCATCCTATTTGTAGAATGCATTCCGCATTTTTTGTGCACATACTGCATTTTTTTCTGCGGCGGAATCGCATTCCGGAAAAAAACGCAGCATGTTCATTCTTTGTGCGGAATCGCGGGGATTCCGCACACATAAGAATGCATTGATCCGCTTACTTCCGGCATGGGGCTATGCAACCATTCGGGAAGTAAGCAGATCATGGGCGGATGATACCCAGGGTAGAGGAGAGGAGACTCTCCTGCAGGCCCTGGGTACCATATAATTGTTAAAAAAAAAGAATTAAAATAAAAAATCATGATATTCTCACCTTCCGGCATCCCCCACAGCTTTCCCGCTCTTTGCGATGCTCCGGTCCTGGTAATGCATTGCGAAAAGGACCTGTGATGATGTAGCGGTCTCGCAAGACCGTACATCATCTGGGGTCATGCCGCAAAGCATTACTGGGACCGGAGCATCGCGAGGAGCGGGAAGCCTGCCGGGGGATGCCGGAAGGCGAGAATATCATGATTTTTTTTTTTATTATTATTTTTAACACTGCATAGGCAGCATCAATAGTAATAAGTTGGTTACACTTGTCAAACCCTATGTCAACCTGTCAATCAGTTTTCCAAGCAATGCTACAGATCGCTTGTAAAACACTAGCATTCTGCAAGCTAATTACGCTTGTAAAACACTAGTGTTTAGCGGGAAAATGCATGCCAATTCCGCATGCGATATACCCACTGCAGGAGTTGCAGAATTGGCGCAAAAATTTCCGCAGCAATTCTGCAACGTGTGCACTTAGCCTAAAACTTTTGAGAGTGTGCCGCATGATGACCCTATACAAATTATGAGTAAGGACTGCCTGATGACCCACTACAAATTGTGATTGAGGGCCTCCTCATGACACTCTAAAAATTTGAAGCCAGTGCTGCATTATGACCCTCTGTAAATTTGTAGCAAGAACCGCATGATAACCATTTAAAAATTTGGAGCGAGGGCCACATGATGATCCTGCTGATATAGCGGAGGAGGAGAATAAAAAGAAGAAACCATGAACCACATATACCCTTTCTTGGGTGGTAAGGGATGCATGGGAATGCATCAGAAAAGAAAGAAACATTTGAACTGGCTTTATGTTCCGCTGCTGTCATCTGGTGGGGTTGAGAAGTCTGTACCAATCCATGCCTTGTTTATCTTGATGAGTGAGCATTTTCAGTTAACAGGCGAATGCACCTATCAGTTATTATGTCCCAGGCGGCAATAAAAACTTGCTCTGACAAAACACTAGAGGAAGGGCAGGCCTGCACCTCCAAGGCATAGATGGACAGTTCATGCAATGTTTCCAGCTTAGATATTTGTACGGTACAGAGGAATCACGGAGGACACTGGTACGGTCGGCTAGGTACTCCCACACCATCTTCCAAAACTTTTCCCTACTTGTTGGACTGCCCTGTGCATCAGGGCCTGGGCACTGAAAGGGTCTAATGAACTAGTCCAAGACCTTTGATAGTGTTCCACTGCCTCTGTTGGACCTGGTGTGTATCTCTCTTGTCTCTCCTCCTTTATCGCCCAAAGATCTATGATCTCTGCTGCCAGCGTTGTCAGGAGTTTTTGACTAGGGCATTCTAGTACTGCATCTTTTTATTAGCACTCTTGGCTGCAGGAAGGAGATGTGCAAAGTTCTCCTTGTAGCGTGGGTCGAGAAGGATGAACAACCAGTAAACTGTGGTGGCCAAAATGCGTATAACGTGACACTCATGAGAAAATTAGTGGGACATAAAGTCAGCCAAGTCTGCCAGACTCCCAACAGACTAAAACAAGATAGAAACATTAACTAACAAATACCCTGCAGTAAAATAAATAAACAGCAATAGTGCGTAAAATAATAAAGGGTACTTAGTTAACATAATTTATATTATAAACAATGCAAAAGCCATCCACCACATCACGGTGGCCCTAATCGGGATGGTCCTAAATTCTAATATTGAAACCTTACTGTTTGTCAATTGACTTGCATGTGGATAAGGGCTGAGAAGGACTGAACCCGGCTATTAGACATACAGACATGGGGAATCACATGATCATAATGCACAGTGTGCAGTTGGTGAAATGTAGCATTCCTGCCCACTTGTCCATGTGTTGGCCGTTAAGTAAACCTTCCCAGTATCTGTGTTGGTCAGGGCATTGGTGATGTTATGGGACATGTGCTGGTGTAAGGTGGGGACGGCACACTGGGAAAAATAGTAGTGTCTGCGGACCGATTACCAAGAGTAGGCCACTGCCATGTGGTTGTGGAAAGCATTACTGTCCACAAGCCTAAACGGCAACATTTCCAGGGCAAGCAGTATGGAAATATGCCCTTTTAGTGTCTGTGCCTCTGGGTGGATGGGTCACTGGGTATTTTCATTTGCATTGCAAATTCTTGGGTAGGGATAGCTGAATGCTAAGACTAAGAATTGGACGTGGTTGCTGATGATGCTTCCGAATGCGCAACGACAGGTGCAGGGCTGAAAGCATCCACGCCTGCATCCTGGACAGGAATTGGCAAGAATGTACAATTGTGTTCAAAAGTGTACATACCCCGGACAAATTTTTGCTTTTTTGGCCTTTTTTCATAGAATATGAATGATAACGACAAAACTTTTTCTCCACTCATGGTTAGTGGATGGGTAAAGCCATTTATTGTCAAACTACTGTGTATTCCCTTTTTAAATCATAATGACAACCCAAAACATCCAAATGACCCTGGTCACGTACCCTGGGGATTTTGGCCTGATACCATGCCCAGAAGTTGACACAAATGGGTTTGAATGGCTTCTAAAGATAACATCTTCACCTGTGACCTGCTCGCTTTAATCAGTGTGTGTGTATAAAAGCTGAGTGAATTTCTGGGATCCAGACAGGCTCTTGCATCTTTCATCCAGCCACTGATGTTTCTGAAAAGCATGGGGAAAGTAAAACATTGTCAACGGATCTATATGACAAGGTAGTTGAACTGTATTAAAGAAGAAAAGGATACAAAAAGATATCCAAGGAATTGATAATGCCAGTCAGCAGCATTCAAACTGTGATTTACAAATGGAAAATCAGGGGTTATATAAAAACAAATCCACGGTCAGGTAGACCAGCAAAAATTTCATCCACAACTGCCAGGAAAATTGTTTGGGATGCAAAGAAAAACCCACAAATAGCACCTGCTGAAATACTGGACTCTCTGAAAACTAGCGGTGGGGCCGTTTCAAGACACACAATAACGAGGCACTTGAAGAAAAATGGGCTGCATGTTCGCATCTCTAGAAGAAAGCCATTACTGTGCAAATGCCACAAAGTATCTCACCTACAATGTGCAAAACAGCATAGAGAGAAGCCTCAAAACTTCTGGAACAAGGTAATAATGGAATGGAATGATGAGACCAAAATTTTACTTTTTGGCCACAATCATAAACGATATATTTAGAGAGAGGTTAACAGGGCCTATGATGAAAGGAACACCGTTCCTACTGTAATGGACGGAGGTGAATCTCTGATGTTTTGGGGATATGTGAGCTACAAAGGCACAGGAATTATGGTCAAAGTTGAAGGAAAGATGAATGCAGCACATTATCAGCAAATACTGGAGGCAATTTTGCAATCATCAGCCTGGAAGCTGCGCATGGGACGTAGTTGGATGTTCCAACATGAAACGATCCAAAATACAAGGCCAAGTCGACCTGTCATTTGCTACAGCAGAACAAAGTGAAGGTTCTAGAGTGGCTATCTCAGTCTCCTGACCTCAATATCATTGAGCCACTCTGGGGAGATCTCAAGTGCACAGTTCATGCTAGGCAGCCCAGGAATTTACAGTAACTTGAAGCTTTTTGGCCAAGAAGAGTGGGCAGCTTTACCATCTGTGAAAATAAAGAACCTAATCCACAACTATCACAAAAGACTTCAAGCTGTTATTGATGTTAGAGGGGGAAATACACGGTATTAAGAAATAGGGTATGTGAATTTGTGATCAGCGTCATTTGGATGTTTTGAGTTGTCATTATGATTTAAAAAGAGAAAACACAATAGTTTGACAATAAATGGCTTCACCCAACTACTAACCATTAGTGAAGAAAAAGTTTTGTCGTTATCATTCATATTCTTTGAAAAAAGGTCAAGAAATTAAAAATCCTGTGGGGTTATGTAAACTTTTGAGCACAACTGTGCCATAGGGAATGAGGGAGTGGTGTCACCTGCAGACACTGATTGTGGACTCAGGCTAATCGGGTGCTTTGATGACATGTGCCTGAGCATGCTGGTGGTGGTCAAGCTGTGAGTGGTCAGGCCCCTGCTGTTCTTCGCATGGCACAGGTTGCAAAGGACCATTCTTTTATTGTCCGCACATTCTTTAGAAAAGTGCCAGACTGGGGAACAGCTAACCCTTGTTCTAGGAACTTGCCGCATGTGAGTGCTCTGGGGAACAGTTGCCCACCTTTTCACACTGGCCACCTCACCTCACCTCACTGACTCTTCTTGCCTGTTGCAGTGCTGGAGATCCCTCCTATTCTGCGGTGCTGTCCTTGCTCTTCATGGCACCTTCCCAGGTTTAGTCAATGACTTCATCATCCTCCACCCAGTCTTCTATTTCCGTACTCTGGTCCATCTGACTTGTTGACTTGTGGTCAACTGTGTCTCATCATTATCTACCTCTTGAGACACTAATTGCCATTCCACACCATCATCTTCTTCTGACCATGGCTGCTCAAATATTTGGGCATCAGGACGCATGATCTCCTCATGTCCCTCTTGAAACCTGCATGGCGAGAGGCCAGAATCAATAAATGGAAATGTAAAGAGCTCCTCAGGCTGTCCAAGTGTAGAATCACTTGTCTTCTGGGACTCACCTTGATGATAGGAAGGAGGATCAGGGTGAGGATCATGTGGTCCAGAGTCTTGGCTAGTAAGAATGAACCATGTGGAAGACAGGGTGGTGCTGCAAAACATACTGGAAGCATTATCTGCTATCCAACTCACCACCTGTTCACACTGTTCTGGCTTCAAGAGTGGTGTCCCCCGTCCCCCCTCCCTGTGAAGTGGAACATGAAGCTACATCTTGTGGATGAGCATGTTTGTTGTACTCCTGCAGCAGGCATAGTTTTGCTTGGCACATGTCCTTTGTGTGCACCATCAGCAGCTCGTATTTTCCCTGTCCCTTACCTCACACTTTGCATTTTAAATTAGGTATACAGGTCCTTCTCAAAAAATTAGCATATAGTGTTAAATTTCATTATTTACCATAATGTAATGATTACAATTAAACTTTCATATATTATAGATTCATTATCCACCAACTGAAATTTGTCAGGTCTTTTATTGTTTTAATACTGATGATTTTGGCATACAACTCCTGATAACCCAAAAAACCTGTCTCAATAAATTAGCATATTTCGCCCATCCAATCAAATAAAAGTGTTTTTTAATAACAAACAAAAAAACCATCAAATAATAATGTTCAGTTATGCACTCAATACTTGGTCGGGAATCCTTTGGCAGAAATGACTGCTTCAATGCGGCGTGGCATGGAGGCAATCAGCCTGTGACACTGCTGAGATGTTATGGAGGCCCAGGATGCTTCAATAGCGGCCTTAAGCTCATCCAGAGTGTTGGGTCTTGCGTCTCTCAACTTTCTCTTCACAATATCCCACAGATTCTCTATGGGGTTCAGGTCAGGAGAGTTGGCAGGCCAATTGAGCACAGTAATACCATGGTCAGTAAACCACTTACCAGTGGTTTTGGCACTGTGAGCAGGTGCCAGGTCATGCTGAAAAATGAAATCTTCATCTCCATAAAGCATTTCAGCCGATGGAAGCATGAAGTGCTCCAAAATCTCCTGATGGCTAGCTGCATTGACCCTGCCCTTGATGAAACACAGTGGACCAACACCAGCAGCTGACATGGCACCCCACACTATCACTGACTGTGGGTACTTGACACTGGACTTCAGGCATTTTGGCATTTCCTTCTCCCCAGTCTTCCTCCAGACTCTGGCACCTTGATTTCCGAATGACATGCAAAATTTGCTTTCATCAGAAAAAAGTACTTGGGACCACTTAGCAACAGTCCAGTGCTGCTTCTCTGTAGCTCAAAAGTGGCTTTACCTGGGGAATGCGGCACCTGTAGCCCATTTCCTGCACACGCCTGTGCACGGTGGCTCTGGATGTTTCCACACCAGACTCAGTCCACTGCTTCCTCAGGTTCCCCAAGGTCTGGAATCGGTCCTTCTCCACAATCTTCCTCAGGGTCCGGTCTCCTCTTCTCGTTGTACAGCGTTTTCTGCCACATTGTTTCCTTCCAACAGACTTACCATTGAGGTGCCTTGATACAGCACTCTAGGAACAGCCTATTTGTTGAGAAATTTCTTTCTGGGTCTTACCCTCTTGCTTGAGGGTGTCAATGATGGCCTTCTTGACATCTGTCAGGTCGCTAGTCTTACCCATGATGGGGGTTTTGAGTAATGAACCAGGCAGGGAGTTTATAAAAGCCTCAGGTATCTTTTGCATGTGTTTAGAGTTAATTAGTTGATTCAGAAGATTAGGGTAATAGGTCGTTTAGAGAACCTTTTCTTGATATGCTAATTTATTGAGACAGGTTTTTTGGGTTATCAGGAGTTGTATGCCAAAATCATCAGTATTAAAACAATAAAAGACCTGACAAATTTCAGTTGGTGGATAATGAATCTATAATAAATGAAAGTTTAATTGTAATCATTACATTATGGTAAATAATGAAATATAACACTATATGCTAATTTTTTGAGAAGGACCTGTATAATATATGCTTGAAAGCATTTGGATGTTAATAGGGAAAAGAAAATATGTAGCCTTGAATAGGACTTTTGTTTCTTAAGTTGGAGCAGTATACTGAGGCAATAAACTTTGCTTATATACCTTTAATCCAAAACTATCCATCCTGCACTAGCTATCCCTACACTAAAATACAGATCACAGCGGTTTTATTACAGAAAATACATTATGTATCCCTGAAAAGGACTTTTCCTTTTAGGTTGCAGCACGATATCTATAGAATGATATTAACCCCTGCCTATATGCCTTTAATCCAAAACTATGCCTCCACCACCAGCAATCCTTACACTGAATATAGGTGACAGTGGTTTTACTAGAAAAAGGACACTATCTAGCCTTAAAAAGGAGTTTTGTTTTAATGGTGTAGCAGCGGTATACAATTACTTCAGTAGCAATATTAAACACTGCCTATATGCCTGTTCTAAAATAAACTCACCCTCCCTTCCAGAGGAGAGTGTGCCGAGCATTGCATCTCCGGGTCTTATATAAGATCCCATGATGTGATATGGCAGGCTAATCACAGTTATGTGCGTAGCCAACATAGCATTACCGTGTATGGCAGGCAATCCATGCATGTTTATTGGCTGTCTAACAGGCGTGAAACATGTGGGGTGAGGACTCAAGCATGGTGCTCAAGCACCTGCGATACTCGATTGGATAACGAGCATACTTGATCACCCCGATGCTCTAGCAGGTATCAATCAGGACTGAGCACATTTACTCATCTCTAGTGAGTAATCATACAGCATGGGAGCTATTGTTAGGACCATTATACAGAATGTGAGCAAATATGGGGGCCATTATACAGTATTGGAGTTACTGTGGGGTCATTACACAGTTTGTGGATTAACGTTGGGCCATTATTCAATGTGGGAGCTAATGTAAGGAAATTATACAGCATGAGAGATTATGTGGGGCCATTATACAGGGTGGGAGCTAATGTGGGGTCATTATACAGCAAGGGAGCTATTGTTGGGCCATTGTACAGAATGTAATCTATTACAGGGTCATTATAAACCATGGGAGCTAATGTGGAGCCATTATACAGCATGGGAACTAATATGGGGACATTATACAATGTGAGAGCTAATTTTGGGCTATTACACAGAGTGGGAGATAATGTGAGGTTGTTATACAATGTGAGAGCCTATGTGGGGCTATTTTACTGCATGGGAACTAATGAGGGGTTATTATACAGCATGGGAGTTAATGTGGGACCATTATACAGCATGGGAACTATTGTGGGGCCATTATACGGTGTGGAAGTTTATGTGGGGTCATTATACAGTGTGGGAGCCTATGTGGAGCTATTATATAGCATGTAAGCTAATGTGTGGCCATAATACAGCATTGCAGCTAACTTGGGACCATTATGCAGCATGGGAGCTAATGTGGGGCCATTATACAGTGTGGGAGCTTATGCAGGGTTATTATACAGGGCTATTATGGGACCATTATACAGCATGGGAGCTAAAGTAGGACCATTATGAAGCATGGTAGCTAATGTAGGGACCATTATTGTTTAACTAAAGATCTGCAAAACCCTAGAACATGCACTCATCATCTCCGACGGCAACCTCCTACTTTGTGGCCTCCCTTCTAACTCTCTTGCACCCCTACAATCTATTCTAAACTCTTCTGCCTGACTAATCCATTAATCCCACCACTATTCCATGGCCTTTCCCCTCTGTCAATCCCTTCCTTGGCTCCCCATTATCCAGAGACTTCAGTTCAAAACCTTAACCATGGCATACAAAGCCATTCACAATCTGTCTCCTCCATACATCTGTGACATCATTTCCCGGTACTTACCTGCAAGCAATCTCCGATCCTTACAAGATCTCCTTCTCTACTCCCCTCTCATCTCCTCTTACCACAATCACATACAAGTTTTCTCCTGCGTATCCCCCCTACTCTGGAACTCTCTACCCCAACATATCAGACTTTCGCCTACCATGGAAAACCTTCTAAAGGAACCTAATGACCTACCTCTTCAGACAAGCCTACAGTCTGCAGTAACCACCAATCTGCTGCCTGACCAGTTCTACCCTCACCTACTGTATCCTCACTCATCCCTTGTACAGGGTGGGCCATTTATATGGATACACCTGGGTGCGCCATGTATATGGATACACCTAAATTAAATGGGAATGGTTGGTGATATCAACTTCCTGTTTGTGGCACATTAGTATATGGGAGGGGGAAAACTTTTCAAGTTGGGTGGTGACTATGGTGGCCATTTTGAAGTCGGCCATTTTTTAATGCAACTTTATAAATGGCCCACCCAGGTGTATCCATATAAATGGCCCATCCTGTAGATTGTGAGCCCTTGCAGGCAGGGTCCCCTCTCCTCCTGTACCAGTCATGACTTCTATTGTTTAAGATTATTGTACTTGTTTTTATTATGTATACCCCTCCTCACATGTCAAGCGCCATGAAATAAATGGCGCTATAATAATAAATACTAATAATTATACAGTGTAGGAGCTAATGTGCAACTGTTATACAGAGTAGGTGGTAATGTGGGGCCATTGTATAGTGTGGGAGATAATTTGGGGCCTTTACACAGTATGGGAGCTAATGTGGGCCATTATAAAGTGTGTGAGTTAATGTGCGGCCATTATACAGTGTGGGAGCTATTGTGGGGATATTATACAGCATGGGAGCTAATGTGGGGATATTATACCGCATGGGAGCTAATGTGGGGCCAATATACAGCATGGTAGCTAATGTGGGCCATTATGCAGCATAGGAGCTAATACGGGGGCCATTATAAAGTGTGGGAGCTAATGTGGGGCCATTATGCAGCATGAAAGATAATGTTGGCCCATTATACAGAGTGGTAGATAATGTGAAGCTGTTATGCAGCATGGGAGCTAATGTGGGCCATTATAAAGCTTGGGAGCTAATGAGGGGCCAGTATAAAGTGTGAGAGCTAATACGGGACCATTATACAGCGTGGGAGCTAATGTTGGGACTGTTTACAGCATGGGAGCTATTGTGGGGCCGTTATACAACTTGGGAGTTAATGTGGGGCCATTATATAGCGTGGGACCTAAGGTGGAGTAATTAGAAAAATATTTAGAATTGAGAGTACTCAGTGGTTGATACCTTTTAATGGCTACCTGAAAAGATGGTAACAAAATGCAACCTTTCGAGACTACTCTGATGTCTTCATCAGGCATAGAATAATACAAAATCTGAAGAGTCACATATTTATACACAGATAAGACAAGTGACTTGCAGCAGAATTAGCATTATGGGAGAGGGAAAATTATCTATAACAGTACTGTGATCTCATATATGTTCTACCATTTATATGTTTAGCATATGACAGTAATATCAGTGTTGCTCTAGCAAAGCTATAATATTCCTTAGCACTTTACACACATTATCATCGTTGTCCCCATTGGGGTTCACAATCTAAATTCCCTATCAGTATGTTTTTGGAGAGTGGGAGGAAACCAGAGAACCTGGAGGAAACCCACACAAACACGGGGAGAGCATACAAACTCCTTGCAGATATTGTCCATGGTGGGATTTGAACATAGAACCCCAACGCTGCAAGGCTAGCATTATCATCTGCTGAGATTCCCCTCTACCCACAGTAATTGTGCACTATTGTATTTTGCAATCAAGATTACTGGTTAGGGTCCTACTCAGATGATTGCTTAAGTTTTTGAGCAATGTATATATTTTTTTACTGTATGGTTTTTCACAGCAACTCCAGATGCTGTGTAAAGCTATCGGTTTTCAAGTATAACCATCATTGTTTATCGCTAGACTAACGAGCTACCTCTTTGCCATAAGCTACCAGTGATCATGATTCTAGTACATGATTCTGTGTAATCTACATCTGCTGCTTCTTGTACCGGGGCACTAACAGATGATCAGTGATGCTCAGCCATGTATTCACTGATTTTGCATTTATCAATTAAGTTAATCAGCCACAATAAGCTTAATGATTAGTCATATTAGCTGATTTCTGATGCTCTGTAGTGACTAATTAATAATTAGCTCAAGTGAGGTTATGTCTTTGCTTGTCACAGTGTCACTTGAAGAAACTTCAAACATTCAGCTAGAAGTACACTGCCTCTTTTTTTGTGTGTGTTCTATGTGTGACATAAGGCCCCTTCACATTAAGCGACGCTGCAGCGATACCGACAACGATCCGGATCGCTGCAGCGTCGCTGTTTGGTCGCTGGAGAGCTGTCACACAGACCGCTCTCCAGCGACCAACGATGCCGGTAACCAGGGTAAACATCGGGTAACTAAGTGCAGGGCCGCGCTTAGTAACCCGATGTTTACCCTGGTTACCATCCTAAAAGTTAAAAAAAACAAACAGTACATACTTACCTACAGCTGTCTGTCCTCCAGCGCTGTGCTCTGCACTCCTCCTGTACTGGCTGTGAGCACAGCGGCCGGAAAGCAGAGCGGTGACGTCACCGCTCTGCTTTCCGGCTGACCGACGCTCACAGCCAGTACAGGAGGAGTGCAGAGCACAGCGCTGGAGGACAGACAGCTGTAGGTAAGTATGTACTGTTTGTTTTTTTTTACTTTTAGGATGGTAACCAGGGTAAACATCGGGTTACTAAGCGCGGCCCTGCACTTAGTTACCCGATGTTTACCCTGGTTACCAGTGAAGACATCGCTGGATTGGTGTCACACACGCCGATCCAGCGATGTCAGGAGGAGTCCAGCGACGAAATAAAGTTCTGGACTTTATTCAGCGACCAACGATCTCCCAGCAGGGGCCTGATCGTTGGTCGCTGTCACACATAACGATTTTGTTAACGATATCGTTGCTACGTCACAAAAAGCAACGATATCGTTAACAATATCATTATGTGTGAAGGTACCTATAGGTTTGATCACTTGCTTAGTGTTGCTGTTATTATTTTGCAGCAATCAGTGATGGCTACAGTGGCTTGACCTGGGCCCACTGATTGGACACTGATGGTATATCCTAATAATACATGTGTATTGAAATAACCCTTTAAAACAGTGGTGGGGAATTTCCATCTCGCAATGTCATTTCGTTCATCCTCAGGCATTTTCTCGGGGAGCTGCAGTGATTGGACTGCAGGCCCAATTTTTCCAGCTGTACTACATCTGATGCTGGCCAGTGCCAGAGCCAGGAAGTTTATAGTGGGTGAAGTTAATGCACTTAGTGCTCCAGCTTATGTGTTGTATGCATCAGTAGTAGTGTCAGCTATGTGATGCAAACATAAGAGACTCTGTGTCTCCAATACTACACCAGTACTATAATACTATATCCGTCGGCATTGGAATTAAATGAAATACTATGGAAGGAGACCCAGAAAAACCTCACTGCTGACATAAAATAACATAAAAAAAGCTAGACTGCAGTTTGCCAAAATGTACATGAGTAAGCTAAAATCCTTCTCAGAAAGTCTTTTGGACAGATGAGACCAAAATAGAGCCTTTTGTTTTGAAAAGAACATAGTACCTACAGTCAAATATGATGAAGGTTCAAAGATGTTTTGGGGGGTGTTTTGCTACCTCTGGGGACAACGATCCCAAACATACTTCAAGAAGCACCCAGAAATGGATGGAAACGAAGTGCTGGAAAGTTCTGAAGTGGCCAACAATGAGCCCGGATCTAAATGCTATTGAACACCCAAGAAGAGATCTTAACCCCTTAACCCCCAAGGGTGGTTTGCATGTTAATGACCGGGCCAATTTTTACAATTCTGATCACTGTCCATTTATCAAGTAATAACTCTGGAAGGCTTCCATGGATCCTGATGATTCTGACATTTTCTCATGACATATTTTACTTCACGGTAGTGGTAACATTTCTTTGATATGACTTGCGTTTATTTGTGAAAAAAAACGGAAATTTGGCAAAAATTTTGAAAATTTTGTAATTTTCCAACTTTAAATTTTCATGCCCCTGAATCACAGAGGTATGTCACACAAAACACTTAATAAGTATTATTATTTCCCACATGTCTACTTTATATCAGCACAATGTTGGAACCAAAATGGTTTTTTGTTTGGAAGTTATAAGGGTTAAAAGTTGACCAGCGATTTCTCATTTTTATAACACCATTTTTTTTTATTGACCACATCACATTTGAAGTCACTTTGAGGGGTCTATATAATAATAAATTCCCAAAAGTGACACCATTCTAAAAACTGCACCCGTTAAGATGCTCAAAACCACATTCAAGAAGGTTATTAACCCTTAAGGAGCTTCACAGGAATTTTTGGAATGTTTAAAAAAAATGAACATTTAACTTTTTTTCACAAAAAATTTACTTCAGATCCAATTTGTTTTATTTTACCAAGGGTAACAGGAGAAATTGGACCCCAAAAGTTGTACAATTTGTCCTGAGTATGCCGATACCCCATATGTGGGGGTAAACCACTGTTTGGGTGCATAGCAGAGCTTCGAAGAGAAGGAGCGCCGTTTGACTTTTCAATGCAAAATTGGCTGGAATTGAGATTGGACGCCATGTTGCATTTGGAGAGCCCATGATGTGCCTAAACATTGGAAACCCCCCCACAAGTAACACCATTTTGGAAAGTAGACCCCCTAAGGAAGTTATCTAGATGTGTGGTGAGCACTTTGAACCCCCAAGTGCTTCACAGAAGTTTTTAATGTAGTGTTAGGGTTTGCGGAACGCACCAAATAAATATAATAATAAGGTGCGCTCGCAACCCGGGGTCCAGCGTGTAGAGATGGTAACTGCTGCTCGGTAATGGCGTACACAATATGGCGGTATAGAACCGAACACACACGGGTTAACCATCACCCAGAGTGTACTGCAGCGAGCTCTGTTACTTCACAGAACTGCTTAAGTAAATTTAGCACACAGAGTGCACGCGAGGTCGCAAAGGTGAATGCCACTAACAAACGCTAACTGGAGAGATGTAGCGCACTGGGTGCACGCGGCGTTGCACAGGCGAATGCCAATAACTGATGCTAACTATCGTGAAGTGAGAACTGAGTTCACAGTGGTGCATAGGCAATGTCACTACTTGGCGCTGTGTCAAACTCCAATCACCCTATTCACATACACAACCAGAGGGTAGGGGATCATTAGGAGCTTTCACCAGAGCCATAAACGCTTGCACACACACACCATGATTATAGGATATACTAACGCACGGCCGTGCTATCCTTTTATAGCCGTAGCTTTCCGGGACCTTGCCAAATGACCAATCCAAGCTGCTTGAGGACCTGGGCATGTGACCTCCGACCACCAATGGTTGGTCGTCTCACAGCATGCTCAGAAGGCACAAAGCAGGACCTAGTTCCAGTAACATCTCCCCGCCGCTGACTAATGCTGGTTGCTATAGCTGGACCAGATGAGGCAGCAGCAACCAGATGCACAGCATTAGCCTGAGCAAGATGCTGGGACCGGCAGTGGCAGTGTCACTTATGTGACATATATGTTGTCGCAGTTTCTCCTTTGTGATGTACTCAGCAGTCTCAGCGTAAACTAAGTGATGCATTTACAGCAGCCTCAGTGTATCTTATGTGATGTGTACAAGAGCCTCAGGGTATCCTATATGATGTGTACTGCAGTCTCGGTATCTCCTATGTGATATATATACTGCAGACATTCGATTACTTGAGTTCGATATATGTTACATAAGCAGTTATGATTTTTCTGACGTTGAGGAGACAAGATTTGAAATATGCATCTGTGTTTAAAACACTGTACTGCAGCAAGTTGTTCTTTTCAACACTTACCATCACAATCACCTGTGCTCCCGACTGACCAACGCAAACCTGCAGAAGCAGTCATGAACAGAAACATCATCCATACCACCTAATATTACAAACCTCATCAAAAAGGAGAAATTCCAGCCATCACATTAGGGGTGAGTCAATTAAATGTTTGACCACATAGTAGGGCAATTTTTAAGTTAATAATTTTGTATGGCCTGCAATTGAAGTTATAAATATCTAAAATATCAGAATAGCCATTGTCAGAAAAATGTTTCCCACCTAATCTTTAACATATAAATATCATCGTTATCTCTGACTTAGAATCATAGAATCATAGAATCATAGAGTTGTAAGGGACCTCCTGGGTCATCTGGTCCAACCCCCTGCTCAAAGCAGGATTCACTAAATCATCCCCTTGAGATATTTGTAGACAGCTATTAAGTCTCCACTCAGTCTTCTTTTTTGCAAGCTAAACATTCCCAAATCCTGCAACCGTTCCTCATAGGACATGGTTTGCAGACCGGTCACCATTCTGGTCGCTCTTCTCTGAACTTGCTCCAGTTTGTTGATGTATTTTTTAAAATGTGGTGCCCAAAACTGGACACAGTATTCCAGGTGAGTTCTGACCAAAGAGGAGTAGAGGGCAATAATGACTTCGTGTGATCTAGACTGTATGCTTATGTTAATACATTCCAGAATTGCATTTGCCTTTTTTGCTGCTGCATCACACCGTTGACTCAATTTCAGTTTATGATCTATTAGTATACCCAAGTCTTTTTCACATCTGCTTTTGCTTATGCTTAGCCCTATTCCTCCCATTCTGTAAATGTTTTTTTCATTTTTATTGCCCAGATGTAGTACTTTGCATTTTTTCTTGTTAAAACTCATTCTGTTAGTTGCTGCCCACTGCTCCAGTTTATTTATATCTTTTTGAATCCTCTCTCTCTTCTCTAGTATTAGCTATCCCTCCTAGCTTTGTGTCATCAGCAAATTTAATTATGTACCCTCAATTTCTTCATGTAAATCATTCATAAAGATGTTGAACAATACAGGGCCCAGGACAGAACCCTGTGGTACCCCACTTGAGACATTCTTCCAACTGAATGGGCAGCCATTTACGACCACTCTTTGGGTCCGATCACTAAGCCGGTTATGAATCCACCTAACAGTTGCCTTGTCCATTCCTTACTTAGTCATTTTTTCAATAAGGATGGTGTGAGATACTTTGTCAAATGCTTTGCTGAAGTCAAGATTTACTATATCTACAGAATTTCCCTGATCCACCCAGTCTGTGATTCTGTCATAGAAGGAAATTAAGTTAGTCTGACATGACTTACTAGTTACAACCCCATGCTGACTCTAGTTAATCACTTCATTCTTATCCAGGTACTTACATACATGTTGTTTAATCATTTGTTCAAAGATCTCTCTTGGTATAGAAGTCAGACTCACCGGCCTATAGTTCCCTGGGTCTACCTTCTTCCCCTTTTAGAAAATAGGAACATTTGCTCTTCTCCAGTCTTCTGGAACTTCTCCTGTTCTCCAAGAATTTTCAAAGATTATGGAGAGTGGTTCAAAAATTTCTTCTGCTATCTCCTTCAGTACTCTGGGGTGTAATTCATCTGGACCTAGACACTTGAATTCATTTATGTTAGCTAAGTGTTTCCTCACTATCTTTCTGTTTATAGATATCCTGGATTCTTCTACTCCTTTAATAGGACAGAGAAGATCAGTTGATGTTACATTTCTTTTCTGAGAAAAAACAGATGCAAAGTAGGAATTTAAAAGTTCGGCCTTCTAACATCCTTTCCTACCATTTCACTTTCTCAACATCCTTTCTTACCATTATACTAGTCTTACCTGACTTCCAGTTGACATGTCTTTTTTATTTCTTTTATCCAGGCCCAGTCCGACATTATGCCCTATCAGGCAGATGCCTGCAGGGCTACTGGATTGGTGGGCGCTTGGGCCATTCATGTTTGGGACTGAGGCAGAGAACTGCTATTAGCTCTGACCCCAACAAGCAGTATTGTGATGTCACCATGCTACTGAACTCATTAAACTGCTCATCACTCATTATAACATTAGATTTATTCTGATTGGCTTCCATGGTTGGAAAATGCTGTGCCCTGTGTCTTGCAGCAGTGTTGTGACATAAACAATGGCACGTGAGCACTGCAGCCTTCACAATTCCATCAGAGCTGAAGAGCGGTGCCAATCAAACAGTCAAGTAGGCATATTTTTGCATTTCATGGAACATCTTGGAAACATTCATACATCCACAAAATGATTCATGCCTTATATTCTCATTACCAGTAGCGACTTCAACTTTTTGGATCTGAGTGCTTTTATCAAAGTTTTTCACTAAGTTTTGTCCAATAAAATTTGAAGTATTTTATGTGTCTGCAAATACAGTATCTGGTTTGTCTTTTATTGTAAGTTATGTGACCAGTCTTGCTAACGGGTGGATATTGACCTTTAGGTTTGCTATTTCAAGTAGGTGGCGCTAGAGTATGCAACCTCTTCCTCTCTGAAGAGGCAATCTGCATATTTAATTTTCCACCATAGCATTGCATGGCCTCTAAGTCTCCTTACACCAGCATATCATACATCTTACTCTTCACAAGGAGACGCGTTACCTTAGACTGGAAGTGGATACTTAGGTAATCCAAAAACGTACACCCGGTAAACCCATTCCTCTTTTTGAAAAACATATTGCTGTTAAAATTGCATTGTGTAACCTTACAGCATGTCAGAGACACTCGCTTGAGCTTGCATGTTACGTGACCAGAACATATTCAGTGTGTGGAAATAAACTTTCTAGTATTACAGATAGATATTAAATAGGATCACTTCATGTACTGTAGTATTTTCCTCCTTTCGGCAAGCACTTTAAATTTCAGCTCTTCATTTTATAGTTCCCCCAGGTTATAAGCTGGCGCCAGAGGTGCGTGTATTTGGGAACATCTGGAATAAAGGCTGCAGGCCAAAGTAAAATTCAGGCTTCAGTTATCTAAGGTAGGGGAACCTTTCAAGTCATGGTGTGTGCAAAGTGTGTGACCCCTAGTCTGTCTTCATGGACTACAAGGCAATCAGACCTTTGTTTAGCAATCCAGTCCTGAATTTGGTGCGGGAGGGGGGGGGGGCTTCTGCAGATGACTTCCCTGTTATACAGCATTGTAGACTAGCCAAAGACAGGACTTCATTGACCCTCTTCCATGCTTTGAAATAAGTGCAGCTGATGGTTAAGGGGATGGGTTATGAGCACCTCTTCCCAATCAAGGGACTGACCTTAAGAGAAAGGTAGAAAGGAAAAGGCACATTTGGGGGTTGTTGTGTCTTGGAAGAGTGAGACTCTGCTGCTGTGGCGAAATCCTGGTTCCAGTGTATGGATTGTAGGGTAGGAGACTGGGGATAATCTACCATGTAATATTGTGTTGTCTTACCTACCTTGCAAGATTTGGGGAACTATTCTAAGGAACAGTGTTTTATCTTCATTGGTGTCGGCGTACCTGATAGAGCCCCCAAATTTGTTCCTTTTGTAATGTTACAGATTCTGGGGAAATACAGCTCTGGCAAAAATTAGACCACCACATCAAAACCCTGTAATGGGCAGCCCAAACTCCAGACCTGAACCCCATTAAAAACCTCTGGAATGTAATCAAGATGATGAAGGATAGTCACAAGCCATCAAACAAAGAAAAACTGCTTAAATTTTGGCTCCAGAAGCAGTGTGAAAGACTGGTGGAAAGCATGTGTAACACCCCAGATAACCGGTTGTTACAGTGATGTTGCCTTCCTTTTGGGGAGGGTGATGTCATGCCTGGAAGCAAGGAGGATTCCCTTTAACAGGTAATACATCTACATGCAGCACATTCTGAATCCAGTCCAGAAGGGAAAGCACTGAATCTGGATTCAGGGGAGCTTCTCCCAGATATATATATTCTGGTTTGGAGGAGGAGTCAGTCAGTTGATCCACGTAGTTGGAGAGAGACAGTGGAGGAAAGAAAAGTGTGGAGAGAGTGGGGCCGTGCAGCCACATGTGGGGCTGCAACTCCAGGACGGAAGAGAACCAGAAGGATTGCATTGCTAGCAAGTTCAGGAGGGGAGAAGCAAAAGAGAAGTTAGACGCTCAGAGGGGAACTGTGATTAGGCACCCTCTGAGCTGAAGTGCAGGAATTGGGCATCGGGAGCCCAAGGCTGTGTCGCACTCCATGTCCCACAGCAGAACCAGAGGGTAGAAGACTTTATGTAGTCTGTACGTACCCACACCCGAAGGCACAGCAGTACACAGAGAGCGTCGTGATAGAGACCCTGTAAAAAGGCTCACATTGCCCACCATAAGGGGTACTGTCCCAGGACAGGAGAGAGAGGACCTTGTAAGGGAGCCACAGGCAGCAAGGACCTCACAAAAGAGCGCTAGAAGGAAGGCTTACAAATCTCACCTGGGAGAGGGATCCATCATTGCCACCAGGCAAGCCGGACCACACCAACACTTGTTGCTGGTACCCTGGACTGAGACTGTCTACATCAGTAAACCAGGTAAAGAGACTACAACTCTGTATCCTCCGTTTATTTCTGGCACCACACCATCCTTGCCCAAATACACTGGGAGCCCTGGGGACCCCGCTTCACCTGTGGGAAGTGATACCATCTTTGCTGCAGTACTATCACCCCCAGAGGACCCCTTTAAGCAGCGTTGGTCACCCCTGACAGAGTATCACAGGTAACGTCACGAACATTTCCAATTTCTACAAACTTTATTCAAACCCCTTTAAAGACCGACCCTTTTACTTGGGCGCCCAGGGCCACGGACTGGATCGCTGCCACCGTGACAACCCCTTTAATAACGACCGGACCCGGTATCGAGTACCCCACACACCTGGCAGGCGTTCCACATGCTAAGACGCATGAAAGCTCTGATTAAAAATTATGGTTATTCCCCAAAAAAATTGTGATCTGAACTCTTCCTGAGTTAAAACATTAGTATTGTTGTTTCTAAATGATTATGAACTTGTTTTCTTTGCATTATTTGGCTGGGATCACACACAGCGAGATACGGCCGAGTCTCGCAGGTTAAAACCAAGCTCTGGCATCGGCACTCCGGAGCGGAGCGTGCAGCTGCACAGCAATACATGGAGCTGCACGCTCCGCTCTGGACTGCCCCTGCCAGAGCTTGTTTTTAACCTGCGAGACTCGGCCATATCTCGCTGTAGTGTGCCTTTGTGGTCTGAAAGCAACTATTTTTTTTTACATTTTTTGACCATTTCTCCTTTTCAGAAAAAAAATGCAAAATTTATTGCTTGGAAATTCGGAGACATGTTGTCAGTAGTTTATAGAATAAAATAACAATTTACATTTTACTCACAAATATACCCATAAAGAGAAAAATCAGACAAACTGAACATTTTGCAGTGTCTCTTACATTTTGCCAGAGCTGCATATATTTGTTTGGTGGAATATTCTCCAAGTGACGCAATGAAGTTTGATTGTTCATCAGGCCGCCATCCCTCTGTGTTTTGTCACATACGTCATCACTTTGTGTACAGTGTACTCTACTCCTGTAACACTAAAAGTGTGATGACTGTAATTGTTGCTATTGCTAACACATATACTAAAATTTACCCTGCATGTCACCTCCTCTTTTAGACACAGTTGTGTGAAAGCCACCAGTACCTTTAACATTTATTCTATAATATTGTCTCTCGTGAATTATGTATAATTTTCCCTGAATAATAGGGGGTTAATGTCACCTTGCTATTGTAAGGTGACATTAAGCCGGGTTAATAACGGAGAGGCATCAATAATACGCCTATCCATTATTAATCCAATAGTAATAAAGGGTTAATAAAACACGCACACATTAGGAAAAAAGTATTTTAATATTCTTCATTTAACCATACTTACCATACTTCAGCGCCTGCAAAAGACGTAAAATAATAAACCGTATACTACCTGTCTGCTGTAGTCCAATTAATAACGAGTGTCCCATGACGATCTTCCCTATAGAACAGTGACATCGGGTGATGTCACTGCTCTATAGGACCCTCAGTGACACACTGACAGGAGACAATGGCTTCTACAGTGCATCACTGAGGTTACTATAGTTCAAAGTCTCACTTTATGGCAATTGCTGCGTGGGAAAATTTCTCACACAGCAATGCCAAAAGTGAGACTAAGGGCTATTTTTTTTACAGCGGCGGAGGAATACAGTGCGGAAGGATACCTTCCTCCCTTCATTGTGTTCCTGGAGCCCCTGGAGAGCTGTCGCATCAGCTGATGCTGCCGTTCTCCATGGGAGATCGTCGTGGGACACTCCTGGATTTCTGCGGACAGGGAGTATATTGGTTGTTTGTTATTTTAATATTTTTTTTACAGATGACACTGGCTTCGGGGATCAAAATGACAAGTAATGGTGAGTATGTACTTTATGTTTAATGTACTGTATGTCTATATGTATGTATTGTATGTAATGTATGAATGTACTGTATGTAGTATGTATGTAGAATGTATGTATGTATGTTGTACGTATGTAGTATGTATGTATGTAGTATGTATGTTGTATGCATGTAGTACATGTATGTGGTATGTGGTATTTTGTATGTATGTATGTTGTATGTATGTATGTTGTATGTATATATAATGTATGTAGTATGTATGTATGTAGTATGTATGTAGTATGTTGTACAGTATGTATGTATGTAGTATGTATGTAGTATGTTGTATGTATGTAGTATGTATTGTAGCATGGCTAAAGGGTGTGTAGTCGATGGGAGGTATGTGCCACATAAGTGCCTTGTTGCTGTAATGTAGCCCGGAATATTGCGTTGTTTTATATAACCATATGTTTGTGTTTCAGGACCTGTGGTGATGTCAGACCACATGGCTAATCATGTGATAGATTACTGGGTGTGGTTAGTCCTATATAAGACTGGCTAATCCTTTACACAGGAGATATGTGTGGAGGTGAAACCCTCCTGAGTGTGTTCGGCTTCAGGACTGAGCCGGATGAACTGGACACTTGTTTTCCTTTGCCTGAACCAAAGGCTATTTTGCTTTCTGTTGTTTTGCCACATGGTTTATGAAGCAATAAACCCAGTGAACTTTAAAGGAACACGTCTCCTGAGTGTCAGCCGTCGCAGCTGAGTGAGTGAAATCGCTACAATTGGTGGAGAATGCGGGCAGCGTTCCCAGCGGAGACGTGAGTTTATTTTTGAATGTCCTGGGTCAAGGCTGTTGCAAGCCAGCAAGCATTGCCGGAGAAAATGGAGGACCTGCTGAAACACTTGGTCCAGCAGGAGCAAAGGCAGCAAGAGACCAACAGGCTGTTGATGCAGCAGATACAACAGAGCCAGCAGCAGATACAACAGAGCCAGCAGGAGCAACGGCAGAGTCAGCAGGAGCAACGGCAGCAGTTACAACAGAGCCAGCAGGAGCATCAGCAGCAGATGCAGCTTCTGGCAACCGCCATCCAGGGCAAGGCGAGCGCCCCAACCCCAGGTTTGGCTGATGACACCCACGTCCGGAAGACGGTAAGACGTGCATTGCAGAAAATGACTCCCGGGGATGATGTTGAGGCCTTCCTGACGGTGTTTGAGAGGGTCGCTGAGAGGGAAAAACTTCCGCCAGAGCAGTGGGCAGATGTACTTGCGCCATAACTGACGGGAGAACCCCAGAAGGCGTACTATGATTTGACCTTGCAGGATGCCAAAGAGTATCACAAATTGAAAGCCGAGATTCTCGCACGTCTGGGGGTGACACTGACTGTCAGGGCACAGCGAGTTCACTCCTGGGGCTATCACCGGGACAAACCACCTCGTTCCCAAATGTTTGATCTGTTGCACCTGGTCCAGAAATGGCTGCAGCCAGAGACCTCTGCGCCTGCACAGATGGTAGAACGGGTGATGATGGATCCATTTGTCCATTCCCTCCCGAGGCCTATACAGTCTTGGGTTGCCCAGGGTGATCCCCAGAATGCCGACGAGCTGATCGGACTGGTTGAGAGATACCAAGGGTTGGAAGGCTCCTTCGGGAGGCAGCCCATGCCGTACTGGGGGTCCCAGAGGGCCGCTGAGTCCCAAGACGGGGTGGTACAGGAGCCGGGGGCAGACAAAAGATTTCCCCATTTTCTGTTGAGGGGGGAATTGTTGTACCGGGTCACGAAAATAAGGGAGGAGTTGGTAGAGCAGTTGATAGTGCCGGGTCCGTATAGACGGAAAGTGTTGGACATGGCCCATTCACACATCTTGGGTGGACACCTAGGGGTGGAAAAAACGCAGGAACGGGTTGTGCAGAGGTTCTATTGGCCTGGGTGTCACCGGGAAATAGTGAACTATTGCAGGTCCTGCCCTACATGTCAGCTAACTGCTCCTACTCCTCATTTCCGGAACCCCCTTGTGCCACTGCCCATTATTGAGGTACCATTCGAGAGAATTGCCATGGACTTGGTCGGTCCCTTAGTTAAATCAGCTCGGGGCCATCAGTATATATTAGTCATCCTGGACTATGCCACACGCTATCCTGAGGCAATTCCCTTGAGGAATTCTTCCTCAAAGAGCATAGCCCGCGAGTTGGTCCATGTCTTTTCCCGGACAGGTCTGCCAAAGGAGATCCTGACTGACCAGGGTACACCTTTCATGAGCAAGGTGATGAGGGAGTTATGCAAAGCCCTGAAGATCTCCCAGTTGAGGACCTCGGTGTACCATCCCCAGTCAGATGGTCTTGTTGAGAGGTTTAACAAGACTCTAAAGAGCATGCTGAGAAAAGCTATAGAGAAAGACGGTAGAGACTGGGATTGTCTCTTACCCTATCTGATGTTTTCCATTCGTGAAGTTCCACAGGCCTCCACAGGGTTCTCACCGTTTGAGCTTCTATATGGCCGACATCCACGAGGACTCCTGGATATAGCCAAGGAAACCTGGGAAGCCGAAGTCACGCCCCACAGAAGCGTCATTGAGCATGTGGCCCTGATGCAGCAGAGGATTGCAAAGGTGATGCCTATCGTGAAAGAACACCTTCTCCAAGCACAAGAAGCTCAAGCCAGGGTCTACAACCGGTCTGCAAGAGTGAGGCAGTTCAATTCGGGAGACCGAGTTCTGGTGTTAGTTCCAACGGTGGAAAGCAAGTTCTTGGCCAAATGGCAAGGGCCATATGAGGTTGTCGAGAAACTTGGTGAGGTAAATTATAAAATTCACCAACCAGGAAGACGGAAACCATTCCAAGTTTACCATGTCAACCTCATCAAGCCATGGCAAGATAGAGAGCCGACAGTTACTCCGTCATTGTTAAGCAACCCAGAAGGTGAGGTTGGAGCGGTTACTATAGCAGAGACGCTATCGAAAACCCAGAAACAGCAGTGCCGGGAGTTACTCCAGAAAAACAGGGACCTGTTTTCAGAATTGCCAGGATACACGAAGGTCATAGAGCACGAGGTCCTAACAGAGCCCCATGTGCGGGTGAATGTGAAACCTTATCGTATTCCTGAGGCTCGTCGAGAAGTTATCTCCAAGGAAGTGGAGCGTATGTTGAGGCTTGGAGTCATTGAGGAATCCAAGAGCGGTTGGTCAAGCCCAATTGTCCTGGTCCCAAAACCTGATGGAGAGTGGAGGTTTTGCAACGACTATCGGAAGTTGAATGAGGTCTCCAAGTTCGACGCTTATCCCATGCCCCGTATTGATGAGCTCATCGAAAGGCTTGGGCACGCCAGATATATATCCACCTTGGATCTGACAAAGGGGTATTGGCAGATCCCCATGGCGCAGGAAGCCAAGGAGAAGACAGCCTTTTCGACACCTGATGGATGCTTCCAGTATGCCCGGATGCCGTTTGGCCTACAGGGAGCTCCGGCGACCTTCCAGAGGGCTATGGATAGAGTTCTTGCACCCCATAAGGCCTACGCTGCTGCGTACCTAGATGATATCGTCATCTTTAGCCCGGACTGGGAGAGTCATCTGGAGAAAGTCCAAGCGGTGTTGGATGCTATAAGAGAGGCCGGATTTACTATAAACCCAAAGAAGTGTGCCTTGGGTAAAGAAGAAGCTAAGTACCTTGGATACATAGTGGGTCACGGAGAAATAAAACCCCAAATCAGTAAAGTGGAGGCAATTCAAACGTGGCCAAAACCAGTTTCCAAGAAGCAAGTTAAAGCCTTCCTGGGAATCGTGGGATATTACAGGAGGTTCATCCCAAACTTCGCCACGATGGCTGCGCCTCTGACTGACCTGCTAAAAGGGACAAAACCAGTAATGGTTAAGTGGTCCGAAGAAACAGAGTCAGCCTTCCAAGAAATGAAAAACGCTTTGTGTAAGCAACCCGTTCTGATGGCCCCAAACTTCAAGAAAGAGTTTATTCTTCAGACAGATGCCTCAGATGTTGGGGTGGGAGCAGTCCTTTCCCAAGAACTACATGGGGAGGAGCATCCTGTTCTCTATCTGAGTAGGAAGCTGTCCTCATCTGAAAAGAACTACTCAGTCGTTGAGAAGGAGTGCTTGGCCATAAAATGGGCAGTGGACACATTACGGTACTATCTGCTGGGACGTAAATTTAGACTGATATCCGACCATGCCCCACTTAGGTGGATGAGGGAAACGAAGGGTAGAAATGCTAGGGTCACCCGTTGGTTCTTATCCCTGCAGGACTTCAGTTTCCATGTGGAACATCGGGCCGGAAAGCTGCACGGTAATGCGGATGCCCTATCAAGAATCCCTTGTTTAGTGGGAGAAAGTGCCAAGCCCCACGGCTTTAGGCAGAGGGGGGAGGTATGTAGCATGGCTAAAGGGTGTGTAGTCGATGGGAGGTATGTGCCACATAAGTGCCTTGTTGCTGTAATGTAGCCCGGAATATTGCGTTGTTTTATATAACCATATGTTTGTGTTTCAGGACCTGTGGTGATGTCAGACCACATGGCTAATCATGTGATAGATTACTGGGTGTGGTTAGTCCTATATAAGACTGGCTAATCCTTTACACAGGAGATATGTGTGGAGGTGAAACCCTCCTGAGTGTGTTCGGCTTCAGGACTGAGCCGGATGAACTGGACACTTGTTTTCCTTTGCCTGAACCAAAGGCTATTTTGCTTTCTGTTGTTTTGCCACATGGTTTATGAAGCAATAAACCCAGTGAACTTTAAAGGAACACGTCTCCTGAGTGTCAGCCGTCGCAGCTGAGTGAGTGAAATCGCTACAGTATGTAGTATGTTGTATGTATCTAGTATGTATGTAGTATGTATGTAGCATGTATGTAGTATGTATGTAGCATGCTGTATGTATGTAGTATATTGTATATATGTAGTATGTATGTAGTATGTATGTATGTAGTATGTATGTAGTATGCATGTATGTAGTATGTATATAGTATGTATGTATGCAGTATGTATGTAGTATGTATGTTGTATGTATGTAGTATGT
Organism: Ranitomeya imitator; assembly: GCF_032444005.1. Classification (NCBI taxonomy): domain Eukaryota; kingdom Metazoa; phylum Chordata; class Amphibia; order Anura; family Dendrobatidae; genus Ranitomeya; species Ranitomeya imitator. The sequence continues at coordinate 121,582,911 of NC_091284.1, forward strand.
ATGTAGCATGTTGTATGTATGTAGTATGTAGTATGTATGTAGTATGTATGTAGTATGTACTGTATGTAGTATTTTTTTTTAACATTCAACACATTAGCCGGATGATGGGACTACTACTGTCCCATCATTGGCTAATGTGTCAATCACTGTCACTGTAGCAGGCATCGTCCGATGGGACTTGTAGTCCCATTGGACAATGCCTGCACACACGCACAGACCCCCGGCAGCCGGCACAGAGCCCCGGCATCCCGCACAGACCCCCAGCAGGCCCGCACAGACCCTCGGCAGCCTGCACAGAGCCCCGGCAGGTTCATACAGACCCCGGCAGGCCCGCACAGACCCCTGGCAGGCCGCACAGACCCCCGGCAGCCCGCACAGACCCCCGGCAGCCCGCAGAGCCCCGGCAGGCCCGCACAGACCCCCGGCAGGCCGCACAGATCCCCGGCAGGCATGCACACACCCCCGGCAGCCGGCACAGACCCTCGGCAGCCCACACAGAGCCCCTGCAGGCCCGCACAGACCCCCGGCAGCCCGCACAGAGCCCCAGCAGGCCCGCACAGACCCCCGACAGGCACATACAGACCCCCGGCAGCCCGCACAGAGCCCCGGCAGGCACGCACAGCCCCCCGGCAGGCCGCACAGACCACCTGCAGGCACGCACAGACCCCCGGCAGGCCCGCACAGACCCCCCACAGTCACGCGCAGACCCTGTCCACACACACACATGCAGTCTACAACCACACACCACCATCACTCCATTGTAGTGCATCATTGCACTATAGGAACTTCCGATTCCGGTATCCGATATCGCAAAAGTATCGGAACTCAGAATCGAAATGCCGATATTTGCAGTATCGGAATGCTCAACACTAGTCTTCTATACGTTACAAAAAGTTTACATATATGCTTGATGTGATATTTTTGCCATTTATTACCTGGAAGAAGAGCTTGCTATATTGGCAAAATTAAAATGTCCATATGTTGAAAAATACGACACTGCAACAATAAAATCATAATATGTAAAACATTCTTTGCTTCCACGGTTTGCTTTTCTGGTAAGCATTCAGTAATATAAAGCATTTAAGATGTAGAACAACATGCAGAAATGAAATCTCCTGGGACCCTTCCACGTATGTAGGGATCCGATGCTGGTCCTAATCATAAACAGGTTTAGATCCCTTCAGAGACCGTCAGCTCCAGGATATGTCTCGCTGGGAAAAGGCTGGCAACCTGAAAACAGCTACAAGCATTTTCATTTATTTCACAGCCTGAGCCCTCCTTTCTCTGACAGGTAGAGGCTCTTCGCAACCCCTCCTTCATGCCATTGGGGTCTCTCTCTTCGTGCAGTCACATTCTTTCTGATGCCTCTGGCTGTTTTCAAGTTTTATTAAATTTGCAAGTGAAATGATGAAGCTGGGAAGACTTTATCCTTCAGAAGTGACACCTCAACCCTTGAAATCAAACCTAGGCTATGATTTATTTGGCTAGAATAAAACATGTAAGAAACAGAAAATAAACACAAGTAAGGAGGAGATGTAAATGGGCCCTAATTCCAAGCCAACGTCAGCATTCTTCCCCCACACACGCTAAGCCTTGTAAGGAAAACAGCGATGCATGTCAATTATTTATCTGTACAACCACTTAGCTTTTGCATTGTATTAGGGGAAAAGACTTGTTTTAAACCATAAGAAAACTGATTGCATGGTATAAAGCCAACTTACCAGAGGAATCCTAGTCTGAACCATGCTGACCCACACTTTCAAAGCATATTAACTGTATCTGGTTTATTGAAGATTACTAGAGTTTTGTATAAACCTAAATATATATTGATTATAGCGGCTTCCCTCCTTTCAAGAAATTGCATACTGATTTTAATGCGAGACGAGTGTAGCATTGTGTGAGGCGTATCCATGTGAGTTGTGATTTGCTGAGTGTACAAAAAGGTCTTCCGTACATTAAACACAAATGCAAGACATAATCAATTCATTTTAGGCCTACAGTAACCTATTTATATGATATGGATATACGCTGCTTAACATTATAGATGAGTGAGTCTTCTGTGCAATTTCTTTTCTTCATGTATTCTCCAAAAATGCAAATTAGGGCTCATGATGAACACAAGTGTATAATGATATAAGACCTCCAATTCACGTGCAGTCATCTACCCTTCTGTAGAGTCTTGCTGTACATTAGTATGTATCCAGTTCAATGAAGAGTCAAATGTAGGGTTTTTTTTATCTTGTCAAATTCTGTATGAATCCAGCTGAAAAAGAAATTGTGGCATGTTCCATGAGATCCCCTACTATGAAGCTAATCTTTGCTTCCAGGTGTAGTGAAACCGTCAGATCAAATCGGGCTTTCATGGTCTGGACTTTGCTTCTAGGTCGTCTGCAGTGTAATAGCTGACTGGTGACGTGAGCTACAGGGTTTATCAGAGCAAGACAAGGACAGAAGAGCTGGGTCAGACTGTGTATACAGGCAAACTAAAGAGTCACGCTGTCCGGGGTCAAACCAAATTAGGCATCCAAGGTTTAAGCCAGTGAAGGCTCAGAATACAAGTAAGCAGAGTAGAATAGCATATCCTGTAGTATAAGGAGTTATGGGCCAAGCTAGTTTAAAAAAGAGATTGAGACCTCTGAATGGCCACTGAACATGTCCTTTTATTCACTGAACAGTCTATGTGATCACCAGTCAGCGCGAGGCCTTGGTTGACCAAGTCAGCTGCCAATAAACTTGAAAGGTTGGACAAGTGGACTATACATGCACCAGCTAGCATCTCCATCCCTGCTGGCAAGTGGACCTTCGGCCAAATCAGTTTTTTATACCAGACAATAACAATCACTTAAAATAGCATTGCGCAGAGCACCTTGGCGGCACATGGACAACATTTGTAGTATGGAGCCAGTGGGAACCGGGTGAGCCTCCATAAATTCTCTTATTCTAAGCCCCCATTTAGATTAGCTGAAAATTTTGGACCTAAAAAATTAAATTCTGCCAGGATGCAACAATTGTATCCTTATAGTAAGTCACATGGTGGATCCATGTGTGTTAAATTTTTAATTTCTCTTTAACATTTCTTCCAACCATTTCTTTCTGTAAATGTCTATAATGAAAATTTAGTTTGCCAAACCCAATAATATTTTTTTCTCAACCATGACATTTGGCTCCTTAATTTTAAAGGTTGTTTTGTAGAACATTGTGGTATTGTTTTTTTAGATAATTGTTAACTTGTACAATATTAATTGCCATGTAGAAAAATACTGATGTAAATGCATTTGGTTGAACCACTTACTTAAGTAAAATGAAAACTTTAATTTTCTCATTTCAGACACTTAGTAATGATTGGATAATCTCAAAACCAGGTTAAAAAAGGTGCACTAAATCAAAATATAAAATATTTCCACAAGGTCAAAATAGGCCTGGATATGAGACAGAAAATTTCAGAAAACTTTCAACACAAGGCATGGAAAACTTTTATTCGCAATCCAAAAGTCTGTTGCCCCCAAACTCTTTGGGATTATTTCTCACAACATTAATCGGAAAAGGGATGTGACGCTTAGATAAAAAGTTGGGTCCATATGATTATAAGGCTACTAGGGTCACCACAACAGACAAGAGGGGGCATTTTCAGTATAAAATGTTTGTTTCTTTAGCTGACACTTCAATTGCATAAATGGCACAAATATGATGAACAGCTACTGTATGTTATTGTTATTATTATTATTATTATTATTATTTATTTATATAGCACCATTGATTCCATGGGGCTGTACATGAGAATGGGTCACATACAAATTACAGATATCACTTACAGTAAACAAACTAACAATGACAGACTGATACAGAGGGGTGACGACCCTGCCCTTGCGGGCTTACATTCTACAGGATTATGGGGAAGGAGACAATAGGTTGAGGGTTGCAGGAGCTCCGGTGTTGGTGAGGCAGTATCTGCGATAGTGATGAGGAGGCAGCGGGGTAAGTGCAGGCTATAGGCTTTCTTGAAGAGATGGGTTTTCAGGTTCCGTCTGAAGGATCCAAATGTGGTTGATAGTCAGACGTGTTGGGGCAGAGAATTCCAGAGGATGGGGGATATTCTGGAGAAGTCTTGGAGGCAGTTGGATGAGGAGCAAATAAGTGTGGAGGAGAGAAGGTCTTGGGAGGACCGGAGATCACGTTAGGGAAGATGTCGGGAGATTAGTTCAGAGATATATGGAGGAGACAGGTTATAGATGGCTTTGTAGGTCAGTATTAGTAATTTGAACTGGATATGCTGAGGGAATGGGAGCCAGTGAAGAGATTTGCAGAGGGGGACGCAGAGGAGTAGGGAGGAGAGAGATGAATTAGTCGGGCAGCAGAGTTAAGGATGGAATGGAGAGGTGCAAGGGTGTTAGCAGGGAGGCCGCAGAAAATGATGTTGCAGTAGTCAAGGCGGGAGATGATGAGGGCATGCACAAGCATTTTAGTAGATTGATAGTTGAGGAAAGGATGAATTCTGGAGATATTTTTGAGCTGGAGGTGACAGGAGGTGGACAGAGCATGGATGTGCGGTTTGAAGGACAGGGCAGAGTCAAAGGTTACTCCGAGGCAGCGGACTTCCGGTACGGGGGAGAGCATGATGTCGTTGATTGCGATGGATAGGTCAGGTAAGGAAGATCTATGGGATAGAGGAAAGATGATGAGTTCAGATTTGTCCACATTGAGTTTGAGGAAGCGAGAGGAGAAGGAGGATATGGCTGATAGACACTCCGGGATTCTAGACAGCAAACAGGTGACATCTGGGCCAGAGAGGTAGATCTGAGTGTCATCAGCATAGAGGTGGTACTGGAATCCATGGGACTTTGAGTTGTCCCAGGCCAAGTGTATAGATTGAGACGAGTAGGGGTCCTAGAACAAAGCCTTGGGGGACTCCAACAGAGAGAGGGTGGGATGAGGAGGTAGTGTGGGAGTGGGAGACGCTGAATATGCGGTTGGAAAGGTACGAGGAGATCCAGGATAGGGCGGGGTCTTTGATGCCAAAGGAGGAGAGGATCTGTAGTAGGAGGCAGTGGTCAACTGTGGAAAGCAGAGGACAGGTCTGGAAGGAGGAGTACAGAGTATTGTCCATTAGCTTTGGCAGTAAGTAGGTCGTTATTGATTTTGGTCAGTGCTGTCTCAGTTGAGTAATATATATATAAATTAGGGTTTATTAAAACTTGCATATCCAGAGATAGTATTATTCTATGTTGCTACACGTGCACATCTTTTGAGCATATGTTATTCGAGTGCTGTATTTCGGATAGTATAGAAGTATGAAGAAGTTGTATCAGCTCCAAAGGAGGGTTTCTGCACTAAGGAGCTTCAAGTTTTAAACCTGATGAGCTGGACTTTAATTATTTTTCTGGCTACATTTTGGATAGTATGCCTTGTCAGGCTTTCTAGAGGACATGAAAAAGATTATACCCACACTATTGATGAAACATTCAACAAAATGTTGTATATTTCTTTATTTCCTTTTATATGACATAAAGTGACTTTCAGGGCAGTGAGTGGGCTCAAGCCACTGGCATTTTGCATCAGGTGAAGCTTATTCTGAGGAGACGGAATCTCATACAGGACATCCAATTAGTTAAATAGTATATTTATCTGTCCACACCACATTGTTTTAAAATCCAACATTCAGAGATGTTTAATATTATATTTTTATGGAAGCTAAAGTATTGACATAGAATTAAATAATAGAATTCTGTCTGCTGAGAATTACCTCTATGACTTTGGGCAGTAATCTTTATCTCGTAAGTCGTAACCAGTTATAAACAATTAAACTAATACAGATATTCTAGTTTCTCAGTGTGGGATATGTCGAACCTCAGTGTTCTGTCAAACAAGATTCAATGAGGTAAAAATGAGAAATGAGTAGTGTTCCGAAGATAATCCTTGGATTATCTATAGCAATATTTAGCATTTAGTAGATGTATAACTAGCAAACATGCCAAAATCATTCATTCCTATTAAATTGACTGGGCCACAGGGCTGCAAACCCAAATGTGTTTAACATAGTCCACGAATCTTAACCCCTTACCGGCATCGGACGTACTATACCGTCCGATGCCGGCTCCCCTGCTTTGATGCAGGGCTCCGCGGTGAGCCCGCACCAAAGCCGGGACATGTCAGCTGTTTTGAACAGCTGACATGTGCCCGTAATAGGTGCGGGCAGAATCGCGATCTGCCCGCACCTATTAACTAGTTAAATGCCGCTGTCAAACGCAGACAGCGGCATTTAACTACCGCTTCCGGCCGGGCGGCCGGAAATGACGTCATCGCCGACCCCCGTCACATGATCGGGGGTCGGCGATGCGTCTGGATGGTAACCATAGAGGTCCTAGAGACCTCTATGGTTACTGATCGCCCGTCGCTGTGAGCGCCACCCTGTGGTCGGCGCTCACAGCACACGTGCAATTCTGCTACATAGCAGCGATCAGCAGATCGCTGCTATGTAGCAGAGGCGATCGTGCTGTGCCTGCTTCTAGCCTCCCATGGAGGCTATTGAAGCATGGCAAAAGTTAAAAAAAAAAGTTTAAAAAAATGTGAAAAAAATAAAAAAAACATAAAAGTTTAAATCACCCCCCTTTCGCCCCAATCAAAATAAATCAATAAAAAAAATATCAAATCTACGCATATTTGGTATCGCCGCGCTCAGAATCGCCCGATCTATCAAATAAAAAAAAGTATTAACCTGATCACTAAACAGCGTAGCGGGAAAAAAATTCGAAACGCCAGAATTACGTTTTTTTGGTCACCGCGACATTGCATTAAAATGCAATAACGGGCGATCAAAAGAACGTATCTGCACCGAAATGCTATCATTAAAAACGTCATCTCGGCACGCAAAAAATAAGCCCTCAACCGACCCCAGATCATGAAAAATGGAGACGCTACGAGTATCGGAAAATGGCGCAATTTTTTTTTTTTTTTTTTTTTTTTTTTAGCAAAGTTTGGAATTTTTTTTCACCACTTAGATAAAAAATAACCTAGTCATGTTTGGTGTCTACGAACTCGTACTGACCTGGAGAATCATAATGGCAGGTCAGTTTTAGCATTTAGTGAACCTAGCAAAAAAGCCAAAGAAAAAACCAATGTGGGATTGCACTTTTTTTGCAATTTCACCGCACTTGGAATTTTTTTCCCGTTTTCTAGTACACGACATGCGAAAACCAATGATATCGTTCAAAAGTACAACTCGTCCCGCAAAAAATAAGCCCTCACATGGCCAAATTGACAGAAAAATAAAAAAGTTATGGCTCTGGGAAGGAGGGGAGCGAAAAATGAACACGGAAAAACGAAAAATCCCCCGGTCATGAAGGGGTTAAGGTCCATTTACATGGACCGACCAGTGACATAATATGACCACTGATTGGGAGACTTTTACCGATCAGTGGTGGTTTAAATGTCTGTGTTACACAGATCTATGCTATACTCAATGGATTCTTATTCATAGACACAGTCCGCTACAGCTCTCAGAAGACCAAGTCTTTTTAACACAGGACAATACACCGTCGAGAATGATCATCTTTTGTGCTGCATGAGAGATCATTTCACCAGCGTCTTGCTCATTCATTGGGTGATCAGCAGCCTGTTTACACTGCAAAATAGTCATGATACAAGTTTTTTTTTAACAATGCTAATTCACGATTATCTGGCAGTGTAAATGCCCCTTTACATCTCAAGTGCTTAAGGTTGTTGTGAGGTTGGTGCCCACCTGTTATTTTCCAACAAGGTCAGTTTGGTCTGACTATAGCAGCCAATCACCTAACACTATTAACCTGCAGGTTAACCCTATAAACTCTATATATGCAGGTTAATAGTACAATCAAATGTGACAGCTTCCCTTGAACTGGACTTTATAACTGCATTTGAAAGGAATCTGTCAGCAGATTTTTACTATGTAATCTAAGGATAGAAAGTAGGGGTTAAAACACAAAACTAAACTGTGTCACTTATCCAGCTGTGTGCTGTTGTTTACTTACACTGAAGGTTTCACCACTAGGACATTATTATTTCTGTGGCTAGTGATTGGTAGTCCAACTCGACGTCCTCCAATGATAAGCAGCATACTGTCAATAGACAATGGACATACAGAGCCCAGGGTGGGCGGGGTTAGCTTCCTCACCTCTGCTGCATTGCTAAATTTAAGAACTCTATGTGAGAACGGCTGCACCCAGTAATCTAAGTGATACATCAATGGATTCAGGGTCTCTTGGCCTATTTCATGCTGCTATCAAATGAGGTGGCAAAAACTTGCAGAGTCTCTTTAAAAGAAAGTTTCCACCTAAGTAGTTCAACACCATTGTGAGACATTGCTCCTATAATCTATCTCACAGAAAATCTGGAGGTTTCTCTGAAGTCCTGGCTGCGAGATGAGGGTTCTTCAGTAAGCTCTGTAATTTTGTCAGGTTTGAACACAAGATATTAAAAACAAATCACCTTTAACATTTGTACTGACATTTTTTGAAAGCTAAATCTAAAAGGAACCTGTCCCTATATTCATGCAGCCCAGATTACGAGCAGCGGCTTAGCTGTACAATTACAGCCTTATATGTTTTAGGCTGCCGTCACACTAGCAGTATTTGGTCAGTATTTTACCTCAGTATTTGTAAGCCAAAACCAGGAGTGGGTGATAAATGCATATGGTGCATATGTTACCATTATAGTTTTCCTCTAATTGTTCCACTCCTGGTTTTGGCTTACAAATACTGAGGTAAAATACTGACCAAATACTGCTAGTGTGACGGCAGCCTTACTCTGAAATGGATTTCAGAGAAAACATGGTTTGAAAAGTCAGCTGCTGAGCATAGGGAGAGACCTGATTGTCTGGTGAGGTCCCCAGCTGCCTTCTCCTCACCTCACAACAGTTGTTTGATGGGTCACTCTCTAAGTACACACATGAGAGAAAGCTGTCAATCAGCTGGGGCAGGGAGGACAAGCCGGCCCGGAGCTTTTCAAACCATGTTTTCTCTGAAATAAAGCTGTGTTTCATCAGAATAAACTATACCTGGCTGAAATTGTACAACCTAGCCCTCATGGTTAAGCCCTTCATGACGCAGCCCATTTTTATTTTTGCGTTTCTGTTTTTTGCTTCCCGGGTTCCCAGAGCCATAACTTTTTTATTTTTCCATCAATATGGCCTTGTGAGGGCTTCTTTTTGTACTTTTGAATGACACCAGTGGCTTTACAATATCGTGTACTGAAAAGTGGGAAAAAAATTCCAAGTGCGGTGAAATTGCAAAAAAAAAATGTAATTCCACAAGAGTTTTGTTTTTTTTACCATGTTCACCAAATGCTAAAACTGACCTGCCATTATGATTCTCCAGGTCATTACAAGTTCGTAGATACCAAACATGTCTAGGTTGTTTTTTATTTAAGTGGTGAAAAAAAATCAAAAGTTACTTAAAAAAAATATTTTTGTTATTTTCCGAGACCTATAGAGTCTCCATTTTTCGTGATCTTGGGTTGGATGAGGGATTATTTTTTTGTATGCTGAGCTGACGTTTTATTGATACAATTTTGGTGCAGATAAGATCTTTTGAACGCTCGTCATTTTAATGCACTGTTGTGGCGACCAAAAAAACATAATTCTGACATTTTTACTTTTTTTTGCTACGCCGTTTACCAATCGGATTAGATCTTTTTATATCTTGATGAAGCGGGCGATTCTGAATGTGGTGATACCAAATATGTGTATTTTTTTAAATTGTTTTATTTTGAATGGGGCAAATAGGGGGTGATTTGAACTTTTATATTTTTTTATCCTTTCTAATATTTTTAAAAACTTTTTTTTTTTAACTTTACACTTGCTTCAGTAGTCTCCATGGGAGACTAGAAGCTGCGATCATTTGATCATTTGTGCAACATAGAGTAGGGCTTCAGCCCTGCTCTATGTAGCAGAAATGCTCACTTGCTATGATCACCGGCTGCTGGGCGGTGCTCATAGCAATCCGGCAATGACAACCACAGGGGTCTGCTGCAGACCCCAGGTTGTCATGTCAATTCTATGGTGACTGCAGTCATGTGACACGGGTACCGATTTGGACACACAGAGATTGACAGCGGTATTTAACAGATTAACAGCCGGGGATGGATCGTGATTCCACCCGCGGCTGTTAGGGGCACATGTCAGCTGTCCAAATCAGCTGATATGTGCCAGGAAAGATGTTAGCTCAGCGCCGGAGCCCACATCAAAGGGAGAGACACGAGATGCGCAGTACATGTACGTCGCATGTCGTGAAGGTGTTAAAGCAGCATAACTTACAAGTTTCTTTTAAACTAATAGTAGGCCCTAGTGTTGGTTCTTTTAGCTAGAAAACTTGAACATTTTAACTAAAAATGTGTCTATGTAGTTGTGTCAATTCTAATTTGATACATTGACTAGTTAAAACTGTATATATAAACTGCTTTAGGCCACGTTCACATGTTCAGTATCTTACATCAGTATTTGTAAGCCAAAACCAGGAGTGGGTGATAAATGCAGAAGTGGTGCATATGTTTCCAATTATACTTTTCCTCTGATTGTCCCACAAATACTGATGTAAAATACTGACCAAATACTCAATATATGAACAGGGCCTAAAACAAACTATTGGCAATATTAGGAATGCAGGAATGTTTGGGGAATTACCAAGTCCTTGTACCAGTTGTTGGAGGATCGTTGGTCTGATCATATGATTATTGCTGCACCTCCATCCAAGCTCTGGTTGTAGAAAACATTTTGCAATTGAATTTTTGGAAAACTTTATAGCATAATCCAAGTCAGCCTTCTCTCCCAGTACTTTATTTCAAATGTATTTTCCAGTTTTCTTCATATTTTCTTCAGAAACAGAAATGTCACCTAGCAGAAAATATGCTATAAATATCTATTGGATTCAGTGGAGTTTATATTGCATGCTCTGCTAAAACAATCTGTCTGAGCAGATATGTATTTGTTTAATCTTTTTATATAGAACAATGTAGAGTCTGTGAATAACTGCCTTTCATAAGTCTAGTAGTTATTTTTCTAGCTGTGGTACAAAGATAAAGTGGCTTTCTGAAGGACACAAAGTGTAGGCGTCAAAGTAAAGTCTGCACTTCTATAAGCTAGCCTTCAAGCTGCATTGACACTTCAGTCTATGCTTAGTACATGGAAAAGTGAAATCATAAGGCCTTCTTCACACGTCTCGGTGATTCCTGTACAGGAAAAACTAGTACTGGCGAGATCCGTGGTCCGTGTGCCATCTGTTGGTACGTATGTGACATCCGTGTATCCATTTGCTGTCCATGTGTCGCAGCTGTCCGCGTCTATCCGGGTGTCTGTTCGTGTGTCCGTGTGCCATGTACCAGCGCCTGGGAAAACATTACAGTTCGCACAGATCTCAGACACCGGCTGCTGAAGGCAGCGCTCATCATTGTCTCTTGGTCGTGCTGAGATCAGCGCGACCAGGTAACAAGTATGGGAGTTACATTCAGCAGCAGCTGTGGAACTCCTTTGTGAAATAAAGAATTAAATAAAAAAAAAGAGGCTCCCACGCAATTTTCATAACCAGCAGACCTTGCTTGGGGGCTGATGTTAATAATCTGGGAAAGGGATAATACCACATAAGATTCCCAGGATGTTAGTGACAGCTCACAGCTGTTTACTTAAGGTACCGTCACACATAACGATATCGTTAACGAAATCGTTGTGTGACAGCGACCAACGATTAGGCCCCTGCTGGGAGATCGTTGGTCGCTGGGGAATGATCAGGACTTTATTTCGTCGCTGGACTTCCCGCTGACATCGCTGGATCGGCGTGTGTGACGCCGATTCAGCAATGTCTTCACTGGTAACCAGGGTAAACATCGGGTTACTAAGCACAGGGCCGCGCTTAGTAACCCGATGTTTACCCTGGTTACCATTGTAAAAGTAAAAAAAAAAACACTACATACTTACATTCCTGTCGCGTCCTTCAGCGTCAGCTTCCCTGCGTCCCCCAGTGTCAGCGCCGGCCGGCTGTAAAGCAGAGCACAGCGGTGACGTCACCGCTCTGCTTTCCGGCCAGCGCTTACACAGTGCAGGGAAGCTGACGCTGGGGGACGCGACAGGAATGTAAGTATGTAGTGTTTTTTTTTTTACTTTTACAATGGTAACCAGGGTAAACATCGGGTTACTAAGCGCGGCCCTGCGCTTAGTAACCCGATGTTTACCCTGGTTACCCGGGGACTTCGGCATCGTTGGTTGCTGGAGAGCTGTCTGTGTGACAGCTCTCCAGCGACCACACAACGACTTACCAACAATCACGGCCAGGTCGTATCGCTGGTCGTGATCGTTGGTAAATCGTTAAGTGTAACGGTACCTTTAACCTTCACTGGTGAATTTACAGGGACCCCAGAAAAAAATGACATAAGGACCCTGTAAATACAAGGTTGACATCAACCCCAATCCTATTGTCCCACTAGCCACCACCGCAAGTGGGAAGAGCGATTCTAAGCGCCATCTTATGTATACGCCATTTCTGGGGCAGCTGAGGGCTGATGTTGACAGATGTTGACAGCCTGTTTTTTTTTTTTGGGGGGGGGGTGGGGGGGGAATTTCTCTTACATTTTCCCAGGCTATTAATATCAACCCACAGCTGTCTGTTTAGCCTTTGCTGGTTTGAATTTATAGGAGGACCTGTGATGGTGTGATATGCTATGCGGGTATCATTTTTGTGTATATTTCTATTTTACTTATTTTCATGGTGTTGTAGAGGGAGTTATTTGCTAATTGATGAATGGCTGTTGCTGCCATCTGATATCAGCCCCCACAGCACTGTTTTGTTTGCTATTATGCTAATCACATGTTGACCTAGCTTATTGAAACAATGAGCCCCTTCCCCTTCCTGACCTGTGAATGAGGAGGGAGACTTAAGGTACTGTCACACATAAAGATATCGTTAACGATATCGTTGCTTTTTGTGACATAGCAACGATATCGTTAAGGTAATCGTTATGTGTGACAGCGACCAGCGATCAGGCCCCTGCTGGGAGATCGTTGGTCGCTGAGGAAAGTCCAGGACTTTATTTCGTCGCTGGATCTCCCGCTGACATCGCTGGATCGGTGTGTGTGACGCCGATCCAGCGATGTCTTCACTGGTAACAAAGGGTAAACATCGGGTTACTAAGCGCAGGGCCGCGCTTAGTAACCCGATGTTTACCCTGGTTACCAGCGTAAATGTTAAAAAAACAAACACTACTTACTTACTTCAGCTGTCTGTCCCCGGCGCTGTGCTTCTCTGCACTCCTCCTGCATCCTGTGTCAGCGCCGGCCAGCCGGAAAGCACAGTGGTGATGTCACCGCTCTGCTTTCCGGCTGACCGGCGCTGACAGTGCAGAGGAAAGCAGAGCGCCGGGGACAGACAGCTGAAGGTAAATATGTAGTGTTTGTTTTTTTAACATTTACGCTGGTAACCATGGTAAACATCGGGTTACTAAGCGCGGCCCTGCGCTTAGTAACCCGATGTTTACCCTGGTTACCGGGGACCTCGGGATCGTTGGTCGCTGGAGAGCTGTCTGTGTGACAGCTCTCCAGCGACCAAACAGCGGCACTGCAGCGATCGACATCGTTGTCGGTATCGCTGCAGCGTCGCCTAGTGTGACGGTACCTTTAAAATATCAGGGAGGAGAGACACAGATCAGATCCTGTGTGGAATGATGATGTGAAGACAGCACGTCAGAGAGAAGGAAGAGTATATGGACTATGCTATCCTCTGTCTGATGGATTGTTGGACTTTTATCCTGTTACTGAACTGCATTTGTTCTGGACTATTTTATCCTTTGTGTGGTGGATCGTATATGGACCATTCATATTTCTGCCTAAATAAAGGTCTTGGAATTGTTTACTATACTCTAGCTCTGTTGATTGTGTGATATCTGAGTAGGACCCCGTGACAGGACCCTTCATTATTTTTTTCTAGGGTCCCAGTAAATTCACCAGTAAAGGCCAAGTAAACAGCTGTTTGCTGTTATTAATAGCCTGGAAACCTTATGGGGCATTGTCCCTTTTTTCAGATTATTAACATCAGCCTATGGCCGTGGGTTTTCCCTCTGAAGGTTATAAAAATTGCGAGGGAGCCCATGCTTTTTTAAATTTAACTCCTTATTTACACAGGAGTTACAGTATATAGCTGCTGCTGGATACAACTCCTATCATTGTTGCCTGATCGTGCTGATCTCTGCAGAACCAGGAGACAATGATGAGAGCTTCGTTCAGCTGCCAGCGCCTGGGAACAGAGCAAACTGTCCCGCTTGTTCCCAGGCGCCGCTACGTGTCACGCTGATGACACACGGATGTCATCCATGTGTCATCAGTGTACACGTGTGTGACACACATTTTGCGCATGACAAGTCTGCAGCTTTTTCACATGGACAAACGGTCCATGTGAAATACCTGACATGTGCGCACCACCACTGAAAACAATGGGTGGGCGTGTGTCCGTATTTGCAGCCCTTAAGAAACGGACCTCATACAGACACAAAAAATGGAAGTGTTTAGGGGACCATACACATAGGCAGATCCTGTTGCATTAGGGAACATGGAAAATTGAGTCCCCTGGTTAGTATTGCCCCCTTACACATCTTTTAGAAAGAAGGAAGAAACCAATAGGCTATCTTGTCCAATAATATGAGGCTTTGGAATGAGAACCAGATTAGAAAGACATTTTTGCAATAAATCTTCCTTCTTCCTTATACCCACTGTTGTGATAATACTGCAAAAGACATAATTGTGGGAGGAATCCATTGATCGGTAAACATTTACAATCTCAAAACCTCTTTTAAAAGATCACATGGTCCTCTCAAAGAAGATCGTTAATGTGTGTAATACTGTATATGGTGGAAATGTAAATCTGTCACAGAAAATCTGGTTTTCTAATGAGGTGGTCTTTTGTAGAACTTTTACTGTAATTTATTATTCTCAATCTGTGGGATGTTAGCCACCATGTTATTTACTCTAGTGATGTTCATTAGTAAGGTGTCTTTTAATGCTTTGTTAATAGGATTATGTCGGCATGTTAGAAGGCCTCCTTCAATACTGGAAATTATTTGATGGTGCACTCAAAATCCCTGGAATTTTTATATGAGCTGTTTACAATATATGTTTAATGTTCTATGACAATGCTATAAATGATATAAACTGTCCATGGATCCTTAACCCCTTCATGACCCAGCCTATTTTGACCTTAAAGACCTTGCCGTTTTTTGCAATTCTGACCAGTGTCCCTTTATGAGGTAATAACTCAGGAACGCTTCAACGGATCCTAGCGGTTCTGAGATTGTTTTTTCGTGACATATTGGGCTTCATGTTAGTGGTAAATTTAGGTCAATAAATTCTGCGTTTATTTGTGATAAAAATGGAAATTTGGCGAAAATTTTGAAAATTTCGCAATTTTCACATTTTGAATTTTTATTCTGTTAAACCAGAGAGATATGTGACACAAAATAGATAATAAATAACATTTCCCACATGTTTACTTTACATCAGCACAATTTTGGAAACAAAATTTTTTTTTGTTAGGAAGTTATAAGGGTTAAAATTTGACCAGCGATTTGTCATTTTTACAACGAAATTTACAAAACCATTTTTTTTAGGGACCACCTCACATTTGAAGTCAGTTTGAGGGGTCTATATGGCTGAAAATACCCCAAAGTGACACCATTCTAAAAACTGCACCCCTCAAGGTACTCAAAACCACATTCAAGAAGTTTATTAACCCTTCAGGTGCTTCACAGCAGCAGAAGCAACATGGAAGGAAAAAATGAACATTTAACTTTTTAGTCACAAAAATTATCTTTTAGCAACAATTTTTTTTATTTTCCCAATGGTAAAAGGAGAAACTGAACCACAAAAGTTGTTGTCCAATTTGTCCTGAGTACGCTGATACCTCATATGTGGAAGTAAACCACTGTTTGGGCGCACGGCAGGGCTTGGAAGGGAAGGAGCGCCATTTGACTTTTTGAATCAAAAATTGGCTCCACTCTTTAGCGGACACCATGTCACGTTTGGAGAGCACCCGTGTGCCTAAAAATTGGAGCTCCCCCACAAGTGACCCCATTTTGGAAACTAGACGCCTCAAGGAACTTATCTAGATGCATAGTGAGCACTTTGAACCCCCAGGTGCTTCACAAATTGATCCGTAAAAATGAAAAAGTACTTTTTTTTCACAAAAAAATTCTTTTAGCCTCAATTTTTTCATTTTCACATGGGCAACAGGATAAAATGGATCCTAAAATGTGTTGGGCAATTTCTCCTGAGTACACCAATACCTCACATGTGGGGGTAAACCACTGTTTGGGCACATGGTAAGGCTCGGAAGGGAAGGAGCGCCATTTGACTTTTTGAATGAAAAATTATTTCCATCGTTAGCGGACACCATGTCGCGTTTGGATAGCTCCTGTGTGCCTAAACATTGGCGCTCCCCCACAAGTGACCCCATTTTGGAAACTAGACCCCCCAAGGAACTTATTTAGATGCCTAGTGAGCACTTTAAACCCTCAGGTGCTTCACAAATTGATCTGTAAAAATGAAAAAGTACTTTTTTTTCACAAAAAAATTCTTTTCGCCTCAATTTTTTCATTTTCACATGGGCAGTAGGATAAAATGGATCATAAAATTTGTTGGGCAATTTCTCCCGAGTACGCCGATACCTCATATGTGGGGGTAAACCACTGTTTGGGCACTCGGCAGGGCTCGGAAGGGAAGGCGCGCCATTTGACTTTTTGAATGGAAAATTAGCTCCAATTGTTAGCGGACACCATGTCGCGTTTGGAGAGCCCCTGTGTGCCTAAACATTGGAGCTCCCCCACAAGTGACCCCATTTTGGAAACTAGACCCCCCAAGGAACTTATCTAGATGCATATTGAGCACTTTAAACCCCCAGGTGCTTCACAGAAGTTTATAACGCAGAGCCATGAAAATAAAAAATAATTTTTCTTTCCTCAAAAATGATTTTTTAGCCTGGAATTTCCTATTTTGCCAAGGATAATAGGAGAAATTGGACCCCAAATATTGTTGTCCAGTTTGTCCTGAGTACGCTGATATCCCATATGTGGGGGTAAACCACTGTTTGGGTGCACGGCAGGGCTCGGAAGGGATGGCACGCCATTTGGCTTTTTAAATGGAAAATTAGCTCCAATCATTAGCGGACACCATGTCACGTTTGGAGAGCCCCTGTGTGCCTAAACATTGGAGATCCCCCAGAAATGACCCCATTTTGGAAACTAGACCCCCAAAGGAACTAATCTAGATGTGTGGTGAGGACTTTGAACCCCCAAGTGCTTCACAGAAGTTTATAACGCAGGGCCATGAAAAAAAAAAATATATATATTTTCTCAAAAATGATCTTTTAGCCTGCAATTTTTTATATTCCCAAGGGTAACAGGAGAAATTTGACCCCAAAAGTTGTTGTCCAGTTTCTCCTGAGTACGCTGATACCCCATATGTGGGGGTAAATCACTGTTTGGGCACATGCCGGGGCTCGGAAGTGAAGTAGTGACGTTTTGAAATGCAGACTTTGATTGAATGCTCTGTGGGCGTCACATTGCGTTTGCAGAGCCCCTGATGTGGCTTAACAGTAGAAACCCCCCACAAGTGACCCCATTTTGGAAATTAGACCCCCAAAGGAACTTATCTAGATGTGTGGTGAGCACTTTGAACCCCCAAGTGCTTCATAGAAGTTTATAATGCAGAGCCGTGAAAATAATAAATACGTTTTCTTTCCTCAAAAATAATTATTTAGCCCAGAATTTTATATTTTCCCAAGGGTAACAGGAGAAATTGGACCCCAATATTTGTTGTACAGTTTCTCCGGAGTACGGTGATACCCCATATGTGGGGGTAAACCACTGTTTGGGCACACGTTGGGGCTCAGAAGTGAAGTAGTGACGTTTTGAAATGCAGACTTTGATGGAATGCTCTGCGGGCGTCACGTTGCGTTTGCAGAGCCCCTGATGTGCCTAAACAGTAGAAACCCCCCACAAGTGACCCCATTTTGGAAACTAGACCCCGAAAGGAACTTATCTAGATGTGTGGTGAGCACTTTGAACCCCCAAGTGCTTCATAGAAGTTTATAATGCAGAGCCGTGAAAATAATAAATACGTTTTCTTTCCTCAAAAATAATTATTTAGCCCAGAATTTTATATTTTCCCAAGGGTAACAGGAGAAATTGGACCCCAATATTTGTTGTCCAGTTTCTCCTGAGTACGGTGATACCCCATGTGTGGGGGTAAACCACTGTTTGGGCACACGTCGGGGCTCAGAAGGGAAGTAGTGACGTTTTGAAATGCAGACTTTGATGGAATGGTCTGCGGGCGTCACATTGCGTTTGCAGAGCCCCTGGTGTGCCTAAACAGTAGAAACCCCCCACAAGTGACCACATTTTAGAAACTAGACCCCCCAAGGAACTTATCTAGATATGTGGTGAGCACTTTGAACCCCCAAGTGCTTCACAGACGTTTACAACGCAGAGCCGTGAAAATAAAAAATCATTTTTCTTTCCTCAAAAATGATGTTTTAGCAAGCATTTTTTTAGATTCACAAGGGTAACAGGAGAAATTGGACCCCAGTAATTGTTGCGCAGTTTATCCTGAGTACACTGATACCCCATATGTGGGGGTAAACCACTGTTTGGGCACACGTCAAGGCTCGGAAGTGAGGGAGCACCATTTGACTTTTTGAATACGAGATTGGCTGGAATCAATGGTGGCGCCATGTTGCGTTTGGAGAATTCTGATGTGCCTAAACAGTGGTAACCCCTCAATTCTACCTCCAACACTAACCCCAACACACCCCTAACCCTAATCCCAACTGTAGCCATAACCCTAATCACAACCCTAACCACAACCCTAATTCCAACCCTAACCCTAAGGCTATGTGCCCACGTTGCGGATTCGTGTGAGATATTTCCGCACCATTTTTGAAAAATCCGCGGGTAAAAGGCACTGCGTTTTACCAGCGGATTTTCCGCGGATTTCCAGTGTTTTTTGTGCGGATTTCACCTGCGGATTCCTATTGAGGAACAGGTGTAAAACGCCGCGGAATCCGCACAAAGAATTGACATGCTGCGGAAAATACAACGCAGCGTTTCCGCGCGGTATTTTCTGCACCATGGGCACAGCGGATTTGGTTTTTCATATGTTTACATGGTACTGTAAACCTGATGGAATACTGCTGCGAATCCGCAGCGGCCAATCCGCAGCCAAATCCGCACCGTGTGCACATAGCCTAATTCTAAAGGTATGTGCACACTGCGGAAAACGCTGCAGATCCGCAGCAGTTTCCCATGAGTTTACAGATCAATGTAAACCTATGGGAAACAAAAATCGCTGTACACATGCATGTCACTTCTTTGTGCGGATTCCGCAGCGGTTTTACAACTGCTCAAATAGAAAATCGCAATTGTAAAACCGCAGTGAAATGCGCAGAAAAACCGCGGTAAGTCCGCCATAAATCCGCAGCGGTTTAGCACTGCGGATTTATCAAATCCGCAGCGGAAAAATCCGCAGAGGACCAGAATACGTGTGCACATACCGAAACCCTAACCCTAGCCCTAACCCTACCCCTAACCCTAGCCCTACCCCTAGCCCTACCCCTAACCCTACCCCTAGCCCTACCCCTAACCCTACCCCTAACCCTAGCCCTACCCCTAGCCCTACCCCTAACCCTAACCCTATTCTAACATTAGTGGAAAAAAAAAATTCTTTATTTTTTTATTGTCCCTACCTATGGGGGTGACAAAGGGGGGGGGGTCATTTATTATTTTTTTTTATTTTGATCACTGAGATATAATCTATCTCAGTGATCAAAATGCACTTTGGAACGAATCTGCCGGTCGGCAGATTCGGCGGGCACACTGCGCATGCGCCCCCCATTTTGGAAGATGGCGGCGCCCAGGGAGAAGACGGACGGGACCCCGGCAGGATCGGTAAGTATGATGGGGTGGGGGGGACCACGGGGGGGGATCGGAGCGCGGCAGGCGTGGAACGGAGCACGGGGGGCGTGGAACGGAGCACGGGGGGCTGGAACGGAGCACAGGGGGTGGAACGGAGCACGGGGGGTGGATCGGAATGCACGGGGGGTGATTGGAGCACGGGGGGTGATTGGAGCACGGGGGGAGCGGACAAGAGCACGGGGGGGAGCGGAGCACTGGATGGAGGGGAGCCGGAGCAGTGTACCGGCCAGATCGAGGGGCTGGGGGGGCGATCGGTGGGGTGGGGGCACATTAGTATTTCCAGCCATGGCCGATGATATTGCAGCATCGGCCATGGCTGGATTGTAATATTTCACCCGTTATAATAGGTGAAATATTACAAATCGCTCTGATTGGCAGTTTCACTTTCAACAGCCAATCAGAGCGATCGTAGCCACGAGGGGGTGAAGCCACCCCCCCTGGGCTAAACTACCACTCCCCCTGTCCCTGCAGATCGGGTGAAATGGGAGTTAACCCTTTCACCGGATCTGTAGGGACGCGATCTTTCCATGACGCCACATAGGCGTCATGGGTCGGATTGGCACCGACTTTCATGACGCCTACGTGGCGTCATGGGTCGGGAAGGGGTTAAAGGGAATCTATCACAAGAAAAAGGCAGTCCAATCTGCAAGCACAATGTTATAGAGCTAGATTTATATAGTTTAGTGATAAAGGATTCATTATAACCTGTGTTTAATATTATAAGCCTCGGCTCGTTCTGAGATTTTTGGTCCAGTAGGCGGTCCTATCAGTGACCGGGAGCTTTATTTGTATAAGAGTGCATAGGTAGAAAGCTGTCAGTCACGGATAGGACCGCCCACTGGAAAGTCACATGAAGAGCAGAAGCTTAAATGATGATAACACAGGAAATACTGAATATTTTCTCACAATTATATATCAATCTATTCATCTACATATGCTCTATAACATGGTGTGTTAAGATTGGATTGCATTTTGCTAGCGACCTGTTTTTTTAAGTATACACTGGGCCCGACATTATCATTTGAAAGATTGTCCCATTCCACCATTATCTTCTTCATCATCCATTGAATTTAGGATATCTAAAAATTGTAATTCTTGTGCTCTCCATCATGATGTTCTTTGGTCTGTTTTCTTTTGACCTTCATACCCCCCCCCCACCAACAATCTTTTTTCCAATTCTTTCACTCTTTCATTCTAACATTTTGCTAGTCATGGACCAAGCCTTATGAATCAATTGCATGGGATCATGACTGTTAGTGAATAAGTTCCATTTAAAAGGTACATTTTATAGGTCACAGTTCATCTTTTGTCCTTGACTCCAAAGACTTTCCAAAAAATGAGGAGGTGGGCAGATAAAAACTGACAGGCCTTGACAGAGTTGTAACTTGAAGATCTTGCCCCAATTGGAAATCTATAATAGGATCTCCACTGACCCTGTGCCATTTATAATGATAATGGGCCTCCTCTGGCACCAAGGTCTTGGCACAAATGCTATCCCTGCAGCCACTTTAGCCCTTGGCCCTGCCAATTGCATTCCACCCTGGTAGTTACCCAGATTTTTTTATGTACCTGAAACAAATTTACAGTATTACATGTGACAGCTCTTTGTTATTAGTCTAATTAGGAAGGGAGGCACTACTACATTACCTGAGCATCTAATAGACTGACTGGATAATTATCACACGTTGTCAGCTTTAACAAAACCAAAATCTAATACTCTATGTGGAAAGTAATTTAAGAAAAAAAATCAGATTCCTTGTAGCACAATTTATAAAGGTAAAAGAAGTTATCAGGAGATAGACATCTATTGGAGTGAATGCAATAGAATGTGCTGTACATTGTGCTAAACCCTGAACTCTCCCATCTAAATACATTGCTAAGAGGGAATGAAAAATTCAATTTGCTTGTCACTTGCTTGCCTTCTTGATTAGATAATAGACACACTGATGCTCCATGGATGTAGTATATCACATCATGAAAACAATGTTAGGAGCCATTACTACTGTAATAAACAGTGGTCAGCACATTAAAATATGGTAATAAGACAGTGTAACCAGCACATACAAATATGCTTTGTATTCAAAAACAATGAGCCAAGGGAATGAATAGAAATAGCCTGAAACCACAGTATTCTCAGCACATCAAACTGTGTAAAAAAAAGGAAGCAGAGATTTTTTTTTTATACCCAAGGCTATTTTTTATTATAGTTTATTTCCGTGTTCTCTTCTGGTCACACAAGTTTTCTTACAAGGAAATAACAGTTTTATTGTGTGTGCAATACTCACTAGATCTGTTATCTATATCTGGTTAACACTGCTACTTCTTACGGCATTGGGGTTATCTATCATGATGTGAACTCCAGCTTTCCAGGGCAAAAAATCTTCATTTTTTTAAGAATAGGACTTTGTGTTTTAAGTACATATTTATTTTATAATAATGTAGGTATATATATATTTCTTTTATTTTATACATTTTATATATTTTTTTGCTCTTGGTAAAACTTGAGTGTAATTTCTTGATAGTCCCCAGAGTTCTGCGCATACTGTAGAGCTAATCCCAAGACATCTGTATTTGACGTTCCGTGAAGATCCTATGGCAGCCTTTGAGGATATAGAGTTACAACACAGCACACTCTGCAAGTAGTGATAGGCACATGTTGACTTCCCCATAAATTCAATATAACAAAAATCTTCTGATAAGTTGCAACCCTGCTTTAAATCGACTTTTGCTTCTACCTGTCCCTGATCCCTGCCCATTGATCCTTTCTGAATAATCTCTTCTTTAGTACCCGTGCCAATGGGACAAGTTAAGAGATGGCCCATGACTGATGGAGATTCTTCATAAGATTGTTGTCTTCACAGATATCATATGCGAATTTTATGCCTATGCTGTGAATGTGGCCCATATCTGATGAGTCCTGACAAGGTTATCGTCATTACGGACATTATATGGAACTTTAATGCCTAGGCTGTGAATACCTCTAGACCAGCTATAAGGCTCACATCAACTAACACTGATGGGAGCACCCGTTTATTTCCAACTACATTTTCACGAAACTACTCCCAAATAAGACACTGACTTCTATGGCTGAATATTTATGATGAACCCGTGCTGAATGTACCTTTTATACTTTTTATCACTTTTTTTTTTCTCGTACCCTTGCCTATGGTATTGTGTAGTGTTAAACATTTACTCCATTGGCCACTGGATTCTTCTGAAGCTCTCCCAAGATGGCTCTTTTCCATCCTTCTACATTCACCACTGCTGACAGCATAGCTGTGAATATTTAGGTATACCTCCCTCCCCAAAGTAACTAACGCCAAAGCTCAAAGCCAATAATTAACATTTGCTTTAAAACGAACAGCACTTTTTTCATCTTAGGATAACTTTTTTTTTTCAGATATAGCCATAGAAACAATAATAGACACACTTATGGATTTTTGGACAAAAGAGGGTAGGTAAAGGGCTGTGTCATTAAATAACTATGTGGATACAGATACAAAATAAACAGGCTGCCTGCAGGAATCTCTTTACTATTTTTATTTTTTTTTAACAAGTCCTATTGTATGCTTGCAACCTTCCTTTGGTAGCATGGCAGCTAAGCCCTGCTAGAATAAGATAATATGCCTGAGGTTTTTTTTTTCAGGATTTGTAGATTGTCTTCTGAGCAGCATTGGCCCAAAGACCAATAACAAATGTATAGGCCAAAACGAAACCAGTTGGAGACATTACGCACACAGTGTCTTTGCATGTGTAGGAGGCCTGGCTTGTAATGATTGTGGGACTTCCAAACAATTATGTTCCCACTTTAAAGATCAAACAATGTATAAAAACCAGGAAGGATTAGTAAGAATGCCCCATTTTGCATGTCTAGTTGGTAACAAGAATGAGTAATGAATTTTCTGCAATGTCTTTAAACGACGTTGCCCTTTGTACATGCAAAGTTGGGGCAGCATGTGGTAGGCTTGTGATAATGCTCTTCCCCCAAACTGCTTTGCATCCGGTTAACATTTATAATCCACCAATACAAGCCAATTGATCATAAGAAGCCACTTTCCTTCATCCTCCTTGTCAAATCCTCCATACACAAATAAAGAAGAATAACAGAAAGAAATGCTGGTCCTTTAGAAAGTGGTGGCAGTGGCTAAAGTACCTTCCAATGTTGGTCAGCGTACAATGACGGCTAACACCAGGAGGAAGAGCAGCAGGGACACCCTGACCCCATCACACCTGTTTTCTGCTGCCTGCTGCACACCACTTGGCATTCTCATGGACGTCCTCCGTGTACATTTAGTCTTCCTCTTTGTTGAAGGAGTGGGCATAGTGTCAAAATTGAATTTCAACTGGTAATCCGGCACATAATCCTGCAAGTCATGTGTGCTCTTCCCAGGTAGTGGTTTGGAGATCCGGTTTCGGTTTTTGTGACTGGTGCAGTTCTTGCCATGTTTCCTTGTTCCTGGACGTGGATCTGGATGGGCAGCTGGCTCATTTTGGTGCAAATCTTTTCCTTTTTCCTTTGAGGAATGGTGTGAGTGGTGCCCTTTATGTGATATCTGATGTGTGGTACTGTAAGTATGAGTCTTAATTTGGTGAAGTGACTCTGAGCCAGAACAATGAAGATAATCTTCTGCTTTTAGAGTTTTCAGGTCTCTGCCCTGCACTTTGTCTGGAGTCTCACAAATAACATTGGAGCTAGTTCCTCTAAACTTTCGTAACCATTCCCATAGGGATCTGGCTTTACAGTCGCAGTCCCAGGGGTTATCATTAAGCCTCAAAAACTCCAGAGCAGAAAGATGTGCTAAACATTCCCCTTGCATTTCTGATATGCTGTTGTTAAACAGAAATAGAGTGGTCAGCCTCTTAAGATCATGAAAAGCATTTCTATGAATGAACTGAAGTTGATTCTGATGAAGAAGGAGACGATCCAAGTTGACCAAACCTCTAAAGGTGTTTTGATGAAGGCTCCAAAGCTTGTTTCCATGCAAAAAAAGATGACTCAGGTTGACCAAATCGATAAAGATATCATCCTGTAGAAACTCAATGTGGTTGTTCTGAAGATAAAGAAATTGCAAACTGTGAAGTCCACTAAATATCCCACTAGGCAAAGAGCTGAGGCCACATTTGTACAGGTTCAAGGTATGAAGTCTAGATAAACCTTGAAATGTCTCACCTGCCAAAGCCCTCAAATAGCGATTGTCCCCAAGATCCAGTTCTTCAAGGTTGTCAAACCCTTCAAATGTCTCTGGATCAATGAAGGTAATATTGTTGCTGTAGAGCCACAGAGTGACTAAGGAAGGGCTGAAATGTCCCCTTAGGAGCATCGTTATCTGATTGTTCTGAAGAAATATTCTCTCGCTGATTTCTGGAATCCCCTCTGGCACAGCCCCAAAGTTGTGAGCCTGACAGCTGACAGTCATTGGTGAAGGGTAACATATGCAGTTTATGGGGCATAGTGATATAAAAGGCAACTGCAGTCCAAAAAGAACCAAAAATAGATCCAAGTGACTCCCTGTAACAAGAGAGAAAACAAATAATTAATATATTTTAAAGTATGCATTAATACACATATCAATATTGCAAATATAGATGCTGCAAATGAGACAGATGGAGAAGAAAGAAATGCTAATGTTGTTCCAGAGGGCCCTTTAGCTCTTATGACATGTCTGTTTTTAGTAAGTATTTGTCCAGTCCATGAAATAAAAACACAGTTGCACTTTTCATACCCCATATTGTGCCATTTCCTTCTGGAAATGTACTACTAATTTACTAAGATAAGCGAGTCTCCTAAAATTCATTTCAGGTAGATTCACCCGATTCTATTTATTCCAAATAAATTGGTCTGAATCAAACTGGCGCTAAAAGACGTTTGTTAAGCTCTGATGACCCCCAAAGCATAATAAATGGTCGAATAGGGAAGGCGTGAAAAATAAACCTTATACTCACTTATCCTAGGCTGTCATCTGATTCTCTTATGCCACCGCTGCAGCTCCCTGGTCCTCCGCATGGGTCTCTGGTGCATACGGAGTTAAGGCCAGTGATTGGCCACATGTAGTCAAGTTGGGGGTGATAAGCAGCATTTACCTCAATGACATTATGTGGCCACATGAGGTCAATTACTGGCCTCAGCACAAGAGGAATGGAAGACCAACACGGAGGACCAGAGGGCAGCGGCTGCAATGGAGATGGGGTTAGGAGTCAGGGTAGGGCCTAGGACAGGCGGCGAGTATAATGTATTTTGTCGTTGTAACTCCATTCCTTGCTCATCCAAACTCAAAAATTTCATATGCACGAGTATCTGGAATGTTTGGGAAATTTCTAACAAATTTGATCTCTAATTACTGAAACTGGATATTACCATTCTTCTCATCAATTAGCTGAATCCCTACACTGTCTGACACTGAAAGCGCTGGTTGGACGGTGTCATGAGAATAATAACACCCAAATCATAATTTATTCACACACTTCCAGGGGGAACAACAGATGACTGGTGCAATGCAGAGGGATAAGAAATAATGCTCCAAAATTGGTATTTAATTGAAAATCAGAGAAAGCTGAAAAGTCTTTTGAAAGTGAATCTGTACCACATTCGAGAGCAGAATGATTTTGGGGCAAAGGCCCTGATTCCAGCGATGTATCAGTTACATTTTTCCGCTTCATATATACCATTTCTCTGAACGCTGAGCTCTGTATAACCCGCCCACACCACTGATTGGCAGCTTTCTGTGTACACTGTGCATAGGCAGAAAGCCGCCAAATAGTGGCGGGGGCGGAGTTATACTGAACTAATGAATATGGAGAACTATATGGCAGCAGGTTTACTAGTCCTTGAGTGATATTCTCCAGCTGATAAAACAGTGATTTTACCAGGACTATACTAACCAGTCTAGCAAGTGATACCTCGCTGGAATCAGGGTCTCTGTTTTCTACATTATGCTGCTCTTAGTTTAGGTAGCAAAAACTTGGTGACAGATTCCTTTAACTACAAGTTTGTTAATCTCATTTGCAGTTTATCGGTCTACTGTTTAATTTTTGGTCCATAATACATAATCTATTACTTTATATAATGATAGTAATAAAAATGTCACCTCTGTATATATTCTACTTTTGTAAGGCAGAGGTTAAGGACATCTTAAATAATGAAATTTCCATTAAAAATAGATTGTGTTTGAAATATCATGGACTTTTATTAAAAGGTCAATTATTGCCAAACTTTACCCTCTTACTCATTATCTTTTCCTATGTGAAAAAATGTTGAATCTGACGTGCATACACAACAGAGGATTCAAGAACAGCGAACGATTACAGGCTGCACAATTAGCACAATTTACCAGTGAAGCAGATGAACGTAACATTTACTTATTTTTTTCCTTAGGTCGGAAGACTTAATAAGAGAGATTTAGCAATGTGAGGACTGTCATAAAGCAAGCTTCAAATGTTAATGTTAACCCGAAATACTAATTTCTCTCAGTATACAGTAATTAGCTTCAGTGAACTCATATGGTGAAGATGTAACTTATCAGAAATGCCATTTTTCTTTATACTAGCCTAAGGACTCCCCGCCATGGTTGTTCCATGGCTCTTTGTAAGGAGCATAATGTGGCTACCATCGGGCTATATGAACACTCCGCTGTACCTCTATGTCTCACTAATTTGGCACATGGAGGTTTCTTCCTGTTGAATTTGTGGCATCTTCTACTGTATACGTATAGCGGTATTATTGAGTTTACAGGAGAATACCTTTGTACATATGGCACCCCACAGAGCTTCATAGCAGGAGCTGCGCGGCTTCATACTAAGCTCTGCATCAATATCCAATAACCCACATACTCGGATAAATCTGTGAGACGACTTATGTCTAGCTTAACTGCACAGCATTTTAACAATGTTCTTGGGCGCCTTGATGGATGGAGGCAGTAAACCTTTTAATCTTTATGTTTAAGTTGCCTTAACATGACAAGACACCTCAGACCTCAATATTATGATCTATTGTTCACTATGAACGCGGTTTTTCTATAATCACAAAACATACTGTAAATCACTATAGTCTAAAGCCAAATTGAAATAGAAAATTCACCTTTGAACCCTCCTTGAACAACAAGTCTGAGTCGATCAACTTCTTAAAATATCTTTATACTGACAAGGCCCCCCATAGTTATGTTCTTAGTGGGTAAAAAAACGAGGCGTACAAAGAGGTACCAGAGGGAGGAAGAAAACATATAAAGGATAGAAACAAGACCATAATAATCGTATCTTTTCCGTTCAAGTAATCGTTTACTAAAAGAAAAGTATTTTTAATAATTCTGAGTTGTAGGTATGGAGTTAAAGTGGTGTTTCACGATGATAAGTATGACCTATCCACAGAATAGGTCATCAATATCAGATCCGTGGTGGTTCAATACCCAGCACCTACACCGGTCAGCTGTTCTCAGCTCCAGCTGAGGCCAGATGTACACAGTCGTAGAGATAAAGACCAGCACAGTTCCGTCGACTGTTTACCCGATGCTGTAGAGTGTTGCAGGACAGCGCCGATCCAGATAAACCAGTGGTTGCCACCACTAAACAGTTGAATGAGCTGTGCTGGTCAGATCTGCAACTGTTCACAAGCGGCAGCCACCAGAACTGAGAAGAGCTGATCGGTGGGGTGGCCAGGTGTCACATCCTCACCTATAGGACCCAAGGGATCATCAATATCGTAGTAGTGAAACACCCTTGTAACTTGAGATGACCATGCACCATAATCTCGCTAGAATGCAGCAGCCTCATATGTAAAGGGAGAAATCTGGAGCATAGGTGCTGTTTACCAGGGGTGTACTAACAATCCAAATGACCTCGGCCAGGATATTTAAATACATGACGTCACATTTTTCCCCAGGTGAACAAAGGCATAGCTATGATGATGTACTGATTCCCATCACCTCCTATTGGCATAAAATATTTCTCTCTTGAAATTTCTCTCTCATCCTGACTCCACCTTTTTCAGGAAAAATATAATGATAATAACCAGGTGTCCAAATATCTGAGGCTCTTTCAGCTCCTATGTCTACTATTCTAACAGTCATTCCTTGCTCAGCATCAAGGCGTGCTTTGATTCATGTAGACATAGGGTCTCTAATAGGGTCTGTATTATCGACCTACAGTCAATCCAATCAATGAAACGCGCTATGACTTCCAAATATTAGACCCTGCTGCAAATATTGCTCGATACCTCTGGAAAACCTATATCTTCAGCAAATTAAATCTCTAAAGTGAGTCTGCCAGAAAAAAATGACCGTTTAAACCAAGCACAGATGTTCGATGCCCCATTGACGTGGCTAAATAGTTCAATGCTCCTTTCCACCTACTTGTTTTCCATCCTATTTTTGCGCTGCCTTCTTCCTTGGTTGATAGCTCTAACTTTATAGGAACGATAAACGAGCAGTGAAAGGTGTAAAATAAGTAGGTGAAAAGATGCACTGAACTATATGACCACACCAAGGGTGCATCGAGCACGGGTGCTAGGTTTAGTCATTTAATGCTGACAGACACACTTTAATCCATACAACAGGGACAGTCCAATAACGTATTTGCTTCCAATTTCAGCCCCCGAAAATACGTCTTTTTTTTACGTTTTAGCTCACCATTTCTCTAATTTTAGATAAAATTACTTATTGCATTACTCAGTTTTGAATACGAAAAGATCTACTGCCCTACAAGTTCTCACTGCCATGGCAGAGAAGCCTCAGTCAGAAGTAGTAATATATCGTGAAAATGATTCCTTTATTCGGAAGTACACTAAATTTAGCTCTCTTATGCCTTTAATTTCCCTTCAATCCATTTCTTATTATACGAAGGAAATATATTTTAGATATGAAATACAGAATATCTGCAGAGGATAATGTTTTCATTGATATTATAGCCATTTCATTACGTGCCTTGGACTCATACTAGCAGAAATGTGACACCATTTAAACAAGGATTGCTTCAGTGTCATTTCTGCTTCCAATAGGGAAATATTTTTGTATAATGAATTTCTAGCTAGTCCAGGTGATGACATCAGTATGGCTCCTATATTAGCAAAACTTGGGAACAGCTCAAGAATATATAATCAAGTGGCATCTCCATGGTGTATCCATAAGTAAGTCATTTATATCCAAGATAGATGGTCAATTTATTTCTGTTTAGTTTTCTCAAGCTTAAGAATTCTCATAAGTGTTTATATCTTTCATCCATTCTCCACAGGTTTAGAAAAATGTCTACAGAAACTGATGGCAGAATTTATTATGGTAGCCTTGTCCTGCAGTCCAAAGACATTTAGCTAAATATTAGATAGATAGATAATTAAAAATAGAAAATGGAATAACACATTAAACATATGCAAGGTGGGTACAAATGCCTCCCAAACAAAATATCCAGATTTTGTCAGAGTATATAAAAATAAAAAAAGATAGGCGGCATTCCAATAGTCACGAAAACAGAAGGACTTTATTTAGCCCATGGGGCGTAGCGACGTTTCGGGTTCAAATGAACCTTTGTGATGCATTACATTTGAACCAAAATGTCACCATGACACATGGGCTAAATAAAGTCCTTCTGTTTTGGTAGCTATTAGAGTGCTGCGTACCTTTTTTCATTTATAGATAGATAGAATGTTTTAAATCATAGACGTGTTAATAGTTTATTTATGATGTAACAAACTGTTTGTTAACAAATCAATATTTAGTTTAATCACTCTTTGTCTTCAAAAAAGAATCAAAGCATGAATTCTTCTATGTTCCAAACACTTTGGAGAACTAACCACTAGTGATGAGAAATTTTATTTGAGTGGAATTGAACTCTACAAAAATACCATGGAGGGCCGGCAATAGCTCAAAAAATAAAATTAAAGAGTTTATCAACTACTTTTACACTTATGACCTATCAGCAGGATAGGTCATCAATGTCTGATCGGAAGGGTTCTGACACCCAGCACCCCTGCAGATCAGTTGTTATCGGTGTCGGCGACGGTCCGAAGTATTCAATTGCAGAGCTGGCCATCTTCTCATAGTGGCCGCCGTAGGGTTTGAATAGGAGGCGAATGTGTGGTACCAAGTCTCAGACACTACCAGAAGATGAAGCAGCTTGACAAGGGAGTACTTCTGGCCGGCGGCCGCCAACACTGATGACAACTAATCGGCAGGGGTGCCGGATGTTGGACCCCGTCCAATCAGACATTAATGACATATCCTAAGAACAGTCCATCAAAGTAAAGTATAGTACAACCTCTTTAATCTTGCCTTGCGCAGGCGTATACTACGGAGGACATAGAATGAACTTCAATCCAATATTGCGGCCAGCATGCAGCCAGCGGGCAAGGAAAGGGTGAATCAAACACCCGAAAACTCCGCCCATATGACCGAAAACCGTTCCCGCCAAATTCAGGTGACAGGTTCCCTTTAAGATGTTTGGAACAATCACAGTTCTTTCAAAAACTGTTTAAAAGTGTACATAGAAGAATTTATGTTTTTATGCTGTTTTTACGGCAAATGTTGGTCACACCAAATATTGATTGATTCTCTTTTGTGCATTCACTTTTCATTTTGTTAACTGTTGAACATGAATTATTCACACTGCATCCTACTAATACTCCGGCCGTTCTTCCGGTCTTTGTTTAGAAGCGGTCAGCATATGATCGCAGGGGTCAATTGTTGGCAGAGGCAGTCACGTGCTCTACTATTTAAATGATGGGTCCCATGATGTAAAATAAAAAAGGTTTGCTAGCAGCTTGTAGAAAAATATCAAAATGGTCTGTATTGAAATTATTAGCAATTACAAAGGCAATCCTTTCTTTTTTACATTTTTGCTCTTGCTGTCGAAATAGCTATTTTGCAATGGTTGCCGTTATGGTACCTGAGCATTGATGCCAGTTGTATGGAGCAAATCCCTATACTGCAGCTACTGATTAGCTGTAGTGATCACATGCTGACTGATTCTTAACAAAGACCAGGGGAACTGCTAGAACATCAGTGTGGGATTTGTGTGGATATGAAGGTGTAAGTGGTATTTATTTTGTTATTTTATATAATTTGAGTCAGTTTAAAGAAAAACAATAAAGCTGGATCAGCAAATCACAAATTCAGCCTGCTACTGCAATATTATATTTCAGACACAGTTTGCCACAGTCTAATAAGTGCACTAACACCAAGTTATCAATTTATTCATACCTTCGAAGGAAGCATCGCAGAGGAAGAACACAACACAGAGTTCTAAGAAAAGTTACACCAGAATGGTTACTTAATGGGGAATATGAATATTTCTTAAACACGTTGTGATGACAAATTTTCTGGAGTCAGCATTGTTCTCAATGCAGCAGTGGACGTTAGGGTAAGCCCACAGTACATCTGTACATTTAGCCTACAGTATGCGTATGCCATCATATGCTCATAAGTCTCCATTCACCAAATGAAGGCTAAAGTATATTCTTTCGTCCCCTGACGAAGGATGCTGTACAAAATCCATGTGGGTTGGACACTTTGATCCCCTCTTTTGGTTTTTGCTATGTTTGTGAATTTGTGTCTACTTCGAAGTCTTGGCTATCATTATTATCTTGACTTCATATTTACAAACCTATAATTATTGTCTGTATTTATGGTATATTGTAGTACTTTTTTATTTATTCATTTACAGGTGCTCTACGGTGGCATAGACATTCACACATAGCCCTATTACCTTTGTTTTGGCCTTTTTTTAATTGCTTTTCTTGTATTATTATTTCTCTGTGTGCCCAGCCTTATACATATAAAGGGTTTCCGGTTGCCCCACCTGTTTTTCATTGTGCGTATTTATTTTAATTGTCTTTAAATATTTGTATCTGCATTTTCAATAAAATTTGCGATGTTTTATATTATATTTACACTACTAGGTCATTTCCATGCCTCTTATATAGGATTGTTAACTGTATAAGAAAGTAGGGCAGACTGCTCTTTTCTATGCCAAGAACTACTGCAAAGAACTATATTCCAAGCATTATACTATTTTTAATGGGTGCCTAAGGAAAATGGATGCTTTGGTGTCCATCTTGACTGTGGCTACTGTTGGGTGCAAACCTACAAAATATGTATATGCATCCAAAAGTGGGCACAGGCAGGGTGTGTATAATTTATGGCATAACTACAACTAGTACAAAATAACAACAAAAATGTAAATACAGCAAAAAAGGAGGTTGAGCAAAGGTAGAGTCTTTCTTTAAAGGGGTTGTCAGGGGCACCGCTAGCATGTGGCAAGTTGAGAACTTTGCCTCAGGCGGCACTGCCTTCAATGAAGAGAGGGGGCGGCAGATTCTGCCGGTGTAGTAACTGAATTTGCGTCGTAGACACAGGTTCAGTTACTACTGTATTCAAGGCTCCCAACCGTCCCGAATGGCCGAATCCCCTCATCCAGCCTTCCCCGGCTCATGTGACTGGTCACATGATCGTGACATCATCACAGGTCCTCAACCCTAAGTCACTCCTCTCCTGCATCTGCTGCGGCTGCTCATAGAAGGCTGTTCTGTGCGCACAGGACCTGTGACGACGTCACCGGATGTGACATCACCGGTCACATGATCAGTGGCCTCAGTGTATGCAGGACTCTGATGTGCTGGTTGTCATGGTGCTGGAAGAGGGTAAGCTTATGTGTGGGGTCAGGAGGGGTTTACAGTGTGGATGGAGCCGTGTGTGTACGGAGCGGAGCTGTGTGTGTACGAGGTGTACGGAGCAGAGCCGCATGTACGACGTGTGCGGAGCTGAGCCGTGTGTGTACAAGGTGTGTGGAGCTGAGCCGTGTGTGTACGAGGTGTGCGGAGCTGAGCCGCATGTGTATGAGGTGTGTGGAGCTGAGCCGTGTGTGTATGGGGTGTACAGAGCGGAGCACTGTGTGTACAAAACGGAGCCCTGTGTGTACAAAGTGTATGAAGCTGACCCATGTATGTGTATGGAGCGGAGCAGAGCCGTGTGTGTACGGGGTGTATGGGGGGGCGCCATTTTGCAGTTCGCCTCAGGCAGCAGAGAGGCTAGGCTCACCCCTGGGGGTTGTTCACTACTTAGACAACCCCCTCTTGATCTAAATGTTTGGTCCCAATAAAATAAAACCTATACTCACCTCCTGTGCTTGCACCGTTGCAAGATGTGATCCCGGGGCTCTTGTGTGGTTGTTGTGACATATGACCCCGGCACCCAATCAGTGCCTACGTCACTGTCTCTGCATTTGGACAAAACGAACATGAAGAAGAAGTCTGGGCTGCAGCTGATCTCTGGCTTCTTCTTCATGTTCAATTCAACAGAAAGTGGGGACAATGATGCCAGCGTCGATTGGGCGCTGGGGTCTCATGTCCCAACAACAGCACGGGAGCCCCAGGTAGAGCAAGTGGCGATGGCGCGGGAACAGGGCCATCACAGAAGGTGAGTATAGGCTTTATTATTGCATTGGGGCCAAACGTGGGGTATGAGAAGGAGTTGTCCAAGTAGTGGACAACTTCTTTAAGTCTAAAAATAACAGATTAATGTTTAATATAAACATCCAGGTCATTTAATGAATTATTCTTTAGAAGTTACAAACCACGTTCACCCTCACAAGACCTGTCCTGTTTAATTGCCCTACATCTAGATCATGACACCATTGCCCTGGAGTATGAGACAAATTGGCAGATATGTTTTATTCTCTAAAGCAATTTCATTTAATCCTCGAAACTGAAAGAGAACCACTTTAGCCGTGATCTCACTCTCAAAAATCTACATCCCAATGTTCTTTGGTTTTAAGTGTGCCATTTGAGTGCATTAGTTAATCTATTCTGTGCTACACGGAGCATTGTGTGGATTAAAAATGCCACCCGCATGTCTTTGAAGAGCGGTATATGTCTTCCAAGCTACAGGTTGAATATCACTTCTTAAAAGTATTTGATTGAGCCATGTAAGCGAGCTTCATTTTCCTCTCTGCTGGCTCTCTACACAGTAGAATCTGATCTCAAGTACTGCAGCATTAACGGATCACAGACACTCGCTATAAGGCGCGGGTACGTGAAAGCCTTCTGGCAGGGTGTTGTGCCTTTAAATCCACATGAGGTTCTATGATTACTCTAATTTAGCATAAGATACATATTCTCTATGTCACACAGTCATAACCTGATTAAAATTTGGCAGAGAATTAGATATTCCAATCATAGGAGCACAGAGGATGTTGAATAAAATGACACACTGGAGTCAGACAGCAATCAGTAAAAGCAGCCCTTTACCACATAACACTAATCTATTTCTGGCTTTTTTCGGTATTTCAGATGAAATATAAGGTAATAAATGTTCTTGTAGCTTTTCAATTTGCAAATACAGTCTCCTATCACCTGCCTCACAAAACATGACTAAACGGAGCAAGAAATAAGATTTCCGTTAAAATATATGTTCGCTTTTATAAATTAATTTGGTGCAAATTTATCTTCTGTCTAGTAAAGTTGTCTTATGGCTCGGGGATCGCACTTGGACCAATGCTTGTCTATGGGGCCATGCAGATGACCGATTTTTTTCCTCGGAAAGAGTCTGTCATTTATCTTGCACTGGCCAGTTATCTCATAGAAATAAAGTAATTCTTTATCAACAGTCTATAACAGCAATGTCATTATGTTCTCATGTACAGATGCTATACCATGGGTATGCTATATGCCCCCATCTTGTGCTACTAATCTCCCCTGTAAGCAATAGAGTAAGGTAGAGATGAGCACATATTTTGAAATATTTTTCAGATTCGTGAAAAACAGCCGGCAGATTCTATGTGATCTGAATCAAGTCTGCCCCACACATGTATTAGGCTATGTTCACACGTTCCTGATTTCCCTGCTGTTTTTTCTGCACTAAAAACCGCAGCTCTTGGCAGAAAACGCAGGTGCGTTTTTTGGTGCGTTTTTTGATGCGGTTTTTAGTGCGTTTTTTTATGCAGTTTTCTCTGCAGAGTCTGTGTGTTTTCTAGGAAGTTTTTTAGGGTTAAAATGGCTGAAAATACCCTAACCCTACCCCTAACCCAACCCCTAACCCTACCCCTAACCCTAACCCTAGTTCTAACTGTAGTGGGGGGAAAAAAAAATTAATTCTTTATTTTATTATTGTTACTACCTATGGGGGTGATAAAGGGAGGGGTCATTTACTTTTTTTTATTTTGATCACTGTGAGGTTATCACAGTGATCAAAATATGCCTGGAACGAATCTGCCGGCCGGCAGATTCGGCGGGCGCACTGCGCATGCGCCCGCCATTTTGGAAGATGGCGGCGCCCAGGGAGAAGACGGACGGACGGACACCGGGAGGCCCGGTAAGTATAAGGGGGGGAGATGAGGGCACGGGGGGGCGTCGGAGCACGTGGGGTGGCATCGGAGCATGGGGGGTGGGATTGGGGCACGGGGGGACAGCCACACTCCGCCCAAGCACTTCCTGCTGCAGCGGTTCTGCACCACAAACCGCAGAAAACCCGCAGATATTTTTTTCGTCTGCGGGTTTTACTGCGGGTTTGACCTCACAATGGAGGTCAATGTGGGCAGAACCGCTGCAGTTCCGCACAAAGAAGTGACATGGTCCTTCTTTTTTACCGCAGCAATTCAGCGCGGCTTTTTTATTGAATTTCCGCAATGTGGGCACAGCGGTTTCTGTTTTCCATAGGGTAACATTGTACTGTACCCTGCATGAAAAACAGCTGCGGACCCGCAGCGGCAAAATCGCGGCGGTTCCGCAGTAAAAAAAGCATTGTGTGAACATGGCCTTATACTTTGAGCTCTCTCCAGACATCACTCAAAATAAATGGTAGGCCGGCAATGAGTTAAAACATTTTCAGAAAAATATACTCTCGCGTCCTGCACCGCAGGTCCTCACGCTGTCCTTCGCTAGCTTCAGATTTCGGATCTGTCTTTGAAATTGTCTTCTTTTTGGTCTGGATTTTCTGTGCTGACTCGACCTCTTGTGGACATGTGAGGCACAATGCATATCAATGATGTGTGTCACGCCTTAAGTGACCATGTGGATCCTAGTAAGCCCTAGATTTGGATCAAAGACCAAAGAGAAAACTGAAGAGAATACAAAAAAGATGCCTGATATCAAGTGAATGTAGAACCAGGGGGGAATTGCAGAAACAGGAAATGGGTGGACCTAGGACTGGCAAGTATAATTTTTTTTTCCCACTTCCCGATCCCCTGATTATTATGATTTGGACTCTGGAGAAATCTCAAAATAAGCGTATTTTCAGGTGGCCACCATTTTGCTGGATTCATGCAAACCATCATCAGGTTGTCACTTGGAATGCTTACAATAAACGCGTATGTCTCATAAAGAGCCTATTTGTGGAGACACCAGCCTTCAAAAAGTGTTTGTGACCATCCAGTGTGTTTTACAGAGGCCGAGTTGGCATACAGTTCCATATGGAGCTGAGCCTGATTCCACAACTGTTCTAAGTCAGAATATGGCAATACACGCTAAATGAAATAAAAAGAAATGACAGAAGCTCTAAAACATGAAGGTCAGTCAAGCCAAGATATAGCTTGAACCCAGAAGATATACTCAAGTGCAGTCATAAAAACCATCAATCACTATGCTGAAACCAGTTCTCATGAAGACCATCCCAGGAAAGGAAAATCAAGAATTAACTCTACTGCAGAGGATAGGTTCATCCGAGTTATCATTTTCAGAAACTGCAAATTGACAGCACCTCAGATTACAGTCCTCATAAATGATGCACAGATATCAAGTAGCAGATACATCTCAACATCAAGTGTCCAGAGGGAACTGTGAGAAGCAAGTCTTTATACCGCAAAGAAACCACAGCTGAGGATTGTAGACAAGAAGAACCTTGTTTGGGCTAAGCAACACAATGAGTGGACCTCAGACCAGGGGAAATCTGTACTATGATCTTATGAGTCAAAATTAGATCTGTGGTACCAACCTTTGTGAGATGCAGAAAACGTGAGCAGATGGTTTCTATATGTGTAGTGTCCACTGTGTAGCATGGGGGAGGGAGATGTGATGGTGTGGATGGACTTTCATTTGCCCTGATGGTGACTATTCCAAATTCAAGCCCCACTTACCCAGCATGACTACCACAGCATTGTGCAATGACATCTGTGTTGCAACAGGACAATGACCCAGAAACAACCTCCAGACTATGTAAGAGCTATGTGACCAAGAAGGTGAGGCATGGAATGCTGCTTCAGGTGACTTGGCCTTGACAATCATCTGACCTCAACCCAATTGAGATGATTTGGGATGAGTTACAAGCAGAGTGAAGGCAAAGCCACCAACAAGTGCTCAGTACCCCTGGGAACACATTTGAGAATGTTGGAAAGCCATTCCAGGTGGCTACTTGATGAATTTGCTTGAGAGAATGCCAAGGGTGTGTAAAGCTGTAATCAAAGTAAAAGGGCAATAATTAGAGGAAACTAAGGTTTAACACATTTTCTGGTTTGTTTCACAGGTTCCTTTACTTCTTGTTGCCATATCTGTTCCTTCCTGTTTTTTTCTGCCTTCAATCTGAATCTAAAATGTGCACATTCTAACTATGTCAAAAACACATTTAAAAATGCATCAATAATGCTCATAGTTTTTGCTACGGTTTTATGGCTACAATATGCATTTTTCATGGAAAAAAAACATAAAAAAGCAATGTGTGAACATACTCCATGAATTTAGAGGCATATGGAGGTACTGTTAGGTCCTTATCTTTCAAGATAGAAAACCTTTGTAATAAGAAAAACTTAGTGTGACTTATTGATCAGAACTGGCTAATTTTTAGACAATGCATACTTAGGCTTCATTCACACTTCAGTTGTTTGGCGTCAGTCAGCTCCGACATAGTGACGGATCAACGGATCCGTCACAATTGTTGAGAAAACGGTTCTAACGGATCCGTTTTTTTGATGGATCCGTTACTTGGGGATTGTCTGGGAAAAGTATCTACTTTATGGAGCATGTACAATTGAAAAAGCGGATGGGGCGACGGATCCACCAAATGACGGTCGCGACGGATCCGTCGCCCATAGGCGACCATTCTATGGAATGGCGGATGTGACGGATCTGTCGCGAACCGCCATTTCGGCGCAGACAAAAAACGTTATAAGTCCGTCAATGTCTAGATGACGTCCGCCAAATCTCGACGGATCCGTCACATGGCGGATGGAGCGGACGACCATCCGCCACAATCCGTCGCTAATGTATGTCTATGGGAAAATAGCGGATCCGCCAAAAAAAATGGTGGATCCGCTATTTGAGGAAAATGGCGGTTTCAGACTAATGCCAAAAGACTGAAGTGTGAAAGAGGCCTTAGGGGACATTGCACCCAGACTGCTGTTTTATATGCCAATGTTAATGAAGGGCTCAATGGAGTATGATGTATTGAATTAATTAAAGGCACATGCCACTTAATAAATTTGTTACTTTTGCTGAATTTGATAGATGGTAATAGTAGCGCATCATCCTGCCCTGACTCCTCCCTTGCTCCTCACATTTTATCAGAGTTGCGTCAAACTGGTGTCATAATGCCTAAAGTCGCAAGATTTTTACAGAACTCCAAGTTGTGC
This sequence comes from Ranitomeya imitator, assembly GCF_032444005.1. NCBI lineage: Eukaryota > Metazoa > Chordata > Amphibia > Anura > Dendrobatidae > Ranitomeya > Ranitomeya imitator. The sequence continues at coordinate 121,622,415 of NC_091284.1, forward strand.
AAAAATTGTGTGAATTTTCAAAGCATTTTATGCCAATAGTCTTAAGAAAAAGCTATCTCTCAGATACTTTTGGCTATCCCTCAGATACTTTTGGCTATCCCTCAGATACTTTTGGCTATCCCTCAGATACTTTTAGCTATCCCTCAGATACTTTTGGCTATCCCTCAGATACTTTTAGCTAACCCTCAGATACTTTTGGCTATCCCTCAGATACTTTTGGCTATCCCTCAGATACTTTTGACACATGCTTCGTGCTGTCTGATAAATCTGGTTAAATATAAAACCACTTAGTCTATGTTTCACACCCCCTATTAGTTGGCTTACACAATTATAGCCCAACTGTTGGCACACCATGTCGCATGTTTGACTGCGCCCATTTCCTGATACCACTTTGACGGACAGGTCACCTAGAATATGTCGAAAATGCCTAGAGAATATGGTGCTAAACAAGAGACTATTTTTTTTGCATGAATTATGCCAGAATTCTGGCACATTTAACTTGATAAATACGTTGGACCAGATTTATCAGAACTGTCTAATCTAATAGAAAAATAGTTGTTGCTGTCCTTAGCACCCGTTCACAGCGGATCTTTCATTTTAGAAAACTAATTTAAGAAATAATAGTTGAGTTCTGATTGGTCGATGCTTGCTATGGGCAACAAGACAAGTTTCTCCTTTAGACAGTCTTGATGCATGAGGCTCAGCGTTCATATAAAATGGAGGCGTGAGGAGACGTTCTTGAAGTCTAGTTGCGCTCTAAGGTTGTAATATGCCAGTGTGAATGCCGCCTAATTGACATAAAATGTTATTTTGTCTTTGTTTGTCTGTACGGGTAAGCTGCAGTGAGTCAAGCGGCAAGTCTTCGAAGCTACTTTGCTTTATTCCTAGGCATGCATCGATGAATTGTCTAGGCTTCTGCTTAGAATGGTAACCAGCGGAGAGCACTGTTAGCTCATTAAGACAGCGAGTATATGAGTGCTGACCTAGAGGTGCATTCTCCTGCTCTAAAAATATTGGTTGTGTCATTCCATTATTATTTTTGCACTAAGACACACTTTCAGAAGCCATGTCAGGTTATGAGCAGTATTTCATATTTTTCCAATAAAATAAGAGACCCATATGTGAAATGTTAGAGGCAGCAAAACAGGGAATTGAAGAGGATTTAAAGCAATCAACGGCTGAAACAAACATTATATTACATTTCTAGGCATCAATTTTTGAGCTGCTTGTTAAGTTGTTAGTGTCGGCAATGTGCCGTATAATGTATCAAATAAAGGAACCAAAGCCTTAGAACATTTATTAGATTTGATCCTCGCAGTAAAAGAGACGTTATTGAATAATTGTCAGCCTCCGTGGCGTTAGTACAATGTGGAATCAATAATCGTTGTACACAGATCACCACTGAATAATCTAAACATTCATGGACACAGCAGGTCAAAGTTTTCATGTTGATCCAATAAAAGCTATGATGCTAATCTGCCAGTCTGCCGAACTGCTCCCCTCTAAAGCTACAACATGGCGTTCTCTGCTTGAATCCAATTGCACTAATGATGCCTCATATCAAATGTGGAATGGCTGGTGGGAAAGAGACTTTCATCAAGTGACGAATACTGGAAATATGCATGCAAAGCAGATGTAGTTGCGTTGACAGTAAGCATTGCCGGTGATTACGTTGAAAAGGGCGATCCAATTACTTTGCTTAAAGTAAGATTATAAATAATTTGAAAACTGACAGTAATATTTGCCTGTTGTCACTTAGCACAGGAGAAGAGATTATTAAGCTTGTATTTTTTTTTAATTTGCATATGCTAAGTATATTTAAAAATATACTGGCCATGTAATTGGCCTAATGCCAGCTATGTGTTTATGTAACAAGCAAAAACGGAATCTGTCAGAAAGTTTTTGCTGTGTAATCTGACAGCAGCACGGTGTAGGGACATAGACCCTGATTCAGGCAATGTGTCACTTACTAGACTGCTTGCTATTATTTTGATACAATCAGATTTCTCTACTGAAGATCTAGCAGAGCTCTGAATGCTGAGCTCGGTATAACCCCACCCATACCACTGATTGGCTGCTTTCTGTGTTCTCTGTACATTGGCAGAAAGTTACTAATGAGTGGTGGGGGCAGGGTTATATAGATCAGGTTGACTACTAGGCACAACACATTGTGATAATCTCCTACTAATAAAACATTGATTTTATTGAAACACAACACACAGCCTAGTAAGTGACATCACTGGAGGAATCAGGCCCTCAAACCTTCCATCATGTGACTCTCAGATGACATAGCAAAAGGCTGCTAACTGATTTCCTTTATGCCTCCCTACAAACTCTGGGTAGTACATCTTAAATAATAGATGTTAGAATTAAGTAAACACATAATCACAAATGGGACATACTGAAATAATATATGCTAGGTAAGAGCTTTAAAAGCATACAGTATGGCCCAATGACCTAATTTAAATATGTAACAACACAGGATAAAACCTTAAATAATACAGATAATAAAATATGATGCTAACAAAAATGCCTGCCAAACACAGTATGGTACTGTCACAGTGAATTCTTTGATACGCATGATATGATGACCCTATAGTACCCCTCTCAAAACCCTCAGAAAAGTAGGGTGACCCTATCACAGCATGATTCCCTAACTGTGAACCCACGTAGCCCTCCACACAATACTACGGTCCTCAATAGTCCCCCTTATAGTGTATAATGGGCCCCACATAGTCCCCTATGTAGTATAATAGTCACACATAATCCTCCAAACAGTACAATGGGCCGTACATAGTCCTCCATACTGAACAACAGGCTTTACATTGCCTTACCTACAATATAATAGGTCCACATAGTCCTCCATACAATATAATGGTTCCACATAGTCTTGTACACAGTATAATGAGTTCACAATGCCTTCCATACAGTATAACAGCCCTACATAGTCTTCCATACAGTATAATGGGCCATGCATTGCCTTCCATACAGTATAATGGCCCCACATAGTCCTCCATACAGTATAATAGGCCACAAATAGTCCTCCATACAGTATAATGTTGCCCTACATATTCCTCTATGCAGTATAATGGGCCCCACATAGTTCTCTATACAGTATAATGGACCTCACATAATTCTCCATACACTGTAATGGCCCACCGAATCCTCCATACAGTATAATGGCCCCCACATAGTCTTCCATATAGTATGATGGCCCCACATAGTCCTCCATACAGTTTAATGGGTCCCATATTGCAATCCATACAGTATAATGGCCCCACATAGTCCTCCATACAGTATAATGAGCTCTGCATTGCCTTCCATACAGTATAATGGGCCCTTCATGGCCTTCCATACAGTATAATGACCTCATACAGTCCTCCATACAGTATAATTGGCCTACACAGTCCTCCATACAGTATAATGGGCCCCACATAGTCATCAATATAGTATGATAACCCCACATAGAAAAAACCCTCTCCCCGGTTCCTTGCTGCTCCAGTCTTGGCAGCGAGTGCTCTGAACCTCTGCACTGCCCAGCACAGGGGAGTGTTTTAGTGATGTCATTTAGCCCACTGCACTGAGACGTCAGAAGCAGAAGGAGAATGAAGACAGAGGGAGTGTAAACTTATGGCTCCCTCTTTTATCATTGCTTTCAAATATGTCTGGATCCAGGATGCTGATTCACTTGAATGTACAATGCCGGGCAGGAGGACCATCTGGCATTGCAGGTCAAATACACGAGTCAAAGTTTGACATGTGTGCTATAGTGTGTTGTGTAGACAGCATAATCAAAGTATTAGACATCTCTGGTGATAATATCGGGAAAACCATAGAGGTAATATAACATGTGGTGATACAAGTTTGAGGTTGGTAATATGAATTTGGCATATTGCTACTCACAATAATGCTGAGGCTAATCAGGTACTCTCTCATTTTCATTCAGGCCTGAGAAATAACACGTTGCCACTCTATGCACTCCAATGACGCACTGTGCAATGGAAATAATTACTCTACCATCTGGTTGAGTGCACGGTTGCCTATAAGACAGATTCAAACCCCCTCCAGAAACATATATTTTAAGACCAGCCAAATTGGTTTTGTGACTATGACTGCAGGAGTAGCTCTTGATAGGACTCAAGGGTCTATTCATTTCAACTATAAAACTAACAAAACATGGCAAACTGATGTGTTAGGGAATACTGTAATATGTCCGTGTATAGAGCAGGTTTCAGAACAATGCGTAACATAATTGAATCTACAATTAGCAAATCCAAATTCCAATAAGATATATTAAAATGACTACTGGATGTATGATGGAAGAGAAAGGATAAGTAATGCGTGCGGTATTTTTCATTTTGTTGCTCTAAACATTATCAACATCGTATATTAGGATTATTATGCTGTCAAAAGATATTCAACCACTGCAATGTTCCAACCTTTGTAATATTAATTTAATCATGGCATAGTCACCATCGTCAGAATCAATACCAGGGCCGGACTGGCCATCTGGCAATTCTGGCAAATGCCAGAAGTGCCTGTCTGATTGTGGGCCACCTTGACTGCTACATGAACAGAATCGGTGTTCTCAAAACACCCATACTGTTAAGTGTTGTGACGAAGGTATCATTAGAAATACTGATAAATCTTGCTTTCCTCCATGCGGGGAAATATTAGTAATATATCTTATCTGGTGCTTGGGGACAGCACAGCATGGGCCTGTGTGATTTCAAATGCCAGGGCTGAATTTCAGTCCCCGTCCGTACCTGATCAATACAATAGCAATTTTACCCAATGGTTCCTTGATTAACCAGATCTTTTTTGATTAGGCAAAGAGCATAATGGACTCTAAGATATACTCATCAATGTAATGGGGCTCAGAGACTGAAGGTCCAGAACAACCGGTGTCACAATATGATCGTTGATCGGTAAAGTTTTACCAAACGGCAACTGTTTGAATATCTGTTTATACAGGCAGAGCAAAGCTAAGGATACACATTGAGCGACCTATAAACAAGCGTTGTTAATGCTCGTTCGCGATTAATAATGACACATATGTTACGAATGCAATGGAAATTGGTACTGCATGAGTCATGGGTAAACGATATTTGGCTTGCAATAGAAAACTGTACTAGATTTATCATAATTGGCATTACCAAAAATAATTCATCGATTTATGAGTCAGCTAAATGACTCGAAATAAAGAAAAATGGTACCCCAGGTACAATATGATAACTTTTGTGTGTCTTATCAAATAAATTAAACCCCATCATGAATACCTATATTTTGCACCGCAATGTATACAGGTTTATTAAATCTGACATATTTCCTCAGCAAAAATCTGAGCAGATTTCAGCTGCAGTTGTAGTACTATTTTGCTGGATGCACTGCTGCAGATTAGCATGATTCGTCATTCAGTAGGGCTAACCTTCTACTTCCATGTTTAATTATGGAAATAAGTAGACTGCAGAATCCACATGAAGAATAATACATTATGATCGCTTTAGTGCCATGTATTCGAAGTAGTTTTCTTCCCGAATTATGGAACTATGCCGACTGCAATACTGTGTGCAATAAAGTTCTATATTGCATGGCAAGTTACTTTCCTCATAAATATGGTTATGTGCCTGAGGGATAACAGAAGGTCATCTCCTATTTCATAATTTATAGGCTTAAGGCTGGAGAATATACAGTAACATACGAAGTATAACTGGCAATTTTGCTAGTCTCGGCTTAGCCTTATATGGCCTCTTTATATTTATTGAGCTCTGAAGACCAATATTGAGCCCTTTGGCTGTATTTGGACTGTCACTACTATAAATATGGCTCTACGCTGTAGTCACTCTGTTGATGCTGATGTTATCTAACCCATTTCTATAATGTAATCCAGGCGCACCAAGACTCTGACGCAACCCTACAAGACGGAATTGTTATGCAGATGTTATAGTAGTCATTATAAATATATTTATCCGTCCTTATTACAGCTCATTATAGGATAAGATCATAAAGATTGCTTTGTGATCACAGCCATAGTTACCATTCGTCCAGAAATTCCTGGACATTCCATAAAAACAGGGCACTTTTTTCCCTGTCCGTAAAATAAATTTGAGGTGTCCGTGATTTTTTTGAGGCCGAAGAAACTTATACAGATAATTGTAATTGTAGTTATCATTATTTTAGACTTTGCAGTGAATATAGCTGATGTCTTCTTATCAGAATTATGTGTTGCAGTCATGGATCACTTAACAAAATGATTTATTATGGTTTTCCAATGTGTCCGTAAAAACTATTTTCTATCCGTGATTTTTTGACAAGCTGTCCAGAGAAATGAAAAACTGTCAAGTTGACAAACCTGATCACAGCTCTTGTCACTGTGTTCTTGGGGAGCTACTAAGGAGAGTTTGCCGGTTTGGAATGTATTAAGAATACTCCACATCAACAGTCATTCTTCTAACATTGTTCGACTGGCATAAAATCATAACAGGGAAATTTGCATTTCTCCAAATAAATTCAGTTTAGATTAAAAATGGGAAATATTAGGGATCTAAACCCCAAAATAATTACCCCTAAAATGACTTTTCATACTGTCTGTAAAATATTGTGCATAAAAACGCTAATATGATCATTTGTAAAGCGATTACTCCCATGAGAGCAGGTAAATAAATCAAGTACCAAATTATTTGTTAATACTCTAAGACAATGTAACAGTCTTAACATAATCCTTCTAATCATCCACGGAAGGTAGCAAATTCTAAAGCCCCTGAAAAGAGCTAATACAAAATTCCTATGTACACAAAAATACGACTTGTATCCAAGCTATAATTATACGGCAGGGACATCAGAACCAGTGTTTGTAGAGGAAAGAGTTCACGCAGGATTTAAATCCCCACTTACTCATTACTACCATAATCCTCATTATTATAGGGGTCCGAGCATTCATATAACCATGGAATGGATTTGTAGAACACTCTGTACATTTTTACTAAATTAATTGGCTTAACTTGTCTTCCGCTCCTTCTTAACCATCTGCTGCTATTACCAGGAGTGACTTGGGTATTTACTGTATATTTCACACTGCTATAATGCAAAGTAGTGCAAATGTTATGCCGTAATTATATAATAACTGCTTTATTGAGATATTCCAGCCTATTAGGAGTTTAAGTCTTAGCATGCATACACATGGCATAGTTCCATGCACAGACGTGGTATGCCATCACACATATTGTGGGTCTGTAGGCAGTCCACGTGCCACGGTACGGTAATGGAGTAAGGCACAGTACTCTGCGTGGCGTCTAAGGGAGGCGCATACACCTGCAATAGCTGTCCGGCAAATTCGTTAGTCTTTAGCATGAATAGCACTATAACCCACCATGAATACTGATTCCTACTTGACCTCACTTTACATATGCACCTTAATAAGGAGATAAGCCGTCTATATAGATAGTCATGTAGGCCACAGAAAGCAGAATAAAATGCTACCTTGCTATCCGCGATCTGATGTCTGATTCCAGAGAAATCCACATCTTTGTTATATGTAAATGAGCTGTTCAGGGCTATGGGCCGGATACCAATCTGCATGAGAATCTGCCTCCAGAGCTTATTTTACATAAAAGTGGGAGCTACTAGTGTGATGTGTAATGGCCGCTCTCTGCTCTCCTGATCTCACTGCGGAGCTGTGTGTGATTATACCTGACACGTCTCACAATACAGCAGAGCTGTGAGAGCTGCAGCAAATATTTATAAGTTCAATTCTAAAACTTCAGGTCTAGTGTTCTCTGTTAGTTCAATGTATCACACTGGTAACACCACCTCTGGAGGCAGATTATCACTCAGATCAGTGTCTGGCCCATAGATTTTAAAAGCTCATTTACATATAAAAAAAATATTGATTACTCTGGAATAACATATTGGATCACAGATGTCAATGTATCATTTTATTTATCTTCCTATCACCTACAGTTATATTCCGATATAAACGGCTTAGGAGGATTGATCCCACTGACAGATTCCCTTTAACGTTTCTATTCCTTCTTTTCTCTGATCTTCTTGGTCAGAGAAGAGTCAGATAGCCACTATTGATATAAGGTATTCGGTATAAGGCAGGTTCAGCTGACTGTATGCAACAAAAATGTGAGACGTTAAAATATAGCTTTTAATAAAGTAAAATAAAATATAAGAGTCTATATAAAAAGAGACAAAACCTATATTGCATCCCACAAATTGGAGAGTATTGCAAATATGTGACAGTAAATTTGATCTGTACAAAAGTATGTAAAGTAGAAAATGGATATCAATTATCCTATATAACAAAAAGAAGAGAAGGTATCCTCAAATATAATATGACTCCAGTGCCAGGTATATACAGAAGGTATAATAAGGAATAAAGGAACAATCTCAGCCATCAGTCGTTAAGAAGAGTATGGGGGCATAAGTAACAGTCCCTGTAATTCCATTAAGGTCTCATAGGTATCAGAGGGGTTTCGATCAGACCCCCTAGTTCTTCCCTGTCAGAGCCTATTGTTACCGAGGGTTATAGCTACTGTAAACATCCCACTAGTCTCAATTATTCTCCCAACGTTTTCTACACTTGAATTCATCAGGAAAGTTAAGTAGTGAGGATATAGATTCCTAAATAAGGTAATTAGACATCTTTGTCAGGATGCCGGCTAAAAGGACATATTGCCGCATGACCAGCTAATGAATACAGTAACTGCCTCACTAGGACCAATTTGGCAATTTACATGGTCCCTTTGTGGTCATGCTCATAGCCATATCATATCTGTCTAACTCAGTGCTGTGTATGAGCATCAGTGCCGCAACATATTCCAGGAATTATATATTATAAAAGTATTCTTTCTCCCCCTAGTATTATTTCTTTTAGCCCCTTCACGACACGGCTAATTTCCATTGTTGCATTTTTATTTTTTTCCGCACTTTCTTTCCAGAGCCATAACTTTTTTATTTTTTGTCCCCGTAGCCGTATGAGGGCTTGTAGTCTGTGGGACGAGTTGCACTTTTGAATGACACCATTCGTTTTACCATATAGTGCACTGGAAAACGGGGAAAAATCCCAAGTGCAGTGAAATTTTGAAAAACAAAATGCAATTCTGAGACAATTTTTGGGGAATTGTTTTTATGATGTACATTTTTTGGTAAAAAATGGAATATGATTGTCCATGTCAGTATAATTATGGTGATAGCAAACATGTTTAGTTTTTTATTAATTCAGTGGTGAAAAAAACATCTGTTTTTAAAAGAGTTTTTGGGAGTTGCGAAAACATATTTTGGGACCGTTAACCTGATCATTTTTCGGTTGATGGAGATATGTGATGGCTTATATTTTGCGGGTTAATACAACGTTTTTATTGATTGCGTTTAGGAATAGATGTGATGTTTTGTTCACTTGTTAAAGCATTTTTATGGTATTTTAGAGACAAGAAAGACTTAATTTTGGCATTCTTGATTGATTAAGTCAATTATTGTAATATTTTGATAGAACCGACTTTTCTGAACACAGGCGATCCCACATAGGTGTATTTTTAAAATTGTATTATCTTTATTTTTAATAGGAAAAAAGTAGGGTGATTTGAACATTCATGTTTTCTTTTTCATGTTTTTTAAAATAATTCTTTTCTACTCTTTACTGCTTATGGGACTTGAATCTACGATCATCTGATCACTTGTGCTATAAACAGCAATACCACAGTATTGCTGCATATAGTAAAAATCCCGGTCTACTCAGTGGCAGAATGGCCACATGGAGGGTTTCATGGGAGTTCTATTATGACAAGCACGGAGGTCTTCAACAGACCTGTCATAGCGACCTGCAATAATGTCACAAGCTCAATGCACCGATGGACACATAAAATGATGAGCGCCACCGTCAGCGCATTGTTAATACCGCTGTCAGAATTTGACAGCATATGATGGGATAACAATCGCCAGCAGCGCTTCACGACAACCGTGATTGTTAGAGGCAAGTCCTGGCTGTAACACACAGCCATTACCTACTGAGTATTGTGCGAGCTTACCCGTGAGCACTATACACTCTTTTCTGATTTGTGCCGTACCTCTTACGGTGGATTTTGCCAAGGGGTTAAGAGAATATATCACCAGAATATAGTTTAATAAAGAGGATTATACATTGAAACAATGAGTTATAATTAAGGGGCTGTCTGCTTTCACTTAAAATTGGGAACCAGACAGGCACTGCTTTAAAAAATAAATGAGTATAATTTGCCTGTTAAAACTCCAAGAGTAGCATCCAGTCTACAATATGTGACCATTGAAGCCAATCATTGGTCTCAGTGGTCATGCAGAGATACATCATAGCATGAGACCACTGAAGCCAATGACAGGCGGCAAAAGTCAGTTGTTTTAGGCAGGACCTCGGCAACCTTGTAGACAAGACTGGTGGGGAGCAATGGAGAGACCCAACTAGAGCATTAGGATCTTAACAGGTAAGTAGTGCTTGTTTTGCTATTTTACATCATTACTTGCTTGTTCAACAATTTTGAGTGAAAATAGACAACCCTATAATGTTAGGATACATGTTTAGTCTACTTTTAACGAAAATATGAGACATAAGAATTTATACCTTACCTAAACATGTTATTTTTTTCTTACCTATCATACCCTGAGGCCGACTGCAGAAAATTGAGGAAATTGTGAATATATATTTCTTTAACCCCTTTACCCCCAAGGGTGGTTTGCACGTTATGGACCGGGCCAATTTTTACAATTCTGACCACTGTCCCTTTATGAGGTTATAACTCTGGAACGCTTCAACGGATCCCGGTGATTCTGACATTGTTTTCTCGTGACATATTGTACTTCATGATAGTGGTAAAATTTCTTTGATATTACCTGCGTTTATTTGTGAAAAAAACGGAAATTTGGCAAAAATTTTGAAAATTTCGCAATTTTCCAACTTTGAATTTTTATGCAATTAAATCACAGAGATATGTCACATAAAATACTTAATAAGTAACATTTCCCACATGTCTACTTTACATCAGCACAATTTTGGAACCAAAATTTTTTTTTGTTAGGGAGTTATAAGGGTTAAAAGTTGACCAGCAATTTCTCATTTTTACAACACCATTTTATTTTAGGGACCACATCTCATTTGAAGTCATTTTGAGGGGTCTATATGATAGAAAATCAAGGTTCTCAAAACCACATTCAAGAAGTTTATTAACCCTTCAGGTGCTTCACAGGAATTTTTGGAATGTTTAAATAAAAATTAACATTTAACGTTTTTTCACAAAAAATTTACTTCAGCTCCAATTTGTTTTATTTTACCAAGGGTAACAGGAGAAAATGGACCCCAAAAGTTGTTGTACAATTTGTCCTGAGTACGCTGATACCCCTTATGTGGGGGTTAACCACAGTTTGGGCGCATGGCAGAGCTCGGAAGGGAAGGAGCGCCATTTGACTTTTCAATGCAAAATTGACTGGAATTGAGATGGGACGCCATGTTGCATTTGGAGAGCCACTGATGTGCCTAAACATTGAAACCCCCCACAAGTGACACCATTTTGGAAAGTAGTCCCCCTAAGGAACTTATCTAGAAGTGTGGTGAGCACTTTGACCCACCAAGTGCTTCACAGAAGTTTATAATGCAGAACCGTAAAAATAAAAAATCATTTTTTTCACAAACATTATCTTTACGCCCCCAATTTTTTATTTTCCCAATGGTAAGAGAAGAAATTGGACCACGAAAGTTGTGGCACAATTTGTCCTGAGTACTCTGATACCCCATATGTGGGGGTAAACCATTGTTTGGGCGCATGGGAGAGCTCGGAAGGGAAGGAGCGCCGTTTGACCTTTCAATGCAAAATTGACAGGAATTGAGATGGGACGCCATGTTGCGTTTGGAGAGCCACTGATGTGCCTAAACATTGAAACCCCCCACAAGTGACACCATTTTGGAAAGTAGACCCCCTAAGGAACTTATCTAGAGGTGTGGTGAGCACTTTGACACACCAAGTGCTTCACAGAAGTTTATAATGCAGAACCGTAAAAATAAAAAATCATTTTTTTTTCACAAAAAAAAATCTTTTCGCCCCCAATTTTTTATTTTACCAATGGTAAGAGAAGAAATTGGACCACAAAAGTTGTGGCACAATTTGTCGTGAGTACTCTGATACCCCATATGTGGGGGTAAACCATTGTTTGGGCGCATGGGAGAGCTCGGAAGGGAAGGAGCGCCGTTTGACCTTTCAATGCAAAATTGACAGGAATTGAGATTGGACGCCATGTTGCGTTTGGAGAGCCACTGATGTACCTAAACATTGAAATCCCCAACAAGTGACACCATTTTGAAAAGTAGACCCCCTAAGGAACTTATCTAGATGTGTGGTGAGCACTTTGACCCAATAAGAGCTTCACAGAAGTTTATAATGCAGAACCGTAAAAATAAAACAAAATTTTTTTCCCACAAAAATAATTTTTTAGCCCCCAGTTTTGTATTTTCCTGAGGGTAACAGGAGAAATTGGACCCCAAAAGTTGTTGTGCAATTTGTCCTGAGTGCGCTGATACCCTATATGTGGGGGAGAACCAGCGTTTGGGCGCATGGGAGGGCTCGGTAGGGAAGGAGTGCCATTTGGAATGCAGACTTAAATGGAATGGTCTGCAGGCGTCACATTGCGTTTGCAGAGCCCCTAATATACCTAAACAGTAGAAACCCCCACAAGTGACCCCATATTGGAAACTAGACCCCCCCACGAACTTATCTAGATGTGTTGTGAGAACTTTGAGCCCCCAAGTGTTTCACTACAGTTTATAACGCAGAGCCGTGAAAATAAAAAATCTCTTTTTTTCCCACAAAAATTATTTTTTAGCCCCCAGTTTTGTATTTTCCCAAGGGTAACAGGAGAAATTGGACCCCAAAAGTTGTTGTCCAATTTGTCCTGAGTACGCTGATACCCCATATGTTGGGGTAAACTCCTGTTTGGGCACACGGGAGAGCCCGGAAGGGAAGGAGCACTGTTTTACTTTTTCAATGCAGAATTGGATGGAATTGAGATCGGTCGCCATGTCGCGTTTGGAGATCCCCCTGATGTGCCTAAACAGTGGAAACCCCCCAATTACAACTGAAACCCTAATCCAAACACACCCCTAACCCTAATCCCAACGGTAACCCTAACCACACCTCTAACCCAGACACACCCCTAATCCTAATCCCAATCGCAAATGTAATTCAAACCCTAACCCTAACTTTAGCCCCAACCCTAACTGTAGCCTTAACCCTAACCCTAGCCCTAACCCTAGCCCTAACCCTAGCCCCAACCCTAACCCTAGCCCTAACCCTAACCCTAGTCCCAACCCTAGCCCTAGCCCTAACCCTAGCCCTAGCCCTATCCCTAACCCTAGCCCTAACCCTAGCCCTAACCCTAGCCCTAACCCTAGCCTTAACCCTAGCCCTAGCCCTAACCCTAATCCTAGCCCTAACCCTAGCCCTAACCCTAGCCCTAATGGGAAAATGGAAATAAATACATTTTTTTCATGTACTTTTATAGCGGGTTTTTTAGCGAATTTTTATGATTGGCAGCCGTCACACACTGAAAGACGCTTTTTATTGCAAAAAATATTTTTTGCGTTACCACATTTTGAGAGCTATAATTTTTCCATATTTGAGTCCACAGAGTCATGTGAGGTCTTGTTTTTTGCGGGACGAGTTGACGTTTTTATTGGTAACATTTTCGGGCACGTGACATTTTTTGATCGCTTTTTATTCCGATTTTTGTGAGGCAGAATGACCAAAAACCAGCTATTCATGAATTTCTTTTGGGGTAGGCGTTTATACCGTTCCGCGTTTGGTAAAATTGATGAAGCAGTTTTAATCTTCGGTTCAGTACGATTACAGCGACACCTCATTTATATAATTTTTTTATGTTTTGGCGCTTTTATACAATAAAAACTATTTTATAGAAAAAAATAATTATTTTTGCATCGCTTTATTCTGAGGACTATAACTTTTTTATTTTTTTGCTGATGTTGCTGTATGGCAGCTCATTTTTTGCGGGACAAGATGACACTTTCAGCGGTACCATGGTTATTTATATCCGTCTTTTTGATCGCGTGTTATTCCACTTTTTGTTTGGCGGTATGATAATAAAGCGTTGTTTTTTGCCTCGTTTTTTTTTTTTTTCTTACGGTGTTTACTGAAGGGGTTAACTAGTGGGTCAGTTTTATAGGTTGGGTCGTTACGGACGCGGCGATACTAAATATGTGTACTTTTATTGTTTGTTTTTTTTATTTAGATAAAGAAATGTATTTATGGGAATAATATATATATATTTTTTTTCATTATTTAGGATTTTTTTTTTTTTTTACACACTTGGAAATTTTTTTTTTAACTTTTTTACTTTGTCCCAGGGGGGGACAATACAGATCGGTGATCTGCCAGTTTGCACAGCACTCTGACAGATCACCGATCTGTCTGAGAGCAGTGCAGCGTTACCAAGTGCCTGCTCTGAGCAGGCACTTGGTAAGCCACCTCCCTCCCTGCAGGACCCGGATCCGCGGCCATTTTGGATCCGGGACTTACTGCAGGGAGGGAGGTAGGAGACCCCCGGAGCAACGCGATCACATCGCGTTGCTGCGGGGGTCTCAGGGAAGCACGCAGGGAGCCCCCTCCCTGCGCGATGCTTCCCTGCACCGCCGGCACATCGCGATCATCTTTGATCGCGGTGTGCCGGGGGTTAATGTGCCGGGGGCGGTCCGTGACCGCTCCTGGCACATAGCGCCGGATGTCAGCTGCGATAAGCAGCTGACACCCGGCCGCGATCGGCGGCGCTCCCCCCGTGAGCGCGGCCGATCGCGCTGGACGTGATATTCCGTCCTTGGGAATTAAGGCCCACCCCACATGGACGGAATATTACGTCCAATGGCAGAAAGGGGTTAAGTCACAAATTCTAAATAATGTTGTATTTGGTGTCACCTCACAAGCAAATTTAACCATATCTAGTCCCTATGGTGAACACTCACTGATAATTTTAGACATACCGGTAGTTTGGAATGAAAGTTTTTTGGAAGATCTGGCTGCATATAAAAAATATCCATAATTTCCTAATGGCAGACAAACGTATCAGAGCACAGGCAGACAAAAATGACCCTTCTCTAACTTTAAACACCTGGTGAAATTCTTTTTATCCTAAAATTGCTGTACTTTTGATACAATGATAAGAAAATGATGGGCGAGAATTCCACTTTCACAGAAATGCAGTAGCAATGTAATTTGTGGATGAAACACCCCTCAATAGATGTTCCACAGAAAAGGATCCTATTGATTTTACTGTGGTGTAATTCTAGTTCCAGAATTCATAACCATGGTTATCAAAGGAAATATGTCAAAGCAAATCAATAGAATTTTTATCTTTGACACATTTTGTGATATTTTGTACTTAGCACTATTGTGCAGAACTTTCAACTACTCTCAAATACTGTACATCCCATTGGACTTTATCCTGTCAATTTACAGGCTTATTATAATCGGCAATACCACCATAACTGGTTTTAGTCATGCTACCTAGCTTCATGTTACTGCTTTCATTTCATGGTTTCATACTTTATAGGGTAATTTATAAGGAAAAAGTTCTTACTTCAAAACCAATAAAAATGTAATTCTCTGAGAGTATTTATACTTAAGGATAATCACTACATGCTGTTATTATTTCTTTAGATAGTAATTTTATATTTTCTTTACTACTTATATAATATACAATATATAATATATACACCTTTGGCCTGGGACAGTTCATAGAATCTCATGGCTTTCAGTATCACCTCTATGCTGACGACACACAGATCTACATCTCTGGACCAGATATCACCTCCCTTCTCACCAGAATCCCTCAATGTCTGTCCACTATTTCATCCTTCTTCTCCGCTAGATTTCTGAAACTTAACATGGACAAAACAGAATTCATCATCTTTCCCCCATCTCACGCGACCCCCCCAACGAACCTATCCATTACAGTAAATGGCTGCCCACTCTCCCCAGTCCCACAAGCTCGCTGCCTCGGGGTAATCCTTGATGCTGATCTCTCCTTCAAACCACATATCCAAGCCCTTTCCACTTCCTGCCGACTTCAACTCAAAAATATTTCACGAATCCGTTCATTCCTCAACCATGAATCTGCAAAAACCCTAGTCCATGCCCTCATCATCTCTCGCCTTGACTACTGCAACCTCCTGCTCTGTGGCCTCCCCTCTAACACTCTCGCACCCCTCCAATCTATTCTAAACTATGCTGCCCGACTAATCCACCTGTCCCCCCGCTATTCCCCGGCCTCTCCCCTCTGTCAATCCCTTCACTGGCTCTCCATTGCCCAGAGACTCCACTACAAAACCCTAACCATGACGTACAAAGCCATCCACAACCTGTCTCCTCCATACATCTGTGACCTCGTCTCCCGGTACTTACCTACACGCAACCTCCAATCCTCACAAGATCTCCTACTCTACTCCCCTCTTATCTCCTCTTCCCACAATCGTATACAAGATTTCTCTCGCTTATCACCCCTACTCTGGAACCCTCTACCACAACACATCAGACTCTCGCCTACCATCGAAACCTTCAAAAAGAACCTGAAGACCCACCTCTTCCGACAAGCCTACAACCTGCAGTAACCACCGATTGACCAAACCGCTGCATGACCAGCTCTATCCTCGCCTACTGTATCCTCACCCATCCCTTGTAGATTGTGAGCCTTCGCGGGCAGGGTCCTCACTCCTCCTGTACCAGTTATGACTTGTATTGTTTAACCCCTTTACCCCCAAGGGTGGCTTGCACGTTAATGACCGGGCCAATTTTTACAATTCTGACCACTGTCCCTTTATGAGGTTATAACTCTGGAACGCTTCAATGGATCCTGGTGATTCTGACATTGTTTTCTCGTGACATATTGTACTTCATGACAATGGTAAAAATTATTTGATAGTACCTGCGTTTATTTGTGAAAAAAACGGAAATTTGGCGAAAATTATGAAAATTTCGCAATTTTCCAACTTTGAATTTTTATGCAATTAAATCACAGAGATATGTCACACAAAATACTTAATAAGTAACATTTCCCACATGTCTACTTTACATCAGCACAATTTTGGAACCAAAATTTTTTTTTGTTAGGGAGTTATAAGGGTTAAAAGTTGACCAGCAATTTCTCATTTCTACAACACCATTTTATTTTAGGGACCACATCTCATTTGAAGTCATTTTGAGGGGTCTATATGATAGAAAATACCCAAGTGTGACACCATTCTAAAAACTACACCCCTCAAGGTGCTCAAAACCATATTCAAGAAGTTTATTAACCCTTCTGGTGCTTCACAGGAATTTTTTGAATGTTTAAATAAAAATGAACATTTAACGTTTTTCACAAAAAATTTAATTCAGCTCCAATTTGTTTTATTTTACCAAGGGTAACAGGAGAAAATGGACCCCAAACATTGTTGTACAATTTGTCCTGAGTATGCCAATACCCCACATGTGGGGGTAAACCACTGTTTGGGCGCATGGCAGAGCTCGGAAGCGAAGGAGTGCCATTTGACTTTTCAATGCAAAATTGACTGGAATTGAGATGGGACGCCATGTTTCGTTTGGAGAGCCCCTGATGTGGCTAAACATTGAAACCCCCCACAAGTGACACCATTTTGGAAAGTAGACCCCCTAAGGAACTTATCTAGAGGTGTGGTGAGCACTTTGACCCAACAAGTGCTTCACAGAAGTTTATAATGTAGAACCGTAAAAATAAAAAATCATATTTTTTCACAAAAATTATTTTTTCGCCCCCAATTTTTTATTTTCCCAAGGGTAAGAGAAGAAATTGGACCCCAAAAGTTGTTGTACAATTTGTCCTGAGTACGCTGATAGCCCATATGTGGGGGTAAACCACTGTTTGGGCGGATGGGAGAGCTCGGAAGGGAACGAGCGCCGTTTGACTTTTCAATGCAAAATTGACAGGAATTGAGATGGGACGTCATGTTGCGTTTGAAGAGCCACTGATGTGCCTAAACATTGAAACCCCCCACAAGTGACACCATTTTGGAAAGTAGACCCCCTAAGGAACTTATCTAGAGGTGTGGTGAGCACTTTGACCCACCAAGTGCTTCACAGAAGTTTATAATGTAGAACCGTAAAAATAAAAAAATCTTATTTTTTCACAAAAATTATCTTTTTGCCCCCAATTTTTTATTTTCCCAAGGGTAAGAGAAGAAATTGGACCCCAAAAGTTGTTGTCCAATTTGTCCGGCGTACGCTGATACCCCGTATGTTGGGGGAAACCAACGTTTGAGCGCATGGCAGAGCTCGGAAGGGAAGGAGCGCCATTTGGAATGCAGACTTAGATGGAATGGTCTGCAGACGTCACATTGCGTTTGCAGAACCCCTAATGTACCTAAACAGTAGAAACCCCCCACAAGTGACCCCATATTGGAAACTAGACCCCCCAGGGAACTAATCTAGATGTGTTGTGAGAACTTTGAACCCCCAAGTGTTTCACTACAGTTTATAACGCAGAGCCGTGAAAATAAAAAATCTTTTTTTTTCCCACAAAAAATATGTTTTAGCCCCCAGTTTTGTATTTTCCCAAGGGTAGCAGGAGAAATTGGACCCCAAAACTTGTTGTCCTATTTGTCCTGAGTACGCTGATACCCCATATGTTGGGGTAAACCCCTGTTTGGGCACACGGGAGAGCTTTACTTTTTCAACGCAGAATTGGCTGGAATTGAGATCGGACGCCATGTCGCGTTTGGAGAGCCCCTGATGTGCCTAAACAGTGGAAACCCCCCAATTATAACTGAAACCCTAATCCAAACACATCCCTAACCCTAATCCCAACAGTAACCCTAACCACACCTCTAACCCTGACACACCCCTAACCCTAATCCCAACCCTATTCCCAACCGTAAATGTAATCTAAACCCTTACTGTAACTTTAGCCCCAACCCAAACTGTAGCCCTAGCCCTAACCCTAGCCCTAACCCTAATCCAAACCCTAGCCCTAACCCTAGCCCTAACCCTAGCCCTAGCCCTAGCCCTAACCCTAGCCCTAACCCTAGCCCTAACCCTAACCCTAGCCCTAACCCTAACCCTAGCCCTAACCCTAGCCCTAACCCTAGCCCTAGCCCTAACCCTAACCCTAGCCCTAATGGGAAAATGGAAATAAATACATTTTTTTAATTTTTCCCTAACTAAGGGGGTGATGAAGGGGGGTTTGATTTACTTTTATAGCGGGTTTTTTAGCGGATTTTTATGATTGGCAGCCGTCACACACTGAAAGACGCTTTTTATTGCAAAAAAATAGCGTTACCACATTTTGAGAGCTATAATTTTTCTATATTTTGGTCCACAGAGTCATGTGAGGTCTTGTTTTTTGCGGGACGAGTTGATGTTTTTATTGGTAACATTTTCGGGCACGTGACATTTTTTGATCGCTTTTTATTCCGATTTTTGTGAGGCAGAATGACCAAAAACCAGCTATTCATGAATTTCTTTTGGGGGAGGCGTTTATACCGTTCCGCGTTTGGTAAAATTGATGAAGCAGTTTTATTCTTCGGGTCAGTACGATTACAGCGACACCTCATTTATATCATTTTTTTATGTTTTGGCGCTTTTATACAATAAAAACTATTTTATAGAAAAAATAATTATTTTTGCATCGCTTTATTCTCAGGACTATAACTTTTTTATTTTTTTGCTGATGATGCTGTATGGCGGCTCGTTTTTTGCGGGACAAGATGACGTTTTCAGCGGTACCATGGTTAGTTATATCTGTCTTTTTGATCGCGTGTTATTCCACTTTTTGTTCGGCGGTATGATAATAAAGCGTTGTTTTTTGCCTCGTTTTTTTTTTTTTTTCTTACGGTGTTTACTGAAGGGGTTAACTAGTGGGCCAGTTTTATAGGTCGGGCCGTTACGGACGCGGCGATACTAAATATGTGTACTTTTATTGTTTTTTTTTTATTTAGATAAAGAAATGTATTTATGGGAATAATATTTTTATTTTTTTTTCATTATTTTGGAATATTTTTTTTTATTTTTTTTTACACATTTGAAATTTTTTTTTTTTACTTTTTTACTTTGTCCCGGGGGGGACATCACAGATCAGTGATCTGACAGTTTGCACAGCACTCTGTCAGATCACTGATCTGACATGCAGCGCTGCAGGCTTCACAGTGCCTGCTCTGAGCAGGCTCTGTGAAGCCACCTCCCTCCCTGCAGGACCCGGATCCGCGGCCATCTTGGATCCGGGGCTGGAGGGAGCAGGGAGGGAGGTGAGACCCTCGCAGCAACGCGATCACATCGCGTTGCTGCGGGGGGCTCAGGGAAGCCCGCAGGGAGCCCCCTCCCTGCGCGGTGCTTCCCTGTACCGCCGGCACATCGCGATCATCTTTGATCGCGGTGTGCCGGGGGTTAATGTGCCGGGGGCGGTCCGTGACCGCTCCTGGCACATAGTGCCGGATGTCAGCTGCGATAAACAGCTGACACCCGGCCGCGATCGGCGGCGCTCCCCCCGTGAGCGCTGCCGATTGCATATGACGTACTATTGCGTCCTTGGGGAGTAAAGCCCACCCCACATGGACGCAATAGTACGTCTAATGGCAGAAAGGGGTTAAGATTATTGTACTTGTTTTTATTATGTATACCCCTCCTCACATGTAAAGCGCCATGGAATAAATGGCGCTATAACAATAAATAATAATAATAATAATATCTTTAAGCTCATCCTTTTCTAGTCATCCATATGGTCACCACATATAGCTGGAAAAGGAAAACGCACAAGCAATTTACAAGTTCACATAATTATTTATTTATATTTTCATCTGAAAAAAAAAGCATCTACACCGTATTAGAAACATTAATTTTTCCAACTGTGACCAGCTCTTGTGGTAAACTATTCCCCAGATCATTAGTTCTCATGGTAAAAAAAAAAAAAGTCTTGCCTCCTCTGGAGATTGAACTTTTCTTCAGGCAGAGGGATTTGTCACTTGTCTTTTGAAGAAGTTTTACATGAAATAGCTTTTGACCATGCTTTTTTCATGGGGTCATTTACGATATTGTACAAGTTAATAATTTCTCTCACTCATTAGGCATCTCTTCTTAAGACTAAATTAATTAAATTATTTTAATCCTTCCTCATAACCAAGAACCTCCATTTCTTTTGTACTTTTTCCAACTCCAGGACATCCTTTCTATGAACTGATGCCCAAAACCAAACTCTATATTCCAGATGAGGTTGCGCTAACACTTTGTAAAATGTCCCTGTCCAGCAAATTCATACCTCTTTCATTACATGATAATATCCTGCTAGCTTTAGAAGCTGCTCATTGACTTTGCATGCTGTTTATTAGTCTGTAATCTACAAGTGCACCCAGATTCTTCCAAGTTTCACGCTCCCTAGATTGCATGGCACCCTCATATTCTTAGTTTCCATGTGCATAACTTTACAGTTCTCAGCTGCCAACTGGATGCCTAAACACCCAGTTTGTCCAAGTCAGTCTGAGATTTCTGAACATCTTCCATAGGCTATGTCACAATTACTAGGCGGCCTTATTGTCAGTCAAAACCCATTTCCATGGGTGATTATGTGTTGTCAGTTGGGTCTGATGGTTGCTCATTTCCTCCCCACTAAAATAAACTCATCTTTCCAATTTCTGTCTAACCCAAGAGCACCATGCTCCAGTGGGTCTCGGCTCAGTCTTGTCTCAAGCTTTACAGTCTTCTTTTGCATCAGCATTGCTACTACTACTACATCAGGAAACCCACTCACTTAATAGGAAACAGCATACAGAACAAAGGCATACACCCAACAGAGCATGTCGTCCCGTCTGATCATTATATACTATAAAAGCCTATTTGATTACCCCATGAAAGCTAAAGAAACACTGCTCTTTTGCCCTGTATTCCAACATCATCAGAAGGTACAAAATATGATCCTGTACATGGAAAACCACCTGCAAAGTCACAATTTGGGCACTAGTTCCTACTGTCCTTTTTGATTCTAACATGGAGGTTCTCGCCCCAACTCATAGCTTACTTTAAGACTCAAAGACACTTGCGACCATGGCTGAAATACACCATTTAAATGAAAACAAATGCAAAACATAAACACAATTACAATAAAATAAAGTGCACACACAGTCATAGTTTTGAAAGTGGACAGAATTATATTGAGTTGAACATATATCCAACATGTTAATCTAGGGAAAGCCATAAATCCCTTTTGGCAGATGCTAACCACGAGATATAAGAGTAAAAATTCCTTTAAGACTAATTCCCTGGATCAGCATCTCATCACAGAATCTAGCACCCATAAACTGTAATATTATCTTTTTAAAAAAAGTAACCTCTTGATTTTATTTGCCTTGACCCAAGTCTTTTTCAGTAGCTGTTTTATACAGTGTTTTACCATTTAGTACATAACTGCACAATTTTATTTCCTCAGCCAAAGTGCATGACCTAACATATATCTACATTAGCCTTTAATAATCATTTCTCC
Source organism: Ranitomeya imitator (assembly GCF_032444005.1). Taxonomy (NCBI): domain Eukaryota; kingdom Metazoa; phylum Chordata; class Amphibia; order Anura; family Dendrobatidae; genus Ranitomeya; species Ranitomeya imitator. The sequence goes on from NC_091284.1 coordinate 121,644,924, forward strand.
ACCCAAGCCTCCAGCTTGCATAAATCCCTGAAATATTACATTTTCCTACTCTGTCTTGATTACCGTTCAGAGTTTACTACCTTCCGAAAATCTTTAAATTATATTCTGTATGCCCTCTATGAGGTCATTAATAAATGAAAAAGAAAAAGGCCCAATACTGACTCCTCTGGTATCCCCCTGTTAACAGGGTTTGCTCCTTTAATAACCAAGATTTCTCCCGAATATCCCCAATCCTCTGGAATTCCATGCCTCAACACGTCCGATTATCCACCACCCTCGGATCCTTCAGACGGAACCCGAAAACCCATCTCTTTAGGAAAGCCTACAGCCTGCAATAACCATTCTGCCGGCTCACCAACCACCCGAGCTGCCACCATGTCACCAACCACCCGAGCTGCCCCCATGTCCCCAACCACCCGAGCTGCTGTGACGTCACCAACCACCTGAGCTGCCACGTCGCCACCAACCACCCAAGCTGTTGCGTCACCACCGCCAGAGCTGCTGCCTCACCAACCACCCAAGCTGTTGCCTCACCAACCACCCAAGCTGCCGCCTCACCACCACCAGTGCTGCAGCACACCGACCTCCTGTCTCTTCCCATTATCCCGAAGAATGTAAGTCCGCAAGGACAGGGTCCTCTCCCCTCTGTACCAGTCTGTCACTGTAAATTTGTTTACTGTTAACGATATCTATAACCCTGTATGTAAGCCCTTTTGACATGTACAGCACCATGGAATTAATGGTGCTATATAAATAAATGATAATAATAACCACTCTTTGTTTTTTTATCAATGAGGCAGCTGTTAGCCCTTTTAAACATATTTTCCCGTAGTCACATTTTAAAAAATGTATATACTAGCCATTTATGTTGCACTGTATCAAATACCTTTGAAAAATCTATATAGATAATATTCACTGCATTACTCTAGTCCACTCTGTAATTTACTGATCAGATTAGTTTGACAGGTCAGAGCTCTAAAAAGAAACAGTGCAACAAAGTATTAACCCCTGGGCAAATAGGTTGAATACAACTCTAATAAGTAAGAAATAGTCTAGTGAAGGCAAGTTAATATTTAGTTTTAGTCACTGTACTGTTAGATAACTTGATCTCATTTAATAAATTATATCAAGTGCAATCTGGATCTAGCACTAGAAATTGTAAGATAGCCCTCACTAGCGTAATGGGGAATACTCGCTTGGCAGCAGGATAAACATAGGCAGGCACGTTTTTTTTTCAGATAAATAGTCCATGTGGTTTATTATCCACTCAGCATAAACCACGGAAGGCCATGTTCCACATCACAGACCTCACATAATACTTAGCACTTCACAGTATACGGCTTTGAAGCACAGTCAGTAAACATGCAGGACCTTACTTTGTCCAGTTGTCTTGGGTGACTGCATGCTGCACAGTTCAGTAACTGACCTTCATTAAGGCACATAGTCCTTTCCCCATACCCAGGGTTACCTCGTAGGAGCTCCTGCTCCACAGGCTGACTCCTTGTCAGTCTATGGTCCTCACCACAGGTGACCTGTCCGGGTGATATTCAGGACGTCCCACCACGTGCTCTTCAGGGAGTCAACACTCCCAACACTTAGGCTTCCAGGACCTCCCAGCACAGAACCACTCAGTTCCACACTCAGAGAGCATACAGGAACCTACAGGAACATGTGACCCACACCCTGGTCACATTATGTACCTGTAACCACTCCCACAGGTGAGGTATGGATCACATGAGCTGGTCACATGATCCTGACATCATTGCAAGTCCTCAAACACCCGCACTGCTGAATAGGAAAAAGGGGTACAGTGAGCACCCTCACCCAGTGGTGAGGTATGTGGGTAGCCAGACCCTCCCATCTCTCACAGCTACCTGCAACCCAGACCCAGATTCACTAAACAACATCTTAGTGCTCATGTCCACCAAAGACCAAATACTCCGGTTTGCATTGTAGGGAGCATCTCCTCTTATTAAGGGAGACTTACAGCGCAGAATACCTCCTCCTCTGCGACACATACCGGCCTTTCACCACAATGCCGGACCCTGTCTCACTATCCCCATTACGCCTCCATGCATGTCCTGGGGAGCACATACAGCGCCCCCTAGCTATAACAGGGGTCACTGCATCACAAAATACTAAGATGAATTACTGACTACAGTCTAGGGTCTTATGGGTAACATTTCTCCTTATGGAAAGTGACATGCCGACTCTGGCATGTCAAGTTAAAGAGGCTTATTCGCCGTGTAATGCTCATCTGGGAAATTTAATATGCAAATTTCCTCTTCAGAGAGAAAGAGGGCTGCTTCCAACAGGTGGTGCTATAGAGTTCAAGTCCTCTTTCTCTCTGAAGAGGCAATTAGACTACAGACTACTCAGTGGTGTGGCGGGAATTAAACAGGAAAAAAACTGTCCACTCTTGAACTGATGACAGCTCCTCTTTAAAGAAGTTCTAAGTTGTTGTGAAGGGTGGGGCAGCAAAACCATGCTGAATGAACAGGAACATTTTAAATTAACTTCCATATTCCCCACACCTCTACCACATACACAAACACCTGAAATCAACAGCCCTCAAGGTAGATGGCTTTTAGTCCAAAGCATCTTAAGGGAAGCTATAATCAGAAAATAACCTATTGTTTAAATCAGGTTTTTTGTGTTACATTTAGTTTTAAAAAAATGTTGTTTTTACTTTTTCTTGTCATCTTTATTTTATTTTATTTTTTCATAGTAATCTTGCCATCTTCACACTGATCACTATAGCTTTCTGTGTTTTCAGGGAAAATTTTCAGCAAGGTTTCTTATCATTAAAGGCAGGATTACAACGACAGGTAACACCTATACTAATCCCAGGATCCACCAATTAAAGTAGGCGATGTCACAGCTGATCAGGCTCCATTCATAATGATCTTTGCACATGCTCATTAAACACTTCAATACAAAATATAGGGTCGAGAGATGCTCATTGTGGCTATGTACATATGTTGTTTCCAGAAACAACAAAAAGTTAGGTTCTAAATAAGCCCCAGTGGCCAGCGTGAAAATAGGAAGCTTTATATTTTTTATCTTCTGCTGATAGCTTCCCTTTAAGCTGGCGGTACAGAAAACAAAGTTTAAATTCCAAAGTTTGTTTAAAGTTTAGATACTCTTCCCACATGGTCATCGTCTCTACCTATGCTGTGCAATGTAATCTTTGTAGAGATTTTCTAGGAAATACAAAGGTGTCTCACGAGGTTTCTGTGCGTACAATGAAACAACATATCCCCCCCTTCTTGAGGGGATCCTGAAAGAAATCAATATATCCCTAACCCTCTCAGCCCTTCTTCCACATCCTAATTAGCAATGGAGTTCCTGAGAAGGGAAACTGCGGCTTTTGCTTGTCTCTTTACCATTCGGTGATCAGATTAAACTGATACTCAAGTGACTTATTGCCATGGCAATCACGTGCCAATTCAACACTTATGATATGTCTGAGGCCAGAGATCTTGTATAAATGCTCCAGCACATTTGGGTCAATAAAGAAGCGCATTTTAAATGTATGTATGAGGATTGGAATAATCAGACATTCTGCAGTTCAATAAAACTGAGCGTTTCCTGAAATATGTAATAAATAATAATATTTATCACTTTCTGAATGCTTTGCTTTCCATGGAGTGCCTGTTATCAGGTTCTCCCATCATGAGTGGCATGATGCAGACTATTAATGGGTACAGGAGCCAATATTGCTTAGTCAAATGTAATATTATACATGGTGGAAGCTTATGTGTAATTGTTCAAATTTGTCAAAAACAACAATACTGTATTCCCAAATGTTTCTAGGTAAAAAGGAAGGTATTCTCCAAATTTATAGAATTTTTATTCCTAATAGTGAAAAGAATTGAGCAATAATCTTTTCCTAGGACTCTAGTTAATGCAGATGAGGCAAGTCGAGCAAACCTAAATTTCCTCTTGCACGTTTAACTCCTCTTATTAATTAGCAAATCAATTTGATGTGAATCAATGTCAAATTTACAGGAATTTGCTGATTTTTAGTAAATTCAAATGATTTGTAATTCACTTTGCGAATCCCCTCTAATGGTAGCCATAAATATGCACATTGCAAAAAACAGGAAGGCGAGTATAAGAACAAGAGCAGGGGGGCTTACATTTAAAGCACCATTCCAGTGCTGAAAACAGCCTCTGGAGTGGTGCTTTAATGACTATATAAAGTTATATTGAATGGGCATTATTTATTGACTACACTGAACTCTTTTTATAATGCTAACATACCATAACAGAGATTAGGTGTATTAAAGTGTACTCATAAAATAATGCTTGCTATATAAGTCAGTGAAATTTGCCACTGTCACCAAAATAGCACAACTTTCCAGTAAATTCTTGGTCCTGACTAGAGAGGAGCGGATTTGACAAAATTTGACTTATCAAAATTGTGCAGATTTTGTAGTGAAATTTTGATTTGCAGCAGAGTAATTTTACGTAAATTATATGCTCTCTATTACGCTCTGGGGTCTCACAAGACCCAGGAACATAATAAATGTGAGATATAAAAAGAAAAAAAACCCTCATATATAGAGATGAGCGAACTTGTTATGAAAACATTCACCAATCTCAAATTCGTCATGAACAGCTCATTCGGATTCCCGAGCATTTTCCCTCAAATTCTGCAAAATTTAGTCACAGTTTGGTAAATGATCACGTTTCTGCTAATGCTTTTGTTAGGACTTTGACTAGAATAGTGGTGCTGCATGAGAGATGTGGGGAGGTTGGTAGAGGTCAGAGGAGTGGCGGAGTTTTATCTATTTTTTTAAATTAACTTTATGTGTATAGATTCTGGAAGCCAATCAGGGCATAGAAACCATCCATAACGTCCTGACACAAGGGCTTATGTCATTGGCTGCCAAAGTCACATGTCCCTCTCCATATAAAAAGCAGACATGTTGTTTTGCTGGCACCATTTTGTCAGTGTAATAGCGTAGAGAGGCTGCTCCTGCTGCAAGTTGTCATACAGTTAGATTGGTTCCTGTCCTGTGTGAAATTGACCTTCCAGCATCTAAGTAGTTTAGGCTAATAGTGTTATACAGGCAGGAGTCCACATTTCCTAATCAAAATTGTTTGGGCTAATAGTGTTGTGCAGGCAGGAGTCCACATTAAATAATCAAAATTGTTTGGGCTAATACTGTCTTGCAGTCAGGAGGTCATATTTCTTAATAAAAATATTTTGGGTTAATATTATTGTGCAGGCACCAGGCCCCTTTTCCTAATCCAAATAGTTTGAAATAATACTGTCTTGCAGTCAGGAGGTCACATTTCCTTATCAAAATCGTTGGTCTTACATTTTTATGCAGGCACCAGGCTCCATTTCTTAATAAAAATCATTTGGGCTCATACTGTTGTGCAGCCAGGAGTCCACATTTCATAATCAAAAACATATTGGCTAATAATGTGTTGCAATCAGGAGGTCACATTTCCTAATCAAAACGGTTTGGACTAATATTTTTATGAAGGCACTATTTCCTAATCAAAACCATTTGGGCTATAAAAAAGTAATGTTTTTGTAATTTTTGAAGATAATCATTTTGCAAACAAGATACACAATGCTAAAATGTAGCTAAATTAAAACCATAAGATGTATACACATTTGAGTCAGAAAGATGATAAGCCACACCTCAATAAGAAACAAAAGGCAGGTGTCTTAAGTGCAACAGTCATTCAGCTCAGTAGTCATGTAGCCTAGGATTTCGCCAATATATGAGTAACAGCTGGAGAGTCGTATATTAGAATCTAGTGATTTAGTTCTTTCTCCTTCCCAGCTGTTCACCTTTATTTTGCTTCCTTTCAAATTTTTAATTTTCTACTCTTAAGCCTTTTTCTGTATATAAATTATTTACATTTTCTTTAAATATTATTCTTATAGTTAATCTGCTTGATAATTTTCTATATTTGTGCAAATTGCTTTGTAGCTAAGATATTTAGCTAAACCAAAGTTTTCTCCAACCTTTGTCCTACTCTACACTGAAGAGGGGGCAAAAATCCAGAAACAGCTGTCTACAGATGGATTCTAAGGCTACGTGCACACGTTGCGGATTTTGCTGCGGATCCGCAGCGGTTTTGATGCTGTGGATTCGCAGCAGTTTTCCATGAATTTACAGTACCAGGTAAACCTATGGAAAACAAAATCCTTAGTGCACATGCTGCGGAAAAAAATGCGCGGAAACGCTGTGTTGTTTATTCTGCAGCATGTTCATTCTTTGTGCGGATTCCGCAGTGGTTTACACCTGCTCCATTATAGGAATCCGCAGCTGTAAAACCGCAGGTGGAATCCGCACAAAAAACACATAAAATCCGTGGTAAATCCGCAGGTAAAATGCAGTGCTTATTACCTGCGGATTTCTCCAAACAGGTGCGGAAAAATCCGCAGAGCTTCCAACTACGTGTGCACATATCCTATAATATAGAAGATGCTAAGCACAGCCTAAATAGGGGAGGTGCACAGTCATAGGTGCCCAAACCTGAACGTATACAATATAAAGTGACTAGCACACTCCAGGGTGTTGTGATGCAAAAAAGTGGGGATTTATTACATACAGTAAATCACAAACGTTTCGGTCGATACTGGACCTTCATCAGTGTGCTAGGTATAATTGTATACTTGTATGGCCCCAAAAACAATAGACTACTCGGATTTACATCAATCAGACATGCTGGAAAAAAAGCAACAAGCCGGGAAGAAACAGAACCAGGCTGGTCAACTGACGGTGAGTCAGAATAATGGGTGGCGCTGAGGCTCAAAAGAGCTGTCAGTACGCCAGGACACTAGGGATACCGCATTTATCCCTAGTGTCCTGGCGTACTGACAGCTCTTTTGAGCCTCAGCGCCACCCATTATTCTGACTCACCGTCAGTTGACCAGCCTGGTTCTGTTTCTTCCCGGCTTGTTGCTTTTTTTACAGCATGTCTGATTGATGTAAATCCGAGTAGTCTATTGTTTTTGGGGCCATACAAGTATACAATTATACCTAGCACACTGATGAAGGTCCAGTATCGACCGAAACGTTTGTGATTTACTGTATGTAATAAATCCCCACTTTTTTGCATCACAACACCCTGGAGTGTGCTAGTCACTTTATATTGTACACATATCCTATAGTCTCCAGCATGGTAAGCTATCATACGTCATGTGGCAAGGCCTATTATAGAGCCAATACTTTTAGTGAAACTACCTCCAATAGGTGGCACTAGGGAGTCAGCTTTCTTTTTCGGGGTTCAGTTGCATATGTTTTTTTTTCAAGAGAGACTTGCACTGCCTATATGTCTCCCTATGCCAGTTTGGCACTTTTCCTCAAGACAAAAATGTCAAGTCCCCTGTTTTGGGAATCATACAGTATTGTATTATATTGTATTGTATTATTATTGTATCATTGCGGTTTCATTGCTATGAATAAGGTTTGCCCCTTTTAGAAATTTGTCCTGTCTCTCTCCCCTGCTCCAGTTAAGAATAGTTTTTTTTATCTACTGTAACTGTGCATAACCTCAAGAAAATAAACCTTCTTCTGGAACCTTCATACATACCTCCGCAGACGAGTCAAGCTATCTGATAAAATCTCTTAGTGTGAGTACTGGTTGGTAGACATCCATAGAAACGATATCTCAAGAGCTCCACACTTGCACCCTAGTTATGGAGTCACAATAGAAACTATTCCTCTTTGATTTATATAGGGATATACTTTTTAGATCCCTCGCTGTGTTATGCTGTCGTTGATTATGCTTATGAAAATCAAATATTAAAAAGCCATAAATGCAATTCTGCAAAATAATGCAGAGATTTATCCAACCATACTATGTAAGCATTGAAAACCACACTCGGCATATAGCAGATTGTGCCCTATAACTGCAGCAAATAGCCACAATCAAGTGCATTGTTCAATTCAACTAGATGTTCACTTTTTCTTGTTATTACGCTCAATTTTTTTTTGTGAAATAGCACCTTACAGCAGAATTCACAAAGGAGATTCACCGGCATGCCAACCACCACAGAATGAAAACCTTTGTAAGCTGTGATATTTACTAAAGCGGAAAAAATCTTCAGCAAGTATTTGCAATTTAATCATGTTCATGGATTCAGTACTATGTCACATATCCATAATGTAAAGACTGACTAAATCATACTTTTCACCTTTGTGTTCAATTGGACCCTTAAAATGGTCTTTTTATAACGTTTAATAATATAAATTGCTCGAGCAAACTGATAAAATCTAATTTGTTGTTTTCTGTATTCATTAGCACATTTTGTATTTTAAGCCTTGGATATGGTTTTAATTAAGATATATTCATTATTAATATAATCTGCTTTGTTATGTTTGGACAGCTAAATGACATAGGTTATAGGTGACCTTTTACAAAGAGTGGTTACCTTTAGATTAAGGAATCCAAATCACGGATTAAAAAAAGGTAATTAGTAAGCCCATTGCATCTACTAAATATGCCTCTGGAGTGCTAATGATACAGCCAGAAGACTAGTTAACCCAAACCCTCCAGAATTCTTCCTGTTCCTAAAGAGCAAAAACTGATGCTATATTAGGTACCCCAATTAGTCCTGCTGAATGTTACAATGAAGGGAGAACATGTGTGAGCTATTTTTCACCTTTTTAATTTGTAGGGTATATTTATTAAGGTGGTCTTCCAGAATGGGATAAAATGATATCCCCGATACTATTCAAACTACAGCCCATCCTAGTTGTGTGTCAGTACAGGCTTCACACTGAAGACATACAGCTCCCGACCTATCTGTCAATTGACAAGAGCTGTATCACACATGCCTCAGTCAACCGGGAGCACTTCTATGATATGTGAAGAAATATGTTTTAGCCCATGTTGTTGTGCTCAGGGAGGAGGAGATCTCCAGCTTTATCATCTTTCGTCAGTCTGACAGCATTATAGCAATGCACAGAGAATGGCTGCGCCCAACTGGAAAACAAATACAAATTGAGGAGGATGAAGCTGAAGATAACCCCCTTTGTGCTCAGCAAGGAATAAATCTATTTCTTGATTAATCACAGCCATGCTCCCAGCTGCCGACTGTGGTATGTGTGTGATACAGCTCGTCAGTTGACACACAGGTTTTGGGAGCTGCATGTCTTCAGTCTGCAGCCCATACTGACATGTTACTAGGACTGGTTGAAGTCTGGATTACATCAAGAACACCGCTTTATAGAATTCCTGGAGAACCCTTTTAAGTGACATACTGCCTGAAGAAATGGTCCTCACATTTTGTGGCTGAGGGTAGAGACCAAAGCTAACATTTTGGGGTAACCTATTAGATATTTTATTGAACAAGTAGACTAGGCTGTAATGTTCCTGTAATATTACATCTATGAACATCCAAGCAAGTAAATGTTTACTGAACTCCCAAGATTGTCCTTAAGCCAAATCATGTAGCTGGATCATTATATTGTTGCCTTCACACCCAGTGAAACACAGACTTCTATGTCTAACAACCTGTCACTGTATAATGTTGTCATGTTATTTTCCATGACCACATCTCTTTACACAAAGTAGAATGTTGGCCTTTCACTTCAACCAACAACTACATCTGTACCGTGTGACGTACTATTGCTTGATGCTAACTGTTCAGTCCTGACTTGCGGACCACATCTCACAAGATCAACAATTTGGGATTTTTAGAGAAGTGCTTCCTAAACTGTAAAGTAGCCGCACTAAAATTCACCTGACAATCACTGTGAGACAGACCTGGGGAGGCAGTTATGCTGCACAAGCCTTTCTTAAGCAGCATCAAGCTTTGGGTCAGCAACATAATTAACTGCAGTTATACTTATTTTAATGAAAATTAACTTAAATCATTACTGAGTGTCTGGCATCACCATGATATTGTTAGTGAGTAGAAAGAATAAAGAGTTTGAGAAGCCCCATTTTTAGAAGCTAAGATTCACATTGAAGGAACATTGTGAAAAGGCCCTCGTCTACACACAACTTGTCTTGGTTATGTCATCTACAACTGCTGCGAGACTTGGAATTTCTCATGCCAAATCAAAAGGATCTGTTGAACCTGTGCCACATATAACAGTGAGTGGACTGGTTGAAAGGTTATTTATTCAACCTTTTGCTTCATATGAGAAAATGCTTTCTCTTTCCCACCATGTGCATAATATTTCTGAGCATATTAATGGGGAACTTGGAGAAGATAGCTGCTCCCTGAATATTCTCTTGGTTGGTCATTAAAAGGAAAACCCCACTGTAGTCCAAAAATTATCTACTATGTAGAACATATACTGAAGGCACTGCTCAAAAAAGTAAAGGGAACACTAAAATACCACATCCTAGATACCACTGAATGAAATATTCCAGTTGCAAATCTTTATTCATTACTTTATGGAATGCGTTGAGAAGAATAAAGCATAAAAATAATAAATGTAAATCAAAATTAATATCCCATGGAGGTCTGGATTTCGAATGATACTCAAAATCAAAGTGGAGAATCAAACTACAGGCTGATACAACTTCTGTGGAAATACCTCAAGACAAGGAATGATGCTGAGTAGTGGGTGTGACCTCCACGTGCTCCTGAGGGATCTCCTTCCAGACCTGGAGTAAAGCACCAGTCAACTCCTGGACAGTCTGTGGTGCAACGTGGCGTTGGTGGATGGTGCAAGACATGATGTCCCACATGTGCTTGATTGTATTCACGTCTGGGGAACAGGCAGGCCTTTTCACAGCATCAATAACGTCATCATGCATGAATTGCTGACACACTTAAGCCACATGAGGCCTGGCATTGCCATGCATCAGAAGAAACCCATGGCCCAGTGCACCTGCATATGGTGTCAAAGTGAGGCTGGGGATCTCATCCCGGTACCTACTGGCAGTCAGGCTACCTATAACTAGCATTTCAAGGCCTGTGTGGCCTTTCAAAGAAATGCCTCCCCACACCATTACTGACTGCCAAACTGGTCATGCTGGGGAATGTTGCAGGCAGCAGAATGTTCGCCACGGTGTCTTCAGACTCTGTCACATCTGTCATGCATGAAGAGCACAGGGTGCCAATGTCAGATCTATCAATCTTGGTGTTCTCTGGCAAAGCCAATCACCATGCATGGTATTAGGCTGTAGGCATAATATCCACAGGTGGACGTCGGGCCCTCATATCACCCTCATGCAATCTGTTTTTGACAGTTTGAGTGGACATATGGTTGTCAGTGGCCTGCTGGAGGTCATTTTGCAGGGCTCTGGCATTGCTTCCTCCTTGTCCTGTGCTGAGTTGTTGCCCTCCTACTGCCCCTTCCATGTCTCTTGGTGTACTGGCCTGTCTCCTGGTATCTGCTCCATGCTCTGGACACTGTGCTAACAGATACAGCTACCCTTCTTGACACAGTTTGCATTGATGTGCCATCCTGGATGAGCTGCACTACCTGAGCAACTTCTGTGGGTTGTAGATACTGCTTTATGCTACTGTACCTCTAGGGGTGAGAGCAATGACAAAATGCAAAAGTCACCAAAACAACAGCTATAAAGGATAAGACCAGTGGAATGGTCTGTGGTCACCACCTGCAGAACCCCTCCTTTATAAGGGTTACTTTTCTAATTGCCTAAAATTTCTACCTGTTGTCTGTTCCATTTGCACAACTGAAGGAGAAATTGACTCACAATCGGTGTTGCTTCATTACTGGACAGGCTGATTTCACAGAAATGTGACTGACTTGGAGTTACATTGTGTTGTTTAAGTGTTCCCTTTTTGAGCAGTGTACTATGAAGTCATAATATATTAGACATTAGGCAATAAAATACAATAAAATAAAGTTACTTTCACCAGTGCTTTCCAATTAAAGACAAGCAACAGCAGCCCATTTAGGAAGGGCCCTACTGTACCAATCACTGTACTAAACCTGAATGATTTGTATTACCCATTCCACCACTGAATGAATACCCAATTCTCTTCATAATCACCTTACGAGTCTTAAATCTAAATAATATAGCCCTAGGCATCATTTCCTGCTACAGACTGTTGTGCACTGTAAGAAGTTAATGGACAGAAACTAGTGTTACTGTAAAATATATACTTACTTTAGTATCTAAACTATTTGCCAGTGTTCATTTTGATGAGCAGTATGATAACACAGGTAATGGTGCATCACCTTCCATCCCGGTGAAATGCTGCTGGCCGCTTAATTACTGCATCACTCACCTCTTTACCATATTGACCGGCTAAAAATAGGATTTACTGCAAAGAGGAATTGTCTCAGGATGCAAGGTAATGGTACGTGAGAAAAAAAGGTTCTTCTTATTAATGTCTTTATGTTTTACAACTTCTAACTCTTTATTTTGAGTTCAGGATTTTCTATGTTTTGCTTTCTGGGAAGTATTACATAAGCTATGTGATTGGTGCACAGTAAAATAAGAACATTTGGTAAAATAAGTGAAATATTAAAGCGGTCCACCACACTAGGACTGAAAGTGACCGTACAATTATCATGTATAGTCACTCTACCGACACTCTCCATTTACCTTCTCCGCTGAGATCACCATTCATTTTCCAAGTTTGTCACTGCAGTGAAATTGGGAGGACAGTGGTCTGAACATTGCCTCCCCGGAATTTTCATTCCCAAACTGACAGGAAAGCCGAGGTTTAGACTTACCACTGCACTTATCATGCCAGGACACATTTTAATAGATCTTGTACAAGGGAATGTTCTGGGTTATGAAATCACCCAGCACAAAGAAGGATATGTAATTACAACATACTGCTTAGTCTAAACTGGTCTATAACACCTTAGGTAGTCACTCTATTCTACTTCAGATACAGCACATTAAGTTTATGCACTTTAATAAAGAGTATTTTTCTATTCTCCATTGAAAAGAATGCCCAGAAGTTTTGTACTCAAGCCATTCATATAGTTGCCTTCGCTGTGTAGTATAGATTGGAATACTTTGGTCTAGGAAACATTTGCATTATTTTCTCCATTTATCAGAATATTTGAGATTAAAGTAATTCTGGCGAGTCTGATAAATTGTGGCTAATAAGGATCCTACCTATTATAATAAAATACATGCCCCCTATTTCCCCAATAACAGGATCTTCAGCCATACAAGTTGCAACTGAGCCATGGTACCTGATGGTCCTCAAATCCGATCTTCAAATCCAAGATACACTTGTTCTACCAATGGCACATGGAGAGGCCTGACCTCATTGTAGATCTAACATTGGAAATTTAGATTATGCCTTTATCAAATATGGGGTATAATTAAAAAAAGCTTTGGCCTGAGAACATATTCTAATGGCTTTAGCTAAACTATTATATGATGTTGCCCAGGAGACATATTTACAGTATCCTGCTCAAACTGATCTTATTTTCTTTCCATCCAGTGTTTAGATATTTTTGGACAAGAATAACAGTCTGCAGCGCTAACCCATCAGAAATACTGGAATGCCAAGAGAAACCTTCATTAGAAGTTATTGATATTTATTAAGATTTGTTGGGATCTATGCTGTATCTAGTCAGCAGTGTACAGGGTGGGCCATGTATATGGATACACCTAAATAAAATGAGAATGGTTGAGGATATCAAAAAGTTTTCCTCATCACTGAACGTAATGCTCTGTGTAAACTGAGTTTCCTGTTCCAATTTTCGTTTTGCACAGTCTGCAAAATCAGCGCACCGATCTGGCATCAGTTGAACATCCCTTCGGCGGATATTAGTTACTCACAAATGGCACCCTTACAAAATCCAGCTGCTGCAGCATCTCAACAAGGATGACCCAGATCGGCACGCTGAATTTGCAGAATGGGCAAAACAAAAATTGGAACAGGATCTTCAGTTTACACAGAACATTATGTTCAGTGATGAGGAAAACTTTTTGGGTGGGCCATTACTATGGATACACCTAAATCAAATGGGAATAGTGACAGTTTTCTTGCGTAGGGTGTCTTGCATTGAAATCTGCTACAATGACCCGGGTACTGCGTTCACCAGACATCAACACAATTTCTATCGGCTCCTCACGTGTTAACCTCTGCGACATGTCAATGGCTGTAAACAAAGAGAAACTTGTAAATAACTCATGAAAGAATACAGTTACGTTAAAATCAAGAATGCCATTGTTTGTCTTGCGAAATTCTCAATAAGTTTGATGTGTCACATGACCCTCTTCCCATTGAAATAAATAAAGTTGGATCCAAAATGGCCGCCATGGTCACCACCCATCTTGAAAAGTTTTTCCCCTCCCATATACTAATGTGCCACAAACAGGAAGTTTCTCATTTTATTTAGGTGTATCCATATACATGGCCCACCCTGTAGATAAGAATGTTGACATCATAGAGACATGATTCACATATTTTTCAGAAGTCTGAATGTAAATGATATACATAATCTCATTCCAAATTAACATCAGTATCAGAGTTGGACATATCTATCAGACATCCATGGCATATCATGTAGACAGAATACAAATCTACTGTTAGTTATCACAATTAACCCTTAACCTTATAGATCACCTTATACATTCTGTGTCGATGATTTGATCTCTCTATCTCTTCAAATCTCACACAATAAACAGATGGTGCAACCATTCATCTCCAATGATTCTTTTACAGTGATAGAAAAATTCCAAATACATAGCTTTCCGAAATACATTAAAAGTAGAAAATCTGCCACTTTTCTTACCATAGTGGAATTAGTCCTGTATAATGAGGTGCTCTGGTTCAGTTTAAACCATATTCAGCCTGGACACTACCTAGATGGAAACATAACACCGGCGCCTGTTGTGACATTTCGGGGGATTCCCCTTTCTCAAGCATGCAACTTGTATCTTCCTGTTCGAAGAAAACACTTTTTTCTTCCAATTTTGTTTTTCACACTCCTTCCTATTCTAGATTTTGTATTCTTTTTCTTTTGTTCCCTTATTTTCTCTTCAAATGTTCTAATCGCAGGACAATGTTCCGTCAATGGCACATTAATGCCCTGAGGTTTGACCCAAGCATGCCATACCACATGTGTAGCTACTAAAATGTCATCAATTTATTGAAGTGCTCATGTGGTCAAACCTCAAGATGCATTGAGTTGCGATTGACTGAACATTGTTCTGCTAATTTTGAGAAAAATTAGAGATCATAAGAAAAAGGATGAATAGAAATAATGAATGTGAAGGAGTGTGGAAAAAACTGGAAGAAACCACGGTAGCCAGACATTTTTTTTAGCATACAGGGCTCAATTCATCTAAGCTTTCACACTAGAATTCTGCCATAATAGCTTTGAAAAGTTGCAAAATTTAAGCACAACTTGAAGTTCCACTTACATTTTGCGAGTTTAGGCATTTTCACACCAGTTTCTCCTAGCTCTGTCAAAATTGGTGGTGCTGGAGAGGGACAAGTGCCAGAAATCTTCCTCCTGTGCCTGACTGGAGTGAAATTTCAGGCTCAGTGCGCAGTGGCACACGCCACTCGTTATATGCTCCAGAATCATGAACCATGATGCACCTCTTCATAAATCAGGAGCATCTGACTCCAACACGCCCCCTCATCAAGGCCGGCGTACACAACGAAAGTCTTGATTAACTGGGCTGAAGTAATTAATAGTATGGTTTTGGAGGAAGTAGGATGTAATGATTCATAGGAATTAAATATTCGACTGTTAATCACAAAGCATATTTGATATACATGTTGAGAACACTCATTCCAAAGGAGATGAATGAAAATTGTAATTTTGACGTTTTTTCAGATGATGCATTTTTTATCATGTCTTCTATATTTTGAACTAGTTAATGATCTATGCAACATGGATGGTATATTATGTAGTAAAATTAGTATAGGAATTTGTATCATTTCCAAACTATTTCTCGTATAAAAGAAAAAAGTAATATCTTAAAAGTTTTTACAACATAATGATTTAAGTATTTACACCTATCGTCATGTATGGTAACTGAGTATTGGATTTGTGAATTTATTGTTTATTTTGATGACAGGTAGAGGGAATCATGTAATGTATGTGTTTGAATTGAACAGGAAGAAACGCATTGCGTGCTAGAAAAAGGTCCTTGAAATTCCTCAACAGGCGCGGACATTAAATTTCTTTCTAAGCAGTATCTCTTGTGAATATGGCTTAATTCTAGTGAGGATACTTTGTTAATGGACTGATTTTACCAACTTGGGAATGGTGGTGAACTTTCTAATTTTCACATATTAAGGAGTATTATGTATTTGTGATTTAGCTATAAATGAAGCATTTGAATATTAATGGTTGTGTCGGATATTCATTACGTTATATCATGTAGATATGGTAAACATGTCTGAGATAGGAATAACCCTATAACTTTGACAATGAAACTTTTCCAAGTCACTTCTTTACTTTTTTTTTTTAATGGTATGAAAGTCAGTGAGTTGACTTTTACCAAAAATACAAAACCATACCTTCCCAGCTGGTCATACAAATCGCTATTTCCAGATGTCAAAAGACAAAATGACCCAGAGAAATTAAATGTGATGAAAAAAATAAAGGACTGCTGTGTCTCCCCAGAAAATGAATTTCACATATTTTCTGGTAAATCAGCACCTTGGATTTAAACATCAAGATCAAAACCTTTCCTTGCCAGCTTCTGCTTGCCAGGGAAGTGTTTGTGAGAGCAGATAGATTGAAAGAGGAGACACAAAAAGCCCTTTTCAATAAAATGTCTGTGCAACACGAGATTGCTTCCGCTGATAGCGGTGTGCTCATCCTGATCGGCATGTTATTGAAACATGGAAAAAATGAATTAGTAATGATTGCACGCTTTATTGCGAAATCTTCCCACTGCCCTGTCTCCTAGTCAGGTGAAAGACTTCTAGTCTTATCCCACTGCAGATATTTTGTTCTTGATCTTGGGTGTTCGTGCTCACTAACGTGCTCCTTTTGATTTTAGATATGCAGTATGTTGCAAATATTTGTACCAAAGTTTCGCCAATCTGTAGTAAGGACTCACTGAGGTCAGCCTTCATTCTCATCAGGGCTCATGCACACACATGTATTATAGCACTGAATTATAAGAAGCCATACTAGGACTTTCATAGAGGGACAGGAGGTGTTTGCTGTCACTCCCTCTGCCTCCGTTTTCATGCAGAGACGTGCAGTGGTTTATTCTCTGATTCTGCACAAATCCAACAGATAAATTGCGTCACGCTCCATCACGTCTTATGTACAGCAGTTATCTCTGTATGTACGGAAACCGACAAAACCAATATTTCAGTACATCGAGGCTGTAACGCACTAAACCAAAGAAGGATCCCATCATTGTGTAATCAGAATCATTTACTATTGTTTTTCCACCTCTGACCTCCGAGGCCTGTTTGCTACTGAGAAGTGTGTATATGATGAATGCCTCTGATTCACGTCAAATATCCAGAGCAATATTTATACTTTTTTATTTTTTAAATCACCAAACTCTACAAAAGTTTCCCAAATAACTCAATAAAGCTATAAAAAATCTAAACTCCTTCATGCAGTAAAAAAAATGAAAAAAAACACTTGGATAAGGTGAAGTAGTGTGACATCTCTATAAACAAATAGCATGGCCGATTGTCTCTGCTATCCGTTTCCAACCAAAAATGATAAACAAACATTTTTTTTTCTAAAAACTGACCCCATATCTTGAAAGATGGGCTAACTGTAAACTAAACAATATTACTTTAACAGGGAATCTGTCAGCACAAACTGTTCAAACCAAGCACAGGCACTCTGTGCACCCGTGGCTTAGTCAAACATCTTCCTACCTATTATTTTCCATCTGTGTCCTTGTCTGCTTTCTGTAAAGCCAGAGCTGTCAGTCAAGAAGAGGAATGTGGCAATAGATGGGTATACAGAGAGCCTGTGCTTGGTTTGAATAGTCATTTTATGCTGATAGACTATCTTTAAAAGGTAACTATAGTTTATGTTCTCATACACTTTATGCAGTTAATAGCCCTCTGTGTCTGTACTGTGACATACTTAGGCTGGTTTCACATTTGCGTTTAAAAATGCAGCGTTTTAAAAGCAAACGCATGTGGTGAAAAAAACGCATGTAAACGTGGTAAAACGCCGCGTTTTTTAGACGCATGCGTTTTTGCATGTTTTATTACAAACGCGGCGTTTTGACGCGTTTACATGCGTTTTTTCATGCGTTTGCGTTTTTTAAACGCATGATAAGAAGTGTGTGACAGCTGCCAATCATCAAAATCAAAAAGAAAAACCAACATTAAACAGAAATAGCTAGGGTTAGGGGTAGGGTTAGGGGTAGGGTTAAGATCCCTTAGGGTTAGGGTTTGGATCACTAGTAACCCTAGGGATCCTAACCCTAACCTTTACCCTAACCCTAAGGGATCTTAACCCTAACCCTACCCCTAACCCTACCCTTAACCTTAACCCTAACCCTACCCCTAACCCTTACCCTAAAAATTACTACATATTGCATTTCTGCAACACAACACATGCATACAAAAGACTCATGCGGTGGCAAAACGCAGCAAAACGCGGCAAAACGCATGCAAAAAAACGCATGCGTTTTTAATGTTAAGTATAGGAAAAAAACGCATGCTTTTTTTGCGCTAAAACGCAGCAGCAAAAAACGCAAATGTGAAACCAGCCTTAGGCAGTTAACTGGTTCATGCAGCTTTACATGAACACCCGAGCCTTACACTATGGCTGGTCCGAATAACTAAAGCAATTGTTACCATCCACCTCTCGTGTCTCCCCTTTTCCTCATAGATTGTAAGCTTGCGAGCAGGGCCCTCATTCCTCCTGGTATCTGTTCTGATCTGTGATTTCTGTTATGCTGTAATGTCTATTGTCTGTACAAGTCCCCTCTATAATTTGTAAAGCGCTGCGGAATATGTTGGCGCTGTATAAATAAAATTATTATTTTATTATTATTTACATACAGTATTTTCCATAGATACTGCAGTATAAGCGATGATAAGAAATGTAATATATCTCATTAGCCAAAATGCCTCTTTATCCACTTTTTCGACCTCTTCTCTCTCCACCGTCTTCCCTACCCACATGCCTCTTGTGCTGATCACTCTGTTTTCTATTATAGACACGCAAAAAAAAGTTCATGCAGCTGATAAAGCTGTGAATTTAGAGCCACAACGTCACCACCTGTTGCCATGGCGTGTATCATTTTACCGATAAAAAGCAGAATAATAATTTATTTTCTTCTGTAGAAATGATGGATTCTGAAATTAAGCCTCCTCAAAAAGAGACTCAAACAAAGCCTTATAAGATGGAATCCTTATACATAGAGGGATCATGTGAAACTCTGCAGCCCATGGAGGTCTACAGTATGGAGAGGGAGAAGAGGATGGCGGAGCTGATAGAGAGAGACAGAGACACGATGATCCAGGATGATCCAGATCCAGGACACTGAATGTGAAAGCAGCCCACCAGACACTATCAGGTAACAGCCTTACAATGACATCCAAGAGGTTATGCTTCATTCAGTATTTATTCTTAAAAGGGTTGTTCTGGCTTGCACATTTATGAGGCATCCAAAGGATATGTTATAAATGTACGATAATGTTAATGTTGGGTTCCAACATTGGTCAATTCTCGTAGTACTCATAAAATGATTGGAGAAAGCTGCTCACACATGGCCAACTCTTCTCCAGCATCGACACTTGCCAGGGCCCTGTTCTTGAGATAAATTTGTTTCTTTGTAGAGATGTGGACTGTCTTACCCTGTCCCTGCCCCTGAAGACAACAGATGCATTGTGTGAATACCGTTGTGCGGTTTTATATGTGAAAGTAACATGTGTCCAATGTAATGTGATATAATGTATTATGGTGATGAACAGTATATAAAGTGTTAGAGCATAATGTGAATATAGCATAAGAATAACTTTAGGACAGAATAGCACATAGAACAGGTTAGATTGTAGAGACAAAAAGGTTAAGGTTAGGATTAGCCCAGTATGGAGGCAATCGTGTTAAGGGGGCACTTCCTGGTTAGTGGGAGATCAGTGTCAGCTAGTGAAGTGTGGAATGAGTTCATGTTCAAGTGGGGCAGGTTGATAGGGGCAGCATGGGCCAAACGTTCAGGGCAGTGGGCAGCCAAATAGTCATCCTTCGTGGACATTCAAATCTGGAGCCTATGGCTCGGACCAGGTACCATGGAGCAGGCCTTGTCTTCTGACATCACAAGGTGTGGGGACATAAATTTACATGAGGGGTAGGTGACCACTGCAGGAGTGGACAATGAATCCCTGGGGCTGATAGAGTCAGCGGGCTTTGGGGTAGTCCAGAATGAACGTGTGGCAGAACAGAAGAGGAGTTGTGCTAAGGAGGAAGGAAGTCTCAATTGCAGTGCCCTATCTCACCTGTACCTACCTGATGAACTTGGCCTGTTTAGTAAAAATTTGACTGTTGCAAAGAACCTTGTGTCCCATGCATTGTGTGCAGCGGCTCCTGAGGACAGAAGCCTGGAGAAAGCAGAGACCTGCCGCCTACAAGTGAGTGTGATGCACCCCACACCATACAGCACACTAGGACTGGGACACCCCTTGTCTGTAAAGTGCCAGAGCACAACCATACAGCAGCTTGGTCTCGACTAGCGCTCTACAGCACTTTATATCTACACAATGGCATATCAACACTGGAAAATCATACCATGAAATGTAGCATCACTGCAGTATAAAATAATCTACAAACTAGGAGAAAAATTGTAGCTAATATAAAAGAATTTGGATATCAATGTTTAGTCTAAAGTGGTATTGCATAATATCTCAGGATCAATCAACAGTCGTATGCTGGCAAAGTGCTATATATATATAAATGTCTATACTTTTATTTTTTACAACAAACTTAGCCTAACTTTCCCTCAGGCAGCAGAAAATAAATTAACACTGTGGCTCCAGTAGGCACTTATCTCCGGTTGCCAGCCTTGCCGGTGACGCTATTTGCTATAGTCCAGTTTCCGCAAGTCACAGGAAATTAGTCAAACTCCAGCTTTAATCTCATTACAATATTTATTACACAACATATTCCATTTCTGTGTTATGGGCTTTCAGTCTCCTTTGCATTGTACCAGAGAGCATGCTGGCTTCTTAAAAACAAATAAGAAAGGAGATAATTGTAGTCATTTATACAATCAATGTGCTCTGAAACTCTGTTATAAGAAAAATATGTAAAACGGGAAAATATTGCTATACCTGTGAAATGGTAACATAGTTATCATTATTTGTACTCCAGCTTTTCTCCCTAGAAAGCTAGTATCTCTATGGGACTGTAATGTGGTGTATGAATATCATACATTAGTTTATAGCAGGGTTGGGGAATCTTTTTTTCTGCCAAGGGCCATTTGGATATTTATACCATCCTTCGGGGGCCGTACAAACTCCGCCCACAAAGTACATCCTGACTCTGGCACTGGTGTCAGGATGTAATCTTTCATTGCATGCCCTTCAGTGTTCAGTAGTGAACACTGCATGTGTGTGCTCACAGAGCAAGAAGAAATGCGGTCCCTGAGAATCTGCTCGGGGTACTGATAAAAGGCCATTGAGGGCCGTAAATTACCCTGGGGCCTGAGGTTCCCCACCCCTGGTTTATTGCCAGAACTCTTCCAACAATTGCTATTTGGCTAGTAGTAGTACAGCCTTGCCTAAACTTAGAAGATAATCTCTGCACATAAACTCTATTAGATCATCTGGATATCATAGTGTACCACCAGGGACATTTAGAAGGTTTACTCTAAGATCTATAGTACCTTTATAAAATCTTTCCCATCAAAACTCAGCAATTTGTTCTGCAGATAGCTTCCTCTTCCTAATTTCCGAACAAGAACTTGGACCTCACTATCATTTGCTCTTCTGGGCTCTTTGTACCATGTTTATATTTACATTTGCCAAAAATATAGGGACGAAACCATTAATGCCTTTGTGTCTGTTTTTTGTTGAGTTTTTGATGCTTCGCTCCTTTTTTTGTTAGTGCTATAAAAACACCTTTCCATTTGAAACTTTTTTCAAGTCTATTTCATATACTGTAAGTGCAACTAAATTCAAAGCAAAGCCACAAAAAGAGGAATTAAAATTCCTTCCCAAAATTCAAGAATTAACGCAGCACAAAAGGACAACAGTATGTACCGGCCAAGTTCTCTGATACTAATGCAGTAAACTAGGATGCAGTAAACTCACTTAATAAAGATGGAGGCAACACAGGTGCAAAATACTGATGAGACAATCATTCATAGTAACATAGTAACATAGTTAGTAAGGCCGAAAAAAGACATTTGTCCATCCAGTTCAGCCTATATTCCATCATAATAAATCCCCAGATCTACGTCCTTCTACAGAACCTAATAATTGTATGATACAATATTGTTCTGCTCCGGGAAGACATACAGCCCTCTCTTGAACTCCTCGACTGAGTTCGCCATCACCACCTCCTCAGGCAAGCAATTCCAGATTCTCACTGCCCTAACAGTAAAGCATCCTCTTCTATGTTGGTGGAAAAACCTTCTCTCCTCCAGACGCAAAGAATGCCCCCTTGTGCCCGTCACCTTCCTTGGTATAAACAGATCCTCAGTGAGATATTTGTATTGTCCCCTTATATACTTATACATGGTTATTAGATCGCCCCTCAGTCGTCTTTTTTCTAGACTAAATAATCCTAATTTCGCTAATCTATCTGGGTATTGTAGTTCTCCCATCCCCTTTATTAATTTTGTTGCCCTCCTTTGTATTCTCTCTAGTTCCATTATATCCTTCCTGAGCACCGGTGCCCAAAACTGGACACAGTACTCCATGTGCGGTCTAACTAGGGATTTGTACAGAGGCAGTATAATGCTCTCATCATGTGTATCCAGACCTCTTTTAATGCACCCCATGATCCTGTTTGCCTTGGCAGCTGCTGCCTGGCACTGGCTGCTCCAGGTAAGTTTATCATTAACTAGGATCCCCAAGTCCTTCTCCCTGTCAGATTTACCCAGTGGTTTCCCGTTCAGTGTGTAATGGTGATATTGATTCCTTCTTCCCATGTGTATAACCTTACATTTATCATTGTTAAACCTCATCTGCCACCTTTCAGCCCAAGTATCCAACTTATCCAGATCCATCTGTAGCAGAATACTATCTTCTCTTGTATTAACTGCTTTACATAGTTTTGTATCATCTGCAAATATCGATATTTTACTGTGTAAACCTTCTACCAGATCATTAATGAATATGTTGAAGAGAACAGGTCCCAATACTGACCCCTGCGGTACCCCACTGGTCACAGCGACCCAGTTAGAGACTATACCATTTATAACCACCCTCTGCTTTCTATCACTAAGCCAGTTACTAACCCATTTACACACATTTTCCCCCAGACCAAGCATTCTCATTTTGTGTACCAACCTCTTGTGCGGCACGGTATCAAACGCTTTGATACCTACCAATTCATGGAGGGGGTACAGTAAGCATTTACCCCCTCCATGAATTGGTAAGTAGTGTGAGTGGTTGTTTTATCAGTATTTTGCCCTTGCGTTGCCTCCATTTTTGGAAAACGTGTGATATTTTTGTGAAAACGGTCACAAAAAAAAGGTAAAGACAAAACTAAAGACAATTTTTGACTTTGCCTAAAATTTATTAACTGGGAATGCCATATGGATGAAACTGGCACAATAAATAACAGCAAACACTAAAATACAATAACAGTGACATATAAAAAAAATTGCAAATGATGAATTAGGCCCATAATGTTTTCATTCACCATTTCATAGGATAAATTAGTTTCTGAATTTTGCACAAAGCTACATCCAATTTCTGCTTGGCCATGTTTCTTTTGCTCACACCTAATACTCAGAATATAACTAGTGTATTAGGTGATTTAGGCTGGATGATGAAGAGCCAAGAGTATCTGTCACAATCAATTTTACAATTACTAAGAATATTTGCCATTAATTTTTCAGTGGACCATTTCATGGCAAAGAATAGCTCTGCAGCTTTATATTTTTGCAACTGTTCCCCTGTATATTTAAGAAAAATCTATGCAATGTATAAGTAGGTCATATCTTCCTTTTAAGTAAGTATAGGAGACAACATTGTAGGAAGAAGAATTTTCCTTTCCGTGTTCCTGCTTGCGCGGCTATTTTTACTCTTATAGTACTTGTACATATAGGGCTATATTTAGACATTACCATGTAACACATTGAGGTCAGCGGCGTCGGAGTGTTGTGGCTGCAGAAGGTTTCTGGACTGTGGACTCTTATTCCGTAGCACTTAATTTGTAATTGCATATTAATCAGACATTAGTTAATGGATGCTTAAAATAAGATGTTATTATGCGCCTTGCTATGTTCTCACAGTTGGAATTATCACGTTATTGATGTTGTTCTGTTTTCTATTTTCTGCCTCTTGTTCTCATATGAAGAGTGGAATATTTTCCTTGTAAATTATTAATAACTTCTGCCGTTCTATAGGCTGCTCTGTATTAATCCATGAGCAATATTGCCAGCCAGACCTTGGAGCAATGGCTTGTGTGACCCCGAGTTAATATGTTGGTGTAGCACTCCTAATGTCAGTCTCTTGGGAAAGTCTTCTTTTCCTCAAGATGCACTTAAATCCAATGAGCACTAGATATTCATGCCTGACTTTTATCCCAGCATTTCCCTTCGCTCACAACCTCTGTATGCCGATTTCTTAGCATTTAAAGGATCATGAAAAATCATAATGCAGGAAATGCCAAAGCCATTACCTCTGTTTCGAAAGACTTATCCCAACTGTACATCTCAATATTTCAGGAAATTATATTTGTTATTGTCCTTTACACTGCAGGTTCCAAGACAATTTCCCATGTTCATAAGACTGCAAGATTAGGCAGGATATATTTAATGCTGACATCTATATGCCTGGAGATATATAATGGTACATTTACAAGAGGATCTAAGCAATGTTTCTCAAAACTTTTTTTTACACTGCCTTCAGACACTCATTATTTTTTACAACTAACACTTTGACTATAATAAGGACTGCCTCAATATAGAATTTGAATTGAAAACTTTACCAAATTTTTAGACACCAGGATCAGGCAAAAGGAACAGAAGGGCAATATGGAAGAATAATATGTGGGGCCTTTCCCCATGATATTTCAGTAAAGTTCCTCATTGTGCAGTTTTCTAATAAATTTTCACATATTGATATACACACAATTGAGATGTCTTATAAATCAGGGCTTATCAATACCGCTAGGTATCCTATACTCAAATCACTTATATTAAAGCACCCAAATATCTACAGTCATCGCTGTGTTTCACCTATAGATGTGTCCGTTATCGTTAATCTTAGTTTGACATATCGTAAGCTTGATGTTGCAAGATCACAACTTTAAAAAAAAACCATAATGTCACATTGTTAGAAGATGTTTGTGCTTCATATGTCTGTCTGGCCACCCAGTAGTGGGATGGATATATCAACTTCTCAAGGGTTTTGCCAGCGTATTAAAAAATGTAATTATGGTAGTTTGTATCAGAATTGATATCATTAATGAAATTTGTATAACGGTAATGGTTAACTCCATTATATAAAAGCAACACTTAGGGAAATAGAAAACCCCCCTCAAGAAACAAAGGAGGTACCACCAGAGGTACATGTACTACAAGTTGATAACCTGAGCTTTAGATGAGTGTAATGCCAAGGGAGGAACTTGCTGTGTACCTCATGGACTGATGTGTACAGTGCTTAAAAGGACTCTGCCAGGACAGAATGACCCTTAAAACTAAGTCCTGCCGCTTGGTGCTTCACAGCGGGGCCAATCATAGAAATACACCTTTCCACCTGCTTGTTCTTCATCAATCTCCACTGCATTTCTTTGACTGACAGCTCTGGCTTCATGGAACCAGGGAAGGGTGGAGATGGAGGGAACCAAGAAGGTAGGAAGGTATATTTAATGATTGTCCCCGTCATGGAGCACCGATCACCTGTACTTGGTTTGAATAGTCATTCTGTATTGACAGAGTTCCTTGAAATATATGGAAATAAACAAATGTGGTACCTTCATTTCCCTAGCTTTCTATTCACAGAATGTCATAGATGATGATCCAATGCATTGTAAAGCCTATATCAATGGATTTGGACGACAGTCTGATGTGTATGAGGGTGCCTGTCAAATGATGGTCGGGAGAGATGTCAATTACCCATGTCCAATTTCTGTCTGCTGATGGCATTGATCTTCCTGAGATAAGCCGCTGGCTGTCGTGTCAGTCAACTGTTTTCTCATAGAAAACACAGGCGCGTTCGGATGAGCGAGAGATACTGTTTATGGGAGTGTGTGCTGTTATGGCTGTCAGCTGATCGTTTGGCCGACAGCCATCTAATGTGTATGGTCAGCAGGAAGAGCCACAGAGATAAGAAAGCCAGAAGAAAAAGCAGGGACTAAGCAACTCTATGGAACTTAGTTGACTCCATGACTAAATAATAGCTCTTTAGCTGCAGATAACAGTTTCTCTTAACTTTTTTCTGGGTCTGAGACTATTGAGGTTGTCCTGTCTTTTGTCTTCAGAAGCTCATCGCTCCCTAGTCAATTGACTTCCTGGATGCTGGAAGGTGGTATGCTCATGAGTAATTTACAATTCAGGCCAGCAGAATCGTCTTAGCACTAGACCTAATTGTGTGCTCTCCTAAGCTGCTATATAAGGCTACTTTCACACTAGCGTCGGATTCGGCCCGTCGCATTGCGTCGGGCCGAGATTCCGACGCTAGCGTTGTTAGCACCGCACAACGGGTGCAGCGGATGCATTCTCCGGCACATCCGCTGCCCCATTGTGAGGTGCGGGGAGGTGAGTACGGAGTTCCGGCCGCGCATGCGCGGTCAGAAAAAGCGGTCCGTCTGGAGCAAAAACGTTACATTTAACGTTTTTTGCTCCCGGCGGTCCGCCACAACACGGCGCAACCGTCGCACGACGGTTGCGACGTGTGTCAATATGTCGCAATGCGTCGGTAATGTTACGCTATGGGGCAAAAACGCATCCTGCAAACAACTTTGCAGGATGCGTTTTTTCCCCAAAACGACGCATTGCGACGTATTACAAAAAACGCCAGTGTGAAAGTACCTTAAGACAGCTTTAACTCTACAGCTTCAGAAGATGGCCAGGAAAGGCGGCTAAGGAGGCGTTCCAATGATCCCAGCCAGAAACAGTGCAGTGATTACAAGCTCAGTAGAAAAGAGTCTGGAAGCACTGCACATGTTTGGCCTTCACTGCAGGACCACAGCAGTGGTTGGTAATCTAGGCCATCTGCTGTAAACAGACACACAAAAAACAATTAGTGATATCAGGTGAATGGTGTTACATTTTAGGGAATAGTAAATTGAAAAACAATTTCCAATCAAATCCTTCTTTGATGCCACTTGTGCATATAGCAAAAAATATATATATTTTTGTGTAGAGATGTACTGTAATTTATTAACATCATTTCTGCTGTTTTATAAGGGTGGGACAGAAAGTCATTATCATTTTGGTTAAACTTGAGCTATCTATACGCCTTCCTTTCGAGCCATCTATACATCTTAAGTAGAACGTGTTGGAAAGGTCTTACTCGAAATGTGAAATGTTCTCCAACAAAGAACATTGTTTTGTGAATATTCAATGAGGCAATCACCAAGTAATCATACAAGCAGAGTGTAAGGGAAAACATTCCCTACATTTAATTAAGTCCATTAATTAAGGAACATTACAAATACAATCATCATAAGTTATGTGCAGGAGGTACAGTATTATTCATATATTCTGCATAACATGTAGAGCAGATATAATTAAATCAGACTTCATAGTGTACACGTTGCCTCATTTATTAAAAAATGCTCCTACACATGACTTTAATGAATGTGTACTATGTAGTGGCCAAAAAACGACAATAAACAATCTGTATAGAAAAATAGAATTTCTTTTATCAAGATTAGTGAGTCTGGCCGCTATATGAGCATGGGTTGACATTAGCTGGACAACCACAAAAAGCAAAAAAAACCTAAAAAAATACTTTTAATAGATATGCATTAAAAGATGCTAACCATCATATTGAAAAAACAGAAAATATAAATTACCAACACCCGAGCTGGGTAAGGTTATGAACACAGGGCCAAAAATACCAAGTGAGGGTGAAAAAATTCCTAAAGATAACCCTAAAGGGCTCCTAATAGACTAGCCCTTCCTGCCAGTGTAGGTTGGCACCCTAATATTCGATGTGGCGCCCCCACTCCTCGTCGACTGTCCCTCCTGGCCCTAAGTGTCCCTACCAACTACCCACGCCCAAACCCAACAACATACACACAGAACTCTATCTTAGCTAGACTGACCTGCAATAAATTTGCAAAAAATATATATAAGGTGTCATACACCTAGGTTCTGACCTATTAGAAGGATATGTTTGATCATGTAGTCATTTAGGATACAGACACCCTAAGTCCTAAGGCCAATGAAAATACGGTAAAATATCATAAATGGATCCAACTAGAATAGATAGAGACTAGCTGAATTGATAAGAATGACCACGACTTATCCAAATGGCATTAGGATCTCACTACATGTGGGATAATTTTATACTTCACATCTCCACATATTCGGTGAATCAACATTAGTGTACAACACCAGCAGAATACTTGTATCACACCAATGCCCTGAAATTATAGAGCAACAATGCTGGGCTGTTGCAAATAAATAGCTTGCTAAATGAATCTCAGTATCCCAGTCATTCTGGGCTCAGTGTCTGAGCAAAAAAAGAAGAAAGACCGCCTGGTGTCGGGCAGTAAAGTCATGGTTCATAATGCAGAAAAAAATAACTTGCTAAAGCCACCGCAGTGGGTCACTTATCTGGTCACTTATCTGATCATGTCTGGTCATCTGTCCCAGCTTTTCTTATAGCGTCCCTACGCGTTTCGCCCTCTCCCATCAGGGCTCATCAGGGGACTGTAGATAGGAGCATGCCGAAGTGGATATAGTAATCAGTGATCAGTGTGGATGTATCAAGAGGTCACGCACTTCCTTTTAGAAGGTGTGGTTACCGTAATACACCTGGATGCTATTACCCAAAGAAGAGGTTCATTTGCCATATGGATCAAAACATACCAGTGTGTGCCTCTATTACCTTACAGCAGGCGTGGAGGATGGGATGAGACGCACACGCCCGCTCCTAGTCTAAGCCTCCTTTTGCGACTGAGGAGCGCATATTTCCGGACCTGCGCAGTAAGTTGTCCATATGGGGTGCAGATGGAGGGCGCACACTTCCGGACCTGCGCACTGAGTCCTCCCCTTATGGAGCACATTGAGAGGTGCACACTTCCGGGCCTGCGCTCAAAGTTCTCTCCCTATGGAGCACAGGTCTGTGCAGGTACTCTGGGCATGCGCAGTGTATACACTGCGGAACTCAGACCGCTAGAGGTGCTAGTGCGCAGGTCCGGAAATATGTGCTCCTCAGTCGCAAAAAGGAGGCTTGGACTAGGAGCGGGCGTGCGCCCTTCTAATATCCTTCTAATAGGTCGGAACCTAGATGTATGACACCCTATATATTTTTTTGCAAATTTATTGCAGGTCAGTCTAGCTAAGATAGAGTTCTGTGTGTATGTTGTTGGGTTTGGGCGTGGGTAGTTGGTAGGGACACTTAGGGCCAGGAGGGACAGTCGACGAGGAGTGGGGGCGCCACATCGAATATAAGGGTGCCAACCTCCACTGGCAGGAAGGGCTAGTCTATTAGGAGCCCTTTAGGGTTATCTTTAGGAATTTTTTCACCCTCACCTGGTATTTTTGGCCCTGTGTTCATAACCTTACCCAGTTCGGGTGTTGGTAATTTATTTTTTGTTTTTTCAATATGATGGTTAGCATCTTTTAATGCATATCTATTAAAAGTATTTTTTTAAGGTTTTATTTGCGTTTTGTGGTTGTTCAACAATTATACCCCTATACTATTTATTTTGGTGGTTTTTTGACATTAGCTGGTCCAGAGATATCTCCAGGACAGGACCATGTATAGTCCGACTCCTAACCCTCAAATGACTCCAATTTCACACATCTATAATAATTTCCATTCAATATAGAGATATATAGGGCTCAGAGAGTAACCTATAGTGTGACCTTAATCTTAACCTGGAAAACTGAAAAAAAAAAAAAACAATTCACAAGATCAATCCTGATGAATGAACAGTCACGGGGTGGATAAAGGGATAGCTTCACTATTGCCGCTTTGTTCTGAGATTTATTAGCTATAAATGAGCTGCTCAGGACTATGGGCCAGACACTGATCTGCATGAAAATCTGCCTCCAGAGATCATTTTTAATGAAAGTGGACATTACCAGTTTGAGACAAGGAACTAAAAGAGAACCGATGAACTGAACTTTGTAACATAGTAACATAGTTATTAAGGTTGAAGGAAGACTTTAAGTCCATCTAGTTCAATCCATAGCCTAACCTAACATGCCCTAACATGTTGATCCAGAGGAAGGCAAAAATACCCATGTGGCAAAGAGTAAGCTCCACATTGGGGAAAAAATTCCTTCCTGACTCCACATACGGCAATCAGACTAGTTCCCTGGATCAACGTCCTATCAAGGAATCTAGTGTATATACCCTGTAACATTATACTTTTCTAGAAATGTATCCAGTCCCCTCTTAAATTTAAGTAATGAATCACTCATTACAACATCATACGGCAGAGAGTTCCATAGTCTCACTGCTCTTACAGTAAAGAATCCGCGTCTGTTATTATGCTTAAACCTTCTTTCCTCCAGACATAGAGGATGCCCCCTTGTCCCTGTCTCAGGTCTGTGATTAAAAAGATAATCAGAAAGGTCTTTGTACTGTCCCCTCATATATTTATACCTCATATATTTATACATTAAAATAAGATCACTCCTTATCCTTTGTTTGTCCAAACTAAATAGCCCCAAGTGTAATAACCTATCTTGGTATTGCAGACCCCCCAGTCCTCTAATAACCTTGGTCGCTCTTCTCTGCACCTGCTCCAGTTCAGCTATGTCTTTCTTATACACCGGAGACCAGAACTGTGCACAGTATTCTAAGTGTGGTCGAACTAGTGACTTGTATAGAGGTAAAATTATGTTCTCCTCATGAGCATCTATGCCTCTTTTAATGCATCCCATTATTTTATTTGCCTTTGTAGCTTCTGCCTGACACTGGCCACTAAATGTGAGTTTGTCATCCACCCATACTCCCAGGTCTTTTTCATTCACGGTTTTGCCCAGAGTTTTAGAATTAAGCACATAGTTATGCATCTTATTACTTCTACCCAACTGCATGACCTTATATTTATCCCCATTAAAGCTCATTTGGCATTTATCAGCCCAAGCTTCTAGTTTACATAAATCATCCTGTAATATAATAATATAAAATTGTCCTCCCCTGTATTGATTACCCTGCAGAGTTTAGTGTCATCTGCAAATATTGAAATTCTGCTCTGTATGCCCCTTACAAGGTCATTAATAAATGCCCAATACTGACCCCTGCGGTAACCCACTGCTAACCGCGACCCAGCCCGAGTGTGCTCCATTTATAACCACCTTTTGTTTCCTATCCCTGAGCCAGCTCTTAACCCACTTTCACATATTTTCCCCTATCCCCATTATTCTCATTTTATGTATCAACCTTTTGTGTGGCACCATATCAAAAGCTTTTGAAAAGTCCATATACACTATGTCCACTGGGTTCCCTTGGTCCAGTCCGGAACTTACCTCATCATAGAAATTGATCAGATTTGTCTGTCAGAAACGGTCCCTAGTAAACCCGTGCTGATATTGGGTCATGAGGTTATTCCTCTTCAGATACTCCAGTATAGCCTCCCTTAGAATGCCCTCCAGGATTTTACCCACAGTAGAGGTTAAGCTTACTGGTCTATAATTTCCGAGTTCAGTTTTTGCCCCCTTTTTGAATATTGGCACCACATTTGCTATACGCCAGTCCTGTGGTACAGACACTGTTATTATGGAGTCTTTAACCCCTTTACCCCCAAGGGTGGTTTGCACGTTATGGACCGGGTCAATTTTTACAATTCTGACCACTGTCCCTTTATGAGGTTATAACTCTGGAACGTTTCAACGGATCCCGGTGATTCTGACATTGTTTTCTCGTGACATATTGTACTTCATGATAGTGGTAAAATTTCTTTGATATTACCTGCGTTTATTTGTGAAAAAAACGGAAATTTGGCGAAAATTTTGAAAATTTCGCAATTTTCCAACTTTGAATTTTTATGCAATTAAATCACAGAGATATGTCACACAAAATACTTAATAAGTAACATTTCCCATATGTCTACTTTACATCAGCACAATTTTGGAACGAAAATTTTTTTTTTGTTAGGGAGTTATAAGGGTTAAAAGTTGACCAGCAATTTCTCATTTTTACAACACCATTTTATTTTAGGGACCACATCTCATTTGAAGTCATTTTGAGGGGTCTATATGATAGAAAATACCCAAGTGTGACACCATTCTAAAAACTGCACCCCTCAAGGTTCTCAAAACCACATTCAAGAAGTTTATTAACCCTTCAGGTGCTTCACAGGAATTTTTGGAATGTTTAAATAAAAATTAACATTTAACTTTTTTTCACAAAAAATTTACTTCAGCTCCAATTTGTTTTATTTTGCCAAGGGTAACAGGAGAAAATGGACCCCAAAAGTTGTTGTACAATTTGTCCTGAGTACGCTGATACCCCATATGTGGGGGTTAACCACAGTTTGTGCGCATGGCAGAGCTCGGAAGGGAAGGAGCGCCATTTGACTTTTCAATGCAAAGTTGACTGGAATTGAGATGGGACGCCATGTTGCGTTTGGAGAGCCACTGATGTGCCTAAACATTGAAACCCCCCACAAGTGACACCATTTTGGAAAGTAGACCCCCTAAGGAACTTATCTAGAGGTGTGGTGAGCACTTTGACCCACCAAGTGCTTCACAGAAGTTAATAATGCAGAACCGTAAAAATAAAAAATCATTTTTTTTCACAAACATTATCTTTTCGCCCCAAATTTTTTATTTTCCCAATGGTAAGAGAAGAAATTGGACCACAAAAGTTGTGGCACAATTTGTCCTGAGTACTCTGATACCCCATATGTGGGGGTAAACCATTGTTTGGGCGCATGGGAGAGCTTGGAAGGGAAGGAGCGCCGTTTGACCTTTCAATGCAAAATTGACAGGAATTGAGATGAGACGCCATGTTGCGTTTGGAGAGCCACTGATGTGCCTAAACATTGAAACCCCCCACAAGTGACACCATTTTGGAAAGTAGACCCCCTAAGGAACTTATCTAGAGGTGTGGTGAGCACTTTGACCCACCAAGTGCTTCACAGAAGTTTATAATGCAGAACCGTAAAAATAAAAAATCATTTTTTTTTCACAAAAATTATCTTTTCGCCCCCAATTTTTTATTTTCCCAATGGTAAGAGAAGAAATTGGACCACAAAAGTTGTGGCACAATTTGTCCTGAGTACTCTGATACCCCATATGTGGGGGTAAACCATTGTTTGGGCGCATGGGAGAGCTCGGAAGGGAAGGAGCGCCGTTTGACCTTTCAATGCAAAATTGACAGGAATTGAGATTGGACGCCATGTTGCGTTTGGAGAGCCACTGATGTACCTAAACATTGAAACCCCCCACAAGTGACACCATTTTGAAAAGTAGACCCCCTAAGGAACTTATCTAGATGTGTGGTGAGCACTTTGACCCAATAAGAGCTTCACAGAAGTTTATAATGCAGAGCCGTAAAAATAAAACAAAATTTTTTTCCCACAAAAATAATTTTTTAGCCCCCAGTTTTGTATTTTCCTGAGGGTAACAGGAGAAATTGGACCCCAAAAGTTGTTGTGCAATTTGTCCTGAGTGCGCTGATACCCTATATGTGGGGGAGAACCAGCGTTTGGGCGCATGGGAGGGCTCGGAAGGGAAGGAGAGCCATTTGGAATACAGACTTAGATGGAATGGTCTGCAGGCGTCACATTGTGTTTGCAGAGCCCCTAATGTACCTAAACAGTAGAAACCCCCCACAAGTGACCCCATATTGGAAACTAGACCCCCCAAGGAACTTATTTAGATGTGTTGTGAGAACTTTGAGCCCCCAAGTATTTCACTACAGTTTATAACGCAGAGCCGTGAAAATAAAATAAAAAATTTCCCCTCAAAATTATTTTTTAGCCCCCAGTTTTGTATTTTCTCGAGGGTAAAAGGAGAAATTGGACCCCAAAAGTTGTTGTCCAATTTGTCCTGAGTGCGTTGATACCCCATATGTGGGGTGAACCAGCGTTTGGGCGCATGGGAGGGCTCGGAAGGGAAGGAGCGCCATTTGGAATGCAGACTTCAATGGAATGGTCTGCAGGCGTCACATTGCGTTTGCAGAGCCCCTAATATACCTAAACAGTAGAAACCCCCACAAGTGACCCCATGTTGGAAACTAGACCCCCCCACGAACTTATCTAGATGTGTTGTGAGAACTTTGAGCCCCCAAGTGTTTCACTACAGTTTATAACGCAGAGCCGTGAAAATAAAAAATCTCTTTTTTTCCCACAAAAATTATTTTTTAGCCCCCAGTTTTGTATTTTCCCAAGGGTAACAGGAGAAATTGGACCCCAAAAGTTGTTGTCCAATTTGTCCTGAGTACGCTGATACCCCATGTTGGGGTAAACTCCTGTTTGGGCACACGGGAGAGCTCGGAAGGGAAGGAGCACTGTTTTACTTTTTCAATGCAGAATTGGATGGAATTGAGATCGGTCGCCATGTCGCGTTTGGAGATCCCCCTGATGTGCCTAAACAGTGGAAACACCACAATTATAACTGAAACCCTAATCCAAACACACCCCTAACCCTAATCCCAACGGTAACCCTAACCACACCTCTAACCCAGACACACCCCTAATCCTAATCCCAATCGCAAATGTAATCCAAACCCTAACCCTAACTTTAGCCCCAACCCTAACTGTAGCCTTAACCCTAACCCTAGCCCTTACCCTAGCCCTAACCCTAGCCCCAACCCTAACCCTAACCCTAGCCCTAGCCCTAACCCTAACCCTAGTCCCAACCCTAACCCTAGCCCTAACCCTAGCCCTAACCCTAGCCCTAGCCCTAACCCTAACCCTAGCCCTAACCCTAGCCCTAATCCTAGCCCTAACCCTAGCCCTAGCCCTAACCCTAGCCCTAGCCCTAGCCCTAACCCTAGCCCTAACCCTAGCCCTAGCCCTAACCCTAGCCCTAGCCCTAACCCTAACCCTAGCCCTAACCCTAATGGGAAAATGGAAATAAATACATTTTTTTCATTTACTTTTATAGCGGGTTTTTTAGCGGATTTTTATGATTGGCAGCCGTCACACACTGAAAGACGCTTTTTATTGCAAAAAATATTTTTTGCGTTACCACATTTTGAGAGCTATAATTTTTCCATATTTGAGTCCACAGAGTCATGTGAGGTCTTGTTTTTTGCGGGACGAGTTGACGTTTTTATTGGTACCATTTTCGGGCACGTGACATTTTTTGATCGCTTTTTATTCCGATTTTTGTGAGGCAGAATGACCAAAAACCAGCTATTCATGAATTTCTTTTGGGGGAGGCGTTTATACCGTTCCGCGTTTGGTAAAATTGATAAAGCAGTTTTAATCTTCGGTTCAGTACGATTACAGCGACACCTCATTTATATCATTTTTTTATGTTTTGGCGCTTTTATACGATAAAAACTATTTTATAGAAAAAAATAATTATTTTTGCATCGCTTTATTCTGAGGACTATAACTTTTTTATTTTTTTGCTGTTGTCGCTGTATGGTGGCTCGTTTTTTGCGGGACAAGATGACGCTTTCAGCAGTACCATGGTTATTTATATCCGTCTTTTTGATCGCGTGTTATTCCACTTTATGTTTGGCGGTATGATAATAAAGCGTTGTTTTTTGCCTCGTTTTTTTTTTTTTTTTCTTACGGTGTTTACTGAAGGGGTTAACTAGTGGGCCAGTTTTATAGGTCGGGTCGTTACGGACGCGGAGATACTAAATATGTGTACTTTTATTGTTTTTTTTTAATTTAGATAAAGAAATGTATTTATGGGAATAATATATATTTTTTTTTTCATTATTTAGGATTTTTTTTTTTTTTTTTACACACTTGCAAATTTTTTTTTTTACTTTTTTACTTTGCCCCAGGGGGGGACAATACAGATCGGTGATCTGCCAGTTTGCACAGCACTCTGACAGATCACCGATCTGTCTGAGAGCAGTGCAGCGTTACCAAGTGCCTGCTCTGAGCAGGCACTTGGTAAGCCACCTCCCTCCCTGCAGGACCCGGATCCGCGGCCATTTTGGATCCGGGACTTACTGCAGGGAGGGAGGTAGGAGACCCCCGGAGCAACGCGATCACATCGCGTTGCTGCGGGGGTCTCAGGGAAGCCCGCAGGGAGCCCCCTCCCTGCGCGATGCTTCCCTGCACCGCCGGCACATCGCGATCATCTTTGATCGCGGTGTGCCGGGGGTTAATGTGCCGGTGGCGGTCCGTGACCGCTCCTGGCACATAGTGCCGGATGTCAGCTGCGATAAGCAGCTGACACCCGGCCGCGATCGGCGGCGCTCCCCCCGTGAGCGCGGCCGATCGCGCTGGACGTAATATTCCGTCCTTGGGAATTAAGGCCCACCCCACATGGACGGAATATTACGTCCAATGGCAGAAAGGGGTTAAAGATTGAAAATAATGGTCTATCTATTACTATACTTAATTCCTGCAGTACTCGGGGGTGTATTCCATCCGGGCCCGGAGATTTGTCAATTTTAGTGATTTTTAGACGCCGCTGTACTTCCTGCTGGGTTAAGCAGGTGACATTTAATTGGGAATTTTTGTTATCACTGTTCATATTGTCTGTCATGGAATCTTCTTGTGTAAATACTGATGAAAAAAGTCATTTAGCATATTGGCTTTTTCCTCATCCTCATCCACCATTTCACCCAGACTATTTTTAAGGGGGCCAACACTATCATTTTTTAGTTTCTTACTATTTATGTAGTTAAAGAATATTTTAGGATTATTCTTACTCTCTCTGGCAATGAGTCTCTCTGTCTCAATCTTTGCTGCCTTGATTTGCTTTTTACAGAATTTATTTAATTTTCTGTATTTATTTAATGCCTCATCACTACCTACTTCCTTTAATTCTCTAAATGCTTTCTTTTTGTCACTTATTGCGCCCCTTACAGCTCTATTTAGCCATATTGGTTTCCTCCTATTTCTAGTATGTTTATTCCCATACGGTATATACTGTGCACAGGTCCTATCCAGGATGCTAATAAACGTCTCCCATTTTCTTTGTGTATTTTTGTGTCTCAGGATATCGTCCCAGTTAATTGCACCAAGATCCTCTCTCATCCGTTGGAAATTTGCCCTCCTGAAGTTTAGTGTCCTTGTAACCCCTCTACTACACATCTTTTTAAAGGATACATGAAAACTTATTATTTTGTGATCGCTATTTCCCAAGTGACCCCCAACCCTTATATTTGATATGCGGTCTGGCCTGTTGGTTAATATTAGGTCTAGCAGTGCCCCCCTTCTTGTTGGGTCCTGAACCAGTTGTGAAAGGTAATTGTCTCTCATAGTTGACAAAAACCGATTACCTTTGCTGGAACTGCAGGTTTCTGTTCCCCAATCTATTTCAGGGTAGTTGAAGTCCCCCATAATAATGACTTCTCCTTAAGTTGCAGTTTCATCTATTTGCTTTATGAGGATATTCTCCGTTGCGTCCATTATTTTTGGAGATTTATAACAAACCCCTATCAGTGATTTATTCTTTTTTCCCCCTCCCCTTATCTCCACCCACAGAACATTTGCTGCAGCTCTCACAGCTCTGCTGTATTGTAGCAATATTACAACCGTGTCTGCCTGTGAGAAGGAAGCTCAAGGTGAGAGGAACTTGCAGATGTGTCAGGTGTAATCACACACAGCTCTGCAGCGAGATCAGGAGAACGGCCATTACATATCACACTGGTAACTCCTTCATGTAAAATAAGTGCTGGAAACAGATTATCAAGCAGATCAGTATCCGGCTCATAATCCTGAACAGCTCATTTACATATAATAAAAATGTGAAATTCTCTGGAAAAGAGATCCAATCAATGCATAATTTTTCTCAGTTTCATATAACCTAAATGGCAAAAAACAGCTTAGGATTGTTGATCCTACTGAAAGATTTCCAAATCCTGCTGTAGAAAAAAACACTCACTCTGAAACTCACCAGAAAAAGTGTCCAGAAAACGATCAAGAGGATGAACATATGCATTTTGATGTAAAAACGACTTGCTGTTCATATGTGAGAAATACTCTCAATGATGTAGCGTGAAAAAGTGGGAAAACCCGAAGAAGGAATAAGGGATAGTTTAGGATCACTTTAGCACTGCACTTTATTTAGTTGTTCACCGCAGATCAGGCTACCGCTGACGTCACTGAGGCTGCGCAAACTCCCCTCCTGACCCGCGGTGAACTTGACAGAGTGGGAAAATGTTCAGATACTTTCCCACACTAATGATTTCAAGTGCGGTGAGGTGGGGAGGCAGCTTTTCATTCATTCATTACACAGTGGTTTACAGTCGGGTTGGCAGCATTAGCGCTGCTCCCAATTGTAAACTATTTAACCCCTTGAGATGGATTGCAGCGTGGGACTTGACTGTATGGCGGACAGGTATGGGATATTGTTGCTTTGTTATTTTGGATTTTTTACAGAACAAGGGCTTCGCTTGGATTGAAAGTGTGATAAAGATGGAAAACCTGTGTTTAATTATTTAATTAAAAGACTTTATTCTTAATGTGTGTGTATTTTTTAAACCCATTCATGCTATAGGATTAGTAATGGATAGGTGTATTATTGACACCTCTCCATTATTAACCAGGCTTAATGTCACCCTTATTACCCCATATGCCACTGCTACAGGAAAATGGGAAGATAGAGGCTAAGGGTACCGTCACACAGTGAAATTTTGATCGCTACGACGGCACGATTCGTGACGTTCGAGCGATATATCCGTGACGTTCGAGCGATATCGCAATGTCTGACATGCTCCTGCGATCAGGGACCCCGCTGAGAATCGTACGTCGTAGCAGATCGTTTGAAACTTTCTTTCGTCGTCTAGTGTCCCGCTGTGGCGGCATGATCGCATGGTGTAACATATATTGTATACGATGTGCGCATAGTAACCAACGGCTTCTACATCGCACATACGTCATGAAATTATCGCTCCAGCGTCGTACATTGCAAAGTGTGACAGCAGTCTACGACGCTGGAGCGATATTGTTACGACGCTGGAGCGTCACGGATCGTACCGTTGTAGCGATCAAAATTTCACTGTGTGACGGTACCCTAAGTGCTGGAATAGGCACATCTTACATGTATCTAATCCTCTCCTGTGTGACATAGTCTGCTAAGCTGTGTATCTAATCCTATCCTGTGTGACACTGTCTGCTGAGCAGTGTACCTAATCCTATCTTGTGTGATACTGTCTGCTGAGCCATGTATCTATTCCTATCCTGTGTGATACAGTCTGATGACCTGTGTATCTAATCTTATCCTGTGTGACACTGTCTGCTGAGCAGTGTACCTAATCCTATCCTGTGTGACACTGTCTGCTGAGCAGTGTACCTATTTCTATCTTGTGTTATACTGTCTGCTGAGCCATGTATCTATTCCTATCCTGTGTGATACAGTCTGATGACCTGTGTATCTAATCTTATCCTGTGTGATACTGACTGCTGAACCATGTTTAGAATCCTATCCTGTGTGATACAGTCTGCTGAGCCGTGCTTCTAATCCTATCCTGTGTGATACTGTGTGCTGATCCATGTATCTAATTCTATCCTGTGTGATACTGTGTGCTGATCCATGTATCTAATTCTATCCTGTGTGATACTGTCTGCTGAGCCATGTATCTAATCCTATCCTGTGTTACTGAATGCTTAGCTGTGTATCTAATCCTATCCTGTGTGATACAGTCTGATGACCTGTGTATCTAATCTTATCCTGTGTGATACTGACTGCTGAACCATGTTTAGAATCCTATCCTGTGTGATACAGTCTGCTGAGCCGTGCTTCTAATCCTATCCTGTGTGATACTGTGTGCTGATCCATGTATCTAATTCTATCCTGTGTGATACTGTCTGCTGATCCATGTATCTAATTCTATCCTGTGTGATACTGTCTGCTGAGCCATGTATCTAATCCTATCCTGTGTTACTGAATGCTTAGCTGTGTATCTAATCTTATCCTGTGTGATACTGACTGCTGAACCATGTTTAGAATCCTATCCTGTGGAATACTGACTGTTGAGCCGTGCTTCTAATCCTATCCTGTGTTACTGAATGCTTAGCTGTGTATCTAATCCTATCCTGTGTGATACTGTCTGCTGAGCTGTGTATCTAATCCTATCCTGTGTTACTGAATGCTTAGCTGTGTATCTAATCCTATCCTGTGTGATACTGTCTGCTGAGCTGTGTATCTAATCCTATCCTGTGTTACTGAATGCTTAGCTGTGTATCTAATCCTCTCCTGTGTGATACTGGGCTGTGTATCTAATCCTCTCCTGTGTGATACTGTCTGCTGAGCCATGTATCTAATCCTATCCTGTGTTACTGAATGCTTAGCTGTGTATCTAATCCTATCCTGTGTGATACTGGGCTGTGTATCTAATCCTATCCTGTGTGATACAGTCTGCTGAGCAGTGTTTCTAATCCTATCTTGTGTGATACTGGGCTCCCCCTGCAGTCTGAGTCAGAGGGTGGTCTGTGTCGGCACGGTAATAAATTATGTTATTTCCAGCTTTACAGAAGAATGATAACACCATAGAAATGATAAGAATAATAGGCCTCAGTTACCACAACTGTCTACAAGGGAAAACTGTTGCTCATAGCAACCAATCACAGCTCAGCTTCTTATAAACAGCTCTTGTGAAATGAAAGATGCTTAGTGATTGGTTGCTTTGTGGAGTGGGCATGGCAGATACACACACACATGCTTAGTTATTGGTTGCCGATACAAACACACACATACATACACTCATTTTTATATATCTACTATATAATTGTCTAAGGGTCACTTCCATCTTTCTTTCTGTCCTTCTGTCTGTCCTTCTGTCTGTCACGGATATTCATTGGTTGCGGCCTCTGTCTGTCATGGAATCCAATTCGCTGATTGGTCGTGGCAAAACGCCCACGACCATTGCCACGACCAATCAGCGACGGGCGCAGTCCGGCGGCAACATGGCCGCTCCTTCCTCACCGCAGTCAGTACCCGCTCCATACTCCCCTCCAGTCAGCGCTCACACAGGGTTAATGGACCGCGTTATGCCGCGGGGTAACGCACTCCATTAACGCTGCTATAAACCCTGTGTGACCAACTTTTTTACTATTGATTCTGCCTATGCAGCCTCAATAGTAAAAAGATCTAATGTTAAAAATAATAAAAAAAATAAAAAATCATCCTATACTCACATTTCGGCTCCTTTCCCGCTCCTCGCAGCGCTCCGGTAACCACTCCATGCAAGCGGCAGGTTCCGGTGGCAAGGATGGTATTCGACAAGGACCTGCCATGACGTCACGTTCATGTGACCGCAACGTCATCACAGGTCCTGCGCCCATACCAACCCTGGGACCAGAAGCTGCCACGTGCACCGCACACAGGGCCAGGACTTCAACGGAGGGTGAGTATATGTTGATTTTTTAATTTTAAGTCTGTATACTACATGGCTCTGTGCTGTATACTCCATCGCTCTGCAATATACTACTTGGCTGGGCAATATACTACGTGACTAGGCAATATACTACGTGGCTGGGCAATATACTACGTGGCTGGGCAATATACTACGTGGCTGGGCAATATATTACGTGAGTGGGCAATATACTACGTAGCTGGGCAATATACTACGTGGGCTGTGCAATATACTACATGGCTGGGCAATATACTACGTGGGCTGTGCAATATACTACGTGGACATGCATATTCTAGAATACCCGATGCATTAGAATCGGGCCACCATCTAGTATAGATATATACCTATACTATGGGTAGACATTTAATTTATCTATTCTATTTTAACCTGGCAGTGTGAGTTTACATTACACCACACTGAATTTCCGGCTTTTCTATAGGACACCGGTGCGTATTTCTCGCAAGTCACACTGATGGTCCGTGTGGTGTGCGAGTTTTTCTCGCACTCATAAACTTTCTCGGACGATATACGGCGACAATCGCAGCATGCTGTGATTTCTCTTGCACGTATAATATGGCCGAGAAAACAACTGATGATGAGAGCTGCCCCATAAATTAACATTGGTTCGAGTGCTATGCAATTTTTTACAGCGTAGCTCTCGTCCATATTGTAGTGTGACTCTGGCCTCAGACAGAATCACTAATAGCTGCAAAATAATAGGTAAATAAGAGATGAAAGAATCAATGGGATTTTAGGAAAAATAAATATAAATCCCAGAGGAAGTGACTGCCCCAAATAGTAGCTGAATGAGTTAAACATCATAAAAAGAGGTGTATATATAGTATATATATATATATATATATATATATATATATATATATATATATATATATATATATATATATATATACAGTGGGGCAAAAAAGTATTTAGTCAGTCAGCAATAGTGCAAGTTCCACCACTTAAAAAGATGAGAGGCGTCTGTAATTTACATCATAGGTAGACCTTAACTATGGGAGACAAACTGAGAAAAAAAATCCAGAAAATCACATTGTCTGTTTTTTTAACATTTTATTTACATATTATGGTGGAAAATAAGTATTTGGTCAGAAACAAAATTTCATCTCAATACTTTGTAATATATCCTTTGTTGGCAATGACAGAGGTCAAACGTTTTCTGTAAGTCTTCACAAGGTTGCCACACACTGTTGTTGGTATGTTGGCCCATTCCTCCATGCAGATCTCCTCTAGAGCAGTGATGTTTTTGGCTTTTCGCTTGGCAACACGGTCTTTCAACTCCCTCCAAAGGTTTTCTATAGGGTTGAGATCTGGAGACTGGCTAGGCCACTCCAGGACCTTGAAATGCTTCTTACGAAGCCACTCCTTCGTTGCCCTGGCGGTGTGCTTTGGATCATTGTCATGTTGAAAGACCCAGCCACGTTTCATCTTCAATGTCCTTGCTGATGGAAGGAGGTTTGCACTCAAAATCTCACGATACATGGCCCCATTCATTCTTTCATGTACCCGGATCAGTCGTCCTGGCCCCTTTGCAGAGAAACAGCCCCAAAGCATGATGTTTCCACCACCATGCTTTACAGTAGGTATGGTGTTTGATGGATGT
Source organism: Ranitomeya imitator (assembly GCF_032444005.1). Classification (NCBI taxonomy): domain Eukaryota; kingdom Metazoa; phylum Chordata; class Amphibia; order Anura; family Dendrobatidae; genus Ranitomeya; species Ranitomeya imitator. Next base: position 121,688,180 of record NC_091284.1, read on the forward strand.
AACTCAGTATTCTTTTTCCTCCAAACACGACAAGTTGTGTTTCTACCAAACAGTTCCAGTTTGGTTTCATCAGACCATAGGACATTCTCCCAAAACTCCACTGGATCATTCAAATGCTCTCTAGCAAACTTCAGACGGGCCCGGACATGTAGTGGCTTAAGCAGTGGGACACGTCTGGCACTGCAGGATCTGAGTCCATGGTGGCGTAGTGTGTTACTTATGGTAGGCCTTGTTACATTGGTCCCAGCTCTCTGCAGTTCATTCACTAGGTCCCCCCGCGTGGTTCTGGGATTTTTGCTCACCGTTCTTGTGATCATTCTGACCCCACGGGGTGGGATTTTGCGTGGAGCCCCAGATCGAGGGAGATTATCAGTGGTCTTGTATGTCTTCCATTTTCTAATTATTGCTCCCACTGTTGATTTCTTCACTCCAAGCTGGTTGGCTATGGCAGATTCAGTCTTCCCAGCCTGGTGCAGGGCTACAATTTTGTTTCTGGTGTCTTTTGACAGCTCTTTGGTCTTCACCATAGTGGAGTTTGGAGTCAGACTGTTTGAGGGTGTGCACAGGTGTCTTTTTATACTGATAACAAGTTTAAACAGGTGCCATTACTACAGGTAATGAGCGAAGGAAAGAGGAGACTCTTAAAGAAGAAGTTACAGGTCTGTGAGAGCCAGAAATCTTGATTGTTTGTTTCTGACCAAATACTTATTTTCCACCATAATATGCAAAAAAAATGATAAAAAAACAGACAATGTGATTTTCTGGATTTTTTTTTCTCAGTTTGTCTCCCATAGTTGAGGTCTACCTATGATGTAAATTACAGACGCCTCTCATCTTTTTAAGTGGTGGAACTTGCACTATTGCTGACTGACTAAATACTTTTTTGCCCCACTGTATATATATATATATATATATATATATATATATACAGTGCAGACCAAAAGTTTGGACACACCTTCTCATTTAAAGATTTTTCTGACTATGACTATGAAAATTGTACATTCACACTGAAGGCATCAAAACTATGAATTAACACATGTGGAATTATATATTTAACAAAAAAGTGTGAAACAACTGAAAATATGTCTTATATTCTAGGTTCTTCAAAGTAGCCACCTTTTGCTTTGATGACTGCTTTGCACACTCTTGGCATGCTCTTGATGAGCTTCAAGAGGTAGTCACCGGGAATGGTTTTGACTTCACAGGTGTTAGGGGTCGAGTTCTCGCCTTTGCACAGGGGAAATCTCGGCCCATCTCTGCTGCGGTCTCCCATTCTTCTCCAGCCACAGTGGAGCCTGCTCAGCGGAGACATCAGTCCCAGCGTCTGACTCAGCCTGATACTGTGCGGATGGTTACTGCTGCCTTTCCAGGTTCAGCCATTGTAGCCAGTATGGTCAGCGGTGAGCAGACGTCTCTGGGACTAAGTCCTGCTTTTCCCCTTCTGAGCATGCCCAAGGTAAGACCTCTTATTGGAAGTCAGGGGTCACATGCTCAGGTACTGCAGCAGCTACCATTGGTCCTCTAGGAAGGTCCTGAATTTGCTGCAGCTATAAAAGGTTCACATGGCCGCACGGCCATGCGTTAGTATCAACTAAAGTTATGTGCTCTGCACCAGTGTGGTCTTATGCATGGGGATTCAGAGTCCGGCTGAAATAAGCCCCTAGAATACCTGCACCTCCGGTGAGGAGTTTTATGTGAGTGGATTCAGGGCCCGGCTGAAATAAGCCCCTACAATACTGGAACCTTCGGTGAGGAGTTTTGTGTAAGCTTTGCTGACTGCATGACCACTGTTGACTCTATTTGCTAACTGTTCCCCTGTGAGGTTAACAGGGCACAGCGTTCTCTTTTCTCAAGCGTCTCTGTGAAGTAACAGAGTTTGCTTATACCGCCATATAGTACCGTCATCTACTAGCAGATTTCTCTCCTGCACGGTGGACCCCGGGTTGCGAACGCACCTACTATTCAATATATATTTACTCGGTGCGTTCCGCCAACCCTAACAACAGGTGTGCCCTGCCAGGTTTAATAAGTGGGATTTCTTGCCTTATAAATGGGGTTGGGACCATCAGTTGTGTTGTGCAGAAGTCTGGTGGATACACAGCTGATAGTCCTACTGAATAGACTGTTATAATTTGTATTATGGCAAGAAAAAAGCAGCTAAGGAAAGAAAAATGAGTGGCCATCATTACTTTAAGAAATGAAGGTCAGTCAGTTCGAAAAATTTCGAAAACTTTGAAAGTGTCTCCAAGTGCAGTGGCAAAAACCATCAAGTGCTAAAAAGAAACTGGATCACTTGAGGACCGCCCCAGGAAAGGAAGACCAAGAGTCACCTCTGCTTCTGAGGATAAGTTTATCCGAGTCATCAGTCTAAGAAATCGCAGGTTAACAGCAGCTCAGATTAGAGACCAGGTCAATGCCACACAGAGTTCTAGCAGCAGACACATCTCTACAGCAACTGTTAAGAGGAGACTTTGTGCAGTAGGCCTTCATGGTAAAATAGCTGCTAGGAAACCACTGTTACGGACAGGCAACAAGCAGAAGAGACTTGTTTGGGCTAAAGAACACAAGGAATGGACATTAGACCAGTGGAAATCTGTGCTTTGGTCTGATGAGTCCAAATTTGAGATCTTTGATTCCAACCACCGTGTCTTTGTGCGATGCAGAAAAGGTGAACGGATGGACTCTACTTGCCTGGTTCCCACCGTGAAGAATGGAGTAGGAGGTGTGGGGGTGTGGGGGTGCTTTGCTGGTGACACTGTTGGGGATTTATTCAAAATTGAATGCATACTGAACCAGCATGGCTCCCACAGCATCTTGCAGTGGCTTGCTATTCCATCCGGTTTGCGTTAGGTTGGACCATCATTTATTTTTCAACAGGACAATGAACCCAAACACACCTCCAGGCTGTGTAAGGGCTATTTGACCAATAAGGAGAGTGATGGAGTGCTACACCAGATGACCTGGCCTCCAGTCATCAGACCTGAACCCAATCAAGATGGTTTTGGGTGAGCTGGACCTCAGAGTGATGGCAAAAGGGCCAACAAGTGCTAAGCATCTCTGGGAACTCCTTCAAGATTGTTGGAAGACCATTCCCGGTGACTACCTCTTGAAGCTCATCAAGAGAATGCCAAGAGTGTGCAAAGCAGTCATCAAAGCAAAAGGTGGCTACTTTGAAGAACCTAGAATATAAGACATATTTTCAGTTGTTTCACACTTTTTTGCTAAGTATATAATACCACATGTATTAATTCATAGTTTTGATGCCTTCAGTGTGAATGTACAATTTTCATAGTCATGAAAATACAGAAAAATCTTTAAATGAGGTGTGCCAAAACTTTTGGTCTGCACTGTATATATATATATAGTCTAATTGATAGTAGATCTGGCCCTGATACCTTCTTTCTATTTATTTATATGACATTTTTTTTAGAAGAGAGGGGGTGCTGTTTCTGCAATGATATTAATGAGTCATTGAATTGAAAATGTCATACCTATAATTTGGTTACAAATCTAATATAGTTTGAGAATTTTAAGATTATTTAAATACTATATAATTCTATTTCTCTTTATATTTGTATTAAAAAGTGAGCTGACCATTCCTTAATTATTTTCCACTTGGAAGACGCTCTATAGTTTACAATACATGTCAATGGGACAGCACGGTGGCTCAGTAAATAGCATTGCTGCTTTGCAGGACAATATCTGCAAGGAGTTTGAATGTTTGTGTGGGTTTCCTCCCACACTCCAAAGACATACTGGTAGGGAATTAACATTGTGAGCCCCAATGGGTACAGTGATGACAATGTATGTAAAATGCTGTGGAAGATGATGGTGCAATATAATAAAAAAAATAATGGGAAGGTTCAAAAGATGCATGGATGTCTTTTTGAGCGTTTTGCCATAGTTTTTGCTTGAAAAAATTGTAAGAAGTATCTTCATTATTGAATGGAGTTTAAAAAAAGTTTGAAAAAAGACACCTAAAGAATGTTGTAAAAACATTGAAAAAGTGCATACGAAGCAACAAAAAAAGCTAAGCAAAGATCCTACAGGAAAAAAACATTGGTCTCCTGAAGCATCATTCTGTTGAAAAACTATGGGGGTTTGCTCGCCTGAAAAAGGCATCATGTGCACATACCTGTCACGGGTTTACGGCAACAGCGAGGGGCCAGGAGACCCCGGCGTCTGATTTCACATACTCCTGCACTAATTAGAAGCATTTCATCATCATATTATACAGTGCAGGTTTCTGCTAGCAGTGCAAGGGTTAATCTGTTCAGATGAGAGCTCCCGATGCTTTCTTGCTTTATTGGTCCCAGCTGTTCAGTGTTGGCCATTCCCCTCTGCTAAGTATACTCGCCTCTGGCAGTCATGGATTCCCAGTGTTAGTTTCATACTCCCTAGTTCTGCAGTTGGAAGTATTGGTTGTTTGTGGAGGCATTTTGAGTGTTATTCAGAGGACTGTTGCTTGGTAATTTGTCTATGTGCATATAATCATTCTCTCCTATTTGGCTTTTCCTTCCTTTACATCCAAGTGTTCAACTCTGTTGTTTGGGAATGCATATTTGTATGATTGGTATTTTCATTTATCTCTGTACATCTTCACTTGTCAGTCTTGTTTGTGTATTCTTATACACTTCAACTGCCCACTTCCCTGGGTGGGGGAGGGAGAGGACAGATAAGGGCTGATTTAGGAAATCAGCAAGGCATGGGGCCCCGGCATCTTCACCATCAGAAGTAAACCAGGGAGCAGGGATAGCAAGGGCACCCCTAGCTTTAGGGATAGGCCCCTAACCCTGGGATAGCCTGCAACAGTCCTGTGACAATAGCCTTACTGAATAGTGAGCGACAGCGCTCCCTTTATTATTTATTATTATGCTTTGCTTATATATCGCCAATATATTCTGCAGCATTTTACAGACATCATCATCACTGTTCCCATTTGGGCTCACAATTTAGATTTCCTATCAATATGTCTTTGGAGTGTGGGAGGAAACCCACGCAAACACAGGCAGATCATGCCAACTTCTTACAGACGTTTTCCTTGGTCATATAAAAATCCAGGATCCCAGTAATGCAAAGCAACAGTGCTAACCACTAAGCCACTGTGCTGCCCACTGAATCTACTGGATCACAAGACACCAGGCACATCACTTTTGTACATTTCCTTATAGTAATTCTTAGGATCTGGACTAGAAAGCATTAGATTGTCAAAATGAGATAATGTAAATTTATTCCTATTTCCTTTTTTCAGTGCTGCTGCTATACAAAGTAACCATAATAAATTCCGTCCTGACACAAATAGGCAAATGTTCAAAATCTTATTCTCAGCTTCTGCTTTAATGATAAACCTTATTGTAAAATGTCTGCCATGCAGACGGGTCTAATGCACACTTGAAACTAAAAGATGTCACTTATCTCCAGGTTTCCAAGGCACCGGTATGAGTGTGTAACCTTGGTTAGTCAGGACATGTAGGTTGTAGGAAATAATAAATGACTACCCTGTTTGCTATCACCTTCCGTGTCCTCACTTTGCATTGTTAATTACATAAGCTGCCCTATCATACTAACATCGTCTCCGGTCTCCCTTCTTTGTGCATCGCCCTTGTTTTAGATTCTGTCACACCTGGATTACTAGATAGTGTCTTTCCTCTCGTGTCATCTATTCTGTCCTCTCCTTGGCCGCCCCCTCCATCCTGTATTACATAAGCTGTCACATACAGGTGTTTCATATGACTCCTCCCTGCAGCAGCCTCTCCACTTAGGTAAACATCAGAGCTCAGATGACTTCCCCCAGGAGAGTTTCGGTGCCCTGGGAGATTCCTTTGCTCAGTGTCTGGAACAAAGAGACAGCATGATCGTAAATAGTTTTGCTGTTACCCATGCCATCAGTGCTTTCTATATAACACATGATGACATTCACTACTGGAAAAGATCTCAATATAAAGACCATGGGCGACTGCTGCTTGAAGTCTGTTATTCAGTCATGCAATGAAATTCCTATTGATGCTTCAATACAAAAGATTGAGTCGGACTATGTTCACTGTAGCTATGTACACATGTTGTTTCCTGAAACAACAGGAAGTGAGACAAAAAAAAGCCCCAGTGGCCAGTGTGAAAATGGCAAGATTTCTATTTTATTTTATTTTTAATAAAAAAAGCATTGCCAAAAATCAAATTATTATTTAGCACAAAAGCCTAATTTTAACAATAAGTAATTTTTTGATGACAGCTGTCCTTTAAATGTTCTTTTGTTGTTTGTTTGTTTTTTTGTCAGTTTTTTTTTCATACCATGATCTGTATGAAAAATAAAAAGTAGACTTTTGTATGTAAGCTTTTAATGAACATGTGCAAAGGTCATTGTGAAGGTAGGGGAGCATGGTAAGCTGTGACATCGAGCATTATGATTGGTGGATCCTGTGTTATCAGCTGTGTACAGAGGAGTAACCTGTCATTGTAATCACTTCGTGACTGCAGATGTTTGATTCCTCACATCGCATGCGCTGCGTACTGTGAGCATTATACAGTGAAGGTGTTGGGAGCAGTGGGTGCATGACCGCAAGTGTGGTCACGTGCCGACTAGATGGGTGCGGCCTTGCTCAATGCAAGTATAATGAGTGAGGCCAGACACAGTCTAGTCGGAATGTGGCTGGAAGTATGTAAATTGAATACTTGTGGCCACATGACTGCCCACTCTAGACGTCGGCACAGGGGAATCCTCACAGCACACAGTACATGCACTGTGAGGATTCACAAGTCTGCAGTCACATAGAGTGATATAGAGTGACTGCACACTTGTAGCCTAAGACCACGAAACCTCTTTAATGAAAGGAAGTGACATGGGCCCTATTGGCCCATGTGAAAACAGCAAGATTACTAGTTTTTGTTTTTTAATAAAGATCACAATCTGAAAAAAATGCCAGAATTGTTACTCAGCAATGTCAGGTAGGGGATAACAATTATGTATCACTGATCTGTCACTTGCTGCCCTTAGTTAGGAAGCCATTATTGGAAATCTTTGCTGTACTAAGTGTACAATATCAGAAAGGAAGAATGAACCAATATAGAAGACTGCACATAAGTGGAATACATCAACTAAACTAGATGTACATAATACATTATATTTTGAAGGGGTCTTCCCAGTGCAGACAGTTATGGCCCAAACATAGGATATACCATAAATGTCTGATAAATACGGGTTCCAACTTTGGGATTCCACATCTATCTACAAAACAAGGCTGTGTGTTGTGCTGGTGTGAATGAATCGGTGGCCACAAATGTGTAGCTTGCTCCTTCCACATGTATGAGCATTGTAAACACCCACAGAGGAAGTGTCACTTTGATATTAGCCTAAATGGCACTATATACGCAAGGATAGAACATCAATATTAGATCTGTTGGTGTCAAACCCCCGGTAAACCCCACAAATCAGCAGATGAAAGAGCCTGTCATTCACATGCATAGGGTCATAAGAGAATAGTGCCAAACACCAAGGAAGGAGGAAGATGGAAGATAAAAGGAGAGGAATAGACGACTGGAGGCAACCTAAGAGGAAGGGGGAGCACCAAAGAGAGGTGAATATAGAATCTTCTTTAACCCCTTCCCGGCTATCAGAATCCAGCAAAATGGCAGCCAAGGGGAATTTGAATAATGAAAGTTTACATTCTGGCTATTTTAAACCTTTTGGGAAATATGTAATAAATTTGATTAGTTTGAATCAATTCACTGATCTCTAGTCATACTTCAAAGTATTTTATTCCATTATTCACAACTCAGAATTAGTGCTGACATTTCTAATGTGTTGTTTTTCAATGAAATTCGAAAAGTCACGGGACATTTTCTTTCCACAGGGAATAATAGAAATCTCATGTGACGCCAAGTAGTTAGCAATGTCACAGTGTAGCTCTTATGTAGCTACAGCCAGAAATTGCAGAAACAAGCGAAATCAGTCAAGCTGGATAATAAGCTGTAACATCAAACAATAAGGAATGATAGTGATGATAGACAAGTGATTCAGGTGAAGGGTCTTTGAGTTATACTATACAATGGAAATCTGGTCAGTAAAGGCAATGCTGTCGTAGACACCGAGCGGCGCGGAGCTGACAGTTAGATAGGTGAATGGCCCTATGTAAAACATATCAGATAGGATGATGGTTTAAATTTTGACATTTTTACATTTCCATTGCAACCAAATGCCTTAGAGGTTTACTCTTTTACAATGAAGATGCCTTCTTGTTATCATTTGTCTAGAGCAGTGTTCCCCAAGTTCGGTCCTCAAGAGCCACCAACAGGTCGTGTTTTCCGTATTTCCTTAGTATGGCCCAGGTGATGGAATTGTTGCCTGTCTAGATGATGGAATTATCACCTGGGCAATACTAAGGCTTGGTTCCCATTGCGTTAATGGGAAAGCGCTAACGGACAGCGTTGCACGGCGAAATTAACGCCGTGCAACGCGTCCGTTAGCGCGCCCATTCACGGCAATGGGAACGCGCAGCACTAGCGCGTGCCATGTTCGGCACGCGCTAGCGACGCGCCGGTGTTTCCTGGCGCGCCGCGGACGCTGCGAGCAGCGTCCGAGGCGCGCCCGCGGTACGCTCCCCGCTCAAGCAGATAGGGGATCTGCGAGAGCGGGGACGTTAACGCGACCCCTGGACGCGGCCACATTAAAAACATTGCGTTAGCGCAACCCGCTAGCGCTAAACGGGTTGCACTAACGCAATGTGACCCTAGCCTAAGACAATCCTGAAAACATGACCCGTTGGTGGCTCTTGAGGACCGAACTTGGGGGAACACTGGTCTAGAGGTTGAATAAATGGAAGAATAATATAAAACAGGTACACTCAAAAATAGAAATATTTGTTTGCTCAGCAGCAATCATATCGAATTCACATGCAATTAACCCTAGGGAAAATGTATAGTAGAACTGCACCGAACACTATAGGTGACTGCTGAAAAGGTATCTTAAGTCACGCTGCTTATTAAATGGTCATTACAAATGCATAGCTTCAGCATTGCCGCTTGCATCGTATTGTATCACCGTGGGCAGTGGCAGAAACACAAAAAAAAATATGTCCTGCATTCCCTTAAGAATTATAACTTAATTATATAGAGAAAATTTGCATTCACAAATTAAAAAATGTAGCATTAATATTAATGTGCAGCCACTTTGGGAAAATGTCAAATAATAAAGCGCAACGTTTCATCCAATCTTGAGACTTTCCTACTGGGAGGAGGTGTTAGCGTTAAATTCCTCTGTCTGCAAATATAGGAAAATGGAGACAGAACGGAGCACAGGGATCTCAAACGCTGAATGGTTACATCGAATGTAGCAGTGAAAACGTATATTTTAATATAAAAAATAATTACATGGCAGAAAATCCAATTGAATGTCTTAGAACAATCTTTCTATAAGTTTCACCATTTTAATAAATTAATTCTGTAAAGGTTGTTTAGGGGATATAGCGTAAGGTATTAACCCCTTCATGACCCAGCCTATTTTGACCTTAATGACCTGGCCGTTTTTTGCAATTCTGACCAGTGTCCCTTTATGAGGTAATAACTCAGGAACGCTTCAACGGATCCTAGCGGTTCTGAGATTGTTTTTTCGTGACATATTGGGCTTCATGTTAGTGGTAAATTTAGGTCAATAAATTCTGCGTTTATTTGTGATAAAAACGGAAATTTGGCGAAAATTTTGAAAATTTCGCAATTTTCACATTTTGAATTTTTATTCTGTTAAACCAGAGAGTTATGTGACACAAAATAGTTAATAAATAACATTTCCCACATGTCTACTTTACACCAGCACAATTTTGGAAACAAAATTTTTTTTTGCTAGGAAGTTATAAGAGTTAAAATTTGACCAGCGATTTCTCATTTTTACAACGAAATTTACAAAACCATTTTTTTTAGGGACCACCTCACATTTGAAGTCAGTTTGAGGGGTCTATATGGATGAAAATACCCAAAAGTGACACCATTCTAAAAAATGCACCCCTCAAGGTGCTCAAAACCACATTCAAGAAGTTTTTTAACCCTTCAGGTGCTTCACAGCAGCAGAAGCAACATGGAAGGAAAAAATGAACATTTAACTTTTTAGTCACAAAAATTATCTTTTAGCAACATTTTTTTTATTTTCCCAATGGTACAAGGAGAAACTGAACCACGAAAGTTGTTGTCCAATTTGTCCTGAGTACGCTGATACCTCATATGTGGGGGTAAACCACTGTTTGGGCGCACGGCAGGGCTTGGAAGGGAAGGAGCGCCATTTGACTTTTTGAATGAAAAATTGGCTCCACTCTTTAGCGGACACCATGTCACGTTTGGAGAGCCCCCGTGTGCCTAAAAATTGGAGCTCCCCCACACGTGACCCCATTTTGGAAACTAGACGCCCCAAGGAACTTATCTAGATGCATAGTGAGAACTTTGAACCCCCGGGGGCTTCACAAATTGATCCGTAAAAATGAAAAAGTACTTTTTTTTCACAAAAAAATTCTTTTAGCCTCAATTTTTTTCATTTTCACATGGGCAACAGGATAAAATGGATCCTAAAATTTGTTGGGCAATTTCTCATGAGTACACCGATACCTCACATGTGGAGGTAAACCACTGTTTGGGCACATGGTAAGGTTCGGAAGGGAAGGAGCGCCATTTGACTCTTTGAATGAAAAATTATCTCCATCGTTAGCGGACACCATGTCGTGTTTGGAGAGCCCCCGTGTGCCTAAACATTGGAGCTCCCCCACAAATGACCCCATTTTGGAAACTAGACCCCCCAAGGAACTTATCTAGATGCATATTGAGCACTTTAAACCCTCAGGTGCTTCACAAATTGATCTGTAAAAATGAAAAAGTACTTTTTTTTTCACAAAAAAATTCTTTTCGCCTCAGTTTTTCATTTTCACATGGGCAATAGGATAAAATGAATCCTAAAATTTGTTGGGCAATTTCTCCCGAGTACGCCGATACCTCATATGTGGGGGTAAACCACTGTTTGGGCACACGGCAGGGCTCGGAAGGGAAGGCGCGCCATTTGACTTTTTGAATGGAAAATTAGCTCCAATTGTTAGCGGACACCATGTCGCGTTTAGAGAGCCCCTGTGTGCCTATGCATTGGAGCTCCCCCACAAGTGACCCCATTTTGGAAACTAGACCCCCCAAGGAACTTATCTAGATGCATATTGAGCACTTTAAACCCCCAGGTGCTTCACAGAAGTTTATAATGCAGAGCCATGAAAATAAAAAATAATTTTTCTTTCCTCAAAAATGATTTTTAGCCTGGAATTTCCTATTTTGCCAAGGGTAATAGGAGAAATTGGACCGCAAATGTTGTTGTCCAGTTTGTCCTGAGTACGCTGATACCCCATATGTGGGGGTAAACCACTGTTTGGGCGCACGGCAGGGCTCGGAAGGGAAGGCACGCCAATTGGCTTTTTAAATGGAAAATTAGCTCCAATCATTAGCGGACACCATGTCACGTTTGGAGAGCCCCTGTGTGCCTAAACATTGGAGATCCCCCACATATGACCCCATTTTGGAAACTAGACCCCCAAAGGAACTAATCTAGATGTGTGGTGAGGACTTTGAACTTCCAAGTGCTTCACAGAAGTTTATAACGCAGAGCCATGAAAATAAAATAAAAATTTTATTTTCTCTAAAATGATTTTTTAGCCTGCAATTTATTATTTTCCCAAGGGTAACAGGAGAAATTTGACCCCAAAAGTTGTTGTACAGTTTCTCCTGAGTACGCTGATACCCCATATGTGGGGGTAAACCACAGTTTGGGCACATGTCGGGGCTCGGAAGTCAAGTAGTGACATTTTGAAATGCAGACTTTGATGGAATGCTCTGCGGGCGTTACGTTGCGTTTGCAGAGCCCCTGATGTGGCTAAACAGTAGAAACCCCCCACAAGTGACCCCATTTTAGAAACTAGACCCCGAAAGGAACTTATCTAGATGTGAGGTGAGCACTTTGAACCCCCAAGTGCTTCACAGAAGTTTATAACACAGAGCAGTGAAAATAATAAATACGTTTTCTTTCCTCAAAAATAATTTTTTAGCCCAGAATTTTTTATTTTCCCAAGGGTTACAGGAGAAATTGGACCCCAAAAGTTGTTGTCCAGTTTCTCCTGAGTACGCTGATACCCCATATGTGGGGGTAAACCACTGTTTGGGCACACGTCGGGGCTCAGAAGGGAAGTAGTGACTTTTGAAATGCAGACTTTGATGGAATGGTCTGCGGGCGTCACGTTGCGTTTGCAGAGCCCCTGGTGTGCCTAAACAGTAGAAACCCCCCACAAGTGACCCCATTTTGGAAACTAGACCCCCCAAGGAACTTATCTAGATATGTGGTGAGCACTTTGAACCCCCAAGTGCTTCACAGACGTTTACAACGCAGAGCCGTGAAAATAAAAAATCATTTTTCTTTCCTCAAAAATGATGTTTTAGCAAGCAATTTTTTATTTTCTCAAGGGTAACAGGAGAAATTGGACCCCAGTAATTGTTGCCCAGTTTGTCCTGAGTACGCTGATACCCCATATGTGGGGGTAAACCACTGTTTGGGCGCACGTCGGGGCTCGGAAGTCAAGTAGTGACGTTTTGAAATGCAGACTTTGATGGAATGGTCTGCGGGCGTCACGTTGCGTTTGCAGAGCTCCTGGTGTGCCTAAACAGTAGAAACCCCCCACAAGTGACCCCATTTTGGAAACTAGACCCCCCAAGGAACTTATCTAGATATGTGGTGAGCACTTTGAACCCCCAAGTGCTTCACAGACGTTTACAACGCAGAGCCGTGAAAATAAAAAATCATTTTACTTTCCTCAAAAATGATGTTTTAGCAAGCAATTTTTTATTTTCTCAAGGGTAACAGGAGAAATTGGACCCCAGTAATTGTTGCCCAGTTTGTCCTGAGTACACTGATACCCCATATGTGGGGGTAAACCACTGTTTGGGCACACGTCGGGGCTCGGAAGGGAAGGAGCACCATTTGACTTTTTGAATAAAAGATTGGCTGGAATCAATGGTGGCGCCATGTTGCGTTTGGAGACCCCCTGATGTGCCTAAACAGTGGAAACCCCTCAATTCTTACGCCAACACACCCCTAACCCTTATCCCAACTGTAGCCGTAACCCTAACCACAACCCTAACCGCAACACACCCCTAACCACAACCCTAACCCCAACACACCCCTAACCCTAACCACAACCCTAATTCCAACCCAACCCTAACCCTAAGGCTATGTACCCACGTTGCGGATTCGTGTGAGATTTTTCCGCACCATTTTTGAAAAATCCGCGGGTAAAAGGCACTGCGTTTTACCTGCGGATTTCACCTGCGGATTCCACCTGCGGATTCCTATTGAGGAATAGGTGTAAAACGCTGCGGAATCCGCACAAAGAATTGACATGCTGCGGAAAATACAACGCAGCGTTTCCGTGCGGTATTTTCCGCACCATGGGCACAGCGGATTTGGTTTTCCATAGGTTTACATGGTACTGTAAACCTGATGGAACACTGCTGCGGATCCGCAGCGGCCAATCCGCTGCGGATCCGCAGCCAAATCCGCACCGTGTGCACATAGCCTAATTCTAAAGGTATGTGCACACGCTTTGGAAAACGCTGCGGATCCGCAGCAGTTTCCCATGAGTGTACAGTTCAATGTAAACCTATGGGAAACAAAAATCGCTGTACACATGCTGCGGAAAAACTGCACGGAAACGCAGCGGTTTACATTCCGCAGCATGTCACTTCTTTCTGCGGATTCCACAGCGGTTTTACAACTGCTCCAATAGAAAATCGCAGTTGTAAAACCGCAGTGAAATGCGCAGAAAAACCGCGGTAAATCTGCCATAAATCCGCAGCGGTTTAGCACTGCGGATTTATCAAATCCGCTGCAGAAAAATCCGCAGAGGACCAGAATACGTGTGCACATACCGAAACCCTAACCCTACCCCTACCCCTAACCCTACCCCTAACCCTACCCCTACCCCTACCCCTACCCCTACCCCTAACCCTACCCCTAACCCTACCCCTACCCCTAACCCTACCCCTAACCCTAACCCTAACCCTACCCCTACCCCTAACCCTACCCCTAACCCTAGTTCTAACTCCAACCTTAGTGAAAAAAAAAAAAAATTCTTTATTTTATTATTGTCCCTATCTATGGGGGACAAATGGGGGGGGTCATTTACTGTTTTTTTATTTTGACCACTGTGATAGATTATATCACAGTGATCAAAATTCACATTGGAACGAATCTGCCGGCCGGCAGATTCGGCGGGCGCACTGCGCATGCGCCCGCCATTTTGGAACATGGCGGCGCTCGGGGAAGAAGACTGACGGACCCCGCCAGGATCGGTAAGTATAAGGGGGGGAGATCAGGGCACAGGGGGGGGAGATCAGGGCACGGGGGGGCGTCGGAGCACGGGGGGGGAGGGATCGGAGCATGGGGGAGAGTGATCGGTGTGCGGGCGGGTGGATCGGTGTGCAGGGGGGGGGGATCGGTGTGCAGGGGGGGTGGTTCGGAGCACGGGGGGGGATCGGAGTGCGGGGGGGTTTGATTGGAGCACGGGGGGGTGTGATTGGAGCACGGGGGAGCGGATAGGAGGACGGGGGAGCGGAGCACAGGACGGAGGGGAGCGGGCCACAGATCGGGGGGCTGGGGGGGCGATCGGAGGGGTGGGGTGGGGGCACATTAGTATTTCCAGCCATGGCCGATGATATTGCAGCATCGGCCATGGCTGGATTGTAATATTTCACCATTTTTTTAGGTGAAATATTACAAATCGCTCTGATTGGCAGTTTCACTTTCAACAGCCAATCAGAGCGATCGTAGCCACGAGGGGGTGAAGCCACCCCCCCTGGGCTAAACTACCACTCCCCCTGTCCCTGCAGATCGGGTGAAATGGGAGTTAACCCTTTCACCCGATCTGCAGGGACGCGATCTTTCTGTGACACAGCATATGCGTCACAGGTCGGATTGGCACCGACTTTCATGACGCATACGCTGTGTCACAGGTCGGGAAGGGGTTAATGATCAAGGACCCGTTACAGACAGTGGAGCTACTGGAAAAAGAGAGGGATTTGCTAAAGAAGATATCTGTGAGAATGGGGAAAGGTAGTCCGGTGTGTGCGGAGCTGGAGAGCACTCTGCAGGGGGCATAGGACACATAATGTGTAGCGGGGGAGCTGTCTCTGAGAGGAGGCTTTGGGAGCAGTATGTATGAAGAAAGGACTTTGGGAACGATAAATTAAAGAAACTAGTGACTAAGTAAGCAGTCTGTGTAAGAGAGATGAGGAATCATGGAAGCAGTCTGTACGGTGGACCTAGGGAACAATCTCCATAGCAGAGGAGGGCATGGGAAGCAGCCTGTGTAACAACAGAGGAATGAGGGGCAGTCTGTGAGAGGGGAGACCATAAACAGTAGAGTGTGAGGAGACCATAGGGAGCAGTATGTGTGGGAGAGATGAGGACTCATAGGAGCGGTCTGTACAATTGACATGTGGAACAGTCTGTATAGTAGAGAAGGGCATGGGAAGCAGAGAGAGGGGAGACCATTAAAAGCAGTGTGTGTGAGGGACCATGGGGAGCAATATGTGTGGGGGACCATGCGGAGTAGTATGTGTTGGGGACCATGCGTAGTAATATGTGTGGGAGAGATGAGTGATCATGAGAGAAGTCTGTACAATTGACATGGAGAACAGACGAGGACAGAGAGGGGAGACCATAAAAAGCAGTGTGTAGGAGGGATCATGAGGAGTAGAGTGTGTGGGACCATGAGAAGCAGTATGTTTTGGGGGATCATAACAGAGGGGGACATGGAGAACAATTTCTAATCGAGAGTATGGGTAGCAATCTGTGAGAGTAGAGGCTATGAATAGAAATCTATGAGAGAGTGGTAGGCATAAGAGCAGCCCATGTAAGGGAGATTTATACGCATGTGCATTTTAGTCTCAACTGTCCTGATAGAGTGACATTGCTGGTATCTGGTATGAAGGTGTGTAACCTTTCTTCTGCCATAGACCATCAGCAGAACAGATATTAGACCCGTCAATATCCCAGACTAACAGTGATGCAGTGATTTGAGAATGATATTTGTGAGGATCAAAGAATGTTCTGTTTTGATCAGAATTGGAGATGCTCAATGCATCTGTAAAAATGGGCAGCACACCGACACTGCACACGGATATGTGCATAGCACAGTCCCTTAGCATATAGTGTATTCACTTATTATGTATAGTACAGTCCTTAGTTACATAGTTTCATTTTTTATTATGTATATCACCGTCCCTTGTTACACACCATCCTCTACTTATATATAATGCCGTCCCTTAGGCTAGGTTCACACTTGCGTTGTGCAGTCCTTTCAACAAATCCGTTAAACCAACTGCACTAACGCAAGTGCTGACTTTGGAACTGCGCTAGTGCAGATGGAGCATCTGCTAGCTCCATCTGCGCTAGTAGTGCGCTAGCAGTAACGGTCCCGGAAACGCTGCAGCCCGCGTCTCGGGTCCGTCACTCAATGACGACACATCGCTAGCGCACGCCCATTGTGTGCGTGCGCTAGAGATGCGTTCGCCATTGCAAGTAATGGCGGCGTTAACGGACTACGTTACACCACGTTATGCAGCGGTGTAACATAGTCCGTTAAACGGGTTCACACAATGCAGTGTGAACCCAGCCTTATTATACAGATTTTTTGTTATTATGTACCTCACTGTCTCTTACATAGTGTATTCTTGTTATATTTGTTATTGATATAGAAGGGTTAATGTTTTGCCTTTTGCCTTTAATTTCTAGAATTTCTAGAATCTGTTGATGCAGTAGTCTGATGGTCTCCTCTTCAAGGAGACTATACTTCTTATCATGTATGTTTTCAATAGTCAGCCACAACATGTTCTGTGTGTGTGGTAAATAAAGTATGACCCTGGGTAATGGTGGGGGCTACATGAGTTACATTGAGTTACATTTGTTGTTAAAGGTATAAAATACTGCCTCTTGCTGCAGTACATCAGATAAAGGTGACTTTGCTCACAGAACGAGTGCAATATCCTTTTTCTCCAAGCGCGCTTGTAAATGAAGGGCGTAACCTCCTGATTTGACCTCACTGGTGATCTGGCATGTCTGACATTGGGTCAGAATGCAAACAGCTACAACAGTTATTCACAGTGCCCTCTTTTATTGCATAATCATCTATTATCAGATATAAAATGGCTGCTGATTAAGTAGCAGGTGAGTAGAAGACCAGTCCATCACCTCCTCCATTAGAAAAAAAGCTTTCCCATGGTCCATCAGCTGTCATTGCATTATACATCTAACAAGAGAGGACGGTATGTAACGGGGGTGTTAAACTGCATTCCTCGAGGGCTGCAAACAGGTCATGTTTTCAGGATTTCCTTGTACTGCACAGGTGATAATTTAATCACTAACTCATTATTGGTGTAGGTGATTAAATTATCACCTGTGCAGTACAAGGAAATCCTGAAAACATGACCTGTTTGCAGCCCTCGAGGAATGCAGTTTGACACCTCTGGTATGTAATAAAGACAGGGCTCTATATATAATCCGATATGTAAGGGGCAGAGCTGTACATAACAAGAGAGGGCACTGTGTAATAAGGGACGGTAATATACATAATAAAGGAGACTATGTAAGATATATATATATATATACTGTGTATATATATATTTATATATATATATATATATATATATATATATTCATATATGTATTTATGTATGTGTGTCGCTCTACATATATCTGTAGCTTAGTCGCCATAAAAGGAGGGGGGCCAAGACACATTTCTTGCACAGGGGCCCCAAGCTGTCAGTGCCTGCCCCTGCTACTGTAACAATATATTCTGCAGCACAACAGTGTGGCGATTTGTGGGCAATTAGATGACAGAATTAACATTCAATTCATGATACATTGTCTAAGCAAGTTCCTGCTGAGAGATATAATCTAAAAGACACTTGTGTCCGGCATCTCTTGTTTGTCTTATTTGTATGTAAAAGAGTAATTTCTATTTCTATTCTTGTAGGTATACTAACGGCACATGTATAATGCAGCAAAGCTTGGTTCGTATGATGTAACAGAGCTGTGTTTGTCATTTATCTATCTATATACATGTAGGATTGCAGGCAGTAAACATTATTATGTCAATGAAGTTATTTTTCTTTTCTTTCAGTTGCGCCATTCTTGTCCATGAGCAATGTAGAGTATTGCATTTTATTCCCATTCAAGGGCTGCGTGTAATACCAGACACAATCTATGGGCAAGAGTGGCGCTGTTTCTTTTTCCCCCAAACCTAAATTACCTCTTTAAATATACAGTAGCTCCAAAGTCTTAGGGATCATTCAGACATCAGTGATTTTTCTTGCAAGTAAAAGACAGTCCTGAGTTTCATCAGTGTATTTGATCCCTTTTCTTGATGACATCAGTTTCATAGTTTTGTCGGAGTTTTCTCAGGCTTTTTCTTATCAGACAGTCTGTACTAAAATACAGCATACTGATGGCATCCAAGCGCTGTCCAATTTTTTTCACAGACCCGTAGACTTGTATTAGAGAAATTGATCGGAGATTAAAATCAAAATCGGATGTCTCAGTGATTTTGTGCGAACCATTCATTCCGCAAAATAACACGGACATGTGAACATCTCCTTAGAATATAATAGTTATGTCTTCTATCTGTGAAAAATAAGAATACCATTCATAAGCGAAAAACTGACGTCTGAATGAGACCTTGGATGGCAGCTCTAATATGTTTGTTCGAAAGCTAGAATACTTTCTTGCCCATAAGAGATGATTCTGACATTTCACCTTTTTATTGCCAGATACATTTTCTTTTGTTTTTTGCTTTTTTTTTTAAGGTGGAATAAAAGGTTACTGTACTGATTTTATTTTAATAGCCATCAGGGACTGCAATCACTTTAATGACAAACGCTCAATACAAAGTACTCCTAAATGCTGTAAATTGACCAATTATTCGGAAAGATAGCAATTTTTAACACTGGCTTTAAATGGAAGCTACAGAAATGTGTTTTCTCTCCCCGCGGAGGATCGTCGCCTAAAGAATGAGGATGATACTGGTGCGAAGGCCTGAGTGGGTCCCCATGGTTTAGTCATTGTGTAGCGTTACCAAGTGAGGCTGGTTAGGGACCCCACACCTATTTGTACAAAACAATAGAGCGCACTGTCTCATAGCCTAATTTTGTGCCATAATCAAGCCATTCCATCTGCCTATATCAAACTCCGAGTCAGAAAGCTCTTTCCCTGTGTGAAGTCTGCAGCAATACAAGCATGACAAGCCTCATTTATGTTTTACAATACCCCCACTCATAAAACACAATGAAATACTTTTACAGTGTAACCAGCAAGAGTCTGAAAATGTCAGAATATAATGAAACATAATTGCAAAGAGTGTGCCCTGTGGTGTCCAGTCCAAGAGGCAATTTTCTCTGCGGGTTAACCCTTCTTTTCCTAAGGAAGGAAGCAAGACATTCTGAGTGCCCATATGCAGACCTGTACAAATACAGCACTAGCAAAAAAGACCTAAGTGCTTGCTTGTCACACCTGCTGCTTCCAATCTAAAACTAGAGTCTACGAAAAATGGACGGAAAATGGAACCCATAAAGTTTGCAGAAATTCCTCTTTTATTTCATCACTTTACATTGCTTATAAACGGCTTTACCTGGTCACTTGTAAATGCCAGACATGATAAAAATTCAAAAAAAGAGGAAAGACGAGTACACAAGATCAGTTGCACTTTTAAAGTTTTTTTTTTTAATGAGAAACACAAAAAACCTAGACAACAAAAATAAAATCTTTTAAAATTGTGCAAGAACTTGTTTCCTAGATCAAAAATTGGCACTGGGATAAAAATCATATGTATCATAGGCATGATGATTTTGAATGAGCGGACCCTTGGAAGTTCAGGTTCTGGTACCCGTTCCCAGCTTTAATCCAAAGTTCGGTTCAGGTATCAGAATTGTACCCAAATTTGAACCAGAACCCGAACCCCAATGAACACAATGGAGACCTGAAGTTTGGATCTGGGGAGCAAAAACTCTCTGCAACACACTTCTCCCACAACTCAGAACTTTGCAAAGGACTACCGGGAGAAGTCTGTGTTTGGTGTTTAGTGCCGGACACTACCTGTCCGGTACGAATCCATAGATTTTAAGTTCTGGTTCGATCATCTCTAATGGTGATAACTAGTGATGAGCGAGTATGCTCGTTACTCGAGTTTCTCCGAGCATGCTCGGGTCGTCTTCGAGTAATTTAGCTTGTTCGGAGATTTCGTTTATGTCAAAGCAGCTGCCTGTTTAGCGGCTGTTAGACAGCTTGAATACATGTGGGGATTACCTGCTTGTTACACGCCAAAATACTCAGAGACAACCCCAGCACGCTCGGAGAAACTCGAGTAACGAGCATACTCGCTCATCACTAGTGATAACCAATAGAGCAGTGTTTTCCAAACTCTAGTCCTCAAAGCCCCCAACAGGGCCTGTTTTCTGGATTTCCATAGTATTGCACAGGCGAGAGAATTCCTGATGCTTTGTTTATACATCCACCACCTGTGCAATACTATGGAAATCCCGAAAACATGACCTGTTGGGGCCATGAGGACTGGCGTTTCGGAAACACTACAAGTCATCTAAGGCCACACTACCCCTACAGTGATGTCAAGTAATACCGAGTAAAGAATAACTGTGCAATGCACATGTACAGACAATAAATAATTCAGTATCAAAAGGATATATAAAAGAAAATAACAACTATGTGCAATAAAGCATCATGTGCATGGTCATCCACGTAAATTGTCTCATTGTAAAAGCATCATGTGTGCAAGAGGACCCCATGTGTTTCACCAATGGAGGTGGCTTCCTCAGGTGGTCAATATGTGCAATTTTAAATGTTTTTGTTTGTCTTATCTAGGCATCTGTTTTCGTTTATAGGAAGTGAGACTGATCTTGTGTATGTGTCATTCCTCTTTTTTTTTTATGCATTTCTCTTCCAAGTACTTTGACTAGCACACCATTAATGTACAGGTGGTGCCCCCTCCATTGTTACTTTTTGGCAGACATGATTGAAACACGCATATGCAAAGTCAAAACCAGAATACAGTCTTGTATTTAAAAAATATTGTTTTAGGAAACAATTTACTGATTGATGAGCTAGGGAATAAATGTGAGCATTGTTTATTCCTTACAAAGACCATTCTGAGCCTTCCAAGCTGGTGATTCAAGCATTTAAAAGACCTAATGACAAATATATCACACTATAAGGTATGTTCACACTGATTTTTTTTTAATGGAATTTTGGAGTAGACTCTGAAAAGCTGCTTCAAATACTCTTTGAATAAGCTTCTTATTCATTTCAATTGGAAAACACCTCTGTGGTCCACATGAGCAGTAATTTTCTACATGTGAAAAAGAAACATGTAATTTCTTGAGACATTTCTGCTTGAAAAAGCACTCCAAAATTGACTTCTGAATCAATTGAAGCAGAAAAATGGTAAAAACACAACAAAAATGATGCCTTTTTTTAAAAGTAGAACTAGCAGCCAGAAAATTTCAAGTAAAAAAAAAACCTTACAGGGAAGCAGGGATCGGACTGTTTTGACTTAAGTTTGATCACTTTCCTGATTCTTTGCTCCTAGTCAGGAAGCCACTTACACACAGCGGCCATGATGTAGCTGTAAAGCAATCAAAAAAGCAGTGTCCTAAGGTACTGTAGTCTTAACTGGTGCTTTAAAAATTTGAAACTTCACCATCAAAACCTTGTGGCCCTTACCAGTAATTCATTTTTTATCTGTCTTAGGCTATGTTCTCACAGTGAGTTTTTAGTGAGTTTTTGATGTTGTGGAATTTCTTCACATATTAGCCAAATTTGGTTACTTTTTTTTCTGTGTTTTTTAGTCCTTTTTTTACATTCATTTTTATCGCATTTTTGACACTGCGGTTTTGTCACATTTTGCTATGTGATATTTTAAATAAAGCTGCTTTGTTTTTGATACCACAGCAGAAATTCAATAAAAATGTATGTGTTTTTTGCCTGTAGATTTTCTGCATCTAATGGAAATCTATGTTGAAAATCTGCACATAAGGGCTCATACTCACTTGTGTGAAATACGACCGAGTCTCGCATGGTAACACCCTGCTCTGCCGCCGGCACTTGGGAGCGGAGCGTGCAGCTCCATGTACTGCTATGTGGCGGCACACTCCGCTCTGGGGTGCCAGTGGCAGAGCTGGGTTTTAACATGCGAGACTCGGTCGTATTTCACGAAAGTGAGTATGAGCCCTAACTCAGCCTACCCTTAAGGCCAGTCTCACACGTCCAGATAATTCCGGTACCGGAGAAAACGGTACTGAAGTTATCCGTGTCCGTGTGCTCACGTAGGCCATCCGTGTGGGATCTGTGTGATGTCCGTGAGTACGTTTTTAGGGTCCGTGTGCTGTCTGTGTGTTGTACGTGTGCTGTACGCATGTCCGTGTCCGTGTATTGCAATAATTTTTACAATTTTAACCCTATGACAAGAAAAACGCACACGGACAGCACATGGATGGCACACAGACAGCATCCATGTGCGGTACGTGTTTACACAGACCCATTGACTTTAATGGGTCCGTGTGATCCGTGCGCTCCCACGAACACTGACATGTCTCCGTGTTTTGCAAACGGACACACGGTCCATGAAAACACGCTGACATGTGGAGAAACACATTTATTTTAAGGGGTCTACGTGAGTCAGTGTCTCCGGTACGTGAGGAAACTGTCACCTCACGTACCGGAGCCACTGACGTGTGAAACCGGCCTAAGAGAAATTGCCATGTTATGGATTTCAAAAACACATCACAGGTCAGTTAATGAGGCTTAGGCTGGGGTCACACTTGTGAGAGTGATGCGAGAAACTCACAAGAGTCTCTCGCGTCAATACTTGGCAAGTGTGACCAAGCCTTAAAAAAAGCGCTGTGGGCATGAAACTTCTATAAATCCCATCCACTATTTTGGAACTGTAAGATGCAAAGATTTTTTTGCACAGTGAAAATACACGGTGTCAATAACTCACCAAAAACTCATTATGGGAACTCAACCACACGATCCCAGAGTTATGGGCCATTTAATTTAGTGTAAATTTTTATGGTCTTTACTAAGGGGCATGGCTAACAGGATTCTCTGGGGGCATGTCATTGGACTGCTCTGCATAATTATTATTATTATTATTTCTTGTTATAGCGCCATTTATTCCATGGCGCTTTACATGTAAGGATGGGTATACATAATAAAAACAAGTACAATAATCTTAAACAATACAAGTCATAAATGGTACAGGAGGAGAGAGGATCCTGCCCGCAAAGGCTCACAATCTACAACAGATGGGTGAGGATACAGTAGGCGAGGGTAGAGCTGGTCATGCAGTGGTTTGGTCGATCGGTGGTTACTGCAGGTTGTAGGCTTGCTGGAAGAGGTAGGTCTTCAGGTCCTTTTTGAAGGTTTCGATGGTAGGTGAGAGTCTGATATGTTAGGGCAGAGGGTTCCAGAGTAGGGGTGATACGTGAGAGAAATCTTGTATACGATTGTGGGAAGAGGAGATAGGAGGGGAGTAGAGAAGGAGATCTTGTGAGGATCGGAGGTTGCGTGTAGGTAAGTACCGGGAGACGAGGTCACAGATGTATGGAGGAGACAGGTTGTGGATGGCTTTGTGCATCTTGGTTAGGGTTTTGTACTGGAGTCTCTGGGTAATGGGGAGCCAGTGAAGGGATTGACAGAGGGGAGAAGCCAGGGAATAGCGGGGGGACAGGTGGATTAGTCGGGCAGAAGAGTTTAGAATAGATTGGAGGGGTGTGAGAGTGTTAGAGGGGAGGCCACAGAGCAGGAGGTTGCACTGCTAATTACACCCCCTGGTAAGTAACCACACCCCCTGGTAAGGACCAATAAATCTTGTACAAAATAAAAAAGTCCATATATCTGGGACCATATGACTGATTTAAAAAGGAAGGAAATAAAGGGAATACTCGGGGAAGCAGTGGGAAGGAATAAAACAAGAGTCAAACCTAGCCACATTTGACCTGGTGACAGGTCCCCTTTAATCATACTTTTTCCTTGCAGCAACTTTGGTTTTAGGCCACTACATTACTGCAGTTCAGCTTTATAGGCCTAATAATTGTATATAATTAAAGAAGTTTTCTGGGACTTTTAAATTGGTAGCCTAGCTCCAAGATCATAAATCAGTGTTGGATCAGTAGGGGTCTATCTTCCAACACCCATTCGATTAGCTGATTAAAAGCGTTGTGCGCTATGGTAATATCTGCTGCTTCACTGATTTCTGACCACAGCGGCATACATTTTGAGGTGGCGGTGCCTGGCATTGCAACTCATACCTGCTCAGATTCATTCAAATCACTCATGAAATCCAGCAAGTCATAGGAAACTTCCGTTCACTATGGTGTCACCTGTGATGGATGTTCCCCCTGACTACAATATTATTAATAGAAGAAACACGTTGAACACTC
Source organism: Ranitomeya imitator (assembly GCF_032444005.1). Classification (NCBI taxonomy): domain Eukaryota; kingdom Metazoa; phylum Chordata; class Amphibia; order Anura; family Dendrobatidae; genus Ranitomeya; species Ranitomeya imitator. The sequence goes on from NC_091284.1 coordinate 121,712,690, forward strand.
TTGATTTTCGTCAGACGATACTGTGTGATTGCAAGGTCAAGAGATGGATGAGTGCAATTACTTAAACAGGCAGTGACAAGGAAACTCCCTGATTATACTGCTATTTGTATTCAATGTATATGAAATCTAGGTCCTTAAACAGCACATTATCTTACATGTCCAATTTATTATTCGGCGTTAGCACTGGATGAATAATGTTCAGAACTGAGACTTGAATTCATTGGATCTGCACAACATTGTATAAGATGTCAGCAGCTCTTGTTATTTTGTTGGTAAGCTACAGTCTTTCTTAGCTGATCTGATGCAGTTTGACTTGTGCCCTAAATATGCACAAAACTGGGGTGCTGAAACCCAATTCAAATACATTGCACTCTATTTTATAATGAACTTCCAATACAAGGTCCACCCTGAATATTGATAGGGGTCCTGTAATTACAATACCGGTTACCAATGGATGGCTGTGTGCAACAATCTGCCCACCAAAAGATGCCCTGCATAGAGACTTTATAGCTCAAATACAGCTTACAGTAGTGACCCTTAAACATACGAGTTTACATGCTTAAAGAGTATTTTGCAAAATAACAAATTATACTCGATCCATAGGATAAGGGATAACGTGCTGATTACTTGTGACCCCCAATCAGGGCCGGACTGGCCATCCGGCAATTCTAACAAATGCCAGGAGGGTCTGTCTGGCAGTGGGCTGCCTTGTCTGCTACATTGTTAACAGAATCAGTGTTCTGAAGAAATCCATACTATTAAGAGATTTGAAGGAGCACAAAGTCGCTGACTCCGTCACTTACCCCAGCAGGTCATGGGTATCATTAGAAATATTGGTCTTGTAGTACATCTTCCTTTCCACCATCCAGGGTAATATTAGTAATATATCCCATCTGGTTCATGGGGATGGGAACAACATGGGCCTGTGTGATTTCAAATACCAGGGCTGAATTTCAACCCCAGTCCGTACCTGCCCCCAATTATACCAAAATCCGCTTTGCATTTGTGTGCTCTGACCTACTTTTCCCCAGTATACTGTGACCACTCCCTTGCATACTATGGGGGTAACTTATCAAAGCTTTTTTTCATCAAATTTCCCACTTTGTTGACACTGTAGTGGGACAGGAGTGTGAACGATGAGCAGCGATGTTTGCTACACCACAAATCTTGCTCCAGCAGGGGATGGAGTAAAATTTGGGGCAAGGCGCATATATCGTCTCACTCCATTACACGCCACGTCAGATTCATTAACAGGCAAGATGAATAAGTAGTGTCTTCTCCAAAACAACCAGTCATCAAGACCAGCGGGAGAATCGCCAGTCTTGATTAATCATCTCCTATATGTTTCTTGATTCAACAACGAAGAGAGGAACCTGCTGATGGACATTTAATTTTTGGGTCAGGAGGAGCCTATGATGATGTAAAAGGCTGCATGATTGAGCTAGTAGAAAGGGGTTAGGGAGAGCCCATAAAGTAACACCCGGCCACATTACAGGAAAATAGCATTAATTCATGTCATTATATACAGTCATTGACAAGTGTTGCCACCCTTGAAATTGTTCCGGAATATAAAATATTCCTCCAATAAAATTATTGAAATTACACATTTTTTGTTGTACACATGTTTATTTTCTTGGGGGGAATTGGAACAGCACAAAAAGCAGAAAGAAAAAGGGGTAAAACAACTTTGTTTTAAGCATGTAATGCTAGTTCAAACTCGCCAGTGGCAAGTAACAGGTGTGGGCAGTATGAAAATCACTCCTGAAACCAGTTAAAAATGGGAGAGGTTAACTCAAAGTTTGCCATTTGTCACTGTGTATGCCACACTAAGCACGAAGAACACAAAGAGGACAAGAGAACTTTCTGAGGACTTGAGAACCAAAATTGTTGAAAAATAACAGCAGTCTCAAGGTTACAAGTCCATCTCCAGAGATCTTGATGCCTCTTTGTCCATGATGCTCAACATAATCAAAAAGTTTACAACCCATGGCACTGTAGTTAATCTCCCTGAACATGGATGGCACAAAAAAATTGATAAAAGATTGCAATGTAGGACAGTCTGAATGGTGGATAAGCAGCCCCAATCAATTTCCAAAGAAATTAAAAATGTCCTGCAGGCTCAGGGTGCATCAGTGTCAGTGCCAACTATCCATCGATATTTGAATTAAATGAAACATTATGGCAGACCGTGGAGGACACCACTGCAGACACAGAGACGTAAAAAAGCTAGACTGCAGTTAAACAAAACCCTTCTGAGAAAACATCTTGTGGATAGATGAGACCAAGATAGAGCTTTTTGGAAAAGCACATCATTCTACTGTTTGCTGAAAATGGAATGAAGCCTACAAAGAAAAGAACACAGTACCTATAGTCAAATATGGTGGAGGTTCAAATATGTTTTGGGTTTATTAACTGTGTGAATGAAATCTGCAGATTACCAAAGGATTGTGGGTCAAAATGTCATGACCAGTGTCAGAAAGCTAGGTTTGCGTCATAGGTCTTTCAGAAATGGATGGAAACAAAGTGCTGGAAAGTTCTGAAGTGGCAGCAATGAGTCCACATAAAAATTCCATTGAACACCTGTAGAGATATCTTAAAATTGCTGTTGAGAGAAGGCACCCTTCAAGTTGAGAGGTGTAAGGAGCTTTTTGATGTTTATAGGAAGTAAATGAATGCAGTTATTTATTCCGAAGGGTGTGCAACCAAAAATTAAGTTGAAAAAAAAAAATTTTGTCCGGACAATTTTAGGTTCTTTTTTTCTCTGTTTTTTTTTTGTGTGTTGTTCCAATACACACAAAGGAAATAAACATGTGTATGACAAAACATATGTGATTGCAATAATTTTTTGCAAAAAATACTTTATTTTCGGAACATTTTCAAGGGTGCCAACATTTCTGCCCATTACTGCAAATGTGCATCTAATATTTTAAGCAATTGTGCATTTACACCATCCCATAGATATCTCTTATGTACAGTAACATATGGACAAATTGTATCAGCTAGGAGTAGGGACCCTAGAGCTCTGTGTATATAATATACTATATATAATAAATAATTTCTATGTTCAATTCTCAATGATAAATCAAAACATGGGAAAATATTGGAAATGATCCAGAATTAACCAAAATATCTAATTGGTTAAATCTCCTTTTGTTCAAATCTCTAGTAGCGATTTTTATAACTGTTTCAATAGAATTTCATTAGTCGCCATAACATCTGGAGATATATTATGCAGTTAATGAAAGTGAAATATGCTGCATAGAAGCACAGTCAACAGATGCTCAGGTTTTTAAAATCTGGTTTGCTAAAATGAGTTATTAAGGTGCGAACTAAGGGAAGAAAAAAAAAGTGAAGGAGGAATATTTCTCCCGTTTACGGATTTGTTGAATCTTTCCATTTATCTGTGCCACACATACTGACTATATATTTATATACCACCACTGACGATGTAGTGTGGGTGTGAGTGAGACTCGGGATCTGGAAATAGCAATGAAACTGCTAATTTTAATTTCACCCGGGAAGATTTGCCCGTTGTGCGTATTTACTTACACATAGTAACAATTCTGCAGCAGCGGAGGAATAGGCCAGAGCTTTCACAGCCTATGATTTCTGAAGATTTCCTCGGCAATTCATGGAGCATAACCTGTAATGCTATGAAACGAGGAGGAATTTAGCCTGGAACATGTAAAACAAAGCGTTTATTCCTAGAAGATCACGTTTTTCCTAACTTTGTGTGATGCCAGCCGCCAGTGCCCACACTCTTGTTGTGAGCAGGATCACTGTCAGCTGCTGTGATAGAGTGACAGCTGTTTTATCTACCTGTCCCAATGCAACCTACAGCAGCAAACACCATAAATCACAGCTTTCTACATTGTAGCAGCTGAATTATAGAGTCTACGATTAATCAAGGTGATCCCAGATTTGTATCCATGGCCTGTATGTTAATTGCTAGGAGATATCAATGGCTATTATTATACAGCACAGACAGCAGTTTAAAGGGCCCAAGAATATTACTGAAAGGCTAGGGTCACACGCCTGGTTTTCTCTCGTCAGACCGATTATGCCGATCACACCCTGATCAGTGTGAGCATAGTGTGATCCGATTTTCTCTGATATGGAGAAGATGTGGAGAAAGGTTTCTCTTTCTCCATTCTGTGAGTCTGTGAAAATTGGATCATCCGAGTGCAGTCCGATTTTTTGGACCCATTAACTTGCATGGCTGTTGTCAGAGAGGGAGATATGAGCGACACTCACCGATGCTAATTCCTGGAAAGACAGGATCCGGAGAGAGCCGCAGACTCCCAGAAATGCAGAGCGAGCAAGACTGGCTTCAGGCCTGACAGGACCTGAATCACCTGACTGCAGGTGGGCGTGGCCTAAGCTCCAGGGAACTAGAGACTGAAGGAAAACTCCTAGAAAGCTAACTAAAGAGCAAAGCTACCAAGGGGCACAGACAGAGACATAAACAGATCAGGCCGGGGTCAGAGCACAGGATAACGTTACAGTACCAAGGGACTAGACAGAAAGGATAGTAGGGGCCAAGCAGAGGTCAATACCGAACGGACAGAAAAGGTACAAATAGGGAATCAAAAAAACAATATCCAGAGAGCAGACCGAGTCAAAAAGCCAAGAGATCAAGCAAACCAGCACACAGCACAAAACACACTCAGTGGTCAATACACTTAGCCAAGGTCGGAAGTATCACTGACAAAGGAACCTCCCAGAAGGAGGCTATAAAAAGTCCACCCAGGACCAGTGTGAGGCTACAGAAGTTAACCCTAAAAGAACCAAACCAGACAAACCATGACAGCTGTGTGCGATCTGATTTACGGATGCAAAGTGTGCATGCTGCGATTTTGTCCTAGGACAGATTTGGTCTGAGGAAAAAATCGGACTTAGAATAACACTGATCCGAGTTTGATCCAATGTTTTGTTGCATCATACTCGGACCAAAAATGCAGTCATTTGCACCAGTCCAAAGTCTCTAACTTTATACTGTGGCATACAGTTTTTCAGATTCTGTATACAGTCACATTAGGTTATTCTCCCCTATGTGTTCTGCACGGCACCAATAGCTCCATAGTACTGAGTTACTGGATCTACCACTGTGACTGCAGCCCTACCATGTGCACTACTAAAAAGCAAAGCCCCCCTTACACTGAATGATAATTGTGAAATGAGTGCTTTTCACAACGCTCATTTAACATCATCTTGCAGTGTAAATGTCCGTTTAATGATCCAATCCGTTTTCTTTTGGAATACTTTGAATGTTTTTTCAATGTTTACATGCAACTAAATTGTACCCTGAGCCTAAAAAAGGCAGATGGACTCCAATTGGGTTAAAAATCAATTCAGAAGCGTTCATGAGAAGCAAAGCAAGAGTTTTAGAAATAAAAATTATAACAAAAACCATTTACAAAATTGACTTATTGACAAAAATACATGCACTTTAGTTAAAAACATAATGGGTCCTGAGTGCTCTATGCTGAACTAATAAACAGCCAGGGGCTCATAGACTGTTCTTGCCTGGGGGCATCTGCAGACTTTGTCCACTCCTGAATAAAGAGTCACTGTGAAGAGCAGCATCCTGGTAGGTAGGTCATCAACATCAGATCCACGGGGGTCTGACACTGGTTTTCTTACATCTTGATTCCAATAGAGCTGAAAAGAAATGATGGTGGGGGGCTGGGTGATGGATGTAATCTGACATTGATGACCTACACTAAGGGCAGGTGCAGACGGCCATGTTTTCTCTCATCCAAGAGGATTGGGTCGATTAAGCAAATCACACTTTGATCAAACTCTGATTAGTGTTTGATCAGAGTGTGATCATAGTGCGATCCGATTCTCACAGACAAGCAGAAAAAAGTTTCTCCAGCTTCTCCACTCAATCAGTCAGTGGAAATATGCATATATGTCATCGGAGTACAGCCTGATGGTTTCCATGGACTCACTTACTTGCATGGCTGAGTGCAATCCGAATACTGGATCAAACTCGGGCATGCTGCAAATTCTTCCTAGGGCCGGGAAAAATCTGACATATGAATGGCCCCATAAAATAACATTGGTCAGGGTGCAATCCAGTGTTGTGTTACATCTCACTCGGACCATTAGTACGATCATCTAAACCAGCCCTAAGACAAACGCAGTTCAAAAAAAGAGGAAAGACATGTACACAGGATCAGGTTCACCTCTTAAATTTAAACAATATAAATATTTATTGCGTAACAAACACAAAAGCCTACATAAGACAAATAAAAATATGTACAATTGTGCACACTGACCCACTGAGGAAGCCACCTCCTGTGATGATACATGTAGGGTCCTCTTTCCAATATGATGCTTTTTCTATGACAAATATCAGATCGCACTCGGACCGAAAATATGCTCGTCTGCACCTGCCCTAAGAAAAATGATCAAAATGCCTTTCTTGATAGCATAAAGCCTGCAACATCTATGGATAAATTCTCAAAGCTACTGGAGATCCTGATGTGTACAGTACTATTAATCTAGAAAATTAATTGTCTGCATGTCATACCACTATACTTCTATACAAGTGGCACTGTGCCATTCCTCTGAAGTACAGATATTGCTCAACAGAATTGGATGCGTGCATTACTCCACTTACACCCACCAAGTACTGGTAAGTTTGCATTTTTCAAGCTTAATAATACTGCAAAGCTAATCTTAGACTAACATTAGACCAATTGTGTTCAGGTGAAGAGTGTATTGAGCATTGAGTGTATGGTTTGTCCAAATTTGTTAAATTTAGGAAGATTAAGGGCAAATAATTTCTTCCATTGTGTCTGAGGTCTAAGGAGTAACGTTCCTCCTTGTGGAGAGTGACAAGCCAAACCTGGCATGGCAGAGGGAGGAGACTTGTAAGCCATGCGTGCTCCTCTGGGAAATTACATTTGCATATTTTATTGTGCCTGTAATAGTCAAATATGCTAATCAGGATAAATGAGGATAAATGGTTTGATCATCTCTGAAGAAATGGTCATTTATTTTTTACCTGAGTTGCGAAACCACTTGTAAGTTTACAACGAAACACTGGCTTCTTTTTTTCTTTGACACATGGTGTGTCACGATGCGGAGAGCCTTTAAGGGTTAATTTATCTCCTCTCACTCAACCTTTGTTTTAGGCGATAATGTGAGCATAAATCACACCCCGACAGAGTCCGCACACCCAAATTTGCTAGCGGCGTTTTGAGTCCCCCAAATATATTCCCTGATTTGCAAAAACCACGTTGCTTACAATGAAACAGTGGCTTCCACTTTTCCTTGACACATAGTGTAACTGGGATAGAAGGATTATCCCTAATGAAAACGTAGAAGAACAGAGCCAGTCCGGAAAGTGAGGTTTACTTTTTACTTATCCCACCCAACCCTTGGACATATACACATTAACTTATAGAAAACCCCTTTAATGCCATTATTTTAGAGGGTGTCTCTGGCCATACTCAGCACAATAAGCCCTAGCGAAGTGCATCAGGCAACACGCTGAGCTTTGATCTACGTAGATCGTGTTCCTAAGAAGCACTTTCTAGTTGAAGGGTATCTTCTGGTGGTACGATACCTTTTTTAACATAAGCCAGTTCATGTGTGAGACATCTGCAGTGCCCTTTGTAACTCAGATCAAAGGATTCGGTAATGGGTCCAAATAAATTCCGGAATGTACTGGAGCCAGCGATATTCACTTTGTGTTAGACAGAGCATCCATTTGGTGCATTTTCTGTATTTGCAGAAAGAATTGTGTATCTGTGAACCTTTTAAGAGGAAGCCTTGAGAAGATTGCTGCTTAGTTAACATAGGTGGCCCTTTCCTCAGTTAAGAGCTCTAGTGCTACATTTTAATGGTACTTTAACAAATGGCTGCATGATTTCCTAGAACGTATACGAGTCTCCGCCACTTATTGAATTCATAGGTAAATCAGACGGCGTATTGTTCCTGGTACTTTCACATGTGATTCCAGCATTCTGTATTTATGTCATTTAGTTGTTAAAGGGCTTATGGAGAGCCGCATCAGATAATGTGACAGAACAAACCAAGTCTATAAAGGCTTATATTACCCATACAATCTATTCATCAATGCCAAGTCAAGAAGCAACATGCACAGGCTTTTAGCTTTGTCAAATATATATTGAAAGCACTGCTCTTATAGAGAGTTAGATCATGGTGTTAATGTCTCGGGGGGGCGCACAGTCTGTTCATTGGGTTTAGCAAATGGTACAACTTGTTCAATAAAGATGCACTTTAAGAATATCAGAGCATTTGAAAGGCGCAGTGATGTAAAAAAGGCTTTCCTCCTTCAGCAGACACTTTTTTATGCAAACTTGGACAGCCGTAATTAATTCCTTATATCAAGGAACAAAAGTAAGACAAGGTAATGTATAAAGAGGACGTACAGGACAAAGGAGTAGATGCTTATCCAGCCTGCTAATGAAACACAGAGGAGGTGGTTGTGAGCGTATAATAGCGGTTCATAAGTTACACCTCAGAACGATGGAAAGACTCTATCTTTAACTCTCCAATTCTTAGTAAACTAAACATGGTCTGATCAATACCGGGCTGGCTTTTCTTTTTTGATAGGGGACTCTCACTTTTTTTTTTAAAGAAAAGTAAATAATGTATTGCGTAATTCCTATTTATGACATGACAGTGGGTGTGAATCTTCACGTTTCTGATTTTACACATTTCTCATGCTGTGCACAGTGGTACATAGTATCACTGGACCCAAGGTAACATGGACGAAGGTGCTGGTAGTGACGTAGAACAAAAAGAAAAAGGCCAATTTGAGGTTAATGCTTTGGTGCAGTTTGAAGGTTGTGAACACATCCTTATATTTAGCGATAAAGAGAACCAGTTCAGAAAATTTAATTTTTCTTCTCTAGTCTCATAGTTCACACAGAATCAGCATCATTAGTTTAGACACAACTAGTACTAAAATGATCAAATTAATTAAAACAGCTGAAGGGGAATTTGGTTGGGGACCAGGGTTGGATAAAAGAACATCCACGGGAATTAGAAAACCACTAGATATCGAAGTATGGTGCAAGTTTTAGTTTTATGAATACATAATATGTAATCTTTATCACTACTCAACTCAGTTTGTTTGACTCTTAAATAGGGAATAGTGGAAGCCACCTCTAAACTAACTATTGCACCTTGAGTCTTAATTCTTTAATTAAAGTAAGCTCATGAGTTAAAGTAATTAATGAAATGCTAGGACTTTATTCATTACCTATATAATGTAGTTGAACAAATGTCTTTTCAAAGGGGTTGTTCGCTACTCAAACAACTCCTTTTGAATCACTATGTTTCCCCTCCAGTAAAATAATGACACCTACGCTGAACTCCAGCACTGTTCCAGCAGATGCGGCACTTGCTCTCCTGGGGATTGCGTGACAATGCTGGCTTCAATTGCCACTCCTTCAAGACATCCAGAGGAAGTGAGAGCTGCTGCTGCTCTTTCACTTCCCCCAGTTGTCATTTATGTCCATAGTAGAGGAGGGAGAAGGTAGCGCTGTTTGGTGTCAAGGATCTCGTGACATCACAATGTCACAGGGGCCCCGTAAAGCAGTGTCGACACTACTGGACTGGCACAAGAGGTGAGCATAGGTGTTATTTCATTTGGGAAGAAAAATAGGGATTCAAACGAGTAGTCCAAGTAGTGGATAACCCCTTTAACTATCATTAACATACTAAGCTTTTATTATAAATGTGCCGCACCATATTCAATAAAATCTGGGGTATATGCAGCCAATTTACAGTTTTCAGTATTTCCAAGAAGAAGAGTAGTATCAGAGTGACACATGCTTTGCAGAATTCTTTAAATTATTCTTTCAATTTGAGGCAAACCTTAGAATTTTTTTCTGTCACAGGAGGAGAGAGTGTGGTAGTGATAAACCCTACTAACGGATAATTAAGAGTACTATATTATGCACCCAATTTCTATCTCACATATTGGTCTCGTGATCGCTACTCTCAGCGTAATATATGCCTATGAGGCTGTAAGTTTGAGTCACTGGACATTACAGCTATCCGAATTAGCCCTAAGACAAATGAAGTTTCATGATTGCTTTTTTAACTCAGTCCTCCATGTATGCCCTCTGCTGATGTCTGTACCTTACTGTTGCTTAGTTTCTAACATAGTAAGACGAGATTAAGGAACCAATTGTTATAGCTTTTGCGGTGTCTTAGAGACCAAAACCTCATATACCTCCTTTCGGATCTCTTCAAGGTGGTGCAACTACATAGAGTATATGAATAAATCACAAGAATTTGCAAAGAATTAGCGCACTCACCCGATTCCTTCTGGTGTGTTTCTTTATTTCATAGTTAAAGTAACATCATAAAGTGCGGTGTGCAGGAGGGCCCATATAAGCACAAGGAAGGCTCGAAACAGCCATAGTCTGTCTGGCTTTCACCTGTTAATCTCCCCTGCCACCTGCACACCGCACGTTATGATGTCACCTTAACTATGAAGTAAAGAAACACACCAGCAAGGATCCAATGAGTACTCTAATTCTTTGCAATGTCTTGTAATTTAGTTCCTAACTTGTATTTAGCAAGTTAGCAAGAAGTAGATAGCAATATGACTGCAGGCTCAGACTACACAAGGCTTCTTTGTAGTCTGTTCCCATGGAGACATTTAGCGCTGCATAGGAGCTGTATAGAAACTGCTAATAAAGTTTCTTTCTCATTCCAGATACATTGAAACTATAGGAAAAACTTGGTTGCAAAGGTGGTCTTCCCATAATTAAACAATTAATGTTCATCTATATGTACAAAACTCTACAATCGACAAGGATGTTTGAATCTGTACACAGACGATAATGAGGTCGAATTTAGGTTCTCATTTCTAGAATACAAATATGTCCCAGCTCCAGAGCTAAACTAATCTTGAATTAGTATTAGTTAATACAGTAAAATCTATATTATAGCAAAATTCTCCACCCCAATCTGTGATCATCACATCCCATTTTAGGTAAAGCTGCACAATATACCACAATCTGTCATTTTTCTTTTATGAGAAAAAGAGACAATGACTTATGTTGTGAGACTCTGTGATATGTTTTGTCACCTGAAATGATTGATTGCTGTCAATACACAGACAGGGGTAATGGTTTTCTCACGCTCTACGTTGTTGCTATTTTGTAACTTACACTTCACTATGCAAAAGACAAAGTATATTAACAAGAAGTCTATTCTGATGGAGCAACTTATTTGTATAATGTACTTGAATTTCCTCGACTGGATACAGCTGTAGATAATTTACAGCTTCCATACTATTATACCTGTAAGCTTTTTCAGATTCTGGATGTAAATAAGAAGCTCCTCATTGATTGACAGTAAGATGATATTAGAAAGTTATAAAACATTTAATAATACATTGAAGAATCTTCAGTTATTGAAGTTATGCAAGAGTTTTCGTTTATTATGGGTCTAAAAATGAACAGAGGCAACGACCTGCCTGTTGAACCCGATGCCGGTTGAGAGCAGACAAATAACCCTCCAGTTTGCGATTCAGCTACTCCATGTCAAAACAGCAGCTCTTCTTTCCGGCTGCTCTGTCAATGGGGCATGACTGCTGGCATCACGCTGATGGACAGCCAACTTCCAGCTATAAGGCAGTGGGGAGCCAGCTTTTAATCAGTATCATATTGACAGGAAAAGAAGCCATGAAGCAGTGGTTCTCAGCCTGGACAGTCGCATCTTAGCACCGTACAGGTTGAAAACTATTAATCCCCCAGAAATGGATTACAGAGTGTAACAGAACAACTGAGAGGTGAGGGATATTGTTGTTTTTTCTTGTTTAGTTTTATTACAGGAGAACGAGGGCTTCGGTGGAATAGGTGTTAGGTGAGAATAACTGTGTTTGTTATTTTTAAATAAAAATGGAAAAGTGTGTTTTGTTTTATTTCTAATAAAGGACTTTATACTTGCTGTGTCTTTATTTACCATATAACTATAGGATTAGTAATGGAGAGCTGTTGTTTTATAGACGCCTCTCCATTACTAAGCCGTGGGCTTGATGTCACCGAACAATACAAAGGTGACATCAACCCCACAAATATAAAACCCCACTTGTCCGGCAAAGCGCCAGAATTGGCGTATGTAATAAATGTGCCTTTTCTGGGTGGCTGCGGGCTGCTATTTTTAAGCTGGGGGTCCAATATCCAAGGCCCCCTACTAGCCTGAGAAAACCAGCCCCCAGCTGTCTGTTTTAGCAAGACTGGTTGTCAAAAATGGGGGGGATCTCACACTGTTTTTTAAATTATTTAAATAATTAAAAAATACGGTGTGGGAACCTCTCTGTTCTTGATTAGCCAACCTTGCTGAAGTTGACAGCTGAGGATTGCAGCCCCCAGCTGTGAGTTGTGAGTTTTGCCTGGTGGTTATCAAAAATACAAGGGAAACCACGCAGGTTTTTTTTAAATTATTTATTTACAGCATAGGAATGAATACTCCCATCCGCCGCTACTGCTCTCATTGTTATTATCGGAAGCAGGTGTCGGATGAAGGGAGCTGTAGTTCCATCAGCTGACACCAGTGACTGGAGTTAAACTTTATACCTCCGATCACAGCTGAGCACTCACGCTGTCTTCTGACAGCATGGGAACCGCGGCTCTCTGACCGGCAGGGATAATTTCACTGCCGATCAGAAGCACTACGCCGATGTTTCCCACGCTGTCTTACAGCGTGGTAAACACTGGCTTTTGTGCTGTGTATGTTCGGCTATATTCGGTGATTAAATCGGCAAATATTGCAAATTTGGCAATCGTGAGCCGAACCGAATATTAATATATTCGCTCATCTCTAACTGTAATTTGTCTGTACCAACAATATTCAACATCGGGCACAACAGGCAGGCAGTTATCTACTACCTGCTTGTTAGTGCTTAGGAACATTGTTAAAAAATAAAGTCCCAGATAACCCCTTTAAATTCAATGTATTGAAGTTAAAATCTGATAAGAGTACTAGAGCACATGGGAGTGATGGAAAAATTATTGTTGTCCTAATTAAGATTGTCAGTTAACTTCTTATTTTTTAACATGCACTTTTGAATAATATTTTTCTCTTTTACACCCTTGAACATTAGATGTGCCAAGATTGGGGTAAGTGGTTATAGAAACAACCTGCTGCAAATCAGATCTTCTGTATGATCACACTGTTACAAAGTAAAAAACAGATACCTGATCACCTATATGAATATGATATGTCATTTTGAACAGAGTTGTATAAGATGAAGAACTAGAAAAACTAAAAAAACACGGAGTCATCAGTCTACAATATGGTCCAAAATTCAAAATAGTTCATTATATTATAAACAAAAGCAGGCATAAAAATACAGACATAAAGAATAAAAAGTCTGAAGCAGAGACTCTGGTATTTGGAGCTACTGGTCTAGATACAAGTAACAGGGAATGGCAAAATGTTCCCCTATATAAGCAATTAATCCCATAAAGTGCTGGTGCATAAATGATGTTGAAATGTCTTCTATGACAAACGTATTTATTGGAAAAAGCCACAACAAAGAATAATAAGTAGTAATAGCATGTGACTGGTCGTGATGTCTAAGACATGTCTATAGAAGGCCAAGATCACGGGAGGATTTTGTCAGAATTTTCAAATACCATGAATTCTATGGATGGGATTTTCATAAACCATTTTGCAAGCAACAGAAAAAATATACCCTTTTTTTTAGGATTTGATCCTATTTATCAGATACGTGAAATCCACATTTGCACCTACATAACAAACAAAATAATAGGTTAAAATAATAGGTCACATTTTTATGTGGCAGAAGTCCCCCTGACCCGTCAATCCCATAAAGCTTTCTTTGTTCCCACTGCACCCTTCTTTAAAAGTAGACTCTATTCTGGGGATTTCACTTTATAACAATCATTAATTTTCTAACCCTCAATATTAGAAATCAGAACGTCAGATGTGTTAATAACTTCTAGAACGGATGACTGCCCTATTGTTGCGCCATCCTAACGTTAAATGCATTGCTTTTCACTTATACAATAATAAAATGGCAAATTGCTAAGTGAAATTATTCTTTTTCAATCTAAGTTGTTTTTTTCTTTTTGTCCAAAGGAACAAAAATGCTTTTACGATATGATGGGCATTGTTGGTGAGCAGGTCTGAATAGCAATAAAAACCATCATTTTCATTCATCACTAGGCCAACAAAGCGATTATTTTACCTGGCAATTTTACCTTTCTTTTCTGCTATCTTTTGGAGATTGTGTGAACGTCTGTTTCGGGGAACGGACATGAAAATTCTTTGAAGAAAGCTGTAATTTTAAACATTTTAGTGTCGTAATGTAAGCAAATAAAAGTCAATACTTCATGAAATCTCAGGAGGTTTTTCCTTGACTCCCCAATGCTTTCTTTAAGCTCTCATGTGAACGGGTCCCTACATGTAGATGGCATGGCCTGGACTACACAGATTTCTAGGTGGTCACATGACTACAAGCTCTCATCGTGTATATATTTTGGCTTTGTGCTCATGGAGAGGGGGCTACTATATAAAAACTTGATGTACGCCTTACCCTTGAACAAGGGTGACAACATCTAAGTCTTCATATTGTAAATTATGAAGGTTTAGTCTATTTAATATATACGTTAACAGATACATGGCAGGAGTCTGCTATCCAGGTATGAAACACCTGATTTAATGGGTTTTCAAGGGACTATAAATTACTGTTAAATGGACCTGATTACCTAAAAATAATAAAAGAAATAAACTTACTGATGAACCCCACTTTCCACTTCAAACCTTACCCGCTTCTTACTGGCTTCTGGTTCCTCGTCCTGTCTGCAACACACTGGATATGGTTGGAAATGCCAGCTCAGCTAATCTCAGGGCCAGATCAGCAGTGTTACCAGCTAAGAGCGAGTGAGTATTTCTGGCCATTCCCCCTGTGTCGAGAATGAGACAAGGAAGCACAGGACATGTGGAACAGGCAAGGATTGGTGCAAAATCATGGTGTGATAGGTAAAGGAAAGCATTATCGATTTTAAGTAGTCAGACCCCTTCTAAGAATAACCTATATTCCATGGAAAACCCCTTTTAAGGGGTTGTCCTCTACTAGGACAACCCCTTCTTAAACGAAGTGTTCGGCCCCGATAAAATAATAAAGCCTATGCTCATCTCCCATGCCGACTCCATTCCAGAAGTGTCGGTACTCGTGGCTGTGATGCATTGGAATTAAATCACTGTCTCCACCTTCAGACAAACTGAACATGAAGAGGAAGTCCGGGCTGCAACTGATTGACAGTGACACCAGCGCTGATTGGATACCAGCGTCACGTGTCACAACACTGCATCACAGCCCCAGGGAGACCGAGCACCAACACCGCGAAAACAGCACCGACATGGGAGGTGAGTATAAGCTTTATTACTTTATTGGGGCAGAACATTTAGTTTAGGAAGCATCATAGTCCACCAGAGATGTTAGCATAGCTCCTGCACACCATTTCTTTAGACTACTCACTCAGGACTCTGGGATTAATAATATACATTATCTCAGTCTTTCATTAAATTCATTACTGCCTTGGACAACAAAGGATTTGTGATTCAGCCTTTTTACCAACTTTTATCACCAGGTATGTTGGCATTAACCTTTCCATTGCCCCTGGATCGCAAAAGATGCTGGCATTAATCCAATACAGTAAAGAAGATTTTGTCACGTTGGGCAAACATGCTGGAGAGAATCATTTGCTTATATCAAAAGTGTACACTGACCGAGCTTTTTTTATATCGTTTATATTACTCCCTTTGGTTAATGATGAAGAAATATTAACTCATGGCACATGAAAATGTGTAAAAACACAAGAGGCTCGCTCTACTTATTTACAGCAAAAATTTCATTAAAGTAAGAGTTATGCAAAAAAAAATGTTAATAATGTCTAGTTATTTATTTCAGCTGCCATAAGAAAATAAGTTACCGTATATACTCGAGTATGAGCCGAGATTTTCAGCCTAAATTTTTGGGCTGAAAGTGCCCCTCTCGGCTTATACTCGAGTCAAGGTGGGTGGCAGGGTCGGCGGGTGAGGGGGTGAGGGCGCTGAGGTATACTTACCTAGTCCCAGCGATCCTGGCGCTCCCCCTGCCGTCCCACGGTCTTCTGTGCTGCAGCTTCTTCCCCTCTTCAGCGTTCACGTGGGACCGCTCATTAGAGAAATGAATAGGCGGCTCCACCTCCCATAGGGGTGGAGCCACGTATTCATTTCTCTAATCTGCGGTAACGGTGACCGCTGATAGAGAAAGAAGCTGCGGCACCGAAGACCGTGGGACAGGCAGAGTGAGCCGGACGTCGGGACCAGATAAGTATGTCATATTTACCTGCCCCCGTTCCAGCCGCCGGGCGTCGCTCCATCTTCCCGGCGCCGCTCCGTCTTCCCGGCGCCGCTCTGTCTTCCTGGCGTCTCTGCGCTCTGACTGTTCAGGTCAGAGGGCGCGATGACGCATATAGTGTGCGCGGCGCCCTCTGCCTGATCAGTCAGCGCAGAGAGACGCCGGGACCGGACGCCGGAACGAGACGCCGGGAGCTGCAATCAAGAGAGGTGAGTATGGCTTTTTTTTTTTTTATTGCAGCAGCGGCACAGATTTATGTGGAGCATCTATGGGGCAGTATGAACGGTGCAGAGCACTATATGGGGCACAGATATGGGGGCAGTATGAACGGTGCAGAGCACTATATGGGGCACAGATATGGGGGCAGTATGAACGGTGCAGAGCACTATATGGGGCACAGATATGGGGGCAGTATGAACGGTGCAGAGCATATATGGGGCACAGATATGGGGGCAGTATGAACGGTGCAGAGCATATATGGGGCACAGATATGGGGGCAGTATGAACGGTGCAGAGCATATATGGGGCACAGATATGGGGCAATATGAACGGTGCAGAGCACTATATGGGGCACAGATATGGGGGCAGTATGAACGGTGCAGAGCACTATATGGGGCACAGATATGGGGGCAGTATGAACGGTGCAGAGCACTATATGGGGCACAGATATGGGGGCAGTATGAACGGTGCAGAGCACTATATGGGGCACAGATATGGGGGCAATATGAACGGTGCAGAGCACTATATGGCAGAGCTATGGGGAAATATGAACGGTGCAGAGCACTATATGGCACAGCTATGGGGCAATAATGAACGGTGCAGAGCACTATATGGCACAGCTATGGGGAAATAATGAACGGTGCAGAGCACTATATGGCACAGCTATGGGGAAATAATGATCTATTTTTATTTTTGAAATTCACCGGTAAATGCTGCATTTCCACCCTAGGCTTATACTCGAGTCAATAGGTTTTCCCAGTTTTTTGTGGCAAAATTAGGGGGGTCGGCTTATACTCGGGTCGGCTTATACTCGAGTATATACGGGTAAATGGGTTTTCCATTTTCGGAAATGACCTGTCTCAAGGCTGCAGTGTGTTTAAAAAAAAAAAACACAAAATGTGCTTCACACACTTTCCCTAAGGCTACTTTCACACTGGCGTTTTTTGCAATACGTCACAATGCGTCGTTTATGGCAAAAAACGCATCCTGCAAAGTTGTTTGCAGGATGCGTTTTTGCCCCATAGATTAACATTAGCGACGCATTGCGACGCATTGCCACACGTAGCAACCGGTTGCGCCGTGTTGTGGCGGACCGCCGGGAGCAAAAATTGTTTAAATGTAACGTTTTTTGCTGCCGACGGACCTCTTTTTCCGACCGCGCATGCGCGGCCGGAACTCCGCCCCCACCTCCCTGCACCACACAATGGGGCAGCGGATGCGCCGGAGAAATGCATCCGCTGCACCCGTTGTGCGGCGCATCAAACGCTAGCGTCGGAATCTCTGCCCGACGCATTGCGACGGGCAGATTCCGACGCTAGTGTGAAAGTAGCCTCCAGCTCTGAGTCTCCGCTGCTGCTCCTGATATCTATTATCCCCTGCGGTGCTAACGTTACATCAACAGCACTGCAGGCAATAAGAGCAATCAGTTATTGACTGCAGCGCCGTCGATGTAACGTCAGCACCGCAGGGGATAACCGATACCTAAAGGAGTGGTAACTATTCAGTGCTAGACCCGGGGAGGGTGAGTAAAGTGCAGTTTGCTTATTATAAAACAAAGTGCAGCCAGGCAGAGGATATTTGCAAAAACCCCAAAACACCAGTCAGTACCGTAGATCTATGTTAAATGACCATTGTTCAAAATATATATATTTTTTGCAAGGTTAAATGTTTCCAGTTTACAGTATTTAGTTTCCAGTGAATCATGTCCACGTGTCTTTCAGAGAAAATCTGGCATGATCCATTGAAGATCGGTATTTAAAAGCTTCGGCTTCTTGCTTCAGAATTTCCATGCATGGGCCCGATGATGAGCACCAATTCACGTGTATTTGGACAGTATGCATTTTTCAGAAGCATCCATCCAGAATTACAGTTGAAGTCTCCCTACTGTGCGGATCGGGCATTTTGGAAAAGAGCAATTCAGGTCAGCTGTCAATTATTAAATGTCTGATATCGAAATAATGTGGGCTGCAGAACATACTTAACTAAAGATGTAATAAAATCAGCACTGGTTTCTTCAAATAAACCAGCTGGGTTAAAAGAAAGAGCAGCATCCTTCCAATGAGCAGTGTACAAGAGAAAAGAGATTTTTAGGGAATGAATGATCAAAAGAAAAAACGGCAATATTTCAAACAAGCTCTTCATTTGAATTCTTACCAGCAATAATGAACTTGGATAACACTGTTGTCAACCTATATACTGTATATTCCTATATTCAGAATAGGCCTATATATTCTTGCTATTGTCAAATAGTCTACTCTAGGTGGCATCTTGTAGATAATGTAAAGCTATATCCAACTAATAATCTCTGCCCCTCATCTCACCCTGCAGTGGGTTGAGGTTTGCACCCTGCATTTCACACACACACTG
Source organism: Ranitomeya imitator (assembly GCF_032444005.1). Taxonomy (NCBI): domain Eukaryota; kingdom Metazoa; phylum Chordata; class Amphibia; order Anura; family Dendrobatidae; genus Ranitomeya; species Ranitomeya imitator. The sequence goes on from NC_091284.1 coordinate 121,731,648, forward strand.
CTGCACACAGCACAAGCTTTTCAGCATATTTGAATGATCTATATAATTATATATAGTTTCTGCTAGGTATGATCTAGCTTCCTTTGTGATGCCTCGACAAGTATCATGGGACATATAGTTCCCAGAACTACAAGCTGCAAATATTGATTTTAAAAAGTCAAGGTACACAAACTTGATTATTCTCCTTTCAAAAGGAAATTACACGTGGAGCACAAAAAAAAAAAAAACACTACAATTTTGTCTATGTCATGTGTGGGGAGTACTCAATGTGTTTTCCGAGATTTATGTTTCAAGGGTAAATATTTTTAAAATTCCATACTGAAATCTGTTTTTTCTTTGTTGATTTGTGCTCAGGTTCTGAGACCCCCAACACTCACTAAAATTAAGGGGCAGAAATGTTTAGTTTAATGTTGTGCTCCTTCATTTTGATACTGCTCTCTTTAGAGACTTGACTGAGTGGTGGTCCTCCCTCCAACTTAAAGGTTTCTAGAATTCAGTCAATGACTAGCGAAAGCAAAAAAAAAAAAGGCACAGGGATGACATTTTCAATAATTTCCAGCAGTTTTCTGTTAGGCATGTATACTATACATGTATGTATGTATAACTACATGTACACTATACCTAATATTGTCAATAATCCTACTATGCACAATTTTAAAGTACATAATCTGCAATATCACAATGATATAACTGATCAATATTTCTGCATTGATGCCAATTGATTTTCTTAACCTAAACCACATTTCAGAGGGTTTCAGCTTTCAAAAGAATAATTTATACAACCAATGGATGAATTTAACGTCAGGTTATAAGCTTTTATTTACATAACATGGATAAGCGATATAACCTCTGTCAGGGTGTGTAGATTTAATTGAAACGGGTTGCCACTACTTGAACTGCCCCTTTCTAAATGCTGTCGGAGAGGGGAGATTATACTGTTTTATTTTGCATGGGGGTCTGGGAGGTAAATTTTCACAAGAGGAACTGATTCCTTTAAGATGGTGTTGTCCAAGTAGTGCATAACCTTTTAATTATGTAACTGATTGGATATGAGTCCTTAATAAAAAGTACTAACATAACCTAGAGATACCAGAACCCAATATCTCAACATCAGATGTAAAAATAATAATAATAATAATTTTATTTATATAGCGCCAACATATTCCGCAGCGCTTTACAAATTATAGAGGGGACTTGTACAGACAATAGACATTACAGCATAACAGAAATCACAGTTCAAAACAGATACCAGGAGGAATGAGGGCCCTGCTCGCAAGCTTACAAACTATGAGGAAAAGGGGAGACACGAGAGGTGGATGGATGGATTAAAAAGTAATTCCTTTTTCACCAATAACTAAGCTTTCAGCAATCTATCCTCTCCACCCAATCATTATAATCCACCAAATCTATTGTTTCAGAGCATAAACAATACTATTTGATGCTTTTCTCCTATTTCCACCTTTACGATACTCCTATTCGTGCACCAGAACAAGAGCTCTCTTATCAAAAGGCTTTGTGTCAGTTTGTCATCAGCCTATGTGATAGAAATATATATATCATGTAGATCTCACTTGCATGTATACTCCTCTATAATCATATATACTCATATATCCACAGCTAATATGTACTCAGCTAGTTTATAATCAATTGTTCGATTTGACCACATGAGCTAGGCCAGATGGTTCCTCGGTACTTTCCAGACACCCGAAAAGCGGAACAGTACCAGATGTATTAAGTGCTGATGAGATGTCTCAACTTTGTCCTAGATGCAGAGAGCTACATTTTAATTGCTTAATCAGCATCCATGTGCGCACTAATCACAATATTTCATATATATTTAGATAACCAATAACAGAGGAGCTAGACAATATGGTAATTAACTAACCACCCCTAACCACCTCCCTTCTATATGCGATTATAAAACTATGTATGTACAATAAATCATCAGTATTCATCCATTGCTTTTCTGTCACAATGGTGTAGAGTCCATTCTTGATGAGCGCTCAAAATACTTAGTCTTATTGGGAACGGCCGCATCACACACAGGGATAGATTTATCCAAACCAAATTTCTATAACACCTACACGGCTGCATAACTACTTTTGGTAGATTTTTTTTCATTTCTAGGTTTAATCCAACCTTCAGGTAGAAAATACATTGACATCTAACAGACACATCTTCCAATATCTTAGTAGCAGCCATTGGTTCTACGCTGACGTGCTGAACTTTCTTCCTATGTCACTCTCTAATCTTACAGCTTAACAAGATGAGCACTAGTACCAAACCACAGACACACACCAATTACTCTCTTTCAAACTGCTGTCTAGAAGAGATAGTATACTGAGCAATATGGAATCATTACCTTGAAACCCAAGCAGAGCTACTTATCTTAAATTGCACAATGTCTTACAATTAATATTTGCAGCTCAATAGTTGGACATTTCTGTGTGTTTGAATCAGAACTCAGGTCAGTTATATGACAGAATTTGAAAAAATCCAGTTTACACATTCTGTGGCTTTTTTTTAGCATTTTCCTCATTTACTAACACAGAAAAATTACACTGAGGAAACTGGATATAAAAAAAAACAATTTTGGGCAAGGTAAGGTAAGATTTGGACATGCTATTGTGATTAAATAAGATCTAACTTCTCACTAAATACACTATATGGACAAATGTGTTGGGAAAACCTACAGTGGCATGTAAAAGTTTGGGCACCTCTGATCAAAATTACTGTTATTGTGAACAGTTAAGAAAGTTGAAGATGAAATGATTACTAAAAGAGCTAAAGATAAAGATGACACATTTCCTTTGTACTTTAGGTAAAAAAGATCTATATACAGTATATACTGACATTTTTTTTACATTTAAAAAATTAACAAAAGGAATGGAATGGGCTGATGCAAAAGTTTGACACCTTTGGAGATTTGTATGCTCAGAAATCTTTGACCAAGGTTTGAGACATTAATTAGCCTGTTAGGTTTATGGCTTGTTCGCTAGGATAATTAGGAAAGCCCAGGTGATGCAAATTTCCCAGCTTTTTTAAAACCCAGCCTCCTCTAACCTTGTGTGACAAAACAGCAGCTATGGGTTTTTTTTTTACACAGCTGCCTAGCACTCTGAAAAGGTAAATGGTGGAGGCCCACAAAGCTGGAGAAGATTATAAGAAGATAGTAACAGGGACAGTGGAGGTCAAGAAAAGTTCTGGAAGACCATGCTAAATTTCAGTGAGAGCTACTCGTAGAATTGCTACAGAGGCAAATCAGAATCTCTGCTTGACTGCAAAAGACCTTCAGAATGATTAAGCAGACTCTGGAGTTGTGGTACATTGTTCTACTGCTCAGAGACACCTGTACAAATATGGCCTTCATGGACTATTTATCAGAAGAAAACCTCTCCTAAGTCAGAAGTATGCAAAAGGATATCTAAACAAGTCTGCCACATTTTAGAAATAAGTCCTGTGGACCTATGAAGTTAAAATAGAACTCTTTAACCACAATGATCAAAGGTATGTGTGCAGAAAAAAAAAAGGGCACAGAACTTCAAGAGAAGAACATCTTGCCAATAGTGATGGGCGAACCCCCTTATGTTCGGGATCGGCTGGTTATTAATTTTATGTTTTCTTTTAAAGCCGCCCTGGACCCGAACTGTAACACGGGTTTTTCATGGAAACCCGTATTCGGGACCTTGTGACCGAACACTTTGTGTTTGGTACGGTCCCGAAAATTACAGTTTGGGTTCGCCCATCCCTACTTACCAACTATTAAGCATGGGGGGTGGATCAATCATGCTTTTGGGTTGTGTTGCAGCCAATGGCACAGAGAACATTTCACGGGTAGAGGCAAGAATAGATTCAATGAAATTTCAACAAATTCTTGCTGAAAACATAACACCATCTGTTAAAAAGCTGAAGTTGAAAAGAGGATGGCTTCTACAAATGAATAATGATTATAAAACACACATCAAAATCCACAAAAGACTACCTCACAAGGTGCAAACTGAAGGTTTTACAATGTTCTTCACAGTTCCCTGATCTGAACAACATTGAAAATCTGTGGCTAGACTTCAAAATAACAGTGCATGCAAGACGACCAAAGAATCTCACAGAAGTGAGAGAATTTTCCAATGAAGAATGGATCGAAATCTCTCAAACAAGAATTGAAAGACTCTTGGCAGGCTATAAAAAGCGTTTACAAGCTGCTATACTTAAAAAAAGGTGGTGGTACTATGTACTATTTATGCAGGGCGCGCAAGGCGCCAAAACTTTGGCCATTTTCCTTTTCATAATTTTTAAAATGTAAAAGATGAATATACAGTATATATTTTTTTTGTCTAAAATATGAAGGAAATGTGCCATTGTTAACTTTAGCCCTTTTATAGATATTTTGGTTTTTAACTTGATTAACTGCTTACAGTAACAATAATTTTGACCAGGGGGTGCTCAAACTTTTACATGCCACTGTACATATTAACACATCTCATTCTAAATCCATTGGCATTAATACAGAATTGGTTCCACTAAAACTGCTTCCACTCTTTTTGGAAGACTTTCTACAGGGTTTTGGAGTTTCTCTGTGGAAATAATTGTCCATTCATCCACAAGAGAATTTGGGACGTCAAACACTGGTGTTGGATGAGAGATCATGGTGCGCAATCTCTGTTATATTTCATTGCATGTTCAAAGGAGTGGAGGTCAGGTCTCTGAAGCAGTCAAGTTCTTCTACACTAAATTCAACCAACCATGGCTTTATAGACCTTGCTTTGTTCGGTGGGACACAATCATACTGGAATAGAAAAGGGCCTTCTCCAAACCTTGGTATGCTGAAGCAATAACATTTCCATTTACTGAAATCTGAAAATTAACCCTTCCACCACCAAAGTTTACAGTTGACACAATGTGGTCAGGTAGGTAACATTCTCATGGCATTCACCAAACCCAGACTTATCCATCAAATTGATATCAAAGCATGTGTCATCACTCCATGGAAGACATTTTCACTGCTCCAGTGTCTAGTTGCAACATGCAACTCTCATGCATCCCTCTCATGCATGGCACAGTGCGGAGCGGTGTTGGAAGAAAACACGCCTGCCAGAAGACTTCACTGCTTTCAAACAAGCTACATTTGACTTCAAATTAGCCCTCACCTCCGCTAAACAAACCTATTTCACTAACTTTGTATCTTCGCTATCCTACAACCCAAAACCACTATTCAGCACATTTACCTCCCTCCTCCGCCCACCACTACCACCTCCAACTCCCCTCATCTCCTCCGAGGACTTTGCCACCTACTTCAAAAACAAGATCGACCAAACAAGGCAAACCTATACTGTTCCATCACCCCAACCACTCCATATAGCAGACCTCTGCCCTTCCCTAATAACCTCCCTCTCCAACATCACTGAAGGAGAGCTTACTCGCCTCTTTTCCAAATCGCACCTCACCACCTGTGCATTTGACCCCATCCCCTCCCACCTGCTCCCCAACCTCACTAACATGCTCGTTCCAGCCCTAACCCATCTCTTCAACTTATCGCCTTCAAACATGCCACCATCACACCCATCCTCAAAAAAACTAACCTTGACCCAACTGCTATGCCCAGCTACCGCCCCATATCACTGCTCCCGTTTGCTTCAAAACTCCTTGAGCAGCATGTCCATGCTCAAATTTCCTCCCACCTCTCATCTAACTTTCTCCTTGACAACCTCCAATCTGGCTTCCGCCCCCACCACTCCACCGAAACTGCCCTGACAAAAATTACTAATGACTTGCACACAGCCAAAGCTAACAGACAGTTCTACATCCTCCTCCTTCTTGACCTGTCATCTGCATTCGACACAGTCGATCACTGCCTACTGCTACAAATTCTTTCTTCCCTTGGCATCAAAGACCTTGCCCTGTCCTGGATTGCCTCATACCTTTCCGACCGCAGATTTAGCGTTTCCCACTCCCACACCACCTCCTCATCCCGCATTCTCTCTGTTGGAGTCCCTCAAGGCTCTGTCCTAGGGCCCCTACTTTTTTCCATCTATACCCTTGGCCTAGGACAACTCATAAAGTCCCACGGCTTCCAGTACCACCTGTATGCGGATGACACTCAGATCTACCTCTCCGGCCCAGATGTCACCTTTCTGCTGTCCAGAATCCCGAAGTGTCTGTCAGCTATATCCTCCTTCTTCACCTCTCGCTTCCTAAAACTCAATGTAGACAAAACCAAACTCATCATCTTTCCCCATCTCACGTATCCCCCCTACCTGACCTATCTATTATGGTAAACGGCATCATGCTCTCTCCCGCACCTGAAATCCACTGCCTCGGGGTAACTCTCAACTCTGCCCTGTCCTTCAAACCGCACATCCAAACTCATGTCACCTCCTGTCGCCTCCAACTCAAAAATATTGCCAGAATCCGTTCCTTCCTCAGCCCACAATCTACCAAAACTGTTATGCATGCCCTCATCATCTCCCGCCTCGACTACTGCAACACCCTCCTCTGTGGCCTCCCTGCTAACTCTCTTGCACCACTCCAGTCTGTCCTCAACTCTGCTGCCCGGCTAATCCACCTCTCTCCTCGCTACTCCCCTGCTTCTCCCCTCTGCAAATCCCTCCCACTGGCTCCCAATTCCCCAACGAATCCAGTTCAAACTACTAACACTGATCTACAAAGCCATCCACAACCTGTCCCCTCCCTATATCTCTGAACTAATCTCCCAATATCTTCCCTCACGTAATCTCCGATCCTCCCAAGACCTCCTACTCTCCTCCACACTTATTCGTTCGTCACACAACCGCCTCCAAGATTTCTCCTGAATATCCCCCATCCTCTGGAATTCCATGCCTCAACACATCCGACTATCGACCACCCTCGAACCCTTCAGACGGAACCTGAAAACCCATCTCTTCAAGAAAGTCTACAGCCTGCAATAACCATTCTGCCGCCTCGCCGCCACCTCGCTATCGCCAGAGCCGCTGCCTCGCCCCTACCTTCTGCCTCTTCCCCACTATCCCATAGAATGAAAGTCCGCAAGGACAGGGTCCTCTCCCCTCTGTACCAGTCTGTCACTGTAAATTTGTTTACTGTAAACGATATCTATAACTCTGTATGTAACCCCTTTCTCATGTACAGCACCATGGAATTAATGGTGCTATATAAATAAATAATAATAATAACAACATGCTTTACACTACTTTATCTGATGTTTTGCATTGTGCTGGTTATGTAAGGCGTACATGTCGATGCCTGGCCATGGAAACCTATAACATGAAGCTCCCAGCAGTGTTTTTGATGAGTTTAATGCCAGAGGAAGTTTTGAACTCAGATCATTGGTGGCTTTTATCCACTCGTTGACCCCACTTTGTAACAATACATGCTTTGCTACTTTGTGGCCGAGTTACTGTGATTCCTAACAGTTTTCATTTTTCGATAATATCACTCACAGTTGATTGTGGCACATTAGTAAAGGAAAAAGAAATTTTACAAACTGCCTTATTTCAATGGTGGCAATGATGGTATCAAGCTCAAAGTTGGTGAGCTCTTTAGAACGACCCATTAACAAACAATAGAAAAGAAAGCCCGAATAGCGAGGGGCAGCATATTATACACCTGTGGCAATGAGGCCAAATGAAAAACATGAATTCAATGATTAGGAGATGTGTTCTGATAGTTTTGTCCCTATTATCAGCGATTGCAACTGCATGATGAAGGTAAAGATCTGTTGCGTCAGCTACAGCACCATTTTGTAGCCCCAATTTGCTAAACTAACATCCTTCTGATGCTTAACGTCAGTGACATATGGTTTAATTTTTAGCTTTTTAAGCATATACACTATCTATATTGTGATACACTCTTGTATATTTATATCCATGAAACACAAGAAAAATAAACAAGAGAAGATGAAGATCTCATTATAGCATCTGAAATTTCTTTTCTAATACTCAAAAGAAAACTCCATCAAAATAACATGCTTTGTCAATGTGATAATACTTTAGCTTATACAGATTGATCACACATTGTCTACAGACAGGCAGGTATCAGCGTACAGTATACTACAGCAGATCTATTCTAGGCTTTGGACACTTCAGTAGACATGTCAGAAAACATTTCTTTGCATTGTGACACTCACGATATGTAATGATAATTGATGGGTAAATTCCTACTGGGGATGTGCACATCTTATTATAGTCATTCTTTTCCATGAGAATCATTTTTCATCTCTGTTTTTATGGCTTAATTTAAGTTTTATTACCTTTTAAATTGTGAGAAGCTTATTATCTGGTCATTTTGTATGACTTTAGAGCTACTTTTATAATTAGACTTGCTTTGGGGTATGGAGTAGTCCGTGGGACATCAACTAATGCTAAGTATAAGGATAACATTCAAGGTTTTGTTAGCTTCTTTTATAAATCATGTTCTCATTATTGAAAAACACCATGATTCTTGGCAGAATGAAAGGCCACGTAATGTAAATGTATTACAGAGTTGTAGGCACTCAATGTGCCTCTGTACATTTCATCCTTATGGCGCCATAATTTAAAGAAATTCTACCCTGGAAAAAATGTTTCTAAGAGAGAACACTTCCTTCTGTGGCATCCTGGAAAGCTTTAGGAGCTCTGCCCCAATCAAGTTTGGTGTCCATACCATATCAAAATGTTTTTTTTTTATAGACTATAACACTACTAAATCTTTTAGGGGTCAAAATGCTACAAACTAACCTCTTGGCATGTTTGCACTAACCTCTAGAAAAATGTTGCCAAATCATTAAGCTCAAAATACTCCAGTCCTTAGGAGATAATAGTAGTTAATTTGCACAATGGATAAAGTTTAATTGGCAAGCTGGATTTCTTTTTAGAGACGCACTCACAAAGATTTCCCATGACTACTGCAGGCTATAAGAAAAATAATCTTTTATATGTTTAGCATTTATGCAGAATGAAAATATCTTTAAAGGTCATAAACAAACTATAACGATGAAACGTATATCTATATATGCAAACATCTGGATGCTGAGCACAACAAACTAAGCCAGAGAATTTTTTCACAACAGCTTTCTCAATAACCTTCTTCAAAATTATAGCTAGGGTTTAAAATGTACAATTGCTTAATCCCTTCATGACCCAGCCTATTTTGACCTTAAAGACCTTGCCGTTTTTTGCAATTCTGACCAGTGTCCCTTTATGAGGTAATAACTCAGGAACGCTTCAATGGATCCTAGCGGTTCTGAGATTGTTTTTTCGTGACATATTGGGCTTCATGTTAGTGGTAAATTTAGGTCAATAAATTCTGCGTTTATTTGTGATAAAAACGGAAATTTGGCGAAAATTTTGAAAATTTCGCAATTTTCACATTTTTAATTTTTATTCTGTTAAACCAGAGAGATATGTGACACAAAATAGTTAATAAATAACATTTCCCACATGTTTACTTTACATCAGCACAATTTTGGAAACAACATTTTTTTTTGTTAGGAAGTTATAAGGGTTAAAATTTGACCAGCGATTTCTCATTTTTACAACGAAATTTACAAAACCATTTTTTTTAGGGACCACCTCACATTTGAAGTCAGTTTGAGGGGTCTATATGGCTGAAAATACCCAAAAGTGACACCATTCTAAAAACTGCACCCCTCAAGGTGCACAAAACCACATTCAAGAAGTTTATTAACCCTTCAGGTGCTTCACAGCAGCAGAAGCAACATGGAAGGAAAAAATGAACATTTAACTTTTTAGTCACAAAAATTATCTTTTAGCAACAATTTTTTTATTTTCCCAATGGTAAAAGGAGAAACTGAACCACGAAAGTTGTTGTCCAATTTGTCCTGAGTACGCTGATACCTCATATGTGGGGGTAAACCACTGTTTGGGCGCACGGCAGGGCTTGGAAGGGAAGGAGCGCCATTTGACTTTTTGAATCAAAAATTGGCTCCACTCTTTAGCGGACACCATGTCACGTTTGGAGAGCCCCCGTGTGCCTAAAAATTGGAGCTCCCCCACAAGTGACCCCATTTTGGAAACTAGACGCCCCAAGGAACTTATCTAGATGCATAGTGAGCACTTTGAACCCCCAGGTGCTTCACAAATTGATCCGTAAAAATGAAAAAGTACTTTTTTTTCACAAAAAAATTCTTTTTGCCTCAATTTTTTCATTTTCACATGGGCAACAGGATAAAATGGATCCTAAAATGTGTTGGGCAATTTCTCCTGAGTACACCAATACCTCACATGTGGGGGTAAACCACTGTTTGGGCACATGGTAAGGCTCGGAAGGGAAGGAGCGCCATTTGACTTTTTGAATGAAAAATTATTTCCATCGTTAGCGGACACCATGTCGCGTTTGGATAGCTCCTGTGTGCCTAAACATTGGCGCTCCCCCACAAGTGACCCCATTTTGGAAACTAGACCCCCCAAGGAACTTATTTAGATGCCTAGTGAGCACTTTAAACCCTCAGGTGCTTCACAAATTGATCTGTAAAAATGAAAAAGTACTTTTTTTCACAAAAAAATTCTTTTCGCCTCAATTTTTTCATTTTCACATGGGCAGTAGGATAAAATGGATCATAAAATTTGTTGGGCAATTTCTCCCGAGTACGCCGATACCTCATATGTGGGGGTAAACCACTGTTTGGGCACTCGGCAGGGCTCGGAAGGGAAGGCGCGCCATTTGACTTTTTGAATGGAAAATTAGCTCCAATTGTTAGCGGACACCATGTCGCATTTGGAGAGCCCCTGTGTGCCTAAACATTGGAGCAACCCCACAAGTGACCCCATTTTGGAAACTAGACCCCCCAAGGAACTTATCTATATACATATTGAGCACTTTAAACCCCCAGGTGCTTCACAGAAGTTTATAACGCAGAGCCATGAAAATAAAAAATAATTTTTCTTTCCTCAAAAATGATTTTTTAGCCTGGAATTTCCTATTTTGCCAAGGATAATAGGAGAAATTGGACCCCAAATATTGTTGTCCAGTTTGTCCTGAGTACGCTGATACCCCATATGTGGGGGTAAACCACTGTTTGGGCGCACGGCAGGGCTCGGAAGGGAAGGCACGCCATTTGGCTTTTTAAATGGAAAATTAGCTCCAATCATTAGCGGACACCATGTCACGTTTGGAGAGCCCCTGTGTGCCTAAACATTGGAGATCCCCCAGAAATGACACCATTTTGGAAACTAGACCCCCAAAGGAACTAATCTAGATGTGTGGTGAGGACTTTGAACCCCCAAGTGCTTCACAGAAGTTTATAACGCAGAGCCATGAAAATAAAAAAAAAAAAATATTTTCTCAAAAATGATCTTTTAGCCTGCAATTTTTTATTTTCCCAAGGGTAACAGGAGAAATTTGACCCCAAAAGTTGTTGTCCAGTTTCTCCTGAGTACGCTGATACCCCATATGTGGGGGTAAACCACTGTTTGGGCACATGCCGAGGCTCGGAAGTGAAGTAGTGACGTTTTGAAATGCAGACTTTGATGGAATGCTCTGTGGGCGTCACGTTGCGTTTGCAGAGCCCCTGATGTGGCTTAACAGTAGAAACCCCCCACAAGTGACCCCATTTTGGAAACTAGACCCCGAAAGGAACTTATCTAGATGTGTGGTGAGCACTTTGAACCCCCAAGCGCTTCATAGAAGTTTATAATGCAGAGCCGTGAAAATAATAAATACGTTTTCTTTCCTCAAAAATAATTATTTAGCCCAGAATTTTTTATTTTCCCAAGGGTTACAGGAGAAATTGGACCCGAAAAGTTGTTGTCCAGTTTCTCCTGAGTACGCTGATACCCCATGAGTGGGGGTAAACCACTGTTTGGGCACACGTCGGGGCTCAGAAGGGAAGTAGTGACTTTTGAAATGCAGACTTTGATGGAATGGTCTGCGGATGTCACGTTGCGTTTGCAGAGCCCCTGATGTGCCTAAACAGTAGAAACCCCCACAAGTGACCCCATTTTAGAAACTAGACCCCCCAAGGAACTTATCTAGATATGTGGTGAGCACTTTGAATCCCCAAGTGCTTCACAGACGTTTACAACGCAGAGCCGTGAAAATAAAAAATCATTTTCCTTTCCTCAAAAATTATGTTTTAGCAAGCATTTTTTTAGATTCACAAGGGTAACAGGAGAAATTGGACCCCAGTAATTGTTGCGCAGTTTATCCTGAGTATGCTGGTACCCCATATGTGGGGGTAAACCACTGTTTGGGCACACGTCAGGGCTCGGAAGTGAGGGAGCACCATTTGACTTTTTGAATACGAGATTGGCTGGAATCAATGGTGGCGCCATGTTGCGTTTGGAGACCCCTGATGTGCCTAAACAGTGGAAACCCCTCAATTCTAACTCCAACACACCCCTAACCCTTATCCCAACTGTAGCCACAACCCTAATTCCAACCCTAACCGCAACACACCCCTAACCACAACCCTAATTCGAACCCTAACCCTAAGGCTATGTGCCCACGTTGCGGATTCGTGTGAGATATTTCCGCACCATTTTTGAAAAATCCGCGGGTAAAAGGCACTGCGTTTTACCTGCGGATTTTCCGCGGATTTCCAGTGTTTTTTGTGCGGATTTCACCTGCGGATTCCTATTGAGGAACAGGTGTAAAACGCTGCGGAATCCGCACAAAGAATTGACATGCTGCGGAAAATACAACGCAGCGTTTCCGCGCGGTATTTTCCGCACCATGGGCACAGCGGATTTGGTTTTTCATATGTTTACATGGTACTGTAAACCTGATGGAACACTGCTGCGAATCCGCAGCGGCCAATCCACTGCGGATCCGCAGCCAAATCCGCACCGTGTGTACATAGCCTAATTCTAAAGGTATGTGCACACGCTGCGGAAAACGCTGCGGATCCGCAGCAGTTTCCCATGAGTTTACAGTTCAATGTAAACCTACGGGAAACAAAAATCGCTGTACACATGCTGCGGAAAAACTGCACGGAAACGCAGCGGTTTACATTCCGCAGCATGTCACTTCTTTGTGCTGATTCCGCAGCGGTTTTACAACTGCTCCAATAGAAAATCGCAGTTGTAAAACCGCAGTGAAATGCGCAGAAAAAAACGCGGTAAATCCGCCATAAATCCGCAGCGGTTGAGCACTGCGGATTTATCAAATCCGCAGCGGAAAAATCCGCAGAGGACCAGAATACGTGTGCACATACCGAAACCCTAACCCTAGCCCTAACCCTAACCCTAGCCCTAACCCTACCCCTAACCCTAACCTTACCCCTACCCCTAACCCTAACCCTACCCCTAACCCTAACCCTACCCCTAGCCCTAACCCTACCCCTAGCCCTAACCCTACCCCTAACCCTAACCCTAACCCTATTCTAACATTAGTGGAAAAAAAAATTTCTTTATTTTTTTATTGTCCCTACCTATGGGGGTGACAAAGGGGGGGGTCATTTATTATTTTTTTATTTTGATCACTGAGATATAATCTATCTCAGTGATCAAAATGCACTTTGGAACGAATCTGCCGGCCGGCAGATTCGGCGGGCGCACTGCGCATGCGCCCGCCATTTTGGAAGATGGCGGCGCCCAGGGAGAAGACGGACGGGACCCCGGCTGGATCGGTAAGTATGATGGGGTGGGGGGAGACAACGGGGGGGGGGAATCGGAGCGCGGGAGGGGTGGAACGGAGCACGGGGGGCGTGGAACGGAGCACGGGGGGCTGGAATGGAGCACGGGGGGGGGTGGAACGGAGCACCGGGGGGGGGGGTGGATCGGAGTGCAGGGGGGGTGATTGGAGCACGGGGGGGTGAATAGAGCACGGGGGGAGCGGACAAGAGCACGGGGGGGAGCGGAGCCCTGTACTGAGGGAAGCCGGAGCAGTGTACCGGCCAGATCGGGGGGCTGGGGGGGCGATCGGTGGGGTGGGGTGGGGGCACATTAGTATTTCCAGCCGTGGCCGATGATATTGCAGCATCGGCCATGGCTGGATTGTAATATTTCACCCGTTATAATAGGTGAAATATTACAAATCGCTCTGATTGGCAGTTTCACTTTCAACAGCCAATCAGAGCGATCGTAGCCACAAGGGGGTGAAGCCACCCCCCCTGGGCTAAACTACCACTCCCCCTGTCCCTGCAGATCGGGTGAAATGGGAGTTAACCCTTTCACCCGATCTGCAGGGACGCGATCTTTCCATGACGCCACATAGGCGTCATGGGTCGGATTGGCACCGACTTTCATGACGCCTACGTGGCGTCATGGGTCGGGAAGGGGTTAATTTATTTCAGTTCTTCAATACAAAAAGTGAAACTCATATATTATATAGAGTCATTACAAACAGAGTGATATATTTCAAGTGTTAATTTCTGTTAATGTTGATGATTATGGCTTACAGCCAATGAAAACCCAAAAAGTCATTATTTCAGTAAATTAGAATAATTAACAAAAATCATCTGCAAAGGCTTCCTAAGCATTTAAAAAGGTCCCTTAGTCTGTTTTAGTAGGCTCCACAATCATGGGGAAGACTGATGACTTGACAGATGTCCAGAAGGCATTGATACACTCCACAAGGAGGGTGAGCCACAAAAGGTCATTGCTAAAGAAGCTGGCTGTTCACAGAGTGCTGTATCCAAGCATATTAGTGGAAAGTTGAGTGGAAGGAAAAAGTGTGGTAGAAAAAGGTACACAAGCAAGTGTAGTCATTGCTTCAAGAGCCACCACACACAGACGTATCCAGGACATGGGCTACAAGTGTTGCATTCCTTGTTTCAAGCCACTCAGGACCAATAGACAATGCCAGAATTGTCTTACCTGAGCTAAGGAGAAAAAGGACTGGACTGTTGCTAAGTGATCCAAGGTGTTGTTTTCCGATGAAAGTCAATTTTGCATTTCATTTGGAAAATCAAGGTCCCAGAGTCTGGAGGAAGAGTGCAGAGGCCACAATCCAAGCTGTTTAAGGTCTACTGTGAAGTTTCCATATGGTTTGGGGAGCCATGTCATCTGCTGGTGTAGGTGCACTGAGTTTTATGAAGACCAAAGTTAGCGCAGCTGTCTACCAGGAAATTTCAGAGCACTTAATGCTTCCCTCTGCCGACAAGCTTTTTGGAGATGGAAATTTCATTCTCCAGCAGGACTTGGCACCTGTCCATACTGCCAAAAGTACCAACACCTGGTTCAAAAACAACAGTATCACTGTGCTTGATTGGCCAGCAAACTCACCTGACCTTAACCCCATAGACAATCTATGGGGTAATGTCAAGAGGAAGATGAGAGACACCAGAGCCAACAATGCAGATGAGCTGAAGGCTGATTTCAAAGCAACCTGGGCTTCAATAACACCACAGGCTGATCACCTCCATGCCACGCCGCATTGATGCAAAAAGGTCCCCGACCAAGTACTGAGTTTATTTACTGAACATACTGTACATTTCAGTAGGTCATCATTTTGGGCTTTAAAAGAATTTTTCAAGCTGGTGTTATAACGTTATCTAATTTACCGGGATAATGACTTTTGGGTTTTCAATGGCTGTAAGCCATAATCATCAACATTAAGAAAAATAAACACTTAAAATAGATCACTCTATTTGTAATGACTCTATATATGAGTTTTACTTTTTGTATTGAAAAACTGAAATGAATTAACGTTTTGACGATATTCCTATTCTGTGATTAGCACCTGTATATGGTGAATTAATTCAAAGTGCAAGCTACCTGTACAAAGGGCCTGATTCATCAAAGCTTGCATGCAAATATTCTGGTATGAAAAGCTTTGAATCATCACATAATTTTGTCGTAACACGAGTCTGCGTTGAAATTTTACAACTTTTGGGGTTCCGACGTCATATTCGAGCAGCTTTGTTTATTATACACCAATCTTACTCCATCAGGGACTGGAATAGGATTTGTGGCAAGGTGCAAACACGTGTATGCCACTTGTCTGACACTCCTAATTTATGAGGAGGTGTGTGCACCTCTCCATGAATCAGGAGCGTATGACTTCAGTACATTTCCTCATCCAAACGGGTATGAGCAACAAATTGCAGGTAGAGATGAGCAGATCAGTCTGCAGAGGATCGAGTTTAAGTCAAGTTTCTTGAAATTTGCAGTTTCACTCGAATTTGAACATTTAGAGATTCGATTCACAGTTTGTAAAGTCTTGGCCGGCAACATTTCCCACACTGTTGAAGCATCAGAGAGCAGGTTAACGTCATTTTGCATTGTCGCGTGGACCTTACCATAATGCCCTGCAGCTATGACATTTTACAGATTATCATATTTTGTACAGTGGTGGTCAGTACCTGGGCCATCACAGATCAGTGTACTCTAGTGGAGCAGAGTTTGTAGTTCAGAGTCATTTTCCATCTCCAAAGTCACTGGGAAGTCCCTCCTGTAGAGTGTAAACTCTTATAATCAGCTGTGTCGTCTGTCTCATGCGTATAAAGTATATGTTTTTATGGTGAGTGGGGTGCTCTCTCTCTAGCTTGGAGAGTGTAAGCTCTTATGGTCACCACGCTCTCTCTTACACCTACAAAGTGTAAGCTCTTATGGTCAGCAGAGTTCTCTCTCTCCTCTCCCCAATGAGCAATTACAAGCTTTCCAGCACTGATATTTGGGCAAATTTAGTTGGTACGAAAAAATTAGGCGTAGTTGGCGAATTCAAATTTGAAAACATTAGCTAATCTTTAGTTGTAGGACATTGCAGATTTGTAATCTTCATCAAACACATGACCCGTTAGACCCCTCACAATCTTTATAAAACCCATCACACATGCCCCACCAAACACTCATAACCATGACCCTACTGGGCCTCAAACACATGGCAAATCTGAAGCCTTGCAATAGCACACAAATTCCCTTCTATTCCATATTAACAAGTCATATACACTCTATTTGTCAATGCATGGCACTAGGGTTGAGCGACTTTTCTTTTTATAGGATCGGGTCGGGTTTCACGAAACCCGACTTTTTCAAAAGTCGGGTCGAGTGAAATCGGCCGATCCTATTGAAAAGTGCATTGGGTTTCTAATGGTTCCCAGGGTCTGAAGGAGAGGAAACTCTCCTTCAGGCCCTGGGATCCATATTTAAGTGTAAAATAAAGAATCAAAATAAAAAAATATTGATATACTTACCCTCGGACACGCCCTGGTTCTCACCGGCAGCCTTCCTTCCTAAGAATGAGCGCCTGAAGGACCTTCGATGACGTCGCGGCTTGTGATTGGTTGTGTGAGCGGTCACATGGGCGTCACGCGACCAATCACAAGCCGCGACGTCATATAAGGTCCTTCAGGCGCTGATTTTTAGGAAGGAAGGCTGCGGGTTAGAACCAGGGCGCGTCCGGAGGTGAGTATATACCTATTAGGAATATACTCACCCTCAGACGCGCCCTCGGACGCTTCCTTCCTAAGAATTAGCGCCTAAAGGACCTTAGATGATGTCGCGGCTTGTGATTGGTCGTGTGACCGCCCATGTGACGGCTCACACGACCAATCACAAGCCGCGACGTCATCGAAGGCCCTTGAGGCGCTCATTCTTAGGAAGGAAGGCTGCCGGTGAGAACCAGGGCGCGTCCGAGGGTGAGTATATCAATATTTTTTTATTTTTATTCTTTATTTTACACTTAAATATGAATTCCGATACCGATTCCCGATATCTTAAACATATCGGAACTCGGTATCGGAATTCCTATTCCAGATCAGAAGATCGCCGACCTCATGGCCGACCCCACACAGGGGTCGGGTCGGGTTTCATGAAACCCGACTTTGACAAAAGTCGGCGACTTCTGAATCTGGCCGACCCGTTTCGCTCAACCCTACATGGCACCTTTAGGGTATGTGCACACATATTCAGGAGGACTGCGGATTTTTCTGCAGCAGATTTGGAAAAACCGCAGTGCAAAACCACTGCAGTTTTTCCTGCGGATTTATTGCGGTTTCTACTGCGGATTCCGCTGCGATTTTACGCCTGCAGTTTTCTATTGGAGCAGGTGTAAAACCGCAGCGGAATCCGCACAAAGAATTGACATGCTGCGGAAAGTAAACCTTTGTGTTTCCGCACGTTTTTTTCCACAGCATGTGCACTGCGGATTTCATTTCCCATAGGTTAACATGATAATGTAAACTCATGGGAAACCGCTGCGGATCCGCAGCAAAATATGCAGCGTGTGCACATACCCTTAAACTTAAAAAGTAAAGCAGCAAACACCACTCCAAAAATCAATAGCAAATACAGCCTAAATATAGGGACTATTCATTATTATTACATGAATTGTCTAAAATCCTGAACCCCATCTAACAGATATTGTTCTGGCACATTGGGTGGGGTAGAGGTGGCTTTAGATCAAAACCTATTTCTGTACCATTTAATTAGCTTTATAGACTCTATGTACAATATTCTAGAGCAATGTAGAAAGGTTTATGATTTTTTCATTGTCTGTATTATTCTTTTTGTCTTTTAGCACGGCTGGCCACCTCCCTTGCTTGGCATCATGTCAATGTGGGACACGTAGAAAATGAAGGCTTGTCAAACTTTATTGTAGTAACATTTGCCTAGTATAGATGATGCGATGAGGCAAGAGAGAATCCAAAGTATGCTAAAGCAATGACTCATGTTAAGGCTTTCAAAGGCGTAAATCTGTGTTGGCAATCACACTACAAATCCTGACATTCCCTGCTCAATGAAGACTCATTAAGGAATGAGAAGTTTTACATTACTTGAAGAATTTCATGATGCTCATTCTACAAAAAGTACAACGAAGAACACTATAAAATCCTTAACACTATGGAAGGAGTTGAAAGCTGCATATAGCTGCAACTCAGGCCCAATGTAATAAAAATATAGAAAGAAATAAAATAATAGACATCAAAATGTACTGTAACGTCAAGGAAAATTGTACACAATAAGCAATAGATGCTTGTTCTTTAGCTCCACCATGTCTGTGTGCTTTTGATGACCTCACGCCAGTCTAATGCTTTTCTCACAGACAATCAATGGTAATAGAATTGTTGGCTATGAAACATTACACTGTGATCAGATAAATGCAGAGCGCAGCGCTGAGCTGTCCGCAGAGAGCTCTAACTTGACAAACACCAACCTCTGACAACGTGACAAATCAGACTTCTTCCTTATACACTCAGAGGGGATTTACCTGGGGACACCGACCTGTTCCCGGCTCCTGGTTGCCTCAACACTACCTGCTTATTACCAAATGATATTTTCCATCCTAAGGCTGAAATTTTCACAACTCACTCATATTTCCTTAACACCGTAACCAAGTAAGATCCACTAATCTTTTTATTTTTATCACTTTGTCATTTAGTTCCAGACATAGTATAAGTCAGTCTGGACTGTGCTGGTGCAGGGCCGCTGTGTTATTGTGGCCATGTAACTAGATTAGCTTTTTCTCTTCTATGGATGAAATAGGAGTATGTTCCAAGAACTGCATCCAGGATACAACAAGAGAAAGTCATTATCTTAGGTTAAAGGGAAAGTGTCACTAGGTATGGCCGATAAGAGATACTGCCATCACCTTTCAGGGCTGATATACAGAATTCTATAATGCTTTATATCTACCCCCAACCGGACCTCCAAGAGAAGAAAAATAACTTATTATTCTCGCCTGCTAGGTGGTCCGGTCCGATGAGCGTCGCTCTTCTAGGTCCGGCGCCTCCCTTCTTCTTGCGATGCCGCCCTCCTGCTTGCTTCGTGTGGATGACGCATCTCCTCGGCACCATGCTCCTGCACAGGGGTCATTCTCTGCCCTGTTGAGGGCAGAGCAAAGTACTGCAGTGCGCAGGTGCCGGGAAAGTTAAAAAAGCACCAGCGCATGCGCACTGCAGTACTTTTCTCTGCCCTCAACAGGGCACAGAAGTACGCCTGCGCAGGAGTGCTATGCCGAGGAGACAGGGTGGATGATGAAGGGATGTGTCATCCACATAAAGCAAGCAGGAGGACAGTGATCATAAGCAGATGGGAAGCACCGGACCAAGACCAGCAACGCCCATCGGATCAGACCGCCCCACAGGTGAGTATAATAAAAGTTATTTTTCTTCTCTTGCAGGTTGGGGTGGGGCAGATATACAGCATTATAGAAAGCTGTATATCAGCCCTGAAAGGTGATGGCCATATCTCTTTATCGGCCAAACCTGCTGACAGGTTCACTTTAACCTAAGATAATGACTTTTTAACCTATGTGATTTCCTCATGGTCATAATCTCTCTGCAGAATGAGCACATAAACTCAATGGAATAGAGGCTACAGTCAACTGGTGCTTATTACCTTGAAACAGATGACAAAATAAGGAGAATCCAACAACCTAAGTTGACCATATGTATACAAACATCTGATGGCCAAAAAGCCCAAATTTGCATATTTTCGAATGGCAGATATCAATGGAAATGTAAATATTTTGTGTTGAGTTTTTTGGTCATTGTTAGATGCTGTAGTTGGAAAGCTATCGAATGACAGATCTGCATCTGACAAAGGAAGTTCAGACCTGACCACACAACAAAGCAGAGATCCATCAAGACTTTGTCCTTTGAATATATGGCCTAGTAGTTAAAAACAACTCTCTCAGACCAATTATGCATGGAAAATCGTATAGAAAATCTATAGCCAGCATAACTGAGACTGTCCGATGAGGGTCTCATAGTCCCTGCAGACACTAGATTGCAAGTGTCTCCTTCCAAAATAGTTGGGATCCTCCACAAAATGTATCATATATATTGCTAACTTTGCAATATAGTTCTGAAAATCCACATTCATAGAATATGAATAAAGTGGTTTCTTATTTTCACATGCATAAGGCAGGAAGACATCCAGAGAACAGCATAGGACATGAGGGAACTAATATAACGCAGCTTCTTCTACAGAATATGAAGTGGTGCAGAGTATTTCAGAACAGCAGAAAACTAATATTATGTAACTGTCCATTAAGAATAAAGAACATCCTAAAAGCTCATTTATCATCCATATGTGTTATATACACAGGTTATTTTCCTTTCCCCTGCAGAATATAGGCCAATGCTTAACATCAAATAAAGTATGTGGCGTACTATTTCCTGTCTTCTACACTCCTAGTCTTACAAAAGCAGTAAAAAATGGTGGTTCACACAGATTGCTTCCCCAAACCTAGGTACGTGCCTCCTTATTTGTTGGATACTGTTGTTTTCTAAATGAAAATACTTTTTGTGTATTGGAAGCCTGTTCTGGGGTCTGTTTTTGTTTAGGGGGCTTGGTCTCGTGTGACCATACTGACACTCCTCACCTCAATGAGTTTCATTTAGTTCAGGACTGTGTCTGCTTTTTTACCAGCTATGGACACCATCTTTTTATTATTGTAAAGCATCATAGTGGGATAAAAGTACACACCCAATGAGCTGAGGTAAATTACCTGCCCAGTTGAACAACAAAACAATTGGCACCAGCAATTTCAACACCTATATCTCCGCAAAGTATTGGGAGGAAAAATGATGCACATTCCTACTACTATGTGCAGGAACATATAATGTATACAGCAAAAAATTCTCTGTAAATTCTGCGTTCATCTGTAGAAGATACCAGGGTGGTCTGGGCTGGAGAGAGACAATGAAGAAAGACAGCATCGACAATCAGAAAATACGTCACCTGTGAGGAACGGGAGCTGTCCTGATTTTTATTCCACAAAAAGCCTCTATGAAGCGCAAGGCTATTTAATAACTGGATGTCTGCATTTGCCTTTGTGAAGAGGATCAGTCCCTACACAGTCTGGTCCTCTTTGTGATAATTGAGCATGTGTGTAGTGACACAGTGCCATGACAAGGTGGATGACAATACCCAGCTTTCACTGCAAGCAGAAAAAGGTGGTCATATCCAGAGACATGGAGGGGTAAGGTGGGGATGGGAAAGTGAAGGGGCAAGTTTGAGGAACATCTAAGGGTCTACAATCCAATTAATCCACCAGTGCATGTAATGTAACATGTAATGATAGAATTCCAGAGCGTTCAACCCTCCCGAAAAATATCTGTAATTGTAAACTCTGTCAGAAGCGGTCATCTCCAAAAGGCTACTTCACATAGACTTGGCTCAAGACACTTCAACTGGGAGGAACCCTGAGCGTCACTTATAAACCCCTATACAGGAGTCTGGATTACGTGGTCCTCTGGGTTGAGTACATGGAGTGGGTGCTGGCTGGAGGAGTAAGCCAGAAGCAAAGGAAAGCCAAACTAGCTGAGTCAATAACAGAAGAGAGAGAACCACAGACAGAAATAGAAGACAAAACCATAGTGAGGGTTAATAAAGGGTCAGATTCCAGGTGGTCAGGGTTAGGAGGGAATCACAATAATTAAGTCAAGGTTACAAATCGGATCATAAGATCAGAGTAACAGTAATATTTGACATCATCATCACATGAGAAAAATCTACTTTTTGATACACTTTTGACTTCCCAATGCTGTAGTTAGCCGTTTATATGTTTTGGTTGGGTAACATCTGAGAGCCGGCAAGACTATTTGTAAGTATTCGAGTATATTCTTAGTGGCTATGGATTCCCTGTCTGAGCAGAATGAACGATGTTGGCCATGCTTCTCTCTTTTCAATTAACCTCTTCTCTATTTAATGCTATGCATTTTTCTCTGCTGATATTAAAGTTATGCAGCTCATTACCTATGCAGACATTTTCCTTTCATGCAGAGCACCAGTATATGGTACAAATTAAGGACAGACCATTGTTAATGAATTGTACATGGATTATGCATCTTTATCTGCCAGAGCATAGTTATGGTTTATAGAGAAATTTCCTCCTGGGATATTGATGATAGATCCATGAGTTAATGGTAGGATACAGGTCACTCTCATCCATGTACAATATAAAAACTAGTACAGTGGAAAAATAATGTTGTTACAAGCAGTGAAGCATTAAGTCATCTGTACCTTGTTTATTTGTTTGATTTTTTTTCATAAATTGCACTAGAGCAAATAACTAGAATCTGTTTGCCAGGATAAGAACAATGTTATTTTCTTTACTAAGTTTCATAAATTTCCCCAGTGGTTCCTCAATGAGTTATGGAGTTGCAAAAATGATTTATAATCATTGGCTCATGATGATGCATAAAGAATATTGTTTTAGATATTGAATTAGGATATAAATGTTGCAAAGTAGATATGATGAGATCCTCATAATATAAAAAATATATAATTATATTAATAATATAAATTGATAGCGATAGACATGTATTATATATCTTATACATCATAAAGATATAATCATGCCTACATGTCTATTGCGAAACATTTGTGTCCTAATCTTAAAAAAGTAAAAAAATATAACTATATATTTATATATATATATATATATATATATATACACACACACACAAACACAATTATATATATATTCACATATACAATTACATATGCTCCTTAAGATGTCAGTGCCCTGACTGCTTACATGATGACTAGTGATGAGCGAATATACTCGGTACTCGAGATTTCCCGAGCACGCTCGGGTGTCCTCCGAGTACTTGTAAGTTATCCGAGATTTAGTTTTCATTGCCGCAGCTGAACGATTTACATCTCTTAGCCAGCTTGATTACATGTGGGGATTCCCTAGCAACCAGGCAACCCCCACATGTACTTATGCTGGCTAACAGATGTAAATCATTCAGCTGCGGCGCAGAAAACTAAATCTCCGAGTACTTACAAATACTCGGAGGACACCCGAGCGTGCTCGGGAAATCTCGAGTACAGAGTATACTCGCTTATCGCTAATGATGACCATCACTTAATGATCATTGACGGACTGACCTCTAGGACCACCAATCCTTAGATTTAAGTGATTTAGCACTACTGTGTATCCCCCTCCAATGCCAACTTCATTATTTTCATAAACAGGGAGAGTTACAGAGATTGGATCCCCCCTAATTTAAATCGATATGCCACCTCTTTTGGGAAAATCCTTTTTAATTTAGAATGTTCTTATTGGGTACTTGAAAATGGGTTTTAAAAAACTGACATCCCCTTTAAAAATGACTTAAAGAGAACCTGTTAACAGGCCAGAAATGTTCAGTTTTTTAAATATTTTTTTTTAATTGGGCCTTTTAATTCAGAGCTAATTTTTAAGGTTTCTACTGACCAGCTAGACTAGTGGGCCTGTGTTCTTAGAAGAAAAATGGGAGAAACGTGCTGCAATATCTCTCTGGTGGTCGCTTGTCTGCTGAGAACAAAAGATCTGGCAGTTGAATTCCAGGGTTAAGCCCCATACACATTACACTAACGTTGGCCATACCAGTCGATATCAGCAGGTTTAGCAGACAGTCTATTGTCTATGGGGGCCCACATAGATAATTGTCGAGAACAAGGATATAAAGATCCAGCATTTCCGATTTGGGGCTGCCAATCCTTTTGGTCTCCCAGAGATGGGTTGCCACCAGAGGTGTCTGATAGTGGATCTCTGATAGAAAATATAAGAGCCCTCGGAAGAGTGAATGCTTTTGGGTATGGAACAGTCGGCCAAACGATCGGAAGAACCACCATTCAGCAGACAGCGATCCATGTGAGTGTAGACTTGTGAATCCTCACAGTGTGCAGTGCTCCGATGCTGAAGACAGGAGCAGTGGGCGCGTGACTGCAATTATGAGATTTTCATACATGCATTCTCATGCTAACTAGACATGCGCGGCCTTGCTCAATGCATGTGAATTGAGCCAGGCCGGACATCTAGTCAGAATGTGGCTGGAAGTATGCAAATTCCTACTTTGTGATCACATAACCAACCACTTCCAGTGCTGGCACTGGAGAATCCTCACAGCGTGCAGTGTGCACGATGTGAGGATTCACAAGTCTGTAGTTACAGTGAGTGACTTCAGACTTGTAGCCTAAGACGCCGCAGAACAACCCCTTTGAGACTTGCTTTTTGACAGTAGATGTAACCAATTACAAGGGTAGCTTACCGTATCTCTCTTACCTCATCTCTGTGGCATATCTATCAACACTCAAGTGTTACAATATTAGTTCTTTCCGTTGCAAAAAATGAGAATAACCTTTACAGTTGAACGCTTGGACATCACAACAACTAGGCACAAACTAGATTTTAATATTTGTAGACCATCACTTTTAAAGGTCCACAAATATCACCAATGTTAGGTTATTTCAATCTAATTAAGGTATATTGACTGGAGAAAGTCACTTTATAACAGTCTGGGTCATTTTATCTGCTGCAAAGATAAGCAGAAGAATAAAATGATATTTTGATTTTATCAACACAGTCAATCAATTTTCAACTAGATTTGAAAATAATTGGAGTAAAAGAAAGATACTGATATAATCTGCTGTGGAAAATAAAACTTCACGTTTTTTTTGCAAGGTATTTGGAATCACTAGTTTGCTTCGTGTTTTAGGTGAAATATACCATATTTTTCGGACTATAAGACGCTCCGGACCATAAGACGCACCCCAAATATGGGGTGAAAATTGCAGAAAAAAGATTTTTTATAAGATGGGGGTCCGTCTTATTGTCCGAATTTACAGTATCTTAGCTGAGGGTTGGCGGTGGCAGAGCAGGGTCACAGGAGGAATGGTGTCGGCAGAGGTGGGGTGATGCGGTACGGCATGCACCTGATCAGGGTCCCTTCCTGCTTAGGTGGGCGACGCCACAGCCTGGTGTCCATGGGGGGGTTGCAGCAGTGGTGTGGCGATGGCAGAGGTGCTGGGATAATGAGCGGTATGATGTGAGCAGGGTCCCTTCCACAGGTGAGCTGACGCAGCGGCCCGGTATCCATTCCAATGTGAGCAGCAGAGCCGGGTTAATTACCGGTTTATCAGTGGCGGCGGCCATCTTCCTGAGGCCGCGCATGCGCAGATGGAGTGCTCTGCTTCCCGGGGCTTTAGGAAAATGGCTGCGGGAGGTCGCGCGTGCGTAGATGAAGATCGTGGTGGCCATTTTCCTGAAGCCGAGATCTAAATCTTCGAACTCGGCTTCAGGAAAATGCCGATCTCCATCTGCGCACGCGCGGCCTCCTGCAGGCCATTTTCCTGAAGCCCCGGGAAGCAGAGCACTCCATCTGCGCATGTGCGGCCTCAGGAAGATGACTGCCACCACAGATAACGCCATGATTCACCCGGCTCTGCTGCTTACCAGGCTGCTGTATCACCTCACCTGTGGAAGGGACCCCGCTCACGCCATACCGCCTCCTCATCCCCGCACCTCTGTTACCGCCGCACCTCTGCCACCTCCACACCACTGCCGGTAAGCCTGTATTCCAACTATAAGACACCCCCCCATTTTCCCCTTTTTTGGGGGGAAAAAGTGCGTCTTATAGTCGGGAAAATACGGTATAAGGAATCACTTGGCGCTTTTTCTTTCCAATTTTACAAACAGAACAGACTGTACTGCCTTTTCAAAACCTACATTCCCCAGGGGGGTCTCAGTCCCGGATGGATGAGATACTTTAGTAGGTTGATCTCACGTTCATCTATTTATCGTAAATGGAGAGACTAGCAATAGGCAACGGGGTTGTAGAGGTTGCGATCATAATATGATGGACATACATTTGCCAATACAACACGAATGAACAATATTGTTATAAATGGCCAGTCTTACATTTCAGTTCAAAGAGCTTTTTCTTTTTTTAACACCTGACCCCAGCATAGTCTAAAAACACAAAAAATATAACCTCACCTGCCGATCCCTGCTTTGCTCCTCTTTACCACTTCTCTTCTGGCTGGGACCACACGTAGCCTAGCATCAGTAAAGAGGAGTGGTGGTAGATCAGTAGATTATTTTATATACATATATTTTTTTATTTTCATATCATACTGGGCTCAGCTGTAAAAAAAAACATATAGCTAATCAACCTCTTTAATTGTAGTTCACTTTAACTGTGATAGATTATTTGGTTTTGGTATATTAAAAATTATATACCATCTGTGTTATATACCATGTGTGATGTCACTGGTCATTAATGTTAGATGATGCAACAGAAAAAGGCTTATTCTGAGGCTGTGTTGAGCAGACAGCAGATGCTGCTGCATTAAAGGGAAGACGTCATCAGTAAATTACATATAATTTAAATCAGATTTTTGTGTTAACTATAATTTTTAAATATTTTTGGCAATGTTTTCATTTTACATATCACATCTGTAGTGGAGATAAAAAAATAGAAATTTTCATACTGTTCACTTGGGCTATTTTAGAATCTAACTTTTTGTTGTTTCAGGAAACAACACATGTACATAGCCACAACGGACTATGACCCTATCTTACGAATTGAAGAATCTAATGACTCGGTGCAAAGGTCATCGTGAAGGGAAGGGGAGCAAGGTCAGGTGTGGCATCGCCTATAGTGATTGGTGGATCCTGTGCTATCAGCTGTATATATACAGGTGTTACCCACAATTATAACCCTGCCTCTAATGATAAGACCAGTATGAAAATGACAAAATTACTAATTTTGTATGGGGTTGGTATGGCCTCTCTGGTTTTGATTGTGTCGGCACTATTCTCGAATTCTCAATATTTTGTTGATGAAGATAATGGTGGCTGTATGCTCCAACCAGTTCTTTCTCCCACAATTATTGAGCGATGATATTTCAGCTGAAAGCTGTAATAATTAAACTTTGGCCCTAGGTTGAAGTTTTAAAGCATAACCATTGTAACCCTAATTTTTCTACGTGGAGAAAATCCAGCGGGATATATGTACTCATATAAAAAATAAAATTTATTTATCCATAATTAAAAAAAGTTCCATGGATGTACCATAAGGAATATATTGTGAACATCAACACATAGCAGCATATGACACTACAGCAACTTTAGCCTATGCTTTTCGACAAGATGTCTTATTCATGGCTAAAATTTTTCTATGTAGGAGGGAGGAGCTCTATCGCTAGCTCCACCCTCCTTCCATCTATATAGAAGTGTATCCGTATAAACTACCATCTCCTATCTCAATAACGGGACAATATGTCTTCACTGAATACAGGTTTTACCTCAGAATTGAGAAATTTAATAATGATGACTGATCAATTCTGGCAGAGAAAGAAACAGATTTCTCTGATAAGATATACTGTATATACTCGTGTATAAGCCGAGTTTTTCAGCACACTTTTTGTGCTGAAAACACCCCCCTCAGCTTATACATGAGTCAATTGTCCCAGAAGCTGGTGGGGGAGGGGGAGCAGCGGACCAGTGGGTACCAGAGGCATTAGCCAGTGACTGTGGCTCAAGCCTGTGCCGCTGCTATAATAGTGCACAGTGCCAGCTGCAGCCGCCGGCATCCAGCATACACCCTACTCACCTACCGGTACGCCCTCGCTGGCACTGCATCTCCTCCTGCAGCTCGTCCTGTGCCAAGCTATCACGTGGCCCTGCTCATTAAGGTAATGCATATGCATATCTCTTCACTCCAATGCACATGCCGAAATTTGCTCATTAAGGTAATGCATATGCATATCTCTTCACTCCAATGCACATGCCGAAATTGACTGGTACAACAGTCCATAGTCCAATGTACTATATATGTCGGCCTTTAACCTAATAGTGTCACGCTGTAATTCTGCAGAACTACAGTAATAATGCATTGAAATAGTTACAGTGATGCAAAGTATACCTGATATTACGAGCCCTATATGCAGCTATGTCTTACTCTTGATATACCATGCTGCCCTGTCTGCCGCATCGAGCAGCAGTTTTCCTTTCTAGCACATAAAAAAGCATAGAAAGTAGGAAATGTTGGCAGAGAATGACAAACTAGACAATAGCAGCAACGGTACATGGCTGCATGAAGCAGATGTGCAGCGCAGATTTGTTTCTTGTTGTGCAAAAAAACCGTCAAAAGTTATATTAATCTGTTTGATTGAGGCCGTAAAGGATGGACGTCCAACAAACAGCCATATCGATGTATAGAAGGTAGGCTGCTGTAATCTTTTTGTATAGATCAGTGTCCTTGCATAGGAGACATAACCTCCTTCAGGGGGAGCCCTATTGTGAGCCAGAGATCCTGCAGGGAAGACAGAGTGTCCTTGTGTTATATATAGATAATGAAAGAGGGAGAAAAGGCTAAGTGAAAGACAGGTGCTATACAGGAAAGGCGAGAGATACCTGGTGGCTTCTTTTAATAGACCGCCGGTATTGAGAAAGTATCGAGGAGTGTGAAACTGGTTGTATAGATAGATGAGCTTCTTGTATGCGTCTGACCTTGCAAGAGACAATTTATGAATGTCCTGGTTCCCACACTTCAGCCCTTGTAAAGTGTGCCGCTGCTTGTAGAGATTAGCATCTACGTAGATGGACAGCTATATGTGAGTTATCATAAGACATCGTGCAGACCACCTCGGGGAGTTTTCTGACAATAGATTTAGCAGCAATGATGTCAAGTTAAACAGTCAGTATGTCCACAGGGACTAGGACACGGTTCCTTTAATGGCATTACTGCCCCGAGAGCCATTAATCTGCCATGAGATGGCAATCAAGACAGACGCCCACCCCAGAAAACTGTCCCAGGTGGACACTCAATAAAATACTAAGAACCTGAAAATAGTATGTAATAAAATTTTGCTACTGTGGACAGTGACGGCCATCAAGCAATGAAAATGAAAGAGATGATGAGCTTAAAGGCTGAAAATTCATGACTTAAATATAGCAGGGAGCAGAGATATTATTGGTGAACAGTTTTCAAATGGCTTAGGCTATAAAAAGAAGATATTCCTTTGTAGACAAATCCTCAAGTCTCTAATGGAAAACAATACTTCATGTCGTTCTCGGAGGCTATCTATGCTCTTCTATTGAAAAGTACTTTTGTGTTGTTACTTTTTATGAAGTTTTTATGTCAATGTCATATTTAGGAATATTTCAGAAATAAACAGCATGACTAAGAGTAAGGTCTATGGGTATGTCCAAACATTGCTCTTTTCAAGCATTTTCTTCTTCATAAAAATAAAATCTATGGCCAAAAAGAACAGCTGAAATTCTGCATGTTTTTGGTGCAGTTTGGGGGTTATTCTGATTCTATGGGTGAAAAACTGCAGAAAAACACTGAAAGAATTGACAAGCTGTTATTTTTTAAGTGCATTACAAGTCAAAAAATGCACGGTAAAAAAGCATCTAATAAATAATATTTTAGAACTCTCATCAACAAGCCCTATGATTGGAGAGTCAAATGCAGAGAGATCTAATTATCTTAAGGGCATTGGCGAGGCTATGTGGGATTAAGAGGTTGCATCTGATCATGGGTCATTGTCACATTTAGGCAAAAAAAAATCTTTGCAGACTAAATGTCATGTTATAGCTACGGGGTTCTATAGTTCAGACTTTTCATCATGGTCCAGGAGCTTCGTCTGCACATGGAACTCTTACATTTTTCTAATTAACTTATTTCTATTTACAACGTGTATCATTTGCTATCCACTGATAATTATCAGTTACATGAAGTGTCTAGCTGGCAATGCTTTGGGCAAATATACCAAATGTCCATTGTTCCCTGGCTTTGTTACAGTAGAACTGTTTCCCACTGGCCTCAACTCATCCTCATCCAAAGAGTTATGTTGATTCTGAAATCTTACAGATGATAAATTTAACACTACGTCCATATGCATTAGCTTAGGAAAAATCACTTTAGGCTAAACTAATTTGGCCAAAGTTGACCATTAGACAATGAGATAATTGACAATTCCTAACATCAAAATTATGAGACTAATTATCAGAGTATCTTCGTTAAGCTGCAGGAGAATAATGACCTTTAAATGGCTTCAATCATAAAAAACACAACTACTAAGGGGCCATAAAGATGTCATATAAAGGGATGGCTTTTTTCAATAAAAAAAAAACTATTAGACTAGCCATTCACATAAGATAGCTTTTGTCAATTATCTTTTTTATCTACGACATGAAGATGATAGAATAAGCCACTGCTAGTCATCTCTACCTTCCATGGGAGCAAGGAATATGTCAAGATGAAATGTCAAGGAACATAACATACCAACAGCCAATCCTTACAAAATTTTGGACAACTTTAGACAAAACTGAGAACACTTGTTCCCAATTATTGGCCTGTCTAAATGGTTCTTAACAAGACCTGACCATACTGACATCCTACACGCGTGAATATTTGAGAGGGGTCCTGATATTTGTTTTTTTTTAATTTTGAGTGGAAAAGTCAGTATGTGATCAGCATAATATCCACTTATTTAAAGTTTCCAGAATCCAAAAAGAACAATTTTGCATGATTTAATAATAAGTCAAACTGAACTTTACCTCATTAAAACAATAGGATGTTACATCTACTCTAATTAATAAAAGGGCAAATGGGAAAAATGTACTTTAGATGAAAAGCTTGAAATCACTTCTCACAATGAAACATAGGTATAAGATAAGTGATAATTGCCTGCTCAATAATCCACATACATATACTGTATACCCATGTGTTTTATTTCTGGGAGAGGCAGATATATGAGAGATACTACAGACAAGAGGCATAAAATGAGCTCTGATACCATGGAAAAATATACAACACGTAACCATTTTCCCTAAACTTCTCCTCCAACCAACTTGTTGTATTGCAGGGCATGTACCCATCAATTATTCATCAGTCTACCAAACAAGTCTGTGAATTAAAAGGTTCCATTTTCTGTGCATGTTTCATTCCTAACAAGACCCACAAGTGTTAATTTTAGGGATAATGGATGCACTTTTACATGCAGGTGTGAAGGAACTGTGGACAATACTGACTATACATTCACACATCAGTTTCTTCACTGACATATTATATGCTACAGGGCTATTCACATTTCATTTTGCTCACCGATGGTATAAATAAAATACATATAAAATAATAGAGATGTCTTATTTGATTTGTTTTGCATACAAGACCCACTCCTCAAATAAAAAAATCAATGGAAAAAAAGCAGACGCTCCACCGATGCCATCCAAGTTCCATCTGTGCGCTGTCTGTTTTTCACTGACTGGTTGCTTGTAGATCATATAGAAAAACAGATGATGGCTGGAAAAAAGCACATTGATGGAAATCGGTCCGTTTTCTGCTTGTGAAAAAAAAAAGCTGACACGTGAAATCAGACTAATAGACACAATTGTTGTGGTCTCACAAATTATTAGTCTTGGGTGCACAGAGAAGCCATCCACCATCTAGCAAGATGGTGCCCAATCTTTTGCAAAGGCTGGGAGAAAAGGCTGGCGATAAAGTGCTTTATTGGCTAAAAAAAAATGTGAAGATGTGTCAAATTTTAAGTGATACCCTCCAAAGCTTGAAAAGTATATAAGCAAATTACCCAATTTGAATTCTTACATTGATGTGCTAATGGTAGCTCTAGTTGGATGAACACATGGGTAGGCTGCGATGCTGGAGTAAATCAATTCTTCGGATGTGATAATGAAAATAAGGTTTACTATTCTTAATGGGTTTCAAAGCCGTAACAGCATCTTTATCGGGTGAAAGACCAAAAAAATGCAGTGATGATGGTGTCTTTATTAACCCCTTCATGACCTTGGGATTTTTCGTTTTTCCGTGTTCGTTTTTCACTCCCCTCCTTCCCAGAGCCATAACTTTTTTATTTTTCCGTCAATTTGGCCATGTGAGGGCTTATTTTTTGCGGGACGAGTTGTACTTTTGAACGACATCATTGGTTTTAGCATGTCGTGTACTAGAAAACAGGAAAAAAATTCCAAGTGCGGTGAAATTGCAAAAAAAGTGCAATCCCACACTTGTTTTTTGTTTGGCTTCTTTGCTAGGTTCACTAAATGCTAAAACTGACCTGCCGTTATGATTCTCCAGGTCAGTCCGAGTTCATAGACACCTAACATGACTATGTTATTTTTTATCTAAGTGGTGAAAAAAAATTCCAAACTTTGCTAAAAAAAAAAAAAAAAAATTGCGCCATTTTCCGATACCCGTAGCGTCTCCATTTTTCGTGATCTGGGGTCGGTTGAGGGCTTATTTTTTGCGTGCCGAGATGATGTTTTTAATGTTAGCATTTTGGTGCAGATACGTTCTTTTGATCGCCCGTTATTGCATTTTAATGCAATGTCGCGGCGACCAAAAAAACGTAATTCTGGCGTTTTGAATTTTTTTCCCGCTACGTTGTTTAGCAATCAGGTTAATGCTTTTTTTAGTTGATAGATCGGGCGATTCTGAGCGCGGCGATACCAAATATGTGTAGATTTTATATTTTTTTTATTGATTTATTTTGATTGGGGCGAAAGGGGGGTGATTTAAACTTTTATATTTTTTTTATTTTTTTAACATTTTTTTCAACTTTTTTTTTAACTTTTGCCATGCTTCAATAGCCTCCATGGGAGGCTAGAAGCAGGCACAACCCGATCGCCTCTGCTACATAGCAGCGATCTGCTGATCGCTGCTATGTAGCAGAAATGCAGGTGTGCTGTGAGCGCCGACCACAGGGTGGCGCTCACAGCCACCGGCGTTCAGTAACCATAGAGGTCTCAAGGACCTCTCTGGTTACAATGCAGACGCATCGCCGACCCCCGATCATGTGATGGGGGTCGGCGATGACGTCATTTCCGGCCGCCCGGCCGGATGCGGTAGTTAAATGCCGCTGTCTGCGTTTGACAGTGGCATTTAACTAGTTAATAGGTGCGGGCAGATCGCGATTCTGCCAGCGCCTATTACGGGCACATGTCAGCTGTTCAAAACAGCTGAAATGTCCCGGCTTTGATGCGGGCTCACCGCGGAGTCCTGCATCAAAGCAGGGGATCTGACCTCGGACGTACTATCCCGTCCAAGGTCAGATAGGGGTTAAGCAAATAGCACAGGTGAATTTTAGGGAAATACTCTTGAACCTCTTCACCATTGGTCAGAATTGCCCACACGACTTAGGTCTCAGGCATTAATGTACGCTGTGCTGTCACTCAGACAACATGCATTGTGATATCACAACGTGTACCGTGACCGCACGGCACAAAAAACCATAAGAGGCCTAGACAAGCTGGAATTCTTGACATGGAGGAAAGAGGCCTAAAGAATCCACGCAATGGAGGAAGGGGAAAAGAGGCACGAATGAGGTGGGCTTCAGGTACGGTGGAACAGGTGAGCGGTGAGGCAAGAATCAATAGTTTTTTTTAGCAGTTTGCCTGTCCCTCTACAATTCAGCAAAATAGCAGTGTCAACTTGCCCCTATTTTGCTGACATTGCACAGTATGAATTACAAATAATCCATATTCTTAAGAATACAAATTTTTATAAAATTCTAAGAGAATTGAATTACATTTGAATATATTTAGTCATCTCTAATTGCATTTTTTTCCCAAAATGAAACATACGCTAGATATGGCATTTTTTTGATTGGAGCTTTTTCTCTATTTAAATATTTTTAAATGCATTTTCTGGCTTTTTCCCATAAGCTTTTCTAAAGGTAAAAAAAAAAATGCATGTAAAAATGTCAACTTCGAAAAACCGGCCCGGTGCCGGCACTAAAACCCCTGCTGCCGGGAGAAAAATAATTTTATTCTTCCTGGTAGCATTCCAGTTTCAGTGACCGGCACTAGTTCAATCACTGCTCTGTGCATAGAGAGCGGCAATTATAACTGTACCCCCAGCACTGACAGATGGTTCTAATTCTGCTACTGTCAATCAGTACCATGGGCACGGTTACAGCCATCGCTCACTATACACAGAGCGGTGATGTAACCCACACCGGTGCCACCCTGATGACTGAAACTAGGATGTTACCAGGAGGAATAAAGTTAACTTCCTCCTGGCAGCGAGGCTATAAGCTCCAGCACCGGGCAGGTTCAAAATGCTATTAGCCAGTTTATTAACCCCATTTCTGCAGGTTAATAGTGTTTTTTCACGATACAGGTTCCTTTTAAAGAAGTTGTCTAGAATTATAAAATCGTTGCTGCTTTCCTCCAGAAACAGTTCTATCGGGTACTTCAGCCTATCAATGTTCACTATAATGAGGCTGAGCTGCAGTATCAGACTCGACCAATGGCTATATCTAGAGGAGAACAGCCATGTTTTTCTAATCCTAGACAGCCATCTATAACCTACCTCATCTGCTTTCTCTGATCACTTTTAGAAATTGCACCGGAAAAGATTTTAATGTATTAGTCCTCTATTATGTATGAGCATATATTTTTTTTATCCATTATTTATGTCCAGTGAGCACATTAATGGCACTGTATGTATAGTAAAGACATTCACACAGCTACTTTTCCTTACGTTCCTAGGCTTTGAGAAATAAGGCAATCGGTACAAGCACAAGAACATTTGCAGATTTTTCCTTGGTGCCATTGTTGATTCCTTTAAAATCCTTGAAACATCATTTAAATTGTAAATCTGGTCTTAAAAGGAGATTTTTTCCCTTCAATATGTTAATTGGCACCACTCTTTATCAAATTTACTGTTACTTTTTTCTCAGTAAAGTCATTATGATGGTATCATTAATCAAAGAGATAAACATAAGTAGCTGATATGCATGGATTCAACTTGCAGGCAAAAAAAAACACATTTCCGAGCATACAAACAAGCCGTGTTGTTCATCTGGATTGATTGAAATGACTGTGATTACTCCGAAACATAATTGTCTTTGATAATCAAAGACTCATTGACCCAATCCATGAACTATATTTAAAAGAAACATATACTTAAAAGATGAGTTGGGTTGCAGCCACTTAATAGGAAACCACCCAAACCAATAAATTAGTTTTAATTGCCTTTAAATAATGTGATTTCTCCTGGCTCCATTCTTTCTACGCATGCAGCTACAATTCTCGCTTATTTAATAGCAACTTATTGAAATGAAACTGCGGGAAGCAGTCATTGTGCTTAACCTGTGACCTCAATCATATCTTCTATTATTGTGTAGCGTTTAAACAAAGGAAATGCATTAAGCATGCACCATTTTCACAAAAACCACCACTATGACAAACAAGGGTGGCCAGGATAAAATGTTTGACACATTACAGAAATCTAGCGATTAGAAAGGTGCAGTGCAACAGAAGTTAATTTATTTGGCCAAAGTCATCCCTATATTAATTTATATGTGTCAACTGTGTCAACTTACTTGGCTGCCAGGTATATTCAGCACATAGAAAGCATTCTGAAAAATATATGTACAGCCTCCTTTGTAGCTCCAGGACTTTTCAAGAATGGTAACAACATTACCAAGGTCTTAGAAAACATTCACGTGACATTTTGGCCAAACTTTGTCGAAGTTACTACCGTTCTGTATGAAGCCGGGAAAAATTATATTTGAACGTACCCCCAATGGAGCCATAGAATTCAATAATCAAACGGCTTTGGATTCAGCTCTCTTGGGTTGTCTTTGAAACTGGACACAATATAATATTTTCTGACTTCAAAGACATGTACGGGAGAAAAAACTGAAATGGAGTCCAAAGTTGCATGTTTTTTTGCTCTAAATTTTTCCAGGGTTCATCCCGAGCTGAGTTACAAACATGTGGCGGAGACATGATCTGAACCAAGCCTTATACTGGTCTTTGTAAGTAGTCATTTGTGTCAGTATTTGGTTTTTGGAATACTTTTGCTTTGATTGGAAAAGATTCAAAGGATAACATTTGTAGACTAACGTGAATAAATGTGGCTTCCAAGTTTCTCAAAACAATTCTCATCATTGTGCTGCTTCCCTGTAGATGATCCAACATCAGCGAACTATGACCTTTAGTACAATTTGAACAAGTATCTGGTATAAATGGAACTGAATAGCTATACTAAAAATTATTATTAAAGATTATTATTATTATTACTTAATAAGAGATATTTTGGATAAATCATCATGGTCAATAAATCTACGTACAGTATATTTTAAAAATGGAACAGAAATATGTCCTAACAGGACGACTGAGGCACTGAGAGTTGGAGCTGTATGTGATGTCAATTTAATGATTATGAAATTCACCTCAATGGCAGATGTACTGGGAAGTGAGGAACAACCTATGACTAAGGGCGCCGTGGTGCGCCAGAAATGCGTCCGGCAGAGAGTCTCTTTCTCTCTTTTTTAAAATTGTTTTTTAAAATGTTCAAATAAAATTGAAATTTTACTCAAACTGGATGTACGTGAGGGAAACTCCCTTCCTTCTTCCCCCGGGTTGTTGCAATAGAGGTGCAAAGATAGTACTTGCTTTGATGGCTGAGGTAGCCCAAAGACCCAATACGAAGACACCAATATTATAAACTGGATCAAAAAATAAGGTGGGTTTCTTCTACAGACTTTGCATTGGGCCTAAGAGCTTCAAGTTACGCCTCTGGAGTCGACCATGATGGATTTTGACCATGATGGATTTCGACCAGTCCAATCCTTTTGTTAATCCAGGAGGTAGGCTACTAGACACCATGGCAGGCGCTTATTTCTCCCTAATGATATAAACTTGTGCGCTCATGTTAGGTCAGATTTAGCCAGATGAATCCGAGAAGCAGAAAGCATTGTAGCACTTGATGTATGGAGTCTAGTCAACCAATATATTTTAATCTATGCACACCTTTTTTAGAGCAAATTACATTGGTTGTAAGATATGTTTTTTGTCAAAGTGAAATACACAGGTGAAACAGGGTAAAATATGTGTGGATTTGACCTTCGGCACACCACCTTTCCATCTGGACACATCCTTAGCTGTACATATGTAAAGTTATTCCGATTAATAATCTTCCATCACTATGCCTTTCATAAGGTGTTATACTTGAATATCATGAAGAAATAATTAATAGAACTTTTGTCTTATTACTGTATCTCAGGCTAGTATTTACATTTCTTCTGAGACACTGGAAATAACAGCAATGAAGACAGAATTTCGAGGCAAAATCAAGCACAGTATAAAGCATCTTTTCAGAAGAGAATCTTAAGTGGAATGACTCTTTATTTAGTTTCAAGACAGCTCAGCTTAGAAAGAGATTACATTAATTGTGTACCTGCTATGTAATATCAGCCACTCACTTCATTTGCGGTCGTGGAAAACATCAGCCTCCGGAGACTTGAACTGTATTTGCTTATTAGAAGACCACTAGATGTAAAACATGAGATGCTTTGTCTTAAGTAATTAGCTACTGATTGAATGAACACTTATAGTGAAAGTTACAGAAGGCGTCTACAGATAAAGAACGCGAGGCCGGAAATTACATAGCATGTACAGCATATAGCTCTTCCCAGCTATCTAACTGAAATAAAAAATAGTTTTCATTAAAAAAATAACTTACAGGAATATTGTGGATTGGAAAGAAAAACATAAAATACAATATTTCAATGTTTCGAGATACTTGAGGGGGTCTCTTGTTTAGGAATCTCGCTGGAAACAAAGTCTCTTTTAGAGCGTCTACCATTACTGAGCAAGGTTGTAGCAATAGTGGTAGTAGGGTAGTGAGGTACGGATCACACACCCAAGGCCCCATTTCCACCAATGAAAACCTTTGTACTATAAAAGGCATATGGAAGGCAGGAGCCTGCAACAGATCTTGCCTTCAAACACAGGAACTTTCCAGGTATGCCCCTACTCTGGAGCCAAACCAGATCTCACACTTTGCACTGATGAGGGGCAGTACCCCGAAACACAGTGTCTGCAAATTGAGATTTTGGTTTTGGCTTTTATTCTTAGTCATGTGACTAGGCTCGTTAGAGGGTCGATGTTTACTTGCAGCATCGCTACTTCCAATAGGTGGCATTAGAGTTCTAGTCTTCTTCCTCTCCGAAGAGACAATTTGCATCTACTCTGGAGAACCAGCACATCTGTGCATTACATGGCTCACTGATTTCAATGTGAATGCTGTAATGCTTTATTTTCCCTGTGGAGGCACTGTGAGAGAACTGAACACATTCAGCACATTTCTCCCACTAGTTATACATGATAGCTGGGGCTCAGGAGTCGGACACCCAGAAATCAGCAATTATTATGCAGTAAATCCTTAACTAAAAAGTCTCAGATTAGCTCACAGCATTATTGGCAAGGACAGCAGAGGACAGAAGAGAAGACAAAATCCACATGAAGGGTCTGTGCACACATTCAGTATTTGCAGCAGAAAAATCTGCTGCAAATCTACTGCAATAGGAAAAACTGATGTAGGAAAAACGCAGCATAAAACTCATGCTTTTTTTATGTATTTGGATGTGTTTTTTCCCCATTCATTAAAATAGATGAAATAGCTGCAAAACCACTGAAAGAATTGACATGCAAAATTGGAAAGTTCTTCGAATCTGAAAGCATAAAAAACAGCGTGTGCTTGAAACTTCAGGAATCTCATTCCATTTTTGTGACAAATAAGAGCAGAAAAAAACGCGACAAAACAAGTCGAATTATTATAAACCTTATCAGCCTGGATCCATGTACAGAACTGTATCTAAAATATACAACTGTATCTAAAATTTACACAACTCGGTAATTTTGCCAACAGCCAGATTGACTACCCTGTTTCTCTAAACCCCTTTCACTTCTATAGTAGGTAGGAAAACAGTGTAGAGTACTGTATTTGCGTTTGATGGTTTTGGAAACCCTACTTTTCGTGGCTAGGAACTGAAACCTGTTACTCCCACTTTGACCACGAAAGACGGAGATGGGAATAACCCTCTATAGACGTCAATTTCTTACAAATTCAATACACTGTAACAACAAGCAAGCAAAACATAAGGTGCAATTCACAATACAACCATGAAAATATCACACATGGACCCTTATCGTGCAAACACCTCCTGGCAGAGTATTGCAAATTCCTGTTTGGTATTATTTACATAACCAGTCATCTCTACCAGACATTTCTGGAAATCTTGAGCTGTGAGGAAAGGTCTACAATTATTATTTTGGCCAGAATATAATTATTATAGAACCAAATAGTCTTTTGTGGATACGGTCCTTATGTTTTCTATCAATACGTTTTAGATCCTTCACTATTCAATTCTTTTTCTTTCTAGATATCCATTTTGGGAAACCTTGCTGCAACCATACCCAATATCTTGAGGTCTAAGGAAGCTAGCGTGACCCTTCCAGTAAACACACGTTGGAACACTAGATTAAATATAAATGGCGTCTTCATCTTCTGTTGAAATAAACATTATAGAGCGATGCTGCGGGAATGACACCCTCCACAACCTCTGAGGATGGCCTGGAAAGTTTTGTACTCTGTAAACAGTCATTATGCTTCCTATGAGGTATGAAAGGTATAACTCTGCATTTTATATGACTATTTCCATAGGGCCGGGGTGCAGACTTATCGCCATAAGTGGGTCTGTGTATACAAAGGTGCTTTCCATATCACTCCACCGCTCTGCAATGGATGTTGTGTTCTCGAAGATGTTCCTGCGGCATTGTGATCTTTGTTTACATACAAAGTAGAAATTTCCCCAGAGACGTGAACAGCAACAGAAAGTCAAAATATAAACCTAGCGTAACCCTGGCAGCGGAAGAAACAAATCACGGCCACGAAAGGTGCAATAAAAAGGAAAGAGCGCCTGTAAGTGATAACAAGTGATGGTAATAAGGCACGGTAGTTCCAAAGGGTATGACTGCAGATACACAATATCAGATTATGTTATATAGTAAGTGCAAAGGCTGCAAATAAAGCGGTTCACATCCCATCTTGGGTTCCAGAATCTGCTTTGGATTAGCTTTATTATTCTCAGATTTTATTCTCTTGGGTTCCAAAAGAAAACAAATGGTGACAGTGACTGTTCCCCTGGAAAACACTGGATTAGGTGGGAACGGTATTTGTGTTTTGCTGCTACTGCTTAAGAAATGAATTAAAATTTTATCTATAGTAATGCTACAGGGAAAAGATGGCATTGCATAGACACATGGAGATTACAGTCAACTTTGCAGAGTAAGCAATTGGATTGGATTAAAATCTTGTAATAAAACTGGGTTGCTGGCGTGTGGAGAGAAGTGGGTTCCCAAGCCAGTGCGTGCCTGGCTCTCTAATGAGCCAAGGAGTCAGCTGGGAAAGCTCCTTAAATAACGGGTGAGTCAATGACATAGGGCAGGGTTCCCCAAGTTCGGTCCTCAAGTGCCACCGACAGGTCATGTTTTCAGGATTTCCTTAGTATTGCACAGGTGATGGAATTATTGCCTGTGCAGGTGATGCAATTATCACCTGTGCAATACTAAGGAAATACTGAAAACATGACCTGTTGGTGGCACTTGAGGACCAGACTTAGGGAACACTGACATAGGGCGACCAGTCTACTGAAGATGGGCACTACCAGCCTATTGGATTCCCCAGTGATGTCATGGAAAATATGTGTTTGGAGGTGGTAGGCAGTAGGCTTATAGCCTGATAAAGCATATGTAATGGTGGACAAATGGCCTACAATTAATTTGTATTTTGCAGTACTATCATGCGACTTGCCTTTAATGGGTAAGAGATAATGTCTGTTTCCAGTTTCTACAATATCCTTTGTGCCACAATTACTGTAGTCAAGAAGATAGGGTAATCTTGTGATTTGGGCCGCCCTAACCTGTGAGATGTGGCATTACAATGTTTTTTCTGTTAGATTTTCTACTGGGAAAGAATACAGCACCCATCAGATCTCCTTACAATGAAGCCATAAAGAAAGCCTCCTTACACTGCCATAAAGCTAAATGCACATCGATCTGCCATGTGAATGAGGCCTAACTAGCAACTCCAGCGTCTTAAGAGCTGTGGAAATTTTTGACCTGGAAAAAAATATTTTTACATATGTTTCAGTGTGGAATCTTCATTCTTTTTCAAAACCACTCAAATATAGTTTGCTGCCTGATCCCAGTTTCAGATTTTTCTCATGTGTGAGTGTCCCTTTCAGTAATATAGGCTGAATGTGATGTATGTGCGTATCCAGGATACTGCTGTTTTCATTCGCTTGCATTTATCAGAATAGCTCAATGCTGTACTTTTGTCCCCATGCGCTTTCCTTTTCTATTGCTTGTGTTCTCTGTTCTACATAGAACTTTAGACACTTTTGCATATCTCAACTTCAGCCCTGTGTACAGCCCCCTCCTGACATCTCTATCACTGAGAGAAGGGAGAGCATATGGGGAGGAGCAGGATTTGTATCGTTTTGCAGATCACTCAGCTACATAAAAATGCAAGCTGCAGCAGCAAAATGGTCAAAAATTTTGAATGAAGACTATTTAGAAAGTTTCTTATCTTTGCATTCAGAAACCAAAAGCTAAATTTTGTGTGAAAGGCTATATAGACTTTAACTACTTCTGGACTACCCCTAGATGAGGGGTGTCAAACTGCATTCCTCGAGGGCTGCAAACAGGTCATGTTTTCAGGATTTCCTTGTACTGCACAGGTGATAATTTAATCACCAACTCATTATTTGTGTAGGTGATTAAATTATCACCTGTGCAGTACAAGGAAATCCTGAAAACATGACCTGTTTGCAGCCCTCAAGGAATGCAGTTTGACACCCCTGCCCTAGATTATAAGTCTGTGGGCAGGCCACACTTTACTCTGCAGTGACATTCTAAAACGTCAATACAGTGTTAACAGCTTGCATGACATTATGAGACTGTCAGACACAGCCAGACTTCCCAGAGAGAAGATAAACTTTGATTATTTCCATAGTTACTGTCTTGATCTTCGTATACACAGCACTCCTTGTGTGTACAGATTAGGAAGCAAAGTGCTTCCCCCTTTGGATCCAGTGATCATGTGATCGCTGGATATAGGAAGGGAACAGGAGCTGCTGCACACTAGGAGACGCATTCAGATCTGATATGTTGCCAGTAGGCTAAATTTGTCCTGTATCTGGGGCAAATATACTAGCCCCAGCTTCAATGGAAATCATAAATACAAAAAAAAGTATTAATTTAATATGTTAAAATGTGCCCAAAAGATCTTTTAAGAACTGAAAAAAAAAACCAAATAAACAAAAAAATATAAAAAAGCATAAATGAAAAAAAAATAAAAAAGAGGTATTCAAAGTCTTAATAGCCGTTCATAGCCACGTCCCTGTTTAATGTAATATCTCCAATATATAAAAAAATTATAAAGAAAGGGGAATGCAATTGGAGAAAAAGGTATTAGTCCTTTATAGTTGCAAAGAATGTAAAAAAAATAGAGATTTCCTGTCATTCTTTGCATTTTCCCCAAATTTCTACATAAAAAGAAAAGAAATGAAAAATTGCATAAAAATGAATCCCTAAATTTTAGTTTGGATTTTCTAAAAGCTTTTGCCTCTTTTTTTGCCATAGATAGCAAAAAAAAAAGAGGCAAAAGCTTTTAGAAAATCAAAACTAAAATTTTTATCAGCCATTAAAAGCGCATG
The DNA here is from genome assembly GCF_032444005.1 of Ranitomeya imitator. Classification (NCBI taxonomy): domain Eukaryota; kingdom Metazoa; phylum Chordata; class Amphibia; order Anura; family Dendrobatidae; genus Ranitomeya; species Ranitomeya imitator. The sequence goes on from NC_091284.1 coordinate 121,774,775, forward strand.
CATGAAAAATCCCCAAAATAAAATAAAAAGACCTGGTCCTGAACTAGTTAGGAGAGCATTTTGAACAATAGCTATACAGTACGGCACAGAGCTCGACTGAATGCAAAGCCCTATTATACTGTATACAGGAAGGGAAGGCCGTGCAGATTTGCAGAGTGCTGCTTGTGCATTATAAAAATGATCATGGCATTAATAAATCAGAGAACACTAAAGGCATAGAGGCTAAACTTAAAAAAAAACAGTGATTAAAGGAAATCCAGCCACTGCCTTCCATGCTACATATAGTATACATATGGTAGTAAAATAAACTATTTAGCAGTTTATACGATTGCTTTGAGCTTTATGCATTTGTGTTTTTAATAGGTCAAAAAAAAAGCAGATTGACTTGACTAGCAAGAAATTGGCACCGTGTTAAAGGGTGCTTCAAGGTACATGGTTTTGTAAATTGCAGGTCTGTGCGTTGGACATTTTCCAGGGTATTTTATGTTTAATTTTGCCTCGGGGGCATGTTCAGATTATTTTCACAGAGCATACACATCAATGTCAATTTATAGCAGTTTAACCTCCTATTAACAAACATATGTCACTTATTAAGTGAATCTCGCCTATTTTGTCAATTTTGGATGACGATCATAAAAAGGCAGACACGAGAGTGCACACTTGTCTACTTTACTTGCTGTTACAGAAACTCTGCAAAACCCAGAGCAGGAAGCCCCTCTGGCAGTGACGAGATTAATATGCTGAATGGCGAGGCAGTCTGGAGCCGTGGTTGGTTGTGTCCTAGGATGCTACATCTGCTGCTGTCCATGGTCTGATTCCTCTCCCTCGGGTTACTCAGGAGGTAGTAATAGTACAGTCATGCGGACCATAGAGCGCCATTAAGCAGGATAGTTTATATACAGCAACCGCAGTGTGAAAAGACGACATTTATTGCCAGCAACCATATTGGCAAATGACAAGGAATAAAGTTCAGAAGCTTGACGTTATTTACAACGTAATTAACTATTGAATGTAACAATTACAAGTTACTTTTATTACACTTTACTCCTTTCAGTTCTTAAGAAAAATGTTTTACTGTTTTTAAATATACAAAATAAAGCTGGTTTCTACCAGGGGTGTATATTAAAATCCTTAGGCCCCATAGCAGAAAGCTTAATTGTCATCCAATCCCCCCTCCCAAAAAATACAAATGAAAGGCCCCAATATAGCCCTCCAAACAGTATAATGGCCCTCACATAGCCCTCCAAACAGTATAATGGCCACCCATATAGACCTCCAAACAATATAATGGCCATCTCATCGCCCTCCAAACAGAATAATGGCCCTCATATAGCCCTCCAAACAATATAATGGCCATCTCATCGCCCTCCAAACAGAATAATGGCCCTCATATAGCCCTCCAAACAATATAATGGCAACCATACTATATAGCCCTCAAAACAGTATAATGGCCAACCATATAGCCCACCAAATAATCTAATAATAATCTTTATTTTTATATAGCGCTAACATATTCCGCAGTGCTTTACAGGTTGCACACATTATCGTCGCTGTCCCCCATGGGGCTCACACTCTAAATTCCCTATCAGTATGTCTTTGGAATGTGGGAGGAAACCGGAGTGCCAGGAGGAAACCCACGCAAACACGGAGAGAACATACAAACTCCTTGCAGATGTTGTCCTTGGTGGGGTTTGAACCCCGGACTCCAGTGCTGCAAGGCTGCTGTGCTAACCACTGAGCCACCGTGCTGCCCTACCCAACAGTATAATGGCCACCCATATAGCCCTCAAAACAGCATAATGGCCATCTCATAGCTCCCCAAACAGTATAATGGCCCTCACATAGCCCTCCAAACAGTATAATGGCAACCATACTGTATAGCCCTCAAAACAGTATAATGGCCTTAGCATAGTCCTCCAAGCAGTATAATGGCTACTATTTAGCCCTCCAAACAGTATAATGGCTCTCACACAGCCCTACAAACAGTATAATGGCCCTCTACATAATTCTTCAAACTGTATAATGGCCCACTACATCACCCTCAAATTGTACAGTGGCCATCCATATAGCTCTCCAACAATATAATGGCACTTACATATCCCCCCAAACAGTACAGTGGCCCTCTACATAGTCCTTGAAACTGTATAATGGTCAACCATATATCCCTACAAACTGTTTAATGGCCCCCAAATAGCTCTCCAAACAGAATAGTGGTCTCCCACATAGTCCTCCAAACGGTATATTTGTCCCCCCAATAACCCTCCAAACAGTATAATGACCCTTAACTAGCCCTCCAAATAATATATTGGTCCTCACATAACCCTCCAAACAGTAAAATGGCCCCCCCACATAGACCTCCAAATAGTTCAATGGACCCCATATAGCACTCCAAACCAGCATAATGGCACCCACATATCCTTCCAAACAGTATAGTGGTCCCACATAGCCCTCCAAACAATATAGTTAACCTCCTGGCTCATGAGGTTCTTAGCCACCACGTGGTCAGCCAATATTAGCAGTACGCCACTCTTTTCTATCTATATTAAGTTCCCTCCGAGAGGGAGGTAAGTTTCCTGTTGTACCGGTATATTGTGCAGGGCAGCTTCCAACAATTAAGGTCACTTTGTCTTGGTAGATGAGCTCAGACAAATTGATCAACATGTGCAAAAAGAACCTCAGATTTCCCTCAGATTAACCCCAGCAGTATAGTGAATAAAGCAGCAATACAATTAAAAAAATGTAAAATATTACAAGTTTTCACTATTTTGACACCTGTAGATGCGGTAATTGTTAAAAAAAAACACCACCAGTTACAAGGATTGCCTGTATGGTGACCTTCCTTCCTTTGTTTACAGGGTGATTCAGTTTTTCCAAGTCTTTTCAATCCAGCCTATTTCTACGTAGAGCACTGATATGTTGAAGCTTATTTCTCATGCATATAAACACTTTCCATGGATGAATATGCACTTCCACGCCTGTGCATACATGTCTTTATATAAAAGTATACTTCTGCCATTCACTTATGCATGCAGGCATCAAAATATGCATACACTATCAGAAGCAAAACAACCAGACTGCAACCAAGTCACGCACGTTATGCCTGGGGAGATCCAGCTACACTGTAGAGCTGCTCCGTCTTCCCCGGCCCACCAATTACCAATCATGCAGCAAGTCCGCTGCATATTATTTTTAGGACTTTTTTTTTACATTAGTTATAAAATAAAGTTAAATTATCATAATTATAAAAAATATTGTTGTTGCCGTTTTGCAGGGATATTTTGTAAAATGTTTGATCACACTGGCTTTACTGGGAAGATGGGTTAAAATATTTTTTCCATTCTGATTTTCTTTACTATACAGGTGCACTTTTTTCAGGGGCGTCACTAGATGAAGAGGCTGACCGGGCGTGTGTCATAGGTACAATAAAAACTAAAGGTGGCCATGCGAATTAGATGGCTGTCGGATAAATGCTGTTTTGGCTCATTCGGTTGACATACCTCAACCTATTCTCTCATACATAGGAGCTCTTGCTTGGCCGAGTGATCTTGTGTTCCCTTTGAGGAAGCCAACAGCATACTGTACATGCCGGCCGACAGCTTTTCTCCAGGAAAACAATGCAAGCAGCAGTCTGAAATTGCACATACGCAATGAACATCTCTCCCATCCATCAGTCGGTCGGAGCCACTATACTCAGTAGAACGTCGTCCGAACCCTTTGATATCGGCAGATTAAAACGACATTAGTCTAAGGTGTATCTGGGGCTTTAAAAAGGGATATCCGATCCAGCCTACCCACCAAATCAACTGAGGCAGCAGTAACCCCACACACTTTAAAATCACTGATTTGTATCAGTCACATCAATTATTCAGTATAAAGGTTTGTGTGGGGTTCATTATACTGTGTGGGGGGCCATTAATACAGTATGGAGGGCTAGTGGAGGCCATTATACAGTGTGGTGAGGCGTGGGGCCATTATACTGTATTTAGGCCCATTATACTGCATTGAGGGCTGTGTGGGGGTCACAGGTGTGTGATCATACTGTGTTGAGCTCACCATACTTTGTCGGGGGAGTTGAGGTGGGGTACTGTAGGGTCATCATACTGTGCGTGTGGAGAGTACTGTGGAGGAAGTTACTGTGGGGTATCATACAGTGTTTGTTTAGTGCTTTTGTTGACATCATACTTTATGGGTCCAATGAAAGGAGAATCTAGGAGCTTCAGTAGGAGGAAAATTACTTTGTAAAGGCTGTACAGTTAAAGTGAGAAATGCTCTTCTGTGACACTGTTGTTTGTGGGGAGGGGGCAGGTAGAACTTCTGTTATGGGACCCCATTATTTCTATGTAGGCCCCTGCTTATAACATTACCTTATAACTGCATTGCAAGTACTTGGATAAGACTATATGGTCTCCAGTATGATTATACCCTAGAAAGCATCAGTGTGGTAGTGATGTCTTATCAATAGAAGGTCACTATTTGGTAATATTGTTTACATCAGCATGGGAGGTGTATGTGAAGGCATTACCTACTCCTAGTATAGTGAAACCACTAAAAGAAAATAGTGCCATAGTCCAAATATATAGAGAATCATAGAAAATTGTATTCAATAAATATAAGACAAAAAACAGAGACAGAAAATTGGGGGATATGTGGTAGAACACAGCATGGAAGCACGGAGCACAGTAGCAATCCCCAGGTATAGAAACGTTATATAGTAACAAGTCAAACGCATAAAGCTTATTGTACAGTATCATATTTTAAGTTAGGGACATACTATGTACAAATAAAGGTATAAGCATACCAGTGATACTCACCGGCTCCAAACCCACCCCTATCCTTCTATAGTGGTACTGTTTGGTAATAGTGATAATACTTTGCCCTGTTGAGGGCAGACAAAGTACTGCAGTGCGCAGGCGCCGGGCCTCTGACCTTTCCGGCGGCTGCACACTGCAGTACTATCCTCTGCCCTCAACAGGGCAGAGCAAAGTACGCCTGCGCCGGAGCCATGGCTGAAGATCAGAAGAGGACGTCTTGTAATGAAGATGGGAGGCGCCGCAGCGGACCAGAGACGCCCATCCGACCTGACCAGCTGCGGAACCGCCCCTGGGTGAGTATAATATAACGTCTTTTTCTCCTCTTTCAGGTAACATCGGGGGCTTATCTACAGCATTACATAATGCTGTAGATAAGCCCCTGATGCCGGTGGGCTTACCTCACCCGCGATTTTCGGGGTAACAGGTTCCCTTTAATTACAGGCAGGATTGTGAAACACATTTGCAAACATACCTTTAAGGGTGTGAGGTAAGGACCAATTACACAGAAAACAAAGCGATATCAGATGACTAATGAGATGAGTGCTGAGTGGGTGGTCATGATGGAGCTAAGTGCCCATGTTCTCTAATGCAAACCATGCGCCTTTGTCTTTGTCTTGACAGCTCCAGCAATGTCCAACCCCATTTTCTTCTGCACTCTCCTTCACTGTGCTGAGTTATCAATCCATAGATATAAAATTATTACTTAATCAGTTTTAATGATAATCCATAGCAAAAAACAATATGTTGGTGTTGTGCAAAATCTCTTCTTGTGTTTGACCTCCCCCTATATTTAATCTATACACAGTACAAACCAAAAGTTTGGACACACCTTCTCATTTAAAGATTTTTCTTTATTTTCATGACTATGAAAATTGTACATTCACACTGAAGGCATCAAAACTATGAATGTGGAATTAAATACTTAACAAAAAATGATAAACAACTGAAATTATGTCTTATATTGTAGGTTCTTCAAAGTAGCCAACTTTTGCTTTGATGACTGCTTTGCACTCTCTTGGCATTCTCTTGATGACCTTCAAGAGGTAGTCACCAGGAATGGTTTTCACTTCACAGCTGTGCCCTGTCAGGTTTAATAAGTGAGATTTCTTGCCTTATAAATGGGGTTGGGACCATCAGTTGTGTTTTGCAGAAGTCTGGTGGATACACAGCTGATAGTCCTACTGAATAGACTGTTAGAATTTGTATTATGGCAAGAAAAAAGCAGCTATGTAAAGAACAATTTGTGGCCATCATTACTTGAAGAAATGAAGGTCAGTCAGTCCAAAAAATTGGGCAAACTTTGAAAGTGTCCCCAAGTGCAGTGGCAAAAACCATCAAGCGCTACAAAGAAACTGGCTCACATGAGGACCGCCCCAGGAAAGGAAGACCAAGAGTCACCTCTGCTTCTGAGGATAAGTTTATCAGAGTCACCAGCCTCAGAAATCGCAGGTTAACAGCAGCTCAGATTAGAGACCAGGTCAATGCCACACAGAGTTCTAGCAGCAGACACATCTCTACAACAACTGTTAAGAGGAGACTTTGTGCAGCAGGCCTTCACGGTAAAATAGCTGCTAGGAAACCACTGCTAAGGACAGGCAACAAGCAAAAGTGACTTGTTTGGACTAAAGAACACAAGGAATGGACATTAGACCAGTGGAAATCTGTGCTTTGGTATGATGAGTCCAAATTTGAGATATTTGGTTCTAACCACCATGTCTTTGTGCGACGCAGAAAAGGTGAATGGACGGACTCTATATGCCTGGTTCCCACCGTGAAAAATGGAGGAGGAGGTGTGATGGTGTGGGGGTGCTTTGCTGGTGACACTGTTGGGGATTTATTCAAAATTGAAGGCATACTGAACCAGCATGGCTACCACAGCATCTTGCAGCGGTATGCTATTCCATTCGGTTTGCGTTTAGTTGGACCATCATTTATTTTTCAACAGGACAATGACTCCAAACACACCTCCAGGCTGTATACGGGCTATTTGACCAAGAAGGAGAGTGATGGGGTGCTACACCAGATGACCTGGCCTCCACAGTCACCAGACCTGAACCCAATAGAGATGGTTTGGGGTGAGCTGGACTGCAGAGTGAAGGCAAAAGGGCCAACAAGTGCTAAGCATCTCTGGGAACTCCTTCAAGATTGCTGGAAGACCATTCCCGGTGACTACCTCTTGAAGCTCATCAATAGAATGCCAAGAGTGTGCAAAGCAGTCATCAAAGCAAAAGGTGGCTACTTTGAAGAACATAGAATATAAGACATAATTTCAGTTGTTTCACATTTTTTTGTTAAGTATATAATTCTACATGTGTTACTTCATAGTTTTGATGCCTTCAGTGTGAATGTACAATTTTCATAGTCATGAAAATACAGAAAAATCTTTAAATGAGAAGGTGTGTCCATACTTTTGGTTTGTACTGTAGCTTCCCTCCGGCGGGTCCTCTGTCCTGCTCTGCCCTTAATCACATTGAGGTCTACTGACACAAGGTAAGGTTTTAAAACTAGAGACAGAATAGGACTGCCCCGATTGGGTCACCTTGTCGTGGTGGGATGGCTTTTATGCTTTTTTGATCAAAATAGTGTTAACTAAGTACCCTATGTTATTAACATGTATTATCACTATTTACTTACTACAGGGTGTATGCTGATTTAGTATTTTTCTTGGGTTTTGTCTATACAGCATCATGTAGCGTACAGTTGCTGCAATGAATGACATGTGGCAGATCCGGTTAAATTCTATTTCTGCATCTAAAAGTGTGCCAGTGTTATCGAGGAATGGCTGAATAGCATGGCAGAATATACTTCACAGAGATGTGTCGGGATGCTAAGATTTTCTGCATATGTTGGCATGCAGTGCTTCACAGTGGATATATCACAGTAGCAATGTGTCTGTGTGCGTGTGTTCCTGGACCTTCCCCCCATCTACTTCCAACCCCTGCAGACCTTTGTAATTATTTATCTCACTCCAGTAAAAACTTGCCGTCTGTGACATAACTGGGTTATTTAAAGGCTCTTACATTCTCTGCTTCATTAAAAGCTGCATCTCATCACAACACAGAAATACAAACACAGCCTGATTCCCTCGCACAAACTGGCAGCTCCGTACCAGCCCCAACTCCCAGGGTGTTCCCTCCCTCTGAGCCTCTCTGCATTACCAGTCCCTGGGCGATCTCGTCTTTCTCACTGTTTTCAGACATCTTTCTTCTGGTGCCACTCTCTTTTAACTAGTTTGGGGGCTGTCACTGTATTGTTTGTGCCTGTGTGTTATTTCATATCATGTAGAAAAAAGGAGGTAAATGCAGCTGTTAAAGGCGATCACGATAGAGAAGCGTTGCGTAAAATGTGTAGAGTAAAAAATATAGTCGTCTTGCTTCAAAAATGCATTATATACACATCTTTATTTCGTAGCCACTTATGGTGAACCAGAGAAATAATCTTTAGGTGAAAGCTAATGTAGAGGGAAAGGATGCAATTGTTTGCTGATTGTTTCTCTATACCAGAGGTCCCCAACATTTCTGACCTTGAGAGCCACATTCAGCTCTGAGAGAGGGTCGCGAGCCACATTCAGCTCCTGCCCCCTCACAATTGTGGCAATCAAAGCTCCCATTACAGGCATAATGGTAACTAAAGCTTTTCCACAAAAATCACCCCAAAGTAGTATACAAAGATCCATGGGATCCCACAATACCCCCATTCAGTATTCTCCTATAAAGCACTCCCAAGACACTGTCACATCTAGCTTCAAACATCTCCTCTGACAGGTGGTATCATCTTGTCTCCATTGTAGCATACTTAAAATTGTCTCAAAACCCCTAGACCAGTATATGTGGATCCAGTTCTGCTCCTCTGTGCAGGGCTGCTCACAAAAATCCCAATTTTCAGATGTGCTCTTCATACCTGTTTGCTAAATCTGGAGCTAATGCACCAAGCTGACAGACAGCCGCGAGCCACAATTCATGGGCCCGTGAGCCACATGTGGCTCCCTAGCTACAGGTTGGGGACCCCTGCTCTATAGCATGTTAGGCATGATAAGCAGAGTGCCAAATGAAAAGACATGTAGCCCATGCCATGGATCTACGAATGAGATTAGTAAAAAACAGTATAATACATACAAATACAATATGAGAGGTGATCTAGCATAGGAGACATTATTAGTAAGCTTAACATTTAATATATTGTTCAAAACTCAAGATATGAAATTGGCAAAAGTGCGAGAGGGGGTATTAGTAGCAGAACCTACATGTCCATTTAGAGCCAAATCTAACCACTCCATCAGGGGTTCTAGTGATGAGTCAGGTGTTCGCCTAGTCACGAACCTCCAGGATGTCCTCGGTCCACGACGGCACATTGGTCCACTACCATGTAGGTAACAATTTACATGCATTTTAAAATAAATTGGGTTCTGTGAGTATAATTAAACACTTGTTTGAAACATTTAGCCCTGCTAGGCAGCCCTATGTCCTCTTGCTTTCTTAAGGTTGATGTCAGAGAAACTTCTAGACAACATAAACAACAGGACAGCAACGGACCCAGGTCATAGACCGACACTGCAAGTGGGACAGAGAAGGAGAATTCTGCAGGATTTTCTGACCTACTCAAAAGACCATGGATACTGCTGAGTCTAAGATTGAGTACCTGTTGTGTGACTTGTGCAGGTTGGGTCTGGGAGGTTACATTATGCATTTGAACCTACACGTGTAATAATATATACAGTATAATAGAAAGTTCATCTAATGCTTCCCATACTCTACCCACTTGTATGTACCCCTGCGTTTTCTCCACATGCGCAATTCGGCTTTGATCCATTCCCCCTTCTTTGCCAGATATCCTGGAATATTTAATAAAGCATTTTGTATTTGTCATATACTAACTTGGTTGTGTGTTCTTTTGATTGTTTTTTTTTCTATGGTTGATTTATAAATAGTTCAGATTATCCCGGTATTACCTAGAATCCGAATTTTGCCCATAGTATCATGAAGCTGTGTGATATTATTGAAGTAAAGTGGTATGGGTGTACTTTCCATGAAGTTGTTATGGTATCAAAAGACCATGGATGCAGTAAAGCATTTTTATAGTGAATATTTCAACAAGTTTTTGTTATGTAATCTAAAGACAGCAGGAGATAGGGTCTGAAACACTGAATTCAGTTATGTGTCACATTGTCAAAGTACCTGCTGTTGTTTACTAACTTTGAAGGATTTATCATTAAGAGATGAACATTGCTGGGCTACACTAGCCCAGCAACGCCCCCTCCTGTAATGAGCAGCTCACTGTCTTTGGACTTTGTGCATATGGAGAGCCTGGTGTGGGCGGTAGGGTTGAGCGAAATGGATCGTTCATTTTCAAAAGTCGCCGACTTTTGGCAAAGTCGGGTTTCATGAAACCCGACCCGATCCCTGTGTGGGGTCGGCCATGCGGTACGCGACTTTCGCGCCAAAGTCGCGTTTCGTATGACGCGCTTGGCGCCATTTTTTCAGCCAATGAAGGAGCGTGGGCAGAGTGATGACATAGGTCTTAGGGGCGTGGACGCCTATCGTCATCTTGTCGCTTGTGCGCTGTAGCGATTTGAAATGTGTAACACCAGCTTTTCTGTTCAGGGACGGAGGGGAGGGAGAGAGAGAGAGAGAGAGAAAAAATTGCCATTGACTTTGCATTGGGTTTCGTGTTTCGGTCGATTCCTGACTTTTCGCCATAATCGGCCGATTTCACTCGACTCGACTTTAGAGATAGTCGGGTTTCGCGAAACCTGACTCGACCCTAAAAAAGTAAAAGTCGCTCAACCCTAGTGAACGGGATTAGCTTTCTCAGCTCTTCTTGATTCCAAATCTAAAAGCTCTGATTGCATCAGAATGGATGCACCCAAGTAATCTAAGTGATTCATTGTTGGATTTAGGGTCTATTTGCCTACATTATGCTGCTCTCAGATGAGGTAGCAAAAACCTGCCATGTATAAGTAATCAATATGAGGTTGCTGGGGATCTGACATTCTGCATCCCCCACTGATCAACTATTTGTTTTGACACCATTTAGATGTAAAGAATTTAATATAACACCACAACTCCATAGACTAAAATTGTTTACTGCCAGGTACGCAGGTACTATCCCATTCACTTGAATGGGAGCATATGGTAGCATTTTTCTATTTTTCAATGTGCTAGTAATAAAAAAATAAGAAGCTCATTCTGAATGTATCCATACTAAATATCCATAGCCTTTACTTTAGTGGAGTTATAAATGGTGCCCTATTGTTTAAACACAATGTGTTCCAGGAATGAAGTCAATGACTGCTGCACTTTACATGGCACTTATGTCAGCGAGTCTATATCAGACTCTGCAGCTTGTCATTGGAAAGGGTGTCATGCGTAGCATAATGTCAGCATTACAAAGAAATTAAATTTTACAAGATGTTATCTCTGTTGTGTCTGCAAGCATTGCAGGGAGTGGTTATATGAAGCAAGAGATGTAGATACTATCCGCTTTCACATCTGTTGCTGTCATTTTACCCCAGCCTATTTTGCATCAATTAAACCTCTTGATCTCTGTTGACGTCAGTCTGCACCGTACTTAACTCAAAATTGCAAATCTGTCTTTAGACTTGACTTGTGCACACATTATAGTTGCCTTGCATGCTGCATAGATTTTATGCAGTCTACGTGATAAATAGCCTAAGTTGTCCACTTTGGTTCTATGCTGTCTTGATTTCTACAATCTCAGTTTTTGCTCTCTCACTCCATGACGTACATATGATATACATACATTTTTTTTTTTTTTTTTTTTTTCCAAAGAAAGTTACTTTATTCAACTCATTTGACATCTCCAACCATGAATAATATAAATGGCAGTACATGGTCTTATGACCACGAAGGTTATGTGTGATATATGCAAATAACCTCTTCAGAAGGAAGAGAAATTTATCTTTGGAGTCATCTATTGGATGTAGCAATGCTAAAAGTCAATATGACCCTTTAACGAGCCTTGCCTCGCCTCATGACTTAGGATAAGAAGCCTTAGGATAAGAAGCCAAACCAGAAACTTAAAGGGAACCTGTCACCTGAATTTGGCGGGACCTGTTTTGGGTCATATGGGCGGAGTTTTCAGGTGTTTGATTCACCCTTTCCTTACCCGCTGGCTGCATGCTTGCCGAAATACTGGATTGAAGTTCATTCTCTGTCCTCCGTAGTACACACCTGCGCAAAGCAAGATTACCTTGCGCAGGCGTGTACTACGGAGGACAGAGAATTAACTTCAATCCAATATTTCGGCCAGCATGCAGCCAGCGGGTAAGGAAAGGGTGAATCAAACACCTGAAAACTCCGCCCATATGACCCAAAACTGGTCCCGCCAAATTCAGGTGACAGGTTCCCTTTAATTTGCAGACACGTGTTTCGGGGTGCTGCCCCTCTTGAGTGCAAAGAAGGAGATCTGATTTGACTAGGTGAGAGGTTTCTGACCGAGACCCCAATGTATATTCTAGCAATCGATGTATCTAAAGTCAAGCACTGTAAAAGATTCATTCTTCCTCCCTTAGACATCAGTCTTAGGGGAAAGCTGGGCCACCACCATAAGCATTAAATGGTCGACCCTCTGGAATATGGCCACTTTAAGTGTGTAGTGTAAAGAAAATAATCTGTCATGAAATATGAAGTGCATGTTACACACTATAAAAACTGCACTCTTACCATGAATAGTTGTTAAGGACCATATTTTACATTTCCCTATTTTAATTTGCAATTCAAAGGATTTGCAAAGTATTATATGTTTCAACACAAGATGACTGGTAATGTTAGAGATAAGTGAATAAGTCCCCCCCCCAAAAAAAAACCCAAAGAATATATACCCCTTACTATGTAAATAAGTAAATAGTAATAGATAGTGATGAGCAAATATACTCGTTACTCGAGATTTCCCGAGCACGCTTGGGTGACCTCCGAGTATTTTAGTGCTCGGAGATTTAGTTTTCATCGCCGCAGCTGAATGATTTACATCTGTTAGCCAGCATAAGTACATGTGGGGGTTGTCTGGTTGCTAGGGAATCCCCACATGTAATCAAGCTGGCTAAGAGATGTAAATCATTCAGCTGCTGCAATAAAAACTAAATCTCTGAGCACTAAAAAATACTATCTCGAGCAACGAGTAATATTCGTTCATCACTAGTAATAGTACATGCAAATAATATAGGAGACTTAGTTAATATTTTTTTTATTTAAAAAGGCACAAAAGCCATCCCACCATGACAAGGTGTACCCAATTGGGATGGTCCTATCTTGTCTATAGTATTAAAACTTCACCTTGTGACTGTTTAGAAACTTGCCCGTGGGAAGCTGTATACAATTGAAACCAGAAGTTTACATACACCATATAAAAAGACACATATTGATGTTTTTCTCAGTATCTGACATGAAATTGAAATAAACCTTTCCCATTATAGGTTAATTAGGATGACAATAATTATACATTTTTGCCAAATGCCAGAATAATGAGAAAGAGAATGTTTTAAGGCATTTTTATAACTTACTGCAAAGTGAAAAATGTTCATACTTTTCATTAGTATTTGGTACCATTGCCCTTAAACTGAATAACTTGGGTCAAACGTTTGGGATATCCTTCCACAAGTTTCTCACAATAGCAGGGCGGAATTTGGGCCCATTCCTCCTGACAAAACTGGTGTAACTGATCCAGGTTTGTAGGTCGCCTTGCTCGCACCTGCCTTTTCAGCTTTGCCCATAAATTTTCAATAAGATTGAGATCAGGGCTTTATGATCCTTAAGCCACTTTGTTACCATTTTGGCACTATGCTTCGGGTCATTGTCCATTTGGAAGACCTATTTCCGCTCAAGCTTCAACTTCCTGGCTGATGTCTTGAGATGTTGCTTCAGTATTGCCACATAATCTTCTTTTCTCCTGATGCCATCTATTTTGTGAAGTGCCCCAGTCCCACCTGCAGAAAAACAACAACACAACATGATGCTGCCACCCCCATGTTTCACAGTTGGGAGGGTGTGCTTAGGTTTTCAAGCTTCTCCTTTATTCCTCCAAAGGTAGCGATGGTCATTATGCCCAAAAATTTCAATTTTAGTTTCATCCGACCACAGGGCATGTCTGCAAAAATTAAGGTATTTGTTCCTGTGAGCAATTGCAAACATTAATCTGGCATTTTTATGTTTCTTTTGGAGTAATGGCTTCTTCCTGGCCTTTCAGCCCATGTAGATATAGTACTTGTTTCACTGTGGATATTTGCACAATCTTACCAGCTTCCGCCATCATCTTCACATGGTCTTTTGCTTTTGTCCTTGGGATGATTTGCACATGTTGGACAAAAGCACGCTCATCTCTGGGACACAGAACCCGTCTCCTTCCTGAGCAATATGATGGCTGAACATTCCCATCTTGTCTGTACTTGAGTATAATTGTTTGCACAGATGAATGAGGCACCTTCAGTTATCTTGAAATTGTACCCAAGGATGAGCCAGACTTGTGCAAGCCCACAATTCTCTTCCTGAGACTTTCCCATGATGCTAGACAAAGAAGCAGTACGTTTCAGGTGTTCATTAAAATATATCCACAGGTGTGTCTCAAATTAACTCAGATGGTGCCAAAAAACTATCAGACACTTCCAAACACATGACATCATCATAAGAGCAGTCCAGAATTGTTATTTTAGGTATAGCAATTTTAGTATATGTAAACTTCTGACTTTGCAGTACCGTATATACTCGAGTATAAGCCGACCCGAGTATAAGCCGACCCCCCTAATTTTGCCACAAAAAACTGGGAAAACTTAATGACTCAAGTATAAGCCTAGGGTGGAAAATGCAGCAGCTACCGGTAAATTTCAAAAATAAAAATAGATACCAATAAAAGTAAAATTAATTGAGACATCAGTAGGTTAAGTGTTTTTGAATATCCATATTGAATCAGGAGCCCCATATAATGCTCCATACAGTTTATGATGGGCTCCATAAGATGCTCCATATTAAAATATGCCCCATATAATGCTGCACAAATGTTGATTATGACCCCATAAGATGCTCCATACAGACATTTGCCCCGTATAATGCTCCAGAAATGTGGATTATGGCCCCATAAGATGCTCCATACAGATAATTGCCCCATATAATGCTGCACATGGCCCCATAAGATGCTCCATACAGATATTTGCCCCATATAATGCTGCACATGGCCACATAAGATGCTCCATACAGACATTTGCCCCCATATCATGCTGCACATGGCCACATAAGATGCCCCATACAGATATTTGCCCCCATATCATGCTGCACATGGCCCCATACAGATGCCCCATACAGATATTTGCCCCCATATCATGCTGCACATGGCCACATAAGATGCCCCATACAGATATTTTCCCCCATATCATGCTGCACATGGCCCCATACAGATGTCCCATACAGATATTTGCCCCCATATCATGCTGCACATGGCCACATAAGATGCCCCATACAGATATTTGCCCCCATATGCTGCACATGGCCACATAAGATGCTCCATACAGATATTTGCCCCATATGCTGTTGCTGCGATTAAAAAAATAAAAAAAATTACATACTCACCTCTCAGGCCCCTGGAACTTGCTATACTCACCTTTCCCGTTCCACCGCTGAGCGCCGCTGTGTCTTCCCATCCTCTGCGCGGACGTTCAGGAAGAGGGCGGCGCGCACTAATCACGTCACCGCGCTCTCTGACCTGAGCGTCACTGCGGAAGACACAGCGGCGCCGCCGGTGGCACGAGGAGCAGGTGAGTATCGCGCACTGCCCCCCATCATACTTACCTGTTCCTGGCGCCGTCGCTGCAGGTCTGTTCCCCGGCGCCGCATTTTCTTCCTGTAGTGAGCGGTCACTGTTACCGCTCATTACAGTAATAAATATGCGGCTCCACCTCTATGGGAGGTGGAGCCGCATATTCATTACTGTAATGAGCGGTACCATGTGACCGCTCACTACAGGAAAGGCTGCAGCGCTGGAAGAAGCAGGGACGTGCAGGGACCGCGCCAGGAGTAGGTAAGTATAACTAGACAGCCCCCGCTCCCCCTCCCCTGCCAAACCCTGGGTATGACTCAAGTATAAGCCGAGAGGGAGACTTTCAGCCCAAAAAAGTGGGCTGAAAATCTCGGCTTATACTCGAGTATATACGGTAAGTAATAAAAATGCTTTAAAACATTTTCTCTCTCATTATTCTGGCATTTGGCAAATATTAAAAATTATGTAAAAAACCTAAACAACACAAGGATACCTAAAATATAGCTTTTATTGAAAAACAATTAAAAGGTCTCTTTTCATTAACAATCAATAATAAACAACAACAACAAGTTATGTACCTGTTAGGTCCTAGGGAGTCACTACACTTCGCCCTACCTGGCAGTGGGGGTTGGCACCCTAATTTACTGCGGTAGGCGCCCCCACTCGACGTCGACTTACCCTCAAAAATCCCTAGAATCCCCTATATTAAAGGAATCCTAAAAAAGTCTTAAAGAATCTCTATAGGGAAAATACTACCTAGCAGTGGGGTTAGGCACCCTAATTTGAAGCGGTAGGTGCCTCCACTCGGCGTCGACTGACCCTAAGGTCCCTCAAAAATCCCTAAAATGGGGATAGAAAGATAAAGAAATGTCCCAATACACCCCAACACCCAAAAAAAAAGAAAACAAAATAACAAAAAAAGAGAAAAAAATGTAAAATGGTGAAAAATGTCTCAAATCTTGTATAGATACGGAAAAATTATTATTATTATTATTATTATTATTATTATTATTTATTGTTATAGCGCCATTTATTCCATGGCGCTTTACATGTAAGGAGGGGTACACATAATAAAAACAAGTACAATATTCTTAAACAATACAAGTCATAACTGGTACAGGAGGAGAGAGGACCCTGCCTGCGAAGGCTCACAATCTACAAGAATAGTCATATACCAGGCATCTGTAAACAGAACAGAGTATGCCCCACAAAAAATATTAAAGACAGGTGTATGGGATGCAATAACATCAATATTGTCCAAAACTAAACATATATTTAGCTTCCAGGGTATAGGAGTAAGTAAATGGAGGATACCATAATGCTGCAATGTATGTGAATGGTCACCTATAATCACATAACATGAGCCACATAGGCCACCATCTTTATGGTATAAGGATACAATCATCCATCCCAACCTCAAAATAATAGGTTACTATCAGTACTATTTGTCATATACCGGTTAGAGTATTACCTCCTAAAGCCCAAGGAAACAGAACTATATGGAAGAAAGCGCTTAATAAATACTCAATATCAATAACCATACGCAGGTGTCCTAGGTATACACATGGAACAGTAAACAATACTATTGCTGTTAAGGTGCATAATGCAATAAAATACGTCCAACAAACCCACAAGCATGGGGCCCCCAGAGTAAAGGCCCCTTCACATTTAGCGACGCTGCAGCGATACCGACAACGATCCGGATCGCTGCAGCGTCGCTGTTTGGTCGCTGGAGAGCTGTCACACAGACCGCTCTCCAGCGACCAACGATGCCGGTAACCAGGGTAAACATCGGGTTACTAAGCGCAGGACCGCGCTTAGTAACCCGATGTTTACCCTGGTTACCATGCTAAAAGTAAAAAAAAAACAAACAGTACATACTTACCTACAGCCGTCTGTCCTCCAGCGCTGCGCTCTGCTTCTCTGCTCTCCTCCTGTACTGTCTGGGAGCCGGAAAGCAGAGCGGTGACGTCACCGCTCTGCTTTCCGGCTCACAGCCAGTACAGGAGGAGTGCAGAGCGCAGCGCTGGAGGACAGACAGCGGTAGGTAAGTATGTAGTGTTTGTTTTTTTTTACTTTTAGGATGGTAACCAGGGTAAACATCGGGTTACTAAGCGCGGCCCTGCGCTTAGTTACCCGATGTTTACCCTGGTTACCAGTGAAGACATCGCTGGATCGGTGTCACACACGCCGATCCAGCGATGTCTCCAGGGAGTCCAGCGACGAAATAAAGTTCTGGACTTTATTCAGCGACCAACGATCTCCCAGCAGGGGCCTGATCGTTGGTCGCTGTCACACATAACGATTTCATTAACGATATCGTTGCTACGTCACAAATAGCAACGATATCGTTAACAATATCGTTATGTGTGAAGGTACCTTAACAATGTTTCCTGTATAGGGACACAATCATCCCCGTCATCACATAGATAATGTCGTCCCCCCAGCATTGATACTCATCTGTAGGTTTGTAGTAGGTTTGTAGTATTGTATCAAGTGACCCGAAGATACCGCTGGATAAGTTCAGATGACACATCAAGCGCTAGACAGCAATTTCCCCAAACAATGCCCAATTAAAAATTATGGTAATCCTAATTGACCTAAAACATGAAAGGTTTATTCTGATTTCATGACAGATATTGAGAAATACATGCAGATGTGTCTATATATAATGTATATAAACTTCTAGTTTCAACTGTAGATAAATGCCTAGCTCAAAAAGAGGGGCCACGCATACGTGGATAAGTGCAGAATTTTACTCCATCTCTGACAAACAGTAAGGGTTGCATTTATGTAATGTCATTAGTAGTAGTGTGTCACAGAAGAAAACAAATTCATCAGACCGATAAATGGAAAATTGAGTTAATTTAAATCTTAATCTTAAATTTTGTTTTTAGTACCCCTACTATGTAAACTGGTTAAATATTTCCTACAACGTAGTTATGTATGAGTGGGAATTAAGGAGTAATTGGAAGCTTCTGGGCTCCATGTCAAATCTGTAATAGAGCCCCCGACTTACCACGCGCTATTTACAATACTGGTGTCTCCTAATGTGCCTGAGGGGCAATTGGGACCCCTCCAGCAGGTATCAAGCCCAGAACGGGACTGCAACCCCTATTTCTGCCTTTACATGTGGTTGAGGCTTGTTTTCAGATTTTTTCTAAATGTCTTGCATATTGCACATCTCGGTTGTTTATGTAGGTATTCACACTCCAGAGAAATCTGTATACAACTTCTAGCATCATCTTAATAAAATATATATGCTCTATCATCAATTAAATGCATTTTACATTTACACGAACGACCTTTCAGTAACCTCAAAGCCCTGGAGTAAAAACCAACCATCCGTGAATTCTAGACATCACAAACATTAATATTAATGTCTAAAAGAGATTCATTTATATCGGTTTTCAGACAAAGCTCTCAAAACGCATCACAATTAATTAATTAAAACAAATAATAAAGGATTAATCTTCCTGAAGAACACCCTGCTTCAATCATCTCCACATCAACCTGTGACTGGGAGCGATGAACTCCTTCACAAATATCAATCTATGTTTGGTTGACAAAATATAATAAATCAGAAGGCAAGGACCTATTCTGGTACGTTACAACTATTACAATATTGGTTTTTACTTTAGCTGTCTTAAAGAAATCAAACCTTCTTTATGCGGAAATGCGAAATAAGCCCCGGTCACTGGTGGCCATGTCACCGCATCTGTCATTTTCATATAATAGATGTCATCAACTTTCATAGTAACATAGGAACATAGTTAGTAAGGCCGAAAAAGACATTTGTCCATCCAGTTCAGCTTATATTCCATCATAATTAATCCCCAGATCTACGTCCTTCTACAGAACCTAATAATTGTATGATACAATATTGTTCTGCTCCAGGAAGACATCCAGGCCTCTCTTGAACCCCTCGACTGAGTTCGCCATCACCACCTCCTCAGGCAAGCAATTCCAGATTCTCACTGCCCTAACAGTAAAGAATCCTCTTCTATGTTGGTGGAAAAACCTTCTCTCCTCCAGACGCAGAGAATGCCCCTTGTGCCCGTCACCTTCCTTGGTATAAACAGATCCTCGGAGAGATATTTGTATTGTTCCCTTATACACTTATACAGAGTTATTAGTTCGCCCCTCAGTCGTCTTTTTCTAGACTAAATAATCCTAATTTTGCTAATCTCATCTTAAAGAATGCAATTAAAGGGGTTGTCCAGGACTTTGATAATAATGACCTATTCTCAGGAAAGGTCATCAATATCAGATTGGTGTGGGTCCGATACTCAGCATCCATCACAATCTGAAGAACGCCCCTGTGCAAGAGCAATACATGGGTCCATTGCAGCCCAATATCTCACCATAATGCACAATTCCATGTGCTTTGGAGGTGGAAGTCGGCCTCCATTACCTTTTTGACCCCTGTGCGTCTGCACAGGTTGCACCAACGGTATGTCCACCCCTGAATTAGCCTTTATCAGTTCAAGCGGCAACAGGATATAAATGGTATGTGGAACTGAAGCAACACAGCTCTGTATACTATGCAGCGGCCATTCCTAGGTACTGCAGTTCATTTCCCATTAAACTGAACAGAAGCTGACCTGCAATACCCCTGAACAACCACTAAGCTGTGTTCTACACTATTTACAGTACATTCAACCACCACCGGAGGTGATAACATTTGATTGATGGGGGAACCAGGTGTCAGACCCCCACCTATCTAACAGTGATGACCTATCTCGGGATCAGGGTCATCAATACAACAGCCCATGATCATTTATCTCACAATACAAAATGAATACACTATCACAACATGCCAGAAAGACCCTCAACAGACCTCAACTCACATCACAACCACTGGGTGGCCACATATGGCATATACATATCAAACATAGCCCGACAGAATATCACAAAATCATGGGTTCTTTTGTCATAGGTGATCATATCTCATTGGTTATCTGGGGACATATTGAGCCAACAGGACAAGGTGAAGAAGGGCACACGTAGATGGTGGAATCTTGACCTTTAATATTACAGTCGACCAAACTCATATATAAAAAAAATTAATCCTTAACACTGTGATTATGAGTTATTATTAAAACCCTGGAAAATGGGCAAGCTTTTCTAGTTGTCGCTTTTGTTGCAGAGAATTATCACATTTCTGGTTGAGCTTTTTGTTACTCTCTGCGCCTAAGAATTCTCTCTCCTCCTCTGCTCCTCCTCTACTAACATCAAAGCCGGCATGACCTGGTCAATATTTCAGATAGGGAATTATTGCCCCTCGAGGGAGGTGTAGATGCTTTGATAGTCAGGTTTAATACTGAGAAAACTTTACGAATAGTGGTTTGTTTTATTTTGTTTTTATTACAGCAAAGTGGATGAGCTTTTGTTACGCAGTCGAGGAAACTCATAGATTCATCCATTTTTCTTTTTCTAAGTAAAGAAACATAAATATTATATTAACAAGCAAATGTCATTTTTATCTCATGCTTAATGGTATAACCGCCAACAGACATGCCTTGTTAGGCTCACGTTAAAAATAAAAAAAATCATTCATTCGTGTCTTTTGTCTTTTGCATTAGACGCCGGTGGTGACGGCCCCAAACCACAGGGATACTAGCCCTGCTTGCATTTATGCCGTTTCTGCACAGCCAGCAATTCCCAGTTAAGTTGGACAGGGTTTACAGAGATAAATTGCAATTCCCTAGGAATTTTATTCGCTAGAGTATTCCTAAAAATAGCTGAGCAAACGCGGGTCCCCACCACGGTCATTTAAAGCCCCACCGCTCATTGGCTCAATACATACAATGCCATGAGAAGAAGCTTACAAAGCTGCGTATACAATGGAGTTCTTTGAAGTTTCGCAGAGACAGATTTATTAAAATAAAAAAAAAAGCAAACTGAGCAGTCATCAAGAAACAGGAGGCATATATTTGATATTGGGTTTTCATCTCGGCAGGTGAAGCCCTCTCCCACCTGTCAGAAACTGATGGTCGCATCCTATTTGGCCACAGGCAGAATATAACAGTCTTAGTGCCGTGCCGTAGGCTATAACAGACGTGACCGAGTGAGGAGAGAGGAGCTGAAAAAGGTTTCAGCAAAGAGGAAAGAAAGGAACAGGAAACCCGAAGGAACCGGGAAAAGGAATATTAAGTAACAACTAAAAAAAAAAAATGTAACGGACGTCTGACTATAGATGCTGACAGGAACAGCCATCTACTGGGGAACTCAGAGCAAGAAGAAGAAGACAACAATGTAATTGGCTGGTTGATTGATTGATGGCTACAAGATGTCATATTGGATGATAGCTTTGACCAAAGTCTTCACACACAAAAGTGGCCAATTTGGCTGAGACATGCTAGTTTTCCTTCTCAGGTCAATGAGCCAGATCATTTCCCACATGGCCCAGGCCCATTAGCACTTGGGAGATGATGAAATATAAGCACTCAAACTGAATGTATATATACTATATATATGTAGCTAAAGAGAGAGAAGAAATAGCATTGACCTTTATAAAAAATCTCCATTTGTAATTCTTTCCCATTACTTATCTTGAACTAATCCTCATTTACACTGTAGCAATGTGCACAAAGTTCTCATTGGAAACAGTCAACAATCTTGTTGTCAGACGCATAAGTTGAGTTGCTAGTATACCCTTTTTCTATTCCTTTACAGTAGATTACAATCCAGACTTCAGCTAGTAATCAAATAGCACAATCAACGCCTGTGAAGACATTAAAGAAGTCCTCCCATTAAAGGTACCTTCACACTGAGTGACTTTAGAACGATAACAATAGCGTTCCGTGACGTTGCAGCGTCCTGGATAGCGATATCGTTGTGTTTGACACGCAGTAGCGATCTGGATCCTGCTGTGACATCGCTGGTCGGAGCTAGAAGTGCAGAACTTTATTTCGTCGCTGGCTCTCCCGCTGACATCGCTGAATCGGCGTGTGTGACGCCGAATCAGCGATGTCTTCACTTGTAACCAGGGTAAACATCGGCTTACTAGGCGCAGGGCCGCACTTAGTAACCCGATATTTACCCTGGTTACCTAAAAAAAAAAACACTACATACTTACATTCCGGTGTCTGTCGCGTCCCTCACAGTCAGCTTCCCGCACTGACTGTGAGCACCGGCCGTAAGGCTCTGCTGGTTGGTTGCTGGTTGGTTGGACAGCTCTCCAGCGACCACACAGCGACGCTGCAGCGATCGGCATCGTTGTCTATATCGCTGCAGCGTCGCTTAATGTGACGGTACCCTTAGGGGGTATTCCAATCTCCAAGACCCTATTCTCACATGTACTAGGTGTAATAATAATATTTGCAAATACTTCCATTTAGAAATGTAGTATAGTTCTTCTTATTAGCTATGTAATTTAGCTTAATTTAATGTAGGGCATTGCAGAAGCGTAGGTATCCATGGTTACAACCACTCATATAGTGACAGTAAGTTGTTAGTCGTTGTAACCATGGATACCTAAGCCCTGCACATGGGGTAAACAACATAACAAATCAGAAGAACTACACTACAGTTCTAATTAAAGATATTTGCTAATATTATTATTATTCATAATAATATTATTACAACTACTACATATTGGGATAGGATCTTGGAGATGGGAATACCTCTCAACTCTTTTTTTTCTACCAAACCTGTATAAATGTTACTGTATCATTATTGTGTCAGTGCATGAATATACTCACCGATCGCCATCTTCTCTTGCACCAAACGCTGTTCTGCTCCTCTTATGAGTCACGTAATGGCAATTCAGGCTATCTGGATCACGCTACGCTCTGTGTGACTAGGAAGTGGCTTATACACTGTAAGCCTATGGAGCATCAGTGCGAGACTCCATAGGACTACACTATAAAAGAGACTCCCGGCACTTACATAGAGCCCAGTGTGATCTGGATAGTGTGAATTGTCATCACGTGACTCTGTAAGAAGATGAACCAGACCGGGGGTACCTCTCTTGCGCCGGTTCTGGAACTGTTGGGACTGTCACCATTGTTGCACGGGGGAGAGCTTTCTGGCCCGGATCGACCTTTACACTTGTAAGCAGGGGGCAGGTCAGAGATATAAAGGGATGGGCATGGGAGAAAGGCAGGAGTTCTGGCGGGAAGATGGAGCGTGCAGCAGGGTGAGGTGCAGGCCTTTATAGCGGAGCATCTTGTAAACTTAGGCCCACCTAGCGCAACCCTTGTAACTGTGTCCATTGCTCGCGGATATCAGACAGCGACTCTTCCAACGTCCCCCGTTCCGGGAGGTTACCAGTGACTGCTGCGTGTGGCCTAGCCTTGTATCGGTGACTGAGCCAGGACGCACCGACTCCTTCCCCGCCTGCACTGCGGAGCAGAGCCCCGCTCTGGTGATACCGTATAAAGAACTGAGACCAGGACGAGGAAACCGCGGGTACAGGAACCTGCCTAGTGTAGCAAAGACTCACTATCTGCATCGAGGAACCGGACTTCCGTCTATCCACGACAACCCCGAGATATCACGTGCCGCTGTTGTTGGTGCCAACGTTGGAAACCGAGACGCTGCAATCAAGAAGCCGACAGACTGATAAGTTGTATTCTGCTTTCCCCTTTTTGAACATTTGCCTAACACCTGTTTACCCCGTTCTCCCCTCCAATATCTATATCATTATATCCTTTGCCTCCCATACCCATTTTCTCCCTGCGCGGAGTTTTCATCTGTCAATACAT
The DNA here is from genome assembly GCF_032444005.1 of Ranitomeya imitator. Taxonomy (NCBI): domain Eukaryota; kingdom Metazoa; phylum Chordata; class Amphibia; order Anura; family Dendrobatidae; genus Ranitomeya; species Ranitomeya imitator. The sequence goes on from NC_091284.1 coordinate 121,799,058, forward strand.
TTGTTAACTCTTGATCTGCCTCCTGTCCGTGACAACATCCAGCTCTCTGCAATTCTACAACTCAGAAGAGGGAAAGAATGAAGCTGGATACTGGAGAAGATGACGATTGGGGAGTAAATTAACGAATTGACACTACACTACATTAACATGTATGCAAGTTTAGGAAAAAATTTCATAGGAGGACTTCTTTAAGCACCAAAAATTGCGATGAGAAATCAGCTTTAAAGGCTGAAAACTTGTGAATGCAGCTATGAGCACAGATATGTTTAAATATCATGGATGGGAAATTCGACGTGTACTGTATATAAGAGGATCCAAGGCAGATATTCAAGGCTGACACTCAGATTTCTTCCATGGATGTGCAGTTGATATGCCCCAGATATGCACAAGGATTAGCCCCATTTCTTTGGGATCATCTACGACGTTTCTGTGAAGGATCTGGCAGAAGAATGAACATGCTAATTCTTCCTGCGGATTATATTTTTCATGGTGCAGACAAAAATCCGCATAGACTTCTTCTGGAGCATGAAAACAGGGTAACGGAAACCTCAATCAAAAGCATTGCAAAATCCAAAATGCATGAATGGGCCTATAGACACTCTAAATGTTATAATCAGAGCAAGATTAATAATATAATATATTTAAAAAGTTACTGGTTTTTATGTAGATTAATTCTATAAGTCAGCAGGAAAATGGTGTCTGAAGGTGAACACTCTTTAATGATCTTCTAGAAATCAAATTCTACTTTGCTCAATGCTTGCAGGAAACAATCATAAATAGAAAAAATAGTGTTGGCATCAGTCATTTTCTTGCCCTTGAGGGAAAGAGACAGCAAGGTATTGATAAAGGACTATGATCATGAAAGTGCAGATTTCTCAGACTTTTTTTTTATATCCATAATGAAAATGTCTATTGTAGCTTTCGATGTAAATATTTAATCATTGTAAATATTAGAGGAAAATCACAATATTTATGTATTGCTGCTGTGAAGTGATACCTCAGGGGTGGGATCTATCTCATGTAAGAGAACCAATCAAAATGTTGTCTTATTTTTCATTTTTGGAGCTAAGGATTATGCTCATAATAGAATTTTCATTATTCTTGTCTTTTCAATCATTTTTGAGAATGCTCAAAATTAGCATTTTGGAAACAATGTTTTCGCTACCTGACTGGAAGGGACACACAATTGTGATGAGGAAGAGAGGTGCGGAAATAGGGACTTAAGTTGTTTAACAAAGCTGAGGAATGGCACACCAACACATGGATCTTAACTCATGGACATGTTGGTGGAAACAAAAGTGGCATGAACTTAGTAGTTGCAGTTTTGGCACAATGCCTGGTAGTTACAGTTTTTAAGGCACAATCAGTGATCATATGGGACACCATGACTGTAACTACAGTGGACTTGGCATGCAGAACTTGGGATGTTCATCCACCACCTACCAGATAGTTTCTCATGTTAAGATTCCAAAAGGGCATTGGACAAAGTTAGGATGGATAGGTGCAATTAAAGATGTGACAACAGGTGCCTGTGAGAGGGCCTATTCATTCTGACTTTATCTACTTTCCTTTAAGCGGTTTTAATCTGTGTGCTTGATTAAGGTCTAGTGTTGCAGACCGAAACCTCACGTATTACACGTTGGATTTTAAGGGAAGAATAAATATCATCACTACTTTCTGGATTCCTCTTTATTACTATACTTATGAGGTTGAACCCTATCTAAGCACCTAATCTCTGGGAGAATCGTGTTTGGAAGTATACAGTACATGCTGAAATAGACAATCGCTAGAGAGCCCACAGTTTAATAGTCTCTGGCACTATTCATTCTTTGCTTTAGTCCATTTTTAAATAGCAAATTGTGCCTTTGTCCATCTATATTACAGCAGTTTTCATCCTGCTTGACTTTGGGCCCCATTCAGATGTCCGTCTTTAATATCCATGTTTTTTTACGGATAGAATATGTATCTATTACAGGTAGTGAGGCTGTTTATATGTCCTAATGTACACAAAAAAAAATGAAAACATGACAATTTTTGTTACAAGTCACTGATCAAGCTTGCAAATGCAAGTCTATGGGCCTGCGTGAAAAACATGGACAACAGATAGATGGCATCCCTGTCACATCCTAGTGCTATCCGTTATTCACTGCCCGTTTGTTAGGTGACGCTTGCATATTAGTAAAACTGCTGAAAAACTGGTAGTAAAACCTAGCACACTGATCAAACCCTGATGTTAATCTGAGTTGAGGTAGTAGAACACGGCACTTATACACTGAAGGAGGGGAGGTGCTCAAGTAGGGTATCCAGCCCCAAATATCCAGAATTAGAAAAAAACTTGGCACTCAATTGGTAGTGTAGCTTGAAAATAAATAATTTAATGTGCATCCATAGACAAATGGTTCAACTTTTGCGGTCCATATCCGTGCCTTCATAACAAATTACTGGTGAGGTAGATAATGTTAATACCCTGCCATTCGCAGATCCAGCGCGGACCCTCCGTGACCTCTGCATACCACTTTGCGCTGACGCACGCAGGACTCACCACGGCATCCAGGCATTTTGAAACCCTCATAGGATCTGTGAACGGCAGGACATTAACATTATCTACCGTACCAGTAATTTGTTCTGATGAAGGTCAGGATGTGGACCGAAAGCATTCAACCATTTGGCTATGGATGCACACACATTAAAGGATTTATTTTCAAGCTACACTACCAATTGAGTCCCAAGTTTTTTTTAATTACTGACGTTAATCTGATCATAAACACCCATGAATATTAGTCTGTTTTCTTCACGTTCTAAATAAAAGAAAAACAATGTCTAAATGACGTCTTATACTGTAATCTTTCTCTAGCTTCCTTCTCCCCAGCAGCTTTGTCTAAACCATTCTCCTGGGCCACACTACCTAAACACTGACATTAAAATAACCCATATATATAGGTATCGCCTGCTACTAGTAACACTGCAGTGTCACACTCAGGCATCCACATGATCTAAACACTATTTTACAATACAATAATTAGCATCACAAACATAACATGTCATAACATGTTTCCCCGAAAATAAGACCTACAATGATTTTTGGATTATGCTTGAAGAAGTCCTACTCCCCAAATAAGCCCTAATTACCATCAGGGCTGGTGTTAAGGCCACCTGGGCAATTGAATAGCACCCCTACTCTCTTAAAGGGAATCTGTCCCCCCATTTTTCGCCTATAAGCTAAGGCCATCGCCATCAGGGGCTTATTTACAGCATTCTGTAATGCTGTAGAAAAGCCACCGATGTATCCTGAAAGATAAGAAAAAGAGGTTAGATTATACTCACCCAGGGGATGTCCCAGTGCGGTCCGGTCCAATGGGCATCGCGGTCCGGGTCTGGCGCCTCCCATCTTCATGCGATGACATCCTCTTCTTTGCTTCCTTGTTTTTATTATCTGTCAGGTTACATTGAGGGATTATCTACAGCATTACAGAATGCTGTAGATGAGCCCCTGATGGCTGTGGCCTTAGCTTATAGGTGAAAAATGGGGTGACAGATTCCCTTTAAGGACCAGAGCGTTTTTATTCCGAGGTCCTTTAACTGCAGGAGTCTAGAGGAACTGAAGAGGAGCCAGTGGGAACTAGGCATGTAGAGTCCATCCGTTCACCTTTTGTGCGTAGCACAAAGACACGGTGGTTGGTACCAAAGATCTCAAATTTTGACTCATCACATCAGACCAAAGCACAGATTTTCACTGGTCTAATGTCCATTCATTGTGTTCTTTAGCCCAAACAAGTCTCCTCTGCTTGTTGCCTGTCCTTAGCAGTGGTTTCCTAGCAGCTATTTTACCATGAAGGCCTGCTGCACACAAAGCCTCCTCTTAACAGTTGTTGTAGAGATGTGTCTGCTGCTATAACTCTGTGTGGCAGTGACCTGGTCTCTAATCTGAGCTGCTGTTAACCTGCGATTTCTGAGGCTAGTGACTCGGATAAACTTTTCCTCAGAAGCAGAGGTGACTCTTGGTCTTCCTTTCCTGGGGCGTTCCTCATGTGAGCCAGTTTCTTTGTAGCGCTTGATGGTTTTTGCCACTGCACTGGGGGACACTTTCAAAGTTTGCCCAATTTATCGGACTGACTGACCTTCATTTTTTAAAGTAATGATGGCCACTTATTTTTCTTTAATTAGCTGCTTTTTTCTTGCCATAATACAAATTCTAAAAGTCTATTCAGTAGTATCCACCAGACTTCTGCACAACACAACTGGTGGTCCCAACCCCATTTATAAGGCAAGAAATCCCACTTATTAAACCTGACAGCGCACACCGGTGAGGTGAAAACCATTCCCGGTGACTACCTCTTGAAGGTCATCAAGAGAATGCCAAGAGTGTGCAAAGCAGTCATCAAAGCACAAGGTGGCCACTTTGAAGAACCTAGAATATAAGACATAATTTCAGTTGTTTTACACTTTTTTTATGTGTTCATTCATAGTTTTGATGCCTTCAGCGTGAATCTACAATGTTCATAGTCATGAAAATACAGAAAAATCTTTAAATGAGAAGGTGTGTCCAAACTTTTGGTCTGTACTGTATGTATATATATTTACAGCTCTGGCAAAAATTAAGAGACCACTACAAAATGTTCAGTTTGTCTGATTTTTCTTTTTATGGGTATATTTTTGAGTAAAATGTAAATTGGTCTTTTATTCTATAAACTTCTGACAACATGTCTCCAAATTTCCAAGCAATACATTTTTTATTTTTTCTCTGAAAGGTAGAAATGGTCAACATTTTTTAAAAACCCCAGTGTTTTCCGACCTCAAATATTGCAAAGAAAACAAGTTCATAATCATTTAGAAACAACAATACTAATGTCTTACCTCAGGAAGAGTATATAAATCAATACTTTGTGGAATAACCATGATTTTTAATCACAGCTTTCATGCGTCTTGGCATGCTTTCCACCAGTCTTTCACACTGCTTCTGGCGCATAAATATAGGCAGTTCTTCTTTGCTTGATGGCTTGTGACTATCCATCATCCTCTTGATTACATTCCAGAGGTTTTCCATGGGGTTCAGGTCTGGAGATTGGGCTGCCCATGACAGGGTTTTGATGTGGTGGTCTCTTAATTTTTGCCAGAGCTGTATATATATATATATTTATATATGTATATATATATATATATATATATATATACACACACAAGTCACATGTATATTGAAGACCTAATATCCATGTACACAGTATCTGCAGTTATAGACTGACAACTCCCCGTCAACTCATCTCATAAAAAATGGTAATGGTGAAAGGAAGAATACTTTTAAGTAATCAATATTCTATACAAAGTGCAAAGTATTCATGTCAATAGTTATAATTAGCATCATGAGATTATGATGTTTCAGACTGCCAACATTACAATGATAGCTGCCCGTTGTTATGGGTATGAGGTTGCTATGGATCTGTCAAAGGCTGTCTGGCCTTTAGCTTCCAGGCGAGAAATTAATTTGCAGTTTGTGTCTTCTAAATGACCAAACAAGCCATATTGTTGAGGAAATGGCTTTACTGTCACTATAATTCTGCTCTAGCTACAATGGACCAGGCACCAATCAGTCTTATTGTTTGGGTCATTAGGAATAGGGTGATGTTTGGCCTCAAATGTCCAGACAATCTCCTAGCCATTCACACAAAGGTCTAAAAACGTGAATAATATAATCACATTTATCATTTATTACTAATGATGGATTCTCCCAAGTTTCTAGTTTCTTAAAGTAGGGCACTGCAGACGGTGGTATTCTATGGTATTCGGATAGCTCTCATAAAGCCCGAGCGACCTCTACTTATTAGTGCACAGAGATGGAGAGGGTGACTGCCGTGCTGCAGTACTTCACTTGTTTCATGCCGTGTTATAATGATTTAATTAGCATGCCTATCATTATAACTCTACAGGACTCGACCTGAGGATGCTAGGCGGATCTGCTCCGTTACACCAGGACCTCATTGAACTTGGAAACCTTTTTTTCACCTTTGGCTCGGCTGATCACTCCGCACGCTCTATTTTCCAATCAAGTTGCTACTACCCAGTACATTACCTTACAATGAACCCTTGTAGAAAGTTTGGAGAGGGAAGAGTCTAGGCATTTTTGTAACCAGAAATATGGATCCCAGTTATAATGGCACCCAACAAGAAGGGCTCCTGTGTTTGTTTACCTCTTTCACTCTCCATAGTTATTGGGCCATCACCCTTTCCGTTATATACTAAAATGTAGTTCTTGAATTTTTTGGGGAAAAAGAAGTCTTGCATACAGTAGGCTCAGTACCAAAGCGGATGGGCCCCTCCTGGGCCGGGCCCTTCTCCTCAAGGCTCTTTTCACTGCCGCACAGCTTGCCTTTATGGCATGTATACCCTTGCTTTTTCTACTCTGGCAGAGTTACTTATAATTCCTTTGAATTGCTTTTCATTACAGTTTTATTAACGATATTCCTTCGGCCCTGTAACTTTTCCACTCTTTCATGTTTGCACTTTGGGGGAAAAACAAGTTTTCTGCATCAGTAATACCGAAATGTGCAATCATATTCTATTCCATCTCAGCCGCTGTAGTTTTTTTTTTTCAGGTCTGTTTACCTTGCAGCTTTCTACTCTTTTAATCAATTGAAACCTTGCTGTGAGAGAAATTATCATCCTTTTATAAGTCAGATTAATTAAATGCGCCATGTAGGAAAAAAAAACAGTATTTTCAAATAATGGAATAAAAAGATGGTATAGATGTAGAAAGTGTTTAATTATTTCATCTACATAGAACTAAGACATACTGTAGGTTAACAAAAAAATCTACCACTGATATTTTTACTGTATTATTATGTTCATCCCAGTCTTAGTATACTGTATATACAAGAGGAACAACTCTGAGTTACTCCAATACTGTATATTGACTGTAAGATTGTTCACGGTAATGAAGACTTCCTATCTTCATCACGTTCCAAACAGCAATTTCGCACCAAACCAAAGATAGGTATTAAGGCCATTATGGCTCGGGTGCTTGGGTAATGACAATGGGATGGGCACACTGAGTGTTATTACAGGAGAGTACTGGTCTCCGGCATCCAACACTGGCCTAAATTTTATCTTCCCACCCTCTAGCTACCAACCATGGACAACTAATTATAAATATAATACTACATTTGGGTAGTATTATTTTAACAAAGGTAGAAAGAAATTTGAAACAGGGTAGAAAAGAGGGTAGAAAAAAACCCAAAAGGGTAGGATCACCCAGACCAAGATCCATGTGTAACATGTTTACAACACTGGATGCTACTGGATATAATTGAGATGAATGAGATCTTGTTGGGATTACAATTGCAGACTTTAAAAAGATCCATAGACCCCACCTCTTTCACCGAACAGTGGGCAGATGAATTTCCAGTATGGCCAGAAATGGTACCATTAATAATCAATTTGGCTCATGATTGGCTTCTAAACGGGCTACATTATTTTTTGTCTGGTTTAGAAGCCCTGTCCCTTGGACAATATGAAACACTTCACAATAGTGCCTAGGGTGACTGCCCTAGGCACTATTGTCTCCACTGCTAAATGTGCAACGCCAACAAGTGCCGCTACATCTTACAGCATTAGGCTTAAAGGGGTGGTCCAAAGGCAAACTCATTTTCATTCTAAAACCCCATTTAGTGTCATAATGTAAACTATTTTCTAATATAGCTGCATCAAAAATTCCCTATTATTACCTTGATGGCTAAACTCCATTTGTTTTACTGCAGTAAGTTGGTTTGCTTTCCCTCCCAGCACCTTTACTTTTTACTAATGTTAGGTTCTTGGGACGTCTTACTTGATCCTTATTTGAATGTGTCATAGTTTCGCACCTTGGGATCTCCTATGTCTCCTCACACTTTCCTTCCCCTTGTTGGTAGTGTGTTGCGGCCTTCCCTCAGATTACTCGGGAGGTATGAGAAACACTTTGATGGCCTTTTGGGGAGCCAGGTCCGAGATTGTGTTTTTTACTTGGGCAGCTAGGGCCTTTCTACTCTGTACTTGGACCAGTTGGGTGTGAGTGCGGTGTTTCTCTGGTGTGAGTGTGAACCCGTTCATAACAGTGACACTTCATTTGAGCATCTCAGTGCATTCTGGAATACTCAAATGCAGCGTCATCAGGGCGCGGAGCCCCTGACCCATCCCTGAAATGAAGTGACATCAGTGATGCTTGTTTCATGGGCTGGGCTAGTACCTGTGCGCTGTGCACTGTGTGATGAGAACAATGACATTGCCGTCCTCTGTTGTCGGTTCAGATCATCAGTAAGCTGGCAACAGAGTTGTGTCAGAAGAATACCAGCGAGCAGAGACCAGCACCTCCCCTTGCAAGGGACATCACTGGTTTCTGCACGCTGGGAATTCTGACAATGCACTCTGTTGCTGGTTAGTTACTGCTAATCGAGCTGACAACAGAGCTCACACTGTCATTGTGCTCATCACACAGTGCACAGCGCTCAGGGACTAGCCCAGTCCCTGAAACGAGTATCACTGGTGATGCTTCGTTTCAGGGAGGGTGCTACAGCAGTGACCGCTGTCTCTAGACTCTGATGACGCTTCATTTCAGTATCCCAGCATGCACTGAGATACTCAAGCAAAAAGTCATTACAAAGGAAATAGGGATAAAAATGAAAAGCTGTTAAGAGTAGCGAGTCAAGGATAGGGAATTTTGAATGCAAATGTATTTGAAAAAAGTTTGGACTATAGCATATATATAAGAATAGATAAATAGATAAGAATTTAGAATGAAAACCGCATTAATGTTACAGTGGGCTATATGCTTATTAATCTGGGATAGTATATACATGTGTGTATATAAATATGTATATATATATATATACATATATAAAAATCTAGATATCTATATTTATATATGGTTTTATATATGTACTGTATATATAAATATATATATATATATATATATAAAACAAAAAAATAAGAATATTAAAACATGGCACAAAATATTTGTTTAAATGTTTTATCAAATTACAGCAAAAAGTAGAAGAAAACTAGAGGGTCAAAAGGCAAACTATCAATGCATCAGTATTTTCATAAAATACATGTTTGGGAAAGATAAAGGGTTCCATACTCGACTGGTGGAAGGGACTGAAGGAGTGCCAACACATGGTGGTATGGGTCGGTTGGTTCTCCAGGTTTAAGCTTGTCATTACTTAAGTACAGTACATGCAAGTAAAACGTGATACATATTGTATTTTTATTGACCTGGTTATGCCAAATGATGGGTTAGTTTGTAATAAAATCAACTCTTAAATACCACTTCCACCTTCATTACAACATTATTGCCTTCATCTAATAATACAGTAATATGTTTCCTTCTTAATTTCCCAGTAGGGAACCATTCTGACTAACCAAAATTAACTTCTGGTACATAATTAATTGCTACAAACACATTTAATCCCCTACAATCATTATATCTTCCTCATTTTCTACATACCGTAGTTTTTGGAGTGCAATTATTTCTCTATTACAGATCTGCGGACTTTTTCATTTTTTCCTGGAAAGTCCACAGCTGAAAAAAATGATATAGTCTTCACTCCAGTTTCCATGCCTTCAACTAAAATCTGAATATGTAACCGTAAACGGTAGAACGTACTTGAGGTTTTGGCTTCCCTAAGGCCGGAGTCACACTACAGCGAGATACGGCCGAGTCTCGCAGGTTAAAAACAAGCTCTGGCACCGGCACTCTGGAGCGGAGCGTGCAGCTCCATGTGTTGTTGTGCGGCCGCACGCTCCGCTCTGGAGTGCTGGTGCCAGAGCTTGGTTTTAACCTGCGACACTCGGCCGTATCTCGCTGTGTGTGATCCCGGCCTTAGAATTACCTTGATGAAGTCTAGTTGGTGGTTATAAACGGACTAAATTTCACTGATAATTAAATCCCCCATACACATTAGATGAAATACATATGAATGCACTAGTTTTGGCGAGATTGGCTGACAATCTGATTTATGAGATTCTCATACACATGGTGATACACACACTGGGCACTCGCCCATTCAACTCTATGGGTCCCTGGAAAAAATGGGACTGGACTCGGATGACATCCAAGTGTGGTCCAATTTGCACAGACTGACAATATAGAGAAGGTGGAGAAACTTTTTTCTTTACATCTCTGAGAAAATCGGATCACACTCTGATCAGAGTGTGACTAGCATAATTGGACCAAATTTCTCCGATGAGAGAAAAACAGTAGTGATGAGCGAATATACTCGTTGCTCGGGTTTTCCCGAACATGCTCGGGTGGTCTTCGAGTATTTTGGCGTGCTCGGAGATTTAGTTTTTGCTAACGCAGCTGCATGATTTATGGCTGCTAGACAGCTTGAACACATGTGGGGATTCCCTAGCAACCAGGCAACCCCCACATGTACTCAGCCTGTCTAGCAGCTGTAAATCATGCAGCTGCGTCAACAAAAACTAAATCTCCGAGCACGCCAAAATACTCAAAGACTACCCGAGCGTGCTCGAGAAAACCCGAGCAACAAGTATACTCGCTCATCACTAAAAAACAGTCATGTACCCATAGCCTAACATTGCATTTTACTGCGTTTTTTTCAGTGCAGGTTTGACACAAAATCTGAATGGGTTCCTGTTGCCAGCAGAGGAAATGAGAATCCGGAAGTCTCATGCACATGTTGCTTATTTGTGACTTGCAGATTTGGTGCAGATTGAAATCTGCAGCATGTCAATTATTTCAGCGTTTTGCTGCAGATTTCACTCATACTAAGACTATGTGCACATGTTCCGGATTTGCCTGTGGAAATTTCTGTGTGGATTCTGCATCTCTTGGCAGAAAACGCAGGTCAAAATCTGCGCGCTTTTTATGCAGATCTTGTGCGTTTTTACTGTGGATTTGCTGCGGATTCTGTGCGGATTTCATGTGTTTTTACCCCTGCGTTTTCCTATAATGGAATGGGTGCAGAAATGCTGCAGAAACGCACAAAGAATTGACATGGTCCTTTTTTTAATCCGCCGCGGGTTCAGTGAGGAATTTTCCGCACCATTAGCAAAGCATTTTTATTTTCCCATTGATTTACATTGTACTGTAAATCACTTGCGCTCCTGCAGCGTTTCTGCACGGAAAAAACGCTGCGGATCCGCAGTAAATCCACAACGTGTGCACATACCCTAATGAGTGAGGAAAAATCTGTACCAGAAACACAAGTAAAAACGTTTTTTTCTGTCCAAATTTGCTGAAATGGCCAAGAAATGTGTGCACCAAATATTTAACATGTGCACATGCGCTTACTGTCAAAGTCTTATCATCCTCTTTTCTTTTCCAATGTCCTTAGGCAATTCTACTTAATATGGCTGAACCATATTTGGTAAACCCGACAGCAAGGATTTGTGGTTGTAGAGGGATAACAAGTAAGATGAAGTGGATATTTTTCATCCCCTTAAAACCTGTACTTTAGGGTAATACTTTAGCAGGAATTAGCATTTTTATTCTTGATTTCTTATTATTTTAAATGTTATCAGGACAAATATCCTTGATTGTCTATTTCGAACAATATATTTAAGACTTTTTTTTTCTAACAGCATTTAAACATATCACAATCCTTTCAAACTGCAAGAATTAATTGCCTCAATTTTATTTTGTTTAGTTTCTTCCTGTGCTCCTAGATTGAAAGCTTCCCCATGCTCCAGAGTCTAGATTTTGTAGTGATCTATGCTGCATATAATTAAGCTGGCGTGAACATATACATTATGTCTCCAACACGCACAGTTTATAAAATAATAACCCCACCTTAGCATAAAGCCCGTATGCCCCCAAAGGATACATCTCCTATTACACTAGTAAGTACTACACTTAACGAGGTCAGACCTTGGGTGACCAAGTAGAACTTGAGCATCAACGTGTACTAATTTTGCTATTGGAAACAAGCACAGGTAGGGTATTGTCTTGTACATTTGCTGTTTTCATGTCCAAATGCGTTTGTTGCTATTTTTGTAGAAACTAAAGATTGATGATCTTAAGATCAAACCAATCCCTCATCAAGCGATTTACCGGGGCTGCTCGCTAACTAGATCATCGTGTGCAGAGACATTTGTTGTCTATGGTGTGATACAAACCGTTTTTTCTTCAAATCCTATCTTAAGATGGAAAAAGCATCAGCTATGTGCAATACATTGGCCAAACTGAAGTTCAATAAAAAATGGTAAGCCATACTCAGTTAAAGGGGTTCTCTGGAAACCGCACCTCTGGTGTCTCCAATATTAGACTTGATATACAAGGTGGACAGCGGTGTGAGCAGTCGCTTATTACCTAGTATCACTACTGTAGTTTTAATGCAGGTTATCTGTTTTTTTCTACACATCTAAATGTCCTAGTTCAAGCATGTGTTCTGACAACTTTTTCAGGGACTGACACCTTCCTTCCTTGATAGAGCTTTACCGCCATGATTTCCCATGGGCTCCCATATGAATTATTTCACTTGACCACTATTAACCAGTCTGTTTGAAGAATAGATTTTATGGTCCCCAAAACAGTAAATTATGTAACTTGATTGTTGAAAGAGGTAATCATTTGAAGAAGAAACCGTACACATGAAAATGACTGAAATATAATAGTTTAGCTATACAGGGTACCAAGGTAGCAGTCCCACAAAGATCCTGGTGTCTAAGTGGGCACAAAGACCTCTCTATCATATGAGATGACCATTAAACTACAACATATCTCAAAAACTGGCATATATGCAACTTATTAATTAATGTTTACAATTCAAAGGGGTTGGCTGGTCTTAAAAACTACAGACCTGTGAATCCTCACTGCAGAAACAGTATAATTGGAACGTCGCTGGGAGTATGCACTTGACTGCTGCTCATGGCGCCGACACCAGAGATTCCTCACAGAGCACAGTGACTATTCACAAGTCTGCAGTCACATATAGTGACTGCAGATTTGTAGTTTAAGACAGGACAACCTTTTTAAGGAGAAACACATTAAAAATGGAAAGAAGTGGAAAAAAACAGAAGGAAGAAATGAAAGATAGATTTGACTGATAAATTTGATTTGCGGTGAGTAAATTTGCGCAAATCTAATTATTGTAAAGCTTGTAATTGCTCGGAATATACATGTGAGGGAGTGGAGAGAGTGAGAACCCCACTGATGATAAGAGCTGCTTACACTTTACAGGAGAAAGCAACCCACTGACCACAAGAGCTTACACTCTACAGGAGAGAGAAAGTACCCTACTGACCAAAAAAGTTTAGACTCTACGGAGGAGAGAAAATTTTACGCAGTGACTCTAGAAATGGAAAATGACTGCTGTACAAATTGTGCCAATTGGGAACATTTGACCTCAGATGGCGTACCACTGTATATGGTATGATAACTAGATATAGCTGCAGACTATCATGGGGAGGCCTGCATAGCAACACATATTTATGCTAGTCCACTCTGATGCTTCAGAAGTGTGGAAAATGGCGCTGGGCAAGTTTTTTTGTAAACCGCAAATTGAATCTCAAAATGATCAAATTTGAGTAAAATTCTGACATGGTTCCACTCCTCAGTGTGTCTGGGATGCAGTCATTGACAGCTCAGTCATCCATTCTGGTGCAGGGGTGTGCTAAGCTTCTGGTGTTTTGATTGACAGCTCAGCCATCCAACCTGAGACTGAGAGGTGATGGCTGTCTTCAGATCTTCATTGTCCTAGGTTATTGCCAGGCTACTTAGCTTGGCTGTTTCTCCCAGATCTCTTCCAGACATACATTCAGCTTCTCTGTGGTTTGTTCTCTCTGTGCCTTGCATTCAGTTGGTTGATATTTCATTGCCTGACTTTGAACCTTGTTCTGACCATCAGTCTGTTTAGCTTCTTCTGCTCTGATCGACTATCTCCTGGTATTCTGACCTCAGAATGTTACTTGACTATACCTTTGCCTCTTCCTTCTGTTTATGACGTAGCCTCCTGGCTTTTGCCCTCGGACTCCTTGACTATCCCATCTCAGAACTTGTCTGCAAGAGGTGACTCAGTGTCACTTTACATCTGGCCAACACATTTTTCTTTTTCACCAGTATGGAGCCTGTTTACATGCTCTGTGACCAGGTGACGAATGTGACACTGAGTCACCTCTAACGGACAAGTCAAGTAGTCTGAGGTCAGAAGCCTAGAAGATACATCATATACAGAAGGAAGAGTCAAAGGCGTAGTCAGGTAACATTCTGAGGTCAGAATACAAGAAGATAAATCGAGTAGGAGTTAAACAGACTGATGGCCAGAACAAGCTCTAAGGTCAGACAATGAAAGATCAACAAACAGAACGCAAGGCACAGAGAGAACAAACCACAGAGTAGTTGAATGTACGTCTGGCAGAGGTCTGGGAGAAACAGCCCAGTTAAGTAGCTTGCAATCACCAAGGAGTTAAACAGACAGATGGTCAGAACGAGGTCCAAGATCAGGCAACGAAAGATCAACAAACAGAACACAACATGAGAGACCTCCATTGTCAGTAAAGTGATTGACTCAAATATTACCTAGATATGGTTTCACATGTAACAGAATACCGCCATCTCAGTTATACATAGGCTTACAGTACAGTCTGTACTCTGGATGTTGTCCCATATCAGCGTAATATATTCTACGTTTTCTTTATCTAATGCAGTTTATGAAATTTATCATGCTGTTTTCATCCATCTAAAATCAATAGAACAAGCTGAGAAAAAGCCTAAGTACATTTCTTCGCACAAACAACACTCTTAATAAACTGTGGCAGACATTGTATCCCATTCTCTTGTATTTATCTGGACTTTGGATTATAGAAAGTCTGTGGCAATGATCTGAAATAGCTCCTAGAGTATTATCATGGCACAAAGTATTTCTAAAATAAATGAGAGACATAGGGAAAGCCATGGATAAGCACGATATCACTAAGTGAGTGGATGGATAAATGGTTGAATTGCTCAATAATATATACGATACGAGAACAGTGTTATTAATAGTTATCTGTGTCTTTGCTGCTTGTATGATCCCGTTACTATATATCGAGAAGCAATGATACTAATGTTTATGTCAATGCTTCTACTGATATACTGTATCTGATATACGCCATAGATTATTACGTTAACAGTGATTTATAGAGCAACATCATCTTCCTTAGCACGGAATATTCTAAATGATACGTCCAATGTAATACATTTAAATAGAGAAAAAGTAAAAAAATAGTTATGATCGAACGAAGGTGTTATCCAAGCATATTTTTTTGAGCACGCCGAAGACACTCAGTTAGCACATGAGCATGCTCGGATAAGACCTTAGCCGAGCACATTTGCTCATCAATATTAAAAAATCCTCCTTCCTTAATTTAAATTCGGAGCATCGCCCATTGCTTTAACACTTGCTGCCTTGTTCGGACTCATTATACTGCTTCTTTTTCAGCTTCTACCTTTCTATCGGTTTCCTGCCACATGCAGGATTAAAATAGGAAGGTTGGCAGACTCGCCACCAATTGTATACCGGTTTTGAAACTGTGATTACTGTTTAGCCTTGAGCGGTGAATATTCATCCTTTTTCTTATTTGCAGAAGCAGCGAGAGTGCCAGGATTCTCAGTAGGCTCTCCGAAATTCAGGGAGAGTTGGCAATGCTTATCTAATTACATACTGTTCAGTGTGTCCTATCTACAGGCACAATGCCATTAGTCAAATAGTCACACATACACACACACACACACACTTATACGCACACACACACACACACACACATACATGCCACTCAAGCACCATTAACACTTTTTATCCCCCCAGCAGTGAAATATATTAACAATTTAACATATCCATCCACCGCCAGCTCATAAATACACTATTTATGCTTTGGGAGAACCTTGGCCACGCGTTTCAGTCCAGGAAATGCATTTATCTTGCCTTGTGCAGGATAAAATTAGATTGTAAGCGTCCAAATAAATCAAGGATCAAGCTGCAGCCTCATTCTTATGTAGATAATACAGATTTACAAATTGTATAGGTATCATAGCCATAATAATAGCAACATTCTCACAAATCCAATGCCGTCAACTAGTAAAATATGGCTCCTTTCACCAGACCTACTTTTCGAGCAGAAGTGCGGTTTTGGGATCCGTGTGTTTTTCGGAGATTCGGTGCAGTATGATCAGAGGGTAGACACTAAAAGCTGACAAGCAGCACAGGCCAGAAAAAAAAAAATAAGAGCTAGAAACACATATATATTATCCTCAATTATTAAAAGGAGATGTGAGGCAGATGCACGGCTGCTGTCCCAGCTCTGCTTTCGCGAGGCCCTTTGAAATTCTAATGTGCTGGCTGCTCAGCTAGGAAAGAAAAAAAACCTTGTTGTAGGAAACAAATGAGGGAGAACAGACCAGGATTGCTACAAGCCCTGATGATGGCAGCTCAGGGGTCACAGGGCATATGATAACTAGAACGTTCAATTTATAAGATGTTACCACACACCAAGATGTTTACTCACATTACTATCTGCTTTCAATGGGAGCCGACTTTGCTGAGGCGTCTCTGACAGTTTCACTCTCATAGGAAGTGTTTTGTTGTTGCGCACACGCTGGGAATCGTATTACTTTTTGCTTCGCTATCATAATATTTTATACACGTCTGCAGGCTCTGACAGAGACAGACTTTGAACATTGCATAGTGTTGGATCTTAAGGTCAAGACTTTTTGACTGAACATTATATTTTTATGATGCCATAGAGCAGTGATCTCCAACATGTGGCTCTCCAGCTGTTAAGCTACAATTCCCTGTGCGCCCCATAAAAACCTTCCCTGATGACCAGTCAGAGCGGCCAGATTATGCTGGGAGATGTAGTTTCTCAAGAGTTGATGATCACTGTCTTAGACAATGGCTTTTTTGTTCTTTCGCGTAAGACATCTCAATGTATTTCTTCTGGGGATCCACCAGCCAGACATGGTGTAAAAGGAGGTCATCATTTCGATAAACCTGATACAGGAACTATATAGCATGATCAATCAGGATTTGATCTATGCTGCCAAAACTGTCACATCAGCAGTCTCATCATCAATTGAGGTGAAGCTAACTGAGATCTTCCTGATCTTTAAATATCAAGACAATCTTGGGTTCTGGCATCTCCACATCAAGCATCAAGAATATTTACTGTGTCTAGTCTTTAAAGAAAGTTGGCTGACTGCACATCTCAATAGCTAAGGCAGCTCCTTTTTGTGGCTATGCATCCACAGAAAAGGGATCTGGCTTAGCTATTGAAATGATGCAGTCAGCCAACCCCCTTCTCACACAGCACTGATGGATTGCCTAAACATGAAACTCTCTTCTGTGTCAGCACAAGCCTAAAGCAGAGCAGTCAGGGTCGCGCACGTGAGAGAACAGATTCCATTTTGTGACTGTGGCATGCATCTTGTCTTCTAACCCCTGCGCAATGGTGATTAAATAACACTGTTGGGCAGGGAAGTTTCACATTTCTATTCAAGCCCCTAAAGTTACTATCTGCTCATAGTTCAGAGGGAACTTTTCCTTTGTCTGTGATCCTATTTAAGTGCTTACATGTGCTAAGACCTGAACGCACCATACAAGGCTGTGCTGTATTGATGTCCTAAGTGCTTGCGAAACAAATCTTATAAATCTGGGGTTCAAAAGGCATAAAGAAAGTGGATTTTGCTCACACGTAGATATGCAAAGTTTGAGACAACTTTTTAAATGTATGTATATTAATAAATTCTATACATTTACAATATATTAGAAAAACACCTACGGTAATTTTTTTTAAGTGGACAACATTTGCAATACTACAACTAGCAATGTTTGCAGACTAAAAATATTGAAGAATATTTAGTATGATATATCTAAGATTAGATATGCTTTGGAACCTTAGCAACCAAAAACCATAGCTACCAGCCAGTTAGACATTTTCTTTTATTGTCACTGTTCATTTACTGTACACACACACACACACACACACAAAATCTAAGCAAAGCTACAGTTATATGAAAAAGTTTGGGCACCCCTATTAATCTTAAGCTTAATGTTTTATAAAAATTGTTTTTTTGCAACAGCTATTTCAGTTTCATATATCTAATAACTGTTGGACACAGTAATGTTTCTGCCTTGGAATAAGGTTTATTGCACAGAAAATGTGCAATCTGCATTCATACAAAATTTGACAGGTGCATAAGTATGGGCACCCTTATCGTTTTCTTGTTTTAAATACTCCTACCTACTTTTTACTGACTTACTAAAGCACTTTTTTGGTTTTCTAACCTCATTGAGCTTTGAACTTCATAGCCATGTGTATATAATCATGAGAAAAGCTACTTAAAGTGGCCACTTGCAAGTTGTTCTCCTGTTTGAATCTCCTCTGAAGAGTGGCATCATGGGCTCCTCAAAACAACTGTCTAATGATCTGAAAACCAAGATTATTCAACATAGTTGTTCAGGGGAAGGATACAAAAAGCTGTCTCAGAGATTTAACCTGTCAATTTCCACTGTGAGGAACATAGTAAGGAAATGGAAGAACACAGGTACAGTTCTTGTTAAGGCCAGAAGTGGCAGGCCAAGAAAAACATCAGAAAGGCAGAGAAGAAGAATGGTGAGATCAGTCAAGGACAATCCTCAGACCACCTCCAGAGAGCTGCAGTATCAACTTGCTGCAGATGGTGTCACTGTGCATCGGTCAACTATACAACGCACTTTGCACAAGGAGAAGCTGTATGGGAGAGTGATGCGAAAGAAGCCATTTCTGCAAGCACGCCACAAACAGAGTTGGCTGAGGTATGCAAAAGCACATTTGGAGAAGCCAATTTCTTTTTGGAAGAAGGTCCTCTAGACTGATGAAACCAAGATTGAGTTGTTTGGTCATACAAAAAGGTGTTATGCATGGTGGCCAAAAAACACAGCATTCCAAGAAAAACACTTGCTACCCACAGTAAAATTTGGTGGAGGTTCCATCATGCTTTGGGGCTGTGTGGCCAATGCCGGCCCCGGGAATCTTGTTAAAGTTGAAGGAAGCATGGGTTCCTATCAGTATCAGCAGATTCTTGACAATAATGTTCATGAATCAGTGACAAAGTTGAAGTTACGCAGGGGATGGATCTTTCAGCAAGATAATGATCCAAAACACCCCTCCAAATCTACTCAGGCATTCATGCAGAGGAACAATTACACTGTTCTGGAATGGCCATCCCAGTCCCCAGACCTGAATATCATTGAACATCTGTGGGATCATTGAAGAGGGCTGTCCATGCTCGGCGACCATCAAACTTAACTGAACTGGAATTGTTTTGTAAAGAGGAATGGTCAAAAATACCTTCATCCAGGATCCAGGAACTCATTAAAAGCTACAGGAAGCGACTAGAGGCTGTTATTTTTGCCAAAGGAGGATCTACTAAATATTAATGTCACTTTTCTGGTGGGGCACCCATACTTATGCACCTGTCAAAATTTGTTTGAATGCAGATTGCACATTTTCTGTTACTACAATAAACCTCATTTCAAGGCAGAAACATTACGGTGTCCAACAGTTATTAGATATATGAAACTGAAATAGCTGTTGCAAAAAAAAACAATTTTTTATAAAACATTAAAGGGAACCTGTCACCCCGTTTTTTCAAGAAGAGCTAAAAATAGCGTTAAATAGGGGCAGAGCTGTGCTTTACATTAGTGTATTTTGGAGCCTTTATTCCCTACCTATGCTGCCGAAATACCTTTGTAAAGTCGCCGTTTTGGGCTGTCACTCACGTTGGTCAGGTCATATGGGCGTGGTGACAGCGCTGTTTCTCCCCCAGATCTCCGTTGGTGGCGTAGTGGTGTGCGCATGTCCAAGTGGCGAATCCACTGCGCAGCTTGAAGGAAAATAGCACGATCTGCGCTATTCAGCCGTTTATCGGTGGGCGCGGCCATCTTTGTGAGGCCACGCGTGCGCAGATGGTTCTTCTCGGCTTCCCGGGCTTCAGGAAAATGGCCACGGGATGCCGCGCGTGCGCAGATGGCGATCTCGGTGGCCATTTTCCTGAAGCCAAGTTCGCATCTCGGCTGCAGAAAAATGGCCGCCGCGATCGCCATCTGCGCACGCACGGCATCCCACGGCCATTTTCCTGAAGCCATGGGAAGCCGAGAAGAACCATCTGCGTACGCACGGCCTCACAAAGATGGCCGCGCCCACCGATAAACGGCTGAATAGCGCAGATCGCGCTATTTTCCTTCAAGCTGCGCAGTGGATTCGCCACTTGGACATGCGCACACCACTACGCCACCAACGGAGATCTGGGGGAGAAACAGCGCTGTCACCACGCCCATATGACCTGACCAGCGTGAGTGACAGCCCAAAACGGCGACTTTACAAAGGTATTTCGGCAGCATAGGTGGGGAATAAAGGCTCCAAAATACACTAAAATAAAGCACAGCTCTGCCCCTATTTAACGCTATTTTTAGCTCTTCTTGAAAAAACGGAGTGACAGGTTCCCTTTAAGCTTAAGATTAGTAGAGGTGCCCAAACTTTTGCATATAACTGTATTTGCAGACTCGTTACTCCATACAGTATGACCATCTCTAGCTGTGCATAAATCACTCTGAAGTGCACCTAAATTATGTCTTACTCAAGGCAAGACATGCTGCCATATTTCAGCTGTTGAAGTTTATGGAGAGTAAGGGGTGGGAGGGAGGAGCCAACATACTTACACACTGCTGATTTCCAATAAGGGTTTTTTCTCATCTCAGTGCTGTATACTATATATGTGATATGTCATAGGAGCTAGTCTCCACCCACCAGCTCAGAGACAACTGAAAAACAGAGATGGAGCCTGCCGAGGGTAAAACTGGTGAAAAACTTAGGATACCAGTCATACAATGGTTACAAATAGTGTTATTCACAATGTACATACACATAACATCTTATAAGTCACACGCACATGAAAAGTCATCATCTATGAGCTTCTTTGATATCTGCTTGTATGATCCACTGTGGTAATAACCATAATGAGCTAATAGATTGTGTTCTATACACAAATATTCTCAAATCACAGATCATAGCTGAAAGATCTTTTTCCCCCTGCTTGACATTGCTCTGATGATCCCCAGGTATCCTTTTACTATATGGGGATAATGACAGATGCAGGTCATGAACAGGTGAAGCACCAATCTCTGGCATCTTCTGCAGTTTACACACCGTTCCTATTCTCCAGACAGACCAGCACTATAGTTTGCCAACTTTCGCCCTATTACAGTATTCATTTACGCTGTGAGATTGGTATTGGGAAATCTCTTTATCTCCCCATATGTCATGTTATCTGGGTGTAATTGGTTTATAATAAGGTCACAACTCTTTCTCTTGTCCTTTACACACTGCTACGTTCACTAGAAGCTGCTGAAACGCGCTGTGCCCCAATGTGGCCACATATTAAAAGCAAAAGAGATGAAATATACATGTAAATATTATACATCTTTAGGAGCACTAGTTTCTAATTATTCATTTGATGGGAACTAATTTTCACATCAAACTCCAATGATTAAAAAGGACAAATGAAAAAAACTATCTTCCTCAAACAGTGGACATATGATAGAGCCGGTTCAATTATGAGTGACATGGTGTTACGTGATGCATGGACTTGGATGAACATGATCAAGGGGCCCTTTGATCATGACATGCTTGCTGATCATTTTGGGACTATAATATATGTTAAGGTATTTGAGCATTGCACATAAAAGGATAAGTCAAGGCAAGTGATGATAAACTGACTGAACAAAGAACTAGTCTGAACTGGTGCTAACCAAAAAAGACTTACATAGCAAATAGATAAATGGTTGCGCTCAACCATTACCATGACATTAGCCTGAGGTAAGGGTTCACACTAGGCAGACAGGTCAGGGATCTGGTTCCGACCTTCCTATAAATACAGGCTTTACCATGATATTAGCCAGAGGTAAGTGTTCACACTAAATAGTCAGCTCAGCGACCCATCCAATCCATAAGATTACCTTGACGTTGGTGGATGAGCTCACATTTTTTGGCCAAATTTTGTGCTAAGCATCTCATGTGTTTTTTCATATATTTCACAAGCCATTATGCTATTCACATTTCATGCATCACACATTCATTTGCTTTAGTACAATTTAGTGCAACCATTTATCTATTTGCTAGATAAGGTACAAGGTAGTACTGAACAACCTAACAGGACCAAATAGCAATAACCTGGGATGGAAAATCAAATGTGATGTATTTCTACCAGCCATGACGAGCTCCTCTACTCCTCAATGATTATTGCTTAGCTATTACCATGTAATTGGCTGCTGTCTAGCTTCAAACTTTGATCAAGCACTGTATTTACCAATGAAAATATAATACTGCCTTGTGGCCAGTAATCAGGTCCAAAATGGTAAAAATTTACACAAGTATCCCCATACGGATGTCCGAACTGGACACAACCCCTGTCAGTATGCCCTAAAAGAGCATATAGATATCAGAGAGGGGATGATTAATCCTACAAAGGAAGACTGGTAGACAAAACCAAGACTTTATATGGGCTCTACAAGATCAACCACTCTTCTGAATGGGCAATATGTATATGTATGCCATGTACTACACATGGCTATTCAAAGCTACACCTGGTGACATACATTATACATATCAGAGGTTTTAGCCTCCAGATCTGTAGTGATCAAATGATCATCAGGGAACCTTACTTTTAGACAGCAGATATAGAGTGACGAGCAAAAGGCTAACAATGTCTTGAACTTTTGACTTTCAGGCTCCATAGCTCACCATCTACTACGGTTTCGAATATGAGACTACTATCATTTTATAGACAATTATCTTGGCTATCTCAATATTGACTTACAACCATTTAGTCTATGATTAGTACTCTGGATCTGTGTGAAATCCGAAGGTGGGATATCATGCCAACAGCCAGTTATCACTGTTCCCATAAATAAGTGATAATTTGCTATGAAGGGGCTAACATTTCAACTCTGTCCATTATAACATATTAATACTAAACACTGTATAACTGCATGTAGCTTCAGGATATTGTCCTTCACAAATGCAAATGGTTCTGTGACCACCAGCAGATGGCAGGAAATCAGCTGATGACTGTGTCCGTTGACAATACCTTTTGGTTCTCCTGCACATGCAGCCTGATGGATGGATTGTTGTTCTATTCTATGTAGTCATTTTTACTTATTGTCATTTGATATTCCTGAAGTCATCTTCTCTTTCACTGTTGAGATTATCTTGGACTCCATAGCAGAGACATGAAGAGTTATTACAGCCAAGAATGGTCCTCTGGGTTGTAGTCCACGATGATTATTGTAATACTAGATGGTGGCCCGATTCTAACACATCGGGTATTCTAGAATATGTATGTATGTATGTATGTATATAGCAGCCACATAGTATATAGCACAGGCCACGTAGTATATTGCAAATATTTTGTGGTCTGTGCTATATACTATGTGGCTGATATATACATACATACATATTGTAGAATACCCAATGCGTTAATACAGGCCACGCAGTATATAACAGTGGCCACGCAGTATATAACACAGCCCAAACAGTATATAACACAGGCCACGCGGTATATAGCAGCCACGCAGCATATACAACAGGTCAGGTAGTATATAACACAGGCCACACAGTATATCACACAGCCCACGGAGTATACAACACAGCCCACGTACTATATAACACAGCCCACGCAGTATATAGCAGCCACGCAGTATATAACACAGGTCACGTAGTATATAACACAGGCCACACAGTATATCACACAGCCCACGGAGGATATAACACAGCCCATGTACTATATAACACAGCCCACGCAGTATATAGCAGCCACGTAGTATATAACACAGGCCACGCAGTATATCACACAGCCCACAGAGTACATAACACAGCCCACGTACTATATAACACAGCCCACGCAGTATATAGCAGCCACGCAGTATATAACACAGGCCATGTAGTATATAACACAGCCCACGCAGTATATCACACAGCCCACGGAGTATATAACACAGCCCACGTACTATATAACACAGCCCATGCAGTATATAGCAGCAACGCAGTATATAACACAGGCGACATAGTATATAACACAGCCCACACAGTATATAACACAGCCCATGTAGTATATAGCACAGCCCATGAAGTATATAACACAGCCCACGTACTATATAACACAGCCCACATACTATATAACATAACCCACGCAGTATATAACACTGCCCACGCAGTATATAAAATAGCCCACGTATTATATAACACAGCCCACGCAGTATTTAGCAGCCACGCAGTATATAGCAGCCACGCAGTATATAACACAGGCAACGTAGTATATAACACAGGCCAAGCAGTATATAACACAGGGCACGTAGTATATAGCACAGCCCATGAAGTAGATCACACAGCCCACGGAGTATATAACACTTCCCATGTAGTATATAGCAGCCACGTGGTGTATAACACAGCCCACGCAGTATATAACACAGGGCACGTAGTATATAGCACAGCCCATGCAGTATATCACACAGCCCACAGAGTATATAACACTGCCTATTTAGTATATAGCAGCCACGTGGTATATAACACTGCCCACACAGTATATAACACTGCCCACGCAGTATATAACACAGAGCACGTAGTATATAGCACAGCCTACGCAGTATATCACACAGCCCATGGAGTATATAACACTGCCCATATAGTATATAGCAGCCATGTAGTATAAAACGCAGCCCATGCAGTATTTAGCAGTGTGGGCACCATATCCCAGTTAAAAACATAAAATAAATAACAAATAGTTATATACTCACCCCCTGAGATCCAGCGAAGCTGTGCCGAGAAGCGTGGCTGCCGCCATCTTCCGTTCCCAGAATGCATTACGAAATTACCCAGATGACTTAGCGGTCTCGTGAGACCGCTAAGTCTTCTGGGTAATTTCGCAATGCATCTCTGGGAACGGTAGATGGCGGCCGACGCGAGCGCATCGTCGGACTACAGAAGGTGAGAATAGCAGGTTTTTTGTTTTTTTATTATTTTTAACATTTTCATCTGTTTACTATTGAGGCTGCATGGGCAGCCTCAATAGTAAAAAGTCCCGCAGCAATGTCGCTGATTGGTAGCGCCGGCTGAGCGCGACAAATCAGGGAAGCAGGATTTAAATCCCGCGGCAATGTCGCTGATTGGGCGCGACCAATCAGTGAAGCGGGATTTAAATCCCGCGCCAATGTCGGCTGGGCGCGAGCAATCAGCGAAGCGGGATTTAAATCCCACGCCAATGTCGGCTGGGCGCGACCAATCAGCGAAGCGGGATTTAAATCCCGCGCCAATGTCGCTGATTGGTCACGTGCGCCACCAATCATCGAAGTGGGATTTAAATCCCGTGGCAGTGTTGCTGATTGGACGCGCCGGCTGGGCACTGCCTATCAGTGAAGCGGGATTTAAATCCCGCGCCAATGTCGGCTGGGCGCGACCAATCAGCGAAGCGGGATTTAAATCCCGCGCCAATGCCACTGATTGGTCGCGCGCGCCAGCTGGGCGCTACCAGTGAAGCGGGATTTAAATCCCGCGCCAATGTCACTGATTGGAAGCGCCGGCTGGGGGCGAGCAATCAGCGAAGCAGGATTTAAATCCCGCAGCAATGTCGCTGATTGGTCGTGCGGTGTATTGCGGTCTCGCAAGATGATGACGTATTGGTCTTGTGAGACCACCACGTCATCATCTTGCGAGACCGCAATGCATGGACCAGTCACCGGAGCGTCGCGAGGAGCGGTAAAGGCCGGTTCTGGATGCGGGGGATGACGGACGATGAGTATATAACGATTTTTTATTTTTTTTATTATTTTTAACATTAGATCTTTTTACTATTGATGCTGCATAGGCAGCCTCAATAGTAAAAAGTTGGTCACACAGGGTTAATAGCAGCGTTAAGAGAGTGCGTTACACCGCGGCATAACACGGTGTAACGCAACCATTAACCCTGTGTGAGCTGGAGGGGAGTATGGAGCGGGCACTGACTGCGGGGAGGAAGGAGCGGCGATTTTTCCGCCGGACTGTGCCCGTCGCTGATTGGTCATGGCTGTTTTGCCGCGACCAATCAGCGACTTGGATTCCATGACAGACAGAGGCCGCGGCCAATGAATATCCGTGACAGACAGACAGACAGACAGACGGAAGTGACCCTTAGACAATTATATAGTAGATGTGCATAAGACTGACACAAATATTTACTGATTTGGAAACGTACGTATTTTCTATACATGTATACGAATGCTACCAGGGTATTACATTGTACTGGATACATGTGTTATTTTATTATGAATTTTTTTTTTAGATTTCCCTCTATTTTCGATTCCCTGGACATACTGTATTCTCTACAATGAATTACACAATTGTCTTTATATTCAGAATATCCCTCATATTCCTTTACATTCGTTCTGCCTGTCACAGGTGATCTACGAATATTAAAGAGCTCCAAGATAATCTGTCTTCCATATCTTACTAAGTCCTGGGATTTATTTATAACTAGGTTTACTGGAGGGAACATTAACTGTCAGCTCTGTGATCATCAGGTATTTACTGCATGTGGCAGACCAGTCCAATTCCTTTGTTAGGACGAGACAGATCATGCATGTTACAGCACTCTACATTGGCTTCAAGTGATACTGACTGTATAAAGATTATGATGGGTGAAGAAACTGGTTGCTCCAACGTTTGATTTGGAGGCAAATTCATCATAATTTATGGCAAAAAAGTGGAGTACTAGACGAAAAATATATTCCAGTCTCTGACTGGAGTACATTTCTTGCAGATGACAGATGTGTCAAATTCATTAAGAGGAGTGTGCTTCATAATTAATTTACCGCATCTTACTCCAGTGTACTCTTCATCAAGACTTTCATGTAAAAAACTCCTCCTTGAGATACATATTTTTGGTTTATTTGTGTGTGCGTTGGACCGAATATGAATACTGCTTGACCAATGTTATCCTGTGTGCTAGCACAGATAATAGACATGAGCAATTTTCCACGTGTCTAAGGCTTCTTTCACACTTGCGTCGGTACGCGGCCATCGCTAAGCGTCGGAACGACGTACCGATGGACGTTGTGAAAATTTGGCACAACGTGGGCAGCAGATGCAGTTTTTCAACGCATCCGCTGCCCATTCTAAAGTCCCGGGGAGGAGGGGGTGGAGATCCGGCCGCGCATGCGTGGTAGGAAATGCAGGATGCGGCGTACGAAAAAACGTTCCCTTGAACGTTTTTTCGTGACGACGGTCCGCCAAAACACGACAGATCCAGTGCACGATGGACGCGACGTAAGGCCATGCGTCGTGATCCGTCGGTAATACAAGTCTATGGGAAAAAAACGCATCCTGCGAGCACATTTACAGGATGCGCTTTTTTCCCAAAACGACGCATTGCGACGGAGGCCAAACAACGCAAGTGTGAAAGTAGCCTTAGGATTGTGTGGAAAAATCACAGCATGCACTATTCTAGACAGCATTAAAAAGAAGATACCGCATGTAATGGCAGGCAGCTCCTGCACCCGTCCACTTGCTGGAACACAAAGGTTCCAATTCTTCAATGCGATTTCACCAGAGTTCTGAAGTAAATTGCCTTGAAAATTTGCAAAATTTTTGTGCAACGTGAAGTTAAGCAAAAATGTTGTCAATTTTGGTATTTTCACCGATTTTTGGTATTTTCACCCAGTTTTGCCATCTTCACCAAAATATGTGGAGCTGGGGTGAGATGGAGATGTGACATCTTCCTGCGTGATTCCACGGCCAGAATTCTCATGTAAATTGCAAGATTTTCATGCAATATGGAGTAGAGCAAAAATATTGTGACTCCTGGCATTTTCACCCATTTTCGACCATTTTGCCCATCTTCGCCAAAAAGGGAAGAGCTAGTGTAGGAAGGAGATTTGACTTCTGTGTGATGCCACAGCTTGTCTAAATCATAAGGAACTGTGGTGCTGTTATGTTAGGAATATTATTCTGGTCCTTGACTGGAGTAAGATTTGTGGTGAGGTGCACAAAGGCGCATGCCACCTGTCAGACACTCCTGATTAATTAAAGGGGTTGTCCATGTTTTGGCACAACCGTTTGCATGTGGCTGCAGATGTGTGAAACCTCTCAATGGGAACAGCATGTGCTGTCAATTTTCTCTAAGGCAGTTGCCGGGAGCGGCGGTTATGTGGCACAAGTATGTAATATGCATACTTCCTGCCACATTCCAACTAGACGTGTGTGATCTCACTCAATTCACTTGTATTGAGTGAGGCAGCGCACAACCAGTAATCTCATAAATGACTGAACCCAGCGCAAACACTGGAGAATACGACCAGCGCACGCTGTGAAGAATCATAAGACTGAAGTCATGTACAGTGACTACAGAATTTTATGCAAAAACCTGGACAATTCCTTTAAGAGGCATGCACCATTTATTGAATTAGGAGCATTTCACTCCAACATGCCCCCTCATCAAGACCGGCCTGGACATTGCCGGTCTTGATAAATCGGGGCCATAGTGTGAACAGGTGGACCTTCACTTTATTCCTTAAATCTTTACATTTTTTCCGAATTTTCACAATCTGTCTTTTCTTCTTGCACGTCTTCCTGTATTAGGTTTTTGAAAACAGAATAACAGCAGTATCCACATTACAGAAATCCCTGCAAATACTTTAGCATTCCGATGTGTTCTCTCTGAATGATTATTTCCTACAGAAGCACTACATAGAATTGTACTCCTATCCATGTAATGGCAATTTGTTAGATTTAACCATGTTGTTCCAGCCTAATACCCATGATCCAGAACAAATCGACATTTTAACCATGTGAAATGCTCTTAATAGCGACACAGTGTGACTCACAGTTGAGACATATTTTGGAGCGGTTCTTCTTCTCGGCCTTGTCAGGATGTTGGCGTCACGTTTTATGCAGACTTTTGATGACCATGTGTTTTGCTATCGGTGGTCTTCAGTCAGTGTATGTTCGACATCTAGTTATCATTGTCAAGGGCACCAAAAAATTCTAGTGCACATGTTGGTGCTCGTCTTGACAGGTTTAACACTAGCAAGGCGATATGGACACTTCTCCTGCAAACGCTTTCCCTAACGTTAGTTTTCTGACATTGCTGACATTAAATCATTACATCCTCATAATAGGAGCACCACTGATGCATTTATGCAGCTACCGAGCCACATTTGTGTTTAGTAGTCAACAGCTCGTATGGAAATATGGATCATGTTATCAATTCAAATTAAAGATGGAGAGCTGAATTGGTTTGCATTTCTCAGTATGAAGAATGAGAAAAGTCATCGATTTAGGTGCTCGCTCTCCATTATAAACCATGCTACCTTCTCCATTTACCTTTCCTGGCAGTGTCTGTATTCATTCGATAGATGGGAAAAACATTATCATAGAGAGATGTAAAATATTGACACTGAACTGTCCAATGAAAATGATCTACAGGAGGCATGTCTGAGCTTTAGACAGATGTTCAGCCATTTCTGAACTGCCAAGTACAAAGCAAACAGAAGAGGACGAGCTAAGGTATTATTCTAAATGGATATTGAAAGCAAACACCTCGCTCATCCTCATGGTCAATACTACGGATATTCAGGTAAATGTTGTACATAAGGCTTATGATCAGCTCAATATTCTGTCATCCGGCTCAGGTCCTACAGGAATCAGAAATGTGGCCTGACGAAGGTCAATAATCCTAGACAGAATGTCAAACTTCATGCTACAAGTCCTGTTAATCTATCATTAATGAACCGATTGACAGATCTGCATGAAATCTTTTTCCCATTTTTTTATTGGCTTTCATAAATGGCCAATGGCTATATAAATCATCATGTAAGTTTAGAACAGTTGTCACGTTGGCCTCTTGCTGTGGAGCATGTGAAGCATGGCATTGAAAAATTCCCTCTAATCCCGTCCCTTTAATGACCACACCTACCATTGCTTTTCCCTGTCTACTGAATGTGAATTGGACAGTTGGACTCTCTGAAGATGAAGCAGAGCTAGGGCTCACTCACACCACCGTATTTTCCATCTGACAAAATATCACATTGCACTCACAGCCATATCATACTATGCGTGCAAATGTATGAATTTTAACTCAAGGAAAATATCTTAACATGCCCGATTTTGATCCGATATTCAGTTTGCACTAAAAAATGCAAGTCGTTGAGTGCGTGGAAATCATCGAACTGCACTCAATAGACATCTGGGTGCAGTCCGATTTTTACGCACTTAGACAATGGAGAATAGGGTAAAAAAGGACCACCCTAGGGATAAGAGTGGCGTTGCTTCAAAAATAAAAGTAGTGCTTTTGCTAATCCTTGACAAAAAATTCTTGCGTGTGAAATCTGTATAAATGGGCTGAAGAACTTTAACATTATAAATCATTAAAAGACACTGGCAGAATAACTCCATAATTATAAAAGTGACTAAATAAGACCTGCATACACATTTGATAAAAGTCTGCTGAATCCGTTGTTTTTCGGTGGCCCTGAATGACCACCTGATTTCTGTGAGGGCTTCCCGACTTTCCACAAACAAATGATGTAGAGAGGCATTGGGATGTTGGGATTTAAACACCAGATCATTTTATTTTCTTGTGAGATAATCTTCTGCCAAAGCAGTCTGGCACCAACATTTTCTTCTCTCACTGATGAAAACACAATGAAACTTAGCTGGGCTGGGCTCTCGTGTCTGTGGGGGAGCCGGAGACTTGTGTGATTGTATGGTGGAGAAAATGATATTAATACGCTCTCCGGACGTTTATATTTTCAATGGATCCAACTGAATATCCATGACGTCCATTGTGGTTTATGACGAACCAGTCATGGTGCAAACAAATTCTTAGTTCTGTTTCCATTAAGTAATATGTATAAAGCTGCACAATTCTATGTAGTAAAAAAGTACAGACCTGAAGGACAGTGAGGGGAGACGGATCATAGGGAATCAAAACTAAGTTGTCAAATAAATCATGGATCCTATAAAATGGACACCATAGCCTCAGTTTATAATAATTCCAATTAAATCTCATTATTTCTCCTCTAGCTGCTTTCTGCCACATTTGCTGAGCTCGTGGGATGCTCTTTGTGTGGGTGTCCACGCGAACAACAAGGATTTGGTCGAACAACAAGATCACTTTTATTAATGAGAACTGAAATGTTTCCATATCATCTCCAGCCTGTGTTCTACCGGTCTTCTGTAGTCTGCCGAAATCCCTGACTCAGTCCATTGCCTCAATTTGTGACTCTTTAGTTTCACATCAGAAACAAGATTTCTACATTCAAGCAAAACATTACAAGCAAGCGAGTGACCCAGAACCCGCAGCTAAATCTGAGCTCGGCTTTGTGATTCGCTATCCCTGCTGAGGTGAGGCAGGCTGTTACAGTAAGGTAAAGATTCCCTTGGAAACCTAATCCTATCTGGAGCGGACGGCTTGGCATATCGTTATTTCTAAGTCCAGCCATCTAAAACAGAGATTCATTTTTCCTTTCCACTGCAGATAAGGTCACTCGTCATCAGTATAAATTAGTAAAACGTTCTTGTCTTCTTATAAAGAACAATTTACCACCTCCAGCTTCAGGGCTACAGAACAACTTCTTGAAAAAACATTAGGAGGTCTGCAAATCAGTAGTCATAAGCCAATAAATAGCACAGAAACTAACCAAATCTATTCTTTTTAGGCTTAAATCGTGCTCTCTACCTGACTGCCACAGGAAAAAATGCACAGATACAGTCCACCCAGGATACCACCAGTGGAACCAACAGCTCAGTCTAGGTCGGCTCACCTCCCAAAGGAGAAGTGCCAGGGTTTGCAGGGGGAGAGGAACATGATGGCCTCATCCTTTCCCAGACAGATCAAGAGAGAGCCCATTAGGGAACCCTACCCTGGAAAATCCTCATCACAAGGACACACAGGGAAAAGGATGACACACAATGAAAAAAACTATTAAAATAAATAGTGAAGGTTTTTATAGTGTAACATTGGACAATTGATTAATTTAAAAATTGCATATTCTAGCCCAAAGTCCCTGAGTAATGGAGTGTGCTCAAAAATAAGAAAGTTGAAGGGTTCTGCAAAAGTGGATAAAACTCAATTGGGGTCCAACACCCAGTAAGTTTAGGCACTCCAAGGTCACCAATCTTGTGACACTTATGCAACTTGGGCTCTAAGACTACTCAGCCCATGCCATCAATCCTCGGGGCTGAGATCACGAAACCAGATGTCTACATAAGTCACCCGTCAACACCCCAATGCTACCGCCTATTATACATCTGCCTATCTCTCTTCTTCAATGGCTATGACCTTACCACTGATAAGCACAGATGCTAAACTTGATATT
Source organism: Ranitomeya imitator (assembly GCF_032444005.1). Classification (NCBI taxonomy): domain Eukaryota; kingdom Metazoa; phylum Chordata; class Amphibia; order Anura; family Dendrobatidae; genus Ranitomeya; species Ranitomeya imitator. The sequence goes on from NC_091284.1 coordinate 121,831,403, forward strand.
ATCCAAACCGTCTAGAAGAAAACCAACCAAATTGTATTTGATTAAAACAGGGTACCTGTCATGACCAGTTCTGAGTTTATGTTCAGCTGTCTTGTTTCTGGACTGGTCATGTGGGAGTTAATCTCCTCTGCCTCACTTTGAAGCTGGCTGAGCTATTTAAGTCCTCTGCAGCCTGTGGGCCAGTGTCAGCTATAGTTCATGTTGCACGGCTTGAGCACCTGACCTGTTCACTTGTACTAGTGTTCCTTATTGCCTCTGACTGCCTGTACCCGTTTATGACCTGTTCTGACCTCTGGCTTGTATCCCGACTTCGTCTTGCGTCTCACGTTTTGGTTACCATGTTCCCGGTAGGCTCTGACTTTTTGTTTGTCCCCAACCATTCTTCTGACTCCCCCTGTGTACTGCGCTTATCTCTCTGTGTATGATCTTGGCTTGCCTGACTTCTCTTTCATTACCTGTGACACCTGTGTTGTAGTTCAGTATTGCTGCTCTGTGTGTACAACCTCTTTTCCTTAACCAGCACCCCCTGGTGGAGGTTGCACTATAATGCACTGCAGCAGCACATTACAGTATCAATGTTTATGGGTAGGCAACAGGCTGCCAAGTACTATCATTTATATCCTACATTGTCATAGCTCAGGGGTAATACTAGCTCATTGAAGAGACCAAACTCGGTAAGCAGATTTATTTTAAGAGGAATGCTTCATGGGAAAATAGATATCCAAAATAAAATAGATATCCACATAGAGACCCATCTGCAGAAAGCATTGTTTTGGGGGTTTTGCCCCTCATCGGTACGGAGCAGGGCAAAAACCCTGAGACAGTTCTGTCTACAGATGAGCCTCTGTTTGGCTGGTGTGAGCTACTTTCTATCTATATTATTATTAATGGTATACTTCTAATCAGCACAAAATGAGGAGTTATCTGGTTTAAAAAAAAACACTTGAAAGAATCATATTAGTCAATTCTGAGGTCATAGAAGTGGTGTACCCTGTCCAGCATAAAATACAGAGTCCTCCTGTATGGAGAGCTGAGCACGTCCATGCATTACATGGGCATCCCATAGATTTCAATGAATACTTTATTTCCCCCATAATGGTGCTGTTAAACTAAACACTTGCTGTTGGTTCCCTCACAGAGCGATAGGAATCCTAGTAGCACAACACCATCTAACCAGTTTAACACATTGCAGCCTTCTTAAAAAAAATTCTCCAGAGTGGATAGCTCCTCTGAAAGTGTCTATATACTGTACACTTCAATAGCTGTCAGTTGACCATGCATGTGTTCTTAATGGGGAGAAGGTAGCAAGCTGTAGACACATCTGTTGGTGACATAACCACCCTTAAAATTCAGGATTAGGTGTGGTTTTCACGATGACTTATCCCTACTTATCATCTGTTACGGAAGAGTCAGGAGGCTAAGATAGTGGGTCTGACCCACTGAATTTCATCAGGTTTGGCCAACTTTAGTGTCCCTAAGATTCCTAAAATCTCAAAAATTTGACTAACTGCACAGTACTACGTCCTGATACATTACTTTCATGTATATTAGAACTATTTTTGCTACAATCAGAGTGAAGGAAAATATAATTTTTTTTCTTCGAAAAGCAGTGGCACACCTGCCAACCGGTTGTATATGGTGCTGCATCTTCTTCCAAGAAAGGCTGCAGTACTTCACCAGATACAGGTATTGTGCTATTTCTGGAAGAGAACAATCATGTTTTCCTAATTCTGAACAACCCCATAAAGCTTTAAAAGTGATTCAGATTCCTGGTAATTTTATAGGAATCATTGTTTATTTTGCGCCGCGTCTTATTGCTTCCTCACTAAATCCTAGCGAGTTAATAAGCATCATTTTCAAACCATACACCATCAGCCCCCACTTTGTGTAGGTGTAGTAAATGTTTACGGAGTGACAAAATGATGTTTAGTATGATTCTTAGAAGCGAGGACCTAGTAAACCATTAAAGTCTTAATATAATATTTTAGGTGGGTAGGAGCTGCCAACTCCATGTTAAATTCAACACAATCTAAATATTCATGAAAGAAGCATTGTCAACATTAGCGTGCTAAACATGTATGTTCCTAGAAGAGATAAGAAATATGGACAAAGATATAGTGAGATTTGTTGTTCATTTCAAGGTTACTGTGGAACAACAGAAGAATCCCTGAAAAGCAATATATCTAAAAAACAGTAGTAGAAAGCAGGAATACCAACCAGCAAACCACAGCTACATACAAAAATGTTATCTGAACCAGCAACAACATTTCTCAGCGAGGGCAATTTAACGCTATAACTTGTAGTAGACATAAAAACTTGACCAAAATCTGACAAGCAGGCCTATTGGTAAACCAGCAATGCCACTTAACCAGTCTTAGATGATGCCATAGAGTGCACCCCTGTAAAGATTTATTATAAAATTCATTAGCACAGAACTTAGGTTAAAACAAATAAATGGTGTTAAATTTTGGATATGAACTTTTGAAAGCGTTCAGGAGAAAGGGGTGTGGGAGCTACCAACGTGATCCACGACTCCAGCCAAATGAGTCCAATCGACAAAACATAGGTGGGTGCCAATCCCGCTGGAGAGCACAGCCGTAACAAAGTAGAAAGAGGAATGGAGGCGGCACTCCGACCCAGTAATAAAAAATCAAAAAACTTTATTTAAGGCATGTCAGCCTTAGTTAAAAACATGAAAAAACACTTGACGCGTTTCAGACACGTTAACTTAGTCATAGAATGCCAATGGCATCTTATGATGACTAAAGGTACCGTTACACTAAGCGAAGCTGCAGCGATATTGACAACGAGCCGATCGCTGCAGCGTCGCTGTTTAGGTCGCTAGGAGACGTCAGACACCGGCAACAGCAGAACGATGCAGGAGCGATCCAGTGACGTACTTATCGTTCTCGCTTGTTGTTAGCTCCATGAAAAAACATTGCTGGCATCGTTGCTTTTGCTGTCAAACATGACGAATCACGCCGACTTGACGACCAAATAAAGTTCCGGACTTCTAGCTACGACCAGCGATGGCACAGCGGGATCCTGATCGCTGCTGCGTGTCAAACACAACGAGATCGCTATCCAGGACGCTGCAACGTCACGGATCGCTGTCGTTCTCATTCTAAAGTTGCTGAGTGTGAAGGTACCTTAAGGGCGCAGTTAACATGCCTGAAATGTGTTAGGTGTTTCTTTTCATGCTTTTAACTATGGCTGATATGCATTAAATAAAGTTTTTTGATTTTTTATTACCGGGTCAGAGTGCCGCCTCCATTACTTTTTCTCTTTTGAAAGCGCTGTCGGTCGCCACTCACTCCTGATTTGGGAGGTGAGCGGTGCAGATGACGACGCATCCTCACATACGTCCTGGGAGAGAGCACATTCCGCAGGTATCATGTACGAGATCGTGTACGCGACCCGGCAGACACATGGGGACTCAACATTTTCGGCACCGCTAATTTTCCGATGCAGAAATGAACGGGACGAGACGCCTTTTTTTAGCTAATTAATTTTTCCAATCAATAATTGTTTTCACACGTGTGCCACCACTTACCAAAGGGCTTATCTTAAAAACAGCGTTTATCGGTATGTACTCTTCACAGAACAGGTGATAAATGTATGACTGGGTTTAGTTTGACTACTGGGACACCCACCTTTCCTAATAACAGGAATGGAGTAGTAGTGCACATGTGTGACCATCACTTACTACTGTGGATCTATAGGACTTTCCTTCTTGCAATCGATGGAGATACCAGCAGTTGGGAGCGCCAGCTATCATACAGTTATCATGCATCCTGTAGATGGGCAAAAAATGCTGATCAAGGGATAACCACTTTAATCTTGGGATGAACAATATAAATTAATGATTTTTGGGGGTAAGTAAGTCTATGTGTTTGGGGGTCCTTTACAATTAAGTATTATTTGGATATGGATACATGAAGCATGTGCCGGACAATGCAGATGGAAAGCAACTGATCATTATTTCGGCTTACTGTTAGGGTATGTGCACACGTTCAGGTTTTTTCACGTTTTTTTCGCGTTTTTTCACGATAAAAACGCATTAGAAAACGCCTAAATATGCATCCTATCATTTAGAATGCATTCTGCAATTTTTGTGCACATGATGCGTTTTTTTCCGCAAAAAAACGCATTGCAGTAAAAAAAGCAGCATGTTCATTAATTTTGCGGATTTTCTGCGTTTTTCCCGCTATTCCATGCATTTGGAAAAAACGCAAGAAAAAACGCATCAAAAACGCATAAAGAACACGCAAAAAACGCATCAAAACCGTGAAAAAAAACGCACGCATGCGAATTTCTGGCAGAAATGTCAGGTTTTTGTCAGGAAAACTTCTGCCAGAAATCCTGACGTGTGCACATACCCTTAAGCTTTGTTTATAAAGTGATTGTTAGGCTATGTTCACACGTTCCTGATTTCCCTCCTTTTTTTTCAGGACTAAAAACCGCAGCTCTTGGCAGAAAACGCAGGTCCTTTTTTTGGTGCTTTTTTGGTGCGTTTTTTGATGCGTTTTTTGATGCAGTTTTCTATGCAGAGTCTGTGTGTTTTCTAGGAAGTTTTTTAGGGTTAAAATAGCTGAAAATACCCTAACCCTAACCCTACCCCTAACCCTACCCCTAACCCTACCCCTACCCCTAACCCTACCCCTAACCCTAACCCTACCCCTAACCCTACCCCTAACCCTATTCTAACCTTAGTGGAAAAAAAAAAATTCTTAATTTTTTTATTGTCCCTACCTATGGGGGTGACAAAGGGGGTGGGGTCATTTACTATTTTTTTTATTTTGAGCACTGAGATAGGTTATATCTCAGTGATCAAAATGCACTTTTAAACGAATCTGCCGGCCGGCAGATTCGGCGGGCGCACTGCGCATGCCCCCGCCATTTTGCAAGATGGCGGCGCCCAGGGAGAAGACAGCCGGACGGACACCGGGAGGCCGGGTAAGTATAAGGGGGGGAGATGAGGGCACGGGGGGGGGCGTCGGAGCACGGGGGTGGCATCGGAGCATGGGGGGGTGGCATCGGAGCATGGGGGGGTGGGATTGGGGCACGGGAGGCAGCCACACTGCAGCGGTTCTGCACCACAAACCGCAGAAAACCCGCAGATATTTTTTTCATCTGCGGGTTTTACTGCGGGTTTGACCTCACAATGGAGGTCTATGGGTGCAGAACCGCTGCAGTTCCGCAAAAAGAAGTGACATGGTACTTCTTTTTTACCGCGGCTATTCAGTGCGGCTTTTTTCGCGATTTTCCGTAATGTGGGCACAGCAGTTCCTGTTTTCCATAGTCCATAGGGTACATTGTAATGTACCCTGCATGGAAAACAGCTGTGGACCCGCAGCGGGAAAATCGCGGCGATTCCGCATGAAAAAAAGGATGGTGTGAACATGGCCTAAGGTTTTTCAGATAAATCTACTGTTTATTTGTCAAACTGTTGGGCCATTAAGGGTCTATTAATTAACGGACACACAATTTTGCATGTAAACATCATAACCAAATTAAAAATTGCTCTGGTCAGCGTTGTATAGTGTGTTTTTTATAAGCATCACAGCCACGTCTTGGCCACCTGCATGCGAGTGTCTATCCTATACGCCCATTTAAAGTGCCGCTCAATTTATTGGATTAATTTTTACATTACTGTGACACTTGATTCTTGTGAAACTATCTTTTTCTTAATCAACGGTATTGGATTTTTCATCATTTTTGAGCAACATGTTGCGTCTTTAGTCAAATTCACAGAATTAATTTGAACCAGTCACAAATTGATTTTCGAAGCCGATATATGACATGAAGGAGCTAAGTGGTATTTTTCTGTACTCTAAAACTCCTCTTGACAACATCTAGACTACAAACAGAATCGGAACTAACGCCGGTAAGCACCTTGTTCTCCTAATTGAAAAGGACAGTTTAATTCAAGATATCATCAGATGAGCAGCAATTCAGACAAGATAAAGCGATCTTTCATTAGACCACTAGACCTATAAACAATTCCTCACATGTTTACTTCTAAACCACTTACTCCTTTCCCTCGCCCATCTCTAATTCCCAAAATCTTTGTCCATAGGTCTTTTGACCTGTCTGTTGTAACATGCCTAATTTTTTTCATGTCAACCCCACTCCATCATAATTATACCCCAATTAGTCTATACTCAGTGGTCTCCTGTATTTTAATCTGACTTGTTGGTTTTTTTACAGTAACCAAAGCCTTAACATATTCAACAAGCAAAACATGACATGTAAGACGGCTGTTAAAAGTATAAATGGCAGGAAAAAGTCTGAATTGAATTTTCCTAAGTGGCCATTTAGTTCTTGTTAAATCTTATTTCCTAACACTTTCCATTTTATCCCATTTAGTCACATTCAACTTTCTTCTATTTTCTCGGTATTGTTACTTTTTGCTGTTTGCGTATCTTATTCTCATTCCATTCGGCTAGGTTATTCTGTTTTCTATCTTATCTTGCCCCGGTTTATACATTTTCGCTTTCTCCTACCTTAATCTCTGGGTGGGATTCACAAATATGAACCATACAAACTAATGGATTTGATGGGTCAGCCCAGAACCAAGATAACAGAGCTTTCTAGATAAAAATACAATTCTAAATCGTGAAAGTGTTGTAAGGGTTATTCATATAGCTGAATAATAATAACAAAAAAATAAGTCTGATATTTTGTAAGACAAGGATAAACTATATCTAACAATAACAACTAATCAGACCATGGCCAGTTGTTTCATTTTATTACCTGATTAATGGTTTCTGGGTAATATTTTTTGGCAATTCTAAAGCAAAATGTTTTACTATTTCATATATTTTAACTACAATTTGATATTTTTTATCCAATTTGGATTTCTAGTTAAATAACTATTCAGTCAGATCTAGATGTCAAGAGTATAACAAGTGACTTATAAAAGTCAAAGAACATATTCTACAGTCGTGCTGACCTTGGTATCCTCAAACTAAATGGCTCTCTACGATTCATGACTTTAGGCCCTTATATAGAACCTCATCATCTCTATGTCCCTACAGTTCTTTTATATGCTTAGAATTGTGCTATATAAATACATAAAAAAGTGTACAAAAAGTCAGGACACTTTAATGACCCATCTCAAATGTCTCTTTTTGGTTACTGATACACCAGTGGGGAGCCTTTCCCCCACTTTTGTACACTTTTTTTGAAGTGCTGCCTGCTGTTTTTATAACTTATATAGTGAATCTCTGGGTCAGTGTACATGGGCTAGCACACAATATTCTAGATAGATAGATAGATAGATAGATAGATAGATAGATAGATAGATAGATAGAGCTACATCTGACTGAGGTCGGATGTTTCACACGTAGCCATGGACTTGAGTGTATATATATATATATATATATATATATATATATACATAATTGTCTAAGGGGTACTTCCGTCTGTCTGTCTGTCCTTCTGTCATGGATATTCATTGGTCGTGGCCTCTGTCTGTCATGGAAATCCAAGTAGCTGATTGGTCGCAGCAAAACAGCCACGACCAATCAGCGACGGGCACAGTCTGGAAGAAAATGGCCGCTCTATACTCCCTGCAGTCAGTGGCCGGCGCCCGCTGCACGCAGTCAGTGTCCCTGGCGTGCCACTCCCCGCAGTCAGTGTCCCCGGCGCTCCGCTCCCTGCAGTCAGTGTCCACGGCGCTCCGCTCCCCGCAGTCAGTGTCCCCGGCGCTCCGCTCCCCGCAGTCAATGTCACCGGCGCTCCGCTGCTTACTCCCCGCAGTCAGTGTTCCCGGCGCCCGCTCCATACTCCCCTCCGGTCACCGCTAACACAGGGTTAATGCCGGCGGTAACGCATTCCGTTACCGCCGCTATTAACCGTGTGTCCCCAACCTTTTACTATTGATGCGGCCTATGCGGCATCGATAGTAAAAGAAAGTAATGTTAAAAATAGTACAAAAACAAAAAACCTGCTATACTCACCCTCCGTTGTCCGCTGAGCCACTCGCGCCTGCCGCCATCTTCCTTTCCCAGCGATGCTTTGCGAAATTACCCTTAAGACCTAGCGGTCTCGCGAGACCGCTAAGTCATATGGGTAATTTCGCAAAGCATCCTGGGAACGCAAGATGGCGGCAGCCGTGCGCCCATCTGCACAGTGCCGTTGGATTCCAGGAAGCGGAGAGATGGGACGCTGAGGAGCAGCGACCAGAATGCTGAGTATGTTCAACTACAAGGGGCCCTCGGATCGTTAGGTGAGTATGTTTATTTTTTATTTTTTTAACCTGTGACATATGTGGCTCGGTAATATAGTACGTCACTGGGCAATATCCTACGTGGCACGGTGCTGTTTACTACAGTACAAGGCTGGGCAATATACTACGTCGCTGTGCAATATACTACGTGGCTGGGCAATATACTACGTGGCTGGGCAATATACTATGTCACTGGGCAATATACTACGTGGCTCTGTGCTGTATACTACGTTGCTGGGCAATATACTACGTGGCTGGCCAATATACTACGTCGCTGTGCAATATACTACGTGGCTCTGTGCTGTATACTGCGTGCCTGGGCAATATACTACGTAAATGGGCAATATACTACGTCGATGGGCAATATACTACGTCGCTGGGCAATATACTACGTCGATGGGCAATATACTACGTGGCTGGGCAATATACTACGTGGAGATGAATATTCTAGAATACCCGATGTGTTAGAATCGGGCCACGATCTAGTATAGATATATATATTTAGATATATATACTGTAGATATATATATACATATACATATAAATATATATATATATATATATATATATATATATATATACACAGCTCTGGCAAAAATTAAGAGACCACTGCAACATTTTCAGCTTGTCTGATTTTTCTCTTTATAGGTATATTTTTGAGTAAAATGTAAATTGCTCTTTTATTCTATAAACTTCTGACAACATGTCTCCGAAGTTCATTTTGTATTATTTTCTAAAAATGAGAAATGGTCAAAATTAAAAAATGCATTGCTTACAGACCTCAAATAATGCAAAGAAAACAAGTTCCTAATCATTTAGAAACAACAATACTAATGTTTTAACTCAGAAAGAGTTCAGAAATCAATATTTTGTGGAATAACCATGATTTTTAATCACAGCTTTCATGCATCTTGGCATGCTTTCCACCCATCTTTCACACTGCTTTTGGGTGACATTATGCCACTCCTGGTACAAAAATGTAAGCAGTTCTTCTTTGTTTCATGGCTTGTGATTATCCATCTTCTTCTTGATTACATTCCAGAGGTTTTCAATGGGGTTCTGGTCTGGAGATTGGGCTGGGCATGACAGGGATTTGATGTGGTCGTCCTTCATCCACACCTTGATTGACCTAGCTGTGTGGCATGGCGCATTGTCCTGCTGGAAAACCAGTCCTCAGAGTTGGGGAACATTGCCTGAGCAGAAGGAATCAACTGTTTTTCCAGGATAACCTTTTATGCAGCTTGATTCATACGTCCTTCGCAAACATTAACCTGCCCAATTCCAGCCTTGCTGAAGCATCCTCAGATCATCACCCATCCTCCACCAAATTTCACAGTGGGTGCAAGACAATGTGGCTTGTACGCCTCTCCATGTCTCTGTCTAACTATTAGATGACAGAGAAGATTACCTTACTACAGTCCTCTATGGTCCAATCCGTATGGTCTTTGGCAAACTTCAGCCTGGCTCTCCTTTGCTTCTCATTGATAAAAGGCTTTTTTCTAGCTTTACATGACTTGAATCCTGCCTCTAGGAACCTGTTACAAACTGTTCTTGCCATGCACTTCACCACAGCTGCCATTTGCCATTCCTTTCGTAGGTGACTTGATGACATCCTGCGGTTGTTGAGTGACAAATAAGATGACAGTCATCCTGGTCAATGAAGATTCATTTTCGCCCTCTGCCGGTCTGTAGCTTCATTGTCCCCAATGTCTGCTGCTTGACCTTGTTGTCATGAATGGACCGTTGTCTTAAAAATTTTAAGGATGGACACTCACTGTATCCCTCTGCTGGTAAAGCCAGAATTGAGCCTTTTTTTTCCTCACTCAAGACTTTTCTTTTCAACTCTTGTTTTGCCATCCAGATTGTCCTATTGCAAGAGGATTGTGAACACCACAGCAGTATTTTTATACTTTCCTTCGTTAAATAAGATTTAGTTCAGGTGATCACCTAATCAGAAGCACATTAAGTAGAATGAGGTGTACACTGGTGGGAATTCAATTGACACTGGAATGGAATGGCTGTCAGACATGTAGAGAAGCTGATTTTTATAAAACTGTGAAGTTCTCTTAATTTTTGCCTGTATATACACTAGAGAATAGCAGCACTCCCATTTCTAAAAAGTTAATTGCCAAAGCCAAAACTTTATCCACTTGGGCTTGGAATGAATATAACTTTTCAATTTTTTGAATTAAGAGTGCAGCCATTCTTCATTTTTTGTATTTTATAGTCTTTATATTCTGAATTCTGTGGCTTCCACCTGCACCTTTTGTTTGGTGCTGCTTTTTCTCCATTTTTGGAATTATACATACATATATATGCCACACTGGCATACCTAGAATTAACCCCTAATTACCCCTACTCCACTTCATTACTCCACTTTATATCATGACGTCATGCTATATAACATCCATCTACACTAAAGCAATGAAATATTCATTTGTCTAGTGAGAAAGCTTCTTATATTGATTGATATAAAATACATACTCCTGCACTTTTCGCACTACTATTCTCGACGTGCCAGTTACAACGGCATCCCCGTGTAGCTACATCCCGCTCTATAAACACTAACATGATGCCATCAAAGCTGAAATATTACAACAGATGATATCCTAAGTATTAGGGCTCACTCACACAAGCGTATACATCGGCAGAGAGCTATCGGATGTTTTATTGGATAACACTTGGTCCAATATTATACTATGGGGCAGTGCAGAGCTACTATTTTTTATCTACAGACCGATTTGGCATGAGAAAAAAAAATCAAGTGGCTCCAGAATTTGGATCACGTGTAGCCATACAAGTCTATGGGTGCGTGTGAAACATCAGACTTCGCTCGGACTCATCCAAGTGCAGTCCGACATCCGTGGACTCGGACAATGGAGAAGATGGAGACATTAAGTTCTCCATCTTCTCCATACCTGTGCTCTTATTCTCGTAAGCGAGAGAATCGGATAACACTCAGATGACGCTCGGATCAAACTCTGAGCCAAGTGTCGTTAGCATAATCGGCCCGATTCTCTCTCATGAGACAAAGTCACCGTTCGCGTGGCCCCATCTTAGAGTATAAAATTGCTTGTCAGTAGTTGTACCGCACTTTGTTATTCTTTGTAATATTCCTTATTTGTATCTCTCCTTGTTCAGTCTTCTTGCTTTATGACACATTTCTTGTAAACAGATCTCTGGTCAGACAATATAGGGACTCCTTGCTGCTCCTCAAGCAAAATTCTCTCTAACCCTCCCTTCCGCCCACACCATTTACTGGGAACCATTAAACCCAGAGGAGAGACAGTGTGGCGAGAGAGTGCAGCCCAGCCCTGATCTAACTCTCACTAAATAATTCAGAGCTTGCATTAACTTATAAATGAGTGTGTTTGACTGATTTTGTGGTTGATGTACAGATAAATTCTAATGAAAGACAGCTACAAAATTTTAAATTATTAATTACACTGCCACTTAACAAAGCTCAGGCTGGCACTCGATGCTTAACAAGATGCAACTTTAAGACTCCCAATTTGCTCCAAGGCTTCAAGTTGGTTTTTACCAATCAGCTAGTCTGCATCAACTTTTTTTTTTACAACCCACCCCCATCCCTTAAAATAAATGAAGAGGTTATTATTTTATTAACATATGCTAGAGAAGGAAGAACAAGCAGATGAACGCCTTTCACATTACACTCTGTCTCGGGAAAGATATAGTGATAAGACCTGAAGACACTGTACGGGCAGAGAATTAACCAGCAGGACATTGTAACTACTCTGCTCTAAGGCCTGTGTTCATGTGCCAGGAAAAATAGACATGCGACGAAACAAATCTACGGCTACCCAGCGCTTTGCCTGCAGCCACTAATGTCATGCAAATTAACATTTAATGTTCCAGTGCTGTCAATCTGCATAGATTTGCAAACTGAAATCTATAGGAAAGTGCTAACCTGTTTATCCTGCCTTGTTCCTAGCAACCCTCAACACTACATTTAATTACTCAAGGCACATGGGAATTGAAAAAAAAAAAATGTGCACGTAACCGGGATTAGGCAATTAGACAATTTAGACTTTATGAACAACCATTTTAACCAATGCTGATTTTCCCCGACAATTACCAAAACCTCTTGTACACACATCCAAATAATGGGGCAGAGCTTCAAAATCAGATAGTGAGAAAATGGATTTTAATCAGCCCATTCAACCTGTCGGATCAAAATAGCAGAGAATGACTGTGCCTTTTTGAGCCGAAGCATTGCATAGGCTGAAGAAAATCCATTTTCTCACCATTTGACTTTGGAGTGCTGCCCACTTTTTGGGGATTTAGGTAGATTTAAAGATGATAGATGGATAGATAGATAGATAGATAGATAGATAGATAGATAGATAGATAGATAGATAGATAGATAGGCTTGAGAAAGGCTCATTTGTAGCCGAAACGTTGCCCAGACAAGTGGGTTGATTAAAATCCTGCACATTTTTCCACTGAAACAATGGAGTGCTGCCTCTTTTTTGGAATTCTAGATAGATAGATAGATAGATAGATAGATAGATAGATAGATAGATAGATAGATAGATAGAGCAAAAAGTGAGAGCAGCACAGAAAAAACTAATTCTGGGTGCAAAGCCCCACAGGCATGTACCAAACCTTATAATGAGAGTCCAAGAAGTCAAAGGCAGCCACCATTGCAAATGAGTTCAAAAAGTGTTCAAGTTTAATAGCCCATCATGACGACGTTTTCAAGCCTTGAGAAAGGCTCTCCATGAGCTGAAACGTCGCCATGATGGGCTATTAAACGAACACTTTTTGAACTCATTTGCAATGGTGTGCTGCCTTTGACTTCTTGGACGATAGATAGATAGATAGATAGATAGATAGATAGATAGATAGATAGATAGATAGATAGATAGATAGATAGATAGATAGATTAGATAGATAGATAGAGATCAGGGTTTAAGCAGGGTCAGCATAGTGTGATCCGATTATCTTGGATGAGGAGAATAAGGAGAAAAAAAGTCTCTATCTTCTCCATTTTGTCAGTCAGCGGAAACTGAACGTCATCCGAGTGCAGTCCAATGATTTCCACACACTCATTGATTTGCATGGCTGAGTGCGATCCGAATATTGGATCAAACTTTAGACATGCTGCGATTTATCCCTTGGACGGGCTCAGAAAAGAATAACGTTGAACAGCGTCCAATCCAGGTGAAGTAGTTGGAAAAAGCTTTATTCCACCATGAAAAAGTATGACGTTTCAACCAACCAACAAGAGGTCTTTGCTGGTTGAAAAGTCGTACTTTTTCATGGCGGAATAAAGCTTCTTCCAACTACTTCGCCTGGACTGGACGCTTTTCTAACTTCTTCTTGATTGCTGTCACTTCGAAGTGGGTTCCTTGGATCAAGAACGGGCGTCCTAACTTAGTGAGTGATGTCAGCTTTTCTTCTATGTGTTTAAAGAATAACATTCGTCCGAGTGCGATCCGATGTTTTGTCAAATCGCACTTGAATGGAAAATATGGTGGTGTACACCTGCCCTAATATTGGGCAATTAGCTTCTGTCTCATAAGGTTTTTGCCTTCCTCTGGGTCAACTTGTTGGGTTATAGGTTAAACTCGATGGATTTGTGTCTTCTTTCAACCTTTCAACTATGAAACTGTGATCAATTAAACAATTGATCGATAGACATCACATAAATCTATAGCTTACATCCAAATTATTTGAAACCATAAAACATGGAGACTAAAGACATGTCACACTATGCCTTAGATTATTTTACTTCCCATCTATCTACTATACAACTATGACCCCGTAACTCATCTTAAGCACGTAGTGACACCACAAATGAATGACCCCCAGTGTAGCTACCTAGTTATATTCCTTAGAAATACACAGGAGCCTTGAATCCAAAGTTTGATATACAATAATGTAATAATACTAATTAGAAACTGTTAACATTAAACTGATCATTCCATTAAAAGCATTGGTTACCAATTACAGTAGTTTAAAAAAAGAAGTGTAGTGCTAGTAAAAAGAAATTAGCCAAAACGTCAACAATTGCTTTTTGGGTAGTTTTTCAATGGTCTCCTTTTTCACATATTTAAAAAAAACAAAAAAACAATGTATACAGAAATGATGGAAAATGGATCCATAGTTCAGCTCAGGTATAAATGGATCCACAGTTCTGGTAATAATAACGCAAAATATTATCACCTGCCCCTGTGTACTGAATACATGTACTGGACCATTACCACAATATAGACCAAATTAGATGAAAGATAGATTTTGTGCAGCTTTAGTATTCTGGCTCCACGCTTCCTACTGATTTGTCAAAATTATGCCGAGTCCATTTCCTTTATCAATTTCACATATGAATAGTTTTCGTGGAGGGGGATCTGTATGAGAAGAAATCATTGCAACAGCATAAGCACCTTGGTGGATACCTTAAAACGCTGTAGTTAATGTTCTGCATAAAAATATGGCATCATATATTAAGCAGTTGTTAAGACTGAAAGGCTTTAAAGAATCAATGTTCCCATTAATGGAGGCCTCCAAGGGTTCACTTTTCTGGCTGCTTTATGCCCTTGAACACTCTTCAAGGACAAGTGGAGGGAAAGCATCAAACTGCGAGTGGAGATCTCGGTTGATTAGTACGGTAGACTTGAAGTCTTCCTTCCGAAGGACGGAGTCAATATGGCACAGGTTCAGAGTTATTTAGGCAAGATGAAATATTAAAACTATAGTCTATAGAGAGGAAATGAACTACCCGGGAGAAACGCCATCTTATTATTATTATTGTTTTCTCATTCGTGAGCAGAAGAATTATTTTTTCCAGTAACCTGTCACCTTGACACCAAGGCAAAGGGGAGTGACCCGCTCAACTCTGCTGGGTATAGAAGAAGCAAATATATCATGGAAATGGGAATTCCTAGGGGGTACAATTCCATAGGAAGCTACAGCTGGAGGAGATCTTGACAAGAAGAGCCTCCACGGGGTATTGTGCCTCTCTCGGCACAAACCCATCCTCTGAAACGCTCGCTTCAACAAAGTTATGGAGCATATCGTTTTTAGGAAGCACGCACTTCGTTTTAACATAAACCCACAGCCATATTTAGTGTAAGCAGCTCATGAAGTGTGAAGCCTGTTAACGCCATCGCTCCCTGAACGTAGGCATCTAATTCCCTGGTGGCTAGTCGTCTCAGGGTTAATACAGTGCTTTTTTTAACACAAACCAGGTCTGACTGAGTTGTCCTCAGGAGATGGTTTGGAAAAATCCTTTCAGACACTTGCTCCATGCCCACTTCCCAGTCCTCTTCCCTCCAAGATGCAGCATGTCTCTCACACCTTTAATGACCTGCTGATGTGATCCATGCTAATCTGCTGTGTCCCTGCTCCCTCAGGGAATTACATCACCATCTGTTTTCTTCTATTTGACTTTTTTTTTAATGCAAGGATAATGTGTTTATCTCCAGCCCTGGACGTACCGCCCGGTTGTGACCGACCGCCGCCCCAACCCCGTCACCACCACAACAACCCAGTACCAGCTGTTTGGCGTCCTGGAGTGACGTGCGAGGCAGCGCCAGCTTCCCAGGACACCGACATAAAAGCCTCTTATTATTCAGGCAATATAACCCTAAATTCCTTTATGAATTATTGATCAGTCTGCACAACGGCCCTGCAGTACACACAGGTACAGATTTCAATAAGCGGCCAGGAATAATAAAACCCAAGGCTTCTTATGTCTGTGTACACCCCAGAACTATATTTCACACAGAAGTAGAGATATAGATGAATACAAGCGCCGCAGTGGAGCAATTGGATTCCCGCTTCTTGGCAGCGAGGGACTGACACTCCTGAATGGGAAGACTTTGGTTAGTAGCAGTAACAGCTGACAACTTACGTTTGTTATCCATACAGTACCTTAAAGGGACCCCCAATCCTAAAGTCTACATTTTCTGGGCATCTGAATCTGATTTCTACCCTTTTAGTAGCCATTTAAGGCTAGTGATAGCCTTAACTTTTTGTCTTGTTTTGACTCTTTTTCAGCTCTAGCCCTGAGATCCTCCAGAACCATAGGTTCCAGGACAGTATTTGCCGCGTGTGACGTTTCTCTAGAACTTGTATAAACGAAGGTGGATTAATAATAATAAATGAGGTACAACTATGTAAATGACTGTAAGTAGAGATCATAGGCATGGACCAGGGAAATCAGCTAGAATTGGGGCACAGATGACTTAAGAATGTCAGGCGCAAAGGTGGCACTTACTGTTAGAGGGCGAGAGGAGAGTGGGGCAGGGAAAAGGATAGAGACCGGTCACACTATGTGGGCATACAGTAAAAACATCCAGGTAACTCTACTGTATCTAAATTATACCGCCACTATCACCCCTCAGTGTCCGAGGGAACGTAATAATGGATACATGGAGTGCAAGCTTCAAGTTTGATATGTTTTGCACGTGTCACATGTTCCGTATGTCTGTTCCATTTATCGCCTATACATCTACTGCACCTATCCATCTATCATCAATCTAGCCATCAATCCGCCAGAAGGAATCTCGGTATACAGAAAGATTTTACCTATAACCCCATCCATATCTGTCTCCATGAGCATCACAGACAAGGACAGAACCCCTTCTAATGACACCCCCTGCTATTCTTCATGGGGGATGAGAAGTCAACCAGTCAGCTAGAGCTGAGCGGCACTTTGAAAACCGCAGGAAGGTGTTAATGAACCCTGCCTGGCCTCCTCACTGGCACACAGGGATCTCAGAACTTCACAGAAACAATGGGTTAATTCCCATACCCAGTAATAAGAATGCCTGCTGCAGAGTGCTGCGGGGGCCACAGGGGCCAAGCAATCTATTCCTTCCCAGATCAAGAGATGTGAAGATATTTCTGAGCAACATGAATTATTCAGCATTAGGACAGTGAGATTCAGCGCGTCCACAGCACATATGTGTGATGTCGGGGTAATATGTCAGGCTGGTGTCTACGGCACATACTGTCACGAAGTGAGATCCAAACTGCAAGGACATTTCTGCTTCTTCCACATATGTATAACATGTAAGACAGGCGCCAGGGCCACATGTGTGGTGTGCCACTAGGACTTGTCATCACAACTTACAACATACATGTAAGTCTGAGAACTATATAGCACTTATAGGTATGTGTGATGTATGCATAACGTGTAATACTGACACATATAGTACTTATAGGTATGTGTGATGTATGCATAATGTGTAATACTGACACATATAGCACTTATAGGTATGTGTGATGTATGCATAATGTGTAATACTGACACATATAGCACTTATAGGTATGTGTGATGTATGCATAATGTGTAACACTGACACATATAGTACTTATAGGTATGTGTGATGTATGCATAATGTGTAACACTGACACATATAGCACTTATAGGTATGTGTGATGTATGCATAATGTGTTATACTGACACATATAGCACTTATAGGTATGTGTGATGTATGTATAATGTGTTATACTGACACATATAGCACTTATAGGTATGTGTGATGTATGCATAACGTGTAATACTGACACATATAGCACTTATAGGTATGTGTGATGTATGCATAATGTGTAATACTGACACATATAGTACTTATAGGTATGTGTGATGTATGCATAATGTGTAATACTGACACATATAGTACTTATGGGTATGTGTGATGTATGCATAATGTGTAATACTGACACATATAGTACTTATAGGTATGTGTGATGTATGCATAATGTGTAATACTGACACATATAGTACTTATAGGTATGTGTGATGTATGCATAATGTGTAATACTGACACATATAGTACTTATAGGTATGTGTGATGTATGCATAATGTGTAATACTGACACATATAGCACTTATAGGTATGTGTGATGTATGCATAATGTGTAACACTGACACATATAGTACTTATAGGTATGTGTGATGTATGCATAATGTGTAATACTGACACATATAGTACTTATAGGTATGTGTGATGTATGCATAATGTGTAACACTGACACATATAGTACTTATAGGTATGTGTGATGTATGTATAATGTGTAATACTGACACATATAGTACTTATAGGTATGTGTGATGTATGTATAATGTGTAATACTGACACATATAGTACTTATAGGTATGTGTGATGTATGCATAATGTGTAATACTGACACATATAGCACTTATAGGTATGTGTGATGTATGCATAATGTGTAACACTGACACATATAGTACTTATAGGTATGTGTGATGTATGCATAATGTGTAATACTGACACATATAGTACTTATAGGTATGTGTGATGTATGCATAATGTGTAACACTGACACATATAGTACTTATAGGTATGTGTGATGTATGTATAATGTGTAATACTGACACATATAGTACTTATAGGTATGTGTGATGTATGTATAATGTGTAATACTGACACATATAGTACTTATAGGTATGTGTGATGTATGCATAATGTGTAACACTGACACATATAGTACTTATAGGTATGTGTGATGTATGTATAATGTTGTGTAATACTGACACATATAGTACTTATAGGTATGTGTGATGTATGCATAATGTGTAATACTGACACATATAGTACTTATAGGTATGTGTGATGTATGCATAATGTGTAACACTGACACATATAGTACTTATAGGTATGTGTGATGTATGTATAATGTGTAACACTGACACATATAGTACTTATAGGTATGTGTGATGTATGCATAATGAGTAATACTGACACATATAGTACTTATAGGTATGTGTGATGTATGCATAATGAGTAATACTGACACATATAGTACTTATAGGTATGTGTGATGTATGCATAATGTGTAACACTGACACATATAGTACTTATGGGTATGTGTGATGTATGCATAATGTGTAACACTGACACATATAGTACTTATGGGTATGTGTGATGTATGCATAATGTGTAACACTGACACATATAGTACTTATGGGTATGTGTGATGTATGCATAATGTGTAACACTGACATATATAGTACTTATAGGTATGTGTGATGTATGCATAATGTGTAACACTGACACATATAGTACTTATGGGTATGTGTGATGTATGCATAATGTGTAACACTGACACATATAGTACTTATGGGTATGTGTGATGTATGCATAATGTGTAACACTGACACATATAGTACTTATGGGTATGTGTGATGTATGCATAATGTGTAACACTGACACATATAGTACTTATAGGTATGTGTGATGTATGTATAATGAGTAATACTGACACATATAGTACTTATAGGTATGTGTGATGTATGCATAATGTGTAATACTGACACATATAGCACTTATAGGTATGTGTGATGTATGCATAATGTGTAACACTGACACATATAGTACTTATAGGTATGTGTGATGTATGCATAATGTGTAATACTGACACATATAGTACTTATAGGTATGTGTGATGTATGCATAATGTGTAACACTGACACATATAGTACTTATAGGTATGTGTGATGTATGTATAATGTGTAATACTGACACATATAGTACTTATAGGTATGTGTGATGTATGTATAATGTGTAATACTGACACATATAGTACTTATAGGTATGTGTGATGTATGCATAATGTGTAACACTGACACATATAGTACTTATAGGTATGTGTGATGTATGTATAATGTTGTGTAATACTGACACATATAGTACTTATAGGTATGTGTGATGTATGCATAATGTGTAATACTGACACATATAGTACTTATAGGTATGTGTGATGTATGCATAATGTGTAACACTGACACATATAGTACTTATAGGTATGTGTGATGTATGTATAATGTGTAACACTGACACATATAGTACTTATAGGTATGTGTGATGTATGCATAATGAGTAATACTGACACATATAGTACTTATAGGTATGTGTGATGTATGCATAATGAGTAATACTGACACATATAGCACTTATAGGTATGTGTGATGTATGCATAATGTGTAACACTGACACATATAGTACTTATAGGTATGTGTGATGTATGTATAATGTTGTGTAATACTGACACATATAGTACTTATAGGTATGTGTGATGTATGCATAATGTGTAATACTGACACATATAGTACTTATAGGTATGTGTGATGTATGCATAATGTGTAACACTGACACATATAGTACTTATAGGTATGTGTGATGTATGTATAATGTGTAACACTGACACATATAGTACTTATAGGTATGTGTGATGTATGCATAATGAGTAATACTGACACATATAGTACTTATAGGTATGTGTGATGTATGCATAATGAGTAATACTGACACATATAGTACTTATAGGTATGTGTGATGTATGCATAATGAGTAATACTGACACATATAGTACTTATGGGTATGTGTGATGTATGCATAATGTGTAACACTGACACATATAGTACTTATGGGTATGTGTGATGTATGCATAATGTGTAACACTGACACATATAGTACTTATGGGTATGTGTGATGTATGCATAATGTGTAACACTGACATATATAGTACTTATAGGTATGTGTGATGTATGCATAATGTGTAACACTGACACATATAGTACTTATGGGTATGTGTGATGTATGCATAATGTGTAACACTGACACATATAGTACTTATAGGTATGTGTGATGTATGCATAATGTGTAACACTGACACATATAGTACTTATGGGTATGTGTGATGTATGCATAATGTGTAACACTGACACATATAGTACTTATAGGTATGTGTCATGTATGCATAATGAGTAATACTGACACATATAGTAGTTATAGGTATGTGTGATGTATGCATAATGTGTAACACTGACATATATAGTACTTATAGGTATGTGTGATGTATGCATAATGTGTAACACTGACATATATAGTACTTATAGGTATGTGTGATGTATGCATAATGTGTAACACTGACATATATAGTACTTATAGGTATGTGTGATGTATGCATAATGTGTAACACTGACATATATAGTACTTATAGGTATGTGTGATGTATGCATAATGTGTAACACTGACATATATAGTACTTATAGGTATGTGTGATGTATGCATAATGTGTAACACTGACATATATAGTACTTATAGGTATGTGTGATGTATGCATAATGAGTAATACTGACACATATAGTACTTATAGGTATGAGTGATGTGTATATAATGTATATTTGACACATGTAGTACTTATAGGTATGTGTGATGTGTATATAATGTGTATCTGACAAATAGCACTTGTAGGTATAGGTGATGTGCGTTTATTGTGTAACTCTTACACATATAGTACTAATAGGTATGTGTGATGTGTGTACAATGTGTAACTAGCACAGATTGGTAGGTATGTGTTTAACATGTAACATATGCATATATAACTCGACATGTGTGATGTGTGTCTGTCTAATATGTAACACTGGTATATATAGCACATATAGGTATGAGTAGTGTGTGTATAATATTTAACACTGGCAACTATGACACATACATCTGTGTATGTGTGTATAACATGTAACACAGGCACATATAGCATGTAACATATGTGTACATTATGCATGTCTAGTATGTGACACATATAGCGCTTATATCAGGGTATGTGTGTATAACATGTAACTATGACATCTGTGTGTATAACATGACACATATTGCATGTACAGCCTGTGATGCATGTATAATATGTAGCACATATACTGTGTGTATGACAGGTAACCTCGGCATCTATAGCACAGGTACATAAAGGTGATGCCTGTGTGATATACAGTATGCCAGCAGCACCCCTGGCACGTATGGGTGATGGGTGTCTAACCTGCACCACTGGCACAGATGGTCCTTACTCCTATGTGTGATGTGTATAGGATGTGCCAGTGGTGCCCAGGTGACTTATACCCATGTGTGCTGGGTGCATTACATGGAAACCAGGCGCCAACAGCAGATCCACAGCCGAAAAGTAAAGTGTAAAGCGGTCATCCTGGTGCCCTCCACGGTCCGTGCCCGCATCCACTGTGGGTCCTACCTGTGCGCTGCATGATGCCACCTGTGAGCCTGTCAGGGGCACGGGCTCCTGCGGGCACTCCTGAGACACAGCAGCTTAATCCGAGAGGCAGCAGACGGAGCCTTCCCCTCCAGGTGTTCCTTCTACTTAGTGTCCCGCCGAGGAGGCGATCAATCCGGGCACAGTCCGAGAGCGCAGTCCGGGAGGAGCGCAGTCCGGGAGCACAGAGTCCGGGGAGCACAGAGTCCGGGGAGCGCAGAGTCCGGGGAGCACAGAGTCCGGGAGCACAGAGTCCGGGGAGCACAGAGTCCGAGAGCGCAGTCCGGGAGGAGCACAGTCCGGGAGCGCAGAGTCCGGGGAGCACAGAGTCCGGGGAGCACAGAGTCCGGGAGCGCAGTCCGGGAGGAGCGCAGTCCGGGGAGCACAGAGTCCGGGAGGTGGCGGAGCCTCCGCTGAAGTCTGCGGCTGCTGCTGCCGTGTAGTCGGCGTCCTCGGAGCCCGGCTCTCCGCTGCGAGCCTGACCTGCCGGCTGGAGAGTATGGCCGCCCCCGGAGCAGCGCTGGGGTACACCGCTGGCTATGGAGCCCTTCTCCTTCTCCCAGTTTTGTCTCTCCTCTGGGTATTTAGGGGGGGAAGACGCCCCCCTTTTTGGCTGAGAAATGTTCACACCTCTCCACCCCCTTAGTGTTGGGGGAAAAGAGTCTAAAGAGAGTCATTGAGCCCCTTGTCACCAGTAACTGTGCCAGGGCTGAGAGACAGCCAGAGACAGCCAGAGATGACAAGAGACAGAGCCTCCCTTCTTCCTCCCTGTGTATAATGTATCTGTCTGAGCTCCAGCCTTCCTCACTCCCTCTCTCCTCCTCCCACTTTTCCTTACCTTTCTCCACTTATCGCTTCATACCTGGCTGTCTCTCTACTGCACTCTAGATCTTCATACCTGGCTGTCTCTCTACTGCACTCTAGACCTTCATACCTGGCTGTCTCTACCAGCCCTGCACTCTAGATCTTCATACCTGGCTGTCTCTCTACTGCACTCTAGATCTTCATACCTGGCTGTCTCTCTACTGCACTCTAGATCTTCATACCTGGCTGTCTCTCTACTGCACTCTAGACCTTCATACCTGGCTGTCTCTACCAGCACTGCACTCTAGACCTTCATACCTGGCTGTCTCTACCAGCCCTGCACTCTAGATCTTCATACCTGGCTGTCTCTCTACTGTACTCTAGACCTTCATACCTGGCTGTCTCTCTACTGTACTCTAGACCTTCATACCTGGCTGTCTCTACCAGCCCTGCACTCTAGATCTTCATACCTGGCTGTCTCTCTACTGTACTCTAGACCTTCATACCTGGCTGTCTCTCTACTGCACTCTAGATCTTCATTCCTGGCTGTCTCTCTACTGCACTCTAGACCTTCATACCTGGCTGTCTCTCTACTGTACTCTAGACCTTCATACCTGGCTGTCTCTCTACTGTACTCTAGACCTTCATACCTGGCTGTCTCTACTGCACTCTAGACCTTCATACCTGGCTGTCTCTCTACTGCACTCTAGATCTTCATACCTGGCTGTCTCTCTACTGCACTCTAGACCTTCATACCTGGCTGTCTCTCTACTGCACTCTAGACCTTCATACCTGGCTGTCTCTCTACTGCACTCTAGACCTTCATACCTGGCTGTCTCTCTACTGCACTCTAGACCTTCATACCTGGCTGTCTCTCTACTGCACTCTAGACCTTCATACCTGGCTGTCTCTACTGCACTCTAGACCTTCATACCTGGCTGTCTCTCTACTGCACTCTAGACCTTCATACCTGGCTGTCTCTCTACTGCACTCTAGACCTTCATACCTGGCTGTCTCTCTACTGCACTCTAGATCTTCATACCTGGCTGTCTCTCTACTGCACTCTAGACCTTCATACCTGGCTGTCTCTCTACTGCACTCTAGATCTTCATACCTGGCTGTCTCTCTACTGTACTCTAGATCTTCCTACCTGGCTGTCTCTCTACTGCACTCTAGATCTTCATACCTGGCTGTCTCTCTACTGCACTCTAGATCTTCATACCTGGCTGTCTCTCTACTGTACTCTAGACCTTCATACCTGGCTGTCTCTCTACTGCACTCTAGACCTTCATACCTGGCTGTCTCTCTACTGCACTCTAGACCTTCATACCTGGCTGTCTCTCTACTGCACTCTAGATCTTCATACCTGGCTGTCTCTCTACTGTACTCTAGACCTTCATACCTGGCTGTCTCTCTACTGTACTCTAGACCTTCATACCTGGCTGTCTCTCTACTGTACTCTAGACCTTCATACCTGGCTGTCTCTCTACTGCACTCTAGACCTTCATACCTGGCTGTCTCTACTGCACTCTAGATCTTCATACCTGGCTGTCTCTCTACTGTACTCTAGACCTTCATACCTGGCTGTCTCTCTACTGTACTCTAGACCTTCATACCTGGCTGTCTCTCTACTGCACTCTAGACCTTCATACCTGGCTGTCTCTCTACTGCACTCTAGACCTTCATACCTGGCTGTCTCTCTACTGTACTCTAGACCTTCATACCTGGCTGTCTCTCTACTGCACTCTAGACCTTCATACCTGGCTGTCTCTCTACTGCACTCTAGACCTTCATACCTGGCTGTCTCTCTACTGCACTCTAGATCTTCATACCTGGCTGTCTCTCTACTGTACTCTAGACCTTCATACCTGGCTGTCTCTCTACTGTACTCTAGACCTTCATACCTGGCTGTCTCTCTACTGTACTCTAGACCTTCATACCTGGCTGTCTCTCTACTGCACTCTAGACCTTCATACCTGGCTGTCTCTACTGCACTCTAGATCTTCATACCTGGCTGTCTCTCTACTGTACTCTAGACCTTCATACCTGGCTGTCTCTCTACTGTATTCTAGACCTTCATACCTGGCTGTCTCTCTACTGCACTCTAGACCTTCATACCTGGCTGTCTCTCTACTGCACTCTAGACCTTCATACCTGGCTGTCTCTCTACTGTACTCTAGACCTTCATACCTGGCTGTTTCTCTACTGCACTCTAGACCTTCATACCTGGCTGTCTCTCTACTGTACTCTAGACCTTCATACCTGGCTGTCTCTCTACTGCACTCTAGACCTTCTTACCTGGCTGTCTCTCTACTGCACTCTAGACCTTCATACCTGGCTGTCTCTCTACTGCACTCTAGACCTTCATACCTGGCTGTCTCTACTGCACTCTAGACCTTCATACCTGGCTGTCTCTCTACTGCACTCTAGACCTTCATACCTGGCTGTCTCTCTACTGCACTCTAGATCTTCATACCTGGCTGTCTCTAGTGCACTCTAGACCTTCATACCTGGCTGTCTCTACTGCACTCTAGACCTTCATACCTGGCTGTCTCTCTACTGCTCTACTGCACTCTAGACCTTCATACCTGGCTGTCTCTCTACTGCACTCTAGACCTTCATACCTGGCTGTCTCTACTGCACTCTAGATCTTCATACCTGGCTGTCTCTACTGCACTCTAGACCTTCATACCTGGCTGTCTCTACTGCACTCTAGACCTTCATACCTGGCTGTCTCTCTACTGCTCTACTGCACTCTAGACCTTCATACCTGGCTGTCTCTCTACTGCACTCTAGACCTTCATACCTGGCTGTCTCTCTACTGCACTCTAGACCTTCATACCTGGCTGTCTCTACTGCACTCTAGACCTTCATACCTGGCTGTCTCTACCAGCTCTGCACTCTAGACCTTCATACCTGGCTGTCTCTCTACTGCACTCTAGACCTTCATACCTGGCTGTCTCGCTACTGCACTCTAGACCTTCATACCTGGCTGTCTCTACTGCACTCTAGACCTTCATACCTGGCTGTCTCTACTGCACTCTAGACCTTCATACCTGGCTGTCTCTCTACTGCACTCTAGACCTTCATACCTGGCTGTCTCTCTACTGCACTCTAGATCTTCATACCTGGCTGTCTCAACTGCACTCTAGACCTTCATACCTGGCTGTCTCTACTGCACTCTAGACCTTCATACCTGGCTGTCTCTCTACTGCTCTACTGCACTCTAGACCTTCATACCTGGCTGTCTCTCTACTGCAATCTAGACCTTCATACCTGGCTGTCTCTACTGCACTCTAGATCTTCATACCTGGCTGTCTCTACTGCACTCTAGACCTTCATACCTGGCTGTCTCTACTGCACTCTAGACCTTCATACCTGGCTGTCTCTCTACTGCTCTACTGCACTCTAGACCTTCATACCTGGCTGTCTCTACTGCACTCTAGACCTTCATACCTGGCTGTCTCTACTGCACTCTAGACCTTCATACCTGGCTGTCTCTACTGCACTCTAGACCTTCATACCTGGCTGTCTCTACTGCACTCTAGACCTTCATACCTGGCTGTCTCTACTGCACTCTAGACCTTCATACCTGGCTGTCTCTACCAGCACTGCACTCTAGACCTTCATACCTGGCTGTCTCTCTACTGCACTCTAGACCTTCATTCCTGGCTGTCTCTACCAGCACTGCACTCTAGACCTTCATACCTGGCTGTCTCTCTACTGCACTCTAGATCTTCATACCTGGCTGTCTCTCTACTGCACTCTAGACCTTCATACCTGGCTGTCTCTACCAGCACTGCACTCTAGACCTTCATACCTGGCTGTCTCTCTACTGCACTCTAGATCTTCCTACCTGGCTGTCTCTCTACTGCACTCTAGACCTTCATACCTGGCTGTCTCTCTACTGCACTCTAGACCTTCATACCTGGCTGTCTCTACCAGCCCTGCACTCTAGATCTTCCTACCTGGCTGTCTCTCTACTGCACTCTAGACCTTCATACCTTGCTGTCTCTCTACTGCACTCTAGACCTTCATACCTGGCTGTCTCTCTACTGCACTCTAGACCTTCATACCTGGCTGTCTCTCTACTGCACTCTAGATCTTCCTACCTGGCTGTCTCTCTACTGCACTCTAGATCTTCATACCTGGCTGTCTCTCTACTGCACTCTAGACCTTCATACCTGGCTGTCTCTCTACTGCACTCTAGACCTTCATACCTGGCTGTCTCTCTACTGCACTCTAGATCTTCATACCTGGCTGTCTCTCTACTGCACTCTAGACCTTCATACCTGGCTGTCTCTACCAGCACTGCACTCTAGACCTTCATACCTGGCTGTCTCTCTACTGCACTCTAGATCTTCCTACCTGGCTGTCTCTCTACTGCACTCTAGACCTTCATACCTGGCTGTCTCTCTACTGCACTCTAGACCTTCATTCCTGGCTGTCTCTACCAGCACTGCACTCTAGACCTTCATACCTGGCTGTCTCTCTACTGCACTCTAGACCTTCATTCCTGGCTGTCTCTACCAGCACTGCACTCTAGACCTTCATACCTGGCTGTCTCTCTACTGCACTCTAGATCTTCATACCTGGCTATCTCTCTCAGCCCTGCACTATAGACCTTCCTACCTGGCTGTCTCTCTACTGCACTCTAGACCTTCATACCTGGCTGTCTCTCTACTGCACTCTAGACCTTCATACCTGGCTGTCTCTCTACTGCACTCTAGACCTTCATACCTGGCTGTCTCTCTACTGCACTCTAGATCTTCCTACCTGGCTGTCTCTCTACTGCACTCTAGATCTTCATACCTGGCTGTCTCTCTACTGCACTCTAGACCTTCATACCTGGCTGTCTCTCTACTGCACTCTAGACCTTCATACCTGGCTGTCTCTCTACTGCACTCTAGATCTTCATACCTGGCTGTCTCTCTACTGCACTCTAGACCTTCATACCTGGCTGTCTCTACCAGCACTGCACTCTAGACCTTCATACCTGGCTGTCTCTCTACTGCACTCTGGATCTTCCTACCTGGCTGTCTCTCTACTGCACTCTAGACCTTCATACCTGGCTGTCTCTCTACTGCACTCTAGACCTTCATTCCTGGCTGTCTCTACCAGCACTGCACTCTAGACCTTCATACCTGGCTGTCTCTCTACTGCACTCTAGACCTTCATTCCTGGCTGTCTCTACCAGCACTGCACTCCAGACCTTCATACCTGGCTGTCTCTCTACTGCACTCTAGATCTTCATACCTGGCTGTCTCTCTCAGCCCTGCACTATAGACCTTCATACCTGTCTGTCTCTCTACTGCACTCTAGACTTTCATACCTGGCTGTCTCTCTACTGCACTCTAGATCTTCATACCTGGCTGTCTCTCTACTGCACTCTAGACCTTCATACCTGGCTGTCTCTCTACTGCACTCTAGATCTTCCTACCTGTCTGTCTCTCTACTGCACTCTAGACCTTCATACCTGGCTGTCTCTCTACTGCATCAGTAGTGATTTCTAGATCTTACCGCCTGGCTGTCTCTATCAGTACTGCCCTCTAGATCTTCTTTTCTCTGTCCTTCCTCTCTATCTCTCCATACCTGGCTGTCTCTATCAGTACTGCCCTCTAGATCTTCATACCTGGCTGTCTCTATCACCACTGCTCTCTAGATCTTCTTTTCTCTCTCCTTCCTCTCTAATGCGCCATACCTGGCTGTCTCCCTGGAACTCCTGCCCTCTACATCTGTACTCCTGAGTCCTGACAGTCTCTCTAGGACAGTTGCACTCTAGCTGTATTCTCCTGGCTGTCCCTATAGGACTCTATCACTCTAGCCCTTCGTACCTGGCTGTTTATTGCACTCTGGCCCTTCGTACCTGGCTGTTTATTGCACTCTAGCCCTTCGTACCTGGCTGTTTATGGCACTCTGGCCCTTCGTACCTGGCTGTTTATTGCACTCTTGCCCTTCGTACCTGGCTGTTTATTGCACTCTGGCCCTTCGTACCTGGCTGTTTATGGCACTCTGGCCCTTCGTACCTGGCTGTTTATTGCACTTTGGCCCTTCGTACCTGGCTGTTTATGGCACTCTGGCTCTTCGTACCTGGCTGTTTATTGCACTCTGGCCCTTCATACCTGGCTGTTTATTGCACTCTGGCCCTTCGTACCTGGCTGTTTATTGCACTCTGGCCCTTCGTACCTGGCTGTTTATGGCACTCTGGCCCTTCGTACCTGGCTGTTTATGGCACTCTGGCCCTTCGTACCTGGCTGTTTATGGCACTCTAGCTCTTTGTACCTGGCTGTTTATTGCACTCTGGCCCTTCGTACCTGGCTGTTTATGGAACTCTGGCCCTTCGTACCTGGCTGTTTATGGCACTCTGGCCCTTCGTACCTGGCTGTTTATGGCACTCTAGCCCTTCGTACCTGGCTGTTTATGGCACTCTGGCCCTTCGTACCTGGGTGTTTATTGCACTCTAGCCCTTCGTACCTGGCTGTTTATTGCACTCTGGCCCTTCGTACCTGGCTGTTTATTGCACTCTAGCCCTTCGTACCTGGCTGTTTATTGCACTCTGGCCCTTCGTACCTGGCTGTTTATTGCACTCTAGCCCTTCGTACCTGGCTGTTTATTGCACTCTGGCCCTTCGTACCTGGCTGTTTATTGCACTCTAGCCCTTCGTACCTGGCTGTTTATGGCACTCTGGCTCTTCGTACCTGGCTGTTTATTGCACTCTGGCCCTTCGTACCTGGCTGTTTATGGCACTCTGGCCCTTCGTACCTGGCTGTTTATTGCACTCTAGCCCTTCGTACCTGGCTGTTTATTGCACTCTGGCCCTTCGTACCTGGCTGTTTATTGCACTCTAGCCCTTCGTACCTGGCTGTTTATTGCACTCTGGCCCTTCGTACCTGGCTGTTTATTGCACTCTAGCCCTTCGTACCTGGCTGTTTATGGCACTCTGGCCCTTCGTACCTGGCTGTTTATGGCACTCTGGCCCTTCGTACCTGGCTGTTTATGACACTCTAGCCCTTTGTACCTGGCTGTTTATTGCACTCTGGCCCTTCGTACCTGGCTGTTTATGGCACTCTGGCCCTTTGTACCTGGCTGTTTATTGCACTCGAGTTGTGAATACCTGGCTGTCTCTCCAGGACCATTCCTCTCTAGCTCTTCTTACCCTGCTGTCTGTCCTCCTCTCTTTTCTCTCCCCCTCTTTCTCTTGCTCCTGTCTTCCTCTCCTCTCTCATAAAACGCCTCCCATATAAAATTTATGAAAGCGCTTTTTGCTTGCAGAGTTCAAAAATACCATCTTATTCCCAGAGCAGGCGGCTCTCAGCTGCCATGTGATGTTGCTGCTGCCTCTTAAGGTGTTTTTCTCTCTCTCTCTTCCCCCTGCCGCTTTGTTACTGAGAGTTTCAGTCAAGCGAATATATGCCTGCTCCTATTGGAGAGAGGAGAATGCCAAACTGAATGGAGGTACCTGCCCTTCCCATACCATGACAGCCGGTGCCAGGCACCCATGTGCCTCCCTGCATGATGCCCCAGGCCCTCTTCTCACATAGACACAGAAGGAGGCAGCAGCAACTTCTCCAGCCCTGATCTGAGAGCTGAAGGCAGCCAGCAGTCTCCCTGATGCTCTTTAATAGGATAGAAGCAGGGAAAAGGCCAATGCCCCCTCCGCTCTGTCTCCCTCCTGATGCTTCTGTATGTCTCTACTTATCTGCCTCACTGTTCCGCACCCCTCACCCCCACATGAGAAGCCATGGGTACAAATTTGACCTGGTTAACCACTAGGACACCAGAGAAGCCCACAAGGCATTATTTTTGTGTTGCATAAATCTAGATCTAGGCTGTATTTCGCCAGAGTTCTATAAAATGGCAGCTAGGTAAAAGAATGAAGGATTTTCTTCTGCTTTGAAGATCATACTAACTTCAAAAAGAGACAGAATTATTAATAGGATCCCACGTAATCACAAGTGTATGGAAATGTAAAGGGTTAACTGCGCTCTGCAGCACTCGTGTCAATAGCATTTACGTTGTATTTTTTAATATGGTTAGCGCAGTATGGTCTAGTTTGTAGTGGACTTCTGGAATTTTTGACCATTAGTCCCATAAACAGGTAGGACCACAGCAATATTGAACTTGGCTAGGGATCTCATAGATGCCCACCGTAACTGTGCCCGGATGGGTTGGAAGATCCTAATCTCCAATCAGACCCATAGCTAGGCATTCCGCTGGATTCACTGTCCTAGCCCTGAACCTAGAGACCTTTGCAAGACCAAGGTGCTCTCCCACCATTACCTAGCACTTAAAGAGGGTCTATCACCAATCTTGGGCGGCCCTTTTTATTTATTAAAAGAGTGGACAAGTCCAGTGTGGTGATTTCTCTACATATCATGCATTAACCAAAGCGATCTTAAGGGTCCCTAATGGACCCCTAAAAAGACAGACTTTTAAGCAAAAGTCAGGCCCGAAAGTCAGCGTTGTGGGATCCCATTCAGAATGAGATCTCACCAGAACTCTGCAGTAAGCGTGCGCTACTTTACTAAGCCGCTACCTAGTGGTAACTAGTTTAATTATATTAAGTAACTACTTAGTAAAGCTTGGGTGGTGCAAAGAGCGAGATCTCACATGTTTACCCAGAGGGTTATGGTGTCTCACTCAACATCCCGGGACCCCATCATTTGGAGGTTTGGGCCTGACTTTTGGCATACACACACCAGTTTTTATCTGCTCCTCCAAAATGAGTGTGTCATGATCAATGTTTGGATCTGTGGCAGATCTGGCCTCTCAGATTAAAACTTTTTTTCCTTTCAGGCTATCGGGGCTTAATGCAGTTTTTCCCCCAGTGGCCCCTGGTGCAATTGCATTGCTGCTAGTTCTGCTGATGTGGGTGGTGACCACTACCACCATCCTTTAAAAGGTCACCTGATGCATCAGCTGACTGTTGGTTATACAGGTCCTTTTTGAGACCAACCAAGCTGGAGTCAGGAGCTTGCTGGATTCAGTGATGCTTCAGTTGAATTCTGTCATTTGGTGCCTTACTCTGCTGTTCAGTGCATTTCAGCAGATAAAAGCTAAGTGTTGTTTTGTGTTTCCTTTTCCCCTGACCTTACCTTGTGTTGAATTAGTGCAGCGGTGGGACCAGTGCTCTCACCTGCCAGTTCCATACTTAGGGATAGGAGCAGGGCAAGCGAGGGCTTAAGTATCCTGTTCGGCGATGGGTTGAAAGAACCCATATAGGGACGGTAGAAAGAGCAGGGCACATCCTCAGGTGAGTGCAGGAGGCGTCCATTCCCCTTTCCCTACCGACAGGGCCCACCGTTGTTAAAGTGTCCCTGGCGTACCCTTGTGTGTTTCGCCGTTTTGTGACCGACCACTCGTCGGGTCGGGTCACGCTAGGACAGTTACTTCGTGACAGAGTGAAGCTGGGGAGGGGGTGGTGCGTGGCTATGCCTCTTCAACTTCATCCATAGTGGTGGCATTTCTTTGTCCAGAAATGTTCTTCCTGTCCATGACTGGAGTAACATTTCTGGTGAGGCGTATGTAACATTTCTGGCAAAGTGCATGACACTGATAAGATGAGCCAAACGTAGTAAGTGGCTCCAGTCTGAATGAATCGGGATCATAGTATTTAGAAAAGGCCCGGTAGCTTACTTTCTCCAAACAATTGTAATTACAATGTTGTGCATTTTTCATATCTTACTTTGCAATTTTGAAATAAACTTGTAATAGTTTATTTATTTGAGTTCCTTTGTATGATTTGCACAGGGGCCTAAAAGAATCGGGTTATGTGAAAGTGTATATTTCAGATGTCACGCATTCTAGGGAAACCAATCAGCTGATACGTGCTGCCCAAACCATGGGCAGCATGTATCAGCCACTGGCTGTACGATCACAGCCATGTATGTTTGTCTCTGAAATGCTGCAGTGTTTGAGAGAAAAATGTACTTTTAATAGCCGCTCCTCTCCACCCGCTGACAGTGTCTGGCAAGTCTTTGACTTTACGCGCACATAGGCAGTGGCTTGTCAGTAACTGTCAGCGGGTGGGAAGAGACTTGCATGGACTCACCTGTACAACTACGATAGTTATTTAATATACATTGCTGTGATCGTACTGTAAGAGGAAGCGATGATACTCCTGAAGAGTCTCTGGGTGATGTACCATTAGTGCGGGAAGGCTGCCACCTACTGGCTGGATGGGACCATGTGGAACCAACGGGCAAAGGAAGAGTTGCAGGGGGGTTCAAATGCGAGTTCGAACACCAGACCTGGTCAGGTGCCTTTGATGATGAAGTTCCTGGATATACCAAGAGAGGAAGAGGCAGATGTGGACCTGAGATGATGCTGAAGTCAGAGTGACAGGTCACTGGGGGAAGCTTGCGCTGCAAGGTGCTGACCTCTGTCAGACAGAGCCTGGATGCTGCCCAGTGGAATCCGAAGACTCGAGGACCAGATCTACGCCTCTCAAGATCCAGAGCCCAAACTGCGCCAGTCAAGGTGCGAATCCCAGCTCTACACCTGTCAAGTTCCAGAGTCCAGATGACTCGCCCAGCCCTCTTTCCCCAAGGCCCCGGAGACAGTTGCAGTCGAAGATACAAGTGGAGACTTTGACCGGGGTGGCTGCCTGCAGCGATAGATGGGAGACACGAGTGAGCTGGGCCATCACTTCTGGCAACACCCTGCAGTACAATGGTCGGCCTCGACTAGGACAACAGGTAGGGTGGAGGTCAGCTGGGGCAAAGGAGGCTAAGCGTTCCTTCATAGACTTCGTTAGGGCAACTTGTGGCCTAACAGGAAAACCAGGTGCCTTCGATGTGTCAAGACTAGAGGTGCAAGTGTAGCAGCTCTCCCAGAAACAGGTGTATGACCCATTCAAAGAGATGGCAGTATAATCCATTAATTAACTTTTCTGATTATACAGACTGAACTTTAAGACTTATTGTGTATTCTGCATTGCAACCCACTTATGCTTGTGCTGTCTTCTATTGTTAAACTGCTTCCCAAATTTCACAAGTTCCCACCATACCAGAAGGAATACATAGGTTTCTGTCTGTTTCTGCCTCGTGTTAATCTATGTGTTGCATCCCGGCTCGGACTGGCCCACCAGAGAATAGGAGAAACCTCCAGTGGGCCACCATGCAAAGATAGGCTCTCCATTCATATGAGAAGTAGTTAGCACAATACATTTGTTTCACTGTGTACAGTCAAGGGCATCATCTCAACATTCATTTAACAACCTACCTGTTTATTATTATATAGAAACACAGGCATGTGATATTTGCATGTAGCTGAACAGTGGGCCCAACAGACTCCATGTTGCTGGTGGGCACTTGGCACCCCAGTCCGGCACTGGTTGCATCCGATCACCTGCTTACTGTACAGCCAGTGCCTGATACACGCTGCCCATGGTTTGGGCAGCATGTATCAGC
The DNA here is from genome assembly GCF_032444005.1 of Ranitomeya imitator. NCBI lineage: Eukaryota > Metazoa > Chordata > Amphibia > Anura > Dendrobatidae > Ranitomeya > Ranitomeya imitator. Next base: position 121,865,885 of record NC_091284.1, read on the forward strand.
TGACAGGTTCCCTTTGAAGCGGACATGTCACTAGACATAAAAAGTAATTTTTTTTACCATAGAGCAAATGCTCTTCTGAACCTGGTGTGTTTTTTTTATCCTTTGGTTCCTGCATCTCTCTGTTCCTGACATGACCATTTCCTTCTTGTATGTAAATCTATTCTTGTTAACTAAGGGGGCGTGATCCTAAACTCTTCTCTGTCAGCATCTTCTTGAGGGCCATATCTCAGGAATATAAGGGTGCAGGAAATAAATAGGAAGAAAATGGCAGTTTCAGAACAACTATATTTAGACCTGATAAAACAATTTAGTCACCAATGTCCAGATATAATGACTGGCACTTCTCAATGCATACTAATCCAAATTCAGTCTACAAAACAGCCGAAATGAAGCCATCAAGAATAGCAATAAAATGCATTAAAGCTTTATTGTAAACAATTTTAATCACATGCATAAATGCCCAAGCACCCTAATAAAGTGGGTAACTGAATAGTATATATCACACTCAGTAGTCAGTAGTGCAGAGTAGTTAATATACATCTTATACCTGTCCGGTACATCCCTAGCTGCCCCAGCATGCATATAGTACAGATGTATATGAAACCTACAGATAAGAGTAATATCTACCTGCAACACAGCGTCCCACCTCACCCCAACGCGCGTTTTGCAACATATTATTGCCTAGTGTCAAATTCGCTATAAGGCTTGTACCCTCCCAGCTAACCCCATCCACACCCTGATCTCCTTCCATTTCCTATTTGAACATTGATTCTCAAAACTGTTCAAATGAAATGAAACTGTTTTTGAGGCCCAACCAATCAGAACTCAGCTTTAATTTTTTTAAACAGCTCTGGTAAATGAAAGTGTCCATGGGATTGTTGCTGTGGACAACAAACAGTTTTCCTTTTACATAGTTTTATCAATCTGTTATAATGATTTCCACACCTCTTCTTGCGCTGATCCTAGAAACATCCAAGACATGCTGCTTGGGCAGACACAGCTCACCTTTGGATTATCTACATGACAGGTAAGTATTACTGATCCCCATATTGGGTACAATAGGCCAATTACTATACATAATCGTGTATAAGCCGAGTTTTGCAGCCCCTCGGCTTATACACGAGTCACGGTCACAGTGCGGAGGTCCCCGATGTCTCTGGAACATGTGCGCGCTCCCCTGCAGCCTCGGTAAGTGTTTTGGTGGCAGCTGACAGGGCCGACGGTCAGCGTTGGCACCGGAAAAAGTGCCATTGTTCTGAGCAGGCTGGACACTGGCTGGTTATGAGGGCCCAGTGCCTGTGCCACCGCTTGCTCAGGACCCCGGCACTTGCGATATTCACCTGTCCCAGTTCCACTGCCGCACTGTGTCTTCCGCGTCCTCTGGCTGTGACATTCAGGTCAGATGGCGCGATGACGTGTTAGTGCGCGCCCTCTGCCTGAACAGTCACTGCAGAGAGTCAGCGACGCTGAGGAGCAGCGGCCAGCGATGAGAGGTGAGAATGTCATTTTTTTTTTATTGCAGCAGCAGCAATATATGATATAATCATATCTGCATAAACTGCACTAATATGATAAGCATTTTATGGGGCCGTCACCAACCTTTATGGAGCATTCTATGTGGCATATTTTTCTATGGAGCATCTTATGGGGCCATCACCAACCTTTATGGAGCATTATAAGGGGCATATTTTTCTATGGAGCATCTTATGGGGCCATCACCAACCTTTATGGAGCATTATATGGGGCATATTCTTCTATGGAGCATCTTATGGGGCCATCATCAACCTTTATGCAGCATTATATAGGGCGTATTTTTCTATGGAGCATCCTATGGGGCCATCACCAACCTTTATGGGGCATTATATGGGGCATATTTTTCTATGGAGCATCTTATGGGGCCATCACCAACCTTTATGGAGCATTATATGGGGCATATTTTTCTATGGAGCATCTTATGGGGCCATCACCAACCTTTATGGAGCATTATAAGGGGCATATTTTTCTATGGAGCATCTTATGGGGCCATCACCAACCTTTATGGAGCATTATATGGGGCATATTCTTCTATGGAGCATCTTATGGGGCCATCATCAACCTTTATGCAGCATTATATAGGGCGTATTTTGTATGGAGCATTTACCAGGAGCTGCTGCATTTCCCACCCTAGGCTTATACTCGAGTCAATAAATTTTCCCAGTTTTTTGTGGCAAAATTAGGTGCCTCGGTTTATACTCGGGTCGGCTTATACTCGAGTATATGCATATGGACCCAATACGCTGATGACTCAGGTGATGACTATTCCTTTATCTAATTGTTTAACTTGAAGCTCCTGGGCCCTAACGAAAAATATCTCCATCAGGGCTTCAAGTATCATAGGTCTTTAAAGAGGACCTGTTATGTAAAATAATGCTATTAATCTGCATTAGAGATGGTTGTCTGTCAGTGTTGGGGGTACGGATACAGCTGACACACGTTACGTACTGAACGGTGACTGGAGCCGTGCCTGCCGCACTGCTATGACTGAGGTTGCAGAGCAGAACTTGTTTCTACAGCTAAGACCAGCAAATGACACAGCTGTATCCTGTGCCCACCGCTGTGTGGTTCTCTATGTGGAGGGATGACCCATAATATGTAGGTGAAAGACGCCAATCTTTATAACCAATGCTAATGTTTTGTCCTGGCAGAAATGTATGTGGCCTATATGTTAATTTACAGATGTAGCCCCCATCCCCTTTATACAGCAGTATAGAGCGTGAGCTCTGTACTCCACAGAAGAGGTAATTAAAAGAAGTTCAGCTCTTATTATTAATACAGTGCAGAAAGCACATGGTGTGCAGATCCCTGATGCAGGTGAGTCTCTCAGCAGCTGCAGCCCCAGAATTTATAGTTATTGTCTTTATAATTAGCAGTTACATAAACAGTTTATATTTGGGATATCGCTACTTCATCGCAAATCATAAGTATATTAGATGTTACTGCACTCCTGTGGCCATATAAAGGCATGAGGTTAGAGGGAATGTGAGCTGACGTCTAACATCATTACAATTTATAGTTCAGGATATACTGACCCTTAGGGCTCCTACCCATCAATGTAAAATAAAATGGTCCGATGTCGGTCCAGAAAAGTGGGACGAGTGTCATGCAAGTGTCATGCGATTTTTAGCACCTAGCATCCGAATGACATCCAATTTACATGCGAATGCTATCCGATTGCAATGCGATTTTAACATGAGCTTTTACATAGAGCAATTCTCTATGTCATTTACACATCGTTTTCAAAGGAAATATTCTTCAATAGATAGATAGGTAGATAAATGACGTGGGTTTCCCAAAAACAGTAATAACCAGCAGAGAGAGCAGATTTTATTCTCTGTTATTTTTTTGACAATTTGACTTTGGGGTTAGTAATGGGGGCCTCTTATAGATGCCTCTCCATTACTAAACCGAGGACTTGATGAAACCTGACAATACAGAGGTAGCATCAACCCCAATACTATTACCCCACTTACCACCGCACCTGGGCAAGTGGGAAGAGCGAGGCTAAATGCCAGATTTTGTGCATCTAAGGGATGCGCCATTTCTGGAGTGGCTGAGAGCTGATGTTTTTAGTCTGGGATGGCGTAATATCCATGGCCCCTTCCTAGGTTATTAATATCAGCCCTCCTTTGCTGATTATTATAAGGGAACCCTATGTTATTTTTTTGGGTGGGTCCCCCATTTTATTAACCAGGAAATGCTGATACTAATAGCCTGGGAAGCTCCATGGGTATTACCCCATTACCAGGCTATAAACATCTGCCCCCAGCTGTCCGCTTTCCCTCTGCTGGTTAGTACAATTTTCGGGGTATTCCATGCCATTTTTTTCAGAAAATAATTTATTTAGTGATAAAATACATGAACAGTAAGCTACATAAGTATTGTACTCATTATATACGTGAGTGACATCTTTTTATCTATCCATTTTATGTGTGAATAACGATTCTATTCTATTCGATCGGGTCACGCTGTGATTTTACTGTACGCGGCAGATGAAATGTTTTCAAGTACATGGGTGTGTATAAATCGGACATTGCTCGCATGGTCCAAGTGTCATGCAATTTTTTTTTTATCACACCCATTGACTTGCATTGTCGAGTCTCGTCCGAAATACAAGGACAATCTCAGCCCCATCTAAGCTGAGAGAAAAATCGCAGATCAGCAGGGACTCATAGATTAACATTGGTCAGAGGGCAATCCGATTTTTTTATCAGACTGCACTCATCCGTTTTTCTCGCAAATGAGTATGAACCCTTAAAAGAATTTCCTGCTAGAGTGAAAAAGATAACCTGCGCAAGCCTGGTAGGCTTATAAATGATTCTGTTCACCCAGCAAATCGGAATAGCAAATTTACCGAGTAATGCCACATTCCATGTTATAGATATCACTAGTCTAATAAAGCTGGCTGACAATTAACAACTCTGGGTCTTGCAGTGGGGACATAACAGTGGTCACATATTTTTACAAGCAACAGAAATACTTTATAAAAAAAGATTTCCACTTGATAACCTTGCATAAGAGTTTTTGCTTGGCATATAAGCAGGGAAAATCTCCTTCCAACTTAGCAAACAACATTTATTGTAACACTGAGTGAGGAAGAAGCTAGGTGCCCCAAACGGGAAGAGGGTGGGGGAGCCAAAACACTATGAAAGGGGGAAATGGAGGCCCCTAAGCAGATCTGACAACACCCTGTCAGCCCTAATGTCCCTAAATAGGTTCTGCACCTATCGCCAAGCAGAAACCTAATCCCTGACTGCCCCTGGCCAAGGGCCCTGGATAGTGAGGGGACAGGGTGTACACTAGTCAGCCCCCACTACAAGTAAAGACAAAGCAGGAAGACAAATGAGGGAAAACACTTAGCTTGAGACAACACAAGAGAGCTCATGCCAGCAATCCTCCAAGAGGCTCCAAGAAGAAAGTAGTCAACGTCTAGCACTTTCAACAAACAGAGGTAAATAGAGCTATCACCAGCGCCTTGCTGGAGTGACTAAAGGTATTTAAACATCCAGCAAGGGTGTGTTAATCAGCAGCAGATGATGGAGATCACCGCTAGGTCCTTGAGGGAGAAGGCAGAGATGCAAGATCTAGAATTCACCTGCAGAGCCAAGCGCAATGACCTTCTACAGCCGGATCAGAGAGGCATGCATTAACATATTTTTTCCTAGATTTTTTGTTTGTCCCTCCATTTTATTTATATATATATAATATATATATACTCGAGTATAAACCGACCCGAGTATAAGCCGAGACCCCTAATTTTGCTACACAAAACTGGGAAAACTTAATAACTCGAGTATAAGCCTAGGGTGGAAAATTCAGCAGCTACCGGTAAATGTCAAAAATAAAAATAGATCCAATGTTGCGTCTCGAAACTCTCTCGGCGTTGCCCATTGTCTCCAATTTCAAGTATCTGGGAATACATATGTCTCAACATAGTAGATTTGATTTACAATTTAATATTTACCCATTAATAGATCTGGTAAAGTCTAAGTTTACTACCTGGGATAAACTCCCTCTCTCTGTGGCTGGTCGCATTAATTTGATCAAAATGATACTGCTCCCCAAATTAAACTACTGCCTTCAACACAGTGCTGTCCCAATACCTAAATCCCTCTTTGCGACTCTAAATTCCCTAACCACGTCTTTTATATGGGGGAAAAGTAGGCCTAAACTTGGGCTATCTACTCTGCAGAGACCGAGGCAGGGGGGAGGAGCGGCTTTGCCAGACTTCTACTTTATATTATCTAGCCGGGCAGGTTAACATGATAAATAAGTGGATGCCCAACAGTTCTAATTCTCTCCCTAATTCAGAGAGTCATCTGCTTTATTCTGCTCGGATTGATTGTCCGCTGGGGTTTTTGGAAATGGAGAGGGTTGGTGTTCCCCGTTTGCTTCGGTTGGCAAGATCAATATGGAGTCAAATTAAAAAACTAACCAAATTTGTTGATATAGTGGCAGAAATGCCACTGTGGAATAACAGTTATTTCCCGGGATTATTAGGCCACCCATCCACCGAATTTTGGATATCACACGGTGTTCTCTCAATAGGAAATGTACATAACCAGGGTTTTTTTTACCTCCTTTGAACAATTACAAAATACTTATAACATTCCAAGATCCCAGTTTTTCCGTTATCTACAATTGAGATCAGCCTTTCAATCACACGTGCGAAATATGGGTGCGGGTCGAGCCATTTCATCTCTTCCATTGATAGGTATTCTCAATTCACAAGGTCCTCAAGGACTTATCTCCTCTTTATATACTTATCTATTATCCATAGGAGAGGGGTCTACTATAGATTCTAGTAAGAAAAGGTGGGAGGGGCTTCTTCCAGATACACTGGGGGAAGAATGGGAAGACATTTTGGAATCTCCAACTAAGGTTTCCCCATCAATTAACAACAGGATGACTCAGCTGTACATAATATATCAATTCTATCTGACCCCGACTCGTCTTTTCAAGATGGGACGTCTCCATTCGTCAGATTGTCTGAGATGTCACTTAAGTGATGCGGATTTTATTCATATGATATGGAAATGTCCCGTTATCTCTCATTATTGGAAAGAGGTGACGACATTATTGACATTCTTGTTGCTGATTCCTGTCCCACTTGAGCCATTGACCTGTTTATTTGGGGTGTGGGATGCGGAGGTTTGGGACCACCACACTGGGATTTTTTTGCGAGAGACACTGTTTCTGGCGCGAAAGGTACTGGCGCTGCGATGGATGGGTGGTTCTTGCCCATCTCTTAGAGCTTGGGTGGATTTAGTGAACTCAATTATCCCGTATGAACGGACATTATATCAGAATAGAGGCTGTCCAGATAAATTTGAGAAAATATGGGGTAAATGGAACTCCTAACATCACACTCTATAATCTATAATAATTTAATATACACGTAGGAAATGAGGTCTGTGGTTTTGGGGACATTGCTTACAAGGTGAAATTTATACGGAACTTTCTTTTGGCGGCTTTTTTTTTTTTTTAGTTTTAGTTCTTTTAGTAGTTGATGTAGTTAAGGTTATACAATAGGATACTTGTGATTGACATGCACCGTTTATCACTCTTGTAATACTATGCATTGTAACGATCCACACTGTATGTCATAATGAATAATGATAGAAACAAATGCCAATGTGTGTATTGTATGATTTATTCTGCAATTAATAAATGAATTTAAAAAATAAAAATAGATACCAATAAAAGTAAAATTAATTGAGACATCAGTAGGTTAAGTGTTTTTGAATATCCATATTGAATCAGGAGCCCCATATAATGCTCCATACAGTTCATGATGGGCCCCATAAGATGCTCCATACAAAATACACCCCATATAATGCTCCATAAAGTTTATGATGGGCCCCATAAGATGCTCCATATTAAAATATGCCCCATATAATGCTGCACAAAGGTTAATAATGGCCCCATAAGATGCTCCATAAAGTATTATGCCTCATATAATGAGGCACAAATGCTGATTATGGTCCCATAAGATGCTCCATAGACACATTTGCCCCGTACAATGTTCCACAAATGCTGATTATGGCCCCATAAGATGCTCCATACAGACATTTGCCCCATATAATGCTGCACAAATGCTGATTATGGCCCCATAAGCTGCTCCATAGACACATTTGCCCTATATAATGCTCCACAAATGCTGATTATGGCCCCATAAGATGCTCCATAGACTATTATGCCCCATATGCTGTTGCTGCTATTAAAAAAAAAAAATGACATGCTCACCTCTCGTCGCTCAGGCCCCTGGCACTTGCTAGAGGCACCTTTCCCTGTTCCACTGCCGGGCACCGCTGTGTCTTCCCCGTCCTCTGCATTGACGCTCAGGCAGAGAGCGCGCACTAACCACGTCATCGCGGCCGGCGGTTGAACGAGGAGAGGTGAATATCTCTGTGCTCTGCCTCTCCATTATACTCACCTGCTCCTGGCGCAGTCCCTGGCAGCTTCTCTGATGGACTCTCCGGGTGCTGCAGCTCTTCCAGCTTTGAGCTGTCACTGGTACGGCTCATTACAGTAATGAATATGCGGCTCCACCCCTATGGGAGTCTATATTCATTGCTGTAATGAGCGGTACCATGTGACCGCTCAAAGCTGGAAGACCATCGGAGATGCAGGGACTGCGCCATGAGCAGATGAGTTTGTCACAGCAGCCACTCCCCCTCCCCCGCCGACCCCCAGGGACAATGACTCGAGTATAAGCCGAGAGGGGCACTTTCAGCCTAAAAAAATGGTCTGAAAATCTCGGCTTATACTCGAGTATATACGGTATATATATAAATATTGTAGTGGAGCAGTGTCCACACTATGCAGGGATGAGGTAGTGACCCTGGAAAAGTTCAAAGTAAAGTCTCTTTTAATAAGCAGCGTACTCACAAACAAAGAAAGTAAATCAGCCGGGAAACAAATGCAGTCCGTGACATTACCGTGGGCGACTGCACCACCGTGTACTCTGATGGTACATGGTTCTGTATTTGGCTTACACAATTGAGCTCTGCAGAGCCTACTGCTCTGCCTGCATGCAAGACTAAAACTGACACACCTAAATCCTGCCTGCAGGGTTTTTCTCTCAAGCTGGAATCTGTGGCCTTAGGCCACTTGCAAGACCCGGCCTGGAGGAAATGGACCGGCCCCGCTTCCTACCTGCAGTCTGTTTTAAAAATAAAGGCCCATTCTGACTTTTCCTGAACAATGCCTAGGCCAAATAGCTTGACCAGGTCCACGCTTACTTTTATTTTGCCCTGTGACTCACAGGCGTCCTCCTGTGACCACAAGGCATTCCAGCATGTCTAATAGAACTCCGCATCCTAAAGGATACATATCAACCCTAACATATGATCCCCCTCCCTGCCTCACTATATATATACGGCACGGTGGAGTAGTGGTTAGCACTGCAGCCTTGCAGCGCTGGAGTCCTGGGTTCAAACCCCACCAAGGACAACATCTGCAAAGAGTTTGTATGTTCTCTCCGTGTTTGCGTGGGTTTTCTCCGGGTACTCCGGTTTCCTCCCACATTCCAAAGACTTACTGATAGAGATTCTAGATTGTGAGCCCCATCGGGGACAGTGATGATAATGTGTGCAAAATGTAAAGCGCTGCGGAATATGTTAGCGCTATATAAAAATAAAGATTATTATATATATATGTTGTAGTGCAGCGGGGTTGGTGCAGTGTGACAGATAGGCAGTAACCACAGGTAAGTTCAAAACAAAGTAACTTTAACCCCTTCCCGACCCATGACGCCACGTAGGCGTCATGAAAGTCGGTGCCAATCCGACACATGACGCCTATGTGGCGTCATGGAAAGATCGCGTCCCTGCAGGCCGGGTGAAAGGGTTAACTCCCATTTCACCCGATCTGCAGGGACAGGGGGAGTGGTAGTTTAGCCCAGGCGTCACTGTTGAAAGTGAAACTGCCAATCAGGGCGATTTGTAATATTTCACCCATTATAACGGGTGAAATATTACAATCCAGCCATGGCCGATGCTGCAATATCATCGGCCATGGCTGGAAATACTAGTGTGCCCCCACCCCACCCCACCGATCGCCCCCCCAGCCCCCCGATCTGGCCGGTACACTGCTCCGGCTCCCTTCCCTCCAGTGCTCCGCTCCCCCCCCGTGCTCTTGTCCGCTCCCCCCCGTGCTCCAATCACCCCCCCGTGCTCAAATCACCCCCCCTGCACTCCGATCCACCCCCCGTGCTCCGTTCCACCCCCCCCGTGCTCCGTTCCAGCCCCCCGTGCTCCGTTCCAGCCCCCCCGTGCTCCGTTCCACGCCTGCCGCGCTCCAATTCCCCCCCCCCGTGCTCCGATCCCCCCCCCCCCGTGGTCCCTCCCCACCCCATCATACTTACCGATCCTGCCGGGGTCCCGTCCGTCTTCTCCCTGGGCGCCGCCATCTTCCAAAATGGCGGGCGCATGCGCAGTGCGCCCGCCGAATCTGCCGGCCGGCAGATTCGTTCCAAAGTGCATTTTGATCACTGAGATAGATTATATCTCAGTGATCAAAATAAAAAAAATAATAAATGACCCCCCCCCCCATAAAAAAAAAATAAAGAAATTTTTTTTTTCCACTAATGTTAGAATAGGGTTAGGGTTAGGGGTAGGGTTAGGGGTAGGGTTAGGGTTAGGGTTAGGGGTAGGGTTAGGGGTAGGGTTAGGGTTAGGGTTTCGGTATGTGCACACGTATTCTGGTCCTCTGCGGATTTTTCCGCTGCGGATTTGATAAATCCGCAGTGCTAAACCGCTGCGGATTTATGGCGGATTTACAGCGGTTTTTCTGCACATTTCACTGCGGTTTTACAATTGCGATTTTCTATTGGAGCAGTTGTAAAACCGCTGCGGAATCCGCACAAAGAAGTGACATGCTGCGGAATGTAAACCGCTGCGTTTCCGTGCAGTTTTTCCGCAGCATGTGTGCAGCGATTTTTGTTTCCCGTAGGTTTACATTGAACTGTAAGCTCATGGGAAACTGCTGCTTTTCCGCAGCATGTGCACATACCTTTAGAATTAGGCCATGTGCACACGGTGCGGATTTGGCTGCGGATTGGCCACTGCGGATTCGCAGCAGTGTTCCATCAGGTGTACAGTACCATGTAAACATATGAAAAACCAAATCCGCTGTGCCCATGGTGCGGAAAATACCGCGCGGAAACGCTGCGTTGTATTTTCCGCAGCATGTCAATTCTTTGTGCGGATTCCGCAGCGTTTTACACCTGTTCCTCAATAGGAATCCGCAGGTGAAATCCGCACAAAAAACACTGGAAATCCGCGGAAAATCCGCAGGTAAAACACAGTGCCTTTTACCCGCGGATTTTTCAAAAATGGTGCGGAAATATCTCACACGAATCCGCAACGTGGGCACATAGCCTTAGGGTTAGGGTTGGAATTAGGGTTGTGATTAGGGTTGTGATTAGGGTTATGGCTACAGTTGGGATTAGGGTTAGGGGTGTGGGGGGGTTAGTGTTGGAGGTAGAATTGAGGGGTTACCACTGTTTAGGCACATCAGGGGTCTCCAAACGCAACATGGCGCCACCATTGATTCCAGCCAATCTCGTATTCAAAAAGTCAAATGGTGCTCCCTCACTTCCGAGCCCTGACGTGTGCCCAAACAGTGGTTTACCCCCACATATGGGGTACCAGCATACTCAGGATAAACTGCGCAACAATTACTGGGGTCCAATTTCTCCTGTTACCCTTGTGAATCTAAAAAAATGCTTGCTAAAACAAAATTTTTGAGGAAAGAAAAATGATTTTTTATTTTCACGGCTCTGCATTGTAAACGTCTGTGAAGCACTTGGGGGTTCAAAGTGCTCACCACATATCTAGATAAGTTCCTTGGGGGGTCTAGTTTCTAAAATGGGGTCACTTGTGGGGGGTTTCTACTGTTTAGGCACACCAGGGGCTCTGCAAACGCAATGTGACGCCCGCAGACCATTCCATCAAAGTCTGCATTTCAAAAGTCACTACTTCCCTTCTGAGCCCCGACGTGTGCCCAAACAGTGGTTTACCCCCACACATGGGGTATCAGCGTACTCAGGAGAAACTGGACAACAACTTTTGGGGTCCAATTTCTCCTGTAACCCTTGGGAAAATAAAAAATTCTGGGCTAAATAATTATTTTTGAGGAAAGAAAACGTATTTATTATTTTCACGGCTCTGCATTATAAACTTCTATGAAGCACTTGGGGGTTCAAAGTGGTCACCACACATCTAGATAAGTTCCTTTCGGGGTCTAGTTTCCAAAATGGGGTCACTTGTGGGGGGTTTCTACTGTTTAGTGTTGTGAATTCTGTGGCTGAATTCACTCCTGTGGTCACAAGTGGTACTGCAGCTTCTGAGCTTCCTCCCTCAGGTGTTATGGTGAGCTCGTTGGCTGCTTTGTTATTTAACCCCACCTGATTCTGTCTTCCTTGCTCCTTGTCAATGTTCCAGTGTTGGATCTGAGCTTCTGGATCTTTCCTGTGGCCTGCTGCTCTGCTTAGATAAGTGCTTCTTTGCTTTTGTTGCTATTTTTTCTGTCCAGCTTGTCTATTCGTTTTGCTGGAAGCTCTGAGACGCAAAGGGTGTACCACCGTGCCGTTAGTTCGGCATGGTGGGTCTTTTTGCCCCCTTTGCGTGGTTTTTTGCTTTAGGGTTTTTTGTAGACTGCAAAGTTCTCTTTGCTATCCTCGCTCTATCTAGAATATCGGGCCTCACTTTGCTGAATCTATTTCATCCCTACGTTTTGTCTTTTCATCTTGCTAACAGTCATTATATGTGGGGGGCTGCCTTTTCCTTTGGGGTATTTCTCTGAGGCAAGTCAGGCTTGTATTTCTATCTTCAGGCTAGTCAGTTCCTCAGGCTGTGCCGAGTTGCATAGGTAGTGTCAGGCGCAATCCACAGCTGCCTTTAGTTGTGTTTAGGATAGGTTCAGGTATTGCGGTCTACAGAGATTCCACGTCTCAGAGCTCGTTCTATTGTTTTTGGGTTATTGTCAGATCACTGCATGTGCTCTGACTGCTGGCACACTGTGTTACTAGATTGCCTTCATAACAGTACAAGGAGCCAAACTAATGATTCTCAATAGAGGGAAAATAGAAGTTCTGACATCATTTTTTTTTCTCAGCTCTGTGTTCAGTCTTTTTTTTCCCCTAGACATTTGGGTGTTTCTGGACACAGGTGTGGACATGGATATTCAGGATCTGTGCTCTTCAATGGATAATCTCATTACAAATGTACAAAGGATTCAAGATACTATCGATCAGAAATCTATGTTAGAACCAAGAATTCCTATTCCTGATTTGTTTTTTGGTGATAGAACTAAGTTTCTTAATTTCAAAAAAAATTGTAAGCTATTTCTGGCCTTGAAACCTCATTCTTCTGGTAATCCTGTGCAACAGGTTTTGATTATTATTTCTTTTTTGCGCGGCGACCCTCAGGACTGGGCATTTTCTCTTGCGCCAGGAGACCCTGCATTGAGTGATGTCAATGCGTTTTTCCTGGCGCTTGGATTACTGTACGATGATCCTAATTCAGTGGATCAGGCTGAGAAAAATTTGCTGGCTTTGTGCCAGGGTCAGGATGATATAGAAGTATATTGTCAGAAATTTAGGAAGTGGTCAGTACTCACTCTGTGGAATGAATCTGCGCTGGCAGCTTTGTTCAGAAAGGGTCTCTCTGAGGCTCTTAAGGATGTCATGGTGGGTTTTCCTATGCCTGCTGGTTTGAATGAGTCTATGTCTTTGGCCATTCAGATCGGTCGACGCTTGCGCGAGCGTAAATCTGTGCACCATTTGGCGGTATTGTCTGAGATTAAACCTGAGCCTATGCAGTGCGATAGGACTATGACCAGAGTTGAACGGCAAGAACACAGACGTCTGAATGGGCTGTGTTTCTACTGTGGTGATTCCACTCATGCTATTTCTGGTTGTCCTAAGCGCACTAAGCGGTTCGATAGGTCTGCCGTCATTGGTACTGTACAATCCAAATTCCTTCTGTCCATTACCTTGATATGCTCTTTGTCATCATATTCTGTCATGGCGTTTGTGGATTCAGGCGCTGCCCTGAATCTGATGGATTTGGATTATGCTAAACGTTGTGGGTTTTTCTTGGAGCCTTTGCGGTGTCCTATTCCGTTGAGAGGAATTGATGCTACACCTTTGGCCAAGAATAAACCTCAGTACTGGACCCAGCTGACCATGTGCATGGCTCCTGCACATCAGGAAGTTATTCGCTTTCTGGTGCTACATAATCTGCATGATGTGGTAGTGTTGGGGTTGCCATGGCTGCAAACCCATAATCCAGTATTGGATTGGAACTCTATGTCGGTATCCAGCTGGGGTTGTCAGGGGGTACATGGTGATGTACCATTTTTGTCTATTTCGTCATCCACTCCTTCTGAGGTCCCAGAGTTCTTGTCTGATTATCAGGAGGTATTTGAAGAGCCCAAGTCCGATGCCCTACCTCCGCATAGGGATTGTGATTGTGCCATCAATTTGATTCCTGGTAGTAAATTCCCTAAAGGTCGATTATTTAATTTATCCGTGCCTGAACACGCCGCTATGCGCAGTTATGTGAAGGAATCCCTGGAGAAGGGACATATTCGCCCATCGTCATCACCACTGAGAGCAGGGTTCTTTTTTGTAGCCAAGAAGGATGGTTCGCTGAGACCGTGTATTGATTACCGCCTTCTTAATAAGATCACTGTTAAATTTCAGTATCCCTTGCCATTGTTATCTGACTTGTTTGCTCGGATTAAGGGGGCTAGTTGGTTCACTAAGATAGATCTTCGTGGTGCGTATAATCTGGTGAGAATCAGGCAAGGAGATGAATGGAAAACTGCATTTAATACGCCCGAGGGTCATTTTGAGTATCTAGTGATGCCGTTCGGACTTGCCAATGCTCCATCTGTGTTTCAGTCCTTTATGCATGACATCTTCCGTGAGTATCTGGATAAATTCCTGATTGTTTACTTGGATGACATTTTGATCTTCTCAGATGATTGCGAGTCTCATGTGAAGCAGGTCAGAATGGTTTTTCAGGTCCTGCGTGCTAATTCTTTGTTTGTGAAGGGATCAAAGTGTCTCTTCGGTGTGCAGAAAGTTTCATTTTTGGGGTTCATCTTTTCCCCTTCTACTATCGAGATGGATCCGGTTAAGGTCCAAGCCATCCAGGATTGGACTCAGCCGACATCTCTGAAAAGTCTGCAAAAATTCCTGGGCTTTGCTAATTTTTATCGTCGCTTCATCTGTAATTTTTCTAGCATTGCCAAACCATTGACCGATTTGACCAAGAAGGGTGCTGATTTGGTTAATTGGTCTTCTGCTGCTGTGGAAGCTTTTCAGGAGTTGAAGCGTCGTTTTTGTTCTGCCCCTGTGTTGTGTCAACCAGATGTTTCTCTTCCGTTCCAGGTCGAGGTTGATGCTTCTGAGATTGGAGCAGGGGCGGTTTTGTCACAGAGAGGTTCTGGTTGCTCAGTGTTGAAACCATGTGCTTTCTTTTCCAGGAAGTTTTCGGCTGCTGAGCGTAATTATGATGTGGGCAACCGAGAGTTGCTGGCCATGAAGTGGGCATTCGAGGAGTGGCGTCATTGGCTTGAGGGAGCTAAGCATCGCGTGGTGGTATTGACTGATCATAAGAACCTTACTTATCTCGAGTCTGCCAGGCGCTTGAATCCTAGACAGGCCCGTTGGTCGTTATTTTTTGCCCGCTTCGATTTTGTGATTTCGTACCTTCCGGGCTCTAAAAATGTGAAGGCGGATGCTCTGTTTAGGAGTTTTGTGCCCGACTCTCCGGGTTCATCTGAGCCGGCGAGTATCCTCAAGGAAGGAGTCATTGTGTCTGCCATCTCCCCTGATTTGCGGCGAGTGTTGCAAAAATTTCAGGCGAATAAACCTGATCGTTGTACGGCGGAGAAATTGTTCGTCCCTGATAGGTGGACTAGTAACGTTATCTCTGAACTTCATTGTTCGGTGTTGGCTGGTCATCCTGGAATCTTTGGTACCAGAGAGTTAGTGGCTAGATCCTTCTGGTGGCCATCTCTGTCACGGGATGTACGTACTTTTGTGCAGTCCTGTGGGATTTGTGCTAGGGCTAAGCCCTGCTGTTCACGTGCCAGTGGGTTGCTTTTGCCCTTGCCGGTCCCAAAGAGGCCTTGGACACATATTTCGATGGATTTCATTTCTGACCTTCCCGTTTCTCAAAAGATGTCAGTCATTTGGGTGGTCTGTGATCGCTTTTCTAAAATGGTCCATCTGGTGCCCTTGGTTAAATTGCCTTCCTCCTCTGATTTGGTGCCTTTGTTCTTCCAGCATGTGGTTCGTTTGCATGGCATTCCTGAGAATATTGTTTCTGACAGAGGTTCCCAGTTTGTTTCAAGGTTTTGGCGAGCCTTTTGTGGTAGGATGGGCATTGACCTATCTTTTTCCTCGGCTTTCCATCCTCAGACTAATGGCCAGACCGAACGAACCAATCAGACCTTGGAAACATATCTGAGATGTTTTGTTTCTGCAGACCAGGATGATTGGGTGTCCTTTTTGCCGTTGGCTGAGTTCGCCCTTAATAATCGGGCCAGCTCGGCTACCTTGGTCTCTCCATTTTTCTGCAATTCTGGGTTCCATCCTCGTTTCTCTTCAGGACAGGTTGAGTCTTCGGACTGTCCTGGTGTGGATTCTGTGGTGGACAGGTTGCAGCAGATCTGGACTCAGGTAGTGGACAATTTGACCTTGTCCCAGGAGAAGGCTCAACTTTTCGCTAATCGCAGACGCCGTGTGGGTCCCCGACTTCGTGTTGGGGATCTGGTTTGGTTATCTTCTCGTCATATTCCTATGAAGGTTTCCTCTCCTAAATTTAAACCTCGTTTTATTGGTCCGTATAGGATTTCTGAGATTCTCAATCCTGTATCTTTTCGTCTGACCCTCCCAGACTCCTTTTCCATACATAATGTATTCCATAGGTCGTTGTTGCGGAGATACGTGGCACCTATGGTTCCATCTGTTGAGCCTCCTGCCCCGGGTTTGGTGGAGGGGGAACTGGAGTATATTGTGGAGAAAATTTTGGATTCTCGTGTTTCTAGACGGAAACTCCAGTATCTGGTTAAATGGAAGGGTTATGCTCAGGAAGATAATTCCTGGGTTTTTGCCTCTGATGTCCATGCTCCAGATCTTGTTCGTGCCTTTCATGTGGCTCATCCTGGTCGGCCTGGGGGCTCTGGTGAGGGTTCGGTGACCCCTCCTCAAGGGGGGTACTGTTGTGAATTCTGTGGCTGAATTCACTCCTGTGGTCACAAGTGGTACTGCAGCTTCTGAGCTTCCTCCCTCAGGTGTTATGGTGAGCTCGTTGGCTGCTTTGTTATTTAACCCCACCTGATTCTGTCTTCCTTGCTCCTTGTCAATGTTCCAGTGTTGGATCTGAGCTTCTGGATCTTTCCTGTGGCCTGCTGCTCTGCTTAGATAAGTGCTTCTTTGCTTTTGTTGCTATTTTTTCTGTCCAGCTTGTCTATTCGTTTTGCTGGAAGCTCTGAGACGCAAAGGGTGTACCGCCGTGCCGTTAGTTCGGCACGGTGGGTCTTTTTGCCCCCTTTGCGTGGTTTTTTGCTTTAGGGTTTTTTGTAGACTGCAAAGTTCTCTTTGCTATCCTCGCTCTATCTAGAATATCGGGCCTCACTTTGCTGAATCTATTTCATCCCTACGTTTTGTCTTTTCATCTTGCTAACAGTCATTATATGTGGGGGGCTGCCTTTTCCTTTGGGGTATTTCTCTGAGGCAAGTCAGGCTTGTATTTCTATCTTCAGGCTAGTCAGTTCCTCAGGCTGTGCCGAGTTGCATAGGTAGTGTCAGGCGCAATCCACAGCTGCCTTTAGTTGTGTTTAGGATAGGTTCAGGTATTGCGGTCTACAGAGATTCCACGTCTCAGAGCTCGTTCTATTGTTTTTGGGTTATTGTCAGATCACTGCATGTGCTCTGACTGCTGGCACACTGTGTTACTAGATTGCCTTCATAACAGTTTAGGCACATCAGGGGCTCTGCAAACGCAACGTGACGCCCGCAGAGCATTCCATCAAAGTCTGCATTTCAAAACGTCACTACTTCAATTCCGAGCCCCGGCATGTGCCCAAACAGTAGCTTACCCCCACATATGAGGTATCACCGTACTCAGGAGAAACTGGACAACAAATATTGGGGTCAAATTTCTCCTGTTACCCTTGGGAAAATTAAAAAATTCTGGGCTAAATAATTATTTTTGAGGAAAGAAAACGTATTTATTATTTTCACGACTCTGCATTATAAACTTCTATGAAGCACTTGGGGGTTCAAAGTGCTCACCACACATCTAGATAAGTTCCTTTCGGGGTCTAGTTTCCAAAATGGGGTCACTTGTGGGGGGTTTCTACTGTTAAGCCACATCAGGGGCTCTGCAAACGCAATGTGACGCCCACAGAGCATTCCATCAAAGTCTGCATTTCAAAACGTCACTACTTCCCTTCTGAGCCCCGACGTGTGCCCAAACAGTGGTTTACCCCCACACATGGGGTATCAGCGTACTCAGGAGAAACTGGACAACAACTTTTGGGGTCCAATTTCTCCTGTAACCCTTGGGAAAATAAAAAATTCTGGGCTAAATAATTATTTTTGAGGAAAGAAAACGTATTTATTATTTTCACGGCTCTGCATTATAAACTTCTGTGAAGCACTTGGGGGTTCAAAGTGCTCACCACACATCTAGATAAGTTCCTTTGGGGGTCTAGTTTCCAAAATGGGGTCACTTGTGGGGGGTTTCTACTGTTAAGCCACATCAGGGGCTCTGCAAACGCAACGTGACGCCCACAGAGCATTCCATCAAAGTCTGCATTTCAAAACGTCACTACTTCACTTCCGAGCCCCGGCATGTGCCCAAACACTGATTTACCCCCACATATGGGGTATCAGCGTACTCAGGAGAAACTGGACAACAACTTTTGGGGTCAAATTTCTCCTGTTACCCTTGGGAAAATAAAAAATTGCAGGCTAAAAGAGCATTTTTGAGAAAATATTTTTTTTTTTTTATTTTCATGGCTCTGCGTTATAAACTTCTGTGAAGCACTTGGGGGTTCAAAGTCCTCACCACACATCTAGATTAGTTCCTTTGGGGGTCTAGTTTCCAAAATGGGGTCATTTCTGGGGGATCTCCAATGTTTAGGCACACAGGGGCTCTCCAAACGTGACATGGTGTCCGCTAATGATTGGAGCTAATTTTCCATTTAAAAAGCCAAATGGCGTGCCATCCCTTCCGAGCCCTGCCGTGCGCCCAAACAGTGGTTTACCCCCACATATGGGGTATCAGCCTACTCAGGACAAACTGGACAACAATATTTGGGGTCCAATTTCTCCTATTATCCTTGGCAAAATAGGAAATTCCAGGCTAAAAAATCATTTTTGAGGAAAGAAAAATTATTTTTTATTTTCATGGCTCTGCATTATAAACTTCTGTGAAGCACCTGGGGGTTTAAAGTGCTCAATATGCATCTAGATAAGTTCCTTGGGGGGTCTAGTTTCCAAAATGGGGTCACTTGTGGGGGAGCTCCAATGTTTAGGCACACAGGGGCTCTCCAAACGCGACATGGTGTCCGCTAACAATTGGAGCTAATTTTCCATTCAAAAAGTCAAATGGCGCGCCTTCCCTTCCGAGCCCTGCCGAGTGCCCAAACAGTGGTTTACCCCCACATATGAGGTATCGGCGTACTCGGGAGAAATTGCCCAACAAATTTTATGATCCATTTTATCCTACTGCCCATGTGAAAATGAAAAAATTGAGGCGAAAAAATTTTTTTTGTGAAAAAAAAGTACTTTTTCATTTTTACAGATCAATTTGTGAAGCACCTGAGGGTTTAAAGTGCTCACTAGGCATCTAAATAAGTTCCTTGGGGGGTCTAGTTTCCAAAATGGGGTCACTTGTGGGGGAGCGCCAATGTTTAGGCACACAGGAGCTATCCAAACGCGACATGGTGTCCGCTAACGATGGAAATAATTTTTCATTCAAAAAGTCAAATGGCGCTCCTTCCCTTCCGAGCCTTACCATGTGCCCAAACAGTGGTTTACCCCCACATGTGAGGTATCTGTGTACTCAGGAGAAATTGCCCAACACATTTTAGGATCCATTTTATCCTGTTGCCCATGTGAAAATGAAAAAATTGAGGCTAAAATAATTTTTTTGTGAAAAAAAAGTACTTTTTCATTTTTACGGATCAATTTGTGAAGCACCTGGGGGTTCAAAGTGCTCACTATGCATCTAGATAAGTTCCTTGGGGCGTCTTGTTTCCAAAATGGGGTCAATTGTGGGGGAGCTCCAATTTTTAGGCACACGGGGGCTCTCCAAACGTGACATGGTGTCCGCTAAAGAGTGGAGCCAATTTTTGATTCAAAAAGTCAAATGGCGCTCCTTCCCTTCCAAGCCCTGCCGTGTGCCCAAACAGTGGTTTACCCCCACATATGAGGTATCAGCGTACTCAGGACAAATTGGACAACAACTTTCGTGGTTCAGTTTCTCTTTTTACCATTGGGAAAATAAAAAAATTGTTGCTAAAATATCATTTTTGTGACTAAAAAGTTAAATGTTCATTTTTTCCTTCCATGTTGCTTCTGCTGCTGTGAAGCACCTGAAGGGTTAATAAACTTCTTGAATGTGGTTTTGAGTACCTTGAGGGGTGCAGATTTTAGAATGGTGTCACTTTTGGGTATTTTCAGCCATATAGACCCCTCAAACTGACTTCAAATATGAGGTGGTCCCTAAAAAAAATGGTTTTGTAAATTTCGTTGTAAAAATGACAAATCGCTGGTCAAATTTTAACCCTTATAACTTCCTAACAAAAAAAAATTTTGTTTCCAAAATTGAGCTGATGTAAAGTAAACATGTGGGAAATGTTATTTATTAACTATTTTGTGTCACATATCTCTCTGGTTTAACAGAATAAAAATTCAAAATGTGAAAATTGCGAAATTTTCAAAATTTTCGCCAAATTTCCGTTTTTATCACAAATAAACGCAGAATTTATTGACCTAAATTTACCACTAACATGAAGCCCAATATGTCACGAAAAAACAATCTCAGAACCGCTAGGATCCGTTGAAGCGTTCCTGAGATATTACCTCATAAAAGGACACTGGTCAGAATTGCAAAAAACGGCAAGGTCTTTAAGGTCAAAATAGGCTGGGTCATGAAGGGGTTAATGTCCAACGTACTCACTAATGGAAAACAAATGGTATCCTCCAGATCGCAGCCGGGAATCAAAATAGTCCGTATCCGAGAAAGGTTGCCATGGGCGACTGCACCACCGTGTTATACTGAGGGGTGACAGGCCTTTTGGCTTCGCTTGGCTCTGTGTACCTTCACACAGGCTGAACCTTGCAGAGCCACCAGCTCTGCAGTTTGCAAACCAACACTGACACACCCAACCCTTTTCTGCAAGTTTTTTTAAACGGAATCTGTGGCCATGGGCCACTTGTAAGACCTGACCTGGAGGGAGCGAATTGCCCCAATACCATCCGGTAGTTCGCTACAAAAATAAAAGCTCATGCCAGGTTTGCTTAAATCTGCCTTATACAAATAGTGTTCCGAAGACCAAACTTTTATTTTGCACTGCAGTCACAACTACAGTGGGGGAAATAAGTATTTGATCCCTTGCTGATTTTGTAAGTTTTCCCACTGACAAATACATGAACAGTCTATAATTTTAAGGGTAGGTTAATTTTAATATTGAGAGATAGAATATCAAAAATAAAATCCCAAAAAATCACATTGTATAAATTATATAAATTTATTTGCAAACTTGCATGAGTTTCTATCATTGAACTCGCAAGTGTGACCCCGGCCTTATAGTATGCTTTACTGATTCAGTTCACTGATAAAGATGTTGGGGGTAGAATTATAATATAACACCTCGATCATATAAAGTTTTGAATAGATCTTTTGTTCATACGCAGTATAAATGCACATGGTCTTAGAATAATTCTAATAGTGGTGGCCCATGCAACAGTTAGTGTTACGTTATCCTATATTAGATTCTTATCTAGGGATTTAAGCATCTGCTAGATTTCATCATTGGTTTGACCCTGTGCCGTAGTTATTAGAGGTGTGAAAACATTTGCTTTGACAGTACAATCTCACAGCTGTACAATAAATAATTGTTTCTATAAACATACAAGGATCACAAATTAAACAGCTAGTTCTCCCGTTAAATGCTGTAATCCAATGTATCATCACAGGTCATAAATTAATGGTCACAACGCAGAGCACAGCAACAGTACAAGCAAAATATAATTTTATGTAAATTACATGTACATGAATAATAATGAGGATTAAAGCAATAAAAGCTGATTGTATATGTTCTTTGCTTCTTGAAGGGCTAAAAGGTATGGCAGTTCCTATCATAACCAATTTGTGCAGACAAGTAAGAGTTAAAGGATTGCCGGAAGATATAAAACAATATGGTGGCTGTATGATTTACATTAATCTGTTGGAAGATTTAAAATTCATCCCATGGAATCGATTTACAAGTTGGAGTTACTCCAAATCCTGGTAGGTCAGGTGGATAAGTGCTCTAACTGGCTTACCACATTCAATGGCAAAGATAATTTACTAGTTCTTCTAACCTGAAAACACTTACAAACCTATGATTCATTAATATCTCTAAAATATCATGGCGCTCGTGCAATAAAACAATAGTGCTGAACACAAATGAAGCAAGACTGTGGATGAGGCGTTACATGACATATAATGGATGTCCTGTTGTAAATTGGAAATGTAATGCTACATGTCACATTCTTTTAGAAGAATCATTGAACTCTAAGGTCACTTGTAATACTTGATAAAAAAAATATAGTATTTGGTAGTAGTATGCAAAATAGCAACTGCAGAACCCCTTCAAGAGGCAGCTTCAGGGCACTCACTGTTTGTTGAATACCCCATTCCCCATCGTCTCTTTTTAAAGAAAATTTGAGAGGGTGCTCAACTGACTACAGCAGTTGTGACTTCTCTTAACGCCAGCAATCAAGTGTTATCTCTGGTAATGCCTGAGCAATGAACCTTCCTTGTGATATCCATATGCACTAATATGAGATATATGCACATAGGGGATCACGTCATGAAAAAATCTCTTTATGTGGTTTGCTTTCTTTGAAGCAAGTCCTCTAGGTGCTAACTGATCAGCGATGGGATATCTTGGTAAGTGTTCATAAAAAAGGGCTGGTATAGTCTTCTCTTGGGATGTCCATTGTTAAAACTTTCATGTGCCCTCGACATAGACTATGACCTAGATTCATCAAAATGTTTATGCCAGAATTCTGGAGTAAAACTCTTTGAAATATTACAAAATTATGATAAATTTACTAGTGATGAGCAAGTGTACTCATTGCTCGGGTTTTCCAGAGCACGCTCGGGTGACCTCCGAGTATTTGTTAGTGTTCGGAGATTTAGTTTTCATCACGGCAGCTGAATGATTTACAGCTGTTAGCCAGGCTGAGTACATGTGGGGGTTGCCTGGTTGCTAGGTAATCCCCACATGTAATCAAGCTGCTCATCACTAAAAGTTACCCAAGAAAAATTCAACTTTTGCTGTGTTCATGTCACTTTCAGCCAGCTCTACCAAAGAGGGCACAGCTGCGGAGGAGGAGGACAGGGCATAGCAACACCCATCTGACAAATTAATGAAAAGTAAAGGTGTTCATTAATTAATTCTGCACATCTTATTCTTGCATGCCCCTCATTAAGACTGGCATGCAAAATGCCAGTTTTAATGAATTGGAGCCTATAATGCAAAAGTATTGGGGCATCTACACAGTACCCCTACAGAAGGTTTTATGACATCTCATTCTAAGTCCATGGGCATTAATATGGAGCTTGTCTCTAATTTTCAGCTAAAATGACATCCACTTGTCTTTCTACGAGATTTTGAATTGCAGCTATCAGTGATATTAGTTTATTTAGGACTGTCCTTTGGGAATGCCACTTGTGCATTTTCACTGCTTATCACTCACTTTGAATTCACAAAACCCATATAGTTTGCAGTCTCTATCCATATGGCTATATCTTTGGCTACTGTTCTTGATGTCCTCTTCTCACTGTCCCTATGGTTGACAGGAAAACCCCCTTCTTGTTGTTCCTCCCTTTATAAAAGACCTCTTTTGCTTTGGGATGTGATTTTTTTTTATCATGTATTTCAAATAAACTTTATATTTTATTTAATTTTGGTAGTTTATGGTTACTCCATTTTGTGTTTCTGTTAAATGCACAGGATGGTGCAAATTCCAGAGTCTCACCCTTCCTCCGGTTCGCTGGGATTAAAGTCAGATTAGAGCAGCTGTCACTTTGGGGCTTCCAGGACCAACTATCCATATCAAAGGCACCCCGCTATTAGCGGGCACCAACAGAGAGAAGGTAACGACAGCCCATTGAAGTATGAGGCCAGGTGACCTGATTATCCCAACCGAGCTGCTCTGAACATCTACATGGGGCCAGTTGACCTGAGTGTCCCAACCTGGCTTCTCTTTCCAAGAGGGTTGAACTATTGGCTAATTTTCCCATATAGGGACTGATCTTCCCAAATAGAGAGTTACCTTCCCAAACAGGGAGTCTGAATTTTATTGTAATTGTTTTTTGTGTGATGGTGTAATTGTTCACATAATTTTATTGAGGCTATAGGCCTCTTTTTTAGAAACTAACTAGTAAAGGTTAAGTTTTAAAACCACATTTAATTTGCTAATATTTCTGATTTCTCTGTGGTAAAATTGGTGAAGGGAGATTGTGTTTACTATTTCTCTTGCTATATACTTACAATATTGGATTTATGGTATGGCAGGTTTTTTGTCAACAGATTTGAGTACAGGCCAGTGGTTGGTAGAGGGGAAAGAGTTTTCTTCTGAAAAACCATTTACTCAGAAACAATATATGCTCACCTATAATGTAGAATTTAAAGAACTCACCAAGGTTTATAAGGATAAGATGTCGTCTTGGTGGGAAGTCCAAAGTTTGGACAATTTTATAAAGGCCAGTATCGTACCTAGGGGATTGAGAATTACATTAAATCCAGGTAGCAGACAAATGAATCCAGGTTTCATCTCCAGATGGGAAAAGGAAGCAACCCATACCTTTAATGACTCTCCTAGAGGAAGAAAGGCAGACATTGGCTCTCTTGAATGTTAAATTAAAAGAACAGATAGAAATCACCAACAAATTTTCAACAGAAGCTGATTTTGGAACAAAGGAGAGTAAATTACAGGGGAATATACAGCAATTCCAATATCACCTAAAGGAGAGGAAACATAAACAGTACCTTTGAGATTTGCAAGACTTTAAGGATAACAAAGCATACCTCTTTCTGAACAACAAAACATTATCTGTTGACCATGAAATGGATAAATCATCAACAGATGCTGACTTTTCTGATTCTGACTCACAATCTAAATCTGAAAGAATGAAAAATAGAGGAAGGGGGAAAAAATCAAGATTCAAATAGGGGGAGGCACTTTATGGGACAGGATTTCCGTTTTTTAGATCTAAGTTACCCCCTAAGGAACAGAATGAGTTGAGGGAGAAATCAATACCCAAATTAGATAACCAAGTAATTAACCTTTCCTCTAGATCTCTAAATAGGAGTGAAACTAAGGGTACCGTCACACTATACGATTTACCTACGATCACGACCAGCGATATGACCTGGCCGTGATCGTAGGTAAAATGTAGTGTGGTCGCTGGGGAGCTGTCACACAGACAGCTCTCCAGCGACCAACGATGCCGAGGTCCCCGGGTAACCAGGGTAAACATCGGGTTACTAAGCGCAGGACCGCACTTAGTAACCCGATGTTTACCCTGGTTACCAGCGTAAAAAACAAACAAACAGCACATACTTACATTCCGGTGTCCGTCAGGTCCCTTGCCGTCTGCTTCCCGCACTCACTGACTGCCGGCCGTAAAGTGAAAGTGAAAGCACAGCACAGCGGTGACGTCACCGCTGTGCTCTGCTTTCACTTTACGGCCGGCAGTCACTGAGTGCGGGAAGCAGACGGCAAGGGACCTGACGGACACCAGAATGTAAGTATGTGCTGTTTTTTTTTTTTTTTAGTTTTACGCTTGTAACCAGGGTAAACATCGGGTTACTAAGCGCGGGCCTGCGCTTAGTAACCCGATGTTTACCCTGGTTACAAGCGAACGCATCGCTAGATCGGTGTCACACACACCGATCTAGCGATGACAGCGGGAGATCCAGCGAAGAAAGAAAGTTCTAAACGATCTGCTACGACGTACGATTCTCAGCAGGATCCCTGATCGCTGCTGCGTGTCAGACACAGCGATATCGTAACGATATCGCTGGAACGTCACGAATCGTACCGTCGTAGCGATCGAAATGGCAGTGTGTGACGGCACCCTAAGGTACTGAGTAAGGGGATATCCTTTGCCCCATCTTCGGATCCAAACATTTTTGAGACTGCAAAAGATCTAGACCTTTTTGCGAGAAAGTTAAAGTGGCGGAAATTCTTCCTTAAACAGGATAAAAAAATTAGTGAGACATTGGACATTTCCTGTGGACTTACTTCCATATGTCGTACTACTTTACAGTGTCGGCAATCCGGGGGCAATATCCACAGGCCTTTTTACAACTCTTAAAGAAAAAAACAGTACAAAAATGCCACCAAACCAGGGGGATATCTCATCAATTGATGTGTTTGTGAATATGGTCTCAAGGGACTTGAAGGATCTAGATAAAAAGATTTCCACTCTTATTATAATTGCAGTAGAGAGGAGATCTTGACAATTAAAAACTTTGAGCAGGACCACCACATTGTGATAAAACCCTCCAATAAGGGTGGCAATGTGTTAGTCATGGATGCAAATCAATATGCTTAGATGTACCGGAATATTCTCCAAGACAGGGATGGTTATGCAATTCTTTTGGACAGTCCTATGAAAGTTTTTCATGAACAACTCAAATTGTTACTGGAAGATGGTCTGAATACAAATGTTATCAACAAAAACGAGTTTGAATTTATGCTACCACAGAATCCAGTACTGGCTACATTTTATGATTTACCAAAAATACATAAGGGTACTAACCCTCTAAGAGGTAGACCGATAGTCTCTGGGGTAGGCAGTCTTGGTCAATATAGATCCCCAAATTCTGACAAAGTTTTATGTCCCTTTGTGTATGCATTACAATCATATACCAGGGAGACAGCTGATCTCCTCTTGAAACCATAGACCTAAATAGTATTTTAGCCAGTATTGATGTTGAGGCTCTGTACCAACAACATCAATTCCACACTCAAAAAGTCTGGAGGCAGTGGAATAATCTTTGTCAACTATGCCGGACATAAATGATTTTGTTTTGAAAGCCCTGAATTTTTGCCTTTCCAAAAATTTCTTCACCTTTGATCGTAAGTACTTCCACCAGCTCAGGGGCACTGCAGTGGAGAGCTCTTGTGTGCCTACATATGCAAATTTGCTCCTGGGCTGGTGGGAGCGAACAACGATCTTTGGTGAGAAAGGCCCCCAAAATTGGGATAGGTTGGATATGTGGGCCCGATATCTGGATGTTATCTTTGTAATTTGGAGAGGTACCCCGGAAGAGTTTTGCTCTTTTGTGGAGGAGATCAATGATAATCCTATTGGTCTCACCTTCACGAAGGAGATGGATTCTACATGCCTCACTATTCTGGATATTTTGATTAAGAAAACAGAAAATGGTACTTTGGGGAAGTGTACATATAGAAAACCTACCTCAACAAATTCATTAATCCATTGGGATAGTAGTCATCTGGCACCATTGAGAAGGGGGATTCCAAGGGGCCAATATCTGCGGATTCGTAGGAACTGCTCCAAAAAAGAGCCCTTTAAAGAACAGGCAGATGATTTGGAGAGGAGGTTTTTGGAAAGGGGTTACCCTAGGAGGGTTCTGCAAAAAGCCTATAATAACAGGTGTAATAACAGTAGAACAAGAAACAGAAGTGACCTATTAAATCCCAAAAAAAGAAAAACCTGGAGACCAAGATGTAGTGAAGTTTATAACAACCTTTAATAATGGTACTGATGAAATTAAAGAATTTTTGAAAAATACTGGTCCATCTTGGAAATGGATGAGGAGGTGAGACCATTTTTGGGAGGATACCCACATATTACACACAGAAGATGTCGCTCATTACAGGATAAATTGGTACATAGCCACTTCCTAACGCCAAGACCAGAAACATGGTTGAGATCTGATGTAAAGGCTTGTTATAGTTGTGGAAACTGTGTGGCATGTCCATTCATCCAGAAATGAAATGAATGCCAGAGATGCAGTGGGACCTGCTACATGTGGGGATTTGTATATTAAACTATGGGAAGGAGATGAAGGGACATAAACGGGTGAGGGATATTGTTGGATTGATGTTTGTATTCACGCCCAATGAATATGGAGCTAATAGGATGAGCCTGATGGACTATAGATCAGGTGTTGACTATTGAAGCACTAGATGATATGCTTTATAAGAGGGGTGGTTCTGTGATTTCGGATGCCATTGGCTCTTTGATATCCCAGGTGGAGGGATATGCTTCCCAGCTACTCCTGACATGAAAGATATGTGCCATTCCCCTGATGAATCAAGCTGTTGAGGAAACGCGTCGGTAGGCACGCAGGGTCTGTCTAGGGCTTGCTAGTACCAGGGCCAGCTATGGACTGTCCTTGTAAGGACAGGAGTCTTGGGGTGCCAGGGTCAGTCAAAATAATAGGGACTGACAGGGAATATACTGGACCCATACTCCTTGGAGGTGCAGCTGAAAAGGAAAATAACAGCCAACAACTGGTGAGAATGTTCCTTTTCTCATACTGCAATCTGCTATTTGTATATATGGGGCAGATGTTGTTTTTTGTCATATTATACGAGTGTGAATAATATGAAGAGAAACTAGCTCAACTTGAATTTCCCATAGTGAGGACTTGGGCTCTTATTTAGTTCACATATTACATGTGGTGTGATAAATGTTAAGAACTGATTCTTGTCTTTCTAAGAGGGTTGCACTATAATTTTCCCATGTAGGGACTGATTTTCCCAAACAGGAAGTCTGAACTTTATTCCCAATTAGGGAGTTACCTTCCCAAACAGGGAGTCTGAATTTTATTGTAATTGTTTTGTGTGTGATGATGTAATTGTTCACATAATTTTATTGAGGCTATAGGCCTCTTTTTAGAAATGAACTAGTAAAGGTTAAGTTTTTAAACCACATTTCATTTGCTAATATTTCTTCTCCGAATATCTTAGTGATGTTCAGAGGTGGTCAATGGAGCAGTTCTGTATTCCTCCACCTATGGCCGTCGTCTCTTAAGCTGACATCCTGTAGAATGTCAAATCTGTATTCCTCTTGATGGAGCCATGGTACTTTGGCTGTTGTCATGTAGAGTCTCTTTGCAGAAGGATATAGTTCCTTTTTTATACCCACATCTGTAGTTCAGGCCATCATCCACAGGTCAGGGGGAAGGTGGGATGAGAGTCTCATTGTTTGAGTACTGCAACGATAATCGTGGTGTATCATGAGTACAGAGCATGTGTTTGATGAGGGGATTTGAAGAGCTCAGAGGCACGGCGTCCTTGTAAACAGTAATTTTTTTTGTTCCCTAACTTTATGTGTGCACATTGCGACTAGCCAATCAGGGCGCAGGAAACACCAACAATGTCCTGACACAACATGGTCATGTATGGTTGATTGTTGCAGTGCCATGCTACAATTTGTACTGTGGGTGAATTGAGGCCACTTTCCTGGTGTCTGTCCCTCATTTGATATGTTTTGACAGCTTTTGGGCCCATTTTATATTGTTGTTTATGCATTTGATTTTGCCTCCCATTGACTGTAATGGTGTGTTCAGTTATGTTCAGCGAATATTCAGCGAATATTGCAAATTCAGAGATCGTAATCCGAACTGAACATTGAAATATTCGCTCATCTCTAATAAAAACACAATAACCTGCAGGAGCTGATATAATAGGTAAACAGCAGCCGTTCAACAGTTCACAAACATTAATTCAAGAGTCAACATTCCAACTCATATGAACAATAGTCTATGTCTCTTGGCCTACTGAAAAAATACAGCTGGCAAAACTAAGATTAAATGCTGTGTCGTCATACAGAGTTTGGCTGTTTTTCACTGAGTTTTAAAGAAGTTGTCCACTACTATAAAGTTTTGTTTTTTTCCATAAATCTTGCTATTATGTACCACTGAAAACATCTACTGTGTTTATTTCAGCAATATTACCTGTTATCATGCTCTAGCAGCACATCTTTAGTGCTGGATCCAGCTCTCATTGGGTTAATCGACAACTTCCTTTCTCCTGAGTTATTGTGGTCTAATACTACAAGTTCCATGATGCATTGCACTCGCCTCTAACTCTGCACCTGGCACACCCACTCCAAAACACACCCAAACCCCTCCCTCCTCTCCCTCCTCTCTGTTCAGGCTGATGAGGAGAGGTCACATCTTGGTCACAAGCTGAAAGCAGCACCAAGAACTGCACAACCATTGTGATCAAGCTTTGAGCTTTTTTTTCTTTCTTATCTATTTCATAGTATAGTTTAGTATACATATATGATATACTGTAAAGAGATCTCACTGCGTATATGTCTTAGATATGTAAATTACACAGTACATGTGTGGGTATATATGTACATCTACATACACTTGTGTGCATGTATATATTTTGTGTGTTCTTATTTTACACTATTTGTGCTCATATACAGGCACAGTCCAGCCGCAAATTGGCCCCCCACTACTTCCGTCCAGTCAGTGCCCGCTCCATACACCCCTCCATTGAGCGCCCACATAGCGTTTTAGGACTGCTTTTCTCCATGGCATAACGCGGTGTAACGCAGTACTTTAACGCTGTCATTAGTCGTCTAAGTGTGCCCAATTTTTTACTATTGATGCTGCCTATGCAGCATCAATAATAATAATATATGATGTTAAAAGTAATTAAAAAAAAATTACATTATATTCTCACCTTCCGCGCCAGCCTTTCACACTACTCGCGATGATCCGGTCCAAATAATGCATTGCGGCAATGCCCGAACATGACGTAGCGTTCTCGCGAGACCGCTACATCATCACGTGTTATGGCCGTAAGGCATTACTGGCAACAGAACGTCACGACATGGCCTGGATGCGGGGGACGCCGGAAGGTGAGTATATAACTATTTTTTATTTTATTTCTTTTTTTTTTAACAGGGATATGGTGCCCACATTGCAATAAACTACGTGGGCTTTGTTATATACTACGTGGGCTGTATTATATACTACATACATATTCTTATTCACGCAGCATTTCCCAGTTGAAAACAAAATGGCAAAATACTAGGCAGAAACATGTGTTAACGCTGTGATAAAGTGCATAGTGCTAATAAGGTGATACATATAGTGCTTACTTATGTGGGTATGGTGCCCGCTGAGTACGTAGCTCCAATGCACGTTTCGCAATATTTGCTTCTTTGGGAGGCTTGTGTACTGCTGCTTCAGATTGTTGTGTCATCACTAGTGTTGAGCATTCCGATACTGCAAATATCGGGTATTGGCCGATATTCGCTGTATCGGAATTACGATACCGAGTTCCGATATTTTTGTGATATCGGAAATCGGAATCGGAAGTTCCTATAGTGTAATTATGCAGTATAATGAAGTGTGGGCGGTGCGTGGGCGGAGACTGGGTGTGTGTGTGTGCGGGCAGTGTCTGTGCATGACCGTGGGGCTCTCTGCGGCTTGCGGGGTCTCTGTGCGGCTTGCGGGGTGTCTCTGCGGTGGGCGGGGTTTCTCTGCGGCGGGCATGGTCTCTGTGTGGCGGGCGTGATCTCTGTGCGGTGGGCGGAGTCTCTGTGGGGCTTGCGGGGTCTCTGTGCGGCTTGCGGGGTGTCTCTGCGGCGGGTGGGGTCTCTCTGTGGCGGGCGTGGTCTCTGTGCGGCAGACATGGTCTCTGTGCGGCGGGCAGGGTCTCTGCGGGGCGTGCGGGGTGTCTCTGCGTGGCGTGCGGGGTCTCTGCGGCATGCGGCGTGTCTCTGTGCGGGGGGGGCTCAGTGCGGGCATCGTCCGATGGGACGATGCCCGCACTGAGACACGCCGCATGCTGCAGAGACCCCGCAAACCGTGCAGCGACACCCCACATGCCCCGCAGAGACCCTGCCCACCGCACAGAGACCACACCCGCCGCACAGATACCACGCCCGCCACAGAGACACCCCACCCGCCGCAGACTACATCGCCGCAGACACCCCACCCGGACGATGCCTACTACACTGACAGTGATTGACACATTAGCCAATGATGGGACAGTAGTAGTCTCATCATCCGGCTAATGTGTTGAATGAAAAAAAAAAAATACTCCATACAGTACATACATGACATGCAATACAATAAACATAGAGTTCATACTCACCATTACTTGTCAATTTGATCGCCGAAGCCAGTGTCATCTGTAAAAAAGGTGAAAAAAACAAACAACCAATATACTCCCTGTCCGCAGAAATCCAAGAGTGTCCCACAACGATCTCCCGTGGAGAACAGCAGCAACAGCTGTTGCAACCGCTCTCCAGGGGCCCCAGAAACACAATGACGGGAGGAAGGGATTCCTCCACCGCTGTGAAAAAAATAGTCCCTAGCCTCACTTATGGCATTGCTGGGTGAGAAATTTTCCCACGCAGCAATTGCCATAAAGTAAGACTTTGAACTTTAGTAACCTCAGTGATGCACTGCAGAAGCCATTGTCTCCTTTCAGTGTGTCACTGAGGGTCCTATAGAGCAGTGACATCACCCGATTGTCGTGGGACGCTCGTTATTAATTGGACTACGGCGGACAGGTAGTATACGGTTTATTATTTTACGTTTTTTTGCAGGTGCTGAAATATGGTAAGTATGGTTAAATGAAGATTATTAAAATACTTTTTCCGAATGTGTGTGTGTTTTATTAACCCTTTCTCACTATTATTACTATTACGTCTTATTGACGCCTCTCCGTTATTAACCCGGCTTAATGTCACCTTACAATAGCAAGGTGACATTAACCCCTTATTACCCCATATCCCACCGCTACACTGGAGTGGGAAGAGAGGGGCTAAGTGCCGGAATTGGCACATCTTATAGGGATGGGGGGCCCAATAGCCATGGCCCCTCTCTAGGCTATGAATATCAGCCCGCAGCTGTCTGCGTAGCCTTTCTGGCTATAAAATATAGGGGGACCCCACGTCATTTTTTTGGGGGGACCCCTATTTTAATAGCCAGTAAAGGCTACACAGACAGCTGCGGGCTGGTATTCATAGCAGGCTACAAATATTGGCCCCAGGTCATCGGCTTTCCCCCTCTGGTGAAGAAAATTGCGCGGGAGCCCACGCCAGTATTTTTCCACTTTTTTTTTTTAATTCAAGGCTCATTAAGGCCTCTTTCATTCTTGCGTCGGTACGGGTCCGTCGCTATGCGTCGGGCCGACGTACCGACGCACGTTGTGAAATTATTGCACGACGTGGGCAGACCGTCGGCACGAAAAAACATTCAACTGAACTTTTTTTGGCCGTTGCGCCCGCTATTTTCTACCGCGCATGCGTGGCAGAAACTCCGCCCCCTCCTCCCCGCGCTTCAGAATGGGCAGCGGATGCGTTGAAAAACTGCATCCGCTGCCCACGTCGTGCACAAATTTCACAACGTGCGTCGGTACGTCGTCGCATGTCGCATGTCTTCGCATGGTGCATGTCACATGGAGCATGTTTCATGGTGTATGTTGTTGCATGGTGCATGTCGCATGTCGTCGCATGGTGCATGGTGTATGTCGTTGCATGGTGCATGTCGCACATCGTCACATGGTGCATGTCGTCGCATGGTGCATGTCGTCGCATGTCGCATGTCATCGCATGGTGCATGTCGCATGTTGTCGCATGGTGCATGTCGTCGCATCGTGCATGTCACCGCATGGTGCATGTCACCGCATGGTGCATGTCACATGGTGTGTGTTGTATGTATGTATGTATGTACTGTGTATGTTTTTTTGTTGTCCCATCATTGGCTAATGTGTCACTCACTGTCATTGTAGCAGGCATAGCCCAATGGATGCATGTCGCATGTCTTCGCATGGTGCATGTCTTCGCATGGTGCATGTCGCATGCCATTGCATGGTGCATGTCGCCTGTCGTCGCATGTCGTCGCAAGGTGCATGTCGCATGTCGTCGCATGGTGCATGTCGTCGCATGGTGCATGACGCATGTCGCCGCATGGTGCATGTCGTCGCATGGTGCATGTCGCATGTCATCGCATGGTGCATGTCGTCGCATGGTGCATGTCGTCGCATGGTGCATGTCGCATGGCGCATGTCGTCGCATGTTGCATGTTGTTACATGTTGCATGTTGTCGCATGGTGCATGTCGCATGTCATCGCATGGTGCATGTCGCATGTAGTCACATGGTGCATGTTGTCGCATGGTGCATGTCGTCGCATGGTGCATGTCGTCGCATGGTGCATGTTGTCGCATGTTGCATGTCATCGCATGGTGCATGTCGCATGTCGTCACATGGTGCATGTCGTCGCATGGTGCATGTCGTCGCATGGTGCATGTCATCGCATGGTGTATGTCGTCGCATGGTGCATGTTGCATGTCGTCGCATGGTGCATGTCGTCGCATGGTGCAGGTCGTCGCATGGTGCATATCGTTGCATGGTGCATGTCACATGGTGGGTGTTGTATGTATGTATGTATGTACTGTGTATGTGTTTTTTTGTTTTTTTTACATTCAACACATTAGCCGGATGATGGGACTACTACTGTCCCATCATTGGCTAATGTGTCATTCACTGTCATTGTAGCAGGCATAGCCCGATGGGACTTGTAGTCCCATCGGATGATGCCTGCGCGCGCACACACACTCAGCAGACCACCGGCGCCGGCACGCACATAACGGCGCCGGCACTCAGACCCCCGGCGCCGGCACGCACATGCTGGCGCCGGCACTCAGACCCCCAGCGCTGGCACACACATACCGGCGCCGGCACGCAGACCCCCGACGTTCGCAGTCCGCACAACAATCATCCCTGCCTAGCCCTGCCCACCCCCAGCACAGCCCCGCCCGCCCCCAGCACAGCCCCGCAGGCAGCCCCCAGCCCCGCCCACAGCCCAGTCACTCTTGATGAGTGACTGCTGACTGTGGGGGCTGGTCACGCCTGCTGCTGACGTCACGTCAATTTCTAGAGTCTGGAAATTGACGTGACGTCAGTGGAAATGAGCGGCAGCTGCAGCCTGGGGGTCATGTGACCCGGACTCAGCAGCCGGAATAGCGCTGCTCACAGGCGAAAACGGCAACATAAGGTATTTGCACAATTTATTAGGGGCCCCGGGGGGATACATTGGGGGGTTAATTGAAAGTAGTGGACAACCCTTTTAAGCCTTCTACACTGCTGTTTCTATTTTAGTTAATGACTGTATTTCAGCCTACATTCATATTCACACTTGCCTTGAAATTTTGCACAGTGTGTGTGTGTGTAAATTCATGTGTTAGTCCAGCCAGGTGTGTGGTTGAAGTAACCATTCATTCTTGGTTCTCATTATTTGGTTGTCTTCTCTTGCATGCTATACTAATTTCATATGACATTATATTACTACAGGCTAGGTAAGAAGGATTTGTATTCAACGTTTCCAAATGGTTCTTGTATTTTTTCCTTACATAATGTGTGATTATTATCTAATATCAGCCAGCAGGTAGCTTCAGGCAACTATTGATTAATCTGATTAAGGCTCTCTGGGTGCACGTCCATCCATCTTATAAGTGTTTCTTAGGCTCTATTAACATTGCGGTGCAAGTTTGGTTGGTTACATAAATATCCCAAAATTTCAACACCAAATTTATTGCCTGGACAAAATGAGCTGGATGCCATAGTCCGTCATTGACTTCCATTGTCAAATTACAAAGTCAATTACTCTTTCTAAAACATCTTTAATAAAGTTATAAAAATGTATTGTAATCTAGCACCGTAAATGTAATAAAAAAAGATCTTTATTAACCCCCTTCACCCCAGGATAGATTTTCTCATCTTAGTTTTCATTTTTTCCTCCCCTATTCCAAGAGCCATATCTTTTCATATTTTATCTTAATGGGGGTAGATATGATGTCTCAGTCACCTGTTACCTGCAGCTTCCAAAAAAGCGGAATTCTGGCCCTTTGATTTTTCTTCCATTATGCTGTTTATGGATCAGATTAATTTACCCTATATTTTGATGGATCATATATTTGTGAATGCAGATATACCAAAACTATATATATATATATATATATATATATATATATATTTGTTTGTTTTCTTTTTTAACCCTCCCATCCCTTTTTCCGGAGTCCCCTGGTCCTAGTGTAACCAGTCCTGTATCCGAAGTCCACTGGTCCCGATGTGGCCAGTCCTGTATTTCTAGTCCTCTGGTCCTGGTATGGCCAGTCCTGTATCTGTAAGCAGATGCAGGATGCATCCACTATCCTAGATCGGTGTGTCTGAACATTGCCCTAGCCCTAATCAGTGTCAGCATACCTGACCCTTGGACTCAGCAGCTGCAGTACAGAGTTTTGGCCAGGAGTCGTACCTGGTGGCTACCTGCACTCAGGCTGTCTCCACCATCAGGTGCTCCAGTGAACACCAGGTGGTTACTTAGTTATGCTACTTCCTGGGCAGGCCCTGCACTGTGGGTCCAGAAATCCACATGCGCCATGGTTGGGCATAAAAATATGTTTAAAATATAACAGCAAACAAAGTATATAATACTAAATATACTTATTATGAAGGCACAAATTCCCAATTAAGAGAGTATTACCAATAATTTCTATGAACAATAATTTAAAGATGGAAAGAAGCAGGAACGTTCTCACCCAAATCCTTCAGATATGGTGAAGTTCCAAAGGGAGCCTTCTTAATTGCAGGAGAGGCAGCATTCTTACGGGATGCTCAAAGGCAGGGGTGTCAAACTGCATTCCTCGAGGGCCGCAAACAGGTCTTGTTTTCAGGATTTCCTTGTATTGCACAGGTGATAATTTAATCACCTGCACAGAATGATTCCAGCACCTTGTGTAATGCAAAGGAAATCTTGAAAACACGCATGGTCTGAGGCCCTCGAGGAATGCAGTTTGACACCCCTGCTCAAAGGTATCCAGACTGTAGAGGATGAAGCCATAAATATCAGGCAGAAGCCATTCCATCCTCTTCAAATGATTCATCAGGGGAGTTATATACGGTGACTGTAGAATCCGTTGCTACTGGTCAGATGCGGTACCTTATCCCTGAATGCTGCAATGTCTCTGTTCTATTTATTCTGACGTGGTCCGGGACCCGTGACATCATTTTGGTCTGTGGAATGCATAAAATCTCGGTAATGTATGTATTCTACACAGTTTCGGTGATGATAACCCCAATCTAAAAGGTGACGGCTCATTTACAGATCTCAAAAATAAAAGTTCTAGGATACCCCAGCACAAGGGGACTTTTGTTCCATTGCTGTTTTTCTTAATCTAGTCTCAAGGGATTTGATCAAATTGGGAGATGCCAATATAAAATCTTCACACAAATTGACTAAAACAGAAATTCAATTGCTTTGTGGCCTTGGAAAGGACCAGCAAATTACAATAAAATCTTCAGACAAAGGAGAAAACGTGGTGGTTTTAGACACTACTGACTACCGAAACATCTGTTATACCCTCATAGAGGATAAAGAGAGCTACTGCAAATTTGTCTCTAGTCCCACTTAGAATGGTTTTAGCAGACTTGAGGGCCCTGGTCAACAGGGGACTTGAAGCAGGCCTGATTGATAAGAATGAGCAAGATTTCTTACTACCAACACATCTTATCATGCCTACCAAAAATCCACAATGAAACTAAGCCCATGAAGGGTAGACCAATTGTGTCAAGTGTAGGCAGAATTACTCAGAACCTTGGTATATACATCAAAAAAGTTCTTTAACCCTTTGTAATTTCTATAAACTCATATGTACAGGATATAACAGACGTATTAAGCAAAATAGAAGAAATAGTCCTTGAACCTGACATGCTACTTGCTAACATAGAAGCGGAGTAACTCTACTTCTCAATTACGCATTACGGCATAAAGGCCTCAGACTATTTCTTGAAGGGTAGAAGCTGTCTATTTCATAGACATAAGAATTTTATACTTAAGGTTCTTGATTTCTGCCTTACTCACAATGTTTTCATGTTTGATGGGTAGTATTTCCACCAGCTCAGGGGCATAACGATGGGAATCCCATGGGCGCCTTCATTAACCAACCTGCTCCTGGGCTGGATTGTAATATGGATCCTTTATATAAATTACATCTTTTTTTATTTTGAAAAGATGACCATGTACAATTCAGTGAATTAGTAATGAGTGTAAGCACAAATGACTAGAGCCTTCACTTCTGAAATTGACAGGAATAAGCTACCCTTTCTTGACATTATTATACAAAGAAAAGAGAATGACTCATGACACAGACCTTTTGATAACCGATGTCCACAAATTCATTTCTGAGATGGGAGAGTAATCACCCTACTCCCCTTAAAAGAGGGATCCCAAAAGGTCAGTACATGAGATTTTGTTGAAATTGTTCAGAACATGGGGGGCTTTAAACAACAGTCAAGGGACATAAAGACCAATTACCCCAAGAACATCTATGAGAGGGCCTACATGGAAACATTACAAAGAGATCATGTCCAACGTCTCATCATAGTCCCCAAAACTAAGGAGACCACCAATTTCCATTTCATCAAGACATTCAATTTCAAAAGCAATGTTATGGGGGAAAGTTTGTTTCCCCATTAGAACATATATCAAACGTAGCTCCAAAAGAGTAATCTATAAATCAACCTGCCAATGTGGAATAAAATATGTTGGCAAAACGAAGCATGAATTGAGGAGAAGGTTTGGCAAGCACCTACAAAAAATTGCATCAAAAAGAGATGCACCAATAGCCAGACATATCAACACCATGCATGGTGGGTACAGTGCAGTGCGGTGTACTTGGACAAAAGAATGCTGCAAAACGAAACCAGAAGGATTTTTCATTTGAAAATCACCACACTATCTGTACTCAATAATCTATTATCATATATCTGTTACCTTTAAATTAGGGAACAATAGGATGAATGCCAATAAGGGTCAAACAACACTGAGTGTAAGCACCATCTGTGAAGGCTCTAGGGTGCCAACCCTGTGGTAAGGTAGGAATCAGTGTAGTCTTAGGGTAAGCAGGGCAAGTATAGGCACACTTAGATTTCCACCACTTTATGGCCCTCCCTTATTGTAGATTGACCGCAAATTCCCCTGAATCTGTCCCCCCTTATCTTTCTTCCCTACCACATGCTAAGCCACATATTTCTCACAAGAACAACAACTCTTGCACTGAGACTACTCCATAACCTAGATGTGAAGACTTGGGTGGTCAACGGGTACTCTAGTCCGCTATCCGAAACCATATGGACCAGGGCATAACCCACCGAATGCCCACTCTCCTTTTACCATGGGCATAATACTACTCAGAGGGTAATGGTAAAACAGTGTGGCAATACTTTATTGAACCACAAAACAAGGCAACAAACACATAGAATAGTCCCAGCAAAATGCCCAAAATGGTACACAGTTACAGAGTCTCACTCTTCCTCTGACTCGCCAGGATAACAGCAGCTTTAACTTCAGAGCTTCAAGGGTAAACTAACCCGACCTGTGGCATGCACAGAGATGAGGTAACAACAAGCTTAGGAAGCAGACAGTCCATTGAGATACAAGACAAGGTAACCAGAGGGTCACAACCTGGCATCTCCAAATCTGTCCATGGAGCAGGTGACCTGTGGGTCCCAATCCTGGCTTTCCCAAACATATCAATTGGGCTCAGGTGACTGATGGGTCCAAATCCTGACTACCCCAAACGTATCCATGGGTTCAGTGATGGCCAATGGAATAGCTCTGTATTCTTTCAGCCAGGGCCATGATCCCCTAAGCTGGCATCCTGTAGCATGCCAAATTTCTGTCCCTCGTGATGGAGCCATGATCTGACAAGTATCCTATAGAGTGTTCCTGACTGGTTTTGTAAAGAGTCACTGGTTCTCTGGATATCTTAAATGTCTGTACATTCTAACTGAGGCATATCCCCTTTTTATAGTTCAAAAATTATATTGAAGCCATTATTCACAGGTCAAGGGGAAGGGGTGATGAGATTAACTTGTGATGTTTGATTATTTAGTTTATCCTTCAACATTTGTAAGTCAACAAACTGCATGGCCTGCTATATTGTGTAATCAACATATAAGCAAATATCATTGTTCAGTGACCCTGCATCCCTGTTTTGCAAAGATAACAGTACAATAAACTGTAGGAACTGATATAAAAAGTAAATAACAACCATTCATCAATTTACAAATATCAATTTACCTACAAGGAGAGTCAACATAAAGATAAAAGTCTATGCCCCTGACTTAATGAAAATAGACATCTGGATAATTAAGATTAAATGCTGTGTCATCACATTAGGAACGTCATATTTTTATCCTTAGTTCTGTCATAGTCCATTTAATACTGCCCCTGAACTAATTATATAGAGGGTTAATAGGATACTTTTCTCCAACAGTTGGTACACTGAACTTTAAAGGGACACTGTCACCTGAATTTGGAGGGAACAATCTTCAGCCATGGAGGCGGGGTTTTTGATTCACCCTTTCCTTTCCCGCTGGCTGCATGCTGGCTGCAATATTGGATTGAAGTTCATTCTCTGTCCTCCATAGTACACACCTGCGCAAGGCAAGATTGCCTTGTGCAGGCATGTACTACGGAGGACAGAGAATGAACTTCAATCTAATATTGCAGCCAGCATGCAGCCAGCGGGTAAGGAAAGGGTGAATCAAAAACCCCAAAACCCCGCCTCCATGGCTGAAGATTGTTCCCTCCAAATTCAGGTGACAGTTTCCCTTTAACACACCACCCCCAGTCCCTGTCACTGCTATACAAATGCTGTATGAACCTTTATGGTCAGGGGGTGGAGTTTACATTTGTTCAGGGATGAAAGGACACCTAAAGGTACCCATGTACACTAATCCCACTAACACTGGGCAGTCACAAACCACCTTGTGCTGAGTACCGCCCCCTCTGTCATCCAGAGACTAACATCAGCATGGTAATGATCAGGGTCTGTTGGTGCCCACTCCAGAGATGACATGTGCAGTTCACCTCAGAGGATATCTGGAAATGATGCGGCTGAGTCCAGGACCGTGGACCGAGCCATATTAAAAAGAAGAGACAAGGGAGGGCGCACCACAGCATGCAGGAATAAGGTCCTACACCTGACCAGTAACAATGTATGCATTGAAAGTTAGATTTTAATCACCCCACTATTCGTTACACTGTATTCTAACAAGTGGGACCAATAATTATTATGATGTAGTGACCCCTGTGGCAGCTGGGAGGTGCTGTGTGTGCTCCTCGGCATATGCATGGAGGCGTACCTGTTGTTATAATGGTGGTGAAACAGTGAATGGCTGAATTGTAAGTGGCCGATATGAGTAGCAGAGGGAGTCTGCGTGGTAAGTCTCATGTAATGTTATTGTTTTGGGACCTGTAGTCCCACAAGTGTTTGTGTAGTTGTGAAGGGAGACTTATTAGGCAAGTTATGAGAGATGAGTGGGTCAAACTAGCCACACACACACACCCACCTGTGGGAGTGGTTTCAGCTTCATAATGTGACCAGGGTGTTGGTCATATGCTCGCTGAGTGTGAACCTGAATGGTCTATGCTGGAAGGTCCTGGAGAGCCTTTGTGTTGGGAGTGTCGTCTCCCTGAAGAGCACATGGTGGGGCTTTGGACCTGTTGGCCTGGGGTGTTGGACAGACATCCTGAATAGCACCTGGACAGGTCACA
The DNA here is from genome assembly GCF_032444005.1 of Ranitomeya imitator. Lineage (NCBI taxonomy): Eukaryota > Metazoa > Chordata > Amphibia > Anura > Dendrobatidae > Ranitomeya > Ranitomeya imitator. The sequence goes on from NC_091284.1 coordinate 121,907,307, forward strand.
TGCCTGTGTGTTGGACGGTCCCATGTGGGATGGATGTCTTGAATAGCGCACAGAGTAACCTGTGTTGGAAGTCCTGGGAGTAGGCTCCCTGAAGAGCACAACCTGTGTTGGATCTACTGGGAGTGGGAATCCTGAAGAGCACATGCCAGTGTGTTGGACGGTCCCATGTGGGATGGACGTCCTGAATAGCACACAGTAAGACTGTGGTCCTGGACAGTCTGTGTTGGAAGCTCCTGTGAGTGGAGTCTTCCTGGAGCACCTGAGAGACTGTCGACCGGGATGGTCTGTGTTGGGGAAGCTACCGTCTCTCAGTGGCTCTGGACTGACTGATGTGTGCCAGCCAGGCAAGTTTGTGAACCATGTAAGGCAGTTTCCCCAGAAGAGAGGATTGACGAGGAGTCAGCAGGTGGAGGAGGAGCTCCCATAAGGTACCATTGACTGTTGGTGCTTGTGATAGTCGATGAACTGTGTGGTCTCCCACGGTAACTGAACAAAGTGAGGTTCAGCATGTTTAGAGACCGCGGCCCAATGTCACGTGCTCTATATGAAAAGGGACATTGATAAACTGTTCAGCGCACGGACACCCATGGTAACTGGACAGAGTGAGAGGTCCAGCATGTTTAGTGTCCGTGAGATAAAGCCAAAATATGAAGTGTTTAAGATAAAGCTGCAACTTAATGTCACCGGTTGGTGCCTATTGTGTTCCATGAAGTTTAATGAACTGTGCATACCCCGGTTTATGATGCCATAATAAACCGTATAGACTGTGTTTAAGCGAAAAACGTGCCTGTGTGCTTGAATCCTGTGCCAAGCGAGTGTCCCTCAAGACATGTGGTAAGCGCAATCTCACATTATACAGTTGTGCTCAAAAGTTTACATACCCCGGCAGAATATTTGCTTTCTTGTCCTTTTTTCAGAGACTATGAATATGAATAATAACACCAAAACTTTTTCTCCACTCATGGTTAGTGGTCGGGTGAAGCTATTTATGGTCAAACTACTGTGTTTTCTCTTTTTAAATCATAATGACAACCCAAAACATCCAAATTTCCCTGATCAAAAGTTGACATACCCTGGTGATTTTGGCCTTATAACATGCACAGAGGTTGACATAAATGGGTTTGAATGGCTACTAAAGGTAACATCCTCACCTGTGACCTGTTTGCCTGCAATCAGTGTGTGTGTGCATGAAAGCTGAGTTAGTTTCTGGGATCCAGTCAGACTCTTGTGAGTCATGGGGAAAGCAAAACAATTGTCAATGGATCTATGTAAAAAGGTAGTTGAACTGTATAAAACAGGAAAGGGATACAAAAAGATATGAAAGGAATGAAAATGCCAGTCTGCAGCATTCAATGTGTGATTAACAAATGGAAAATCAGGGGCTCTGTAAAAACAAAACCATGGTCAGGTAGACCAACAAAAATTTCATCCAAAACTGCCAGGAAAATTGTTCGGAATGCAAAGAAAAACCCACAAATAACATCAGCTGAAATACAGGACTGTCTGAAAACTAGTGGTGTGGCTATTTTAAGATGCACAATAAGGAGGCACTTGAAGTAAAATGGGCTGCCATTACCACGCAAATGCCACAAAGTATCTTGCCTACAATACGCAAAACAAAACAGAGATAAGCCTCAAAACTTCTGGAACAAGGTAACTTGGAGTGTTGAGACCAAAATTTAACACTTTGGCCACAACCATAAACGTTACATTTGGAGAGAGGTCAACAAGGCCTATGATGAAAGGAACACCATTCCTACTGTAAAGCACAGAGGTGGATCACTGATGTTTTGGGGATGTGTGAGCTAAAAAGGCATAGGAAATTTGGTTGAAGTTGAAGGAAAGATGAATGCAGCGCATTTTTAGCAAATACTGGAGGCAAATTTGCACTCATCAGCCCGAAAGCTGCGCATGGGACGTACTTGAACGTTTTAACATGACAACGATGCAAAGCACAAGGCCAAGTCGACCTGTTATTGGCTACAGCAGAACAAAGTGAAGGATTTGGAGTGGCCATCTCAGTCTCCTGACTTCAATATCATTGAGCAACTCTGGGGAGATCTCAAGTGCGCAGTTCATACTAGACAGACCAGAAATTTTTCAGGAACTGGAGACTTTTTGCCAAGAAGAGTGGGCACCTTTACCATCTGAGAAAATAAAGAACCTCATCCACAAATATCACAAGAGAATTCAAGCTGTTATTGATGTTAGAGGGGGCAATACATGGTATTTAGAAATGGGGTATGTGAAATTTTGATCAGGGTAATTTGTATGTTTTGGGTTGTGTAGCGTGGCTAAAGGATGTCTAATCGATGGGAGATATGTGTCTTATAGATGGCTTGCTGCTGTGATGTAACCATAGCTACCTATATGTGTTTCAGGACCTGTGGTGATGTCACAACCACATGTCTGGTCAAGTGATGAGTTCTGGGTGTGGTTAGACATATAAAAGAAAGCCTAATGCTTAACACAGGTAGATATGTGTGGAGGTGAAACCCTCCTGAGTGTGTTACGGCTTCAGGACTGAGCCGGATGAACTGGACACTTGTTTTTCTTTGCCTGAACCAAAGGCTATTTGCTTTCTGTTGTTTTTGTCATATGGTTTATGGAGCAATAAACCCAGTGAACTTTAAAGGAACCTGCCTCCTGAGTGTCAGCCGTCGCAGCTGAGTGAGTGGAACCCCTACAATTGGTGGTAGACGTGCGGGCAGCGTTCCCAGCAGAGGCGTAAGTCTGTTGTTTAATGTCCTGGGTCAAGTCTGTTGCAAGCCAGCAAGCGTCGCCGGGGAAAATGGAGGACCTGCTGAAACACTTGGTCCAGTTGCAGAGCCAGCAGGAGCAACGGCAGCAAGAGACCAACAGGCTGTTGATGCAGCAGATACAACAGAGCCAGCAGGAGCAACGGCAGAGCCAGCAGGAGCAGCGGCAGCAGATGCAACAGACCCAGCAGGAGCAACGGCAGCAGATGCAGCTTCTGGCAACCGCCATCCAGGGCAAGACGAGTGCCCCAACCCCGGGTCTGGCTGATGACACCCACGTCCGCAAGACGGTAAGACGCGCATTGCAGAAAATGACCCCCGGGGATGATGTTGAGGCATTCCTGACGGTGTTTGAGAGGGTCGCTGAGAGGGAAAAACTTCCGCCAGAGCAGTGGGCAGAGGTATTGGCGCCATACCTGACAGGAGAACCCCAGAAGGCGTACTATGACTTGACCTTGCAGGATGCCAAGGAGTATCACAAGTTGAAAGCCGAGATTCTCGCACGTTTGGGGGTGACACTGACTGTCAGGGCACAGCGAATTCACTGCTGGGCCTATCACCAGGACAAACCACCTCGTTCCCAAATGTTTGATCTGTTGCACCTGGTCCAGAAATGGCTGCAGCCAGAGTCATCTACGCCTGCTCAAATGGTAGAACGGGTGATGATGGATCGGTTTGTCCATTCCCTCCCGAGGCCTATACAGACTTGGGTTGCCCAGGGTGATCCCCAGAATGCCGACGAGCTGATCGGACTGGTTGAGAGATACCAAGGGTTGGAAGGCTCCTTCAGGAGGCAGCCCATGCCATACTGGGGGTCCCAGAAGGGAGCTGAGCCCCAAAAAGGGGTGGCGCGTCCAAGGTCACCAAGGGCGGGGGAGGTGGTGCCCAAGGTCCCTACGGGTGATATTATTTGTTGGAGGTGCCACGGGCCAGGACATATAGCTGCCCGTTGTTCCCAGACCACTGAGCAGATGGACTGCAGCATGGGACGCCGTTGTTCATACTATGCGTATCCAGCCTGCAGTGTGAACTCTCCGCCCAACGAGGGACCTCAAGCATGTCCCGTAAAGGTGAACGGTCGAGCAGTAACGGCACTGTTAGACTCGGGGAGCCTAGTGACCCTGGTGAGGGCCACTTTTCCTCTCCACCTGCTCCCGGGAAAGAAGGTCGGAGTGCGGTGCATACATGGTGATGCAAAAGACTACCCTGTGGCCAGTGTGAACATTGAAACGACATGTGGCACGGAGTCCCACATAGTCGGCGTCGTTCAGGACTTGTTGCACCCTATAATTATTGGCCGGGATTTCTGTTTGTTTTGGGATTTGTGGGGGAAAGGTTCTGAGCTCCCTAGCAAGAGTAGGGAACCAGTGAACCCTGGAAGGGTGCTGCCACACCCAGAGTCAGATAGGTTTCCTTTTTGTGTCCTGGCTGGAGATGAGGAGGAAGTGTCCCCTGCATCTGACATTCTGGAGTTAGAGGTATCCGGTGAAAATTTTGGGACTGCCCAACATAGGGACCCCACTCTGAGGGAAGCCTTTAATAATGTCACAGTTTTTGACGGGGTGGTACAGGAGCCGGGGGCAGACACAAGATTTCCCCATTTTCTAATGAGCAGGGAGTTGTTGTACCGGGTCACGAAAATAAGGGAGGAGTTGGTAGAGCAGTTGGTAGTGCCGGGTCCATATAGACGGAAGGTGTTGGACATGGCCCATTCACACATCTTGGGTGGACACCTAGGGGTGGAAAAAACGCAGGAACGGGTTGTGCAGAGGTTCTATTGGCCTGGGTGCCACCGGGAAATAGTGAACTATTGCAGGTCCTGCCCTACATGTCAGCTAACTGCTCCCACTCCTCATTTCCGGAACCCCCTTGTGTCACTGCCCATTATTGAGGTGCCATTCGAGAGAATTGCCATGGACTTGGTCGGTCCCTTAGTTAAATCAGCCCGGGGCCATCAGTATATATTAGTCATCCTGGACTATGCCACACGCTATCCTGAGGCAATTCCCTTGAGAAATTCTTCTTCAAAGAGTATAGCTCGCGAGTTGGTCCATGTCTTTTCCCGGACAGGTCTGCCGAAGGAGATCCTGACTGACCAGGGGACACCTTTCATGAGCAAGGTGATGAGGGAACTATGCAAAGCCCTGAAAATCTCCCAGTTGAGGACCTCGGTGTACCATCCCCAGTCAGATGGCCTTGTTGAGAGATTTAACAAGACACTGAAGAGCATGCTGAGAAAAGCTATAGAGAAAGACGGTAGAGACTGGGATTGTCTCTTACCCTATTTGATGTTTTCCATTCGTGAAGTTCCACAGGCCTCCACAGGTTTCTCACCGTTTGAGCTTCTGTATGGCCGACATCCACGAGGACTCCTGGATATAGCCAAGGAAACCTGGGAAGCCGAAGTCACGCCCCACAGAAGCGTCATTGAGCATGTGGCCCTGATGCAGCAGAGGATTGCAAAGGTGATGCCTATCGTGAAAGAACACCTTCTCCAAGCACAAGAAGCTCAGGCCAGGGTCTACAACCGGTCTGCAAGAGTGAGGCAATTCAATCCGGGAGACCGAGTTCTTGTGTTAGTTCCGACAGTGGAAAGCAAGTTCTTGGCCAAATGGCAAGGGCCATATGAGGTTGTCGAGAAACTTGTTGAAGTAAACTATAAAATTCACCAACCAGGAAGACGGAAACCATTCCAAGTATACCATGTCAACCTTATCAAGCCGTGGCAAGATAGAGAGCCGACAGTAACTCCATCGTTGTTAAGCAACCCAGAAGATGAGGTTGGAGCGGTTACTATAGCGGAGACGCTATCGGAGTCCCAGAAACAGCAATGCCGGGAGTTACTCCAGAAAAATAGGGACCTGTTTTCCGAGTTGCCTGGGTACACGAAGGTCATAGAGCATGAGGTCCTGACAGAGCCCCATGTGCGCGTGAACGTGAAGCCCTATAGAATTACTGAGGCCCGTCGAGAAATAGTCTCCAAGGAAGTGGAGCGTATGTTGAAGCTTGGAGTCATTGAGGAATCCAAGAGCGGTTGGTCGAGCCCAATTGTCCTGGTCCCAAAACCTGATGGGGAGTGGAGATTTTGCAACGACTATAGGAAGTTGAATGAGGTCTCCAAGTTCGACGCATATCCCATGCCCCGCGTTGATGAGCTCATCGAAAGGCTTGGGCCCGCCAGGTACATAACCACCTTGGATTTGACGAAGGGGTATTGGCAGATCCCCATGGCACAGGAAGCCAAGGAGAAGACGGCGTTTTCTACACCAGATGGATGCTTCCAGTATGTCCGGATGCCATTTGGCCTACAGGGAGCTCCGGCCACCTTCCAAAGGGCTATGGATAGAGTCCTTGCACCCCACAAGGCATACGCTGCTGCGTACCTAGATGATATCGTCATCTTTAGCCCGGACTGGGAGAGTCATCTGGAGAAAGTCCAAGCGGTGTTTGATGCTATAAGAGAGGCCGGATTTACAATAAACCCGAAGAAGTGTGCATTGGGTAAAGAAGAAGCTAAGTACCTTGGATACATAGTGGGTCATGGAGAAATAAAACCCCAAATCAGTAAAGTGGAGGCAATTCAAACATGGCCAAAACCAGTTTCCAAGAAGCAAGTTAAAGCCTTCCTGGGAATCGTGGGATATTACAGGAGGTTCATCCCAAACTTCGCCACAATGGCGGCGCCTCTGACTGACCTGCTAAAAGGGACAAAATCAGTAATGGTTAAGTGGTCCGAAGAAACAGATTCAGCCTTCCAAGAAATGAAAGAGGCTTTATGTAAGCAACCCGTTCTGATGGCCCCAAACTTCAAGAAAGAGTTTATTCTTCAGACAGATGCCTCAGATGTTGGGGTGGGAGCAGTCCTTTCCCAAGAACTACATGGAGAGGAGCATCCTGTTCTCTATCTGAGTAGGAAGCTGTCCTCGTCTGAAAAGAACTACTCAGTCGTTGAAAAGGAGTGCTTGGCCATAAAATGGGCAGTTGACACATTACGGTACTATTTGCTGGGACGTAAATTTAGACTGATATCCGACCATGCCCCACTTAGCTGGATGAGGGAAACGAAGGGTAGAAATGCTAGGGTCACCCGTTGGTTCTTAGCCCTGCAGGACTTCTGTTTCCATGTGGAACATAGGGCCGGAAAGCTGCACGGTAATGCTGATGCCCTGTCAAGAATCCCTTGTCTAGTGGGGGAAAGTGCCAAGCCCCACGGCTTTAGGCAGAGGGGGAGGTATGTAGCGTGGCTAAAGGATGTCTAATCGATGGGAGGTATGTGTCTTATAGATGGCTTGCTGCTGTGATGTAACCATAGCTACCTATATGTGTTTCAGGACCTGTGGTGATGTCACAACCACATGTCTGGTCATGTGATGGGTTCTGGGTGTGGTTAGACATATAAAAGAAAGCCTAATGCTTAACACAGGTAGATATGTGTGGAGGTGAAACCCTCCTGAGTGTGTTACGGCTTCAGGACTGAGCCGGATGAACTGGACACTTGTTTTTCTTTGCCTGAACCAAAGGCTATTTGCTTTCTGTTGTTTTTGTCATATGGTTTATGGAGCAATAAACCCAGTGAACTTTAAAGGAACCTGCCTCCTGAGTGTCAGCCGTCGCAGCTGAGTGAGTGGAACCCCTACAGTTGTCATTATGATTCAAAAAGAGAAAACACAGTAGTTTGACAAAAAATGGCTTCATCCAACTAGGGTTGAGCGAAACGGGTCGAACATTTTCAAAAGTCGCCGACTTTTGGCTAAGTCGGGGTTTCATGAAACCCGATCCGACCCCTGTGCGGGGTCGGCCATGCGGTACGCGACTTTCGCGCCAAAGTCGCGTTTCAATGACGCGAAAAGCGCCATTTCTCAGCCAATGAAGGTAAACGCAGAGTGTGGGCAGCGTGATGACATAGGTCCTGGTCCCCACCATCTTAGAGAAGGGCATTGCAGTGATTGGCTTGCTGTCTGCGACGTCACAGGGGCTATAAAGAGGCGTTCCCGCCGACCGCCATCTTACTGCCGCTGATCTGAGCTTAGGGAGAGGTTGCTGCCGCTTTGTCAGAAGCAGGGATAGCGTTAGGCAGGGTCCATTAACCACAAAACCGCTTGTGCTGCAGCGATTTGCACTGTCCAACACCACCCTCGGTGTGCAGGGACAGTGGAAGTTTTTTTTTTTTTTTTTTTCCCCTCAGCGCTGTAGCTCATTGGGCTGCCCTAGAAGGCTCCCTGATAGCTGCATTGCTGTGTGTACGCCGCTGTGCAAACCAACTGCTTTTTTCAAAGCACAAATCCTCTTGTTCCTTCCTTTCTGCACAGCTATCTTTTTTGTTTGTCCACACTTTTTATTTCATTTGTGCATCAGTCCACTCCTTATTGCTGCCTGCCATACCTGGCTGAGATTACTGCAGGCAGGGAGATAGTAGCTGCCTGCCATACCTGGCTGAGATTACTGCAGGCAGGGAGATAGTAATTGTAGGACATTCCCTGTTTTTTTTTTTTTTTTTTTTTTTGGTGGGAGATTAAGATTGGCAATTTGGCATTTCTGCTAGAGTGCCATCCCTGTGTGTGCCATCTCTCTCACATAGTGGGCCATAGAAAGCCTTTTCATTTTTCTGTATTTTTTTTTGTGGGGTGTATAAATTCTCCCTGATAAAAATACAGTGGGAGATTAATATTGGCCTTTGGGCTTGTGTGCCAGTCCTGAGTGTGCCATCTCTCTCACAAATAGTGGGCCATAGAAAGCCTATTTTATTTTTTTTTGGGTTTTATAAATTCTCCCTGAAAAAAAGGGAGATTAATATTGGCCTCTGGGCTTGTGTGCCAGTCCTGAGCGTGCCATCTGTGCCAGCCCTGAGCGTGCCATCTCTCTCACAAATAGTGGGCCATAGAAAGCCTATTTTTTTTTTTTTTTGGTTTTATAAATTCTCCCTGAAAAAAAGGGAGATTAATATTGGCCTCTGGGCTTGTGTGCCAGTCCTGAGCGTGCCATCTGTGCCAGCCCTGAGCGTGCCATCTCTCTCACAAATAGTGGGCCATAGAAAGCCTATTTAATTTTTTTTTTTGTTTTATAAATTTTCCCTGAAAAAAGGGAGATTAATATTGGCCTCTGGGCTTGTGTGCCAGTTGTGAGCGTGCCATCTGTGCCAGTCCTGAGCGTGCCATCTCTCTCACAAATAGTGGGCCATAGAAAGCCTATTTAATTTTTTTTTTGGTTTTATAAATTTTCCCTGAAAAAAGGGAGATTAATATTGGCCTCTGGGCTTGTGTGCCAGTTGTGAGCGTGCCATCTGTGCCAGTCCTGAGCGTGCCATCTCTCTCACAAATAGTGGGCCATAGAAAGCCTATTTAAATATTTTTTTGGTTTTATAAATTCTCCTAGAAAAAAAGGGAGATTAATATTGGCCTCTGGGCTTCTGTGCCAGTCCTGAGCGTGCCATCTGTGCCAGTCCTGAGCGTCCCATCTCTCTCACAAATAGTGGGCCATAGAAAGCCTATTTTTTTTTTTTTTGGGTTTTAGAAATTCTCCCTGGAAAAAAAAAGGGAGATTAATATTGCCCTTTGGGCTTGTGTGCCAGTACTAAGCGTTCCATCTCTCTCTCTCTCTCTCTCAGTCAGTGGGCCATAGAACGCCTATTTTTGGTTTTATTTGTTTTCTAAATTCTCCCTGAAAAAATCATTTTATTTTATTTGGTTTCTAAATTCTTCCTGATAAAATCATATTTTTTTTATTATTTTTTTTTCTAAAGTCTCCCTGAAAAAAAAAAAAAAAAAACAACCAAAAAAAACAGTGGGAGATTAATATTGGCCTTTCTGCTTGTGTGCCAGTCTTGACTCCTGGGTGTGCCATCTCTCTCTCTCTCTCTCTCTCTCTCCAATTGTGGTCCATAGAAAGCCTATATTTTTTTTCCTTGATTTGGGTTCTAAAATCTACCAGAGAAAATAACTACATCAATCATTGGTAGAAAAATATTGGCCTCTGGGTTTGTGTGCCACTCCTGACTCCTGTGTGCGTCATCTCTCAGTCAGTGGGCCATAGAACGCCTATTTTTGTTTTTATTTGTTTTATAAATTCTCCCTGAAAAAATCATTTTATTTTATTTGGTTTCTAAATTCTTCCTGATAAAATCATATTTTTTTTATTATTTTTTTTTCTAAAGTCTCCCTGAAAAAAAAAAAAAACAAAAAAAAAAAACAAAACCCCCAAAAAAATGGGAGATTAATATTGGCCTTTCTGCTTGTGTGCCAGTCTTGACTCCTGGGTGTGCCATCTCTCTCTCTCTCTCTCTCTCTCTCCAATTGTGGTCCATAGAAAGCCTACATTTTTTTTCCTTGATTTGGGTTCCAAAATCTACCAGAGAAAATAACTCCATCAATCATTGGTAGAAAAATATTGGCCTCTGGGCTTGTGTGCCACTCCTGATTCCTGTGTGCGTCATCTCTCACTCAGTGGCCCATAGAAAGCATATAGTTTGTTACATTTGTTTTCTAAATTCTCCCTGCAAAAATCTATTTTTTTTTTTTTGGGGGGTTTCTAAAGTGTTCCTGAAAAAAATAAAAATAAAAAAAAAATAATAGTGTGACATTAATATTAACATTTGTGCTTCAGTGACAGTCCTGCGTGTGGGGCATCTCTCTAATTTGCAGCCACCAAAAAAAGAGTGTGTAACATTGGGCCTGATTTTCGCTGTGGTCTCACCAACCTGTAAAGGGGTAGCTAAATCATACTGAAGTTATAGCTCACCGTGTAAGTTGTGTGACTGCAACAAATAACGTTAGTTTGGTTACGTTTTTAAAACAATGAGGAAGTCTAGTGGAAGAGGTCGTGGCCGGGGGCGTTCATTGTCAGCTGGTAATGAGGGTAGTGGTAGTGGTGGAGCATCAGGTGGTCGTGGGGAAAAAAATATTGCACCTAAGTCTGGAGCTGTGGAGCCAGGTTCGTCGTCCGGCTACACAAGGCCTCGAACGCTCCCTTTTCTGGGATTAGGAAAACCGCTTTTAAAGCCGGAGCAGCAAGAGCAAGTTTTGGCTTATCTTGCTGACTCAGCCTCTAGCTCTTTTGCCTCATCTCGTGAAACTGGTAAAAGTAAAAGCAGCGCGTCGTTAGTGGATGTTCACGGTCAGGGACAAGTCACTTCCTTGTCCTCTTCAGCAAAAACAACAACAGAGAAGAATGCAGCAGGCGACACAACGGGTTACTCCATGGAGCTCTTTACACATACCGTCCCTGGCTTAGAAAGTGAAGCAGTTAACAGTCCATGCCCATTACAAATTGAATCTGACATGGAGTGCACTGACGCACAGCCACAGCCAGACTACTATGCTGGTCCTTTGACTCAGACCACAACATTGCCCTCGCAGGGTGCTGATCAAGAATCAGACCCTGATGAGACTATGTTGCCCCATCACGAACGCTATACCACCGAACGACACGGTGACACAGACGAAGTTGCGCAGGAGGTACAAGAAGAGTTATTAGATGACCCAGTTCTTGACCCCGATTGGCAGCCATTGGGGGAACAGGGTGCAGGCGGCAGCAGTTCTGAAGCAGAGGAGGAGGAGGGGCCGCAGCAGGCATCAACATCGCCACAGGTTCCATCTGCCGGGCCCGTATCTTGCCCAAAACGCGTGGCAAAGCCAAAACCTGGTGGAGGACAGCGTGGCCATCCGGTTAAAGCTCAGTCTGCAATGCCTGAAAAGGTATCCGATGCTAGAAAGAGTGCAGTCTGGCATTTTTTTAAACAACATCCAATTGATCAGCGCAAAGTCATCTGTCAAAAATGTTCTACTTCCTTAAGCAGAGGTCAGAATCTGAAAAGTCTCAATACTAGTTGCATGCATAGACATTTAACCACCATGCATTTGAAAGCTTGGACTAACTACCAAACGTCCCTTAAGGTTGTTGCACCCTCGGCCAATGAAGCTAGTCATCAACGCAACATCCCTTCCGGCAGTGTAGGACCACCATTTAGCGCACCACCTGCTGTATCTGTGCAGGTATCTTTGCCAGGCCAAAGCAGTCAGGGTCAGGGAATCACCAGTTTCGTAGTAGGAAACACTGCATCTAGGGCACCGGCGGCAACAATACCATCTCCCACCGTCTCTCAGTCTGCCATGTCCACCGGCACCCCCGCTAGTTCCACGATCTCCAGCTCTCCAGTCCAGCTCACCCTACATGAGACTATGGTTAGAAAAAGGAAATACTTAGCCTCGCATCCGCGTACACAGGGTTTGAACGCCCACATAGCTAGACTAATCTCGTTAGAGATGATGCCCTACCGGTTAGTTGAAAGCGAAGCTTTCAAAGACCTGATGGACTACGCTGTACCACGCTACGAGCTACCCAGTCGACACTTTTTTTCCAGAAAAGCCATCCCAGCCCTCCACCAGCATGTTAAAGAGCGCATCGTCCATGCACTCAGGCAATCTGTGAGCACAAAGGTGCACCTGACAACAGATGCATGGACCAGTAGGCATGGCCAGGGACGTTACGTGTCCATCACGGCACACTGGGTAAATGTGGTGGATTCAGGGTCCACAGGGGACAGCAAGTTTGGGACAGTTCTGCCTAGCCCACGGTCTAGTAAACAGTTGTCTGTAGCCGTTCGCACCCCCTCCTCCTCCTCCTCCTCCTCGTCCTCCTGCAGAAGCAAGAGCTCGTCCACAGACCGCAGTCGCACAAACACTCCATCCGCACCTGCCACTGTTGCACACCAGGTCTCCCATTATGGGGCAGCTACTGGCATACGTCAGCAGGCTGTATTGGCTATGAAGTGTTTGGGCGACAATAGACACACCGCGGAAGTTCTGTCCGAGTTCTTGCAGCAAGAAACGCAGTCGTGGCTGGGCACTGTAGATCTTGAGGCAGGCAAGGTAGTGAGTGATAACGGAAGGAATTTCATGGCTGCCATCTCCCTTTCCCAACTGAAACACATTCCTTGCCTGGCTCACACCTTAAACCTGGTGGTGCAGTGCTTCCTGAAAAGTTATCCGGGGTTATCCGACCTGCTCCTCAAAGTGCGTGGACTTTGCGCACATATCCGCCGTTCGCCTGTACACTCCAGCCGTATGCAGACCTATCAGCGTTCTTTGAACCTTCCCCAGCATCGCCTAATCATAGACGTTGCAACAAGGTGGAACTCAACACTGCACATGCTTCAGAGACTGTGCGAACAGAGGCGGGCTGTTATGTTTTTGTGGGAGGATACACATACACGGGCAGGCAGTAGGATGGCAGACATGGAGTTGTCAGGTGTGCAGTGGTCGAAGATTCAAGACATGTGTCAAGTCCTTCAGTGTTTTGAGGAATGCACACGGCTGGTTAGTGCAGACAACGCCATAATAAGCATGAGCATCCCCCTAATGCGTCTGCTGATGCAAAGTTTGACGCACATAAAGGATCAGGCGTCTGCACCAGAGGAAGAGGAAAGCCTTGATGACAGTCAGCGATTGTCTGGTCAGGGCAGTGTACATGACGAGGTACCGGGCGAAGAGGAGGTGGAGGATGAGGAGGATGATGGGGATGAGTATATTTTTAATGAGGAAGCTTTCCCGGGGGCACGGGAAATTGGTGGCGTGGCAAGGCCGGGTTCTGGTTTTTTGAGGGACACAAGTGACGTAGATTTGCCTGCAACTGCCCCTCAACCAAGCACAACCGCAGATTTGACAACGGGAACTTTGGCCCACATGGCGGATTATGCCTTGCGTATCCTCAAAAGGGACACACGCATTACAAAAATGATGAACGATGACGATTACTGGTTGGCCTGCCTCCTTGATCCTCGCTATAAAGGCAAATTGCAAAATATTATGCCACATGAGAACTTGGAACTAATATTAGCAACAAAACAATCAACTCTTGTTGACCGTTTGCTTCTGGCATTCCCTGCACACAGCGCCCGTGATCGTTCTCACACGAGCTCCAGGGGCCAGCAGACCAGAGGTGTTAGAGGGGCAGAAATCAGAAGTGGCGTTGGCCAGAGGGGTTTTCTGACCAGGTTGTGGAGTGATTTTTCTATGACCGCAGACAGGACAGGTACTGCAGCATCAATTCAAAGTGACAGGAGACAACATTTGTCCAGTATGGTTACAAACTATTTTTCATCCCTTATCGACGTTCTCCCTCAACCGTCATTCCCATTTGATTACTGGGCATCCAAATTAGACACCTGGCCAGAATTGGCAGAATATGCATTGCAGGAGCTTGCTTGCCCGGCAGCTAGTGTCCTATCAGAAAGAGTATTCAGTGCTGCAGGTTCAATACTAACAGAAAAAAGGACTCGTCTGGCTACCCAAAATGTAGATGATCTAACCTTCATTAAAATGAACCACAACTGGATTTCAAAATCTTTTGCCCCACCCTGCCCGGCTGACACCTAGCTTTCCTATGAAAAGGTCTTGCCTGTGGACTATTCTGAATGACTTTTCCAATCTCGTAATTTTCTTCACCTGATTGTCCAGCATACGACATGTTTCCACCTCACGAAATGGCCAAACTCCCCACACGGGGCCGTGCTATCGCCACTTTGCGCTTGGACCCTTGAGAGTGCTGTTTGTCTGAAGAGGTGGGTGTGGCCGCTTTTGGTCGACGGCACTGCCACTGGGTCCCTCATAGTACAATAAAGTGTCTCTGGCGGTGGTGGTGCGCACCCAACGTCAGACACACCGTTGTAATATGAGGGGCCCTGTGCCTGTACCGCCGGCCACAAGACAGTTCCCCCCCCCAGCTCAAACAGTGCTCTACCACTAGCAAAATTATCTCTCACAGCTTCACCAATGTGTAGTCTAGGCGCTGACATCCTTCAATGCCTGGCACTGACAATACCATTGTTTTGACATTTTTGTTATGTTAGGCCTTCGAAGCCTGTCTGCGGTCCCTTCTTTCTACAACTACTACACTGACCAGGCCACTGCTGGCCGTGTTACCCTGGAACCAATTTAAAAGTGCCTACAGTCAGCCCAATTTTGTTATGTTAGGCCTTCGAAGACTGTCTGCCGTCACTCCTTCCACTAGACTTCCACTGACCATACACTGCTGCCCATGTACCCCTGGAACCAATTTAAAGTGCCTACAGCCAGCCCAATTTTGTTATGTTAGGCCTTCGAAGCCTGTCTGCGGTCACTCCTTCCACTAGACTTCCACTGACCAGACCACTGCTGCCCGTGTACCCCTGCAACCAATTTAAAAGTGCCTACAGCCAGCCCAAGTTTGTTATGTTAGGCCTTGGAAGCCTGTCTGCGGTCACTCCTTCCACTAGACTTCCACTGACCAGACCACTGCTGCCCGTGTACCCCTGGAACCAATTTAAAAGTGCCTACAGCCAGCCCAAGTTTGTTATGTTAGGCCTTGGAAGCCTGTCTGCGGTCACTCCTTCCACTAGACTTCCACTGACCAGACCACTGCTGCCCGTGTACCCCTGGAACCAATTTAAAAGTGCCTACAGCCAGCCCAAGTTTGTTATGTTAGGCCTTGGAAGCCTGTCTGCGGTCACTCCTTCCACTAGACTTCCACAGACCAGACCACTGCTGCCCGTGTACCCCTGGAACCAATTTAAAAGTGCCTACAGCCAGCCCAAGTTTGTTATGTTAGGCCTTGGAAGCCTGTCTGCGGTCACTCCTTCCACTAGACTTCCACTGACCAGACCACTGCTGCCCGTGTACCCCTGGAACCAATTTAAAAGTGCCTACAGCCAGCCCAAGTTTGTTATGTTAGGCCTTCGAAGCCTGTCTGCGGTCACTCCTTCCACTAGACTTCCACAGACCAGACCACTGCTGCCCGTGTACCCCTGGAACCAATTTAAAAGTGCCTACAGCCAGCCCAAGTTTGTTATGTTAGGCCTTGGAAGCCTGTCTGCGGTCACTCCTTCCACTAGACTTCCACTGACCAGACCACTGCTGCCCGTGTACCCCTGGAACCAATTTAAAAGTGCCTACAGCCAGCCCAAGTTTGTTATGTTAGGCCTTGGAAGCCTGTCTGCGGTCACTCCTTCCACTAGACTTCCACTGACCATACACTGCTGCCCATGTACCCCTGGAACAAATTTAAAAGTGCCTACAGCCAGCCCAAGTTTGTTATGTTAGGCCTTCGAAGCCTGTCTGCGTCCCGTTCTTTCAACTACAACTACACTGACCAGGCCACTGATGGCCGTGTTCCCCTGGAACCAATTTTAACTTGCCTACAGCCAGCCCAATGTTAGGCCTTTGATGCCTGTCTGCCGTCACTCCTTCCACTAGGCCTCCACTGACCTGTCTATTGCTGCCCGTGTACCCCTTGAACCAACATCATTAAATATAAAAAAAATTAATTTGATTATAAAAAATAAGATCGTGTTGAGATCTCAAATGCAGACATTTTAACAATCAAAACAAACACACAACAAATATCTGGAACTGTACTACAAAGGTCCAACAGCTACAATTTCTTTCTCCTGCAAGAAGTTAACTGAAAGTTTTTTGGAGTTGTTAACACAGATATGGCATCCACCGAGTGTTGTCCTGTCGCGTCTCCTTTAAATTATTTCCAATAAGATGTTAAACTATTAATTTAATAAAATCAATAATTAAAAAAATAATTGAGTAAGTCAAAAGCACATTGCAAATAAACATTAATTACAAATCAAGAAGCATGGCGCGTCCGAGGGTGAGTAGATACCGAATAAGAATATAATCACCCTCGGACGCGCAATGCTTATTTACAACAGCCTTCCTTCCTAAGAATCAGCCCTTCCGTGGTGTAGAGAGAGGTTGTGTTACACTCCAAGGTGTTCCCCAGGTTGCCTTTCCTGAGCTTCGATCTTCCGGCTCTCGTTTAGTAGCTGTTGGAAACTACGCTGCATTAGGCCTACTAATTGTGTATGGGTGAAACAGTGGCGCATCTGCGGTCCCTCCTTCCACTAGGCCTCCACTGACCTGTCTACTGCGGCCCGTGTACCCCTTGAACCAACCTAATAAAATATTTAAAAAATTAATTTGATTATAAAAAATAAGATCGTGTTGAGATCTCAAATGCAGACATTTTAACAATCAAAACAAACACACAACAAATATCTGGAACTGTACTACAAAGGTCCAACAGCTACAATTTCTTTCTCCTGCAAGAAGTTAACTGAAAGTTTTTTGGAGTTGTTAACACAGATATGGCATCCACCGAGTGTTGTCCTGTCGCGTCTCCTTTAAATTATTTCCAATAAGATGTTAAACTATTAATTTAATAAAATCAATAATTAAAAAAATAATTGAGTAAGTCAAAAGCACATTGCAAATAAACATTAATTACAAATCAAGAAGCATGGCGCGTCCGAGGGTGAGTAGATACCGAATAAGAATATAATCACCCTCGGACGCGCAATGCTTATTTACAACAGCCTTCCTTCCTAAGAATCAGCCCTTTCGTGGTGTAGAGAGAGGTTGTGTTACACTCCAAGGTGTTCCCCGGGTTGCCTTTCATGAGCTTCGATCTTCCGGCTCTCGTTTAGTAGTTGGTGGAAAAGTACACAGCATTAGGCCTACAAAATGGGTATGGGGTGGAGAGAGATGGTGTGTTACACTCCAAGGTGTTCCCCAGGTTGCCTTTCCTGAGCTTCGATCTTCATGCTCTCGTTTAGTAGGTGTCGGAAAGTAGGCTGCATTAGGCCTACAAATTGGGTATGGGGTGGAGAGAGATGGTGTGTTACACTCCAAGGTGTTCCCCAGGTTTCCTTGCCATTGCTTCGGTCTTCCGACTCTCGTTTAGTAGTTGTAGAAAAGTACACAGCATTAGGCCTACAAAATGGGTATGGGGTGGAGAGAGATGGTGTGTTACACTCCAAGGTGTTCCCCAGGTTGCCTTTCCTGAGCTTCGATCTTCATGCTCTCGTTTAGTAGGTGTCGGAAAGTAGGCTGCATTAGGCCTACAAATTGGGTATGGGGTGGAGAGAGATGGTGTGTTACACTCCAAGGTGTTCCCCAGGTTTCCTTGCCATTGCTTCGGTCTTCCGACTCTCGTTTAGTAGTTGTAGAAAAGTACACAGCATTAGGCCTACAAAATGGGTATGGGGTGGAGAGAGATGGTGTGTTACACTCCAAGGTGTTCCCCAGGTTGCCTTTCCTGAGCTTCTATCTTCAGGCTCTCATTAAATTGTGGTTAAATGGAACAACTGCATTTGGCGTACTAGTTGGTTTGGGGCCTACTATCGGTGTCTGCCACTCCTTGCTGTTCTCCTGGTTTCCTGTCCTGAAATACCATTTTCAGCCTCTCGTTAAGTAGTTGTTAATGTTAGACTGCATTTGGCCTACTAGTTGGGTTGGGGCCTACTATCGGTGTCTGCCACTCCTTGCTGTTCTCCTCCACTGAACAAAGCTGTGCCGCCTGTTTACTACGGTTGCCAATTTTGAACTGCATTTCGACTACTTACTGATTTGGCCCTACTCTCTGTGTCAGCCTCTCATTCCAGTTGTCCTCCACTGCAATGCCCCCTGGTTATTCCTGTGTTACCAATTTTGAACTGCATTTAGCCCACTTTCTTCTTTGGGCCTATATCTGTGTTTCCACTTCATCGTGCCCATTGCCCAGCCAGTGATAGATGAGTCTGCTGGTACATTGACCCATAACGCAACATTCCCCGTGCACGCTACACAACAACATTGTGACCCTGCTGAAAGTCAGGTTGCTCTTCCCGCATACCATACCACCTTACACGGGGACAAAGAGGAAGGTGCAGATGAAAGTGCAGGTTCCTTCATCAGGTGGGGGGAGGAATACTAGTTGGCGACGTCACTGGCACAGGGCCTCTCATAGTACGCAAAAGTGTTGCTGCCGGTGGGAGGCGCCCCCGCCGTGCAAACACACCGCTGTACTTTGAGGGGCCCTGTGCCAGTGCCAATGCCAACGAGTGGGCCCCCCCTGCTTGCTCAGGTTCACAGCACTTGCAAAGTTGAAATACTTACCTCTCCCTGCTCCACTGCCGTGACGTGGTCCAGATTTCCTGGGCCCACTAATTACTTGAACCAGCCCTACCCCCCACAACTTTAGCCAAATGACCCCCAATTTCAAATGCCTTCCAATTATTATAAGGTAAATTACGCTTGACAAGCTTCATTAAGAAGAATGGATGGTTTTGACATTAAAATGGGCACTCTAGGTGTTTTCCTGGCCCCCACTCACTGCCGACTATGCTGCCCCATTGACTTGCATTGGGTTTCGTGTTTCGGTCGATCCCGACTTTACGTCATAATCGGCCGATTTCACTCGACCCGACTTTGGACATAGTCGGGTTTCGCAAAACCCGGCTCGACTCTAAAAAGGTCAAGGTCGCTCAACTCTACATCCAACCACTAACCATGAGTGGAGAAAAAGTTTTGGTGTTATCATTCATATTCTCTGAGAAAGGCCAAGAAAGCAAAAATTCTGCCGGGGTATATAAACTTTTGAGCACAACTGTATATACTCAGCTTTCTTTATATTTACCCCATTTTAAGATTTTCTAAGGAGCAGATGTTTTTTTTCATTATGCCCTGATAGCATATAATTGGCCAGGTCAGTGCTCTATGACTGGTGGACAAAAGGTCTACAAATCTCTTAACTTCCAGGATCCCCAATGCAGCTTGTGATTAGCTGGGCTGGAACAACATCATGTATGTGTAATGTAATTATGACATTGTGAAAGCCCGGCTAATCAAACGCCGTGCCATAGATTCCGGAACTACGAGATTCACAGAGCTTCCATCCACGGCCAGGGAATTCTGACTTGGCTGATAGATGGGAGTCACTCTAATCGATCCACCCAAATCTATAGTTGAGCAACTTGGACTTGTTCTTAGGGTACCGTCACACAGTGGCACTTTGATCGCTAGGACGGCATGATCCATGACGTTCCAGCGATATCATTACGATCTCGCTGTGTCTGACACGCTACTGCGATCAGGGACCCCGCTGAGAATCGTACATCGTAGCAGATCGTCTGAAACTTTATTTCGTCGCTGGATCTCCCGCTGTCATCGCTGAATCAGCGTGTGTGTCGCCGATTCAGCGATGTCTTCACTGGTAACCAGGGTAAACATCGCGTTACTAAGCGCAGGGCCGCGCTTAGTAACCCGATGTTTACCCTGGTTACCAGCGTAAACGTAAAAAAAACAAACACTACATACTTACCTTCTGCTGTCTGTCCCCGGCGCTCTGCTTCTCTGCACTCCTCCTGCATCCTGTGTCAGCGCCGGCCAGCCAGAAAGCACAGCGGTGACGTCACCGCTCTGCTTTACGGCTGACCGGCGCTGACAGTGCAGAGGAGAGCACAGCGTCGGAGGACAGACACGGAATGTAAGTATGTAATGTTTGTTTATTTTTACGTTTACACTGGTAACCAGGGTAAACATCGGGTTACTAAGCGCGGCCCTGCGCTCAGTAACCCGATGTTTACCCTGGTTGCCAGGGGACTTCGGGATCGTTGGTCGCTGGAGAGCTGTCTGTGTGACAGCTCTCCAGCGACCAAACAGCGACGCTGCAGCGATCGACATCGTTGTTGTATCGCTGCAGCGTCGTTTCAGTGTGACGGTACCCTTATGTCAGAGTTTTGATTTTGTGATTGCAACTCTTACATAAAAACCACTTCTGACCAGACGTCTCCGAACAGTAAATGCAAGTAGCTTGGTCCTAATTGTTGCAAGTTCTGATCTGATTTCACTGCTATACATTTTCCAATGGTGAGTCTTTCATTTGCTGCACCAAGTTTTCTTGGCTGACCACTATTTTTATGGCCCTCAATGTTGTCCATTTCTTTATTCTTCTTCAAAAGATCTTGAACAACACATCTTGAAACCCCAGTCTGCTTGGAAATATTTGCCTGGGAGAGACCTTGCTGATGCAATGTAACTACCTTGTGTCTTGTTTTTCAGTCTTGCATTGCGGTATGACCTGTAATAATAATAATAATAATAATAATTTTTATTTATATAGCGCCAACATATTCCGCAGCGCTTTACAAATTATAGAGGGGACTTGTACAGACAATAGACATTACAGCATAACAGGAATACAGTTCAAAACAGATACCAGGAGGAGTGAGGGCCCTGCTCGCAAGCTTACAAACTATGTGGAAAAGGGGAGACATGAGAGGTGGATGGTAAAAATTGCTTTAGTTATTCGGACCAGCTATAGTGTAAGGCTCAGGTGTTCATGTAAAGCTGCATGAACCAGTATGTAGCAGTACAGACACAGAGGGCTAATACTGCATAAAGTGTATGAGAACATGATGCGAGGAACCTTTTGTTTTTTTTTTTTATTATAAATAGGCCACACAGGGATCGCTAGGTTAATGCATTGAGGCGGTAGGCCAGTCTGAACAAATGAGTTTTTAGGGTACGCATAAAACTGTGGGGATTGGGGATTAATCGTATTAACCTAGGTAGTGCATTCCAAAAAATCGGCGCAGCACGTGTAAAGTCTTGGAGACGGGAGTGGGAGGTTCTGATTATTGAGGATGCTAACCTGAGGTCATTAGCGGAGCGGACGGCACGGGTAGGGTGCTAGACTGAGACCAGGGAGGAGATGTAGGGTGGTGCTGAGCCATGGAGTGCTTTGTGGATGAGGGTAGTAGTTTTGTACTGGATTCTGGAGTGGATGGGTAGCCAGTGTAATGACTGGCACAGGGTAGAGGCATCGGTGTAACGGTTGGTGAGGAATATGATCCTGGCTGCAGCATTCAGGACAGATTGGAGCAGGGAGAGTTTTGCAAGAGGGAGGCCGATTAGTAGAGAGTTACAATAGTCCAGACGAGAATGAATAAGTGAAACAGTAAGAGTTTTTGCAGAGTCGAAAGTAAGAAAATGGCGAATTCTAGAAATGTTTTTGAGATGCAGGTAAGAAGAGCGAGCCAGTGATCGGATGTAGGGGGTGAATGAAAGGTCAGAATCAAGGATGACCCCAAGGCAGCGGGCTTGTTGCTTTGGAGTAATGGTGGAACCGCACACGGAGATGGCAATGTCAGGCAAAGGTAGGTTAGTAGAGGGAGAGAACACGAGTTTAGTTTTTGACAGGTTTAGTTTCAGATAGAGGGAGGACATGATGTTAGAGACAGCGGTAAGACAATCACTGGTGTTTTCTAAAAAGGTCGGTGTGATATCAGGAGAAGAAGTGTATAATTGGGTGTCGTCAGCATAGAGATGGTACTGGAAACCAAATCTACTGATTGTTTGTCCAATAGGGGCAGTATAAAACGAGAAGAGGAGGGGGCCTAGGACTGATCCTTGAGGAACCCCAACAGTAAGGGGAAGGTGAGAGGAGGAGGAACCAGCAAAACATACAGTGAAGGATCGGTCAGAGAGATAGGAGGAGAACCAGGAGAGAACGGTGTCCTTGAGGCCGATGGAGCGGAGCATAGTGAGGAGGAGCTGATGATCCACAGTGTCGAATGCTGCAGAGAGATCCAAGAGAATTAGCATGGAGTAGTGACCATTAGATTTAGCTGTTAGTAGGTCATTAGAGACTTTAGTGAGGGCAGTTTCAGTAGAGTGTAAAGAGCGGAAGCCAGATTGAAGAGGGTCGAGAAGAGAGTTATCTGAGAGATAGCGGGTAAGACGGGAGTGGACCAGGCGTTCGAGGAGTTTAGAGATGAAGGGAAGATTAGAGACAGGTCTATAATTAGCGGCACAGTTTTGATCGAGGGATGGTTTTTTAAGTAATGGATGTATGATGGCATGCTTAAATGAGGAGGGAAAAATACCGGAAGTGAGGGAAAGGTTGAATATTTTTGTTAGGTGAGAGGTGACAGCCGGGGAAAGGGACTGGAGGAGATGTGATGGAATGGGGTCACTGGTGCAAGTGGTCGGGCGAGAAGATGCAAGGAGCCTGCTTACTTCTTCTTCTGTAACTGCTTCAAAGTCAGAGAGTGAACTAGATGCAGTGGGGGAGGGAGGACAGTGCATGGTATGAAGAGATTGGAAGATGATTTCCTGTCGAATGTGGTCAATTTTTTCTTTGAAGTAATTGGCCAGATCGTCAGCACGGAGATCCGTGGTTGGAGCCTGCTCTCTTGGGTTGAGTAGGGACTGGAACGTGTCAAAGAGACGTTTAGGGTTATTGGACAGGGAGGTGATGAGGGTGTTGAAGTAGGTTTGTTTGGAGAGGTGAAGGGCAGAATTGTATGTCTTTAGCATGAACTTATAATGGATGAAATCTTCGGGTAGATTAGATTTTCTCCACAGACGTTCTGCGCACCTGGAGCACCGCTGCAGGAAACGTGTTTGCAGCGTGTGCCACGGTTGTTGCCGTCTGTGCCGAGTTGTTTTATGTATAGGAGGAGCAGCTTCATCCAGAGCACTTTGCAGGGTTTCATTGTAATGCTTCAAACATGAAACTGTCTACCACAAGCTCAACTTTGTAGCAGAGCTTGGCTGTTCCTCATCCAGTTTTAAGCATTTTACACAACTGTTTCTGTGAATGAATTGTTTCAACCTACATATGAAAATGATGGTCATTATCACATATTTGGTATAATTGGATACTTAGAAACTTGACTATAATCCTACAAAATCCCAGACTTTGTGCAAGTGTACCGTCCTTGAATAATTGATGCTGATCACACCAAATATGCATTTAATTGAAATTTCTCACATGTTCATTCACTTCCCATTTTGGTAATTGTTAAAAATAATATATTATCACTTTTTTTAAAAGGCATTGTCGCTTTGCAGCATTATCTACACACCTGCCTAAAACTTTTGTACTCTACTGTGTATTCTTTACAAAATACTGATTTTTTTTTTATGTCTTCTTTAGATGAAAATGTAATAAATTATCAGGCTACTGAAATGCACATCTGCCTAACTGTTTAATTAGTTTAATTATAAATGTTCAGCTCTCTAGCTGCAATTCCCTGGACTAGGAAGGCTTGTGGACAATAACGACAGAAAAATCTATTGTAAGAATATTACACGAGAACAATTTGAAATACTTTTTAGGCTGGTTTCATGAACATCATCAACAGAACAACAACAGGTGCATAATGTCTCTTAAAATATAACTTTTATAGAATACGGTATGTTAAAACATATTTAAAATATAACATACATACAAAACAGAAAAATTCAAAGCTGGACTACATATATCATAATCAAATATTCAAATAATCAAATATCAAAGAAAAAAATACAAAAAATACAAAATAGAACGCAAAATAATAAAAAACAAATACATTTTTTTTTATTACTCCTCGCTTGCCTTTTTCACCCATACCGACACGTCCAACTCTTCCTTCACTTGGATCTTTGCCTTGTGGTTCTAGATTATTTTTTGCGAAACAAGTTGTACTTTTGAACGACATCATTGGTTTTAGCTTGTCATGTACTAGAAAACGGGAAAAAAATTCCAAGTGCATTGAAATTGCAAAAAAAATGCAATCCCACACTTGTTTTTTGGTTGGCTTTTTTGCTAGGTTCACTAAATGCTAAAACTGACTTGCCATTATGATTCTCCAGGTCATTGTGAGTTCATAGACACCAAACATATCTAGGTTCTCTTTTATCTAAGTGGTGAAAAAACATTCCAAACTTTGCTAAAAAAAAAAAGCGCCATATTCCGATACCTGTAGCGTCTCCATTTTTCATGATCTGGGGTCGGTTGAGGACTTATTTTTTGCGTGCCGAGCTGACATTTTTAATGATACCATTTTGGTGCAGATACGTTCTTTTGATCGCCCGTTATTGCATTTTAATTCAATGTTGCGGCGACCAAAAAAAGTATTTCTGGCGTTTCAAATTTTTTCTCGCTACGCCGTTTAGCGATCAGGTTAATCCTTTTTTTTATTGATAGATCGGGCGATTCTGAATACGGCGATACCAAATATGTGTAGCTTTGATTTTTTTTATTGATTTATTTTGAATGGGGTGAAAGGAAGGTGATTTAAACTTTTATATATATATATTTATTTTTTTTTTCATTTTTTTAACTTTTTTTTTTTAAACTTTTGCCATGCTTCAATAGCCTGATCGGCTCTGCTACATAGCAGCGATCATCAGATATGATGATATAACTTGCGTTTATTTGTGAAAAAAAGGAAATTTGGTGAAAATTTTGCAATTTTCCAAATTTGAATTTTCATGCCCTTTAATCACATAGACATATCACACAAGATACTTAATACATAACAATTACCGCATGTCTACTTTACATATGCGCAACTTTAGAAAAACATCTTTTTTTTTGTTAGGAAGTTATAAGAGTTAAAAGTTGACCAGCAAAAGTTGACCAAAATTTACAAAACCATTTTTTAGGGACCACATCATATTTGAAGTCCCTTTGAGGGGTCTATATGATAGAACATGCCTAAAAGTGACACCATTCTTAAAACTGCACCCCTCAAGGTGCTCAAAATCACATTCAAGAAGTTTATTAACCCGTCAGGTGCTTCACAGGAATATTTGGAATGTGAAAAAAAAGTTAACATTTAACTTTTTTTTCACAAAAAAATTACCTCAATTTTTGCTTTTATCAACTATTTAATAAAAACTTTTGATATATTGGCATTTTATACTGTTTTTCTCTGTGTTGGTTGATATAATATTCAGTTTTTTGTGCCCTGGAAATATGGTATGGATTTAGTGTTATCGCTAAAACCCCATATGTGGCTGCGCAGTACTACTTAGACATACGCAGAGACTCGAGAATAACAGAGAGCCACTTATCTCCTGGAGCACAGATTTTCCTAGAAAAGTTTGCTGACACCATATACAGAGCCCCCAATGCTAAAAGAGCAGAATCCCCCCTCAAATTACCCCATTTTGGAAATTATTAGGGGAATTTATCTACAGGGGTAGTGACGATATTGACTCCATGGGTATTGCCCAGAAACAGGCAGCAAAGAATGTTGCCGAGTGAAAATTGCAAACTGCCATTGCAATGACCAGTAGGGTTGAGCGAAACGGATCGGACAAATTCAAAAATCGCCGACTTTCGGCAAAGTCGGGTTTCTTGAAACCCGACCCGATCCTAGAGTGGGATCGGCCATGAGGTCGGCAATCAGCGCGCAAAAGTCGCGTTTCATATGACGCTTTCAGCGCCATTTTTCAGCCAATGAAGGAGGACGCAGAGTGAGGGCAGCGTGATGACATAGGTCTCGGTCCCCACCATCTTAGAGAAGGGCATTGCAGTGATTGGCTTGCTTTCTGTGGCGTCACAGGGGCTATAATGGGGCATGCACGCTGGCCGTCATCTTACTTCTGCCGATCTTAGCATAGGGAGAGGTTGCTGTAGCTTCATCAGAAGAAGGGATATAGTTAGGGAGGGAAGATTAACCCCCAAACCGCTTGTGCTGTAGCGATTTCCACTGTCCAACACCACCATTTGTTTGCAGGGACAGTGGAGGCTATATTTTTGTGCATCAGCTCTGTAGCTTATTAGGCTGCCTTATAAGGCTCCCTGACAGCTGCATTGCTGTTTGCACACTGCTGAGCAAACCAACTGCTTTTTTAAAAGCAAAAATCCTGTTGCTCCTTTCTGCACAGTTATCTTGTTTATTTGTCCACACTTTTGTGTGCAGCAGTCCTTTTTATTGCTGCCATACCTTTCCTGAGATCATTGTAGGGAGATTGAAATTGTACTACAGTCCTTGTATTTTTTCATATATCTCCAGCCACTTTCTGCCACTTACATTGTGTTGTTTTATGCACTGGGCCTGAGTTTTGGTTCAGTCTCCCCCCAAAAAATAGAGATTTAAATTCTTACAAAGTGGATATACTTCAGTCCTGTTAGTTTGTAGTATATCAGCCAGCCACTTTCTGCCACTTACATTGTGTTGTTTTATGCACAGGGCCTGAGGTTTGGTTCAGTCTCTCAAAACAATAAGTGAGATTCAAATTCTAACAAAGTGGATATACTTCAGTCCTGTTAGTTTGTAGTATATCAGCCAGCCACTTTCTGCCACTTACATTGTGTTGTTTTATGCACAGTGCCTGAGGTTTGGTTCAGTCTCCCAAAAAAATAAGTGAGATTCAAATTATCACAAAGTGGATATATTTCAGTCCTGTTAGTTTGTAGTATATCAGCCAGCCACTTTTTGCCACTTACATTGGGTTGTTTTATGCACAGGGCCTGAGTTTTGGTTCAGTCTCCCCCCAAAAAAGGGAGATTTAAATTCTCAACAAGTTTATATACACCTTCTACCTTGTTTTACAGTACCATATAACGGTTGTTATTTTGGTTAGATTTTCCAAAAAATGAGGAAGTCTGGTGGAAGAGCCCGTGGGCGGGGGTTGCCAGCTGATACTGATGGTGGTTGTGGTGCATCTGGTGGTAGTGGCAAAAGCACAATAGCACCTAAGACTGGAGGTGTTGAGCCAGCGTCATCGTCTGGCTACACAAGGCCTCAAAGGCTCCCTTATCTGGGAGTAGGAAAACAGCTTTTAAAGCCAGAGCAGCAGGAAAAAGTTTTGGCTTTCCTTGCGTGCTCAGCCTCTAGCTCTTTCACCTCCTCTTCAGAATGTTGATGATCTGACCTTCATTAAAATGAATCAATCATGGATTTCAAATTATTTTGCCCCACCTTCCCCTGCTGACACATAGCTTGTCTGAAAAATGTCTTGCTTTTGGCCTCCTCTTACTGACTTCTCCAATTCCTCCATTTGCAGCTGGTGAATGTCCACCATAGGCCATTTTTATACCTGCCTAAATGGGCTGACTCCCCCCACAGGGCCATGGTCACCACCTGGCGCAAGCACCCGTGCGAGTGCCGTTTGCCTGGACAGGTGGGTGGGCCCACTCTTGGGCGACGGCACTGGCACAAGGTCCCTCATAGTACAATGAAGTGTCTCTGATGGTGGTGGTGCACAACCAACGTCAGACACACCATCGTAATATGAGGGGCCCTGTGCCAGTACAGCCGCCCACGAGAGAGTGT
Source organism: Ranitomeya imitator (assembly GCF_032444005.1). Lineage (NCBI taxonomy): Eukaryota > Metazoa > Chordata > Amphibia > Anura > Dendrobatidae > Ranitomeya > Ranitomeya imitator. Next base: position 121,934,919 of record NC_091284.1, read on the forward strand.
TCCCCCCAGCTCGAACAGTGCTCTACCACTTGCAATATTTACCTCTCCCTGCTCCACCACTGTGTAGTCTGTGCTGTTAAATCCTTCAATGGCACTGCCAATACAATTTTGTTGAAATGATAGATGATAGTTAAAATATACAGGGGCCCTGGCCTCCATTTAGAGCAGTTAATACTTTGCGCCTACTACCACTGTCTGCTACTCAGCAGAGGAGCCCACCCCTGTACCTAGTTATGCCACCTGTTTAGTGCTGTTACCAATTTTTTACTGCATTTAGCCTACTTTAGTATTTGGGCCTACTAACTGTGTCTGCCACTCATTACAGTTGTCCTCCACTGAACAAAGCAATGCCGCCTGTTTAGTCCTGTTACCAATTTTGATCTGCATTTAGCCTACTTTATTATTTGGGCCTATATATGTGTTTTCTCCTCATCCTGCCCATTGCCCAGCTACTGCTAGATGAGTCTGCTGGTACATTGACCCAGACCACTACATTCCCCTTGCACTCTACACAGCCAGAATCTGACCCTGCTGAAAGTCAAGTTCCCCTTCCCGCATACTATTCCACCTTACACGGGGACAAAGAGGAAGGTGCAGATGAAAGTGCAGGTTCCTTCATCAGGTAGGGGGGGGGCATACTCGTTGGCGACGTCACTGGCACAGGGCCCCTCATAGTACGCAAAAATGTCTCTGCCATTGGGAGGCGCCACCCGCCGTCAAACACACCGCCGTACTATGAGGGGCCCTGTGCCAGTGCCAACGAGTGGGCCCCCCCTGCTTGCTCAGGATCACAGCACTTGCAAAGTTGAAATACTTACCTCTCCCTGCTCCACCGCCGTGACGTATTCCGCATTTCATGGGCCCACGAAAATCTTGAGCCAGCCCTACCCCCCCACAACTTTAGCGAAATGACCCCCAGTTTTCAATGCCTAACTATTATTATAAAGTAAATTAAGATTGACAAGCTTCAGTACCAAGAATGGATGTTTTTCCATTAAAATGGGCACTGTAGGTGTTTTCCTGTCCTCCACTCACTGCCGACTTTGATTCCACATTGACTTGCATTGGGTTTCGTGTTTCAGTCGGCCCCTGACTTTTCGCAATAATCAGCCGATTTCACTCGACCTGACTTTTGACAAAGTCGGGTTCCGCGAAACCCAACTCGATCTGAAAAAAGTAAAAGTCGCTCAACTCTAGTGACCAATACGCTGTAGTAACCAGTACGCTGTAGTGACCAGTGCGTTGTAGTCACCAGTACGTTATGCCAAACCTGTGCTTCTGGAGGCATGCACCGTAAGGTAGGCGGGCTCTCATTGCTTCAGAAATGCCAAACATGGATTCAATATGTGGTTTAGGTACACTGTGGGGCTCAGAAGGGAGAATGCATTTGGATTTTGGCGCTGTGGAGCTGAGAATTTGCTGAATTTATTTTGGAAGGTGAGGAGCTATTTCACTTTTCCAGAGCCTTTCTGCTACCAGTAACGTGAAAGCCCCCTATATTTCCACTAGCAGATGACAGAGCTGATTGAGGGTTTGCTTTTTTGGGAGATTGAGTTGAAGCTTTTATTGGGAACATTTTACATAACGCTAGGGATCACAGTTATCCAGCTCTTTAGGCTGAGCACTTATTTTGGGGCTTCTATCTAAATCTCTGAGTGACGTGATTCAGATGAAACCCCTGAGGGATCCATTCACTATAATGAGGCAGCAGAGTTACTCTGGACTCCGACTGGCCTCTGTTTAGCGGTGTCCGTCTTTTCAGAAGTGCACAAAACTGTAGCCAATGGCACTTTTATGCAATCGTAAAAAGATGGACACCACCGGATAACAGGTCCTATGGCATCCACAGTGCCTCCATCTGCTTCATTATAGGGAATCTTCTGCCAGAGGTTCCATCTGAATCACGTATTTCAGAGATTTACACGGAAACCTCGGTGTAAATGCTCAGCGTAGGGCACAGGATAAATGTGCGCCGAGCCTTACTGCGATCTTTGGGAGGCAGAATGAAAAAATTAACAGTAGGGGAAGAATTGGTTTTATTTATTTTTTACGCCATTCTTCATGCGGTATAAGTGATTAGGCTACTTTATTCTTAGGATTGGTGCGATTACATCGATACCAGATTTATATCGGGTTTTTATGTTTGGCTGCTGTCACACACTAAAAGATGCTTTTTATTGCCAAAATAGTTTTTGCATCACCATATTTTGAGAGCTATAATTTTTACATATTTAGGCTCACAGAATCATGTGAGGGCTTGTTTTTTGCGGGACGAGTTGACGTTTTTATTGTTACCATTTTCAGGCACATGACATTTTTTGATCACTTTCAATTCCGATTTTTTGAAGACAGAATGAACAAAAAACAACAATTCAGGATTTTTTTTGGGGGGAAGGGAGGTTCATGTCTTTAAATATGTGGTAAAATTGGTAAGGCAGTTTTATTTTTCAGGTCAGTAGTACGATTACAATGATATCTCATTTATATCGTTTTTCTATGTTTTGGCGCTTTTACACAATATAAACTATTTTATATTTTATAGCCAAAATAATTATTTTTGCATCGCTTTATTCTGAGAGATATACATTTTTAGATTTCTGCTGATGGAGCCATGTGGTGACTTTTTTTTTTGCAGGACAAACGTTTTCAGCGGTACCATGTTTATTTATATCCGTCTTTCTTATCGCGTTTCATTCCACGTTTTGCTCAGTAGTATGATGAAAAAGCATTGTTTTTTGCCTTGTTTTTTATTTTGTATTTTTTATGGTGTTCACTAAAGAGGTTAACTAGTGGGACAGTTTTATATGTGTACGTTTATTGTTTAGATATATTTTTTATGCAAATATCTATTTATAGATACAATATCTTTTGATTTTTTTTAATTATTATTTTTTATTTTTTTTACATTTTTATAATTATTTAAAACATTATTTTTACTTTTTTTTTTAAACTTTTTAACTTTGTTCCACTATGGGACTATCATTTTTTGCAGGTTGATCGCTTGCACAGCATGGGGATGCAGAAGCATCCCCATGCTGTTTAAGCTGTCAGCTCTGCACTGATAGGGAAAGTTGCTGATCATGAAGTGTACATGATCAGCAAGTTTCCTAGCGCTGATAACCCGAATGTCGTCATGATGACATCGGGTCACCATGGCAACGATCGGGACTCAGCGTCACGCTGTGCGGTCTTAAATCTAAAGGCAGAGGGGCTGTCAGCCCTCTGCTGGTTCCTGAAATGCTGCGATCATGTTCAATCGCAGCATTTCAAGAGTTAAAGTGCCAGGAGCAGTGCATGACAACTCCTGGCACTTAGTGCCTGGTGTGACCTGTCAGAATCAGCTGACACCCGGCAGGGATCGCCCACACACCACCCATGTGTGCGGACGTTCGAAGTGACGTAATAATCCATCCCTGGTCAAATAGGCCCAGGTCACATGGACGAATTATTAGGTCGGATGTCAGAAAGGGGTTAATGATGATTATTTTTTATATTAATTGTATGACTTAATATTGAGCAGAATTACATATGCTGACATCCCCCTATACACAGTATGTGCCACCTACATACAATATGAGCCCCCACACAGCCATCTCAATTAACAACCAAAGTTATCAACCTATGGGGATCTTGCACATGTAAACCATAACAACAAAAACCCTTAAAAAATTAGTTATTTAAAAAACCCAATACATAAAGACATAAATTAGCACACATTTGCACAGAAAGACAATGATTTTAAAAAAGAGCAGAAATGAGGGGAGATAAGGACTGGTTTTGCCCTTCAAAATTCCCTTCCTGACAGTGGAGGTTGCCACCCTAAGTTGAAATGGTATGATGCCCTCGAGCCTGAATACTGGTCACTACCCCAGCTTGTGTGCCCACAGGCCTGGCGGAGCAGAGCCTTGCTATGGACATTTGTATTTGCCTGATCTAAAGGCTGTTTTTTTCTGTTTTTGCTTCTGCGTTTATGAAGCGATAAACCTATGAACTTTACCCCATGAACAAGCCTCCTGTTTTCCTCCCATCGCACCCGAGTGAGTAGATCCCTACAATATACAGTACAGACCAAAAGTTTGGACCCACCTTCTCACTTAAAGATTTTTCTGTATTTTCATGACTATGAATCGAGATGGTTTGAAGTGAGCTGGACCGCAGAGTGAAGGCAAAAGGACCAAAAAGTGCTAAGCATCTCTGGGAACTCCTTCAAGATTGTTGGAAGACCATTCCCGGTGACTACCTCTTGAAGCTCATCAAGAGAATGCCAAGAGTGTGCAAAGCAGTCATCAAAGCAAAAGGTGGATACTTTGAAGAACCTAAAATATAAGACAATTTCAGTTGTTTCACAATTTTTTGTTAAGTATATAATTCCACATGTGTTAATTCATAGTTTTGGTGCTTTCAGTGTGAATGTACAATTTTCATAGTCCTGAAAATATAGAAAAATCTTTAAATGAGACGGTGTGTCCAAACTTTTGGTCTGTAGTGTATATATCATCAATATTTCTCAACAATCTGACCACAAAAAAAAAACTGCCTAACAAAGTCCAAGAAGAAACATATATGATTTCCTTGTCAAACAAAGAATAACCCTTCAGAATATAAATGGCCAGTCTAGTGGCAGCGCAATTAAAACCTACAAACCATCCATATACCTCATAGTCACGTTTCTATGGACATAAACTATCATATATATACATAGACCCTATATGGCCTGAACAGTTATGTACTTAGCTTAAAGGCATCTTCTAAGGCTATGTTCACACCTTGTGGCGTCCCTCTGCGGGTTTTCCCGCAGCGGATTTGATAAATCTGCAGGGCAAAACAACTGCGGTTCTCCCTGCAGATTTATCGCGGTTTGTTCCGCGTTTTCCGCTATGGGTTTCCGCCTATACTATTGATGCTGCATATGCAGCAATATGCAGCATCAATAGTAATGTTAAAAATAATAAAAATTGGTTATACTCACCCTCTGACGTCCCGATCCCTCGGCGCTGCACCCGGCGGTCCGGTTCCAGAGATGCTGTGCGAGAAGGACCCTTCGTGACGTCACGGTCATGTGACCGCGACGTCACCGCAGGTCCTGGTCGCACAGCAACTCTGACCGGACAGCCGCGTGCAGCGCCCAGGAGCTCCGGACATCAGAGGGTGAGTATAACCAGATTTTTTATTTTTTAACCCCAAATATGGTTCCCAGGGCCTGGAGGAGAGTCTCCTCTCCTCCACCCCGGGTACCACCCGCACATTATCCGCTTACTTCCCGCAACGTGGGCACAGCCCCATGCGGGAAGTAAGCGGTTCAATGTATTCCTATGGGTGCAGAATCGCAGCGATTCTGCACAAAGAAGTGACATGCTGCGGGTTGTAAACCGTTGCGTTCCCGCGCGGTTTTTCCCGCAGCATGTGCACAGCGGTTTGCGGTTTCCATAGGGTTTACATGTTACTGTAAATGCTATGGAAACTGCTGCGGACCCGCAGCATCAAAATCGCGGCGGTTCTGCGGTAAAAACCGCTAAGTGTGAATATAGCCTAAGTGTTTCCTCCTCTTAGTCATTCAGAGTTTTATCTGGGAATTTCTTCAATCAGGACAAGAAAATGAAACCATAAGTGGAGCGCCCCCAAGGGCTGTGGGGTACTCGGTACCAGGCCCTTCGGTTCTCAAGGGGGGATGTCACGGTGGCTGACCCGGTCCGTGGCCCTTGGGAGGTCCGTTAATAAAAGGGAAATGTCTTTAAAGGGGAAATGTTCGTGACTCCACCTGTGGTATTCGGTCAGGCTGACCGACGCTGCTTAGGGGTCCGCTGGGGTGATGTTATGGCAGCTAGATGGTATACCTTCCCACAGGTGAAGTGTGTCCCCAGGGCTTCCCAAAGGGTGGATGGTGTGAGGCGCAGTGAAGGACAAGGACACAAGGTTGCAGTCTCTTTACCTTTACTGAAGGCTTCAGCATCCACAGTCCAGAACACCAGATCACAGGGCAGGCAGAGTCTGGCCGGTTTGAAGGCAAATCCAGAGTCCCCTTATCCAGGTAGAAATCAGTAGCCTTCCTCTAGCGCCTGGGTGTTGTAGTACCTTACTGCTGAGCCTCTCATAAGGTCCTCAGAACTGTTGTAGATGTTCTAGATGTTAGGAACAAACCCGTATGACTGGTGGCCTGAGGCTTTTTTACAGGGACTGTAGCACGCCCCGGCCCTGACAAGTTGCCACCATGCCTCCTAAGTATAGGGCAGATCAGTAACTTGGAAATAGCTGCCATGCCGGTTTCTGGAGCAAGGCATAGAGACTGTTGCTCCCTCAGTGTTCCGGCTACCGGATCCTGCGCCTCATAAGGAGGCAGCCTATGTAGGGCAGAACTCCTTCTGGTTTCCTCTCCTTTTATTATGACTTCGTTTCTCACCTTCTCTCGTGTCCTTCCTTAGGATGCTGCCGCACGTGGGGCAAGCGCAGCTCCGTGACCTTCTGTCTAGGCCTCTGACAAGATCCCACCCCAGTCAGGGGCCAACCCTGTCGGCAACTACTCAATATTCCTCCTTCCTCTCTGTCTGACTGACAGCAACTGTCTGACTTCCTATCCAGACCACCAGTTTTACCTAATTGTGAGGAGTGCCCTAATAAATAGGAGCGTAGCTCCCCCTGGTGGACTGGAGTGTGAAGTTTGTTGCATGTTTGTGATACCTTTTAAAGAAATCTTTTTTATTGCCTTCAAACGTAACATCACTCCCTCCCCCCTAGAGGAGAATGATATTACTGCAACGACCAGGACCCTGGGGTGCTGCATAAGCAGTACTGCAATGAGGATAACAGCTCACAGGCCCAGGCAATATGCCCCCACATAACCCCTACATACAGTATGGTCACCCACACAGCCCCCTATATACAGATATACAGTATGAGCCCCCACATAATCCTTTACATATAATATCACCCCCCACACAGCCCCCTATATACAGTATGAACCCACACATAACCACATACCTGAATTATGAGCCAACATACAGTTTCAGCCTTCACATAACCTCAAATATACAGCATGAGCCCCACATAGCTACCTAGATACAGTGTGAGCCCTCACATAACTCCTTATATACTGTATAAGTCCATATAGCTACCTAGATACAGTATGAGCCTCCACATAGCTCCTAATATAAAGAATGAGCCCCTATACAGCCTCCTACAGCTCTGGCAAAAATTAAGAGACCACCACCACATCCAAACCCTGTCATGGGCAGCTCATTTTCCAGACCTGAACCCCGTTGAAAACCTCTGAAATGTAATCGAGAGGATGATGCGTAGTCACAAGCCATCAAACAAAGAAGAACTGCTTACATTTTTGCACCAGGAGCAGTGTGAGAGATTGGTGGAAAGCATGCCAAGACGTATGAAAGCTGTGATTAAAAATCATGGTTATTCCACAAAATATTGATTTCAGAACTCTTCCTGAGTTAAAGCATTAGTATTGTTGTTTCTAAATGATTATGAACTTGTTTTCTTTGCATTATTTGAGGTCTGAAAGCACTGGGTTGTTTTTTTTTTATTTTGACCATTTCTTCTTTTCTGAAAAAACAAAACAAAATTTATTGCTTGGAAATTCAGAGACATGTTGTCAGAAGTTTGTAGGCTAAAAGAACAATTAGAACAATTTGATTTTACACAAAAATATACCTATAAAGAGACAAATCAGACAAACTGAACATTTTGTGGTGCCGCTGATGCACCGCTGCTATTCCCCAACAAGGTCACACTCAGAGAAAAATCAACTATTAGGCCATACTTGGTATTAAAGAGACTGCACCTGCCCCTTGACACTACAGGGACAACACCCTCTTTACCATAAGAGCCACTCATAAATCCTGGATTAATTGCGACTTTAGAGTAAGACCCGGGAGGGTCGAAACGTCAATCACATTGAGTCGCTTGTACAATTGTTCAATAAGTGCCTACTATTTGATCTGTCACATTTGATTGATTTCTGTTTTTCACTTGAATAAATTAGCAAGTTTCAAAAAATCCTTTTGTTTCTAAGATATTCCACACAGGGAGTGCGGTGGATTTCAAAAATATTGTTATTAGACCTTACGGTCAGTCTCACCAGCACCCCGATCTAAATTTAGAGTGCAGGCCAAATTAGATATATTTATGCCTCCTATGTACTGTACAGTATGAGCCCGCACATAGCTCCCTTTATACTGTGTCTGCCTACACATAGCTTACTATATATCTCGCCCACCATTCCTAGGAGTAAGAAGCACTGAGCATGAGCTCCTGAATTTCCATCACTTTATACCTTGTAATGAGTCAACTGTAAGACAAAACCTGGAAAAACTCAACTCCGTGGAACATAAAAGTGATCTGGACCGAACTGGACTTTACATTTTATGAAAAAAGGAAGAATTGGAGGATTTAAAGGACAAAACAAGAATCTCCTGGAGGACACAGACTGGAAGCAGCCGACATCATACATCTGACATCCTGATACCTGGACCTATAGAAGGTAGGAGAATTCTTTAACTACAACACAACCTATAGACTTGCTACAAATTAATCTTCTTAGAAACAAGGATTATAATTAACATATAACTACAAAATGGAAAACACAAATTTAGAACATGTAAATGAACAAAGCCCGGAGCCAGAGACACAGGAATGCTGGGGGCCAGATCTGGAGATAACACAGGGGGGCAATAAATCCAAGATGGACTACGTTAGAGAGAATCCAGAGACTCTTTATGCAGATTTCACAAAGAAAGAACCAAAAAGAAAAACCAATGTATTATTCTATACAGACCACCCCTCAGCTTGGCGCACTGCGCTGTGCAAACGATACAAACATGTATCTAAAACCAACGATAAAGGTGTCCAGCAGATTAAAATTACCAGCCAAGCAGAGGACACCAATGCGCTCACCATACTCCTATACAAAACTGGCACAGTCATGGCGCAGGGGACGGAGGAGATTCTGCAGCAATTTGAAAATTGTTTCTCCGATATCAAAGAGCAGGCACAAACCTATAAAGGACTACAAGCCCCAGCAGCTACCTCTAATGCTCACATAGGGATTCCCAGACAGAGCCGCCTAACCCCCGACACTTCACACCTCTCGCCTGATAACATCAGAGACTTCTTATCTCAACTAGAAAGAGACTTGGCCCAACTGAAATTTGAATGTGAAAGAAACTCACAAAGCAACGCAAATTACCAAGCAGCAAATGACACAGCCACACAGAAAATAAGGGCCGAAATGTGTGAAATGAAGTGTCAATACAAGGCAGCACTACAGGAAATGGGGGAGCTGAAAAAAGACAATGATCAACTCCGAAAGGAGATTAGAGAATTAAAAGCCCATAACCCTGGTCATCTGAACCAGCAGGGGGCAACGAAAACATGCCAGAGAGCAGACAATATGGCCACCACTGAACCCCATCAGCAGCACCGTAGCCCACCCAAGACATCACAAAGTCCTGATACTGTCCTAATAATGGACTCAAATCCTGAAACCAGAGAGATGGAAGAGAGAACAGAACCAGCCACCAGCAAAGCCAGCACCACAGACCCCCATCAGCAGCACCGTAGCCCACCCAAGACATCACAAAGTCCTGATACTGTCCTAATAATGGACTCAAATCCTGAAACCAGAGAGATGGAAGAGAGAACAGAACCAGCCACCAGCAAAGCCAGCACCACAGACCCTCGTCAGCAGCACCGTAGCCCACCCAAGACATCACAAAGTCCTGATACTGTCCTAATAATGGACTCAAATCCTGAAACCAGAGAGATGGAAGAGAGAACAGAACCAGCCACCAGCAAAGCCAGCACCACAGACCCTCGTCAGCAGCACCGTAGTCCACCCAAGACATCACAAAGTCCTGATATTGTCCTAATAATGGACTCAAATGGGAAGTACCTAAATACACAGCGGCTATTCCCAGGAAAACAGGTCCGTACAATCCGCTGTGCAAGTATTGAACAGGTGACAGAGGTCATCAGTAGACCACGGTTTACCAACCCAAAGCACATTATTATACACACGGGTACAAACAATCGGCCAGACCAGCAGATCGCAGAACAACTGATCAACCTGGCAAAGATGGCAAACCTAAAATTCCGGGACAGTAAAATCATTCTGTCATCGCTGCTTCCAAGAAAGGACATACCCAGGCAAACCACCCAAGCCATCAATGCAGAACTGACTGAAAAGATCAAGACTGTGCCAAACGTGACCCTGGCACAACACCTCTCCATAAACAACAGTCACCTGCACGATGATAAACACCTCAACAAACAAGGGGTCAGCCTCCTGGCCAAAGAGCTGAAGGACATCGTGCTAAACAGAGACCCCGGGCCTGGATTCAACAGTGGCCATAATCACACTGAAAGACCCCCGAGAACGATAAAGCAGAAAACCCCAAGGCTACCTCCTGGAGCTGGAAACAAAGCTCTTCACCCAGTGTCAGACCATCGGAGGTGGAGACCTCCACCGAGGACACCACCAAGCCCACACAGATACATGCAGAGCAGAGATAGGGATGAGATAATAAACCTGCTCAATGCACTGCGCAGAATAATAATGTGACCGGATGGAACCAAGCACCACTATAAAACTGTCAGAAATCCAGTTTGTCCCACACAGCCATACTCATTACAAGGTATATACACACAAACCACACAGAAGAATGTCTTCACTTACAATCAGCAGCTGGAATATCCAGGGTCTCAACGCCTCAACCTTTGGATCTAAAACAAAGGACCCTGATTTTATACAAAGTATGAAAAATATAGACATTCAGATCCTCCTGGAAACATGGACCAGAGCCGAAAACGAATCCCTGGTGCCTATTGGATACAAGGAATTCTTGGTCCATGCCCAGAAAAATAAAAACATCAAACAGGGCCGGGGCTCAGGAGGAGTAGCGATCTGGTATAAAGAGGAGCTCCACCAGTACATCAAACCGGTGAAGAAAGGAGGCAGCCACATATGGATCAGAATCAGCAGCTCCATCCTCACCTGTCAGTCTGATGTCCACCTCTGTGCCACCTATATACCACCGCCAGAGTCCCCCTACTTCAATCCAGACTGCTTCGAAATCTTACAAAGAGAAGCCGCCCATTATCAGGCCCTGGGCAAAGTTCTCATCTTTGGAGACCTCAATGCAAGAACAGGGAGAGAGAGAGACTTCCTGACCACGGATGGAAACATCTACATACTTGGAGCAGAGAATGACGGCCAAGACCCTGTACACACTGAGAGAAACAGCTATGACAGTACAGTCAACAAAAGTGGCAGAAAGCTCCTGAACGTATGTAAAAGTTTAGGACTTCATATCCTTAATGGACGATGCAAGGGTGACTCCTTAGGAAGGTATACACTAAACTCCCATGTAGGGAGGAGTGTAGTTGATTACGCCATTACAGACATGAACCTGGCAGATGTCAGCGCCTTCATAGTCACCCCACAAACGCACCTGTCAGACCACAGCCAACTTCTTCTGTACATGAAATCTACAGAGAAACCATCCACTCAGAAGCCACAGCAGAGCGGCCTCTTCACCCGGCCTCCATCCTATAAATGGTCCAAAATATCGGCACTAAGATATAAAGAAGCTTCCAGAAGACCCGAAATACAGCGGATGCTCCACCACTTCTACAACCTTGAGTACATGCCAAACCCAGAGGGAGTGAACCAAGCAGCAAAGGACCTCAACAATATATTCTACGCAATGGCCAGACTGTCCGACCTTAAAAAAGCCGACTACAAGAGACCAAAAGAAACACAGGTCAATGGCTGGTTTGACAGAGAATGTAAAGCTGTACGGAAGACCCTGAGAACAGCCTCCAACAAGAAACACAGAGACCCCAACCACCTGGGTCTGAGGGAAGCCTATGACTCCATACAAAAGCAGTACAAAACCATCCTCAGGAGGAAGAAGCAGAGTTACATCTCTACGAAGCTCAATCAACTCCAAGACGCCCTCCAAGACCACTCCTTCTGGGAACTATGGAACCACATGGACACCAAAGACAAGAAAAACAACAACCATATCCAAAATGGCAACCTCTGGCTCCAATACTTCAGAGACCTCTATAAAGACATTCCAAAGGAAGGACTAAGCCAAGAACAGGAAAACATAATGGCGAAACTAAAAGCAATGGAGGAAAAAATCAAAAACTTCCAAAACCCGGTGGATACACCTATAACACTACAGGAAGTAACCGAGAGACTCTCCTCCATAAGAAGTAGAAAAGCCGGTGGCCTAGATGGAATCCTACCAGAAATGCTGAAGTACAGCCCACCAGAAATACAGGCTGCAATGGTTAAACTCTTCAATATTGTACTGAGTGCCGGCTACTTCCCTCGTACCTGGAACCAAGGCCTCATCACACCCATCCACAAGAGTGGGGACAGGTATGACCCAGCCAACTACAGAGGCATATGCGTCAGCAGCAACCTGGGAAAACTGTTCAACAGTATCCTGAACAAGAGGATCCTCACCTTCCTCACCGAGCACAACGTCCTCAACAAGAGCCAAGCAGGGTTCATGCCGAACCACCGCACCACTGACCACATCTATACTCTGCACAGCCTCATTCAGAGACACATCTACAATACAAAGAATGGGAAGATATACGCCTGCTTTGTGGACTTTAAAAAGGCCTTTGATTCAGTGTGGCACCCGGGCTTATTCCTGAAACTGCTGGAGAGTGGAATAGGAGGAAAGACCTACGATGTCATCAAAAGCTCCTACACCGAGAGCAGCTGCAGCGTGAGTGTGAGCGGCAAAAGAACGGCTTTTTTCCAGCAGAGCCGCGGAGTAAGACAAGGCTGCAGCCTAAGCCCAACGCTCTTCAACATCTACATCAACGAGCTGGCTACCGCCCTGGAATCCTCCTCAGCACCAGGACTCACCCTCCACGACGCTCAGGTGAAATTCCTGCTGTATGCAGATGACCTGCTGCTGCTGTCACCAACCGAGAAAGGCCTCCAGGACAACTTGAAAATCCTAGAGAAATTCAGCTCCACCTGGGCCCTACCGGTCAACCTAAAGAAAACCAACACCATGGTGTTCCAGAGGAGAAAGAGAAGATCAGACCAACACCCATCATTTATCCTCAACAACTGCGACCTCACAGGAACGGACAAATATACCTACCTGGGCCTAGAGATTCACCGGTCAGGGAACTTCAAACAAGCCATAGAGACCCTGAAAGACAAGGCCTGCAAAACCTTCTATGCCATCCGAAGGACACTCTACCATCTGAAGCCACCAGTGAGGGTCTGGCTAAAAATCTTCGACTCCATCATCGCCCCAATCCTCCTGTATGGCAGCGAAGTCTGGGGTCCTCACACCTACCCAGACTGGTCAAAGTGGGACTCCAGTCCAACAGAAATATTCCACCTGGAATTCTGCAAGCACCTTCTCCAGGTCCATCGGAGCACCTCCAACAGTGCTTGTCGGGCCGAGCTGGGCAGATTCCCTCTACACCTGACAGTTCTAAAGAGGGCGCTGTCATTCCGGGCTCACCTGCATAGGAGCAATCCAAGCTCCCATCACCATAAAGCCCTGATACATGAAGGTGAAACAGAAAAACCAGAACCCCCGGAACAGCCCAGCCAAACCCAACCGGAGCAGAACACCAATCACAACAACCTGACAAAAGCCGGAATTAGGAAGATGGCAGATGAAGGCCAGGAGAGGTATGTCAGTGACTGGAAGAATGATATCATCAGCTCACAGAAACTGACCATGTACCGGAGCCTACAGAGAGACTACAGACTGGCCCCATATCTGGAGAAACTCCCGGACCCCAGAGACCGCCAGATCCTGAGCCGATATAGACTCAGTGCCCACAGTCTGGCCATCGAATGTGGCCGACACAGGCAGAGCTACAAGCCCAGGGAGGAAAGACTGTGCCAACACTGTGACCAGGAGGCCATAGAGGACGAAACCCACTTCCTGCTACACTGCTCCAAATACTCAGCAGTGAGGGACACTCACTTCAGGAGACTCTCACATCTCTTCCCAGACTTCATCACCATGAAGGAGGAAGAGAAAACATATATCCTGCTGGGAGAAGAAGAGAGAGCGGTGGAGATAGCAGCGCGGTATGTGAGCGAATGTCATAGACTGCGAGAAAGAGAACTATGATGCCATGGACTATAGCCCCCAACCTGGACCTGCCCCATCCACCTCCCCTATGCCATGGACTATAGCCCCCACAATGGACCTGCCCCATCCACCTCCCCTATGCCATGGACTATAGCCCCCAACCTGAACCTGCCCCATCCACCTCCCCTATGCCATGGACTATAGCCCCCAACCTGGATCTGCCCCATCCACCTCCCCCCACAGCTCCTACCCAACATCCCCTCAGTCCCTATCCCTATTGCCTCTATACACTTGCTTTGGCAAAACTGATGTGTATTTGGTCCTGCCAATAAAGCTTCTTTGAATCTTGAATCTATACAGTATATGAAGGAGCAGATAGCCTCCATGCATACAGTATGAGCCCCCACATAGCCTCCTATATACAGCGTGAGCCCCCACATATACCATCCTATATACAGTATGAGCCTGTACATTGCCCCTATATACAGTGTAAGCCCACCTATAGCCTCCATATATACAGTATGAGCCTCCACATAGCTCCTTATATGCAGTATGAGCCCCCATATTGCCTGCTATATACAGTGTGAGCCCGCACATAGCCCACTACATACAGTATGAGACCACACATAACCTCCCTATGTACAGCATGAGCCCTTACATAGCCTCCTATAAACAGCATGAACCTCACATATAGCCTCCTATATACAGTATGAGCTTGCAAATAGCCCCCTACATACAGTACGTGCCCTCATATAGCCTTCTATATACAGCATGTAGCCACACATAACTCCCTATATACAGTATGATCCTGCACATAGTTCCCTAAATACAGTATGAGCCCCTTATAACCTCCTATATACAGTGTGAGCCCCATATAGCCTCCTATATACAATACAAACCTGCACATAATAGTATGAACCCCACATAGCAACCTATAGACTATATGAACGCCCACATAGCCCCTATATACAGTATGAGTCCTCACATATGTTCCTATATACAGTGTGAGCCCCCACATGGCCGCCTATATACAGTATGAGCCCCCCACAGAAATCTATATGAGGCATGAGCCCTGATATAGCCCCCATATACAGTATGAACCCTTACATAGGCTTCTATATACAGCATGAAGCCCCACATAGCAGTCTTCATACAGTATGAACCCTCACATAGGCTGCTATATACAGTATGAACGCCTCACACAACAACCTTTACACCCTCACATAGCCCATATATATAGTCAGTCACACATCCCATAGAGATATTGATAAAAAAACAACACATACTCACCTCACTCCCCATTCCCCGTCGCTCTGCTCTAGTCCCCGAGGCTCCACTTCTACTTGTGGCCAGCGTGTATATGCTGGCGCACACCGGCCGAACGTGTAATCATGCTGGTGATGCACAAAACATTATAATTAGGACAATCTGGCCATGGGCCCCCTTGAGCATCGGGTCCCGGGAGGTAGCCCAGATTGTTCTTATTAAAATCCACTTATGATCTAGAGGTACAGCATATTTTATATGGCAATATCCTATTGCCACCAACAGCTTCATTAACAATTCTGCTTCAGGTCTTCTTGAGACATCAGTGATTTTTGTTATGCATGCAAGAAAACGGTCCATTCTTCACAGTGTTTTTCATCGGTGTTTGTTCCGTGTGTCATTTTTTAAACTTCGTTTTTTAACAGTGATTTTCATGTACATGTATGTATTTCACGGATTGCATACAGATGACATCAATGTGCTGTCTGAGCTTTTCACCGACCCATAAACTTGTATTGGTCATTTTCATCTGTGAAGTAGATAAAAAACGGACTCCTCTCCATAATCCGCATAAAAAACAGGGACATGTGAACAGCTACATATAATGGATGTGTCTTATCCATGAAAATCACAGATAGAACGGACGTCTCACAGCTTAGGTCTCGTTCAGACATCCACTTATCACATACATGTTCTATCCATGGTTTTCACTGATAGAACACGTACTCATTATATTCTATGGAGCAGTTTCCATGTCTGTGTATTTTTGTGGACCGTGTGTCCGCAAAAAACCCATAGATGTCTGTTTTTGATATCTGCGTCACAGATCAAAATTACAACCCCTGGCAAAAATTAAGGAATCACCGGCCTTGGAGGATGTTCATTCAGTTGTTTAATTTTGTGGAAAAAAAAAGCAGATCACAGACATTGCACAAAACTAAAGTCATTTCAAATGGCAACTTTCTGGCTTTAAGAAACACTAAAAGAAATCAAGAAAAAAATGTGGTAGTCAGTAATGGTTACTTTTTTTTAATCAAGCATAGGGGAAAAATTATGGAATCACTCAATTCTGAGGAAAAAAATATGGAATCATGAAAAACAAACAAACACAAAAACACTCCAAAACATCACTAGTATTTTGTTGCACCACCTCTGGCTTTTATAACAGCTTGCAGTCTCTGAGGCATGGACTTAATGAGGGTCCAACAGGACTCTTCATCAATCTGGCTCCAACTTTCTCTGATTGCTGTTGCCAGATCAGCTTCGCAGGTTGGAGCCTTTGCAGGTTGGTGCAACAGCTCTCCAAGGTGTGATCACTCCTTTTTAGATTCAGACTAACGAGCAGATCTAATTTGATGCAGATGTTATTTTTGGGTATGAAAATTTACAGGTTGATTCCATAATTTTTCATCAGAATTGAGTGATTCCATAATTTTTCCCCTCTGCTTGTTTAAAAAAACTAACCATTACCGACTACCACATTTTTTGTTCTTGATTTCTTTTAGTGTTTCTTCAAGCCAGAAAGTTGTAATTTGAAATGACTTTAGTTTTGTGCCATGTCTGTGATCTGCTTTTTTTCTACAAAATTAAACAACTGAATGAGCATCCTCCTAGGCCGGCGATTACATAATTTTTGCCAGGGGTTGTACACATACAAATCTTTGGGTCTATGAAAATCACAGACAGCACATGGATGGCAATTTTTCAAATGTGAGAATCACTGATGAAATACTGATGATAAATACTGACACACTGAGCAAAACACTGATGAAGATCGTCTGAAAACCACCGATAAAAATTGGACTATTTTTTGCGCACATGAAAAATCACTGACGTTTGAATCTGTGCCCTGTTTACATACTCTATCCTAAGAAGTCATATAGGACTGTATACTACGAGCTGTTTGCTACCAAAAAATAAACAATCTCCACTAATTTATTTAGATATAAGAATATCAAGGAAAACATTGCCTACATATCCAATTTAAGCCTTGATGTTATCACATAAAGTATTCACCAGGGGCTGGAGACAGCCCACCTACTCCATGTCTACAAGTGATAATCAAATGTATTAAAATTTCACAACAAATATTACTCGTAGACATTACATTTTTGTATTTACATATCACCTCAGATAAATATGTTTAATTAGCAATTCAATTAGCATAGTCTGAAGGGCACATACCACAGAACTGTTTGCTGTAAACTCTATAAGAGACAATTTCAATATAAGGCTATGAGCCGTACTCAGCATCGGTTGATTGGCACACCACCCCAGGATACATTCTAAAACCGAAACATAGGTAATAATTTTTTTTCCATTTAGTAAAGTGAAGATTCATCTTGTCAAATTTCCCAGTCTGCCTGACGAATAAAGAATCAAAAATTAAAGACTTAGGCTACGTTCACATATGCCTCTGGCCTTTTTATTGGAGGGTCCATCAGGGATCTTGTCACTTTTGACAGTAAGAATAGCACAGCACATAGTGCGCACCTTTACATATAAAGAGCGGAATATTCAACAGAGCCCTGAAGGACACCAATAAAAATCAATTTGGATCATCTGGAGCCATGTGGATCTGCAATTCTATGGAGAAAATGTGCACAGAACCTTACACAGCACCCATTCTTTCAGGTACCTTTTCAGAATAAAGTGTGTGTTCATGTGTATGTGTACATGAGGAATATCGCTATATATGACTATTACATTTCTAGTATCTGGAATTTGTCATCATTTTTTTTCTACAAGGTTCTATTTTTAAACATCAGTTAGCCCTGAGCTAGTGAGTGGAGCTAGCTTCCACAATGTCTTGAATACACAATACACATACATGAGGGATTTGTGCTCTCTTGCTTCTATGTGACACAAGTTTAGAAGCAGCAGCAGCATGGAACACATTATACAGCAGTACTGAGCAACGTAGCTGTGAATCCAGCACTCAGTATGAGATAAATCTTTTACTAGAGAGAAGTAGGGTCTTTCTACCTTTCTCACTCTGTTCCTCCTTCCTCCTCCTCTTTCCTTTTCTCGACATATGCTTCAACAATCAGTCGTAAACTAATCACTATGTGAGTTGGTAGTCTGTCTTGTCTTGAGCAGTACAGATGTAGGAAACTAGCAGGTGCGTAAAATGCAGTGACACACAAGAGGCAGAACAAGGGTTAACAGGTTTCTTTTATAATAAACAATGGAAAAAGCAGGGGGGTAAAATATAGATTCACAAATGCAGGGAAGAACAGTAAAGAGGAAACAACGGTTCAACTTATCAGTCTCTGGGTCCTGGAAGAAGGTGGCTGGAAGTTCCCCCGGTGGTGCCACAGGCGGCACAAGATGTCTCCAATCCGGTCCCGTAGAAAAGAGATGAACTGTCTCTGCACGGTGACAAGTCCTCTTGGTCCTTCGCCACATGGACACCTGGTTCAGGTACGAGATGCTGTACGAGGCACAGTGGGTGAAGCAAACAGTTCAGCAGTCAAGGCCGCAGGTGAAGCACATAGTTCAGCAGCCGCAGGCGCAGTCCAGCACTCAGCATGCGCCACAGGAATATTACTGAGCGGGGCCTCTGCGAGGGTCAGCAAAACTTTGTCGTGAATGCAGTCTCGGTCATAGTGCGGTGCAGGGGTCTCTCTGAGCTGAGTAATATTTGTCGGGATAGGATTGCTAACTGGGTAAAGCAGCCCAGATAGCTGGTGTGGGTCAGTCAGGAGGGACTCAACCGTCTCTGTGCTCACACGCTGATTCCCCACCAAAAGTCCCGTCTTTTCGCGCTCAGCTCTATTTAAGTCGGACCCGCCCCCCTCTGTCAGGTGTCCTGGCCTGCTCTGGTCAGAAATCTCTTCCCCCAGGGATAATGGTGGCAGCCCCGACAGTTCCAGCCCAAACACGCAAAAGGGATCGTTAGCCCGGTCCATCTCCCTACACAGAATCTAACAGTTTATCAGAATGCTGAGTTTAAGAGATAGGGGGAGAAGTGGCTCTAAAGTGGAGAAAGAAGCATGCATTTTTATCCTGATAAAATATATTTAGAAGTTTATTTTGGCTTGTCGCATTGATTTATGAAAAGGTTCTTGAAACAGCAGTGACCATTTAAGTTTTCAGTCCAGCTATGAACACATGTTCCATCCATGTTTTATTTTTCACTGGAGTCACATCCTGTGTTATAGTCCAGAACTTTATTTGCAATTTTACACATCCCTAACTGGTTACTCTAGTAATGTATTGAGATAATTAATTAGTAATTTTCTACATCAAATTAATGTACACAACATAATGGAAAAAGACATTTCCCAGAATGCAAATCATGTGAGTAGATTTTGAATAGACATTGTGCCATCAACGAACTCTGGAAGAGTCCAGCTCTGAAGCTTGCAGAATTATGAAGGCAACTCTGGAGTATAATATGGCTGAAACTCCGACACAATTCAAAGTAAGAACTATTATGACAAGGCTTTAGGCAGATAAATTATATTTGTTAATTCCTGGTGAGGAGATTTGGACATTTAATTTGACGAGATGTGTGAATCTGTGAAAATTTGCTTTACTGGTGTTTCACCAGCAGACAAATTCTTATTAAGGAGCCATATTTTCCTCACATAAAACAAAACAAATAAGAATCTGTATGAAAATATTTTAACTTCCATTGTCTTATATGGGGGATATATGGCTCTGTAATAGGAAGTGTTCGTCCATCTATGAAATGACAGTGAAGCCCATTTTCACAGATTCACTCATTTGTTCTCATCATAAGTGGGAATAAAATCCCACTAATAAATCAAACTGTACAATTGTAAAGGGAAAAAATAGTCTATATTTACACCAGGTTATACATGTACATATGTTTTATGTGACAGCAAGAAACTGTATTTAGTGAGCACCAACATGGTAAATGCCCACGGTAGCTACAACTGCTTGATGTTAGGGAATCTTTACCAAGGAGGATATATCTTCGCAGCTGCTGAATCTTCTGTCATTTTATGCTATCGATTGTATAAAATGTAGGTTTTCAGGCTTTTCTATTTTTTTTTTCCTTCATGGACAAGAAACCATAACAACTGTGTATAGACAATAAAAAAATCGATTCATGACTAGAATTTAAAGTGATAAATAGAATTCACTTCCAACCTAAGTCATATGGCCGGAGCCACTCCCTGAAGAGCCACACAAATGCAATCTAACATCTATAATATAATGGTAGGAGCGTCACTCTGTCCGAAGCCTTTATAGACTGCGCAAGCACGACGCACCGCGCCTGCGCAGTCTGGACAAGAGTGACGCAGCCGAACTTACCCCCCCAATATACCGGCCATTGGGGCTCCACACACCCGTGTATCCCCCATAATATAGCGGCCATGGGGGCTCCGTGCTCTGCAGCTCCGGTCAGGGTAGATGTAGAGCCCAGCGGAGCTCCAGGACCTTCGATGATGTCACCAGCATGTGACCAGTTACGCGAGTGGACGGAGTCAGCCCTCGCTGTGCTGGCTGCAGGGGTGCTGTATCCATTATAGCCAGCGCCGCACTCAGGCAGTAAGTACAGCCACACTCACACAGTACAGCCACTCTCGCCCGCACTCACACAGTACAGCCACACTTGCCCGCACTCACACAGTACAGCCACACTCAGCCACACTCACACAGTACAGCCACACTCAGCCACACTCACACAGTACAGCCACACTCAGCCACACTCACACAGTACAGCCACACTCACACAGTACAGCCACACTTGCCCGCACTCACACAGTACAGCCACTCTCGCCCGCACTCACACAGTACAGCCACACTCAGCCACACTCACACAGTACAGCCACACTCACGCAGTACAACCGCACTCAGTATAGCTGCACTCAGACAGTACAGCCGCTCTCAGTATAGCTGCACTCAGACAGTGCAGCCGCACTCAGGCAGCACAGCTGCACTCAGGCAGCACAGTCACACTCAGCACAGCCGCACTCAGCACAGCCGCACCCGGGCAGCACAGCCGGAGAGAGAAAGATGGGAGCAACATATGGCAGAATGGAAACGGGAACAGGCAGAATGGGTGCAGCACATTACAACAGAATGGGGGCACAGGATGGGAGCAGAACATGACAGAATGGTTGCGCAGGATGGGAGCACCACATGACAAAATGGGGAGGCAGGATGGGAACAGCACATGACAAAACGGTTGCGCACGATGGGAGCACCACATGACAGGATGGGGGCAGGATAGGAGCAGCACATGACAAGACGGGGCGCAGGATGGGAGCACATGACAGGATGGGGACGCAGGATGGAGCAGGACATGACAAGATGGGGATGCAGGTTGGAACAGCACATGACAGGATGGGGGCGCAGGATGGAGCAGCACATGACAGGATGGGGGCGCAGGATGGAGCAGCACATGACAGGATGGAGAACATATACCAATATAAATGCTCACCACCCGGGTGTAGAATGGGTTCAATAGCTAGTATAATACAACAGCCACCAGACATGCGGGGCAGGGACTTGAGCATGGCGCTCAAGCACCCTTGCCACTCGATTGAGTAACGAGTGTACCCGAGCACCCCAATGTTTAATTGAGTATCGAGAAAGGGCAAGTATGCTCGCTCGTCACTAGCTCTGACTCATCTACTTTCTATAGAAGTATTTTCTGAACATGCTTTAGTAGGGTGAAGAGGGGAGGTGAGCTATGACTATCAACTATTGTAAATAGTGGATTCAGAGTTACAGTGGGGCAAAAAAGTATTTAGTCAGTCAGCAATAGTGCAAGTTCCACCACTTAAAAAGATGAGAGGCGTCTGTAATTTACATCATAGGTAGACCTCAACTATGGGAGACAAACTGAGAAAAAAAAATCCAGAAAATCACATTGTCTTTTTTTTTATCATTTTTTTGCATATTATGGTGGAAAATAAGTATTTGGTCAGAAACAAACAATCAAGATTTCTGGCTCTCACAGACCTGTAACTTCTTCTTTAAGAGTCTCCTCTTTCCTCCACTCATTACCTGTAGTAATGGCACCTGTTTAAACTTGTTATCAGTATAAAAAGACACCTGTGCACACCCTCAAACAGTCTGACTCCAAACTCCACTATGGTGAAGAAGACCAAAGAGCTGTCAAAGGACACCAGAAACAAAATTGTAGCCCTGCACCAGGCTGGGAAGACTGAATCTGCAATAGCCAACCAGCTTGGAGTGAAGAAATCAACAGTGGGAGCAATAATTAGAAAATGGAAGACATACAAGACCACTGATAATCTCCCTCGATCTGGGGCTCCACGAAAAATCCCACCCCGTGGGGTCAGAATGATCACAAGCACTGTGAGCAAAAATCCCAGAACCACGCGGGGGGACCTAGTGAATGAACAGCAGAGAGCTGGGACCAATGTAACAAGGCCTACCATAAGTAACACACTAGGCCACCATGGACTCAGATCCTGCAGTGCCAGACGTGTCCCACTGCTTAAGCCAGTACATGTCCGGGCCCGTCTGAAGTTTGCTAGAGAGCATTTGGATGATCCAGAGGAGTTTTGGGAGAATGTCCTATGGTCTGATGAAACCAAACTGGAACTGTTTGGTAGAAACACAATTTGTCGTGTTTGGAGGAAAAAGAATACTGAGTTGCATCCATCAAACACTATACCTACTGTAAAGCATGGTGGTGGAAACATCATGCTTTGGGGCTGTTTCTCTGCAAAGGGGCCAGAACGACTGATCCGGGTACATGAAAGAATGAATGGGGCCATGTATCGTGAGATTTTGAGTGCAAACCTCCTTCCATCAGCAAGGGCATTGAAGATGAAACGTGGCTGGGTCTTTCAACATGACAATGATCCAAAGCACACCGCCAGGGCAACAAAGGAGTGGCTTCATAAGAAGCATTTCAAGGTCCTGGAGTGGCCTAGTCAGTCTCCAGATCTCAACCCTATAGAAAACCTTTGGAGGGAGTTGAAAGTCCGTGTTGCCAAGCGAAAAGCCAAAAACATCACTGCTCTAGAGGAGATCTGCATGGAGGAATGGGCCAACATACCAACAACAGTGTGTGGCAACCTTGTGAAGACTTACAGAAAACGTTTGACCTCTGTCATTGCCAACAAAGGATATATTACAAAGTATTGAGATGAAATTTTGTTTCTGACCAAATACTTATTTTCCACCATAATATGCAAATAAAATGTTAAAAAAACAGACAATGTGATTTTCTGGATTTGTTTTCTCAGTTTGTCTCCCATAGTTGAGGTCTACCTATGATGTAAATTACAGACGCCTCTCATCTTTTTAAGTGGTGGAACTTGCACTATTGCTGACTGACTAAATACTTTTTTGCCCCACTGTATATACAGTTTATAGTGGCATTTCCTCTTTGTAATCCTGCCTGTAATGGTAATGAAATCATTATTTTACAGCATTAATAACAGAACATGAAATATAAATCTGGTGTTAGGGACATTGGCCCATGGGAAAATTGCATGATTTCCTGCCAAATACAGTGGGGGAAATAAGAATTGCAGGACAATCTGTTCTAGATTGTCCCTGACATCCTTAGAAAGCTCTTTGGTCTTGCCCATACTGTAGAGGTTAGAGTCTCACTGATTAATTGAGTCTGTGAACAGGAGGTTAGAATCTGACTGATTGAGTCTGTGAACAGGAGTCTTTTATAAAGGTGACTGTAAGACAGTTGTCTTTAATGCAAGTAAAGAGTTGTTTAGGAGCATCTAACTGGTCTGTAGAAGCCTGAACTCTTAATATTTGGTAGGGGATCAAATTCTGATTTCTCACTGCAAAATGCAAATAAAGTTATGTAATTTATACCATGTGATTTTCTGGATTTTATCTTTGATATTCTGTGTTTCAATGTTAAAATTAACCTTCTCTTAAAATTATAGACTGTTCATTTCTTTGTCAGTGGGCAAACTTGCAAAATCAGCAAGGGATCAAATACTTATTTCCCCCGCTGCATACAGCTCTGGCAAAAATTAAGAGACTACTGCAAAATTTTCAGTTTGTCTGATTTTTCACTTTATAGGTACATTTTTGAGTAAAAATTTAAATTGTTCTTTTATTCTATAAACTACTGACATGTCTCTGAAGTTCCAAACAATAAATTTTGTATTTATTTTCTGAAAATGAGAAATGGTCAAAATAACAAAAAAGGCACTGCTTGCAGACCTCAAATAATGCAAAAAAAAAAAACAAGTTCATAATCATTTAGAAACAAAACAATACTAATGTTTTAACTCAGGAAGAGTTCAGAAATCAATATTTTGTGGAATAACCATGATTTTTAATCACAGCTTTTATGCTTCTTGGCATGCTTTCCACCAGTCTTTCATGCTGATTTTGGGTGACCTTATGCCACTCCTGGTACAAAAATGTAAGCAGTTCTTCTTTGTTTGATGGCATGTGACTATCCATCTTCCTCTTGATTACATTCCAGAAGTTTTCAATGGGGTTCAGGTCTTTAGATTGGGCTGGCCATGACAGGGATTTGATGTGGTCGTCCTTCATCCACACATTGATTGACCTAGCTGTGTGGCATGGCGCATTGTCCTGCTGGAAAAAACAGTCCTCAGAGTTGGGGAACATTGTCTGAACAGAAGGAATCAACTGTTTTTCCAGGAAAACTTTGTATGTGGCTTGATTCATACGTCCTTTGCAAGGATTAACCTGCCCAATTCCAGCCTTGCTGAAGCATCCCCAGATCATCACCGATCTTCCACCAAATTTCACAGTGGGTGCAAGACACTGGTTTGTAAGCCTCTCCAGGTCTCCATCTAACCATTAGATGACCAGGTGTTGGGCAAAGCTGAAAATTAGACTCATCAGAGAAGATTATCTTACTCCAGTCCTCTATGGTACAATCCTTATGGTCTTTGTCAAATTTCTGCCTGGCTCTCCTTTGCTTCTGATTGATGAAAGGCTTTTTTATAGCTTTACATGACTTGAGTCCTGCCTCTAGGAGCCTGTTACGAACTGTTCTTGCCGTGTTCTTCACCCTAGTTGCCATTTGCCATTCCTTTAGTGGGTCACTTGATGTCATCCTGCGGTTGCTGAGTGACATTCGAATAAGATGACGGTCATCCCGGTCAGTGGAGAGTCGTTTTCGCCCTCTGCCGGTCTGTAGCTTTGTTGTCCTTAATGTCTCCTGCTTGACCTTGTTGCAATGGACTGCCATCTTAGAAATTTTAAGGATGGAGGCAACATGACTGTTACGGAACTGCAACACAGAACTAGAATAGGAGGGAGGAAAACTGACCCTGCACTGCGACTAGGATGATACCCTACGATGGAGTGGGTGAATAGACCCACCGACAATCCTAGGTTAAACTCCAGCGAAGACCTATAGACAGGGGGAAGGAGGTCCCTGAAAGATCTAAGGATTGGGTATAAAAACAGGTCACCTCCTAATAGAAAACACAGAGATGGTTGCAGAAACCAACTGAAAACAGAAACTAAGGATAGCAGAACCAGAGATCCCAGAACTGCACAAAATCAAACACAGAAAGCTATCAAAGCACCTAGCCAGAACTCTAGCGGATTAACACTGTTGTCCAGCAAGGAATGGCAGGCAGGTACTGAGTAATAAAGGGTGATTCAATCACCTGACCTAAGACAACCCAGCACCAGGGAAAAAAGACCAGCAGAAAACCACAACAAGATGGCGGATGGTCAAAAAACAAAACAGATTCTAACAATGACTGTTAAGACACACAGATTGTGTCCAGGGAATAAAAACTAGGGGGAGTGAAGGGGAGGCAGCAGTAACTAATAGAAATGTATGGCTGCTGCAGAGAGCGAGCTGCGCTAACAGCACCTGAAACACGTGATCACAGGGAGAGTGGCTGGAGAAGGAGCTAAGCTCCGTGCAAGGGAGTGGTCAGATATGTCGGGTTCAATAGCCAGAGGGCAACGCAGTATCCAAGGGCACAGACTAAAGAATGGTCAAATACAAGCAGAAGTCAGAAAAGCCAGACAGGAACGCAGTAACCAAAGGCACAGACAAGGAGGGCAATCAGAGAGCAAGCCAGAGATCAGAATCAGAGGAATAGCAGAGGTACAGAATCAGAGCACAGACACAAAATGAGGGACAGGCCGGATCATACACTAGACAAGCACACAAGAACAAACAGTATACACAGGTATAGCAAGGTCAGCTGCTCAGCCGAGGACAGAACTATCACTGACAACCCCCCACAGGAGAGCGGGTTAATATAGCCCTCCCCAAACCAAAAGGAGGCCATCAAAGTTAACTCCATACATCTCAGGGCGGGGAAAGGAATTCCCATCCAGAGCCATGACAATGACGCTCACTATGTCCCTCTGCTATTAAAGCCAGAGTTGAACCCTTCTTTTCCTCACTCAAGACGTTTCTCTTCAACTCCTTTTGCATGGTTAAAAGTTATTTTTTCATTCCTTTTACTTTTGGGATATAACTAGCACTTGTTTTGCCATCCATCTTGTCTTATTACAAGAGGATTGTGAAGACCACAGCAGTATTTTTTATATTTTCATTTGTTAAATAAGATTTGGTTCAGGTGATCTAATCAGAAGCACATTAAGTAGAATGAGGTGTACTCTGGTGGGAATTCAACTGACACTGGAATGGAATGGCTGTCAAACATGTAGAGTAGCTGACTTTTACCAAACTTTGCAGTGGTCTCTTAGTTTTTGCCAGAGCTGTATGTTGTATCAGTGTGGACCATGTCTCTCTTTTTTATTCTCTACATTTTTAATCTTTCCCTTTACGGATTAATATATGATACACATTCTAGAAACACAAACTCTCAGCTGCTGATACTCAAATATACTTTCTTTGCGAAATGGCAGATCCTGCTGTATGGTATGATGACATTACAAAAATCAGAGTGTCATAGTGGCAGCTGTACTTTCGTGACGGGGAACTGAAATCACTCAACACATCATTAAATTCAAGTACTGACTCCTGAATCGAAAAACAGTTGTCTCTGTATTCAGGTGATTGCCATAGAAACATGGAACATCATTTTCCTATTGTCGCTGGAAACAGGAAGAAGCAGAAATACACGATTTGTGTCACCCCTGCATTCGAGATTACGCGATCATTCATAATAGTGATCTACAAAACAAATTATATGTACTAAAATAGACACACTCAGGTACTAATTGCAGAATTTACCAAAAAGTGCTATAATAATAGCATGCTTAGCATCCAAGAATATACAAATACTAAGAAATCTCTTTTTTGGACTTCAACGCACCACTCCACAATTTCTTTTTTTATTTCAGCCCTGGAGTGGTGCTACTTTTGCAAGATAGTATTACAATAACCCACCTGCCGTCTTCAGCTCCACCCAGCACCACTCTTGTCTCGCATCGCCATCTTGTGACCAACCCAAAGTCAGAGGTAACAGTTACAATCTCTCAATGCAAGTCTACGAGAACCAGAATGACACTCTCATAGACTTGCATTGAATCAAACACTGGAGCTACAGGGTTGCCAAATAAATTTTTTACTTTTGTGGAGCAACAGACAGAAAACATTTTTATGGATACATCAGAAAACCATAATTAATCATTAGAATTTTAGGTTATATATGTCTACAGCTCATAACTCTGATACGAACATGTCAGTATTCACTGTGAATGGTAAAAAAAAATGATAACTATTTAGTTCCTTGAGATTAAAGAAAAATTCACGGACACTCTAAAAAAAAGTTTAACAGACAGGAAAAATATTGACATATTTTTACAGACTGTTCAGGACTTTGTGTATGATTAGCCACCCCATGGAAATATATAGTAGGTCATAAACTGCTGGAGACCGACCAGAACAGCACTGATAAAAAATGAAGACGGACGCTGGTAAATATGATACTAGGGGCAGGGAACATACATTAGTAGCCACAAGTAAAGTGCTGCAATAAAAAAAGCTGGAGTGGTGTTTTAATGCTGGCACATCAAAAAAGTGTCAAAGAAATTTAAGAAGCCCTCCCATCTGTATTTTTTTAATTAAATATGTGTATAAGTGTATGCAATGTAGTGTGATTGTATTAATATACTCACCTGCCGCTGCTCTCTCCAGTGTCCAGAACTGTTCTATTCCTGTTCTCAGCTTGAGGGCTCACTAACACTGGCATATACAGTTAGGGCCAGAAATATTTGGACAGTGACACAAGTTTTGTTATTTTAGCTGTTTACAAAAACATGTTCAGAAATACAATTATATATATAATATGGGCTGAAAGTGCACACTCCCAGCTGCAATATAATAGTTTCCACATCCAAATCGGAGAAAGGGTTTAGGAAACATAGCTCTGTAATGCATAGCGTCCTCTTTTTCAAGGGACCAAAAGTAATTGGACAATGGACTCTAAGGGCTGCAATTAACTCTGAAGGCGTCTCCCTCGTTAACGTGTAATCAATGAAGTAGTTAAAAGGTCAGGGGTGGATTCCAGGTGTGTGGTTTTGCATTTGGAAGCTGTTGCTGTGAGCAGACAACATGCGGTCAAAGGAACTCTCAATTGAGGTGAAGCAGAACATCCTGAGGCTGAAAAAAAAGAAAAAATCCATCAGAGAGATAGCAGACATGCTTGGAGTAGCAAAATCAACAGTTGGGTACATTCTGAGAAAAAAGGAATTGACTGGTGAGCTTGGGAACTCAAAAAGGCCTGGGCGTCCACGGATGACAACAGTGGTGGATGATCGCCGCATACTTAATTGGGGGAAGAAGAACCCGTTCACAACATCAACTGAAGTCCAGAACACTCTCAGTGAAGTAGGTGTATCTGTCTCTAAGTCAACAGTAAAGAGAAGACTCCATGACAGTAAATACAAAGGGTTCACATCTAGATGCAAACCATTCATCAATACCAAAAATAGACAGGCCAGAGTTAAATTTGCAGAAAAACACCTCAAGAAGCCAGCTCAGTTCTGGAAAAGTATTCTATGGACAGATGAGACAAAGATCAACCTGTACCAGAATGATGGGAAGAAAAAAGTTTGGAGAAGAAAGGGAACGGCACATGATCCAAGGCACACCACATCCTCTGTAAAACATGGTGGAGGCAACGTGATGGCATGGGCATGCATGGCTTTCAATGGCACTGGGTCACTTGTGTTTATTGATGACATAAGAGCAGACAAGAGTAGCCGGATGAATTCTGAAGTGTACCGGGATATACTTTCAGCCCAGATTCAGCCAAATGCTGCAAAGTTGATTGGACGGCGCTTCATAGTACAGATGGACAATGACCCCAAGCATACAGCCAAAGCTACCCAGGAGTTCATGAGTGCCAAAAAGTGGAACATTCTGCAATGGCCAAGTCAATCTCCAGATCTAAACCCAATTGAGCATGCATTTCACTTGCTCAAATCCAGACTTAAGACGGAAAGACCCACAAACAAGCAAGACCTGAAGGCTGCGGCTGTAAAGGCCTGGCAAAGCATTAAGAAGGAGGAAACCCAGCGTTTGGTGATGTCCATGGGTTCTAGACTTAAGGCAGTGATTGCCTCCAAAGGATTTGCAACAAAATATTGAAAATAAAAATATTTTGTTTGGGTTATGTTTATTTGTCCAATTACTTTTGACCTCCTAAAATGTGGAGTGTTTGTAAAGAAATGTGTACAATTCCTACATTTTCTATCAGATATTTTTGTTCAACCCTTCAAATTAAATGTTACAATCTGCACTTGAATTCTGTTGTAGAGGTTTCATTTCAAATCCAATGTGGTGGCATGCAGAGCCCAACTCGCGAAAATTGTGTCACTGTCCAAATATTTCTGGCCCTAACTGTAAATTGGATGAATAATAAATAAAAAATCGGATTGCACTAGCTCCAATGTTATTCATTGAGGCAGTGCAGATCTGAGTATTTTTCTCAGCTATATTTGGCGTGAGAAAAATATAGCAGCATGCAGCGATTTGACTCCAAAAACGGGCTACTCCACTATCTTTCTTTGGCAGACACACAGCGGTATGCCTTGTTGATGAGGCACAGAAAGATCATGTGCTCAAGTGAATGGCAAGCGCAGCTTCAAGTGGCCTCTCCTCCTCTTCCTCCATCTCAACATCACATCGAGTACAGTCCACAGAGGTGGCACCCAAATTCCCCTTGCTTCCCCCCGCGTTCCAACTCTCCAACCGTACAACTGACTATAGGGGAACCACAGATGGGTAAGTCTGAAGAGCTGTTCACACATTCTATGCCATGGTCATCAGAAGTGTACTCAAAAGCTTCACGAGTCAAGAGGAGAAAATCTGCACTGATGCCCAAATTTTTTTTAGCTTGGATCCAGGGCAGGATGAAGTAATAATAATAATAATAATTTTTATTTATATAGCGCCAACATATTCCGCAGCGCTTTACAAATTATAGAGGGGACTTGCACAGACAATAGACATTACAGCATAACAGAAATACAGTTCAAAACAGATACCAGGAGGAATGAGGGCCCTGCTCGCAAGCTTACAAACTATGAGGAAAAGGGGAGACACGAGAGGTGGATGGTAACAAATGCTATAGTTATTCGGACCAGCCATAGTGTAAGGCTCGGGTGTTCATGTAAAGCTGCATGAACCAGTTAACTGCCTAAGTATGTAAGGTCTGAACAGCATCCTGACCCCCATCATCAGATGTTAACCCCTGGTGGAAAGTGATCCTGATGAGACTCAGATATCTGAGGCTCACGCAGACTGTACTGTGCTGTCAGGGCAGGAAGAGGAGGAGGGTGACTCCAAGGGCGAGGAATGTCATAACACAGAGGATGATGATGTGTTAGATCCCAGTTGGACATAGTGGAACACAGCTGAGTAGTTCATCTGAGGGGGAAGACAATGAGGTTACATTGTGCCATACGTCACAGACACGTAGTGATGCAGTCATGATAAACAATGCATTCTCAGCCACAACTGTAGACCAGCAGCGTCTGTGGGTCTGCAGCTAGCAGGGGTGGCAAGGGTTGCCTAGCCTGGGCCTTTCTTGACACTGAAAAGTATGAGCCAACTCACGTAATCTGCCAACTTTGCAAAAAAAGCTGAGTTGAGATAAAAAGTGCAATAATTTGACTACTACATATATGAACCTTCGCATGTGCAATCAACATACGTTACTGTGGGAATCCCACTGCACAGCAGCGGACCTCAACAACCACCAGCTGCCCCATCAATCACATCTGCTGCTTCTTCCTCCTTCTCTGTTACCGTGTCAACTACTGAGACACAGGTCTTCGACTGCAGAACCTTGGGTTCTTTACCCGCTCCAGTCACGCTGACTGTGAGCCAGCCATCAGCTGTAATGGAGGCGGACATGCCTGCTGTTTTTGACTCAATGCACCGTAACATCTCTCTCTGCATCTTTCTCACAGTCCAGCAGTTTGTCGGGTTCACCGTTCTCCGCCCTCTCTCAGCACTCCACGGTTCTGTAGTAGTGGTCGCGTAAAAGATTGTTTCCTCCTACCCATGACAAATGCTGCCCTTCCACCTGATAGATACAGACGGTTTCTGAAAGCTGAAGGTCGGCGCAGTCCCCCAGTACCAATTGCCCAGACACCATTACTTTTTTAAGAAAGCTGTGCCTGCGCTACACCAGCATATCGCAGACAACGCCATCCATCCATTGACTAAATCTCTGTCTGCAAGGGTGCATTTCACCACAGAAACTTGGATGAGTAAGCATGGCAAGGGCGTTACATCTTGCTGACTGGGTGACTCTGTTGGCTGTGGGGGCAGGTGCTGCTCCACAAGTCTTGGAATCCCCAAGGCTTGCAGGACAAACCTCTACATTTAACACTTCCTGCACTGCTTCTGCCTCCTCTAGCTCCTCTAGGGCATTCACCAGCGCCCTCAACCTCTGCCTTAATGAGACATGTGTTCCAACAGTGCAGAGCGAATCCCCACCACTTCCGTACTGAGCAGCCAGGGCTCACCACAATCAGGCAGCATTAAAATTTATACGCCTTGGAGATCGCAGTCATATAGCTGAAGAGATGTGGACAGGCTGAGGCCAGGCTGAGTTTGATCATTGGCTTTCTCCACTGAACTTTCATCCAGGGAAAACCGTGTCTGATAACGGTGCAAACCTGGTGGTGGCCCTATGGTGAGGCAAGCTCACACACATACCTTGCATGGCTCACCTCCTCAACCTGGTGGTACATTGTTTTCTCCACCACTATCCTGGCCTGGGGAGCTGCTCCAGGAAGGATGTAAGCTGTGTGCTCATTTCCGCCATTTGTACCCCTCAGGTCATCAACTTGCATCGATACAGAGGTCTTTGTCCACGCCAGTTAACAGGTTGATATACCTTGTGCAAACACAGTGGAATTCCAATCTGCACATGTTGCAGGGACTGTGGAAGCAGCAACGAGCCGTGACACAGTATGTTATGTTGTATACCCTGGACCAACATAGTACGGACGTGGCGCATATCACATTTATAGAGTGGGCACAGATTATGGACCTCTGCTCCCTTCTGCACAGTTTCGAAATGGCTACTAAGATGGTTAGCGCTGATGACGCTGTCATCAGCCTCACTGTTCCTGTCATCTACATGCTGGAGCAAACATTGAATAGCCTGCGAGAGGAGACGGTGGTCCCAGAAGAAGACGGGGATGCAAAAGAGGATGCGGAAAGGATAACATTGTTTCTAAGTTCCAGACAGTTGTCACACAGGTGGATGCCAAGGGAAGGTGGATTACTGCGATCTCAGGGGGCTGGTGATGACAAACTGTTATCAAAGTTGCAAGATCTGAGGAACAAGTGGAGGAGGAAGCAGTAATGGGCAAGCAACTGTCAGATGAAGAGGATAATCCCTTCACTGGCTCCCAATTTCCCAGAGTATCCAGTTTAAATTACTAACACTGACCTACAAAACCATTCATAATCTTTCTCCTCCATATATTTCCACACTAATCTCTCAATATCTTCCTTCACATAATCTCTGGTCCCCCCAAGACCTCCTCCTTTCCTCAACGCTTATTCGCTCCTCACTCAATCGCCTCCAAGACTTCTCCCGAATATCACTCATCCTCTGGAATTCAGTGCCCCAACACATCCGGTTATCCACTACTTTTGGATCCTTCAAAAGAAACCTGAAAACCCACCTCTTCAAGGAAGCTTACAGCCTGTAAAGACCACACGGCCACCTCAACACCATTGGAGCTACTGCAACCCTTGACCTACTGTCTCCTTCCCCATAATCCTGTAGAATGTAAGCCCACAAGGGCAAGGTCCTCTTCCCTCTGTACCAGTCTGTCATTGTTAGTTTTGTTTACTGTAAGTGATATTTGTATTTTGATGTAACCCCTTCTCATGTACAGCACCATGGAATTAATGGTGCTATATAAATAAATAATAATAATAATACTCTCTCTCTGTTGTTCGAGGTTGGAGGGAGAGGATGGAGGAAATGGGCCTCATTGTCACCCAGTCACCAAGACAGCATGGGCTTGGACCTCATGGTGCAACATGATCCCCGTATAGTTATGATTAGGAATATTGCTGACTACTGGGTTGCCACTCTGTTAGATCCACGTTATAAAACCAAATTTTGACAGATGCTTCCTGCCCTGGAAAGGGACTCGCGAATGCTGAAGTATCGAAACATGCTGCTACACTACCTTAAGAGAGCTTTTCCCCAAGATAGCAGTGAAGCACACAGTTTGCATTGCAGCTCTAGACTTCCAACCTCCCACACGTCAATTCGCCAAAGCCAAAACATTAGCAGCAGCAGCAGTGGTGTAAGTGGAAGAAACAATTTCTTTGAGTCCTTTGACACTTTTTAGACCAGCTCATGCACCAGCACAACAGAGTCCAAGTCTTATACGTGGTTAACGAATGGAGAGGATGGTGGAGGAGTATCTAGCACTGAATATCCATACCATCAGGGAGGGTTTGGAGCCTTTCACATTTTGGTCTTTCAAAATGGATGAGTGGCCTGAGCTTGCCTCACACATCTTAGAGGTTTTATCATGCCCGGCAGCCAGCGTTCTCTCAGAACATGCTTTCATAGCTCCTTGTGGTGTCTTGATGGATAAGCGCAGCTGGCTGTCCCCTGAAAGTGTAGACCACCTAACTTTCATCAGATGAACAAGTCATTGATCTCCAAGGACTTTTGCACCCAGGTACGGACTGGGGCTGAAATTCAGCCCTGGCATTTGAAATCACACAGGCCCATGTTGTCCCCATCCCCATGATCCAGATGGAATATATTTCTAATATTACCGCGGATGGAGGAAAGCAAGATTTACTACAAGACCAAAATTTCTAATGATACTTGTGACCTGCTGAGGTAAGTTACAGAGTCAGCTATTTTGTGCTCCATCACAACTTTTAACAGTATGGGCGTCTTGAGAACACCGATTCTGCTAACAACGTAGCAGACAATGCAGCCCATGACCAGACAGGCCCTTCTGTCATTTGCCAGAATTGCCAGATGGCCAGTCCGGCCCTGTTTGCACCCCAATCACAGACTGTACAGACTAGGTGATATTGAATTTTTAGTATGATACATTAATGTCACATAACTGCACTCTGTGATATCTTTATTGTGGCTTCTGTGCCTGCTGTGGCTGATGCTGCTGCTGCTGATGATGTTAACACAAATTTGTGGAAATGTGAACAGTCATGGTTGGTCTACATCTGCTGAGTTAGCTGTAGTGGAAGACCCAATTATACTACTTCTATTCACATGACAGTTATTCCACTTTGGTGGTGTCAGGCCCTTATTTTTTAAAAAGTCAAAAACTCCAGGTTGGATGTCCATCTGCTGGATTGGGCATAGTGGAAGACCTGTCGGTCCCAATTATACTATCTATACTGTGGTGAAATTGATGCCACTTTGGTATTGTCTGTCAATAATTTTTGGAAATGTAAACATTCCAGGTTGGGGGTCCATCTGCAGAATTGGGCGTAGTGGAAGACCTGTCGGTCCCTATTATACTATTTCTACTGTGGTAAATTGATGCCACTTCTGTGGTGTAAGGTCTTCATTTGTTTAAATGTGAACACTCCTGGTTGGATGTCCATCTGCTGGGTTGGGTGTAGTAGAAGACCTGTCGGTCCCAATTATACTATCCATACTGTGGTGAAATTGATGCCACCATGGTACTGTCTGTCAATAATTTTTGGAAATGTGAGCATTCCAGGTTGGGTGTCCATCTGCAGGATTTTGCGTAGTGGAAGACCTGTCGGTCCCTATTATACTATTTCTACTGTGGTGAAATTGATGCCACTTCTGTGGTGTAAGGCCCTCATTTGTTTAAATGTGAACACTCCTGGTTGGATGTCCATCTGCTGGGTTGGGTGTAGTGAAAGAACTGTTGGTCCCTATTATACTATCTATAGTGTGGTGAAATTGATGACATTTCTGCGGTGTCTGCCAGTAATTTTTGTAAATGTGAACATTCCTGGCTGTGTGTCCATCTGCTGGATTGGATGTAGTGAAAGACCTGTTGGACCCCATTATACTATTTCTACTGTGGTGAAATTGAGGCCACTTCTGCGGTGTAAGGCCCTCATTTGTTTAATGTGAACACTCCAGGTTGAGTGTCCATTTGCTGGATTGAGCATAATGGAAGACATCTAGGTCCCTATTGTACTATTTCTACTGTGGTGAAATTGAGTCCACTTTGGTATTGTCTGCCAATCATTTTTGCAAATGTGAACACTCCTTGTTGGATGTCCATCTGCTGGATTGGGTGTAGTGGAAGACCTGTCGGTCCCTATTATACTATTTCTACTATGGTGAAATTGATGCCACTTCTGTGGTGTAAGGCCCTCATTTATTTAAATGTGAGCACTCCTGGTTGGGTGTCCATCTGCTGGAGGGTGTGTTGTGGAAGAACTGTCAGTTCCATCTGCTGGATTGGGTATAGTGGAAGACCTGTCGGTCCCTATTATACTATTTCAACTGTGGTGAAATTGATGCCACTTCTGTAGTGTAATACCCTCATTTGTTTAAATGTGAACACTCCTGGATGAGTGTCCATCAGCTGGATTGGGTGTAGTTGAAGACCTGTCAGTCCCTATTATACTATTACTACTGTGGTGAAATTTATGCCATCTCTGTGGTGCAAGGCCCTCATTTGTTTAAATGTGAACACTGCTGGTTGGGTGTTCATCTTCTGAATTGGGTATTGTGGAAGACCTGTCAGTCCCATCTGCTGGATTGGGTGTAGTGGAAGACCTGTCGGCCCCTATTATACTATTTCTACTGTGGTGAAATTGATGCCACTTCTGTGGTGTAAGGCCCTCATTTGTTTAAATGTGAACACTCCTGGTTGGGTGCCCATCTGCTGTATTGGGTGTAGTCGAAGACCTGTTGGTCCTTATTATACTATTTCTACTGTGGCAAAATTGAGACCACTTCTGTGGTGTAAGGCCTTTATTTGTTTAACCCCTTTCTGACATCGGACGTACTATCCCGTCGAGGTGGGGTGGGCCCCTATGACCACGGACGGGATAGTACGTCCAGCGCGATCGGCGGCGCTCACGGGGGGAGCGCGGCCGATCGCGGCCGGGTGTCAGCTGCCTATCGCAGCTGACATCCGGCACTGTGCCAGGAGCGGTCACGGACCGCCCCCGGCACATTAACCCCTGGCACACCGCGATCAAAGATGATGTGCCGGCGGTGCAGGGAAGCATCGCGCAGGGAGGGGGCTCCCTGCGGGCTTCCCTGAGCCCCCCGCAGCAACGCGATGTGATCCCTCCCTGCCTGCTCCAGCCCCGGATCCAAGATGGCCGCGGATCCGGGTCCTGCAGGGAGGGAGGTGGCTTCACAGAGCCTGCTCAGAGCAGGCACTGTGAAGCCTGCAGTGCTGCATGTCAGATCGGTGATCTGACAGAGTGCTGTGCAAACTGTCAGATCACCGATCTGTGATGTCCCCCCCTGGGACAAAGTAAAAAAGTTAAAAAAAAATTTCCAAATGTGTAAAAAAGAATAAAAAAAAATATTCCTAAATAATGAAAAAAAAATATTATACATTTCTTTATCTAAATAAATTAAAAAAAACTATAAAAGTACATATATTTAGTATCGCCGCGTCCGTAACGGCCCGACCTATAAAACTGGCCCACTAGTTAACCCCTTCAGTAAACACTGTAAGGAAAAAAAAAAAAACAAGGCAAAAAACAACGCTTTATTATCATACCACCGAACAAAAAGTGGAATAACACGCGATCAAAAAGACAGATATAAATAACCATGGTACCGCTGAAAGCATCATCTTGTCCCGC
This sequence comes from Ranitomeya imitator, assembly GCF_032444005.1. NCBI lineage: Eukaryota > Metazoa > Chordata > Amphibia > Anura > Dendrobatidae > Ranitomeya > Ranitomeya imitator. Next base: position 121,972,476 of record NC_091284.1, read on the forward strand.
AAAAAACGAACTGCCACACAGCATCATCAGCAAAAAAATAAAAAAGTTATAGTCCTGAGAATAAAGCGATGCAAAAATAATTGTTTTTTCTATAAAATAGTTTTTATCGTATAAAAACGCCAAAACATAAAAAAATGATATAAATGAGGTGTCGCTGTAATCGTACTGACCCGAAGAATAAAACTGCTTTATCAATTTTACCAAACGCGGAACGGTATAAACGCCTCCCCCAAAAGAAATTCATGAATAGCTGGTTTTTGGTCATTCTGCCTCACAAAAATCGGAATAAAAATGTTACCAATAAAAACATCAACTCATCCCGCAAAAAAGAAGACCTCACATGACTCTGTGGACCAAAATATGGAAAAATTATAGATCTCAAAATGTGGTAATGCAAAAAATATTTTTTGCAATAAGAAGCGTCTTTCAGTGTGTGACGGCTGCCAATCATAAAAATCCGCTAAAAAACCCGCTATAAAAGTAAATCAAACCCCCCTTCATCACCCCCTTAGTTAGGGAAAAATTTAAAAAATGTATTTATTTCCATTTTCCCGCTAGGGCTAGGGTTAAGGCTAGGGTTAGGGCTAGGGTTAGGGTTAGGGCTAGGGCTAGGGTTAGGGCTAGGGTTAGGGTTAGGGCTAGGGTTAGGGCTAGGGTTAGGGTTAGGGCTAGGGTTAGGGCTAGGGTTAGGGTTAGGGCTAGGGTTAGGGCTAGGGTTAGGGCTAGGGTTAGGGTTAGGGCTAGGGTTAGGGTTAGGGCTAGGGTTAGGGTTAGGGCTACGGTTTGGGTTGGGGCTAAAGTTACAGTTAGGGTTTAGATTACATTTACAGTTGGGAATAGGGTTGGGATTAGGGTTAGGGGTGTGTCAGGGTTAGAGGTGTGGTTAGGGTTACTGTTGGAATTAGGGTTAGGGGTGTGTTTGGATTAGGGTTTCAGTTATAAGTGGGGGGTTTCCACTGTTTAGGCACATCAGGGGCTCTCCAAACGCAACATGGCGTCCGATCTCAATTCCAGCCAATTCTGCGTTGAAAAAGTAAAACAGTGCTTCTTCCCTTCCGAGCTCTCCTGTGTGCCCAAACAGGGGTTTACCCCAACATATGGGGTATCAGCATACTCAGGACAAATAGGACAACACTGTTGGGGTCCAATTTCTCCTGTTACCCTTGGGAAAATACAAAACTGGGGGCTAAAAAATAATTTTTGTGGGAAAAAAAAGGATTTTTTATTTTTACGGCTCTGCGTTATAAACTGTAGTGAAACACTTGGGGGTTCAAAGTTCTCACAACACATCTAGATAAGTTCCCTGGGGGGTCTAGTTTCCAATATGGGGTCACTTGTGGGGGGTTTCTACTGTTTAGGTACATTAGGGGTTCTGCAAACGCAATGTGATGCCTGCAGACCATTCCATCTAAGTCTGCATTCCAAATGGCACTCCTTCCCTTCCGAGCCCTCCCATGCGCCCAAACGGTGGTTCCCCCCAACATATGGGGTATCAGCGTACTCAGGACAAATTGGACAACAAATTTTGGGGTCCAATTTCTCCTGTTACCCTCGGGAAAATACAAAACTGGGGGCTAAAAAATAATTTTTGTGGGAAAAAATTTTTGTTTTATTTTTACGGCTCTCCATTATAAACTTCTGTGAAGCCCTTGGTGGGTCAAAGCGCTCACCACACATCTAGATAAGTTCCTTAGGGGGTCTACTTTCCAAAATGGTGTCACTTGTGAGGGGTTTCTACTATTTAGGTACATTAGGGACTCTGCAAACGCAACATGGCGTCTCATCTCAATTCCTGTCAATTTTGCATTGAAAAGTCAAACGGCGCTCCTTCCTTTCCGAGCTCTCCCATCCGCCCAAACAGTGGTTTACCCCCACATATGGGGTATCAGCGTACTCAGGAAAAATTGTACAACAACTTTTGGGGTCCAATTTCTTCTCTTACCCTTGGGAAAATAAAAAATTGGGGGCGAAAAGATAATTTTTGTGAAAAAATATGATTTTTTATTTTTACGGTTCTGCATTATAAACTTCTGTGAAGCACTTGGTGGGTCAAAGTGCTCACCACACCTCTAGATAAGTTCCTTAGGGGGTCTACTTTCCAAAATGGTGTCAATTGTGGGGGGTTTCAATGTTTAGGCACATCAGTGGCTCTCCAAACGCAACATGGCGTCCCATCTCAATTCCTGTCAATTTTGCATTGAAAAGTCAAACGGCGCTCCTTCCCTTCCGAGCTCTCCCATCCGCCCAAACAGTGGTTTACCCCCACATATGGGGTATCAGCGTACTCAGGACAAATTGTACAACAACTTTTGGGGTCCAATTTCTTCTCTTACCCTTGGGAAAATAAAAAATTGGGGGCGAAAAGATAATTTTTGTGAAAAAATATGATTTTTTATTTTTACGGTTCTACATTATAAACTTCTGTGAAGCACTTGGTGGGTCAAAATGCTCACCACACCTCTTGATAAGGTCCTTAGGGGGTCTACTTTCCAAAATGGTGTCACTTGTGGGGGGTTTCAATGTTTAGGCACATCAGTGGCTCTCCAAACGAAACATGGCGTCCCATCTCAATTCCAGTCAATTTTGCATTGAAAAGTCAAACGGCGCTCCTTCGCTTCCGAGCTGTGCAATGCGCCCAAACAGTGGTTTACCCCCACATGTGGGGTATTGGCGTACTCAGGACAAATTGTACAACAATGTTTGGTGTCCATTTTCTCCTGTTACCCTTGGTAAAATAAAACAAATTGGAGCTGAATTAAATTTTTTGTGAAAAAAAGTTAAATGTTCATTTTTATTTAAACATTAAAAAAATTCCTGTGAAGCACCAGAAGGGTTAATAAACTTCTTGAATGTGGTTTTGAGCACCTTGAGGGGTGTAGTTTTTAGAATGGTGTCACACTTTGGTATTTTCTATCATATAGACCCCTCAAAATGACTTCAAATGAGATGTGGTCCCTAAAAAAAAATGGTGTTGTAGAAATGAGAAATTGCTGGTCAACTTTTCACCCTTATAACTCCCTAACAAAAAAAAATTTTGGTTCCAAAATTGTGCTGATGTAAAGTAGACATGTGGGAAATGTTTCGCCAAATTTCCGTTTTTTTCACAAATAAACGCAGGTACTATCAAAGAATTTTTACCATTGTCATGAAATACAATATGTCACGAGAAAACAATGTCAGATTCACTGGGATCCGTTGAAGCGTTCCAGAGTTATAACCTCATAAAGGGACAGTGGTCAGAATTGTAAAAATTGGCCCGGTCATTAACGTGCAAACCACCCTTGGGGGTAAAGGGGTTAAATGTGAACACTCCTGGTTGGGTGTCCATCTTCTAGATTGGGTGTGGTGGAAGACCTGTCGGTCCCTATTATACTATTTCTGCTGTGGTGAAATTGATGCCACTTCTGTGGTGTCTGCCAGGTTTTTTTTGGATATGTGAATTCCCTTGGTTGGGTGTCCATCTGTTGGATTGGGTGTAGTGGAAGACCTGTCAGTCCCTCTTGTACTATCTATACTGTAGTTTAATTGATGCCACTTTTGCGTTGTCTGCCTGTTTTTTTTGGAAATGTGAATACCCCTGGTTGGGTGTCCATCTGCTGGATTGGGTGCAGTGGAAGACATGTCATTCCCTATTATACTATTTCTACTGTTGTGAAATTGATGCCACTTCTGTGATGTAAGGCCCTTGTTTGTTTTGTGAACAATCCTTGTTGGATGTCCATATGCTAGGATTGGGCATAATGGAAGACCTGTAAGTCCCTAATATACTATTTCTACTGTGGTGAAATTGATGTTGCTTCTGTGGTGTCAGGCCCTCATTTGTTTAAATGTGAACACTCCTGGTTGGGTGTCCGTCTGCTGGATTGGGTGTAGTGGATGTCACGTTCGCGCTCAGACTGGTTGGCGCGGGCATGCGGGGGTGTGGCCCCACTGGACCACAGACCAGACTTCCCTGGAAGGGGCATAACTAAGTAGCTTCCTTGGTATTTGCTGGAGCCTCTGATGGTGATGTCAGACTTGTGTGGCAGGAAGCTACCAGGTACCACTCCAGGGTGATGTCTGGCTGTGGCTGCTGATCCCACCGGAGAACGGAACATAGACAGGCAAGCGGGCACGGCTGGCACTCTGAAGACAGGTGGGCACGGCTGGGACACAGGCAGGCAGACCGGTACAACAGAGACACTGGCAGGCAGGCGGGCACGGCTGGCTCTCTGGTAAGCAAGCAGGTACAGCTGGCTCTCTGGCTGGACAGGCGGACAAGGCAGGTACACTGGAAGAACCGGTAGGGACCGGTCTGCAGGCAGGTATGTAAAACGGGTAAGAACCTGTTCAGACAGGAGGACTTAAGAATAGGTAGAGAAAGACCGCAAGAGCGGATGCAGAGCGAACGCACAGGAGCTAGAGCACAGAACATAAATGCAGGAGGCGGAGCCAAGAGCAGGAGGTGGAGCCAACAGCAGGAGGCGGGGCCACGTGCAGAAACACAGGAGGCTGAGCCAAGAGCGGGAGAAGTAGAACCGCAAGGAGCGGAGCCAGGTAGAACCATAATAAGCAGGGCTGCAGAGCGAGAGCTGAGTGGAGCCGCAGAGCAGGGCCACAGAGTGCAGAGCTTAGAGCAGAGCAAAGTCTGAGTACAGAGCAAAGTGCAGAGCAAAGCTACAGAGAGCAGAGCTGAGAACAAAGCCACAGAGTGCAGAGTTGAGAGCAGAGTAAACCTCAGAGTGCAGAGCAAGATCACAGAATGCAGAGCAAGGAGCAAAGCAAGGTCACAGAGAGCAGAGCCGAAAGCAGAGCAAAGCAAGACACAGAGTACGCACAGCAGGGAAAGGAAACCAAGGCAGGGATATAAATGCACACAGGAACAGGCCTAGGCTAAGACAAAGTCAGGAACAGAACAAGGCACAGAGACATAGACACAAGCCAGGGTACGACGCCCCTATGGGTGGCAAACATAGGCCAGGGTACGAAGCCCCGCTGGGTGGCTACACAAGGACATAGGCCAGGGTACTAAGCCCCACTGGGTGGCTACACAGGACACAGACCAGGGTACAATGCCCCCCTAGGTGGCATACACGAGAGTAAATGAGACAGGGCCTGGCACCTCAGCAGCTAAGAACTGACTGAGAGAGTACGTTGCATAAGCCAACAATGGGTGGGGATCTCTTAAATACAGGAAGCCTCATGGCAATTGGCCGGGGACACCTTAGCAAGTTTCACACAGACACAGGAGTTGCTGGCGCCGCCCCCCTATGCACACAGACAGAGCATGCACAGAGCAAACAGCAGACATGAGGCACACAGCATGGAGCTGGCAGCAGAAAGAAGTCACAACAAGGCCCAGAGAAGTAAGTGAGTTTGAGTGTAATGCAGGTGGGGGATGGGAGGCCATGCAGGGATGCCAGCAGGCTTGTTACAGTGGAATACCTGTCGGTCCCTATTATACTATTCCTACTGTGGTGAAATTGATGCCACTTTGGTAGTGTCTGCCACTAATTTTTGAAATTGTGTAGATTCCTGGTTGGGTCTCCTTCATGCGTGTTGTCTGTATCAGAAGGCCTCCGTGATCATCAGGCCTCCACTTCCTTGGACTCAACTACCCGTGTTACTATCCTTAAATTTTTCTGACAATGGTTGTCTACGAAACTGATATTTGTGCCATCTGAGTGTGGCTCAGCATGAAAGCAGTTAGAGGTGTTACCTGTGGTATCAGGGCTCTCAGCAAAGGAGGCCTACACCCATCTCTCACCCACGTTGTCTTACTTTGACGTTCAATTGAAAGCTGTAAATGCTGTACCAGACCCTGATACCTAATGCCTGGCTAATTGCTGCAGTGATATGCTACAATTTGCACTGTGGGTGAATTGAAGCCATTTTTCTGGTGTCTGTCCCTCATTTGATGTGTTTTGGCAGCATTTGGGGCGGTTATAAGGTTTTGTGCATGCGTTTGTTTTTGCCTCCCATTGCCATGAATGCTATGTTCGGCAAATATTCAACGAAATTAATCGGATAATATTGTAAATTTGGCAATCGTAATCTTAACTGAACATTGAAATATTCGCTTATCTCTACTCATAATTTGAGAATCATACAGACAGTATTGTATTACCATTATGTTGTTATATTGTGCTGTTTTGCTGCTATGCAATAAGGTTTGCCCTCTCTAGAAGTTTGTCTTTCCTCTCTCCCGGTCGCTCTGATGCAGCTCTGATGTAAGTAACCCCTGCCTTCTTCCCCATACAGTTGAGTTCAAGCTATCTGAGTACATCAAAATGGCAGCTCAAGCGCCCTACGCTTGCAGCTTAATTATGGAGTCAGAATACCCTCTACTCCCAGCCTGGGGTCCACAGCATCGCTCCACTCCTTCCTCCACTACAGCCCCCCTGGAGAGCTACATTCGGATTATAAGATGCATCACCATTTTCCCCAAAAAATATATACCAAGAAGAATCATTTCAGAATATTTTTCACCTATAATCTGTACAGTTCAATTGAAATACAAACTGAAATCTTTTCAGGTGAAAAAAGAAAAATTAACAAAGTAAAATTATGTCATTGCATAAATACACACATCCTAAAATGAATACTTTTTTTAAGTATCCATTGAATTTTTGAGTATGAGTCTATTAACATGGCTCATCTACAACTGACAACCTTTTCCTACAGGAAAGAAATATATCTAGGTAGCGTGTTAGCCAGTAGAAATATATTTAGAATTGAGAGTCCTCAGTGGTTGATACCTTTTAATGGCTAACTGAAAAGATGGTAACAAATTGCAAGCTTTCCAGACTACACAGGTCTCTTCATCAGGCAAAGATGAAGAGACGTATGTAGTCTTGAAAGCTTGCATTTTGTTACCATCTTTTCAGTTAGCCATTAAAAGGTATCAACCACTGAGGACTCTCGATTCTAAATATTTTTCAACCTTTTCCTACTCTTCCTTACAGTAGCACTCCAATTCTATCAGATTGTGAGGACATCTCCTGGGTATAGAGCCCTCTTCAGGTCACCCACAGTCTTTCAATTAGATTTAGGTCTGTTCTCTGGCTGGGCCATTTTAAAACTTTGATATTCTTCTGGTGAGGCCAATCTTTTGTTGATTTGGAGGTATGCCTAAGGTCATTGTCATGCTGAAAGGGAAAGTTTGTCTTCATCTTTAGTTTTTTAGCAGAGACCTGAACGATTTGTTGCAAAATTGACTGATATTTGGAACTGTTCATAGTTGCTTCCATCTTGACAAAACTCCCTATTCCAGCTGCCGAGAAACAACTCCAAAGCATAATGTGGCCACCTCCATGCTTCACTGTGGGTATGAAGTTCTGTTGGTAATGCACAGTCTTAGCATTGCATCAAACACACTTTTTGGAAATATTGTCGAAAAGTTAAAGCTTACTCTCATCAAACTGTAACACATTTTCCCAAATGCTTGTGGCAGATTTCATGCAGGTTTTAGCACAAAAATGCTGGCCTTGAGTGATTTCTTTTTAAGAAAATGCTTCCGTCTTCCCCCCCCCCCTTACCCCACAGCCCAGTTCAATTTTAAGTAATTGTGCCAAAAAGTAAGTAACTTTTTAATGACTGTCTTCACAGTGTTCCATGGTATATCTAATACCTTGGAAACAATTTTGCACCTTTCTCCTGACTGATAACTTTTAACAATGAGATTCCTTTGCTGTATTGTAAGTTGTTTACAGACCATGGCTTTTGCTGTGAAATGCAACTAACAAAATATCTGTACAATCCTACTATAACAGCTCAACTTTCCTTGGGATTAATCATAATCACTGCAAATGATGTAAATGATGGCAGCAGTGTACTGACTACTATTTAGCATGAGATGAAATGTGACTGGATAATTCTGAACACAACCACATCCGTAATTATAAGAGGGTGTTTCCACTTACAAATTATTTTAGTATTGCTATTTTATTTTCCCTTCAATGTTTCTTAATGTATTTGTTTTTCAGCTACTTTCAATGTTTACGTCCTCCTGCCTCCAGGGCTAACTGATTGGTAGGGGTTCCTGGTATCAGATTCCCACCAGTCTGATATTGATTACCTATCCCATAGACAGGTCATCAATATTAGATGCCCTAACAATTCTCTTATCTCTGTATTTCTTCTTGGCTCACCCCCTGATGGCTGTTAACAACCATACAGTAAGTAATATCCGAGAAGGGGCTATTTTGGCACCTTTTCTGTACAGTCCAGTAACATGCAGACATTTTGTTTTTGCCTTATTATTGCCAGAATTATGTGCAAAGGTCAAGTCAGCAGTGGACAGAGCAGGACAGACCAGTAGAATACAAACATTTTCATAAATCCTGTGGTATTAGGGATTTCTAGTATACAAAGCTTATTGCACTTTGAATTTGTACAATCAGAGTGAAAAAAAATAAGATTAGTAGATCCATTTTGCTAATCAGGAAATTTTGCCTGGTATTCAGCTTAATCCACTACTTGTATACTAATGACCTACACACAGGATAGGTCAACAATGTAAGGTTTATGGGGGTCTACACTTGGCCCTCCAAACAATTACCTGTAAGTGACCCCCCAACAATGTATGGAGCTCTCGTGTTCCGCTTCATACACTGTTTACATCAGGCCGCTTGTTGAGGCGGTAGCAGGTGATTGTGGGGGAGCGGCATGTCGGACCTCCTTTGATCTTTATTGATATATCCTAAAGATAAGTCATCAATATAAAAGTAGTAGAAAACCCCTTTAATATCAATTCTTTCCGCCGAACAACATATAAGAGTCCATGTCAGCAGAAACATCACCATCCATTGCAGCCTATATGATTATATAATTTATAATCCTTACTGTATAAAATCAAATTATTTATAATTCTTGGCCTCAGTCGTTAACAATTCCCTTTTCCTGCTCTATAGATATTATTAGAATCTGCAGCTAAAAAAGCCAATCTGGAAATGCTAAGGAAGAGGGTGGGCAGACTAACTGTAATATGAAACAGTGAATAATCCTCTGCTGTCAATGTGACATTCTCACCTTCATTATTTATCTCATGTAATCATATAATAGTCACTGAATGTTTGACATTTAAAAAGTTAAGCACTTCTTATCTGCAACTTTATTAAAACTATTCAAAAATAGAAAACACAGTGACATTTTATGCCATGTTTTGGATGTAATAACTTATGAAGCAACTTCACAGCAGTTTGCTGATCCAAATTACGGTACCAATTTTGTTCCTAAAAACCCCATATCTAATTTCCTGGAAGTTGTTAAAATCCTTCTATATTATTTCAAAACACTCTTTTTCGGTGATTAGTTTGTATCTCCGTTCATACTGCACCCACACACACAAATGATACACCATTTGAAAGGTAAACTTGCCTCCTTCAACAAGAAAATAGTCAAACAAACCACACATCCATGATGTTATCACATAATATATTTTAAACATAAATTTTCATAAAACTGCAGTAAGGAAAAATGACCTGCAGGTGGCACCACACTACCCCAAAGCATACTAATACAAAGCTGAAACAAATCCTAAGATTTGCCTTGGGGTCTTTCCAGTTTGCCGATCTCCTTGCCCAGCCGATTACAGGCAGTTACATATAAAATATTTGCTACATATGTGGAAGTAGAATAAAAGTACAACTTTACCTGTTTAACACCAGCTTTAAAACTGAAGATATAAATTAATGCAGCTTAAAAGGGACTGGACAAGTTCTGAACCATCAGATTTTCCGTATTATTGGACAGTCATAGAAAAGTCTATCTTCCTTCTAAGGTTGCAGCTTATTGGTGACCTGGAGTCACCTCTGGTGCCAAGTAAAAAACTGCAGTGTTGACATAACTCAGACTGTACATTGTTTCCCGATGGGAGAGATTGGTGGAAACAACCTTGCAAAAATTTAAAAAAAAAATCTAACCGTAGGGAAAAAAAGGTAAAATAATCTGCAGAAAAACCTTTTTTTTTTTTTAAGGGATATTCCCAATTATTATACAATGATGTAAATATGCTCAGTTATGGGGTCAATTCTCCTTCATCATTTTTACTGTCTCAGTGGCACTGCTGTACAGGGAGCTGCTCCGTTCACATACATAGGGCAATGTTGCACTTCCCTACACTGCAGATAGATGGCAGTGCTGCTGTGGAGGGGAAAAATGCTGCTGCCCCTGTTCTGATCGGTAAGTAAAATACCATTATGTTTAATGTTGGGGGATCTCCTTTTGGCTGGAGTCACACACATCGTATAAAAAAATCGGTCCGTTTTACACGGACGAAAATCGCAGAAATGTTCCCTGAACAGTGATCCGTATGTCATCCGTGTGCAGTGCGAGGATGCGATTTTCTCACATGCAAGCATGCGACTGACATCCGTATGACATCCATATGGCGCGATTTTCTCGCCGGCTTGCAAAATCGACATATAATGGATCCCTGGGCTCAAATATTCATGAAAACATATATACAGTCTATATATATATATATATATATATATATATATATATATACACAGTACGGACCAAAAGTTTGAACACACCTTCTCATTTAAAGATTTTTCTGTATTTTCATGACTATGAAAATTGTACATTCACACTGAAGGCATCAGAACTATGCCTTAACACATGTGGAATTATATACTTAACAAAAAAGTGTGAAACAACTGAAATTATGTCTTATTTTCTAGGTTCTTCAAAGTAGCCACCTTTTGCTTCGATGACTGCTTTGCACACTCTTGGCATTCTCTTGATGAGTTTCAAAAGATAGTCACCGGAATGGTCTTCCAACAATCTTGAAGGAGTTCCGCAAACTCACTCCAGAAGTTCATTGTGGATCTCTGAATGATCCAATGTTGTCCTAAAGGCCTAATGATGATAAATATAATCCATGGGTGTGTAATCAAGTCTCCGTATAAATGCACCTTCTCTGTGATAGTCTCATGGTTCTGCTTGAAGCACAGAGAGCATCATGAAGACCAAGGAACACAACAGGCAGGTCCGTGATACTGTGGAGAAGTTTAAAGCTGGATTTGGGTACAAAATGATTTCCAAAATTTTAAACATCCCAAGGAGCACTGTGCAAGTGATCATATTGAAATGAAAGGAGTATCATACCACTGCAAATCTACCAAGACCTGGCCGTCCCTCTAATCTTTCATCTCAAACAAGGAGAAGACTGATCAGAGATGCAGCCAAGAGGCAAATGATCACTCTGGATAAACTGCAGAGATCTACAGCTGAGGTGGGACAGTCTGTCCATAGGACAACAATCAGTCGTACACTGCACTAATCTGGCCTTTATGGAAGAGTGGCAAGAAGAAAGCCATTTCTCAAAGATATCCATAAAAAGTGTTGTTAAAAAGTGTGCAACAAGCCACCTGGGAGACACACCAAACATGTGGAAGAAGGTGCTCTGGTCAGATGAAACCAAAATCGAACTTTTTGGCAACAATATGTTTGGCGTAAAGGCAACACAGCTCATCACCCTGAACACACCATCCCCACTGTCAAACATGATGGTGGCAGCATCATGGTTTGGGACTGCTTTTCTTCAGCAGGGACAGGGACGATGGTTCCACTTGTTGTTGATTCTTTACCAAAAATTTACATTTGGTATCTTTATGTTTGAAGCATGATATGTGGGAAAAGGCCGAAAAGTTCCAGGGAGCCAAATACTTTTGCAAGGCACTGTGTGTGTATATATGTATATATATATTTATTTATATATATATATATATATATATATATATATATATATATATATGTCAGTGAGACACATAGCTCTCTGTGTTCATCATCTCATTAAATACATTTACATTTGACCAGCTTGATTTCTCCTGAAATTGCCTGCGCTCTCGACAACCAATGTGCGAAAATTTTGCACTGGCCAACTAGTAATACATATTATTGTTTTATTATTAATTTATCACCATTATTTTTCCCTGTCCCTTTGCTATAGGTACAATTTTATATGTCTGTATAATTTCATTATTATTTGGTCAGATCTTCACATTTATCCATTGTTATTCTAGCTACTAAATACTATACCAATAGAATAAAATAGCAAAAGGAGCAATACTAACCTTTCATATCTGATACCAGTCCTGATACTCAGCTGGTTATTGAGGTCAGCACTGCAGGCAGTGATCGGCTTCAGTGCGCATTTATTAACCCCCGGCAGAGGAGCAGCTCCTCAAGAATTTAGTAGGTGAGTAGAAGTAAATCGGTCTATCTCACATGGTATCTCAACCAAATATCTGCAGTTATTTATTGGTTGAAGTGGTGTGTCAGTCACATGTTGATACAACATCACTGGAGCTGGGTGAACAGAGATCGTCAAGGAACCAGGAAGTGGCATGGGATGGGCAAACAACTGTTCATAGGATATTATTCCCGAACATTGGCATGTGTAAACATGCTACTGATCAGCCAATAAACAAGCAAATCGCTCATTAGTGAACTTTATGTTATTTTTTTTAGCGTAAAACTGGGTGGTTTTGTTTAACAATGTATAACTTTGTCCTTGGTTAATCTCCTTAGTAATTTGATGGTCTTGAAACAGTTCTAATTTACACACCCCCACCAGAAAGTTGAAGTTGATAGGTGTGGTTTAGTTTTTAAGTAGGCCACTGTCCAGGCATGGTAAGAGTAGATCAGTTCAGTCATTCCATGTACATGTACGTGCAATACGCAGGGACGAGCTGACCTTATGTGAAGTGAATCAAGGAGAACCGAGGTTCTGAGGTGCTACCCCTTTGTTAAGTGGAGAAGGCCTCCATGGAGAGCTGGATGCTGATGACCACTGGGGAGTAATTGCCCTGTAGAGTAGAAGAATTAGTAGATGCGTGTCCCTGAATACTTATAACTATGACTGATAACTATCGCCTAGTGCCTATCCTTGGAGGAGAACCGCTTCACCATCCAGAGTGTCCACGGCTGTTTGGAACTTGCCTCTGTTAAACCAGAAAATTTAACAGTCAAGTTTTATTACACTGCAAGGTAAATGTGAGGGTCAACTTTAAATGCTTCCCTGTTCTTCTGAACTTGAGGAAGATGAATACCTCACCCATGGCTACTGCACCGAATAAAGAAACCTCTCAAGATAGCTAGTTTCTGTAAAGTTTAAAAGCTGTCATCAGGATTTACCCCTAGAAAGTAATAGGAGCATTTTATCAGCCTCCTAATACCCTCTTTAATGCTTGTACAGTATTATCTCTAAATGTTAAATGTAAGTGTTTAAAGTGTTTAAGCAATCCCTCTTCTCCTCCCCCTCATTTTCCCTGCACACTGCATTTGTCGTTCTCCCGCTGTGTAGTGACTAGAGTTGAGCAAATTTGTTTGGATCCCCGCTTATTCGGCAACTATAGCACTTGCCGAATAAGCTGCAGAGGGAACCCAGATACCTGGAGCGTGCCGGCTGGTCAGCTGATTGGCGCCGCAGCTGCATGTTTCGCGGCTGTATCACTGTCACAGCACATGCATGGCGAACCCAAAACACAAGCTGTCTTGCATGTGCTGTGCAGTCACACAGCCGCGACACATGCATCTTCGGCGCCAATCAGCTGATCAGCCGGCACGCTCCAGGTATCTGGGGTTCCCTCTGCAGCTTATTCAGTAAGCGCTATAGCTTGCCGGATAAGCGGGGACCTGAACAAATTCGCCCAACTCTAGTAGTGACATTGATTGGCATCGGTCTCTGACTAGTCCGGTGACTGCTGGTAGGGCGAGCAGTGACAATTAGACTTTGTTTTTGAACACTTACATTTAGCGTTTAGGGATGATACAGGCATGATTAGAGAGGGGATTAGAAGGCTCATAAAGTTCTTATGTTATCTTCTAGGGGTAAATCCAAATGACACGTTTCCTTTAAGGCAGGTTCAAGAAGGCCCAGGAGATTGTCTCACTCCTCCAAAAATCTGAGAGGTTTCCCCCTTATTCTGGGAGGCTTATGGATGTTTCAGGAGAGTTTACAAGTATGTTTGTATGCATGTCCAGTGTATGTTCTGGGGCAAGATACATGATTGGTGTATCATGTAATGGACGATGATGTGTATGGGGTGTAGACAACATGTCAGCCCTTTGTGTAAGTATACAATTAATCAATGTCACTTGTGTATTGTGGTGTACTTTTTCCCTGATATGCGTATTGGTACTACATCCCATCCATCAACCTCCCCCCTGGCTAAATGCATTCTTTGTGTGTTTAATGGATGATGCTTTTGTCTGTTGACTTACCGTAAGTGTTTTGCTTAGATCACCTATGTCTCTTTTCTTCTCTTGGTCTCTTCTCTTGCTCATGCACTTGACGCTAATATTTAGTATCACCGTTTGCCTCAACTATTACTTAGACTCAGATAAACCATTTAATATGTTGTTTGAAGTGGATATTTGCACGTGATTGCTATATGATGTGCTCGGTACATATACTTCTCTTCATTAACTGTTGCTCTGTTTTAGATGTAAAAATAAGAAGTTAAATTCTTACCCAGTATTATGATTTAGAATCCAACCCACTGTCCATACAGCGTGAAATACAAGGCCACTAGGCCATCAAAGTGTAAAGTTTAATCCAGTGTTTCTTTAAAATTCAAAGATATTTCTTTATTTCATTACAGTTAAAATTTCCATATACAGACAGTCATGTAGAGTTTGAAATATTTGCAGATTTTAAAGGAAATAAGTACCCAGCTTTTTGTTACCTAATCTGGTAGCAGCATGATGTAGGGACAGACACGTTGGGACAGACACCCTGATTTCAATGATGTGTCACTTACTAGACTGCTTGCTGTAGTTTTAAAAAGGTAGTCCAACCACACACCCCAATACTGATTGGCAGCTTTCTTTGTACACTGTGCATAGGCAGAAATATGCCAATCAGTGGTATGGGCAGGGTTATACAAAGCTCAGCAGTCACAGAATGGATAGATCTGCAGCAGAGAATACAGTTGTTAATCAAAACTGCAGCACCCAGTAAAGTAAGTGATTAATCGCTGGAATCAGGGTGTCTGCCCTTATATCATGCTGCTCTGAGATGGAGTAGTAAAAACCTGGTGACAAAATCCCATTCAAGAAATTCAGGATCATGTGGTGGATTAAAGTTTATATATTGTTCTGTTTTATTTACCATTTTATCTGTGATTTGGAAGTGTTAAAAAAAACATTTTTATTCTTTTGTACTGGCGCAGTGTTTTTTTTTTTAGGTATTTATGTTTCTATAAGTGGTATCAGGACATGAATAAACCACATAGTTTAGGGAATGTTCACTTGAGACCATAAACTGAGTTTTCCATTGAACTGCTTACATATTGTTTATAAGTCAATTATGCTGATCCATGAACCATCCCCAGCAATCTATTTGGGACCAATTTGTGCATCTCAGGTTATTGCTCAGAAGACAATAACTTTACCTGAGTGCATGAGAGACTGACAATCCTGCCCCAGCTGGTATCCACTGAGATATTGAAAGGAATATGGTAATTACATGATGTTTGATAAAATGTGATATTCATTTAAATAAGAGTACTGAACAAATACTTCTCATCCTATGAGAAAACTGGATATTTTGGCAATTCTACCACGTCGCTACAGATACCAATGTTAGAAGTTCTGTATTTTCTGCTATAAATCACATTGGCTATGCTGACTCTGCAGTCTGCACCTCTAAATAAGCACACTGTTCCTCAAGTATAACATCTTGTTGGCTATACCTGTAATATAACATTAGATTTATCTTATCAGTTCAAGCGCTTATCTTTTATCTGCTGCATTATGCTACAGAGCTCTATTATTGGGAGAACACACTACTTTTAATTTTTGGCACAAACTTCTCATACAGACTTGCTTTGCCTTCTCAGTGTCTGTATTTAGTCTCAAGATACCCCTGAAAAAGAACATAAACTACAAAGCTTTAATTTTGAGATTGCAGAAAAACTTGGCACTGCAGCTCTTACTGATATCTATACGTGTATCACTTTCATGGGTACCACTAATAACGAAGGTCAACGTTAACAACAGTAAAAGGCACTTGATTAATATGTTTCCTTTTATTAAATTTTTTTTATTATTTAGCATCGTGATTATGAGACACTCTTACTTTTAGAAAATTAAACTGTTCTGTCCTTTCGACTGCCTCATTAGTCCTTCTGAAAAAGATGTATGGGCATCACCACTGGAGGATGTCCATAAAGCAGTTCCTTCAGCGTGTCATGTTCACCTTGTGTAGTGGATACACTAAGGCCCAGGTCCTGGTGGGTACAAAAACCCCAGACGTTGATGCAGCTGGCAGGTTGCCACGTGGGGAGCGAGGGACGTGGCACACTCAGGAATCTTTTGAGCAGCAGAACAGATAAAGTGCAAGTCAGCAGGGATTGAAGCAGGTTAAACATGGTGTGCACAGAAGGTGGAGTACATCATACTAATCTTTAAACTCAATCCTAAGACACATGAGTGTGTCCTAAAGGGCCTTATGTAAGACTAGGGAAATGAAGTCATAAAACTATGCCAGGTTACCTGCAAAACCAGATGTGGAGTGCAACAGAGAGTAGTGGACAGTGGTGAAGGAAACAGTTCAGGATACCCAGGACAAGTGTGTAACACAGAGTATGTGTAGTCTTTAAGTGCATAGTTCATTTATTTATTGAACATTATTAGGATTTAAACAATGTTGGTGGATGCACTTTGGACCATCCAGTGGCCCTCATTCTATTTGTGAGATACAAACCTCGCCTCACCCCATAACAAAAGCAGATGTAATGGTACCGTCACACTCAGCGACGCTGCAGCGATATAGACAACGAGCAGATCGCTGTAGCGTCGCTGTTTAGGTCGCTGTAGAGACGTCAAACACAGCAACTCCAGAACGATGCAGGAGCGATCCAGTGACGTAACGGCGACTCACTTATCGTTCTCGCTAGTTGTTAGCTCCATGTAAAACGTTGCTGGCGTCGTTGCTTTTGATGTCAAACATGACGAATCACGGCGACCTGACAACCAAATAAAGTTGTGGACTTCTAGCTCCGACCAGCGATGGCACAACGGGATCCAGATCGCTGCTGCGTGTCAAACACAACGAGATCGCTATCCAGGACGCTGCAACGTCACGGATCGTTGGCGTACTCGTTGTAAAGTTGCTGAGTGTGAAGGTACCTTAAAAAGTATGCATGCTCCCCTCTTCATAGCTTGGGAGATAACTGAGCCAATAATTCCATTTGATCAATGGAGAGCCAAATGTACACTTGACAACCCTTTGGAACATAAGATAGGCTTCTGGAACTGGCTTCTGGTGAAGTGCCAGAAGAGTCCACAAATCTCCTAGCCTCTACCAAACCTGCCTGAAACCAGCCATTCTGAGAGGTGCCTTTATTAGTATGGTCAAGATTGCGGAGAAGTGATGCTGGAAATTATTTTGCGTGGGGCGTGGCTTCAGAAAGAGGCTATCACTATGCTCAGAACTTAGCAGAAGATTTTCCCAGATACTTGCCTTCAATTGTGGGCAAGTAAAAGCGTGCAATTCATTGTATTACCTTTGTTAAAGACATGGTTAATTTATGTTCTATTCATTAATATGAAGAAAATAGTCTTATGCAAGAATGACCACATTCTTATGTCCTGATGTTCTACTCAGAATTCCCAGAAACGGTCAAGGATAAGTTGTTTATTCCAAAGTTCATCTTGATATAGGATGACAGCCTAAATCCTGAGGATTCAGCCCAATTCTTTCTGGGAACTTCAACTTTTGAACAGGGTCATTCTGACATATGGAAAGTTCTCACACATTCCTAACGTAATCCAGCTTGTGTCCCAGGATGTGTGTTGACAAGTAATTGTATACCTCGTATTTCTGCCAAACCATTATGTAATACCTCTATTTCCTTTGATCTTATCCTATAAAAGATAACCATATCCAATAATAAACAGAGATTATTCGGACAGACAAAAGTGTGCATGTCATTCTGTTTTATTCTTCACTCCTTAGGTACCTTATGTCATGACTCCCGGTTAACACTGCTGTGAGAAACGCTGCACACAGCAGCAAGGGAACTGAACAAAACGCCGGGTTCCAACCAGGTAAAAACAGGACCTGAGACATGCGACAGAGTGGGAAGAGGTCAGGGGCAGAGCAAGATGCCGGGGTGAGAGAAGGGATAAACACAAGAGTTGTCAAACAAGCAAAGATCGGAGCCAGGAGATCACGAAGTACCAAAGAGGAGAGATAGGGGATTGTCTGAAACGAAGCCAGAGGTCAGTAATCCAGAAGAACAAACAAACAGAGTAACACATGGAGAGCAAGGGAAACACTATGCAATCTGGGCACATACTCCAGGAGTCAGGCACACAGACTAAAACAGAACGTATAGCTGAGAGTGAAACCTAGTTTGGAGTGAGTATAAATACCACTCCCATATTGAAAGAGGCCAACAACATTAACCCTGAGAGAACAGGACATTAACCATGTCCTAACCATGACAGTACCCCTATCTTAATGGGGGGCCACTGGACACCCAGGTCTCTCAGGGTACCTGGCATGAAAAGCCCGCACCAGTCGATCAGCAAGCACAGAACTGGCCGGAACCCATGACCAATCCTCAATGGAATATCCCTTCCAATGTACTAGGTACTGAAGCCTTCGGCGCACCCACCGTGAATTAATGATGCACCCTACCTCATACTCCAGCTGGCTCTCTACCATCACTGGCGGAACATTGCATCAGGAATCTTCTCTAACCATCCTCACAACCTGTGGAAGACATTAGATATTTTGAAGGAGGTGAGCAACTGTAATCTATAGGCCACTGAGTTGATCACCTCTATAATCTTGTATGGACCTATAATCCTGGGGCCCAACTTCACAGAGGGTATCTTAAGTTTGATGTTGGAGGTAGACAACCACTCCTTCTTCCCCACAGTCAGTGTAGGACTAGGACCTGTACCCCTCCTCCTGTCCGCAAAATGTTTTGTACCTCCTCTGAGCTTTGGAGATGCTCCCTGAACCTCCCTCCAAAGAGTTCTTAACTGTTGCACCAAACCCTCGGCACCAGTGCAACCAAAATCGATGCAGAAAAATTCTCCAAACTGCGGAACAAACCCATAATTGACCATGGGTAATACCTCTCACCAGTCCTCCTGTCTGGAAGAGACCAGGCATCTCAAAATTTGTTCCAATGACTGGTTGGTGCATTCAGTCTGTCCAATAGATTTCAGGTGATAAGCAGAAGAGAATGACAACGTAACCCCCAACTTCTTACAAAAAGCTCTCCAAAACCTGGCAACAAATTGCATACCCCTGTCAGAAACCACATTCACAGGTACCCCATGCAACCAAACTATATGCTGAATAAACAAGTGAGATAAGGTTTCAGCAGAAGGTAACGCAGATAACGGCACAAAATAGGCTTGCTTAGAAAACCTATCAACCACTACCCATACTACTGAGTTGCCCTTGGAAGACGGAAGATTAGTGATAAAGTCCATGGACAGGTGTATCCATGGTTTATCCGGAATTGGCAAAGGTACCAATTCCCTGGCCGGCCAGGCCAGAGAGCGCACACCCCACAAGTATTTGCAAACCTTTTGATATCAGTACCCATAGAGGGCCACCAAAAACTCATAGCTACTGCCTCCCCCCCCCGCCCCCCGGGTAGCTGCAATCCCAGGGTGGGCACTCAACACAGAATCATGAAATTCTTGCAGGAGTGTGAGATGGAAATGTTCGGGCACAAACAATGTACCTGGGGGTTTATTCCTGGGAGCTTGTGCTTGCGCTTCTAAAATCTCTCTCTGTAACTCAGATGAGACTTCTGCCACAACAACTCCCAGTTGAAGAATGGAGGAAGGAGGTTCTGGAGGAGACTCAGAATCAAAACTTCGGGATAAGGTATCCGCCTTTATGTTTTTAGACCTGGTCAGAACGTAATGGTAAAATGAAACCGAGAAAATAAAAGCACCCACCGAGCCTGTCTGGGGGTCAATCTCTTAGTGGACTCGATATAGGCCAAATTTTTATGATCAGTGATGACCGTAATGGGATGAAAAGCCCCCTCCAGAAAATGCCTCCATTCTTCGAAGGCCAATTTAACCGCCAATAATTCCCTGTTGCCGACATCATAGTTTCTCTCGGCCAAAGATAATTTTCTTGAGAAAAAGGTACAGGGTTTAAGGTTAGTAAGGGTGGAAGGACCCTGAGACAACACTGCTCCCACCCCCACATCCGAAGCGTCAACCTCCACAATAAAAGGTCTTGACGGATCGGGTTGTATCAACACTGGTGCTGAAGTAAAACATTTTTTTCAGTGTCTGGGAGGAATTTTTTGCTGCCACGGATCAATTTTTTACATCAGACCCTTTGAGAGTGAGGCCCATCAAGGGTTTCATCACCTGGCTCCTGGGACTAAAGCAATAGCACAATTACAGTGTCGATGTGGTGGAAGCGCCTCAGCCTCGCTTTCGGAAAACATGTCTTTGAAGTCTTTCAGGTATTCCAGAATACCCTCCAGACTGACAGACGACAAAGATACAGACTTTGCCGGGTTAACAAAGGTCCCAGGTTACAACACAGACCATTACCCTTACATCCTCATTGAGTGATCTCGGCCACCACCCAATCAATGACAGGATTGTGGCAATGAAGCCAAGGCATTCCCAGTACCAGTCCTGCGGGCAGATTATTCATAACAAAACAACTTAATTTTTCCATGTAAGTGCAACCCACTTTCAGAGAAAAGACATCAGTCCTGAAAGAAATTCCATCCCGGGTAAGAGGGGATGAATCAACAGCCACAATCTTAACAGGGTCTTTCAGCCTGACTGTCCCTATCTTACTACGAGTCACAACTTAGGCATCAATCAAATTAATGGAAGAACCGCAGTCAACAAAGGCGGTGGCCACCACAGGACCGCCAGCAAGTTCCAATTCCACTTGTAGCACAATTTTTGCAAGTGAGAAAAAATGTACTTCGGAGTCTGGACAACCTCCTCGATTGTTGCCCAGACTCAGTCGTTTCTCTGACGGTTTCACAGAAGAAGGGCAGGAGGGGCAGTTCCTTTTCCAATATCCAGAGGATCCACAATAAAAGCATAGTTGGTTGTCTCTACGGTGCCTTCTCTCTTTCTCCATAACCGAGACTGACCCAATCTCCATGGGCTCAGATACAGGTGCTGCTTCACACAATTTGGAGAACAAGGAAGTCTCTTGTTGCATCACTCCTCTAGCACGCAGTCTCTGGTCCATTTGGACCGCCTGTGTCATGGCGTCCTTCAGGGTATCAGGAGGAGGATGAAGTGCCAGAGCGTCCTTCAAACAGTCAGACAGACCCTTGCGGAACAACCCCTTCTGGGCTGCGTCTTTCCAAGAAACTTCGGCTGCCCAACACCTAAACTCTGAGCATAAGCAATCAGTGAAGTGCCTCCCCTGTGTCACACTCATCACCATATCCTCTGTCAGACGCACTCTATCAAGCTCATCATAAATATGCCCCACAGCCTCAAAGAACAGGTTCACAGACATGCGTTCAGGAGCAGAGGAAGAGAAAGAGAAAGCCCATGCATATGGAGCTCCCCTTAGCAAGGACATAACCACCCCCAACCTCTGCCTTTCATTTCCAGAGGCCCGTGGATTCAACTCAAAAAATAACTTGCTTTCCTCCTTAAAGACCCTAAACAATTTTTTATAACCGGAAACGCTATCGTGTAACTTTACCGGTGGTTTGTGGTCCGCTAGGTATACATCAGTGGGGCCCCCTGTCCCGGAACCCCAACGGAGCAGACATATGTAAAGCACCTGGCTGCCACATCTCTCTGCACCTGTTGTTGCAATAGGACCAGGGCTTGCTGCTCCATGGACAGCTTCTGCATAAGCTGGGAGAGTTCATTAATCTGCCCCGTGAGAGTCCGTACCTGATCCATGGCATACCAACACTCCCCAACAGGGAAAAGACTGTATGGTCAGCTATAATGTCATGACTCCCGGGTAACACTGCTGTGAGAAACACTGCACACAGCAGCAAGGGAACTGAACAAAACGCTGGGTTTCCAGCCAGGTACAAACAGGACCTGAGACATGTGGCAGAGTGGGAAGAGGTTGGGCAGAGCCAGACGCCAGGGTGCAGAGAAGGGATAAACACAAAAGAGTTGTCAAACAAGCAAAGATCGGAGCCAGGACATCACGAAGTACCAAAGGGGGGAGACAGGGGATTGTCTGAAGCAAAGCCAGAGGTCAGTAACCCAAAAGGACAAACAGAGTAATGCATGGAGAGCAAGAGAAACACTATGCAAACCGGGCACACACTCCAGGGGTCAAGCACACAGACTGAAACAGAACATACAACTGACAGTGAAACCTAGTTTGGAGTGAATATAAATACCCCTCCCATATTGAAAGAGAGGCCAACAACATTAACCCTGAGAGAACAGGACATTAACCATGTCCTAACCATGATACCTTAGCTAAAACAATATCTGAGGCTGGACCATAAGAGAAGGAATCCAGTCGCTGACACATTGGACTAGGGGTCACATACCCTATTGCACCAGCTTCTCGCAGAATAACCGAGTACATGCCAAACCGTCCAATATCTGCCTTCAATTGTGGGTAAGTACTGCCACAGGAATGCATTGTCATTTGGGGAGGATGTAGAATCCAAGAACAAAGCAGTGTACTAACCATAAAAATGGGTAGCCATGGCTAGAAAATGCCTTATATCAAAATTTTGAAAAATATCTGTCCGTCTGAAAACCATACTCTAGGCCTGAACCCTTTTCTAGCCTGTAGGTTGGGCTTTGTGCAGTTTCCATCTACCATGTATAGTAATCAACTTACGATACTTCTTTCTATGCAAAAACTGTGGCAACAGATGACCTGCTTTTCTGACTAGTTGTAATTTTAACAATGGAAGAAGTTGATAGAGGATAGCTGATTTTGTAGGCCAACTAGGGCTTCAAAATTGTGAAGGATCTGGAGCATTTCCCCTTTATGCCCTTACTACAATCCAGCTTTGAACATTATCAATGGTACAGTTAATCAATATTAAGTATGTGGAGTGCAACAACTCTGCTGGCATCACTACAAGGCCTCCCATCCCTCACACACCTTCTTACTCACTGCTCCATATCTAAGTATATTAGAATAACTAACAAAAAACACCTGCAAAGGCTTCCTAAGCATTTAAATAGGTCCCTTATTCTGTTTCAGAAGGCTACACAATCATAGGGAAGACTGCTGACTTGACACATGTCCAGAAGGCAGTTATTGGCACACTCCACAAGGAGGGTAAGCCACAAAAGGTAATTACTAAAGAAGCTGGCTCTTCAGAGTGCTGTATCCAAGCATATTAATGAAAAGTTGAGTGGAAGGAAAAAGTGTAATAGAAAAAAGAGCACAAGCAACCAGATAACCGCAGCCTTGAAAGGATTGTTAAGAAAAGGCCATTCAAAAATTTGGGGGAGATTCACAAGGAGTGGACTGCTGCTGGAGTGACTGCTTCAAGAGCCACCACACACAGGCATTTCCAGGCCATAGGTTACAAGTGTTGCATTCCTTGTGTCAAGCCATTCACGACCAATAGACAGCGACAGATGCGTCTTACCTGGGCGAAGGAGAAAAATAATTTGACTGTTACTCAGTGGTCCAAGGTGTTGTTTTCAGATGAAAGTACATTTTGCATTTCTTTTGGAAATCAAGGTCCCAGAGTCTGGAGGAAGAGTGGAGAGGCACACAATCCAAGCTGCTTGAGGTCTAGTGTGAAGTTTCCTCAATCAGTGATGGTTTGGGGAGCCATGTCATCTGCTGGTGTAGGTCCACTGTGTTTTATCAAAACCAAAGTCAGTGCAGCTGTCTACCAGGATATTTTAGAGCACTTCATGCTTTCCTCTGCCGACAAGCTTTTTGGAGATGGAAATTTCATTCTCCAGCTGGACTTGGCACCTGTCCACACTGCCAAAAGTACCAATACCTGGTTTAAAAACAACAGTTTCACTGTGCATGATTGGCCAGCAAACTCGCCTGACCTTAAACCCATAGAGAATCTATGGGGTATTGTCAAGAGAAAGAGGCAGACTACCTGAAGGCTGCTATCAAAGCAACCTGGGCTTCCATAGCACCTCAGCAATGCCACCAGCTGATCACCTCCATGCCCAATTGATGCAGTAATTGATGTAAAAGGAGCCCCAACCAAGTATTGAGTGCATTTACTGAACATACATTTCAGTAGGCCAATATTTCAGATCTTAAAATAATTTTAAAACTGGTGTTATAAAGTATTCTAATTTACTGAGATAATGACTTTTTGGTTTTCATTGGCTGTGAACAATAATCATCAACATTAACAGAAATAAACACTTGAAATAGATCACTCTGTTTGTAATGACTCTATATAATATATGAGTTTCACTTTTTGTACTGAAGAACTGAAATAAATTAACTTTTTGATGATATTCTACTTTTGTAAGAAGCACCTGTATATAGTGTATAGTGTACAAGTAAAACAATGTCTCAACAATGACATCTCTAGTTGAAGTCCTTCATCTTCACTTTTTTCTTCATCCAGCGCAGACTGCAATCACTTCTTCCAGCCAGGACCCGTCTAGAGCACCACTTCCAGAGCACAATCCCCAATTTTTGCAACACACCATATGAAGAAAAAAAAGCAACATAGTGTCACCCTGCACAGTAACAGGACCTCTCCCCATCACTGAAAACAGTATCCTGAAAAATAAAATACATCACAGGAGTAATAATATCCCTTAATTCGTCCCTACAGTGATAATGTCCCATATCCTGGCTCTCTTGTGTCTCATTCCTGGCCCCATATGTTCTCCTATTTTGCCTCATATGTTCTCCCATTCTGAACCCATATGTTCTCTCATCCTGCCCCCATGTGTTTCCACTCTGCCGCATATTTCTCCACTCTGCCCCATATATTCTCCCTTCCTGCCCCATATCTTCTCCCATACTGCCCCATATGTTCTCCCATCCTGCCCCATATGATCTCCTAACCTGCCCCATATGTTCTCCCATCTTGCCCCATGTGTTTCCATCCTGCCTCATATGTTCTCCCATCCCCCCCATATGTTCCCCATCCTGTCCCATGTGTATCCATCCTGCCTCATATGATCTCCCATCATGCCCCATGTGTCTCCATCCCATCCCATGTGATCTCCTATTCGGCCTCATGTTCTCCATCCTGACCCATATGTTCTCCCATCCTGCTCTCGTGTGTCTCCAACCTGTGTCATGTGTCTCCATCCTGCTCCATATGACCTCCATCCTGCTCCATATCATCTCCATCCTGTCCCAATATTGTGGTTTTCAGTGCAAAAATGTTTTTTAAAGTTTCTCCTTACCTGTCTGCAGACCGGCAGCATCCTCTTCCTCATCCATTTGATGAGCAGTGACGCCATATGCCAACGATGTGCGTGCCACCAGCAATACTGCTGACAATCTCTGGCATCAGCATTTACAGTGAGTAACACAGGGGTGTGCTGTTATAATCTCCCATCACCCCCATTGCATGCCCATTAGTTGCAACGGCTGCTGGTGTGGGGCCTGCTCCAGATCTGCATGCCTGCCATGACGGTACCTCTATGAAGACCAGCCTTCGGAGACCGTGATTTTTTTTACCATACATTGCAATAATAGATAAACATCTTGAATAAATAATACAAATATAAACATATTTGGTCAGGTCTGCCAAAACAAAGCTAATTAACCAGATTTATAAACAGCATAACTAGGGAAAAAAATGAAAAAATACCAGAATTGTGTTTTTTCCATCGCCACAACACTGCAAGAGAATGCAATAAGAAGAGATCAAATCACTATAATTACCCCAAAATGACATAAAAAAAGTCATCTTATCAGCAGAGGCAATTTTATGATGACAGGTAACACCACTATACAAAGCTGATAACCCAGGATTCATTGATCACAATAGGGGATGTCACAGATGATTTTGCTCATTCTCCCTTCACAATGACCTTTGCACATGCTCATTAGATACTTCAATACATCTATTCTTTGTGGTAATGTACATGTATTATTTCCTGAAACAACAGGAAGTTAGAGACTAAAAAGCCCCGGTGGTCAGTGCGAGAAATATAAGATTACTAGTTTAGTTTCTGAATCGGAGAGTGCACATTCCAGGCCAGTGGCACAATGATCCATCTGATTCCAAACTTTCAATCCAACAGTAGCACACTGCCCCCTGGCAATCAGGAGGCTGGGGAGCAGAGCCTTCCCGCTTTAGAAAAAGAGAAAACCACTTTAAATCTGATAACCAGCTGCTAATAATAAGCTTCATATGAAACTACTAAAGGTACCTTCACACTCAGCGACGCTGCAGTGATACCGACAACGATGTCGATCGCTGCAGCGTCGCTGTTTGGTCGCTGGAGAGCTGTCACACAGACAGCTCTCCAGCGATCAACGATCCCGAGGTCCCCGGTAACCAGGGTAAACATCGGGTTACTAAGCGCAGGGCCGCGCTTAGTAACCCGATGTTTACCATGGTTACCAGCGTAAACGTTATAAAAACAAACACTACATACTTACCTTCAGCTGTCTGTCCTCCGGCGCTCTGCTTTCCTCTGCACTGTCAGCGCCGGTCAGCCGGAAAGCAGAGTGGTGACGTCACCGCTGTGCTTTCCGGCTGGCCGGCGCTGACACAGGATGCAGGAGGAGTGCAGAGAAGCAGAGCGCCGGGGACATACAGCTGAAGGTAAGTATGTACTGTTTGTTTTTTTAACGTTTACGTTGGTAACCATGGTAAACATTGGGTTACTAAGCGCGGCCCTGCGCTAAGTAACCCGATGTTTACCCTGGTTACCAGTGAAGACATCGCTGAATCGGCGTCACACACACTGATCCAGCGATGTCTGCAGGGAGTCCAGCGACGAAATAAAGTCCTGGACTTTCCTCAGCGACCAACGATCTCCCAGCAGGGGCCTGATCGTTGGTCGCTGTCACACATAACGATTTCCTTAACGATATCGTTCCTACGTCACAAAAAGCAACAATATTGTTAATGATATCGTTATGTGTGAAGGTACCTTTAGGGTGTTTCCAGACTATTAGTCACAGATTCTTTGCTTTTGAAACATAAAATGAAAAATAGTCAGATAAGGCTGAATTTGGGTCTATTTGGTGCATTGTAGACAATCCTGACCAAATCAGGTATTAGAATAATGGGATTTTACAGCGAGTGGCACTATTATGATATTGACAAGGGATAAAGTGGCTGTGTAAAGATAGTTCTCCTTGTTTTCAGTAGAAATGATACAATGATACCTAGACATGTGGCTTTACAGCAATTACTTTATGTGTGAGGCTTACTGTGCATAGTAATAAGCTATTCAAGTAGATATCAAAGAACAGTATCCCAGTGGGTGATCAGACATGAAAAGGTAGTGGGGGCTCATGGGGTAAGCCATGCCCAGAGTCCAATGAGGTTTTAATTTGACAGTCTTCACAACAAAAGAATAGAAAGACCAAAATACCCAAATCATTTTCTGCTGATTATATGCATATGTAGGAGAGTTGAATGCTGGCTGAGTTTGTTACTTTGCACAACTCAATATGCTACATCTAATAACAATTTTAACTCTATAGCACCAACATATTCCGCAGCACTTTACAATTCAGAGTCTACATATAGAGACAATATTAGACATTACCTGCTCACAAGCTCACAATCTACCAGGAAATAGGGTAGGGACAAAATATAAATGGTAATAAGTGATTGTGTGGTCCAGCCATCAATATAATTAATAGGGTATTCACATACGCAACGCTGATGAACCGGTCACCTGCCAGTATGTGTACAGTACAGGAACCGAGGGCTATTAAGTGCATGGAGGATGTGTAAACAGATGCTATGAGGGACCAGATTTCGAGAAAAAAATTTGGAAGAATGAAACGGGAATAGTTAGATAAGTGAGTTGAGGCGATAGGTCAGTCTAAAGAAATCCAGTTTAGGGAACAAACTAGAACAAATTAAAACTGTGGGTATTGTGAATGAATTAACCTAATTGCCTGGGGTAGCGCATTCCAGAGATCTGGCGCTGCATGCAAGAAGTCTTGGAGATGAAAGTGGGAAGCTTGGATTACTGAGGATTATTGTTAATCTTAGGTCATTGGACAGAAGGCACAGGTAGGGTCATGGACAGAGATTAGGGAGGAGACGTAGGGTGGTGCAGAATTGTGCAGGGACCAGCCGACCTCTACAGTTGTCACTGCTGGATGCTATTAAAAAAAATATAAAAGTTCAAATCACTCCCCTTTCAGCCCATTTAAAATAAAGCAATAAAAAAATCACACATACACATTTGGTATCGCGGCCCTCAGAATCGTCCGATCTATTAATATAAAAAAAGAGTTTACCCGATCGCTAAACAGCATAACGAGAAAAAAAGTCAAAACGCCAGAATTATATTTTTTTGGTCACCACAGCATTGCATTAGAATGCAATAACGGGAGATCAAAAGATCGTATCTACATCAAAATGGTATCATTAAAAAGCCAGCTCAGCACCAAAAAGTAAGCCCTCACCCAACCCAAGATCACGAAAAATGGAGACGCTACGGGTATTGGAAAATGGAGTTGTTTTTTTAAGCAAATTTGGGATTTTTTTTAACCACTTAAATAAAAAAGAACATATATATGTTTGGTGTCTATGAACTCGTAATGACCTGGCAAATCATAATGGTAGGTCAGTTTTAGCGTTTAGTGAACATGGTTAAAAAAAAAAAACTGTGGGATTGCACTTTTTTTGCAATTTCACCGCACTTGGATTTTTTTTTTCCATTTTCCAGTATTTGATATGTTAAAACCAATGGTGTTGTTCAAAAGTACAACTCGTCCCACAAAAAACAAGCCCTCCCAAGGCCATATTTACTAAAAAATAAAAAGGAGCAAAAAATGAAAATGCAAAACCAAAAACACCTCTGGTCGTTAGACAGTTAATGCTGCAGTTAATTTCTGACAGCAGCATTTAAACGATAAGACTGCATCATGCAATCATTCATTCTGAGACCGGTCATGTGTGGGGGCTTTTCATCCAATGCAGTGGGCACACTCATGATTTTACCTAAGATCACTACCATGAATAACGAATGGGATCTAAACATCTTCCAAAAGCAACTTCTCCCATCGATATAGGAGCAATTTGGCAATAAACAATGCTTTTCCACCATGATTGAGCACCATGTTACAAGAAAAAAAATGATTATCAGTGAACAAACAGTGAAATTTTGCCTACATGGCAAGGAAACTCCCCCACATCTCAATCCCAATGAGAGATTGTGGTCAATCCTCAAAAAGCAAATGGACCAAAACTGTGATAAACGCCAAGCACTGATTATATAAGAATGGGTTGCCATGATATACAGCTGCCATAGTGAAGGAAAGAAGTCTTGAAAAAGAAGGGACAACGCTGTAAATATTGAGTCCATTGGTATAATGACAGCCAAGGCATCCCTGCAGAAATCACAAGGCAGTCTATTTGCATTCAGGGGTCCCACCTTACCCTCATTTGGTATCCTTTCAGAAAGCACTCCCACCATGCTATCGGATCCAGCATCAAGCACACCCACAATCTGGCAATATCATCATATGCCCAGTTAAGCACTTACTTAATGTATCTCTCCAGCTACAACTGTGCATCCAGATTTGTTCTTCTGTGTGGGGCTACTCGCAAAAGTCACCATCTAGAGACCTGCTCTTCAGAACAGTTTGCTAGACCTGATGCTAATGCATTAAGTTGGCTGTATATTCAAAATTATCCAGCTCACCATAATTGTTTTTGCCTTCCAGTTCAGAGCACGAAAACGTCTCTGCCAGGATCTATATTATGTAAGAAAAAGAGGGTGAGATCCAGCTCCAACTACTCACTCATAATCTTCTTTATTGAGGTAAGTATATGAAAGTGGATGACATTACTAAAACATACAGTATTTTTTGGACTATAAGATGCACTTTTTTCGTCCAAAAATGAGGAGGAAAATGGGGGGGTGCGTCTTATAGTCTGGATCTAACTGTCTGGCTGAGGTGGGGGGGTGGCAACAGCGGAGCAGTGGGTCACAGGAGGCAGGAGCCGGTGGCTGCGTCTTACTCCCGAGCCCGCTGTTAAAGAGAAATTAATATTCACTGCATTCCACACTCAATGACGTGGGAAAAGTTCTAGCAGCGCTTGCGCTAAGATCCTTGAGTTGAACTGAGTTCATAGGCTTTGAACACCGATAACCTTTCTGAGTTTATTGGATATGAACTCCGCTCAACTTTACCACTTCATTGTGAGGCACTGAGCTGAGCAAGCATGTGAAACTCAGTATCTCTGCTGGATGGCAGGCTGTGTAGTCACATCATGCAACAATGCCTGCCATCTAGATG
This sequence comes from Ranitomeya imitator, assembly GCF_032444005.1. Classification (NCBI taxonomy): domain Eukaryota; kingdom Metazoa; phylum Chordata; class Amphibia; order Anura; family Dendrobatidae; genus Ranitomeya; species Ranitomeya imitator. The sequence goes on from NC_091284.1 coordinate 122,002,828, forward strand.
TAGCAGAGCTAGATGCATCGCAGGCCAAATGGATTATTATCTTCTCATTGGACAGGTGAGGAATATGGTTGTTTATTATTTTAATTCTTTCGCAGGGGATATTGATGTCAGTGGATTGGGTGTAATGTGAGTATAAATGTGTTTTTTTCAATTTAGAGTCAATAAAGGAGTCTGTCATTTGTTCAAATAAATGACTTTATTCTGGGTTTTACTTTTTGACAATTTGACTATGGGGTTATTAATGGGGGCGTCTTATAGATGCCTCTTCATTGCTAACCTCTGGGCTTGATGTCACCTGACATTACAAAGGTGACATTGACCTCAATACTATCACCCCACTTGCCACCGCTCATCTTTTGGATGCGCTCTTGCTGAGGCAGCTGAGAGCTGATGTTTTTAGTCTGGGATGGGGCCAATATCCATGGCCCTGTCCTAGGATATTGATATAAACCCACAGCTGTCTGCCTAGCCTTAGTAGACTTAGGCTAGGGTCACATTGCATTAGGGCAGTCCGTTTAGCGCATGTGTATTACTCTCTTTCAAAGCTATAAACATCTGCCCCTATCTGTCCGCTTTCCCTCCACTGGTTAATAAAATTTCACATCATTTTTTTCAGAAAATAATTTATTTTTTAATAAATACATGTGCAGTAGGCTAAACACGCAAAACACTGATTATATATCTCAATCACATATTTATATCTGTATCTATGTATGTATCTATCTGTGGTGAAGAATATTACCTTGGAAAACTATGTTTAAACTAGATGGTGGCCCGATTCTAACACATCGGTTATTCTAGAATATGTATGTTTGTATATAGCAGCCACATAGTATATAGCACAGGCCACATAGTATATAGGAGTACTACGTGGCCTGTGGTATATACCATGTGGCTGCGATATACATACATACATATTGTAGAATACCCAATGCGTTAATATAGGCCACACAGTAAATAACACAGCCCATGTAGTATATAACACAGCCCACACAGTATATAGCAGCCACACAGTATATAGCATCCATGCAGTATATAACACAGCCCACATAGTATGTAACACTGGCCACATAATATATAGCACAGCCCACATAGTATCTAACAGTGGCCACGCAGTATAGAACACAGCCACGTAGTATATAACACTGCTCACGTAGTATATAGCAGCCATGTAGTATATAACGCAGCCCACGCAGTATAGAACACAGCCCACATAGTATCTAACACTGGCCAGGTAGTATATAGCAGCCACACGGTATCTAACACAGCCCACGTAGTATTTAGCAGTGTGGGCACCATATCCCTGTAAAAAAAAATTATTAAAATAAAAAATAGTTATATACTCACCCACCGGCGGGATCCAGCGTAGATCCAGCGAACTTCTGGCGATGCGCGCGCGGCTGCTGCCATCTTTCGTTCCCAGGATGCATTGTGAAATTACCCAGATCACTTAGCGGTCTCGCGAGATCACTAAGTCTTCTGGGTAATTTAGCAATGCATCTCTGGGAACCGGAAGCTTGCGGCAGGCGCGAGCGCATTGTCGGACTACGCAAGGTGAGAATAGCAGTTTTTTTTTGTTTTTTTATTATTTTTAACATTAGATCTTTTTACTATTGATGTTGCGTAGGCAGCATCAATAGTAAAAACTTGGTCACACAGGGTTAATAGCGGCGGTAATGGAGTGAGTTACCCGCGGGATAACACGGTCCGTTACCGCTGGCATTAACCCTGTGTGAGCGGTGACTGGAGGGGAGTACGGAGCGGGCGCTGACTGCGGGGAGTATGGAGCGGGTGCCGGGCACTGACTGCAGGGGAGTAGGGAGGGACTAATCGGACTGTGGCCGTCGCTGATTGGTCGCGGCAGCCATGACAGGCAGCTGGCAAGACCAATCAGCGACTTGCATTTCCATTACAGGCAGAGGCCGTGACCAATGAATATCCGTGACAGACAGAAGGACAGATGGAAGTGACCCTTAGACAATTAATCGTAATCGGATCGCATTCGCATATCAATTTGATGTCATTCGGATACTAGGTGATAAAAATCTGATTGTACTCTCATGAAAATTGCATGCCACTCGTCACCCTTTTCTGGACCAACATCGGACTGTTTATGATGGTGATGGGTATGAACCCATAGGCCAAAACTCATCTACTCCAGAAGTCACTGTTTATGTGTCTGACAACTGAGGCAAGGCGCTCTTTTGTTTTGTTTGTTTTTTTGTTTGTTTTATCTGTTACGTGTTGGATCTCAATCTAATTTCAGATACCACAATTTAGAAGATTTGTCTTGAACGAGTACAGGGGAACCTTGGATATGAGCAGTGGTCTGTTTTTATTTTAGGTTGACTGTTCGCAATTATAAGACATACACAAAATATAAGTGCAGATGGCCCCAGAATAACGGGCAGTATTTCTTCCACAGCTTACTCTGATATGCTCATTTGCAATCTTCTAATATTTATTAGAGCAATCACTAAATCTGTGGGAGCAGCCATTGTGCTTGATTATAAAGCGCAAAGAAGATGGCTTATTTGTTGAAACTGGAAAATACATTTAATAATTAATTTTCTTGTTTACACATACGGTATACTACAAATGCAACCATCGTTATATAAACTATTGTACCAATTATTTCTTTGTTTATGCAGCAGTTTAAAATTAAAAAAAAAAATCACAATTTAGGCTTGCAATGCAGTGAAAATAAAATAGCTTTACATCAGGGATTTTGATAATAAATAGCCCCCTCGTTTATACCACCTGCTGTATGGCTCCTAAATGCGGTGGAATCAGATGTGTTTATTGGCTGTGTGCATTGCTGTCTAATACAAACACATTTCGGGGGGATTAAGAAGAATCATATGTCTCACTAATTGCATTGTGACTATAAAAATTAAAAGAGATTCCTTGTGGAGCGGAGATAGGACTCCTCATTGAACTAGACAGAGAGATGTCTCTGATTAACTTAAAGATTTGTAGCTGAAAAAAACTGCAAGAGTGAATGACTCAACTTAGATGAGAGGCGGGTCAATAATTAATATTAAACAGGTTGTCCACTATACTAATAGATTTAAAAAAAAATGTGCCCAGTACAGTGCTAACCCCCCCCCCCACACACACACACACAGATACCATCTAGACCCCCGTCACTCCTCCACTGCTGCCGCTGTTTGCCTCCAGTCTTCTTCGTAGATCAAGGGGCGTCAGCTGACTGCTTCGGCTAATGTGGGACCACTCATTGGCTGCAACATTCCTAGAAAAATACAAGCCAAAAGATTAATTAATAGAACCAGAGGCCCAAGCTAAAAGAAAATATCAAAATAAAATAAATGAAAACGAACTTTATGAAATATCAAAAAGAAGTTAAAAATACTCAATGCCATCCCCATACTGAGTAATTGGAAAAACTCCAGAATGTAAAAAAAAATATAGGGCTTCTAGGTAAAGGACAGATAAAATAGGACACATCTTATAGGACAGTGTTCCCCATGTCTGGTCCTCAAGAGCCACCAAGAGGTCATGTTTTGCGGATTTCCCTAGTATTGCACAGGTCATTGAATGCTTGACTGTCCAGGTGATGCAATTATCACCTGTGCAATACTAAGGAAATCCTGAAAACATGACCTGTTGGTGGCTCTTGAGGACCGGAGTTGGGGAATACTGTTATAGGAGGAGGGGGCAGAACAAAATGCACAGACCATCCTACATTATAATAATAAAATAATAATAATTTTTATTTATATAGCGCCAACATATTCCGCAGCACTTTACAATTAAGCGGGGACATGTACAGACAATAAATTCAGTACAAGTGAAGACAATTTAAACAGTGACATTAGGGGTGAGGACCCTGCTCGCAAGCTTACAATCTACAAGATCCATACAAATTACTACCTAGCCGCGGAGGTTGGCACCATAAACCTGGTGCCCCCACTGAACGAAGACTGTCCCTACAGTCCCCCCTTCATATTCCAAAACACACATAGAAAATGAATTAGTAAAGTAGATATAACTCATTCAATAAATGAAATTGATAAATACAATAAGTAAGGTTTCTATATACTAGTATATCCTAGAAAAAACCTTAAAGTAACCTTCCCATGATTTTTTTTCCCATACCACCATCTTCTCCGGTGTCCAGCACTGTTCAGTTCGTCTTCTCAGTGACATCATCGTTCTGACGGTCCACAAACTTACATTTTAAAAGCTGGGTCACAGGGAGGGCAGTGTGAGCTGGCGAGCATGAAGAGCAGTGACATCACAGAAGAAAAGCAGAAAAACACTGCGGCTCTGGGTTAATGTTATTTTATCTTTCCCTCTCTGTAGGATTTTTTCCTATTTGAACCGTCACATTTCAGTGAGTGAGAAGAAAGAGCCAAGATGCTGCATCTTCTGGCTCAGAAAGAACATGACCACGTCAATCAATCAGTGGCTACTGAAATTTCTTCCTTTGTCAGAAGAGGAAACTATTGCAAAGGCAGAAGACTCCGACTAAAGTACGGAGAAGCTGCCGAGGTCCAGTAGGTACCAGATTTTGTTTTTAAAACAATGGACTCTTTTTAAAAAATAGCAATAGAACTTGCACATTGATTACATTGGTCTTTGTGCTGTCCATTCATGGGTGTTTTTGACATGGACACAAACAATCATAATTATCCAAACAATATATATTGTGGACTAGAACATATTGTTTCTCCGTTTTGTAAGGAGCCATAATATGGTTTTCATAGAGAAGGTATATGAACATTCTACTGTAACTACATTTGTCGACAGTGTGTATAACTTAAAGAAAAATTATTTTTTTAAATCCATTATATTTATTTTATATACTAAAGTATGTGTCTTTTATAGACTCTCTTGTAAGTTTTATATATAAACCGAAAAAAAAAGAAAAATTGGAACTGGAGTACAATTTGGTATGCATGCAAAATGGGAGCATGTTCACACTGGCCATCAAACAGACAAAATCCAAGATAGAAACTAAATAATCAAATACTCTGCTGTTAATAAATAAGTAAAAACAATAGTGCATATAAATAACACAGGGTTCTTAGTAAAAACCGTTTTTGAGTTTTAAAAAAGCGTAAATTCCATCCCACCAACATCAAGTTGTAACCAAATTCGGGTCCTAACCTCTAATATTAAAAGCTTACCCTGCACTATAGCGTCGTCCTGTGTGAATAAGGCCGGAGCAGGATCGGTTCCTGCTTTTAGATTTATTTATTTTTAGATTTATTTATTTATTTTGTCTAAATTACCTAACATTTTAAATGCATTATTTGTATGATATATAAAACCAATGCTTTTTCCTCTTGATAAATGACAAAAACTCTTGCATTTAGAAAATCACTGTATTTAGTGCTCAGCATTTTAACCAGTTCTAATCTTAATCCCCATTCCTTACCAGGCACATTTTCATGTTTTGTGGTACATGTGCTTATACCAGCCTGTGAGTGACTGTTAAGCATGCTGAGATGAGGAGACTTAAAGCCTCAATGCTCCTGTGGAAAATATGCAAACTGTCTCTTCAGAGAGGAAGAGGTCTAGAACTCTAGTGCCACCTATTGGAAGTAGCAATCCTAACAATCAATGTCGACCCTTTAACGAACCTTGTCACATGACTCAGGATAAAAGCCAAACCAGAATCTCAGTTTGCTGCCACTGTGTTTCAGGGTACTGCTTCTCATCAGTGCAAAGTGTGAGATCTGGTTTGGCTGGGTGAGAGGCGTCTGACCGGGATCCAAGAAGTATCGTGTCTCCTTGCGGAGAGTGACATGTTAAGCATGCCGAGATGAGACTTAAAGCCACAATGCTTTGCTGGGAAATATGCAAATTGTTTCTTCAGAGAGGAAGAGGACTAGAACTCTAGTGCCACCTACTGGAAGTAGCAATCCTAGAAGTCAATGTCGACCCTTTAACGAGCCTTGTCACATGACTCAGGATAAAAGCCAAAACCAGAATCTCAATTTGCAGACACTGTGTTTTGGGATACTGCCCCTCGTCAGTGCAAAGTGTGAGATCTGGTTAGCTTAGAAGAGAAAGAGTGCCATATTATTGTGCAGATTTTACTGTCATGTTTTGAGGATTCCATGACTCAATGTGAGAGCCCCTTGATGTGCCAGAATAGCAGAACCCCTCATAAGTGATCCCATTTTACAAACTACACCTCTCAATGAATTCATTTAGGGAAGCAGTGATCATATTGACACCACCGATGTAGCACAGAATTTGATACCATTGGGCAGTGAAGAAAAAATAATTCCATTTTTATCACCAAAATTTTGTTTTAGCCCCAGATTATAGATTTTCACAAGGGGAAGTGGGTAAAAAGAACACCAAAATTTGTCCCAAAATTTCCCATATGTGACTATACAATACTGCTTAGCCATATGGCGAGACTCGGGAGGGACAGAGCGCTATTTACTTCCTGGAGCACAGATTTTTCTAGAATAGTTTTGCAGACTCCATATACAGAGCCCCTAAGTGCTAGGAGAGCATAATGCCTCCTCAAGTGACCGTATTTTGGATATGATACCCCTTTGGGAATTTTTCTACAAGTGTAGTGATGATTTTGACTCCATCAGTGTTTTCCAGAAACAAGGGGCAGTGGATATTGCTAAATGATTGCAAACTGCCATTGTAGTCCCCAGTACTTTGTAGTGACCAGTACGTTGGAGTGCCCAGCTCTTGCCTCTGGAGACACGTACCATAAATTAGGTGGGCTCTCATAGCTACATAAAAGCCAAACATGTTCACACTAAATGTGGTTTAGGCACACTGGCGCTCAGAATGGAGGGGTATTTAGATTTGGGAGCACAGAATTTGCTGAATCTCTTTTGGAGGGGTGAGGAGCCATTTCGCTTTTCCAGAGCCTTCGTGCTACGAGTAACGTGAAGCCCTCTATATTTTCATAGAAACATGAGGTACCTGACTGGGGGCTTTTTCTGTGGATTGATTTGAAGCTTTTGTTAGGAACTTTTTACATAACATTTTGGATCACATTAATCCAACGCTCTACGCTGAGCACTTACAACCGGGTTTCCATCTAAGGCCGGGGTCACACTTGCAACTCCAATGTATGAAACCTGTCGCGAGTCTCTCGCATCAATATCCGGCACTGCCGCCAACAGTCGGGACCGGAGTGTATGGCTGCATGTATTTCTATGCAGCTGAACGCTCTGGTCCCGAGTGCTGGCGTCAGTGATGGGTATTGATGCCAGACTCGCACAAGTTTCTCGCATTGTAGTTGCAAATGTGACCCCGGCCTAAATCTCCAAGTTGCATGATTCAGATGAAACCTCTGAATAATCTAGTCACTATAACGAGGCAGCAGACTTACTCTGGACTCCGTCTGGCCTCTGTTAAGAGATGTTCTTCTTTTCAGAAGTGCACAAAACTGTGGCCAATGGCACTTTTATGCAAGCCTAAAATTACGGACACCTCCAGATCACAAGTCCACAATGCCTCCATCTGCCTCATTATGGGGAATCTTCCGTCAAGGGTTCCATCTGAATCACGTATTTCAGATATTTACATGGAAACCCCAGTGTAAGTTCTCAGCGCAGAGAGCAGGATGAATGTTAGCCAAGCCTGAGGCCGGCGTCACACTAGCGAGTTTTACGGACGTATGAGAGGTGCAGAAAATATGGATTGCACACGGTACAATGATTCTCTATGGCCCAGCTCCTATTTGCCGTATTTTGCTGATCTGTATTATACGGTCTTCTACAGCCGTAGAACGTCACAGCATGCTGAGACACATATATATATATATTAATATTTCATACAGCGCTAGATAGCAGAAAAGCCGGTAATTCAATTGCCGGCTTTTCCTATCTCCTTCTCAAACCCGACATGATATGAGACATGGTTTACATACAGTAAACGATCTCATATCCCTTCTTTTATTACATATTCCTCCTTAGTAATGTAAGAAGTGTCTTGGTGTAAAATTTGGGGGCTCTAGCTATTAAATTAAAGGGTTAAATCGCAGAAAAAAATTGGCGTGGGCTCCCGCGCAATTTTCTCCGCCAGAGTGGGAAAGCCAATGACTGAGGGCAGATATTAATAGCCTAGAGAGGGACCATGGTTATTGGCCCCCCTGGCTAAAAACATCTGCCCCCAGCCACCCCAGAACCGGCAAATCTGCAAGATGCGCCTATTCTGGCACTTAGCCTCTCTCTTCCCACTCCCGTGTAGCGGTGGGATATGTGGTAATGAAGGGTTAATGTCATCTTGCTATTGTAAGGTGACATTAAGCCAGATTAATAATGGAGAGGCTTCAATTATGACACCTATCCATTATCCAATAGTACGAAATGGTTAATAAAACACACACACATTATTACAAAGTATTTTAATGAAATAAAGACACAGGGTGTTTTAATATTTTATTATACTCTTAATCCACCTGAAGACCCTTGTCACCTGTAACAAAGTTAAAAAAACAAACAACAATATTCCATACCTTCTGTCGTTCAGTCTTGTCCCACGCTGTAAATCCATCTGAAGGGGTTAAATCATTTTGCACCCAGGAGCTCTGCTAATGCAGCTGTGCTCGTGGCTATAAAAACACGGGGAATGAATGGAATGCAGGGGAATGACCTGTAGTTACCTCGAGTCACGGTGATGCACCCTGTGCTGGATGTCCTGATATGAACTTGAGCGTGGGAACTTTTCAGAATATTTTCCCAGGCTCGAGTTCATATGAGGACATCCAGCAGAGGGCGCATCACTGCAACTCGAAGTAAATACAGGTCATTCACCTACATTCCATTCATTCGCCGGGTTTTTACAGGCAGGGGCGGCTGCATTAGCAGGCTTCTGCTTATAAGATTAGTTAACCCTTTCAGATGGATTTTTAGCGTGGGACGAGACTGATCATCGGAAGGTATGGAATATTGAGTACAAAGAGAGTAGAGAGAGTACAAAGGAGGGCAACAAAATTATTAAAGGGGATAGGAGAACTACAATACCCAGATAGATTAGCGAAATTAGGATTATTTAGTATAGAAAAAAGACGACTGAGGGGCGATCTAATAACCATGTATAAGTATATAAGGGGACAATACAAATATCTCGCTGAGGATCTGTTTATACCAAGGAAGGTGACGGGCATAAGGGGGCATTCTTTGCGTATTGAGGAGACAAGGTTTTTCCACCAACATAGAAGAGGATTCTTTACTGTTAGGGCAGTGAGAACCTGGAATTGCTTGCCTGAGGAGGTGGTGATGGCGAACTCAGTCGAGGGGTTCAAGAGAGGCCTGGATGTCTTCCTGGAGCAGAACAATATTGTATCATACAATTATTAGGTTCTGTAGAAGGATGTAGATCTGGGGATTTATTATGATGGAATATATGCTGAACTGGATGGACAAATGTCTTTTTTCGGCCTTACTAACTATGTTACTATGTTTGTTGTTTGTTTTGTTTCATTTGTTTCAGGTGACAAGGGTCTTCAGGTGGATTACCAGTATAATAAAATATTACAACAACCTGTGTATTTATTTTATTAAAATACTTTGTTATAATGTGTGTGTTTTTTTTTACCATTTCATACTATTGGATTAATAATGGATAGGTGTCATAATTGACGCCTCTCCATTATTAATCTGGCTTAATGTCACCTTACAATGGCAAGGTGACATTAACCCTTCATTACCCCATATCCCACCGCTACACGGGAGTGGGAAGAGAGTGGCCAAGTGCCAGAATAGGCGCATCTTCCAGATGTGCCTTTTCTGGGGTGGCTGGGGGCAGATGTTTTTAGCCAGGGGGGCCAATAATCATGGACCCTCTCCAGGCTATTAATATCTGCCCTCAGTCACTGGCTTTACCACTCTGGTGGAGAAAATTGCACGGGAGCCCACACCAATTTTTTCTGTGATTTAACCCTTTAATTTAATATCTAGAGCCCCCAAATTTTACACCAATACACTTCTTACATTACTAAAGAGGAATATGTAATAAAAGAAGGGATATGAGATGGTTTACTGTATGTAAACCATGTCTTATATCATGTCGGGTTTTGGAAGGAGATAGGAAAAGCCGGCTATTGAATTACCGGCTTTTCTGCTATCTAGCGCTGTATGAAATTATAATATATACATATATGGATCTCACTGACATATATGTATATATAAATATATGTATATAGACAGTATATATGTTTTAATGAATATTTGAGACCATGGATCCATTGTATGTCCGTTTTGCAAACCTGCGAGAAAATCTCGCAGTACGGATGCCATACAGATTACATACGGAGGATGCCATGCGCAAAATACGCTAACACACCCTGCCTACGGAGGACATACGGATCACTATTTTGCTAACATTTCTGCGTATTACGGCCATAAAAAATGGACCTTATTTTCATACGCTGAGTGTGACGCCGGCCTTACTGTGATTTTTGAGAGGCAGAATGAAAAAATCAACATTGCTACAGTATGCTTTGCAACTATTAGTGATGCACTGACAATAGTTGCACTGCGCATGATCCAACTAACTTGTTAGAGCCTGGTGACCCAGATGTCATTATGATGACATCGGGTCAGCATGGCGCCAATTGGAGGACGGGGGCTCCCTCAGTGTACTCATACTGACCTGGGAAATCATATTGTTAGGACAGCTTTACCATATATTTAACATGGTACATAAAAAACAAACAAAAAGCAATTGCACTTTTTTTGCAATTTCAACACACTTGGAATTTTTCACCGTTTTCCAGCACACTATACAGTGAAATGAATGGTGTCATTCACAAGTTGTCCTGCAAAAAACAAGCCCCCATATATGAACAGTACATGGCCAGAAAAACAAAAAAGTTATTACTTTTGGAAGAAGGGGAGGAAAAAATGAAAGCGAAAAATAGAAAATCTCCAGGTAGTGAAGGCGATTATTATAAATTAGAAAAAAAAATCAAATATTAAAAGATGAATGAACAATTGTGGTTAGATGATGTCACATCATGGAAAATATTGTGCTAGTGAAGAATACTTTTATCAATAGAATCAGCTCTAAGGATACATTACATTACATTATAAAAGTCAACATACAAATATTGTCTAAACTTTAGTCACCGGTTATAGGCGCTGATATAAAGTTACCGAGTGCTTAGTTAAAAGTGCATGATAGAGTTAAGATCCAGCATGTGGCATGATGTTTAATTTGCAAAGACCTTTCTGCGTCTTATTGGTTGTACATGTAGAAGGCTGGATACAGACCCTCCATTGTGCTCCATTCTGATCAGCATCCTGGTCTGTCATATTCTATCAGTAATACCTTCCCTAATAATGCATAGTGATGTCATTTATTATTGTATTTGCCAAAGTGACCTCATTAGTAAGCGAGGAAATTAAGTCCTGTGTAATGTCTCTGATGCTGGACGTGTGCCACGGAAGTTACTAATTACTGGCAGTGAGAGGATGCACACAGTTGGATCTCGTGTTCCACTCGCAGGGAGATGGTTTATCTCAGCCTGTGCTGGAATAACTGGCCCTGGCACGATGGATGCCTCAATCTGTACTGGTATCACACATACTGGGCTGGAGGCTCCCTTGGATTATAAAAAGGAACATTTGTGAAATGATATTTGTATAACAAGGATGTTTGCAGAGTCTGGTATGGCTTTGTGATAGTATAATGCATTGGGATATTCTGTAGCATAGTGTGACAGCAGATAGAAATGTAAAGTCAACAATGAACAGAAATGGAATTCTTGAAGACTTTTCAAGCATTTTCAATATTAAGGCCTGTTTCACACGTCAGTGTCTCCGGTACGTGAGGTGACAGTTTACTCACATACCGGAGACACTGACACACGTAGACACATAAAAATCAATGCATCTGTGCAGATGTCATTGATTTTTTGCGGACCATGTCTCCGTGTGCCGAACACAGAGACATGTCAGTGTTCGTGGGAGCGCACGTATTACACGGACCCATTAAGTCAATGGGTCCGTGTAAAACACGTACCGCACACGGACAACGTCCGTGTGCAGTCCGTGTGCCGTGCAGGAGACAGCGCTACATTAAGCGCTGTCCCCCCCACTAGTGCTGAATCGGCGATTCATATCTTCCCTGCAGCAGCGTTTGCTGCAGAGAAGATATGAATAATAGTGTTTAAAATAAAGATCTATGTGCCGATTACAGTAATGAATATGCGGATCCACCCCTATGGGAGGTGGAGCCGCATATTCATTACTGTAAATGAGCGGCCCCACGTGACCGCATACAGGAGAAGATGCTGCCAGAACAGGAAGCAGCGACAGCCAACGAGGGAGCTTGGTGAGTATTTTCAGAACAGCGAGGGGGCGCACAGAGGGTGGGAGGGCGGGGGGCACATAGATCTTTATTTTAAACACTATTATTCATATCTTCTCTGCAGCAAACGCATAATATCTGACCTGATGATGTGAAGGAAAACTGTGGACATGGGCTCCCTGCAGAGACGTGAAGTCTGACATTTTTAGACAATATATTTTGAGTTCTCTAAACTAGAAAAAGTTTTATGCTCCTTTTCTTTTGATAAAAAGTTACAGTCATATTGGAAAGTGGAGCTGTGGAAGAAACAAATGTTTCCTTTTCTTGGGTATTTTTTTATTAATACCTTTCCATGCTTGGGATCAGATAGAAAAATATTTAGAATTGAGAGTCCTCAGTGGTTGGTACCTTTTAATGGCTAACGGTACCAAGATATATTTCTTTCCTGGGATCAGATAGTAATTATATTAGGCACTGCACTGCAGGCAGCTCTGTATAGATGGTTTTTCTCTACTTGTCTCCCAAGATGACCATAGAAAGCACGGTTAAAACGCCCCTGAAGAGGAACTCCATTTGACTAGGACCTTGTGTAATAAGATCACAAGGGAGTTCTTAACATTACTATTCATTGAATGATACCTTGATGGCTGGGTAGCTTGAATACAAGAATCCAATTTCATCAAGCAGGCAGGAAATCTTTAGTTAAAGCAGAGACAGAGGAAATCCCCACACTAATATCAGATTCAATAGATAACAGAGTGCAATGGGTGTTCTAAAACAGGTCCAGTCTCAGGAGGAAAAAAGTGAGATCACAAAATGTTACAAGATCTGACAACTGTAGAAAATGAGGTGGGCGGTTGGTGAACATTAATAAACCCTTTACCCCTGAAGGTGGTTTGCACATTGCACCAGATAATTTTTACTATTCTGAGCACTGTCACTTTATGTGGTTATACCTCTGGAACGCTTCAATGGATCCTGGTGATTCCTGGTGATTTTCGTGACGTATTGTGCTTCATGTTAGTGGTCAAATTTCGTTGATATGACTTGCGTTTATTTGTGAAAAAAAAGAACATTTTGAAAATTTTGCAATTTTCAAACCTTGAATTTTCCTGCCCTTAAATCACAGAGGGATATGTCACAAAATGTATTAATAAATAACATTTCCCACATGTCTACTTTTCATCAGCACAATTTTAAAACCATTTTTTTTTGTTAGGAAGTTATAAGGGTTAAACGTTGACCAGTGATTTTGCATTTTTCCAACAAAATTAATAAAACCATTCATTTTAGGGACCACATCACATTTGAAGTCACATTGAGAGGTCCATGTGACAGAAAATACCCAAAAGTGACACTATTCTAAAACCTGCACCTCTCAAGATGCTCAAAACCACATTCAAGAAGTTTATTAACCCTTTAGGTGCTTCACAGGAATTTTTGGAATGTAGAAAAATAATGAACATGGACCCCAAAACTTGTTCTGTAATTTCTCATGAGCATGCCGATACCCCATATGAGGGGAAAAAACACTGTTTGGGTGCACGGCAGAGCTTGGAAGGGAAGGAGCACCATTTGACTTCTTGAATGCAAAATTTGCTGGAACAATTGGTGGACTCCATGTCTCGTTTGGAGAGCCTCTGATATGCCTGAACAGTGAAAATTCCCAACAAGTGATGCCAATTTGGAACTAAACCTCTCCAGGAATGTATTTAGATGTGTAGTAAGCACCTTGAAACCCCAGGTGCTTCACAGACGCTTATAACGTTGAGCCGTGAAAATAAAATCACATTTTCCCCACAAAAATGTTATTTTAGCCCCACATTTTGCATGCCATGTCACATTATAAGCTCTTGAATGGATATACCAAAAAAGGTGAGTAATGAATAAGACACCACAAAAGAAAACCTACCCATATATAGATACTCTTTATTATATATCAAAAACAACAATGTCAAAAAAAATATATAAAAAGATACAAAAACACCCTAATAAAAGGGGTCACAGCAAGGGAATCAGGGTAGCGACCCTTAAAAAAATTGTTGAAAAATAGCGATATGCCTACCATTGTCCCTAATAGGCCCTAAGATCTGATGGCCTACCTGACAGCGGAGGTTGGCACCCTAAATTTGCTATGTGGCGCCCCCGCTCCGCGGTGGCTATCCCTTCAATCCCTAGGCCTACTCTTTAATCTATCATTAAAATCACAGACAAAAACAACAACAATGGACTACAGATCAAGATTGATAAACGTCCTTATAACAAATACAGTATAGAAGTCATTGAAGTTATTAATATATCACCTTTGGGAAAAACATGAGACCCTGATGGTATAATACCCTTTTTTACAAGTTTCTGCCTAAGAGCTTATATGAACATTTATCTACAGTTTATAATGAGATTTACAACTCAGTTTACTTTGAAATTAACTTTTCTTATGGTAATATCCAAAGTGAGAGAAATCCTCCTGATAGTGCAATCTAAAAGCTCTTCTTTTTAATGAACTAAGACTCTAAAATATTCTATTAACAATCATAACTAGTAGACTATCCAATATTTTGTTGTTTTTCATGTCTAATTCACAAATTAGCCTTAATAAAAGGTGTTGGAGTTGTAATATAGGAAGGGTTTTGGGGGTTTTGGACTGGCATAACTGAAGGTTGGATGGTACTTGAGTAGAAGTAAGGACTCATACTCATCTGCGAGATGGTACTTGAGTAGAAGTAAGGACTCATACTCATCTGCGAGAAAAAATCGGATTACACTCTGACCAATGTTAACCTCTGAGCCCTTGTTCATCTGCAATTTTTTTTCTCAGCTCATATGGGGCTGAGAAAAAAATCCTATCTCAGACGAGACTCGCCGATGCAAGTCAATAGGTGTGATAACAAAAATTGCAGGGTACTCAGACCATGTGAGCCCTCTGATTTTTACACACTCAGGTCCTTGAAAACCCGACATTTCGTCAGTCAAGTACAAAAAAATCACAATGTGACCCGATACACCTAAATCAAATGGGAATGGTTGGTTATGTCAACTTCCTGTTTGTGGCACATTAGTATATGGGAGGGGAAAAACTTTTCAAGACGGGTGGTGACTATCGCGGCCATTTTGAAGTCGGCCATTTTGGATCCAACTTTATTTTTTCCAATGGGAAGAGGGTCATGTGACACACCAAACGTTTTGAGAATTTCACAAGAAAAACAATGGTGTGCTTGGTGTTAATGTAACTTTATTCTTTCATGAGTTGTTTATGACCACTTATAAAATGTGTTCAAAATGCTGTCCATTCTGTTGGATTGTCAATGCAACCCTTCTTCTGACCCCAGCATCTGAAACAATTGATACTGGCAGCCTGTGCTAGCATTTCTTCTGCAGTGTTGCTATCAGTGTGTCAAGAGTGGGAGAAGAGGGTCGCATTGACAATCCAACACAATAGGCAGCACTTTGAACACATTTTATAAGTGGTCATGAACTTGTAAACAACTCATAAAAGAATAAAGTTACATTAAAACCGTTTAAACTCTAGCACCTTATCTTTTTGTAAATTGCTCCGTATATCCATCTAATCCTTCTCCTACGTCCATCCTTTTCAGTAAACTGACCATTTGCCATTATATTATTTTAATTGTCTACCTGTGTATGTTCTGGACATTCTAGCCTTATAATTGCACAAAGGACCATTGTATGGCATCCTCATATGAGTAGTACCTCTGTTTTACTGTATTTCTGTGATCTCCTTAACAATAATTACCTGCAACTTCATCTACAATACAAAACCCAAAATCTAACCTATTTTATTAATAGTAAAAAATTCTTTACTTGATGCAAATGTCCTCATTTACTTTCAGATGTACAGCCAAAAATGGAAGCCTCCAGGGAATCACTGCAGCTGCTTGTAAATATTTTGTCTTTTTTTTGCTCTAAACTTCCAACATTGCGCGTACCGCTGTTGTTTTTTGCATACTGTCATCCTGTCTGCAAATGATCTGTGACATGTGAAACATACTGGCTGCAGCTGTGGTACCTTGTATGTAAAGGCAACAGACATGAATGATAACAATGATTCTGACGCATCCTTATGTCTGTGAAAGTATAAGTAGTGTTAAATTGTTGAGTTTTGGGATCCATATTCATAATTAGGCTTTCCATCCCCTGGGGCAAAGCAAAGATTCAGCTCTCTATTTTACCCCTGAATCTATGCGACCTGTACAAGACAGAGTGGCTTGTTGACCCTCACCTGGCATTCACCACCCAAGGCACATGACCAATCTACTACCAGCACCCAAGACACATGACCCACCCACTATTCTACTGATGTGATGCATCAGCTAGAACGATAGACTCCAATCTTTTGATCGTCCGTTATTGCATTTTAATGCAATGTCGCCGTGACCCAAAAAAACGTAATTTTGGCGTTTTTACTTTTTCCTCTTTACGCCGTTTAGCGATCAGGTTAATCCTTTTTTATTGATAGATCGGGCGATTCTGAATGCGGCAATTCCAAATATGTGTATGTTTGATTTTATTTTTATTGTTTTATTTTGAATGGGGCGCGATTTGAACTTTTATATTTTTTAAATTTTTTAAATATTTTCAAGAAACATTTTTTTTTAACTTTTGGCATGCTTCAATAGCCTCCATGGGAGGCTAGAAGCTGGCATAGTCTGATTGTCTCTGCTACATAGGAGCGATGTTCAGATTGCCTCTATATATCAGATTTACTCACTTGCTATTAGCACCGACCACTGGGTGGCACTCACAGCAAGCCGGCACTTACAACCATAGAGGTCTCCAGGAGACCTCAGGTTGTCATGCCAACACTCCAGTGACCCGCGATCACGTGACAGGGGTCACCAGGGTGCGTACTTCCGACCCGGTGGCCGGAAGCACAATTTAAATGCCGCTGTCAGAGTTTGACAACAGCATTTAACTGGTTAGTGGCTATGGGTGGATTGCGATTCCACCCATCTATTGCGGGCACATGTCAGCTGTTCAAAACAGCTGACATGTCCCCGGAAAGATGTGGGCTCACCGCCGGAGCCGACATCAAAGGGAGGGAGTCTGACATCAGCGTAAATGTACACCTGTTGTCAGTAAGGGATTGATGCATTCCTATAAGGCTGTCATGCTCGAGTTTGGAGAGCTGTGGCCAGTCTGTGCATTGCAATCAATTTAGTCTTAAAAATGACCTTTTCTTACCTGCATTCAACACATTAGGGGGAAAGATGTTTAATATTTCATTGTAGGACAACCCCTTTAAACATAAGATATAGATGCCAAGTCGAATAGAAAAAGATCAACTTATCTTTTCTGTGCTTAGCCACAAACCATATGGACGCTTCTCTTGCCTAATATAGAGCCTCTAGCTAATCACATAAAGAGATTTTGTGAACCAGTTTTTCATACAAATCCAATGAGGGATGTAGGACTACATAGAAGCCTGATCGCACCTGGTGACATTTGTAGGTCCATAATTCTATTAGATATTATGTTGAAATGAGTGTCTCTGCACACTGAGGCATCAGCCCGCCACCGCAAAAATTCCATTAATTTGACTCTTGATGCTATTTGCTGGTGCAGTGTTAGCTATGGTACTCTCAGTTACAGTCTTATGACAAACTCAAGAGATGTATTTCAAGCTAAAGTATGAGGTAAGGGCCCAGCTGCATAGCGGGTCTCATTATGTGCTTTTGGGGAACCTATAGACATGAGGTACCATTATGGTGTTGAGTCGCCCACCAGGGCAGTGGGGTACTCGGTACTGGGTCTGGTCGCAATTAAAGGGGATGTCATGGTGGCTGCGACCCGGTCCATGGCCCTGGGTGCCCAATTAAAAGGGAAAGGTCTTTTAGGGTTTAATAAAGTTTGTGTTCGTGACACCACCTGTGGTGTTCGGTCAGTGGGGACTGACGCTGCTTAAAGGGGTCCTCTGGGGTGATGTAATGGCAGCTAGATGGTATAACTTCCCACAGGTGAAGTAGGTCCCCAGGGCTCCCAGTGTGTAGATGAGGATGGTGAGTGGTGCAGTAAAGAACAGAGGACACAGGTTTGCAGTCTCTTTTCCTGGTTTACTGAAGGCTTCAGGCAACCGCAGTCCAGGGCACCAGATCACAGGTACAGGCACGGTCCGGCCGGCTTGAAAGCGAATTCAGAGTCCCCTTTACCAGGTGGAGTTAGAAGCCTTTCTATTAGCGCGGTGATGTTGTAGTCCTTTACTGTCTTTGGCTTCTGGCAAGGTCCTCACAGTTCTCTCTGTCCTCCATGAAGATTAGGACACAAAGACGTATGACAGGTGGCTCGAGCCTTTTTATAGGGTCTCTATCACGACCCAGGCTCTATGTGCCACTGTGTCTACTGGGTATTAGGGCAGACAGGTGATGTGCAATCCAGCTGTCCTGCCGGTTTCTGCTGTGCCTCCTAGAGTCTGACACAACCTTGGTCTTCCGGCTACCGAAATTTGTGCTTGGCCAGGGAGGTAGCCCAAACGCTGCTATGCTCCCCTGGTGTCTCTCTCCTGTGCTTCATTTTCCTGCACACTCACTAAACACTGTTCTTCTTTTCTTGCTCTCTCAATCCTGAAGCTGCAGCACCACTGGCTGCACGGCCCCAAACACATCTCACTGCCTCAGACTGCTCCAGTCTGCTCTCTGGCACTAACTCACTTTCCCTCCAAGCCAGAATATATCAATAGGGAAGTTCCCCTTAATCCAGGTTTAGAGCTTCCCCTTCTGGCCTGGAGTGTGAACATGTTGTGTGCATTGTGATTACCTGATAAAAGAGATCTTCCTTCGCTTCCAAGCGTAACATCATTCTCCCCTTGAGGAAAGCAATGCCACTGTGACAACCAGGACCCTGGGGTGTCACAGTGTCACCTAGCATAACCTTGGGAGCATCACTGTAGAGCAGATGGTGAGAAGATATAAAATCTGTTATTGTGCTTTTATAGCAGAACTCAGATTGTTTTGGTCTGGTGGGGGTTGTAAGATAAGTAAGCTATAAGAGGAACCAAGTTAATTGAGCTGGGTGAGACTTCAACCCTGCAGATAAGGGAGGGCTGAGGTGACTTTCATTTTGATACAAACTAGTGACCATCATCATGCAGATAATTTGCTGATCTAAGGCCTGTGAAGTGGCTTTGATAGTTCATTCTTGTGGTGTCCTGTAGTGAACAGAAGAGTGATAGAGGGTGGTTCAAGGATGACCCTCGGACATAAGCCAGGATTGAAGTGTAACCTAACTGGTAAAGTTTTATAGTCTACAATGTTAAAGTGTCCAGTGCCACCAAATGTAATCAGCAACAAATCAGCATATCTGCACCACATAAAGTATGTTACAGGTATATAATGTCTATTATTGTTAGTACCAAGCATACAATGTAATTTATAATATTGTGAAAGGTAACTGTCACACGTATCAAAACGTATCACAGTGAACTGTAACCATGAAGCGTAATGTGCCTCTTAGTGTGTTTGTTACCATTTAAGCATGTATGACACTGTTGTGTAAAAAAAGAAAAAAGTAATTGCGAAGTATGGAATAATTGTTGGCATCGAAAAATTGGGGGTACAGGATGTAATAACTGAGGAGTACAAGATATGGGCCTCATTCATCAAAGGGTTTATGCTAGACAACTGGCGCAAAAAGCTTAGAAATGTCACAGTCTTGTGCAACTCAGAGTTGCTTAAACGTTTTGTGACTTTTAGCATTTTAACACCAGTTTTTTCAAGCATGACAAGGGTGAGATTCCATGACTAGCCTAATTGATGATGACTTGTGGTATTCCTTACATCAGAAATCTTACTCTAGTCTTCCGACACGCCCTTGTGGACATCGGCTGTCTTGATGAATTATCTACTATATAATTGTCTAAGGGTCACTTCTGTCTTTCTGTCTGTCTGTCTGTCTGTAATGGAAATCACAAGTCGCTGATTGGTCGCGGCAAAACAGCCACGACCAATCAGCGACAGGCACAGTCCGGCGGCAAAATGGCCGCGCCTTACTCCCCACAGTCAAAGCCCGCTCCATACTCTCCTCCAGTCAGCGCTCACACAGGGTTAATGGCAGCGTTAACGGACCGCGTTATGCCACGGTGTAACGCACTCCGTTAACGCTGCTATTAACCCTGTGTGACCAACTTTTTACTATTGATGCTACCTATGCAGCATCAATAGTAAAATGATCTAATGTTAAAAATAATTAAAAAAATTAAAAAATCATTATATACTCACCTTCCGAATCCATCCCAGGCCTTTCCCGCTCTTCGCGACGCTTCGGTGACCGGTCCATGCATTGCGGTCTCGCGAGATGATGACGTAGCGGTCTTGCGAGACCGCAATGCACTCTTGGGAGCAACGGGCACAGTCCGGCCGCTCCCTACTCCCCTGCAGTCAGTGCCCCCTCTATACTACCCCCCCAGTCAGCACCCGCCACCCACATAGCGTTGTAGCAGTCCATTAAACCGACTGCGTTACAACGTGGCGCCTATGCAGCATCAATAGTAAAAAGATATAATGTTAAAAATAATTTAAAAAATAAAAAATCATGATATTCTTACCTTCCGTTGCCTCCGCAGCAGCTTTTCCTGCAGCTCATGATGCTCCGGTCCCACCACATTGCCACGGGATTTAAATCACGCTTCGCAGATTGGTCACGCCCAGCCGGCGCGACCAATCAGCGACATTGGCGCGGGATCTAATGTTAAAAATAATTAAAAAAATAAAAAATTATTATATACTCACCTTCCGGATCCAGCCCAGGCCTTTCCCGCTCCTCGCGACGCTTCGGTGACTGGTCCATGCATTGCGGTCTCGCGAGATGATGACGTAGCGGTCTTGCGAGACCGCATTGCACTCTTGGGAGCAACGGGCACAGTCTGGCCGCTCCCTACTGCCCTGCAGTCAGTGCCCCCTCTATACTACCCCCCAGTCAGCACCCGCCGCCCACCTAGAATTGTAGCAGTCCGTTAAACCGACTGCGTTACAACGCGGCACCTATGCAGCATCAATAGTAAAAAGATATAATGTTAAAAATAATAAAAAAAATAAAAAATCATGATATTCTTACCTTTCGTCGCCTCCGCAGCAGCTTTTCCTGCAGCTCGTGACGCTCCGGTCCCACCACATTGCCACGGGATTTAAATCACGCTTCGCAGATTGGTCACGCCCAGCCGGCGCGACCAATCAGCGCCATTGGCGCAGGATTTAAATCCCGCTTCGCTGATTGCTCGCGCCCAGCCGGCGCGACCAATCAGCGACATTGGCGCGGGATCTAATGTTAAAAATAATTTAAAAAATAAACAATTATTATATACTCACCTTCTGGATCCAGCCCAGGCCTTTCTTGCTCCTCGCGACGCTCCGGTGACCAGTCTATGCACTGTGGTCTCGCGACATGATGACGTAGCGGTCTCGCGAGACCGCTACGTCATCATCTCGCGAGACTGCAATGCACTCTTGGGACCGGAGCGTCACGACGAGCATCGGTGAGCGCCTCGCCTGGATCTGGGGGCTGACGGTAGGTGAGTATATAACTATTTTTTATTTTAATTCTTTTTTTAACAGAGATATGGTGCCCACATTGCTATATACTATGTGGGCTGTGTTAGATACTGCGTGGGCTGTGTTATATACTACATATCTGTGCTATACACTACGTGGCTGAGCAATATACTACGTAGCTGGGCAATATACTACATGGCTGGGCAATATACTACGTCGCTGGGTAATATACTACGTTGCTGGGCAATATACTACATCACTGGGCAATATACTACGTGGCTGTGCAATACACTATGTTGCTGGGCAATAAACTACGTGGCTGGGCAATACACTACGTGGCTGGGCAATATACTACGTGGCCTGTGCTATATACTACGTGGGCTGTGCTATATACTACGTGGCTGTGCTATATACTATGTGGCTGTGCTATATACTACGTGGCTGTGTTATACACTACATGGGCTGTGCTATATTCTACATGGCTGTGTTATACACTACATGGGCTGTGCTATATACTACGTGGCTGTGTTATACACTACATGGGCTGTGCTATATACTACGTGGGCTGTTATATACTACGTGGGCTGTTATATACTACGTGGGCTGTGTTATACGCTACTTGGCTGTGGTATATTTCTCTGCTGTATCTGTGCATCATGAATCATGGTATGTGCTATAGAGGGGGGCCCACTGAGACTCTTTCGCCCGGGGCCCTCAAAAAGTTGGAGCCAGCCCTGGCTTCACTGATTGGTTACGCCCAGCCGTGAACAATCAGCGACATTCGCAGTCCTGCCGCGAATTGGCGCGGGATTTGAACCATGCTTCGCTGATTGGTCGCGGCCGGCCGGCTGAATCCTGTGTAATCGTTGCATTATTCTGAAATCTTCATAAATAAACTACATACATATTCTAGAATACCAGATGCGTTAAAATCGGGCCACCATCTACTATTAATAATAAAGGGAATAAAAGATTTTTTTTTAATTCTCTAACTTCAGCTTCTCCTAAAGTTAAAATATATAACAGCTTTAAGCACTTGTGAAAGGTTTTACAGACTCAAAAACTCAGTTTTTATACTTTGTCTGCTGCAGAAATTTTTCAAAATGTCATCACTGGGACTCCAGCTGGCAAACCTAGAGCCTTCACTGTGAGTGATGACATTATTGTATATGAGACCGCTCAAAAGGAACAAAATAACATAGCACAAGTTTTTAGGAGATTACAAAACTGTTACCTTAATGGAGTTAAAAGTCTTTGAATTTCTTTGACTATATTTCCTCTGAATGCAAGTTACTGGCAGACCTTCTATGATATTAGACATCACATCAGCGCAGAAACCACAGACTATTTCTGACGCACACGTTCATCCAGAAACCCATTATCCAGAAGGTATTGCAAAGTGGAAGCAAAATGAAAGGATATTTTTGCTGCCACTTAGTGATAATGTCATACATGAAAACATGAACCCCAAACATCTTGTCTTACAATCACTAAAAGTTTTACTTTATGAATCAATGAGGAGATATCACAAATTTTTAGATTAATTAGTGTTTAACTCCCAGAGTCCTGCAAGTACTGAGATTCCGACACAGTGCAATGGCTCTGACCAATTACATCATCGTGACCTTATTGGTTAAGGTCCCAATGATGTTAATCCTGTGTTGCGAGCACAGCATTTAAAAGTTTGTGAGAGGGAGAAGGCTCCTGTTCTCACCCTTCAGGCACCCTGATCATGGGGGAGCTGAAGGCTAAGATGGCAACTGGAGGTCAAATCATGACCTCTGGGTCTGCCAGCCATGATGGCCTGTTAGACTCAGCCAGCAGGAAGGTCAGATGGGTCGCCCTGCCAGGGCCATGGGGTACTCGGTACCGGGTCCTGCGTTCACAGGGGGATGTCACGGTGGCGACCCGGGCCATGGCCCTGGGTGCCCATGTAAACGGGAAAGGTCTTTAAAGGGAATAAAGTTTATGTTCGTGACGCCACCTGTGGTATTCGGTCAGTGGGGATCGACGCTGCTTTAAGGGGTCATCTGGGGTGATGTTATGGCAGCTAGATGGTATACCTTCCCACAGGTCAAGTATATCCCCAGGGCTTCTGGTGCGTAGATGGTAGATGGTGAATGGCGCAGTAAAGAATGAGGACACAGGGTTGCAGTCTCTTTACCTTGTTTACTGTCGACTTTAGGCAGCCACAGTCCAGGGCACTAGATCACAGGGCAGGCAGAGTCCAGCTGGCTTGGAGGCAAGTTAGGAGTCCCCTTATCCAGGTGGAAATCAAAGCCTTCCTCTAGCCCCGTGGTGTTGTAGTCCCTTACTGCCTATGGCTTCACATAAGGTCCTCACAGATGTTCTCTCTCTGTCCCCCATATAGGATAGGAGACGACCTGTATGACTGGTGACTTGAGGCGGTTTATAGGAACTCTAGCACGCCCCAGCCTGTAAGGGTGTCACCGTACCTCCTGAGTACTAAGGCAGACAGGGAATGTGGAGTTCAGCTGTCCTGCCAGTCTCTGATGTAAGTCGTGGAGAGCCTTACGATCCTCGGTGTTCCGGCTACCGGTCTCTGCGCCTCAGAAGGAGGCAGCCTGCTCGGGGCTGGTCACCTAGGGGAACCTCTCCGGTTCTCTGCTCTCCTGCACAATCACTGCAATTTATTCTGTTTTCTGAATGTTTCTTTCCAGGAACTGCTGCACTGCGACTACACAGCTCCGTAAACCCTCTTGTGCCTCAGACTGATCCAGTCTGTTTCCAGGCAAAGACTGACTCACTTTCCCTACAGACTACCATATATATGGGGAGTCACCTAGTAAATAGGATCAAAAGCTCCCCCTGGTGGCCTGGAGGGTGAATGTGTTGCATGCTTGTGTTACCTGGTTACAGTTATCCCTTCTTGCCTTCAAGCATAACATCACTCCCCCCATGAGGAAAGCAATGCTACTGTGAAGACCAGGACCCTGGGGCGCCACACTAACAGGTGTTCTTTCAGTGTTAGGCCTGATTCACACATCCTGTTATTTCCGGTACTGGAAAAACCAGTAACGGTGGTATCCTTATCCATGTGTCCATGTGTAACATCCATGTGGTATCAGTGCGGGAAAAATTAGTACAGTTAATGCTTTTCCCAGGCTTTGAATCTAACTCTCATCATTGTCGCCTGGTCTCGCTGATAGCAGCAAGACCAGGCTACATTGATGACAACTGTAGTCAGCACCCGCCATCTGTGAATCGTGCATATTAAATAAATACTTTTTTAAAAAATAGCGTGAGGTTCCCCTTATTTTTCCTAACCTGCTGAGGGAAAGCAGACAGCTAGGGGCACACATCCTGTTATTTACGATACTGGAAAAACCAATAACGGTGGTATCCTTATCCATGTGTCCATGTGTAACATCCATGTGGTATCAGTGCTGGAAAAATTAGTACAGTTAGTGCTGTTCCCAGGCTTTGAATCTAACTCTCATCATTGCCGCCTGGTCTCGCTGATAGCAGCAAGAGCAGGCTACATTGATGACAACTGTAGTCAGCACCTGCCATCTGTGGATCGTGCGTATTAAATAAATACTTTTTTTAAAAATAGCGTGAGGTCCCCCTTATTTTTCCTAACCTGCTGAGGGAAAGCAGACAGCTAGGGGCTGTTGTTATTATTCTGTGAAGGGGCCAGTAGCCATAAAGGTTCCCAGACTACTAATAACAGCTCACAACTGTCTGCTTAGCTTTTACTAGTACCAACAATAGGTGGATAAATACACCAACAAGAGAGTATAATCCTGTAAATGATTTTTATTGTACACAAAAAAATATATTTTTTTAAAAATGCACACATTAAAATAAGAACCACTGGAAACCAGTAACAGGACACAAACTGACCAGCACCTAATGCCCTTGACAGACAATAAGTAGGAATTCAATGCTCCATAAAATGTCAATATAGTGTAGCAAGACAAAATATGTCAATATGCATGTTCTAACAGCTAGAAACATAGCATCAAAGTACAAAGTGCATAGTGCCTCAGATATAAAGACCTAAATAGGTCATGCAATGCGATGCAAAGCTGCAAATGGAGACATGATATACTTACAAAGTAAATGGAGAGCGAAGTGCCAGTAACAGGTTGGTCCCTGCCGCCCCAACGCACGTTTCGTCGAGACTTCCTCAGGAGGCGTGCATTGGGGGGGAGGGGTCCCAACTTTTTATACAATGTCCGGCCAATGAAAACACAAAGAATGAACTTAATTGCTAATTGCGTCCACACATGCAGATCTCCGCGCATTGGTGTCCAGCGGTATCCGGTATCAATGGCGCATGCGTCGTCGCCACGGCCATCGAAGAACCATCACGGGAGCGGCCGTGGAACGCAAGCAGGCAGAGCCGTCAGAGAGACGGAGTCTGCGTGCCGCGCGCCGGGTGCCGTCCACACACAATGGTCCGAAGCCACAGAGGCGGCGCATGCGCACCCCGGACCCACAAGGACACAGTTAGAATGAAGCCAGGAAGGACAAAGCAAAGCAAGTACATATAATGAACCATGAGGTAACAATGTACATATGCAATCATAGATACAACTGACAAGATAAATTGTGAATGGGTATGGATGCAATATAAAATGCCGTGATAATGTGCAAACCCTGTCCTATGAGAGACAGAGAAAAAAAGAAGGAAGAAATATGAAAACTAGAACAATACCGTGTAAACTGCCAGGCAGATTGACAGCTATCCAACCACTATGCTGGATATATGGGTGAAAAATATGCTGCCTTCTGATAAAAAAACAGAAATGGTAAACATGTGATGTAAAAAAGGAAGTGCTATATGCAAATGCTCTTGTGAGATAAAGTGCAGATAATAGACAATACAAAAGTGAATATGTGCAATCATATAATGAAAATAAAGTGAAAATATGCACATACTGACATAAATATAATTAGATATAAAATTAAAAATAAGATTAAACAGGGCTGTGCAACCCAATAAACTCAGTATTGCACAGAATAACATATGTCCAAACATCAAATCCAATGCCGGATATAAAAAGTGCACTTGTCTGAATATCATTCAATAAAATGGCAGCATAAAATTACACAGACACCCATCTACAAATATACATATATATAAAATATAAATATAAATATGAATATAAATATAAGTATAATCAATGTACACATATTACACAGAGTAACCATCGTAAAGCATAGTAACGATTGATGTAAAGGGATTCATCAATGGATATGAGGCCTCCTTCAAAGCACCCAATCAGTCTTCAAGGATAACAGAAAACGTTCAACAAGTATGGCAGGATATGCAAGATATGGACGTATAGGCCAGAACTAGAATATAAGAAAACAGAAAAATGAATATAAAATATGGACACACAACAAATATGTACAATGAACAAGGTATGATAAAAACACCCCCACCCCCTAAAAAACGTGATTGAAGTCCTCATAAGAAGGAACCGAAACCAAACCCCTCATTAAGACCCTTAGGTGTAACTGTGTTAAGTCGGTAAATCCAACGACTTTCTGCTCTAGCCAACACTTTCAACAAATCTCCACCCCGTGGACCAAGAGATACTTGATCAATGGCCTTGATTTTGAGTTTACTAGCATTGCATTCATGGTGCAAGAAAAAATGGTGAGGGAGAGTTTTTAATGAACTAACATCGTTAGATGTTTTTGCCTTCTCTATATCACGCACATGTTCTCTTGTCCTGATCTTGAGTTCTCGAGTAGTCAACCCAATGTACACCATGTTACATGGACACTGTGCATGATAAATTACCCCTTTGGAGGCGCATGTAAGTCGATGTCAAATTTTGAAACTGCGGCCATCTTGGGGGTTAGAAAACTCTTTACTTTTCACATGGTTCTGACAGCCCTTGCAGAACGTACATGGAAAAAAGCCATGCATAAGATCTCCTGCTCCTTTCCGTTTTTCTTCATTAGGAGAATAATGACTATGTACTAATAGATCACGAAGATTGTCTGACCTTTTAGCAGTGATAGATGGTCTTTCAGGCAAGAGAGTATTTAAAATAGGATCAGACCGCAAGATTCCCCAATGCTTAGTAACAATTTCAACCAGGTCCTTCCATTGGCTATTAACCCCTTAATCCCATATGACGTACTATCCCGTCCAGGTGACCTGGGACTTAATTCCCATGGACGGGATAGTACGTCATATGCGATCGGCCGCGCTCACGGGGGGAGCGCGGCCGATCGCGGCCGGGTGTCAGCTGCCTATCGCAGCTGACATCCGGCACTATGTGCCAGGAGCGGTCACGGACCGCTCCCGGCACATTAACCCCCGGCACACCGCGATCAAAGATGATCGCGGTGTGCCGGCGGTGCAGGGAAGCATCGCGCAGGGAGGGGGCTCCCTGCGGGCTTCCCTGAGACGATCGGTACACGGTGATGTGCTCACCGTGTACCGAGCGTCTTCTCCCTGCAGTCCCCGGATCCAAAATGGCCGCCGGGCTGCATCCGGGTCCTGCAGGGAGCACTTCCGGGTCAGGATCAGGCTGCAGCTGCAGCTCTAATCCTGCCCGGCTGTATGTCAGATCACCGATCTGATAGAGTGCTGTGCACACTGTCAGATCGGTGATCTGTGATGTCCCCCCCTGGGACAAAGTGAAAAAGTAAAAAAAAAAATTTCCACACTTGTAAAAAAAAAAATAAAAAAAAAATTCCTAAATAAAGCAGAAAAAAAAAAATATTATTCCCATAAATACATTTCTTTACATAAAAAAAAAACAAAAAAACAATAAAAGTACACATATTTAGTATCGCCGCGTCCGTAACGACCCGACCTATAAAACTGGCCCACTAGTTAACCCCTTCAGTGAACACCGTAAGAAAAAAAAAAAAAAACGAGCCAAAAAACAACGCTTTATTATCATAACGCTGAACAAAGAGTGGAATAACACGCGATCAAAAAGACGGATATAAATAACCATGTTACCTCTGAAAACGTCATCTTGTCCCGCAAAAAACGAGCCGCCATATAGCATCATAACCAAAAAAATAAAAAAGTTATAGTCCTCTGAATAAAGCAATGCCAAAATAATTATTTTTTCTATAAAATAGCTTTTATCGTATAAAACCGCCAAAACATAAAAAAAATGATATAAATGAGGTGTCGCTGTAATCGTACTGACCCGAAGAATAAAACTGCTTCATCAATTTTACCAAACGCGGAACGGTATAAACGCCTCCCCCAAAAGAAATTCATGAATAGCTGGTTTTTGGTCATTCTGCCTCACAAAAAAATCGGAATAAAAAGCGATCAAAAACTGTCACGTGTCCGAAAATGTAACCGATAAAAACGTCAACTCGTCCCGCAAAAAACAAGACCTCACATGACTCTGTGGACCAAAATATGGAAAAATTATAGGTCTCAAAATGTGGAGACGCAAAAACTTTTTTGCTATAAAAAGCGTCTTTTAGTGTGTGACGGCTGCCAATCATAAAAATCCGCTAAAAAACTCGCTATAAAAGTAAATCAAACCCCCCTTCATCACCCCCTTAGTTAGGCTAGGTTCACATTGCGTTAATGGGTTAACGCTAACGGACAGCGTTGCACGGCGAAAATGTCACAATTAACGCCGTGCAACGGGTCCGTTAGCACAACCATTGACAGCAATGTGATTTTCAGGTGTAGCGCATCGCTAGAGCGTGCCATTTTCGGCTCGCGCTAGCAAGGTGCCATTCTTTTGTGGCGCGCCTCAGACGCTGCTTGCAGCGTCCGCGGCGCGCCCGAGGTCCGATCCCCGATCTTCCAGAGCGGGGACGTTAACGCGACCACTAAACACGACACCTAAAAAGACATTGTGTTAGCGCAATCCGCTAGTGCTAAACGGATTTCCCTAACGCAATGTGAACCTAGCCTTAGGGAAAAATAATAAAATTAAAAAAAATGTATTTATTTCCATTTTCCGGTTAGGGTTAGGGTTAGGGTTAGGGTTAGGGTTAGGGCTAGGGTTGGGGCTAGGGTTAGGGTTTGGATTACATTTACGGTTGGGATTAGGGTTGGGATTAGAATTAGGGGTGTGTCTGGGTTAGGTGTGTGGTTAGGGTTACAGTTGGGATTAGGGTTAGTGGTGCGTTTGGATTAGGGTTTCATTTATAATTGGGGGGTTTCCACTGTTTAGACACATCAGGGGCTCTCCAAACGCGACATGGCGTCCGATCTCAATTCCAGCCAATTCTGCATTGAAAAAGTAAAACAGTGCTCCTTCACTTCCGAGCTCTCCCGTGCGCCCAAACAGGGGTTTACCCCAACATATGGGGTATCAGCGTACTCGAGACAAATTGGACAACAACTTTTTGGGTCCAAGTTCTCTTGTTATCCTTGGGAAAATAAAAATTTGGGGGGCTAAAAATCATTTTTGTGGGAAAAAAAAGGATTTTTATTTTCACGGCTCTGCGTTGTAAACTGTAGTGAAACACTTGGGGGTTCAAAGTTTTCACAACACATCTAGATAAGTTCCATGGGAGGTCTAGTTTCCAATATGGGGTCACTTGTGGGTGGTTTCTACTGTTTGGGTACATCAGGGGCTCTGCAAATGCAACGTGACGCCTGCAGACCAATCCATCTAAGTCTGCATTCCAAATGGCGCTCCTTCCCTTCCGAGCTCTGCCATGAGCCCAAACAGTGGTTCCCCCCCACATATGGGGTATCAGCGTACTCAGGACAAATTGAACAACAACTTTTGGGGTCCAATTTATTCTGTTACCCTTGTAAAAATACAAAGCTGGGGGCTAAAAAATCATTTTTGTGAAAAAAAAAAGAATTTTTATTTTCACGGGTCTGCGTTATAAACTGTAGTGAAACACTTAGGGGTTCAAAGTTCTCACAACACATCTAGATAAGTTCCATGGGAGGTCTAGTTTCTAATATGGGGTCACTTGTGGGGGGTTTGTACTGTTTGGGTACATCAGGGGCTCTGCAAATGCAACGTGACTCCTGCAGACCAATCCATCTAAGTCTGCATTCCAAATGGCGCTCCTTCCCTTCCGAGCTCTGCCATGCGCCCAAACAGTGGTTCCCCCCCACATATGGGGTATCAGCGTACTCAGGACAAATTGGACTGCGTTATAAACTGTAGTGAAACACTTGGGGGTTCAAAGCTCTCAAAACACATCTAGATAAGTTCCTTAGAGGGTCTAGTTTCCAAAATGGTGTCACTTGTGGGGGTTTTTAATGTTTAGGCACATCAGGGGCTCTCCAAACCAACATGGCGTCCCATCTTAATTCCAGTCAATTTTGCATTGAAAAGTCAAATGGCGCTCCTTCCCTTCCGAGCTCTGCTATGCACCCAAAAAGTGGTTTACCCCCACATATGGGGTATCGTCGCACTCAGGACAAATTGCACAACAACTTTTGTGGTCTAATTTCTTCTCTTACCCTTGGGAAAATAAAAAATTGGGGGCGAAAAGATCATTTTTGTGAAAAAATAAGATTTTTTATTTTTACGGCTCTGCATTATAAACTTCTGTGAAGCACTTGTTGGGTCAAAGTGCTCACCACACATCTAGATAAGTTCCTTAAGGGGTCTACTTTTCAAAATGGTGTCACTTGTGAGGGGTTCCAATGTTTAGGCACATCAGGGGCTCTCCAAACGCAACATGGCGTCCCATCTCAATTCCAGTCAATTTTGCATTGAAAAGTCAAATGGCGCTCCTTTCCTTCCGAGCTCTGCCATGCGCCCAAACAGTGGTTTACCCCCACATATGGGGTATCGTCGCACTCAGGACAAATTGCACAACAACTTTTGTGGTCTAATTTCTTCTCTTACCCTTGGGAAAATAAAAAATTGGTGGCGAAAAGATTATTTTTGTGAAAAAATATGATTTTTTATTTTTACGGCTCTGCATTATAAACTTCTGTGAAGCACTTGTTGGGTCAAAGTGCTCACCACACCTCTAGATAAGTTCCTTAAGGGGTCTACTTTCCAAAATGGTGTCACTTGTGGGGATTTCAATGTTTAGGCACATCAGGGGCTCTCCAAACGCAACATGGCATCCCATCTCAATTCCAGTCAATTTTGCATTGAAAAGTAAAATGGCGCTCCTTCCCTTCCGAGCTCTGCCATACGCCCAAACAATGGTTTACACCCATATACGGGGTATCAGCGTACTCAGGACAAATTGGCCAACAATTTTTGAGGTTCAATTTCTTCTCTTACTCTTGGGAAAATAAAAAATTGGGGGCGAAAAGATCATTTTTGTGAAAAAATATGATTTTTTATTTTTACGGCTCTGCATTATAAACTTCTGTGAAGCAATTGGTGGGTCAAAGTGGTCACCACACATCTAGATAAGTTCCTTAGGGTGTCTACTTTCCAAAATGGTGTCACTTGTGGGGGGTTTCAATGTTTAGGCACATCAGTGGCTCTCCAAACGCAACATGGTGTCCCATCTCAATTCCTGTCAATTTTGCATTTAAAAGTCAAATGGCGCTCCTTCCCTTCCGAGCTCTGCCATGCGCCCAAACAGTGGTTTACCCCCACATATGGGGTATCAGCGTACTCAGTACAGATTGTACAACAATGTTTGGCATCCATTTTATCCTGTTACCCTTGGTAAAATAAAACAAATTGGAGCTGAAATAAATTTTGTGTGAAAAAAAGTTAAATATTCATTTTTATTTAAACATTCCAAAAATTCCTGTGAAACCCCTGAAGGGTTAATAAACTTCTTGAATGTGGTTTTGAGCACCTTGAGGGGTGCAGTTTTTAGAATGGTGTCACACTTGGGTATTTTCTATCATATAGACCCCTCAAAATGACATCAAATGAGATGTGGTCCCTAAAAAAAAATGGTGTTGTAAAAATGAGAAATTGCTGGTCAACTTTGAACCCTTATAACTCCCTAACAAAAAAAAATTTTGGTTCCAAAATTGTGCTGATGTAAAGGAGACATGTGGGAAATGTTACTTATTAAGTATTTTGCGTGACATATCTCTGTGATTTAAAGGCATAAAAATTTAAAGTTGGAAAATTGCGAAATTTTCAAAATTTTCGCCAAATTTCCGTTTTTTTCACAAATAAACGCAAGTTATATCGAATAAATGTTACTACTAAAATGAAGTACAATATGTCACGAGAAAACAATGTCAGAATCGCCAAGATCCGTTGAAGCGTTCCAGAGTTATAACCTCATAAAGGGACAGTGGTCAGAATTGTAAAAATTGGCCCGGTCATTAACGTGCAAACCACCCTCGGGGCTTAAGGGGTTAAACGGAGTGATAAGTCTCACCTGTGTATCTTCTTTTACTTTCGGCGGTGTCTGATATAGAAGGTCATTCCGAGATGTAGAGCAGGCTCTTTTGTACCCCTTACGAATTTGACGGTGGCTATAGCCACGTTCTCTAAATCGGCAGTAAAGATCACATTTATTCTCAGTGAGGTAAGGCAAGTTTAGGACCTGGTATAAGAGAGATGCCGTAACGGGGCTACCAGGTACACATAAAATTGGCCATTTTTATGCGCTAAAAGCTCTCATTTTTCATATTTCTAGTGCAGCAATGCAGTTCAAATTTCGTTTTTCAAGTTTGTATGTTTTAGCGCTGCAGTGTGCTGCCTTATTTACTTAACTATATACGAGTTGGCGACTCTAGGTTCAGCAGCTGTTCACACTGAGTCTATGTTTGGATGTGCCGGTCAGGTTTTTGAAATGTATTCTTTAGCCTTCTGATCGTGCACTCCGCCTCCTAACTTCAGGTGTTTTAATTACAGCAGGTCCAATGCCCCTCCACAGAGAGAGAGAATTTTAGTCTAGTAAGAGGTTTTCACATGTACCTGTTCAGATGGAGACGTTTATTCTCAGTGAGGTAAGGCAAGTTTAGGACCTGGTATAAGAGAGATGCCGTAACGGGGCTACCAGGTACACATAAAATTGGCCATTTTTATGCGCTAAAAGCTCTCATTTTTCATATTTCCAGTGCAGTAATGCAGTTCAAATTTCGTTTTTCAAGTTTGTATGTTTTAGCGCTGCAGTGTGCTGCCTTATTTACTTAACTATATACGAGTTGGCGACTCTAGGTTCAGCACCTGTTCACACTGAGTCTATGTTTGGATGTGCCGATCAGGTTTTTGAAATGTATTCTTTAGCCTTCTGATCGTGCACTCCGCCTCCTAGCTTCAGGTGTTTTAATTACAGCAGGTCCAATGCCCCTCCACAGAGAGAGAGAATTTTAGTCTAGTAAGAGGTTTTCACATGTACCCGTTCAGATGGAGACGTTTATTCTCAGTGAGGTAAGGCAAGTTTAGGACCTGGTATAAGAGAGATGCCGTAACGGGGCTACCAGGTACACATAAAATTGGCCATTTTTATGCGCTAAAAGCTCTCATTTTTCATATTTCTAGTGCATTAATGCAGTTCAAATTTCGTTTTTCAAGTTTGTATGTTTTAGCGCTGCAGTGTGCTGCCTTATTTACTTAATTGTTTTTGAAATTGGTCCTGACTCGAACAAATTCGTTTGATTCGCAGATGTTGTCCAATTGGGATACCATTGATGGTAGATTGTCGATGTGATGAACTCGCATGCAATAGAGTATTCGTAGCAGTAGGTTTACGATATACGTTAGTCTCTATCAATCCCTGAGAAGAGACACTGACATCAAGATCCAAAAAATTGACCTGTCGACCACATGAATAAGTGAGTTTGATGTTCAAATTATTCATATTGAGCTCATCCATGAAATTACTAAGTTGTCCCATAGTGCCCTCCCATATAAAAAACACATCATCAATATATCGAATCCAGTGGTGCACCTTGTCAATGTGCACCACTGGATTACTGAGGAAGATGTCCCTCTCCCAGGCACCCAAAATACGTTTGCATAAGATGGGGCACAGGCGGCCCCCATTGCGGTCCCCTGAAGCTGGAGATAAATTTGATCTGAAAAAATAAAGCAATTATGGGTAAGTATGAATCGAAGAAGCTGTAAAACAAAATCAGCCATAGGTTTTTCAACATCTCCAGCCTCAAGGAACCAGGAGACCGCCCTGAGCCCATCCTGGTGTCTGATGGATGTGTACAAGCTCTCTATGTCTGCCGTCACAAGAATCATGTTTTCTTGAATTGAAAGGCCATCAAAACTACGCAGAGCCGCTGTCGTGTCTTGAATAAAGGAAGGTAAAGTATTAACCATGGGCTTGAGGTAAAAATCAATGATTTTGCAGGCTACTTCACAGATTCCCTCATTCCCTGAGACAATTGGTCTCCCGGCGGGATTGATAGGATCTTTGTGAATCTTAGGAATAAGATACAGGGTAGACATCCTAGGTTTAATAAGGGCCACTGTATCCAAAAGTTTTTTTTGGGATAACCCCTGTTTCAAATGCCTGTACAAAGATAGTCTCAAGATCCTGTTTAAACTCATTGAGGGGGTTGTAGTGAAGTTTTTTATAACAAGCTTTGTCAGCCAATAATTTCTGGGCCTGTTTTTCATACTGCCAATTGGGCCATACTACAGCATTGCCCCCTTTGTCTGCCTGCTTGATTGTTACGTCTGTCCAGCCTTGAATTTCTTTAATGATTTTATATTCACCATGGTTTGGACAAAAACGTTTGGTAGAACATAATTGTTCAATGTCATTAGAGACCATCTTGACGAATACCTCCACTGCAGGGCATGTGCTGAGAGGCGGAAATTTTTTGGATTTACTATAAAGGTGAGTAGGAAGTTTACTCACCAAAGCAGGATTTTGTTCATCCAATAGAGATTCCAATACCGCAACTACTTGTTGATCAACAGTCACTTCAGACTGAAGACTGGAAGTGGATCGTTCATGGTATCTCTTCAGGATCAATTTACGGGCGAAAAGGTGAACATCCTTTACCGCCGTGAAGGGATCTAAAAATTTGGCAGGGGAAAAGGTTAGACCACGTTGAAGCAGATCTTCCTGCTCAGGAGTTAAAATATGATTAGATAGGTTAATTACCTTAGGTTGGTCATTCTTGGGCCCCTGTTTGTTATGGACCTGGTGGTTAGGAGCACCCGTCACGACCTGATAGTTAAACTCACACAGGACAAGCTCTGGGATGTGGGAGCTCTGCTGACCGCAGGCCCTAATCCTATCACAACAACTAGAAATAGCCGTGGAGCGTTCCTGACACTCCCTAGACGCCTCTTCACAGCCTAAGAGCTAGCTAGCCCTAGAGATAGAAAATAAAGCCTACCTTGCCTCAGAGAAATTCCCCAAAAGAAAAGGCAGCACCCACATATATTGACTGTGAGTAAAGATGAAAGTCACAAACGCAGAAATGAAACAGGTTTCAGCAAAGGGAGGCCAGACTTACTAAACAGACAGAGGATAGGAAAGGTATCTTTGCGGTCAGCACAAAAAACTACAAAAGACCACGCAGAGTGTGCAAAAAGACCTCCGCTCCGACTAACGGTGCGGAGAGTGTTATGAACAGGTGATTCAGAACCACAATGGACCTAGTGGTTAAGAGCACACAAAGTGACCTGATAGTTACTAACATAGGACGAGCTCTGAGACGTGGGAACTCTGCTGACCGCAATCCCTAATCCTATCATACCACACTAGAGGTAGCCGTGGATTGCGCCTAACGCTCCCTATGCAACTCGGCACAGCCTGAGAAACTAACTAGCCCTGAAGATAGAAAAATAAGCCTACCTTGCCTCAGAGAAATTCCCCAAAGGAAAAGGCAGCCCCCCACATATAATGACTGTGAGTTAAGATGAAAATACAAACACAGAGATGAAATAGATTTAGCAAAGTGAGGCCCGACTTACTGAATAGACCGAGGATAGGAAAGATAGCTTTGCGGTCAACACAAAAACCTACAAACAACCACGCAGAGGGGCAAAAAGACCCTTCGCACCGACTAACGGTACGGAGGTGCTCCCTCTGCGTCTCAGAGCTTCCAGCAAGCAAGAAAAACCAATATAGCAAGCTGGACAGAAGATATAGCAACAAAAGTAACACAAGCAGAACTTAGCTTATGCAGGGCAGACAGGCCACAAGAACGATCCAGGAGAGAGCCAGACCAATACTGGAACATTGACTGGAGGCCAGGAACAAAGAACTAGGTGGAGTTAAATAGAGCAGCACCTAACGACTTAACCTCGTCACCTGAGGAAGGAAACTCAGAAGCCGCAGCCCCACTCACATCCACCAGCGGAAGCTCATAGACAGAACCAGCCGAAGTACCACTCATGACCACAGGAGGGAGCTTGACCACAGAATTCACAACAGTACCCCCCCTTGAGGAGGGGTCACCGAACCCTCACCAGAGCCCCCAGGCCGACCAGGATGGGCCAAATGAAAGGCACGAACCAGATCGCCAGCATGAACATCAGAGGCAAAGACCCAGGAATTATCTTCCTGACCATAACCCTTCCACTTAACCAGGTACTGAAGTTTCCGTCTCGAAATACGAGAATCCAAAATCTTCTCCACTATATACTCCAACTCCCCCTCAACCAAAACCGGGGCAGGAGGATCAACGGATGGAACCACAGGTGCCACGTATCTCCGCAACAATGACCTATGGAATACGTTATGGATGGAAAAAGAAGCTGGAAGGGTCAAACGAAAAGACACAGGATTAAGAACCTCAGAAATCCTATACGGACCAATGAAACGAGGCTTAAACTTAGGAGAGGAAACTTTCATAGGAATATAGCGAGATGACAACCAAACCAAATCCCCAACACAAAGTCGGGGACCCACACAGCGCCTGCGGTTAGCGAAACGTTGAGCCTTCTCCTGAGACAATGTCAAATTGTCCACCACATGAGTCCAAATCTGCTGCAACCTATCCACCACAGTATCCACACCAGGACAGTCAGAAGACTCAACCTGCCCTGAATAGAAACGAGGATGGAAACCAGAATTGCAGAAAAACAGCGAAACCAAAGTAGCCGAGCTGGCCCGATTATTAAGGGCGAACTCAGCCAAAGGCAAAAAAGACACCCAATCATCCTGATCGGCAGAAACAAAACATCTCAGATATGTTTCCAAGGTCTGATTGGTTCGTTCAGTCTGGCCATTTGTCTGAGGATGGAAAGCCGAGGAAAAAGACAAATCAATGCCCATCCTAGCACAAAAGGCTCGCCAAAACCTCGAAACAAACTGGGAACCTCTGTCAGAAACGATGTTCTCCGGAATGCCATGTAAACGAACCACATGCTGGAAGAACAATGGTACCAAATCAGAGGAGGAAGGCAATTTAGACAAGGGTACCAAATGGACCATCTTCGAGAAGCAATCACAAACAACCCAAATGACCGACATTTTTTGAGAGACGGGGAGATCCGAAATAAAATCCATAGAGATATGTGTCCAGGGCCTCTTCGGGACTGGCAAGGGCAAAAGCAACCCACTGGCACGAGAACAGCAGGGCTTAGCCCGAGCACAAATCCCACAGGACTGCACAAATGAACGCACATCCCGCGACAGAGACGGCCACCAAAAGGATCTAGCCACCAAATCTCTGGTACCAAAGATTCCAGGATGACCAGCCAACACCGAACCATGAACCTCAGAGATAACTCTACTCGTCCATTTATCAGGGACAAACAGTTTCTCCGCTGGGCAACGGTCAGGTCTATTAGCCTGAAATTTTTGCAGCACCCGCCGCAAATCAGGGGAGATGGCAGACAAAATTACCCCCTTCTTGAGAACACCCGCCGGCTCAGACAAACCCGGAGAGTCGGGCACAAAACTCCTAGACAGGGCATCCGCCTTCACATTTTTAGAGCCCGGAAGGTACGAAACCACAAAGTCAAAACGGGAGAAAAACAGCGACCAACGAGCCTGTCTAGGATTCAACCGTTTGGCAGACTCGAGATAAGTCAAGTTCTTATGATCAGTCAAGACCACCACGCGATGCTTAGCTCCTTCAAGCCAATGACGCCACTCCTCGAATGCCCACTTCATGGCCAGCAACTCTCGATTGCCAACATCATAATTACGCTCAGCAGGCGAAAACTTCCTGGAAAAGAAGGCACATGGTTTCATCACCGAGCCATCAGAACTTCTTTGCGACAAAACAGCCCCTGCTCCAATCTCAGAAGCATCAACCTCGACCTGGAACGGGAGCGAAACATCTGGTTGACACAACACAGGGGCAGAAGAAAAACGACGCTTCAACTCTTGAAAAGCTTCCACAGCAGCAGAAGACCAATTGACCACATCAGCACCCTTCTTGGTTAAATCAGTCAACGGTTTAGCAATACAAGAAAAGTTATTGATGAAGCGAGGATAAAAATTAGCAAAGCCCAGGAACTTTTGCAGACTCTTCAGAGATGTCGGCTGAGTCCAATCATAAATGGCCTGAACTTTAACAGGGTCCATCTCGATAGTAGAAGGGGAAAAAATGAAACCCAAAAATGAAACCTTCTGAACACCAAAGAGACACTTTGACCCCTTCACAAACAAAGAATTCGCACGCAGGACCTGGAACACCATTCTGACCTGCCTCACGTGAGACTCCCAATCATCCGAGAAGACCAAAATATCATCCAAGTTTACAATCAGGAATTTGTCCAGGTACTCTCGGAAGATGTCATGCATAAAGGACTGAAACACTGATGGAGCATTAGAAAGCCCGAATGGCATAACCAGGTACTCAAAATGGCCCTCGGGCGTATTAAATGCTGTTTTCCATTCATCGCCCTGTTTAATGCGCACAAGGTTATACGCACCACGAAGATCTATCTTGGTGAACCAACTAGCCCCCTTAATCCGAGCAAACAAATCAGACAGCAGCGGCAAGGGGTACTGAAATTTGACCGTGATTTTATTTAGAAGGCGGTAATCAATACAAGGTCTCAGCGAACCATCCTTCTTGGCCACAAAAAAGAACCCTGCTCCCAATGGCGACGACGACGGGCGAATATGACCCTTCTCCAAGGATTCCTTTACGTAACTCCGCATAGCGGCATGCTCAGGCACAGACAAATTAAACAGTCGACCTTTAGGAAACTTACTACCAGGAATCAAATCGATAGCGCAATCACAATCCCTATGCGGAGGTAGGGCACTGGACTTGGGCTCATCAAATACATCCCGGTAATCCGACAAGAACTCTGGGACCTCAGAAGGGGTGGATGATGAAATAGACAGAAATGGAACATCACCATGTACCCCCTGACAACCCCAGCTGGACACAGACATTGATTTCCAATCCAATACTGGGTTATGGACTTGTAGCCATGGCAACCCCAACACGACCACATCATGCAGATTATGCAACACCAAAAAGCGAATATCCTCCTGATGCGCAGGAGCCATGCACATGGTCAGCTGGGTCCAGTACTGAGGCTTATTCTTGGCCAAAGGCGTAGCATCAATTCCTCTCAATGGAATAGGATACTGCAAGGGCTCCAAGAAAAACCCACAGCGCCTAGCATACTCCAAGTCCATCAAATTCAGGGCAGCGCCTGAATCCACAAATGCCATGACAGAATAGGATGACAAAGAGCAGATCAAAGTAACGGACAAAAGAAATTTAGACTGTACCGTACCAATGGTGGCAGACCTAGCGAACCGCTTAGTGCGCTTAGGACAATCGGAGTTAGCATGAGTGGATTCACCACAGTAAAAACACAGCCCATTCTGACGTCTGTATTCTTGCCGTTCAGCTCTGGTCAAAGTCCTATCACACTGCATAGGCTCAGGCCTATGCTCAGAGAATACCGCCAGATGGTGCACAGCTTTGCGCTCACGCAAGCGCCGATCGATCTGAATGGCCAAGGACATAGACTCATTCAGACCAGCAGGCGTGGGAAATCCCACCATGACATCCTTAAGGGCTTCAGAAAGACCCTTTCTGAAAATTGCCGCCAGGGCACACTCATTCCACTGAGTAAGCACAGACCACTTTCTAA
Organism: Ranitomeya imitator; assembly: GCF_032444005.1. NCBI lineage: Eukaryota > Metazoa > Chordata > Amphibia > Anura > Dendrobatidae > Ranitomeya > Ranitomeya imitator. The sequence goes on from NC_091284.1 coordinate 122,043,458, forward strand.
ACTTCTGACAGTACACCTCCGCTTCATCCTGACCCTGACACAAAGCCAGCAAGATTTTCTCTGCCTGATCCACTTAATTTGGTTCATCATAAAGCAATCCAAGCACCAGAAAAAACGCACTAACATCACGCAATGCAGGATCTCCTGGCGCAAGGGAAAATGCCCAGTCTTGAGAGTCACCACGCAATAAAGAAATAATGATTTTTACTTATTGAACGGGGTCACCAGAGGAGCGGGGTTTCAAAGCTAGAAACAGTTTACAATTATTTTTGAAATTCAAGAACTTAGATCTATCCCCAGAAAATAAATCAGGAATAGGATTTCTAGGCTCTAACATAGGATTCTGAACCACAAAATCTTGAATATTTTGTACCCTTGCAGTGAGATGATCCACACAAGAGGACAGACCTTGAATGTCCATATCTACACCTGTGTCCTGAACCACCCAAAGGTTTAGGGGAAAAGAAAGACAAAACACAGTGCAAAGAAAAAAAAATGGTCTCAGAACTTCTCTTATCCCTCTATTGAGATGCATTAATACTTTGGGCCAGCTGTACTGTTATGGACCTGGTGGTTAGGAGCACCCGGCACGACCTGATAGTTAAACTCACACAGGACAAGCTCTGGGATGTGGGAGCTCTGGTGACCGCAGGCCCTAATCCTATCACAACAACTAGAAATAGCCGTGGAGCGTTCCTGACACTCCCTAGACGCCTCTTCACAGCCTAAGAGCTAGCTAGCCCTAGAGATAGAAAATAAGGCCTACCTTGCCTCAGAGAAATTCCCCAAAGGAAAAGGCAGCCCCCCACATATATTGACTGTGAGTAAAGATGAAAGTCACAAACGCAGAAATGAAACAGGTTTCAACAAAGGGAGGCCAGACTTACTAAACAGACAGAGGATAGGAAAGGTATCTTTGCGGTCAGCACAAAAAACTACAAAAGACCACGCAGAGTGTGCAAAAAGACCTCCGCACCGACTAACGGTGCGGCGATGCCACTCTGCATCCCAGAGCTTCCAGCTAGCAAGACAAAATCATGATAACCAGCTGGACAAGGAAACAATGAACAAATAATAACTATCAGTAGGGTTGAGCGACCTTTACTTTTATAGGATCGGGTCGGGTTTCACGAAACCCGACTTTTTCAAAAGTTGGGTCCAGTGAAATCGGCCGATCCTATAAAAAAGTCGGGGTCGGGGTCGGCCGAAACTCGAAACATAATGCAGTGCATTGGGTTTCCAATGGTTCCCAGGGTCTGAAGGAGCGGAAACTCTCCTTCAGGCCCTGGGATCCATATTTAAGTGTAAAATAAAGAATTAAAATAAAAAATATCGCTATACTTACCCTCTGACGCGCCCTGGTACTAACCGGGAACCTTCCTTCCTTCGAATCAGCGCTTCCAGGACCTTGCGGTGACGTCGCGGTGACGTCGCGGCTTGTGATTGGTCACGCGGCCGCCCATGTGACCGCTCGCGCGACCAATCACAAGCCGCGATGTCACCGCGACGTCACGCAAGGTCCTGCAAGCGCTGATTCTTAGGAAGGAGGGCTGCCGGTTAGTACCAGGGCGCGTCAGAGGGTAAGTATAGCGATATTTTTTATTTTAATTCTTTATTTTACATTAAATATGGATTCCGATACCGATTTCCGATATTGCAACCATATCGGAAATCGGGATCGGAATTCTGATACCACATTCAGAAGATCGCTGACTTCATGGCCGACCCCACACAGGGGTCGGGCCGGGTTTCATGAAAAAAAGTCAGCGACTTCTGAAAGTGGCCGACCCGTTTCGCTCAACCCTAACTATCAGGAACTTAGCTTCTGCTGGAGAAGACAGGTCACCAGAAAGATCCAAGAGCGAACTGAACCAATGCAGGAACATTGACAGCTGGCATGGAGTAACGATCTGAGTGGAGTTAAATAGAGCAGCCAACCAAAGGATAAACCACGTCACCTGTGTAAGGAACCTCAGAAGCAGCAGCTTCACTCACAGCCACCAGAGGGAGTCCATGGACAGAACTCGCCGAAGTACCATTCACGACCACAGGAGGGAGTTCGACAACAGAATTCACAACACCTGTTGCCTTTGTTGTCCTGAGGGGCCATGATTATTCCATTTACCACTAAACCTGGTTCTCATATTGTAAGACCGTGATCTATCACCATCTTGTGTAGAAGCTTGACTGGAAAATGATGATGTAGACGAGATAGACGCACTTCTAGAGCGAGTTTCTCATTTCTCTTTCCGAAATTGCCATTTAAATATTCCCTTTCATACCTTTTTGTTTTGGTCTCACAAACATCTTTCTCCCATTTTTCCATGTTATTGGCTATGTCAAGAAAAAATTGATCCATCTGTTCTTTAGAAAAATCAAGTAACATTTGTGCTTGCATGGTGCTGATTTGTGAATCAAGTTCACTCAGTAATGCGGTATTTTTATCATTGATTATCTCTATGAATCTTAACGAGCAAGCCATGGCTGTTTCCTCCCATCTAGTGTTAAGGGCAGCATCACCTAATTCAAATGTTGGGTAGAGTTGGATACGTAAGCCTCTAGGAATAATATTACATTTATGATAATTTTGTAATGAGGCCCTATTCCACCATATACGTATTTTCTTGTGTAGAAGATTTCGGTATTTCTTAGTAGTATCTTTAAAATTATTTGAGGCATCATTAGTGGCACCAGTGATTCTTTGTTTAAAAACGTCACCCAAACGATCTTGGCAGGATTTTTCCCTGGCTTTATGATCCATAGTGATCAATCCAGACACTCAGATACTCTGTTCAAAAAACAGGAAAGCAATTAGTATAAACACTTAGAGAATGTCCTGGATAAGAATAATGAGGACAAAAAAACTCCAGATAATATAGTACCAACAATAGGTGGATAAATACACCAACAAGAGAGTATAATCCTGTAAATGATTTTTATTGTACACAAAAAAATATATTTTTTAAAAAGTGCACACATTAAAATAAGAACCACTGGAAACCAGTAACAGGACACAAACTGACCAGCACCTAATGCCCTTGACAGACAATAAGTAGGAATTCAATGCTCCATAAAATGTCAATATAGTGTAGCAAGACAAAATATGTCAATATGCATGTTCTAACAGCTAGAAACATAGCATCAAAGGACAAAGTGCATAGTGCCTCAGATATAAAGACCTAAATAGGTCATGCAATGCGATGCAAAGCTGCAAATGGAGGCATGATATACTTACAAAGTAAATGGAGAGCGAAGTGCCAGTAACAGGTTGGTCCCTGCCGCCCTAACGCATGTTTCGAGACTTCCTCAGGAGGCGTGCATTGGGGGGGGGGGGGGAAGTTCCAACTATTTATACAATGTCCGGCCAATGAAAACACAAAGAGTAAACTTAATTGCTAATTGCGTCCACACATGCAGATCTCCGCGCATTGGTGTCCAGCGGTATCCGGTATCAATGGCGCATGCGTGGTCACCACGGCCACCGAAGAACCATCATGGGAGCGGCCGTGGAACGCAAGCAGGCAGAGCCGTCAGAGAGACGGAGTCTGCGTGCCGCGCGCCGGGTGCCGCCCACACACAATGGTCCGAAGCCACAGAGGCGGCGCATGCGCACCCCGGACCCACAAGGACACAGTTAGAATGAAGCCAGGAAGGACAAAGCAAAGCAAGTACATATAATGAACCATGAGGTAACAATGTACATATGCAATCATAGATACAACTCACAAGATAAATTGTGAATGGGTATGGATGCAATATAAAATGCCGTGATAATGTGCAAACCCTGTCCTATGAGAGACAGAGAAAAAAAGAAGGAAGAAATATGAAAACTAGAACAATACCGTGTAAACTGCCAGGCAGATTGACAGCTATCCAACCACTATGCTGGATATATGGGTGAAAAATATGCTGCCTTCTGATAAAAAAACAGAAATGGTAAACATGTGATGTAAAAAAGGAAGTGCTATATGCAAATGCTCTTGTGAGATAAAGTGCAGATAATAGACAATACAAAAGTGAATATGTGCAATCATATAATGAAAATAAAGTGAAAATATGCACATACTGACATAAATATAATTAGATATAAAATTAAAAAAGATTAAACAGGGCTGTGTACCATATATATGGGGAGTCACCTAGTAAATAGGATCAAAAGCTCCCCCTGGTGGCCTGGAGGGTGAATGTGTTGCATGCTTGTGTTACCTGGTTACAGTTATCCCTTCTTGCCTTCAAGCATAACATCACTCTCTGTTGTGAATTCTGTTGTCGGGCTCCCTCCTGTGGTCATGAATGGTACTTCGGCTGGTTCTGTCCATGGACTTCCTCTGGTAGGTGTTTCTGAGTTTCCTTCCACAGGTGACGAGGTTGATTCGTTAGCTGGCTGCTCTATTTAACTCCACTTAGATCTTTGCTCCATGCCACCTGTCAATGTTCCAGTATTGGTCTAGTTCACTCCTGGATCGTTCTTGTGACCTGTCTTCCCAGCAGAAGATAAGTTCCTGCTTGTTTTTCTTTGGTTTGCTATTTTTCTGTCCAGCTTGCTATTTTTATTGTTGTCTTGCTTGCTGGAAGCTTTGGGACGCAGAGGGAGCGCCTCCGCACCGTGAGTCGGTGCGGAGGGTCTTTTTGCGCCCTCTGCATGGTCTTTTTGTAGGTTTTTGTGCTGACCGCAAAGCAACCTTTCCTATCCTCAGTCTGTTCAGTAAGTCGGGCCTCACTTTGCTAAATCTATTTCATCTCTGTGTTTGTATTTTCATCTTTACTCACAGTCATTATATGTGGGGGGCTGCCTTTTCCTTTGGGGAATTTCTCTGAGGCAAGGTAGGCTTTATTTTTCTATCTTCAGGGCTAGCTAGTTCCTTAGGCTGTGCCGAGTTGCATAGGGAGCGTTAGGAGCAATCCACGGCTATTTCTAGTGTGTGTGATAGGATTAGGGATTGCGGTCAGCAGAGTTCGCACGTCCCAGAGCTCGTCCTTTATTATCAGTAACTATCAGGTCATTCCGTGTGCTTTTAACCACCAGGTCCATTATTGTCCTGACCACCAGGTCATAACAACTCTCCCCATGAGGAAAGCAATGCTACTGTGAAGACCAGGACCCTGGGGTGCCACACTAACAGGTGTTCTTTCAGTGTTAGGCCTGATTCACACATCCTGTTATTTCCGGTACTGGAAAAACCAGTAACGGTGGTATCCTTATCCATGTGTCCATGTGTAACATCCATGTGGTATCAGTTCGGGAAAAATTAGTACAGTTAATCAGGGTAGATTTGATTTAAATCTAACCGATTTAAATCACGATTTAAATCACGATTTAAATCACTAGTCAGTAAGGCTTGATTTAAATCAGTGATTTAAATCAAAGTTTCTACCTAACTGAATTTGACTCCGCAGAGGTCCCAGCCTCTTCTTCACGGCGAAAATCTGAGGTTTATTACATTCTTTCCTTATAATGGCAGCAGGCCGTAAAAGAGACCCAGTTTGGGAATATTTTAATGAAGCTCATCTTCATCACCGCACTTCTCATTATATTGCCTCATTCGCGCCACCAGGCCTTGCATCTCTTTGTTTCATCGTTTGCATTTTGTACGCATGCCTGCCTTACCGATAGGCGAAGGAGCTTCATTAAAATATTCCCAAACTGGGTCTCTTTTACGGCCTGCTGCCATTATAAGGAAAGAATGTAATAAACCTCAGATCGTACACACAAACAGATCCAGACTTGTCTGTCTGTGGCTATGCTGCAGTATTGTGCTCAAAGTTTCACTTTCATTTTCTTGTCTGCTTACCCTTCCTCCTCCTCACACTTAGATTCACATTCTTCTTGTGTTGTGCAGATCTTTTCCACTCCAAACAATCAGAAACATATTGTCTAACTTCTTGGACTTGGCACTGAAGGGGTTGATTCTGTATTCATAGGTTTGTAGAACAATAGGATTAAGGTCTTTTTCTCAACTCTGTTCATGTTGTAACATTTTTGCCGTGAAGAAGAGGCTGGGACCTCTGCGGAGTCAAATTCAGTTTTGAGAACTGCGTAAGTAAAGCGAGCGTCTGTGATAATATAGGAGAGAAACTGCCCACTAATCCTACAGAAACCTCTGGAAGAGCATGGCATTGTGAATGTTACACATATACAACCTTTATTCTACTGAGTTAAACAACTCAGCTTTATGTCATGATGGAAGAATCTTTGGATGGTAAAATATTTTCCTCAAAAAGCAGTTTATTGAAAAAAATCCGATTTAAATCAAAAAAATCGGATTTAAATAAAAAAAATCCGATTTAAATAAAAAAAATCCGATTTTTTTGATTTTTTTTAAAAAAACATTGATTTTTATCCACCCTGCAGTTAATGCTTTTCCCAGGCTTTGAATCTAACTCTCATCATTGTCGCCTGGTCTCGCTGATAGCAGCAAGACCAGGCTACAATGATGACAACTGTAGTCAGCACCCGCCATCTGTGAATCGTGCATATTAAATAAATACTTTTTTTAAAAATAGCGTGAGGTCCCCCTTATTTTTCCTAACCTGCTGAGGGAAAGCAGACAGCTAGGGGCACACATCCTGTTATTTACGATACTGGAAAAACCAATAACGGTGGTATCCTTATCCATGTGTCCATGTGTAACATCCATGTGGTATCAGTGCGGGAAAAATTAGTACAGTTAGTGCTGTTCCCAGGCTTTGAATCTAACTCTCATCATTGCCGCCTGGTCTCGCTGATAGCAGCAAGAGCAGGCTACATTGATGACAACTGTAGTCAGCACCTGCCATCTGTGGATCGTGCGTATTAAATAATTACTTTTTTAAAAAATAGCGTGAGGTCCCCCTTATTTTTCCTAACCTGCTGAGGGAAAGCAGACAGCTAGGGGCTGTTGTTATTATTCTGTGAAGGGGCCAGTAGCCATAAAGGTTCCCAGACAACTAATAACAGCTCACAACTGTCTGCTTAGCTTTTACTAGTTAGTAAAAAGGGGAGACCCCAAAAAATGTCATGAAGTCCCCTCTATTTTTACTGACCAGCAAAGACAAAACAGACAGCTGTGGACTAATATTCAAAATGAATAAAGAAACACTGAGAAAAGTTCTTTAATTGTACAAATCACTCCCCAGCAATTATCCTTTTTTAATCCATTTATTAACATAAAAATTAAAAATCTACGTAACCATCACCTATCTGCCGTTAATCCATAATGATGAGGTCCCACTCTGCTACATCCTGATGGTGTGGTGAGCAGTGACATCAGTAATGTGACCTCTCACCACGTCAGCCGGAACACACTGAGCTTAGCATGAGAACATGGCTGCAGTGACGACCAGTGACGTAATTAAGGTTACCACAAGTCTCATGGTAAGCTCTCTGTGAATCGGCCAGTGAACTGCTTTAACCTTATTGATGTCACTGCTCAAGTTCGTCTGAACCAGCTGAACCCAAACTTCTCCCTGGTCCTTGTCAGTACATCTGTAGATAAATTCCCAGAGGGATGTAATTTCCAAAATGGGGTCACTCGAAGGGGAATTCTGCTCTTCTCGTACATAGGGGCTCTGTATATGGAATCCGCAAACTAATCTCTGAAAATGTGTTCTCCAAGAGTCAAATAGCGCTCCTTCCCTCATCTTGTCTCACGTGGCTATGCAGTACTGGACAGCCATACTGTACTGTATGGCCACATTTAGCTGAAATTGTGTAACAAATTTTGGTGTCACTTTTACCTGTTTTCCCTTGTGAAAATGAAAAATCTGGGGCTAAAACACATTTTTTGTGGGAAAAAAGTAACTATTGTTTTTCACCATCCAATAGTATAATATTCTTTGATACACCTGTGGTTTCAATATGATCACTCCACTCTTAGATACATTTATTGATAGGTGTAGTTTGTAAATTGTGGTCACTGATAGGGGTTTCTGCTGTCCTGGGACCTCATGGGGCTCTGCCAAAGTGACATGGAACCCCCAAAACAAGATATCAAAGCCTGCACTATAATATGGCGCTTCTTTGCCTTCTGAGCTTTGTAGTAAAAATAGTTTTTGACCACTTATTCGCATACTCAGGAAAACGTAATTTGCAAATTTTACTATTTTACTATTCATTCTCTCCTATTATCCCTTTTGAAAATTACAGTCTTAAAGCCAAAGCTACATTTTAGTGGAAAAAAATGCTAATATTTAATTTACTCAGTCTAAAGAAATACATTTCTGTGTATCGCCTGAGGGTTAAAAATACTCACTTCCCCCTAGGTGAATTCCACAAGAGATGTAGTTTCCAAAATGGGGTCACTTGTGGGGGTTTCTGCTGTTTTTGCATGTCAAGGGCTCTGGAAATATGACATGGAGATCTCAATCTATTCCAGACAAAATGACACTCTTTCCCTTTCGAGCCCTGCCATGCGCCCAAACAGTAGTTTTCTGCGTAGATAGTATTATTGTACTCACTTTAAATTGTACTGTCAATTTTCTCCTGTTAACCTGTGAAAATAAAAAAAAATAGGCTAAAGCAACATTTTTTTAGAAAAACTGACATTTTTTTTTTCATGGCTTATTAGTATAAAATTCTATGAAGCACCTGTGGTTCAATGTGCTCACTACACCTCTAGCTAAATTTTTTCCTTTTTGCATTCCAAATGTCAAATGATGCTTCTTCTTCCCTTCCGAGCCCTGCCGTGCACCCAATCAATAGTTTTTCACCACATATGAGGTAGCTGTGTACTCAGGACAAACTGCACAAAAATATTGTACAGTGCATTTTCTCATGTTACCGTGGTAAAAATAAAAAAATGGGGGCCAAAGCAACACTTTTGTAACAAAAATGTTACTTATTTTCACGGCTTGTTATAAAATTCTGTAAATCACCTGCAGTTTATCTAGATGAATTTCTTGAGGGGTGAAGTTTCCAAAATGGGGTCATTTGTGGGGGATTTCCACTGTTTAGGGACATCAGGGGCTCTGCAAAAGGAACATGGCGTCCGTGATCTATTCTACCAATACACCATGGTATTTAAAGAAGTTTCAAGTGGATCTAATCATATGATCCTTATAGCTCTTGGTAGGGAAATAATTTAAAATCACAAGCTCAAACTGACTATGAGAGATACCTAAGGAGGGCAGGCCTGTGTCACTAGTCAACAAGTGCCAATATATCCCTTTGCTTAGCAAAGCCAATGAATGTAAGGCCAGTGCAATAACCAATACGCTGTAATGCGCACAAGCACTTTCTGCCACTAGCAGGTATCCTCGAGTGGTATAATCACTACTCACACACTAAAGTCTTGTATATTTTAAAAGTGTGTCCCCTTTGAATTGAATAAAAGTTAAGTTTTTCTTTAGGATCTTTAATAGGGATCTTTATTTGCTTTTGGCACTTTGTGTGTTACTGATTACCCTATGCTGAATCCAGACTGTGTAGATTAGTGTCAATTTTAAGTTGTGTTCCTTTTGGGTATTTTCTGTAACATATGCCCCTCAAAGTCACTCCAAATTGGTTTTGCAAATTTTGTTGGAAAAATTATAACTTGCTGATAAACTTGTAACCCTTCTAATTACCTAACAAAACAAAAAATGTGTTTAAAAATAATGCTGATGTAAAGTAGACATGTGGTAAATGTTATGTATTTATTATTTTCTATTCGCCACGACAGCACCCACTAGAGAGAGGGGATCCGCCCCTAGGAACAGGAAACCTACAGAGAGATAAAAGGGGCGGCCCCCCCTCGCTCCTCAGTTGGTTTCCTGTTCCTAGAAGGGAACCCACAGAGAAAATTCTATGGAGTTGCTGTAGAAGAGGAAGACCCGCCTGGATGCCGCTGTGCATCTCTGCTGAGCGACAGGGGCTCCAGAGCGGGTGGACAGAGTCGGGGGTTCCTGTTGGCTCCCCCCTCATCTGCTGCGGCCGACTGCGGGGCCTGAAGTTTAACAACGATCTCTCTGCTGGGAGATCGTTGTTTGGGACGGCCGAGAGAGCGACATGTACCTGGTGCGTCCCGGTCCTGGGTCAGGTAAGAGTGCCCTCCGGATGATGTGGCGGTGTGTCGGCTTCTCTCCGGTCCCTTGTTATCGTGCTGACCGGGTGCGGGTACTGGAATCTGCCGGCAAGGCGCAGAGACGCCGGAGCGTGCGCAGTAAGCCGGAATCCGGATGTAGTTCCCTGAACTTCTGAGGTTAGGGTTGCATTTCCGGGGGAACCGCCATATTGGATTCTCTGGGGGTTCCATTGCCCTGATGCTAGGCGGACTTCTGTGAGTAAAAAAAAAAAAAAAAAAAGGGGGATGCAGCGGAGGAAAGGGCGTGTACAGGGAGTTACTGCACTATAAATTTGAGTTAGTAGTGCAGTCAGTGTGCCATTATGTCATCCCAAGAGGAGGTCGGTGTGCACCCTATGGAAGAGCCACTAGTACCCAGTGGTGAAGCCAGGAAAAGGAGTAGTGGACACTCTAAAATAAGTGACTCCACTGACAAATCAGGAAGGAAGTCGTCCCGTTCTACATCCCAAGCTAAGGCAACCCCGCAGCCGGTATAAAATAATACACTGGGTGAGTGTATATATAGCTTCACTGAAGCTTATATTGATTCCTCTGCTTATATTCTTCCTAGGCAAAGAGGACGGGGAAGATCAAGCACAAACAATGTGCTATATGTACCGAAACCCTGCCTGACTCCTATCTTAAAAGTCTGTGTCAGGTGTGTATAGATAACACCTTGCGGCAGGAGGAGTCTGTTAAGATGAATGAGATACGGCTTATAATTCAGGAAGAACTTCAGTCGTTGGGAGGTGGTTCCTCCGTAAATATTGAAAAAAGAAGTAGAAGAGTATCCTCACCTAAAGCTGACACGTCAGCAGAGAGTGGGGAGGTCGACTCAGATGTCTCTCAGCTGTCCAATTCTTCAGAGGAAGAGGACTTTGTCTGTTTTCCAACTGATGGTATAAACAACTTAGTTAAGTCAGTGAGGAATACGATGGGGTTATCTGAGTCAAAAGAACCCCAAACACCACAGGAAGTCATGTTCGCTGGTCTTTCTCAGCGAAAAGGCCACGTATTTCCGGTAAACCAGGCCATAAAGGACCTCGTTAAGAAAGAATGGAGTAGAGGTCAAAAGGGGTTTGTGCCAATATCCTGTAAGAGACGCTACCCCTTCGATGACGAGGATTTGAATGCCTAGGCTAAAATACCAAAAGTTGATGCGGCGGTTGCGTCTACATCTCGCCGTTTCTCTTTACCCGTGGAGGATGCAGGTTCTTTATCAGATCCCATGGATCGAAAATCAGACGCACTTCTTAAGAAATCGTGGGAAGCCTGTGTCACGGCATTCAAGCCGGCAATCTCAGCCACGTGTACTAGCAGGTCTAAGCTAGTCTGGCTGGAACAGCTGGATCAAAATATTAAAAGTGGCGTATCCAGGGAGGGAAATTACGTGCATCTATTCCTTTGATTAAGGGTGCTGCGGCTTTTATATCTGATGCCTCAATTGATTCTCTCTGCCTCACGGCCAGAACAGCTAACCTCTCCAATACGGCTCGGCGTGCATTATGGCTAAAAAACTGGAAGGGGGATGCCCAGTCTAGATCCAAATTGTGTGCCATACCCTGTCAGGGTGAGTACCTCTCTGGAGCAGTCCTTGATGATATACTCACTAAGGCGGGTGAAAGGAAGAAAGGGTTTCCTAATCCCTTTATTCCGTCTTACAGAAGGGCGTTCAGGAAGCCACCATTCGGAAGGAGGGGAGGCTTCAGAGACAGATGGAATAATAAAGATTTCAAACAAAAAGGAAATTTGTTTAATAAACGCCCCTTCAAGCCAGCAGATAAATTCCGTTGATTATATTTCTCCGGTGGGTGGAAGACTAAAACAGTTTAGTCAACAATGGAAAGAAACAACGGTTAATCCATGGGCTATTGATTTAATATCTTCAGGCCTCACATTAGACTTTATTAGAACTCCTCCGGATTCTTTCCTTCTTACCACCTTAAGATCCAGGCCACAGCAAGAGGCACTTGAAACCGAAGTTAAATCCCTCCTACTCAAACAAGTCCTAGTGGAGGTTCCATCTTCCCAGATAGGGAGGGGATTTTACTCTCCCTTGTTTCTGATTAGTAAGCCTGATGGCTCTTTCAGAACTATAATTAATTTAAGAAAGCTGAATTCCTTTATAAGACCTAGAACATTTAAGATGGAATCCATTCATTCGGCTATAAAAAAATCTATTTCCAAACTGTTACATGGTAGTGTTGGATCTTAAGGATGCTTATTACCATATTCCTATACATCATTTACACCAGCAATTTCTTCGGGTAGCAGTTTGTATAGAGGGGCAAATTCGTCATCTACAATACAGGGCAATGCACTTCGGTTTATCTATGGCCCCAAGGGTTTTTACTAAATTATTATTGGAAGTAATGTCTTTTTTATGGGTAAAGGATACTTTGGTCATTCCGTATTTAGATGACCTATTGATTGTAGGTTAAAACCCCTTACAGTGTGAGCAGAGGTTACGGGAGGTAGTGTTATCCTTACAATCCCTGGGCTGGCTGGTTAATTGGGAAAAATCCAGACTTCAGCCTGTAACGTGTCAGAAATTCCTTGGGCTCCTTCTGGATTCGGTTGACCAGATTTGTAAGCTGCCTGAGGATAAGAAGATTTCCATATTTGATAAAGTATCCTTAGCAATAAAAAAGCGTAGTATGTCACTAAGACAGGTTATGTCATTACTAGGTTCTCTAACATCGTGCATTCCTGCGGTCCAGTGGGCACAGTTCCATACTAGGCATCTACAAAAATTTGTATTGGAGGAGGACATTAAGAATAGAGGATGTCTGGATAAAACAGTTTTCCTAACGTCGGAAGTATTACACTCCCTTAGGTGGTGGTTGGATCAGGAAAGTCTTTCAAGGGGGGTTCTATGGGTAATCACCCCTTCTAGTATAGTGACCACAGATGCTAGTCCTGAAGGCTGGGGGGCACATTTTCAGGATCAGTGGGTTCAGGATCTTTGGTCCAGCTCAGAACTTAATAGTTCCTCGAATGTCAAAGAGTTGAGGGCTATATATTATTCCCTACTTCACTTTCTTCCTCAGCTCAGCGGCTCTCATACAAGAGTATTCTCCGACAACACCACTGCAGGGGCTTATCTGAACCATCAAGGAGGTACGCGGTCAGACAAACTCAGGAAGGTGGCATCAGACATCATGGAGTTAGCCGAAGGTCATCTGCTATCCCTGTCAGAGGTGCACATCAGAGGCACAGACAACTTTCGTGCCGATTTCCTCAGCTGTCACACTCTTCATCAGGGGGAATGGATGCTAAACAGAAAAATTTTCAAATTGATAACAGCTCGATGGGGTGTTCCTCAAATAGACTTGTTTTCCACAAGAGCCAACCGGCAGGTCAAGGTGTTTGCCTCTCTATGCAGAGAGGACAAGCCGGACATACTCGATGCCCTCCAGGTACCATGGACATTCGACCTGGCTTATGCTTTTCCCCCATGGAATCTATTGCCTATAGTAATAAGGAAGATAAGGGAGGAAGGCGCAAGAGTTCTATTAATAGCCCCATTCTGGCCCAAAAGGCCATGGTTCTCATGGCTGAGGGCGATGTCAGTGTCAGATCGATGGATTCTGCCTCAGTCCAAGGACTTGCTCTCTCAGGGTCCATTCCTCCATCCTCAGGCAAAGGGCATGAACTTAACTGCATGGAGTTTGAGAGGCGGTTACTAAATCTCAGGGGGTTTTCTAATGGGTTAATCGATACTCTTATGAAGAGTAGAAAACCTTCAACTACCAGGATTTACATTAGAATTTGGAGGAAGTTTCTTCAGTTCCATACTACATAACTTTCCTCTGAAGTTCCTATATTTCCAATGTTAGAATTTCTACAAAAGGGTCTGGAATTAGGACCCTCCGTAAGCACTCTGAAGGTTCAGGTTTCAGCCTTAGGAGCTCTTTTCAATTATGACGTTGCGGGTAATAAATGGATATCCCGGTTTATATCTGCTTGTGAGCGATCGAGACCAATTAGCATACCACAGGTTCCTCAGTGGGATCTATCTATAGTCCTAAATGCATTGACACAACCGCCTTTTGAGCCTCTCCATGCAGCCTCACTAAAAATATTTCTTTGAAAACTGTATTATTAGTGGCATTAGTTTCTGCTAGAAGAGTAAGTGATCTTCATGCATTATCTATAGATCCTCCCTTTTTATCTGTGACATCAGATAGGATACTTTTGAAAACAGATCCTTGCTATCTCCCTAAGGTGGCCACTACTTTTCATAGATCCCAGGAGATCTTGTTACCTACCTTTTATGAGAAGCACTCAACTCCAGAAGAAGAGACTTCACACCCTAGATGTAAAAAGGACTGTCTTGGCCTATTTAGAGAGAACTAGGGACTGGAGGAAGAGTAGGGCTCTCTTTGTGTCTTTCCAGGGTAAAACCAAGGGTGCCAGAGTCACAAAGAACACATTATCTCGCTGGATCAGAGAGGCCATAATCTTGGCATATAAAGCTGGAGGAAGAGATCCTCCAATGCATGTAGGAGCACACTCTACAAGAGCCTTGTCGACTTCCTGGGCAGAAAGGGCGAATGTGCCAATAGACCTTATATGTAAGGCTGCAACTTGGTCTTCACCTAATACCTTCTATAAGCATTATAGATTAGACCTATCTTCTGCTTCTGATCTAACCTTTGGGGTATCGGTCCTTGACTCAGTAAACCCACCCAGTCTATAGTCTCTGTAAATCTCTCTAGTGGGTGCTGTCGTGGCCAATAGAAAATACCGGATTACTCACCGGTAATGCTCTTTTATAGAGCCCATGACAGCACCCGTTCACATCCCTCCCTTTTCTTTATATAGTTGCACGTGGTGCTATTTTGGTGAGGTGTAAATATTAGAAAGATGTAGCATAAGGTTGTAAATATCTATATATATAATTGTCTAAGGGTTTTTCCGTCTGTCTGTCTGTCTTGGAAATCTCGCGTCTCTGATTGGTCGAGGCCACCAGGCCTCAACCAATCAGCAACGGGCACAGCAACGATGATGTCATAAAGGACGTAGACATCCCGCGTCTCTGATTCAGCGACGGGCACAGTATCGACATAGATGTCATAATGGTTGCCATGGCGATGATGAGGTCATAAAGGTTGCCTCGATCAATCAGCGACGGGCACAATCTGCCGCGAATTCTGGAATCATCATTGTCCATATACTACGGGGACATGCATATACTAGAATACCCGATGCATTAGAATCGGGCCACAATCTATTGTATATATATATGTATATACCTGAACCTGTTAACTAAAACCTGGCGGCGGTTCCTCCTATTCTCTGTAAAACAACTGAGGAGCGAGGGGGAGCCGCCCCTTTTATCTCTCTGTTCCTAGGGGCGGATCCCCCTCTCTAGTGGGTGCTGTCGTGGGCTCTATAAAAGAGCATTACCGGTGAGTAATCCGGTATTTGTGTGATATAACTGTCACGATATGGTATGAAATATCATAACTAGTTCTCTTGCTAGCCTGCGTGGGCTAAGCCCCCTTCTTGGAGTGATACTGCAACAGTTTGTAGCTTCAAATTCCTGGCTTTCCTTCTCAGAGAGTGTGGGGTTTTTAGGAGAGCCAAGGTATTTACGACGGCATTTCCTGCCGTGTAAGCTCTTGTCCAGCTATAAGTGAACTAGAAACTTCCAGAAATCCATGGAAGTTCTTTGTTTAGTTTTTCTAAGATATTAGGCCAACCGTTTACGTTACGAGCACGAAAATATATATTGTTAGAGTCCATCGGAGGATCTATACATCGCTCGATACACGGGCTTCTAACTCCATCTGGTAAAGAAGTAGGGATTGCTCTGTAAATATGTATCCCAGATAGGACATATTTGATCTCATTAGAATGCTCACGTTAATCCGAGATGAATGATGGGTTTGTTATGACTATGACATGTTTTGTAGCGAAGTTAGGGCAAGTAGATAAATTTAAGATTGAAGTACTCAGAATGTAGAGAGAGAAGGGTCTGGATAAGCCAGCCTTTCTGTGATGTCACAGCCTTAAGGTTTTAAGTTTGTGGCAGGCTTCCCCAGCTCAAACTGTTCTTGACTTCTTGTCTTCTCCTGAAGCCAGCAGCACGTCCAATGAGCTGGAAAAAACTCCCCTAGCCTGGTTGCCTGCCATGCTTTGAACATGTGAGTGTTACCTTTTCTCATTTAATCCCTGTTTATTTCATAATTACCCTTGTACGTATTTGCAATTGTCTCATTTGTAACATCTTTATAAAATATTTTTTGATAAAGCACTGCCTAATTTTTTATGGGATATATTATATGTTAGTTCATTCTCCATGCTCTAAAAACCGTACCCTAAGTCTCCTTAAGAGAATTACGCTACTGTGTTGGGTTAGCTTCGGACCCGTTTAATCGAAGCTGGTGGCAGCATACATTCTGTACTGGGTAGTTGAGTGGCGTTGAAGCGACTGCGGCGTTGATAATTATTGATCCTGCCTGAGTGGGAGTAGTTTATCGAGTCGCTGCAGCGTACCCAATAGCCAGTACATAGCAGGCAGCCTTTCTGGCGACTAATTACCCAGGGTGCAGTACCTAATCTGACCTGAGAGTAAGGGGGGTGCCAGAGAGCTGCAAGTTTTAAGTGGAACTGTAAGCGGGATATACATAAATCCCTGCAGTTCGTGGTATATTGAAAAGCAGTGGGATACCTACAATAAGCCCCTGCTGTAAACTAAGAGGTCAATAGCCTTGTGTGTGTTTTCTCATCGCATTGTTAGCAGTGGAGGGATAACTAAGATAAGCCCCCCTGCACATGTGATAGCCGTCTGTTGGCCCAAAGTCACCCCGACCCGTGACGTAGGGGTGACGGTCACGGTGTGAATCGTGACGAATTGGTGGCAGCGGTCAGGGGAATCCTGACAATAACTATCTGGATCAAGGGCGTAAAATTTAAAAAGAAAAAAAAATTGTGAAATTTTCAGCATTTTTGTCAAAATACTGATATTTTCACAAATAAACACAAAAGATATCAACCTTGATTCAAGACCACCATGAAGTGCAATATGTCATGAAAAATCAGCTACAGAATCACTGCGTTTGCAGAGATTTTACCACATAAAGTGACACTGGTCAGAGATGAAAAAACTGGCCTGGTCAGGAAGGTGAAAACAACCTCTGGCATGAAAGGGATAAAGTGGACCTTTCACCAGTTTTACCATATTAGGCCGGTTTCACACGTCAGTGGCTCCGGTACGTGAGGAGACAGTTTCCTCACGTACCAGAGCCACTGACACACGTAGACACATTAAAATCAATGCATCTTTTCAGATGTCATTGATTTTTTGCGGACCAATTGCGGATCAATGGGTCTGTGTAAAACACGTACCGCACACGGACGTTGTCCGTGTGCAGTCCGTGTGCCGTGCAGGAGACAGCGCTACATTAAGCGCTGTCCCCCCCACTGTTGCTGAAGCCCCATTCATATCTTCCCTTCTGCAGCGTTTGCTGTAGAGAAGACATGAATATTAGTGTGTAAAATCAATATCCAGGTCCCCACCCCCTGTGCGCCCTTGTACTGTATGAGCGGTCACGTGGGGCCGCCAATTACAATCATGAATATATTCATTACTGTAAATGAGCGGCCCCACGTGACCGCTCATACAGTACAAGGTGCGGCCAGTACAGGATGCTGCGAGGGATCCGGAAGCTAGGTGAGTATTTTAATCACAGCTGGGGGGGGACGCACAGGGGGTGGGAGGGGGGTGGAGACCTGGATATTGATTTTACACACTAATATTCATATCTTCTCTACAGCAAACGCTGCTGCAGGGAAGATATGAATGGGGCTTCAGCACGATGCCGGGGACAGCGCTAAACTTTAGCGCTGTCTCCGCCACGGTGCGTGTGGTACCCAGTGGGCACACAGGCGGCACACGTGTGCCACACTGATGTGCCACAGAAACGCACCGGCACATGGACACGGATAATTCCGGTACCGATTTTTCCGGTACCGGAAATATCTGGACGTGTGAGACTGCCCTTAAGTGTACCACACTAAGGAACAGTGGCTGCAGAGAGGAGTAAAATGTAGTTTTTACTTTCAATTCTCCATTGTGGAGATAACAGCATGTAAATTTTGGATTCTAATTTTCGCTAATACTATTTGAGTGTTAGCAGAAAATCATTCAGGGGGAAAAAAGAACACGCCCCTAGAGAGTGACAAGCCTGACTTTCTCCTGTGCGACTTGTACTGACCACTGCCCTGCTCTCATCTGTGGTCTGTCCACAGTTACTGTACAGACTAGAACAGAGCAATGTGTCATTACAAACACGTCTTTGAGCTTCCATCTCATGGCAGTCAATGTGGAGGGAGAGTACAGTAAGTGGTCTGTACATTATTACTTGTCACACAGGAGAAAGCCAATTCTGACCTTTTCTGTGGGTGTTTTCTTTTTTTTGTCTCATACTTGACACTTTCTTCTTATCAACGTGATGCAAGGGAAAAAGTAGTTAGAATCTCTGCTAACGCCCTCTTTCTAGTATCTCCACAAAAGAGATGACGAATTAAGAAATTTAAAAAAAAAAAAATTTCAGCTTTGCAACCACTGTTCCCCAAAATTTTGCCAGTATGGGGCCCTGAAATTCATAGTGGCAGCCCTGTGAACACAATCCAATAACAGTTTGTTAGGCTGCAAAACCCAAAGTGGAGCACAACATGGTTGTAATACTGCTGCTAGGGCTCCTGCATGGTATCCCCTTCCCCTCCATGCAGGGGCGCCGGCTTACTCACCATCCCAGCCCCGCGGTGTGGTTCCCGGTGTTCTCCTGCTTACCTGTCCTTTCTGTTATCTGTGTGTGCGCGAGCTGCAGTCCGGTGGTGCACCTAATATGTGCGTGACCACACTTCTCTGTTCTTAGGCTGGTTTCACATTTGCGTTTAAATCCGCAGCGTTTAAAATGCATCTGCAAGTGGTGAAAAAAACGCATGTAAATGCGTACAAACGCTGCGTTTTTTAGACGCATGCGTTGTCGCATGCGGTAAAAAAATGCCGCGTTTGTACATGTTTACATGCGTTTTTTCCTGCGTTTGCGCTTTTGGTACGCATGATGAGAAATTTCACAAGCTGGTTTTTGTTCATTCTGCTTCACAAAAATCGGAATAAAAAGCAATCAAAAATGTCACATGCCCAAAAATGTTACTAATAAAAATGTCAACTCATCCCGCAAAAAACAAGACCTCACATGACTCTGTGGACCAAAATATGGAAAAATTGTAGCTCTCAAAATGTGGTAACGCAAAAAATATTTTTTGGAATAAAAAACGTTTTTCAGTGTGTGACAGCTGCCAATCATAAAAATCCACTAGAAAACCCCTTATAAATAGAAATCAAACCCCCTTCATCAACTCCTTAGGGAAAAATTAAAAAAATGTATTTATTTCCTTTTTCCCATTAGGGTTAGGGTTAGGGTGAGGGTTAGGGTTAGGGCAAGGGTTAGGGTTAGGTTTAGAGTTAGGGTTAGGGTTAGGGTTAGGTTTAGAGTTAGGGTTAGGGTTAGGGTTAGGGCTAGGGTTAGGGTTAGGGCTAGGGTTAGAGTTAGGGTTAGGGCTAGGGTTAGGGTTTGGATCCCTTTATCACCTTGATGGTGGCTTAGGGTTAGGGTTAGGGTTTGGATCCCTTTATCACCTTGATGGTGGGGGGTGGGTTATCAGTGTCTAGACTTGTTGTTCTCTATTGAAACGCATGCGTTCAAAAATGCAACCAAACGCATGTGCTTAAAAACGCATGCGTTTACATAGACAGCAATGCTTTTTTTTTTACGCAAACCTTGCGCAATCGAACGCATGTGTTTCCTGGCAGCAAATAGACGCCTCTAAAATTACTACATGTTGCATTTCCGCGCCAAGATGCAAGCATCGAAAAGACGCATGCATCGTCAAATGCGGCCAAATGCGTACAAAAAAACGCATGCGTTTTTAATGTTAAATATAGGAAAACACGACGCATGCATTTATATGCGTTACAAACGCAGCGGCAAAAAACACAAATGTGAAACCAGCCTTAAAGAGGCAGCATGCGTATTATGCTAAATGCTCTCAACTTGTTGCTGAGAGGCATTTAGCATAAGTAGTACATCTGGAAGATGGCTCCCAGCCAATAGCTGGGAGACATATTGTATAAAATACTCCCTCTCCCCTAGGGAGTCGCCAAGCAACTTAGTGAATCAATAGTTTGTAAGGTGTACTGCTTGTTAGTTTTGAGGTCCCTTGGCCCCAGTATGACTAGAGCCTGGATGTTATCCCCTGGTTCTGATGTGACCAGTAATGTGTCCATAGTCCTCTGGTCCCTGAGTGGCCAGTGCCTGACTCCTATCACCTGGCTTGGAGCGGCCAGTGCCTGAACCTCAAGCCCTGGTCCCAGAGCGACCAGTACCTGAACCTCATTCCCTTGTCACAGAGCAGCCAGTGCCTGAACCCTGTCTTCTGGTCCTGGAGTGGCCAGTGCCTGAACATTGTCACTTGGCCCCAGACCAGTAAGTCCTGTTCCCGAAGTCCACTGGTCCCAGTGCGGCCAGTGCATGAACTCTGATTCCCCTGTACATGAGTGGCCTAACATTGATCCTGAATCCTAGACCGGCGTGTCTGAACTAAGCCCTAAAGTAGTGTAGCATACCTGACCCCTAGTGTCAGCAGCTGCAGTACCGAGTTCTGCCCAGGAGTGGTACCTGGCAGCTACCTGCAGCATAAGCCTGACCTCACCACTGAACAGCAAGGTATCTGCTTAGTTATGCCACTTCTTGGGTAGGCCTGGTCCTGTGGCACAGTGGATCCACAAATCTATATGCGCCAATGGTTGAACATAACAGTCGGTCCATCCATGACTTCAACAAAGGCAGACATTGGGAAATTCATCAGATCCAGGACAGGTGCATAATACTCAACCAACAATGCCTTTTTTTCAAATACTGGAGCACAATCATGCTGGACCGGAAAAAGGCCTTCCTCAAATTGTTCCCACAAAGTTGTAAGAATGCAATTGTCCAAAATGTCTTAGTATGCTGAATTATTAAGATTTCATTTCACTAGCACTACCAGTTTTTATGGCCAACCCCTGAATGATAACCCCACAGAATTATCCCTCCCCTAATCAACCTTACACATTGGCACACAGAGGGAGCCAGAAAAGGAGGTAATGTCCTCCTGGCATTTGCTGGACTCGACCATCAGATTACCAGATAAAAGAGAGTGATACATAACATAATTCTACTGGACACGTTTCCACTGCTCCAGAGAGTAGTTGCAGCATGCTTAACACCCACACCACTTGTCATTGTGCTTGGTTATATAAGGCTTACATTCAGCTGCGTGGTGATGGAAACCCCAGTCAAGAAGCTGTTGTTAATACCAGAGGAGTAATGGTACTCACCATAGCGCTGCTGACTATTATGCACATCATGATTCAGTGACTGTGCTCTGTAGTTTTAGTAGATCTGATACTTTGTGGCTGAATCGCTGTGGTTACCAGAGGCCTTAGTCATTTACCTAAGTTATTTCAAAGTTAAGCCAACTTGTTCGTATGAGGAATTTTTAGAGTGTTTTTTTCCACTTCTGGTTTTTAAAAGTGCCTGCTGTAAAAAAAACAAAAAAAAACATTTAACCCCTTTACCCCCAAGGTTAGTTTGCACGTTAATGACAAGGCCAATTTTTACAATTCTGACCACTGTCCCTTTATGAGGTTATAACTCTGGAACGCTTCAACGGATCCCAGTGATTCTGACATTGTTTTCTCATGACATATTCTACTTCATGATAGTGGTAAAATTTCTTTGATATTACCTGCGTTTATTTGTGAAAAAAATGGAAATTTGGCGAAAATTTTGAAAATTTCGCAATTTTTCAACTTTGAATTTTTATGCAATTAAATCACAGAAATATGTCACACAAAATACTTAATAAGTAACATTTCCCACATGTCTACTTTACATCAGCACAATTTTGGAACCAAAATTTTTTTTTTGTTAGGGAGTTATAAGGGTTAAAAGTTGACCAGCAATTTCCCATTTTTACAACACCATTTTTTTTTTAGGGACCACATCTCATTTGAAGTCATTTTGAGGGGTCTATATGATAGAAAATACCCAAGTGTGACACCATTCTAAAAACTGCACCCCTCAAGGTGCTCAAAACCACATTCAAGAGGTTTATTAACCCTTCAAGTGTTTCTCAGGAATTCTTGGAATGTTTAAATAAAAATGAACATTTATCTTTTTTTCACAAAAAATTTACTTCAGCTCCAATTTGTTTTATTTTACCAAGGGTAACAGGAGAAAATGGACCCCCAAATGTTGTTGCAAAATTTGTCCTGAGTACGCTGATACCCCACATGTGGGGGTAAACCACTGTTTGGGTGCATGGCAGAGCT
This sequence comes from Ranitomeya imitator, assembly GCF_032444005.1. Lineage (NCBI taxonomy): Eukaryota > Metazoa > Chordata > Amphibia > Anura > Dendrobatidae > Ranitomeya > Ranitomeya imitator. The sequence continues at coordinate 122,065,868 of NC_091284.1, forward strand.
CGGAAGCGAAGGAGCGCCATTTGACTTTTCAATGCAAAATTGACTGGAATTGAGATGGGACGCCATGTTACGTTTGGAGAGCCACTGATGTGCCTAAACATTGAAACCCCCCACAAGTGACACCATTTTGGAAAGTAGACCAACTAAGGAACTTATCTAGAGGTGTGGTGAGCACTTTGACCCACCAAGTGCTTCACAGAAGTTTATAATGCAGAACCGTAAAAATAAAAAATCATATTTTTTCACAAAAATTATCTTTTCGCCCCCAATTTTTTATTTTCCCAAGGGTAAGAGGAGAAATTGGACCCCAAAAGTTGTTGTACAATTTGTCCTGAGTACGCTGATACCCCATATGTGGGGGTAAACCACTGTTTGGGCGCATGGGAGAGCTCGGAAGGGAAGGAGCGCCGTTTGACTTTTCAAGACAAAATTGACAGGAATTGAGATGGGACGCCATGTTGCGTTTGGAGAGCCACTGATGTGCCTAAACATTGAAACCCCCCACAAGTGACACCATTTTGGAAAGTAGACCCCCTAAGGAACTTATCTAGATGTGTGGTGAGCACTTTGACCCAACAAGGGCTTCACAGAAGTTTATAATGCAGAGCCATAAAAATAAAACAAAAAATTTTTCCCACAAAAATTATTTTTTAGCCCCCAGTTTTGTATTTTCCCGAGGGTAACAGGAGAAATTGGACCGCAAAAGTTGTTGTCCAATTTGTCCTAAGTACGCTGATGCTCCATATGTGGGGGGAACCACCATTTGGTTGCATGGGAGGGCTCGGAAGGGAAGGAGCGCCATTTGGAATGCAGACTTAGATGGAATTGCGTTTGCAGAGCCCCTAATGTACCTAAACAGTAGAAACCCCCCACAAGTAACCCCATATTGGAAACTAGACCCCCAAGGAACTTATCTAGGTGTGTTGTGAGAACTTTGAGCCCCCAAGTGTTTCAGTACAGTTTATAACGCAGAGCTGTGAAAATAAAAAATCCTTTTTTTCCCACAAAAATTATTTTTTAGTCCCCAGTTTTGTATTTTCCCAAGGGTAACAGGAGAAATTGGACCTCAAAAGTTGTTGTCCAATTTGTCCTGAGTACGCTGATACCCCATATATTGGGGTAAACCCCTGTTTGGGCACACGGGAGAGCTCGGAAGGGAAGGAGCACTGTTTTACTTTTTCAACGCACAATTGGCTGGCATTGAGATCGGACACCATGTTGCGTTTGGAGAGCCCCTGATGTGCCTAAACAGTGGAAACCCCCCAATTATAGCTGAAACCCTAATCCAAACACACCCCTAACCCTAATCCCAACGGTAACCCTAACCACACCTCTAACCCAGACACACCCCTAACCCTAATCCCAACCCTATTCCCAACCGTAAATGTAATCCAAACCCTAACCCTAACTTTAGCCCCAACCCTAACTTTAGCCCCAACCCTAGCTGTAGCCTTAACCCTAGCCCCAACCCTAACCCTAGCCCTAACTCTAGCCCTAATCCTAGCCCTAACCCTAGCCCTAACCCTAACCCTAGCCCTAACCCGAACCCTAACCCTAACCCTAATGGGAAAATGGAAATAAATCAATTTTTTTAATTTTTTAATTTTTCCCTATCTAAGGGGGTGATGAAGGGTGGTTTGAATTACTTTTATAGCGTGTTTTTAGCAGATTTTTATGATTGGCAGCCGTCACACACTGAAAGACGCTTTTAATTGCAAAAAATATTTTTTGCGTTTCCACATTTTGAGAGCTATAATTTTTCCATATTTGAGTCCACAGAGTCATGTGAGGTCTTGTTTTTTGTGGGATGAGTTGACGTTTTTATTGGTATCATTTTCGGGCACGTGACATTTTTTGGTCGCTTTTTATTCTGATTTTTGTGAGGCAGAATGACCAAAAACCAGCTATTCATGAATTTCTTTTGGGGGAGGCGTTTATATGGTTCCGCGTTTGGTAAAATTGATAAAGCAGTTTTATTCTTCGGGTCAGTACACTTACAGCGATACCTCATTTATATCATTTTTTTATGTTTTGGAGCTTTTATACGATAAAAACTATTTTATAGAAAAAAGAATTATTTTTGCATCGCTTTATTCTGAGGACTATAACTTTTTTATTTTTTTGCTGATGATGTTGTATGGCAGCTTGTTTTTTGCGGGACAAGATGATGTTTTCAGCGGTACCATGGTTGTTTATATCTGTCTTTTTGATCGCGTGTTATTCCACTTTTTGTTCGGCGGTATGATAATAAAGCATTGTTTTTTTGGACTCGTTTTTTTTTTTTTCTTACGGTGTTTACTGAAGGGGTTACCTAGTGGGACAGTTTTATAGGTTCGGTTGTTACGGAGGCGGCGATACTAAATATGTGTACTTTTATTGTTTGTTTTTTTTATTTAGATAAAGAAATGTATTTATGGGAATAATATATATATTTTTTTCATTATTTAGGTTTTTTTTTTTTTTTTTTACACATGTGGAAAACATTTTTTTTACTTTTTTACTTTGTCCAAGGGGGGACATCACAGATCGCTGAACTGACAGTATGCACAGCACTCTGTAAGATCAGCGATCTGAATTAGAGCAGTGCAGGGTTACCAAGCACTTGGTAAGCCACCTCCCTCCCTGCAGGACCCGAATGCCATGACCATTTTGGATCCGGCCTGCTGCAGGGATGGGAGGTAAGAGACCCTCACAGCAACGCGATGACATCGCGTTGTTGCGGGGGTCTCAGGGAAGCCCGCAGGGAGCCCCCTCCCTGCGCGATGCTTCCCTGTACCGCCAGCACACCGTGATCATGTTTGATCGCGGTGTGCCGGGGGTTAATGCGCTGGGGCGGTCCGTGACCGCTCCTGGCACATAGTGCCGAATGTCAGCTGCGATAGGCTAAGCGCGGCCGATCGCGCTGGACGTACTATTCCGTCTGTGGGAATTAAGGCCCACCCCACATGGACGGAATAGTACGTCCAATGGCAGAAAGGAGTTCAACACTCAACTGCATTTTTTCAGGGTTTTTTAAGTGTCTCATACCAGCTTATAAGTGCAAAATACATCAAATAACGGTGTCTTTAAACACAGTGAGCTTGAGTTTTCATGAAATCACTAATTTTGCTTGAACATATTTTCTTATTTCGCTTTGGTTACTCTACATGGAAGCATAGCAAAAGTCCCACATGCCGGCTGTCAGGAAGTGCCATTGCACCTGTGTCCTACAATCTGAAGTAGGACTGATCAAGCCCAATGTGTTTCTACACTCTTCCACCAGCCCACCCTACATCATCGAAAGCAGTTTTTTAATACATGTGTGTAGTTTTTGCATAGCCTAGGGGAGACACTTGCTCGGCTTACTACATAAAATCAACTAGACTTAGTGAAGAATGCCAGGTGCACCCATGGCCGGCTCTCATACTTGTACCCCACTGTTATGTTCTGTACAGCCAAATCCTACCTGAGCGCTAAAGTTAATGCTGTATATGTGTTTTGATGATGTTATGCCATGTAATGTTATTTTGTCCTATATTGTGCTGTATACCATGAGGTAGAGAGGTATTATTGGTAGCTAGCATTATTTTGTTATAGCTAGGTATGTTACAGCAATACCTATATACTAATGATGAAACTTTACTATTTTTGTGATGCAACAGATGTATGACAGATTGGCAACTGCTGGATATACACTCCTCAACACTGAAATTGCCTCACCATGAAGAAAAGGTAATGGAGTTATGGAAATCACAGGATGGATAAACATGTTATTGATTTGCAAATGATGAAAAAATTGAAACAAAAATTTCACAAATTTTAAAATTTTAAATCACAAGTCACTTATGATAAGAAATTACACAGACAAAACAATAAGTCAGTACAGAAGAGGCTTGCAGCTGCTACTTTCTCAGGTCACACATTTCCCTGTTTATCACAGGAGTCAAGTGTTTCTGCTGTGTCTCCAGACCTCTGAGCTCACCATAAACCAAGTCAATCACGTACAAGCTCCAGCAGCCACTAAGCGTTTATGTCAGTGACTTGATTTATCATAATCTCACAGGACTGGTAACATGGCAGAAACGCTCACCAAAACAAACAGTTGTGAGCTGTTATGGCTGGCAATCAGGCAACACAGCGTGCAGTAATCAGCGCACATACAGAGATCTGGCAATAACCAAAAACAATAGGACGAGCTCTGAGACGTGGAATCTCTGTAGACTGCAGTACCTGATCTATCCTCACACAACTGTAAGCAGCAGTGGATTGCGCCTATCAACTACCTATGCAACTCGGCACTGCCTGAGGAGCTGACTAGCCTGAAGATAGAAATACAAGCCTGACTTACCTCAGAGAAATACCCCAAAGGAATAGGCAGCCCCCCACATATAATGACTGTTAGCAAGATGAAAAGACAAACGTAGGAATGAAATAGATTCAGCAAAGTGAGGCCCGATATTCTAGACAGAGCGAGGATAGCAAAGAGAACTATGCAGTCTACAAAAAAACCCTAAAACGAAAACCACGCAAAGGGGCAAAAAGACCCACCGTGCCGAACTAACAGCACGGCGGTGCACCCCTTTGCTTCTCAGAGCTTCCAGCAAAAGTTAATAGCAAGCTGGACAGAAAAAACAGTAAACAAACTAGAAGCACTTATCTAGCAGAGCAGCAGGCCCAAGGAAAGATGCAGTAGCTCAGATCCAACACTGGAACATTGACAAGGAGCAAGGAAGACAGACTCAGGTGGAGCTAAATAGCAAGGCAGCCAACGAGCTCACCAAAACACCTGAGGGAGGAAGCCCAGAGACTGCAATACCACTTGTGACCACAGAAGTGAACTCAGCCACAGAATTCACAACAGTACCCCCCCCTTGAGGAGGGGTCACCGAACCCTCACCAGAACCCCCAGGCCGACCAGGATGAGCCACATGAAAGGCACGAACAAGATCTGGGGCATGGACATCAGAGGCAAAAACCCAGGAATTATCTTCCTGAGCATAACCCTTCCATTTGACCAGATACTGGAGTTTCCGTCTAGAGACACGAGAATCCAAAATCTTCTCCACAATATACTCCAATTCCCCCTCCACCAAAACAGGGGCAGGAGGCTCCACAGATGGAACCATAGGTGCCACGTATCTCCTCAACAACGACCTATGGAATACATTATGTATGGAAAAGTAGTCTGGGAGGGTCAGACGAAAAGACACCGGATTGAGAATCTCAGAAATCCTATACGGACCAATAAAACGAGGTTTAAATTTAGGAGAGGAAACCTTCATAGGAATATGACGAGAAGATAACCAAACCAGATCCCCAACACGAAGTCGGGGTCCCACACGGCGTCTGCGATTAGCGAAAAGCTGAGCCTTCTCCTGGGACAAGGTCAAATTGTCCACTACCTGAGTCCAGATCTGCTGCAACCTGTCCACCACATAATCCACACCAGGACAGTCCGAAGACTCAACCTGTCCTGAAGAGAAACGAGGATGGAACCCAGAATTGCAGAAAAATGGAGAGACCAAGGTAGCCGAGCTGGCCCGATTATTAAGGGCGAACTCAGCCAACGGCAAAAATGACACCCAATCATCCTGGTCAGCGGAAACAAAACATCTCAGATATGTTTCCAAGGTCTGATTGGTTCGTTCGGTCTGGCCATTAGTCTGAGGATGGAAGGCCGAGGAAAAAGATAGGTCAATGCCCATCCTACCACAAAAGGCTCGCCAGAACCTCGAGACAAACTGGGAACCTCTGTCAGAAACAATATTCTCAGGAATGCCATGTAAACGAACCACATGCTGGAAGAACAAAGGCACCAAATCAGAGGAGGAAGGCAATTTAACCAAGGGCACCAGATGGACCATTTTAGAAAAGCGATCACAGACCACCCAAATGACCGACATTTTTTGAGAAACGGGAAGGTCAGAAATGAAATCCATCGAAATATGTGTCCAAGGCCTCTTCGGGACCGGCAAGGGCAAAAGCAACCCACTGGCACGTGAACAGCAGGGCTTAGCCCTAGCACAAATTCCACAGGACTGCACAAAAGCACGCACATCCCGTGACAGAGATGGCCACCAGAAGGATCTAGCAACCAACTCCCTGGTACCAAAGATTCCTGGATGACCGGCCAGCACCGAACAATGAAGTTCAGAGATAACTTTACTAGTCCACCTATCAGGGACGAACAGTTTCTCGGCCGGACAACGATCAGGTTTATTAGCCTGAAATTTCTGCAACACTCTCCGCAAATCAGGGGAGATGGCAGACACAATGACTCCTTCCTTGAGGATACTCGCCGGCTCAGATAACCCCGGAGAGTCGGGCACAAAACTCCTAGACAGAGCATCCGCCTTCACACCTTTAGAGCCCGGAAGGTATGAAATCACAAAATCAAAACGAGCAAAAAATAACGACCAACGGGCCTGTCTAGGATTCAAGCGCTTGGCAGACTCAAGATAAGTAAGGTTCTTATGATCAGTCAAAACCACCACGCGATGCTTAGCACCCTCAAGCCAATGACGCCACTCCTCGAATGCCCACTTCATGGCCAGCAACTCTCGGTTGCCCACATCATAATTACGCTCAGCAGCAGAAAATTTCCTGGAAAAGAAAGCACATGGTTTGAACACTGAGCAACCAGAACCTCTCTGTGACAAAACCGCCCCTGCACCAATCTCAGAAGCATCAACCTCGACCTGGAACGGAAGAGAAACATCAGGTTGACACAACACAGGGGCACAGCAAAAACGACGCTTCAACTCCTGAAAAGCTTCCACGGCAGCAGAAGACCAATTAACCAAATCAGCACCCTTCTTGGTCAAATCGGTCAATGGTCTGGCAATGCTAGAAAAATTACAGATGAAGCGACGATAAAAATTAGCAAAGCCCAGGAATTTCTGCAGACTTTTTAGAGATGTCGGCTGAGTCCAATCCTGGATGGCCTGAACCTTAACCGGATCCATCTCAATAGTAGAAGGGGAAAAGATGAACCCCAAAAATGAAACTTTCTGCACACCGAAGAGACACTTTGATCCCTTCACGAACAAGGAATTAGCACGCAGTACCTGGAAAACCATTCTGACTTGCTTCACATGAGACTCCCAATCATCAGAGAAGATCAAAATGTCATCCAAGTAAACAATCAAGAATTTATCCAGATACTCACGGAAAATGTCATGCATAAAAGACTGAAAAACAGATGGAGCATTGGCAAGTCCGAACGGCATCACCAGATACTCAAAATGACCCTCGGGCGTATTAAATGCCGTTTTCCATTCATCTCCCTGCCTGATTCTCACCAGATTATACGCACCACGAAGATCAATCTTAGTAAACCAACTAGCCCCCTTAATCCGAGCAAACAAGTCAGAAATCAATGGCAAGGGATACTGAAACTTAACAGTGATCTTATTAAGAAGGCGGTAATCAATACACGGTCTTAGCGAACCATCCTTCTTGGCTACAAAAAAGAACCCTGCTCCCAATGGTGACGACGATGGGCGAATATGTCCCTTCTCCAGGGACTCCTTCACATAACTGCGCATAGCGGTGTGTTCAGGTACGGACAAATTAAATAAACGACCCTTAGGGAATTTACTACCAGGAATCAAATCGATAGCACAATCACAATTCCTATGCGGAGGTAGGGCATCAGACTTGGACTCTTCAAATACATCCTGAAAGTCCGACAAGAACTCTGGGATGTCAGAAGGAATGGATGACGAAATAGACAAAAATGGAACATCACCATGTACTCCCTGACAACCCCAGCTGGTTACCGACATAGAGTTCCAATCCAATACTGGATTATGGGTTTGTAGCCATGGCAACCCCAACACGACCACATCATGCAAATTATGCAGTACCAAAAAGCGAATAACTTCCTGATGTGCAGGAGCCATGCACATGGTCTGCTGGGCCCAGTACTGAGGCTTATTCTTGGCCAAAGGTGTAGCATCAATTCCTCTCAACGGAATAGGACACCGCAAAGGCTCCAAGAAAAATCCACAACGTTTAGCATAATCCAAATCCATCAGATTCAGGGCAGCGCCTGAATCCACAAACGCCATGACAGAATATGATGACAAAGAGCACATTAAGGTAATGGACAAAAGGAATTTGGACTGTACAGTACCAATAACGGCAGAGCTATCGAACCGCCTAGTGCGTTTAGGACAATTAGAAATAGCATGAGTAGAATCACCACAATAGAAACACAGTCTGTTCAGACGTCTGTGTTCGTGCCGTTCTACTTTAGTCATAGTCCTGTCGCACTGCATAGGCTCAGGCTTACTCTCAGACAATACCGCCAGATGGTGCACAGATTTACGCTCGCGCAAGCGACGACCGATCTGAATGGCCAAGGACATAGACTCATTCAAACCAGCAGGCATAGGAAATCCCACCATTACATCCTTAAGAGCTTCAGAGAGACCCTTTCTGAACAAAGCTGCTAGTGCAGATTCATTCCACAGAGTGAGTACTGACCATTTCCTAAATTTCTGACAATATACTTCTACATCATCCTGACCCTGGCATAAAGCCAGCAGATTTTTCTCAGCTTGATCCACTGAATTAGGCTCATCGTAAAGCAATCCCAGCGCCTGGAAAAATGCATCAACATTACTCAATGCAGAATCTCCTGGTGCAAGAGAAAACGCCCAGTCCTGTGGGTCGCCGCGCAAAAAAGAAATAATAATCAAAACCTGTTGAATAGGATTACCAGAAGAATGAGGTTTCAAGGCCAAAAATAGCTTACAATTATTTCTGAAGCTCAGGAACTTAGTTCTGTCACCAAAAAACAAATCAGGAATCGGAATTCTTGGTTCTAGCATCGATTTCTGATCAATAGTATCTTGAATCTTTTGTACATTTACAACGAGATTATCCATTGAGGAGCACAGAGCCTGAATATCCATGTCCACAGCTGTGTCCTGAAGCACTCTAATGTCTAGGGGAAAAAAAAGACTGAAGACAGAGCTAAGAAAAAAAAATGATGTCAGGATTTCTTTTTTCCCTCTATTGGAAATCATTGGAGGGCTCCTTGTACTGTTATGGCTGGCAATCAGGCAACACAGCGTGCAGTAATCAGCGCACATACAGAGATCTGGCAATAACCAAAAACAATAGGACGAGCTCTGAGACGTGGAATCTCTGTAGACTGCAGTACCTGATCTATCCTCACACAACTGTAAGCAGCAGTGGATTGCGCCTATCAACTACCTATGCAACTCGGCACTGCCTGAGGAGCTGACTAGCCTGAAGATAGAAATACAAGCCTGACTTACCTCAGAGAAATACCCCAAAGGAATAGGCAGCCCCCCACATATAATGACTGTTAGCAAGATGAAAAGACAAACGTAGGAATGAAATAGATTCAGCAAAGTGAGGCCCGATATTCTAGACAGAGCGAGGATAGCAAAGAGAACTATGCAGTCTACAAAAAAACCCTAAAACGAAAACCACGCAAAGGGGCAAAAAGACCCACCGTGCCGAACTAACAGCACGGCGGTGCACCCCTTTGCTTCTCAGAGCTTCCAGCAAAAGTTAATAGCGAGCTGGACAGAAAAAACAGTAAACAAACTAGAAGCATTTATCTAGCAGAGCAGCAGGCCCAAGGAAAGATGCAGTAGCTCAGATCCAACACTGGAACATTGACAAGGAGCAAGGAAGACAGACTCAGGTGGAGCTAAATAGCAAGGCAGCCAACGAGCTCACCAAAACACCTGAGGGAGGAAGCCCAGAGACTGCAATACCACTTGTGACCACAGAAGTGAACTCAGCCACAGAATTCACAACAGTGAGCACCTGCTGTGTTGTCTGTATACTCACTTATCATAAGTGGCTTATGCTTATCTATGATTTCTTTTACTCACTTCTATTCCATTAATTCCACATCAATTTACAGATATTATCATCGATGTGCAATGTGGCTCACAATCTAAATTCTCTCTCAGTATGAAAACCAAAGGAAGAATATACTGTACAAACTACTTTCAGATATTGTCCTTGGTGGAACTCAGGAACCCAGTGCTGCAATGCTACAGTGTTAACCACTGAACCACCATGCTACACATGCTTCCTCCACCTTGCCAGGAGCTGAGGTATGTGCCGATCATGAACTGGAACAACTGTGCATGGTTGGACAAAGCAAATAAAAATATAGCAGAGGCACGAGCGGGAGCCGAGTGTCATGCGTCTGTGCTCCAAGCCTCTCACACAGAGAGGATCGAAGCACAGCTGCAGAGGAGGCGGAGAAACTAATTTCTCCATTTCCTCTATTGCCGGCGTCAGCGTATATCGCACAGCACTCGTGTTATGTAGGCAATCCAGGGACACAGTGTGCCAGCAATCAGAGCACATACAGTGATCTGACAATAACCCAAAAACAATAGAACGAGCTCTGAGACGTGGAATCTCTGTAGACCGCAATACCTGAACCTATCCTAAACACAACTAAAGGCAGCTGTGGATTGCGCCTGTCACTACCTATGCAACTTGGCACAGCCTGAGGAGCTGACTAGCCTGAAGATAGAAAAACAAGCCTGACTTGCCTCAGAGAAATACCCCAAAGGAAAAGGCAGCCCCCCACATATAATGACTGTTAGCAAGATGAAAAGACAAACGTAGGGATGAAATAGATTCAGCAAAGTGAGGCCCGATATTCTAGATAGAGCGAGGATAGCAAAGAGAACTTTGCAGTCTACAAAAAACCCTAAAGCAAAAAACCACGCAAAGGGGGCAAAAAGACCCACCGTGCCGAACTAACGGCACGGCGGTGCACCCTTTGCGTCTCAGAGCTTCCAGCAAAAACGAATAGACAAGCTGGACAGAAAAAGTAGCAACAAAAGCAAAGAAGCACTTATCTAAGCAGAGCAGCAGGCCACAGGAAAGATCCAGAAGCTCAGGTCCAACACTGGAACATTGACAAGGAGCAAGGAAGACAGAATCAGGTGGAGTTAAATAACAAAGCAGCCAACGAGCTCACCAGAACACCTGAGGGAGGAAGCTCAGAAGCTGCAGTACCACTTGTGACCACAGGAGTGAATTCAGCCACAGAATTCACAACAGTACCCCCCCCTTGAGGAGGGGTCACCGAACCCTCACCAGAGCCCCCAGGCCGACCAGGATGAGCCACATGAAAGGCACGAACAAGATCTGGAGCATGGACATCAGAGGCAAAAACCCAGGAATTATCTTCCTGAGCATAACCCTTCCATTTAACCAGATACTGGAGTTTCCGTCTAGAAACACGAGAATCCAAAATTTTCTCCACAATATACTCCAATTCCCCCTCCACCAAAACCAGGGCAGGAGGCTCAACAGATGTGCCACGTATCTCCGCAACAACGACCTATGGAATACATTATGTATGGAAAAGGAGTCTGGGAGGGTCAGACGAAAAGACACTGGATTGAGAATCTCAGAAATCCTATACGGACCAATAAAACGAGGTTTAAATTTAGGAGAGGAAACCTTCATAGGAATATGACGAGAAGATAACCAAACCAGATCCCCAACACGAAGTCGGGGACCCACACGGCGTCTGCGATTAGCGAAAAGTTGAGCCTTCTCCTGGGACAAGGTCAAATTGTCCACTACCTGAGTCCAGATCTGCTGCAACCTGTCCACCACAGTATCCACACCAGGACAGTCCGAAGACTCAACCTGTCCTGAAGAGAAACGAGGATGGAACCCAGAATTGCAGAAAAATGGAGAGACCAAGGTAGCCGAGCTGGCCCGATTATTAAGGGCGAACTCAGCCAACGGCAAAAAGGACACCCAATCATCCTGGTCTGCAGAAACAAAACATCTCAGATATGTCTCCAAGGTCTGATTGGTTCGTTCGGTCTGGCCATTAGTCTGAGGATGGAAAGCCGAGGAAAAAGACAGGTCAATACCCATCCTACCACAAAAGGCTCGCCAAAACCTCGAAACAAACTGGGAACCTCTGTCAGAAACAATATTCTCAGGAATGCCATGCAAACGAACCACATGCTGGAAGAACAAAGGCACCAAATCAGAGGAGGAAGGCAATTTAACCAAGGGCACCAGATGGACCATTTTAGAAAAGCGATCACAGACCACCCAAATGACTGACATCTTTTGAGAAACGGGAAGGTCAGAAATGAAATCCATCGAAATATGTGTCCAAGGTCTCTTTGGGACCGGCAAGGGCAAAAGCAACCCACTGGCACGCGAACAGCAGGGCTTAGCCCTAGCACAAATCCCACAGGACTGCACAAAAGTACGTACATCCCGTGACAGAGATGGCCACCAGAAGGATCTAGCCACTAACTCTCTGGTACCAAATATTCCAGGATGACCAGCCAACACCGAACAATGAAGTTCAGAGATAACTTTAGTAGTCCACCTATCAGGGACAAACAGTTTCTCCGCCGGACAACGATCAGGTTTATTCGCCTGAAATTTTTGCAACACTCACCGCAAATCAGGGGAGATGGCAGACACAATGACTCCTTCCTTGAGGATACTCGCCGGCTCAGATGAACCCGGAGAGTCGGGCACAAAACTCCTAGACAGAGCATCCGCCTTCACATTTTTAGAGCCCGGAAGGTACGAAATCACAAAATCGAAGCGGGCAAAAAATAACGACCAACGGGCCTGTCTAGGATTCAAGCGCTTGGCAGACTCAAGATAAGTAAGGTTCTTATGATCAGTCAATACCACCACGCGATGCTTAGCTCCTTCAAGCCAATGATGCCATTCCTCGAATGCCCACTTCATGGCCACAACTCTCGGTTGCCCACATCATAATTACGCTCAGCAGCCGAAAACTTCCTGGAAAAGAAAGCACATGGTTTCAACACTGAGCAACCAGAACCTCTCTGTGACAAAACCGCTCCTGCTCCAATTTCAGAAGCATCAACCTCGACCTGGAACGGAAGAGAAACATCTGGTTGACACAACACAGGGGCAGAACAAAAACGATGCTTCAACTCCTGAAAAGCTTCCACAGCAGCAGAAGACCAATTAACCAAATCAGCACCCTTCTTGGTCAAATCGGTCAATGGTTTGGCAATGCTAGAAAAATTACAGATGAAGTGACGATAAAAATTAGCAAAGCCCAGGAATTTTTGCAGACTTTTCAGAGATGTCGGCTGAGTCCAATCCTGGATGGCTTGGACCTTAACCGGATCCATCTCGATAGTAGAAGGGGAAAAGATGAACCCCAAAAATGAAACTTTCTGCACACCGAAGAGACACTTTGATCCCTTCACAAACAAAGAATTAGCACGCAGGACCTGGAAAACCATTCTGACCTGCTTCACATGAGAGTCCCAATCATCTGAGAAGATCAAAATGTCATCCAAGTAAACAATCAAGAATTTATCCAGATACTCACGGAAGATGTCATGCATAAAAGACTGAAACACAGATGGAGCATTGGCAAGTCCGAACGGCATCACTAGATACTCAAAATGACCCTCGGACGTATTAAATGCAGTTTTCCATTCATCTCCTTGCCTGATTCTCACCAGATTATACGCACCACGAAGATCTATCTTAGTGAACCAACTAGCCCCCTTAATCCGAGCAAACAAGTCAGATAACAATGGCAAGGGATACTGAAATTTAACAGTGATCTTATTAAGAAGGCGGTAATCAATACATGGTCTCAGCGAACCATTCTTCTTGGCTACAAAAAAGAACCCTGCTCCCAGTGGTGATGACGATGGGCGAATATGTCCCTTCTCCAGGGATTCCTTCACATAACTGCGCATAGCGGCGTGTTCAGGCACGGATAAATTAAATAATCGACCTTTAGGGAATTTACTACCAGGAATCAAATTGATAGCACAATCACAATCCCTATGCGGAGGTAGGGCATCGGACATGGGCTCTTCAAATACATCCTGATAATCAGACAAGAACTCTGGGACCTCAGAAGGAGTGGATGACGAAATAGACAAAAATGGAACATCACCATGTACCCCCTGACAACCCCAGCTGGACACCGACATAGAGTTCCAATCCAATACTGGATTATGGGTTTGCAGCCATGGCAACCCCAACACGACCACATCATGCAGATTATGTAGCACCAGAAAGCGAATAACTTCCTGATGTGCAGGAGCCATGCACATGGTCAGCTGGGTCCAGTACTGAGGTTTATTCTTGGCCAAAGGTGTAGCATCAATTCCTCTCAACGGAATAGGACACCGCAAAGGCTCCAAGAAAAACCCACAACGTTTAGCATAATCCAAATCCATCAGATTCAGGGCAGCGCCTGAATCCACAAACGCCATGACAGAATACGATGACAAAGAGCATATCAAGGTAATGGACAGAAGGAATTTGGATTGTACAGTACCAATGACGGCAGACCTATCGAACCGCTTAGTGCGCTTAGGACAATCAGAAATAGCATGAGTGGAATCACCACAGTAGAAACACAGACCATTCAGACGTCTGTGTTCTTGCCGTTCAACTCTGGTCATAGTCCTATCGCACTGCATAGGCTCAGGTTTAATCTTAGACAATATCGCCAAATGGTGCACAGATTTACGCTCGCGCAAGCGTCGACCGATCTGAATGGCCAAAGACATAGAGTCATTCAAACCAGCAGGCATAGGAAAACCCACCATGACATCCTTAAGAGCCTCAGAGAGACCCTTTCTGAACAAAGCTGCCAGCGCAGATTCATTCCACAGAGTAAGTACTGACCACTTCCTAAATTTCTGACAATATACTTCTATATCATCCTGACCCTGGCACAAAGCCAGCAAATTTTTCTCAGCCTGATCCACTGAATTAGGCTCATCGTAAAGCAATCCGAGCGCCAGGAAAAACGCATTGACATTACTCAATGCAGGGTCTCCTGGCGCAAGAGAAAATGCCCAGTCCTGAGGGTCGCCGCGCAAAAAAGAAATAATAATCAAAACCTGTTGAATAGGATTACCAGAAGAATGAGGTTTCAAGGCCAGAAATAGCTTACAATTATTTTTGAAATTAAGAAACTTAGTTCTATCACCAAAAAACAAATCAGGAATAGGAATTCTTGGTTCTAACATAGATTTCTGATCAATAGTATCTTGAATCCTTTGTACATTTGTAACGAGATTATTCATTGAAGAGCACAGACCCTGGATATCCATGTCCACACCTGTGTCCTGAAACACCCAAATGTCTAGGGGAAAAAAAAGACTGAACACAGAGCTGAGAAAAAAAAAATGATGTCAGAACTTCTTTTTTCCCTCTATTGAGAATCATTAGGTTGGCTCCTTGTACTGTTATGTAGGCAATCCAGGGACACAGTGTGCCAGCAATCAGAGCACATACAGTGATCTGACAATAACCCAAAAACAATAGAACGGGCTCTGAGACGTGGAATCTCTGTAGACCGCAATACCTGAACCTATCCTAAACACAACTAAAGGCAGCTGTGGATTGCGCCTGTCACTACCTATGCAACTCGGCACAGCCTGAGGAGCTGACTAGCCTGAAGATAGAAAAACAAGCCTGACTTGCCTCAGAGAAATACCCCAAAGGAAAAGGCAGCCCCTCACATATAATGACTGTTAGCAAGATGAAAAGACAAACGTAGGGATGAAATAGATTCAGCAAAGTGAGGCCCGATATTCTAGATAGAGCGAGGATAGCAAAGAGAACTTTGCAGTCTACAAAAAACCCTAAAGCAAAAAACCACGCAAAGGGGGCAAAAAGACCCACCGTGCCGAACTAACGGCACGGCGGTGCACCCTTTGCGTCTCAGAGCTTCCAGCAAAAACGAATAGACAAGCTGGACAGAAAAAGTAGCAACAAAAGCAAAGAAGCACTTATCTAAGCAGAGCAGCAGGCCACAGGAAAGATCCAGAAGCTCAGGTCCAACACTGGAACATTGACAAGGAGCAAGGAAGACAGAATCAGGTGGAGTTAAATAACAAAGCAGCCAACGAGCTCACCAGAACACCTGAGGGAGGAAGCTCAGAAGCTGCAGTACCACTTGTGACCACAGGAGTGAATTCAGCCACAGAATTCACAACACACTCGGACTTATATGGGTGCGAGTGAGCCGAGACTCAGCTGAGTCTCGTGCCAATCGCAGCATGCTGCGAGTGTTCTCGCATGCCAATTCGGCGTGAGAAAATAATTGCAGATGTGATCTGCCCCATAGATTCACACTGGTCCGAGTGCTATGCGATGTTTTCTCGAATAGCACTCGTCCATGTTATATGGCAGTGTGACCGTGGCCATACGGTTATTTCAGCAGACATCTAGTTGTGGAACTTATGATTATTCCATGATATATTAATAAAAATGTACTTTGTTCAAACCCCTTTAAATATATGCACTTAACCATCTTGGCTGCTATCAATGAAGTCATTAATGGTTGTCTAAGGAATGTTCTGCCATGCTGAATGTACTTGGGCAGCTCCTTTTGCAATTGCTCACATGTCTATCAGACTAGGGGAAATGGTGATGTGCTCCTTATGTAGGGAGACATCTGTGCCCTAGGCCTGTCACTTCTTCGTAATAAAACCACCAAGCTCATGTAATCTAAATTCAAGGTGCCTAAATATATAACTCAGTTTTCTCTGCAATTACATATTTCCTGAAAACGCTCATAGTGTCTTACTCTGTCCTCTTGATGCACCTGATGATCCCAAGTCTTGCCCTCATAGTGAAACATATATTATGGCATCTGTGATACTGTAAAAAAAACAATAACAACTTTCTCTTACCTTGTCAAAACCTGTCAAATTAATCTCAATTTCATGACAGAAATTCCAGTGCAACATCATATTTTATTAGACATTTATGATCTCCGCATGATATAATTATATACTATGAAATTCCTAACCTGGAGATATAGACACGAGGAACAATCAAACATAAGACATTTTATTGTTCAAAGTTATGTTCTTATAAAATTCTGCCAAAAAACGCAATGTCATTTTTACATAAAAGAAAATGATTGAAGAAAAAAATCTATCTGGTTTATATATAAAGTTGCCTGTCTTAGCGCAACCATGGTGAAAACAATGACTGATGGACAGCTTTAGAAGATGTCATTCATTGTAATATAAAACATGCAAAAAGCAAGAGAGCAGATTGTCCCTTGGTAGCATAAATAACAAACCTGAAGATTTGATTTTCCAATATTCCATATACGTTTGGGTGCAACATGGATATAGCCTATGTACTGTACATGTACTCAATATTTGTACACTTTGTATGGTGCCTTATTATGGCATCAATTAAATACGTTTGTATATCCAATGACTTAATGCTCCGCAGTCACGTGATTGTTATTGTACCTGTAAATGCGGTTTTCCACCATGCTTTTGTATATTCTATGACTATTGGCAGCAATGCCAGAAACGCGTCTGAATGATTTTCACACCTTGGACATCCCCTTTTCAAATAGATTAAATAAAATGAAATTTTGCATATTGATGTGCTGATCTAGTTCTTTTTACCTTCATATTCTTTATTTGAAAGGTTTTATCGGTCAAGTCCAACAGAAATGAAAATATACCATGTGCCATTGGATGTTATATTACAGAGTTATTCTCCTCTGGAGGTAGTACTAAATGCCAAGCGGATGAACAAAAGAGAAATCTAAATCAAACCAATATTTGGTCTGACTGCAATTTGGCTTAAAAACATCATCAATTCTTCTAGTTATGCTTGCATGCAGTTTTGAAGGAACTCTGCAGAGAGGTTGTTCCAAACAGCTTGGAGAACTAACCACAGATGTTCTGTTGATGAAGACTTGTGCAAATCCTTCTGTCTCTTGATGCAATCCCCACCAGAATGGATGTTGAGATCAGGGCTCTGTGGGAGCCTTCTACAACCCCTGGATTATTATGGAATCACTGGCCTTGGAGTTGTTTAATTTTGTAGAAAAAAAGTAGATCACAGACATGGCTCAAAACTAAAGCCATTACAAATGGCAACTTTCTGGCTTTAAAAAACACTAAAAGAAATCAAGAACCAAAAATGTGGTAGTCAGTGATGGTTACTTTTTTTAACCAAGCATAGGGAAAAATTATGGAGTCACTCAATTCTGAGGAAAAAATTATGGAATCATGAAAAATAAACAAAAAATCACTCCAACACATCACTAGTATTTTGTTGCACCACCTCTGGTTTTTAAAACAGCTTGCAGACTCTGAGGCATGGACTTAATGAGTGTCAACAGTACTCTTCATCAATCTGGCTCCAACTTTTTTGCCAGATCAGCTTTGCAGGTTGGAGTCTTGTCATGGACAATTTTATTCAACTTCCACCAAAGATTTTCAACTGGATTGAGATCCGGACTATTTACAGGCCATGACATTGACCTTTTTTCAAGGAATGCTTTCACAGTTTTTGCTCTATGGCAGGATGCATTATCATCTTGAAAAATAATTTCATCATCCCCAAACATCCTTTCAATTGATGGGATAAGAAGAATCCAAATTATCAACATACACTTGTGCATTTATTGAAGATGTAATGACAGCCATCTCCCCAGTGCCTTTAGCTGACATACAGCCCCATATCATCAATGACTGTGGAAATTTGCATGTTTTCTTCAAGCAGTCATCTTTATAAATCTCATTGGAACGGCACCAAACAAAAGTTCCAGCATCATCATCTTGCCAATTGCAGATTCGCGATTCATCACTGAATATGACTTTCATCCAGTCATCCACAGTCTACAATTGCTTTTCCCTAGCCCATTGTAACCTTGTTTTTTTCTCTTTAGGTGTTAATGATGGCTTTCGTTTAGCTTTTTTGTATGTAAATCCCATTTCCTTTAGGCGGTTTCTTACAATTCGGTCACAGACATTGACTTCAGTTTCCACCCATTTGGTCCTCATTTGTTTTGTTGTGCATTTCCTGTTTTGAAGACCTATTGCTTTAAGTTTCCGGTCTCGACGCTTTGATGTCTTCCTTGGTCTACCAGTATGTTTGCCTTTAACAACCTTCCATGTTATTTGTATTTGGTCCAGATTTTAGACACAGCTGACTGTGAACAACCAACATCTTTTGCAACATTTCGTGATAATTTACCCTCTTTTAAGAGTTTGACAATCCTCTCGTTTGTTTCAATTGACATCTCTCATGTTGGAGCCATGATTCATGTCAGTCCACTTGGTGCAACAGCTCTCCAAGGTGTGATCATTCCTTTTTAGATGCAGACTAACCAGCAGATCTAATTTGATGCAGGTGTTAGTTTTGGTTATGAAAATTTACAGGGTGATTCCATAATTTTTTCCTCAGAATTGAGTGACGCCATAATTTTTCCCCTATGCTTGGTTAAAAAAAGTAGCCAATCCATTACTACCACATTTTTTGTTCTTGATTTCTTTTAGTGTTTCTTAAAGCCATAGAGTTGCCATTTGAAATGACTTTAGTTTTGTGCCATGTCTGTGATCTGCTTTTTTTTCTACAAAATTAAACAACTGAATGAACATCCTCCAAGGCCAGTTATTCCATAATTTTTGCCAGGGGTTGTAATCACTTACAGGAATCCTTGTTCTTCTTTAAGCTGAAGACAGTTTTTAATTACATTGGCAGTTCTTAATGACACACCTCCCTGATGGTATTGTATGATGGATAGGTATCTACCTGGATTTCACAGCACTGAGGTCACTATTCATCCTGGCTAAATCCTTAATTCTGAAATGTAGCCCCAAACTTGCAAGGATCCTCCATTATGATTTACTGTTACCTGTAGAAACTCATTATTGTGCTGCTCTCCAGCCCTTCACAAACAAAACAACTTCTGTTACAGCCAAATATTTCACATTTCACATTTTGGCTCATCAGTCCAGAGCATCTGTTGCCATTTGCATATTGGTTCCTATGTTTTTGTGCATAATTGAGTAACTTTTCCTTGTTTCCATGTCAAAGATATGACATTTTGGCCAAAATTCTTCCTTGGAGACAACTTTTGCAAAGACTTTTTCAAAAGCAGATGTGTATGTAACATCTCTGCTGGCATCACTGCACGGCTTCCCATCTTACTCACCACTCCGGGCCATGCTGTGAGTTCTGTCCTCTGCCTGCTCCATGCTGTGAACCTCATTGCTTCCTGCATACTTCCTGGCTGAATGTTTAGGGCGGTGGCCCGGCACTTCCTGAGTCTTATGGATTATTATTATTATTATTATTATGGAGACAGTGTGCACACTTGTAATCTGTCCCCAGCCTATTGCCAAGAGGTATTGGGTACGTAAGGTATCTCCCCCCATAGGGAGATGCCTGAGCAACGAACTGTCTGCTTTCTGCTACTGAGTTGCCCTGTCCTGTTTCTGTCATCCTATGGGCTGTATACCCTGGCCCATATCTGTATTCTTTGTGTCTCATTTCTGTCACCCTGGGGGCTATATACCCAGGCCTGAATCATTTGTCCTGTACTTGTTCCCATGTCTGTCACTGTCTGAACTCTGCCCTATACCTGTACCTGCTTTGTATCCTTGTTTGTTGCCCTCCCTACTCAGCTGTGTGTATCCTGGTGTCTACTCCTTCTGCTGATGGCACTGCTGGACATCTTCTGATTTTGAAGGGAAGTCAGCATGATGTAACATACATAGTAACATAGTAACATAGTTAGTAAGGCCGAAAAAAGACATTTGTCCATCCAGTTCAGCCTATATTCCATCATAATAAATCCCCAGATCTACGTCCTTCTACAGAACCTAATAATTGTATGATACAATATTGTTCTGCTCCAGGAAGACATCCAGGCCTCTCTTGAATCCCTCGACTGAGTTCGCCATCACCACCTCCTCAGGCAAGCAATTCCAGATTCTCACTGCCCTAACAGTAAAGAATCCTCTTCTATGTTGGTGGAAAAACCTTCTCTCCTCCAGACGCAAAGAATGCCCCCTTGTGCCCGTCACCTTCCTTGGTATAAACAGATCCTCAGCGAGATATTTGTATTGTCCCCTTATATACTTATACATGGTTATTAGATCGCCCCTCAGTCGTCTTTTTTCTAGACTAAATAATCCTAATTTCGCTAATCTATCTGGGTATTGTAGTTCTCCCATCCCCTTTATTAATTTTGTTGCCCTCCTTTGTACTCTCTCTAGTTCCATTATATCCTTCCTGAGCACCGGTGCCCAAAACTGGACACAGTACTCCATGTGCGGTCTAACTAGGGATTTGTACAGAGGCAGTATAATGCTCTCATCATGTGTATCCAGACCTCTTTTAATGCACCCCATGATCCTGTGTTTTACATCTGTGCAGTAAGTTTCCTTGGCTAACCACTGCATCTCAGAATCTCAACATTTGTAAATACATTTTGTCAAAAGAGCTTGTACAGCACATCTTCATCCTCAGTGTTCTTTGAAATCTTTGGGAGAGATCTTGCTGATGCTGTGCCTTGTGTCCTGTTGCTGTGCTCAGTCTTGCCATGGTGTAGACATACACTGTGCAACAGTGTATCGCCCCGATGTAAGGGCAATGGGGTACACGGTCCCTGGTCCTTCAGTTCCCTCAGCGAGGATGTCACGGTGGCCCGACCCGGACAGTGGCCGTATGAGGGGCACCCAATAAAAGGCAGAGTTTGTAGATAACGGTAGTGTTCGTGGCGCCACCTGTGGTATTCGGTCAGAGTGACCGATACTGCTTAGGGGTCCGCTGGGGTGGTGTTATGGCAGCTAGATGGTATACCTTCCCACAGGTGAAGTATTTCCCCAGGGCTTCCCAGAAGTGTAGATGATGATGGTGGATGATGTAAGGTGCGGCAAATAATGAGGACACAATGGGTGCAGTCTCTTTACCTTTACTGTAGGCTTCAGCATCCACAGTCCAGAGTGCCGGATGACAGGGTAGGCAGGGTTCGGCCGGTCTGATAGCAATTCCAGAGTCCCCTTATCCAGGTGGAAATCAGTAGCCTTCCCCTTGCGCACAGTAACGTAGTAGGTCCCTACTTGCATTAGCTACCATAAGGTCCTCACTGTTGTTATTTCTCTCTCTCTCTGTCCCCCAGATGGATAGGACAAACCCGTATGACGGTGGTGGCCTGAGGCTATTTTATAGGGACCCTAGTGATGCCCCTCCTCCACAACGGCCACCGTGTTTGCTTAGGTGTTTAGGTCGGACAGCCAACTAGGAATTCACTGCCCTGCCGGTCTCTGAAGTAAAGCATAGAATCTATTACTCCCTCGGTGTTCCGGCCACCGGGTCTGTGGAGCGCCCCAGACACAGGGCCACAAGTCACTCGGTACCGGTCCCTTCTTCTTCAGTTCTGCGGTTGTCACTGTGGCTGGACCCGGTCGTGACCCTGCTAAGGGGCGTCCAATAAAGATGGTGGTGCGGAGTGTGAGAAATAATAAGGACACAGAGTTCAGTTTCTTTACCTTTTACTGAAGGTTTCAGGATCCTCAATCTGGGGCACTTTCACCAGGGCTGTCTGAGACCGGCCGGTCCGAAGGCACATCCAGGGTTCCCTTTGCAGGTGAAAATCAGTGTCTACCCACTAGCGCCTGTGTGTTGTAGTGCTTCCCTGCTGAGCATTCAGGATAGTCCTCACAACTGCTGTTCTCATACATTTTAGATCTTTCTCTTCTCCATCCCTCAGGTATGATATGGCTAGGACGCACCTTTATGACAGGTAGGCCTGGAGGTATTCTGGAACTCTAGTGTCGCCCCTCTCCCACGTTGCCTCCTATGTCCTTCTTAGGTGTTGTATGGTAGACAGCCAACCTCTAATTTACTGTCCTGCTGCTGTTTGAAGTAATGCGTGGAGACTGTTACTTCCTCGGTGCTCCGGCCACCGACTATGCGCCTCAGTAAGATGTTGCCTCTCTCTCTCGGCACGACTCCTACTGGATCTCCTTTGTGCTGATCTCGTTTACACTGCTCCACAATATCCTTCCTTTCTTGTCTCTTTCTTAGGGTACCGCCGCAAGGTAGTGCAGGCGCGGTCCCGTAACCATGTGTCCTTTCGCTAGGTACCTGTCAGATTTCCCAGGTCTGACAGATCCTCCCTGGAACTTTCCCAGGCTTCGTTCTGCCTAACTTCCTGTCCGACCCCTAGTTTTACCAATGTGAGAAGTGGCCCAATAAATAAGCCTTTTGCTCCCCCTAGTGGCCGGAGTGTGAAGTGTAGTGTGTGCTTGGTGATACCTGGTCAGTAGCACTCCTTTAGTGCCATCAGACGTACCATGACTCCCCTTAGTGGCAGAGCGACACTACTGCAATGACCAGATCTCTGGGGCGGTGCACTCCCCCCCGGTTAAATCCAGTACTCCCGGACTGGAAAAAGAAGAACAACAATACATGTTAATAGAAAACACACAAAAATTCTTATATATATACTATGAACAAATAAACATAACAGTGCTTTCCGTTATGGAAGGTAAGGACGCTTGAATGTTGCAAAAGATTGGTCATGCATAGTCCATGACTCCCGGTTCTGTAGGTGTAACCATAGAATAGCAGGGACCCCGGGTAAACAAAGGGGCCCCTGTGAAAGTTTTGGAGTGATTCACTGTCCATCACACCATTGTCCATTTTTAACCTATAACACAAATATTTACAACAACTATCGCTAATATCGCCATGGTCTATAACGAAGTGGAGTCTGGTTCTTGGTGCTACACGTGGACCTCCGCAGCCCAGGGGTTGCTACTGGCCTGACAGGACCCGCTACGCTTGCTATCGCTAGTGTAGTGCACTGTCTTCTAGCTACACTTCTAGTGATTCTGGGCAGCACGGGCATACTTACGTCCTCAGTGCTACCGCTATTAGTCGTGGGCATGGCAGATTCACCGATGACAGAGGGAGGACCCGCTGGTTCGACCGTTGGCATCGCATCTTCTGGTTGGGTCGGCTGCTTTTGGGGGCCAGCTGCCCTAGCACCACATTTAGTTCTGGCGGTCTCGGTTGACGGAACGTTAGGACAGGTACCACAATGGCCTGATTTATTTGAGTCCAGGACTGGGGAAAATCGCCAAGAACAGTGTGTATCATCTTCTCTTCTTCCACAGGCGGAGAAATCCTGGGATCTGTTTCCCCATCTTTCAGCTTATCCGGGCATATTTTCAGGTGGTCTCTGGATATGGCCGCTGAGGTCTCTCCTCCGTCCTTACTGATGAGACAGACCTTTACATTGTCGAAGTCGGAGGGGAGAACGGTATATGGTTCCGCTTCCCATTGATCATCCAGCTTGTGTAGTCTCCTCTTTCTTTTGAGTACTTGCGCACCAGGTGCCAATGGAGCCGCGGGAGCACGCTGGTTGTAGTCCCTCTCTTGCTTCTGTCTGGCCTGAGCGAGACTCTTTTCCACAGATTCCTGTACTTTGCGGTACCTCTGCTGTCTCTCGGTATCCCAATCCGCATCTAGTGATATCTCTTCAGGGGTCAGAACCCCCATGTCCAGATCGAAGGGTAACTTGCTAGACCTTCCTCGCATCAGGTACGCTGGGGTGCAGTTGGCGGAATTCACCGGAATGTGGTTGTACATGTCCACCAGGTCTGGTAACTTTGTAGGCCACAAGTTCCGCTCCTCTACAGGTAAGGTTTTCAGTAAGTCGATCACCACTTGATTCATCTTTTCACACATCCCGTTGGTCTGCGGATGGTACGGCGTGGTTCTGATCTTCTTACACCCGTACAAATTGCAGAACTCCTGGAACACCTCCGCTTCAAATGCCAACCCCTGATCGGTCAACACCTTCTCTGGGTACCCATGGGGTCGACAGAAGTACTGCTGGAAGGTTTTGGCAGCCGTCCTAGCCGTCAGATCTTTGACTGGTACGACTACCAGGAACCTGGAATAGTGGTCCACCATGGTGAGAGCATAGATATACCCTGACCGGCTAGGTGTTAGCTTTACGTGATCCAGCGTGACCAACTCGAGCGGTCGTTTGGTGATGATGGGCTGCAGGGGAGCCCGTTGGCTGTCACGATCCTTCCAGCGTAGGCCACAGGGGCCACACTCTCGACACCACTTCTCGATAGCCTTCTTCATGCCGACCCAGTAGAACTTCCCACGGAGTAGCCTTTCTAGCTTTCTCCATCCGAAGTGTCCTGCCCCATCGTGGTATGCTCCCAGGACCTTGGGCACATCTTGTCTGGGGACCACAATCTGCCACACTAATTCGTGAGTGCGAGGGTCAATTTTCTTTCGGCACAGCTTGCCATCGTGAAGAAACAGCCTGCCCCTCTCCTTCCACAACTGTAATGTCTCCGGTGGATCATCCGGGCCAGGATGCAAACCTGCCTGCGTCAGGAGCTCCTTCACCCGACGGACCGCAGGGTCACCATCCTGGTTCTCTGTCCACCCGTGGTGGGGCAGGGGATTCAACGGGGCGCCCTGTTTGTTTCTGCGCCTGTTCTCCACCTGATGGGAACACTGAGTTGCCTTGGGATGATGGAAAGCGGGCAGTTCCACTTCTTCAAATGCTTCTGGGTCTTCCTCCGTTTCGGGTAGGTGAGGCATTCGGGACAATGCATCGGCATTCGCATTCTTGTGCCCCGCCCAGTACTTGATGGTAAAATCATAATTAGACAACCGGGCCATCCACCGCTGCTCCAAGGCGCCGAGTTTCGCTGTATCCAAGTGCGTAA
This sequence comes from Ranitomeya imitator, assembly GCF_032444005.1. Taxonomy (NCBI): domain Eukaryota; kingdom Metazoa; phylum Chordata; class Amphibia; order Anura; family Dendrobatidae; genus Ranitomeya; species Ranitomeya imitator. The sequence continues at coordinate 122,091,391 of NC_091284.1, forward strand.
GTGGATTATTATCCGTGAAGACGGTGAATTTCGCTGAGACCAAATAGTGCTTGAACCTCTCCGTCACGGCCCAAACGACTGCGAGGAACTCCAGCTTAAAGGAACTGTAGTTGTCTGGGTTCCTTTAAGTGGGGCGAACCTTCCTGCTGGCATAGGCGATTACTTGTTTCTTGCCTTTCTGGACCTGGGACAGCACCGCTCCCAGCCCCACGTTGCTGGCATCCGTGTACAATACGAATGGTTGGTCGTATTCCGGGTAGGCTAGTACTTCCTCTCCCATTAATGCTGATTTTAAGCAAGTGAACGACCCTTCCAGTCCGTCGTTCCAATCCAGCGGGGTATTCTTACCCTTGGGTTTCTTGGGCTGGCCCAGCAACAGGTCTTAAAACGGCGCGGCCTTCTTGGTGAAGTCCTTGATAAACCTCCGGTAGTAACCCACCAACCCGAGGAACTGCCGGACCTCATGAATGTTACTGGGCAGCGGCCAGTCCCTGATCACCGTGACCTTGTCGGGGTCTGGGGCCACTCCTTCGGCACTCACCACATGGCCCAGGTACTGTACTTTGGGTTTGAGCAGATGGCACTTGGACGGTTTCACCTTTAAGCCAAAGTTGGACAGTGCTTCAAAGACCTCGGCCAGGTGCTTCAGATGGTCTTCATAGGTCTTAGAGAAGACAATGACATTGTCCAGATACAGCAGCACGGTCTCAAAGTTCTTGTGTCCCAAACAGCACTCCATCATCCTCTGGAATGTCCCCGGGGCGTTGCACAATCCGAAGGGCATGTAGTTTAACTCGCAGAGACCCATCGGCATCGTGAAGGCTGTCTTTTCTTTGTCCGCCTCTGCCACGGGAATCTGCCAATACCCACTGGTGAGATCTAAAGTAGAAAAGTAATTAGCAGACTTTAACGCAGCCAAGGACTCCTCTATCCTAGGTAGGGGGTATGCGTCGTTATGTGTAATGCGGTTTAATTGCCTATAATCCACACACATCCTCATGGTGCCATCCTTCTTTCTAACGAGGACTAATGGAGCTGCCCAGGGGCTACAGCTGTCTCTCACTACCCCAGCCTCCTTCATCTCTCGCAACATGTCCTTGGCACACTGATAATGGGCTGGGGGTACAGGACGGTATCTCTCTTTTACGGGCGGGTGGTCTCCTGTGGGGATGTGATGTTGAATCCCTTTTACCCGCCCAAAATCAAGGGGGTGTTTGCTGAATACCCGCTCATACTCGTGAACCACCCTGTAGGCCCCCTGTATCTGGTGAGATGGAGTAGCATCAGTGCCCACATGTAATTCTTGGCACCAATCTTTTGATTGTTCTGCAGAGTCGTTGTCCTCCGCCGACCTGGACGGAGCCAAGAGCCCGGGTGCCTGTATCACGCTATTATTAACAGTAAACAGCTTGGCAAGTGTGACATATTTAGTGAGGTGGACTTCCTCCTCCCCGCAGTTAAGAACACGTACCGGCACCCTCCCCTTGCGGACATCAACCACCCCTCTGGCTGTCAGGATGGTAGGCCTATTCTCTGAATACACGGGTTCTACCAGGGCCTGATAGTCTTTACCCCCGAGACCTATGGCTGCCCGACACCATATTAACATTTCACTCCTGGGGGGTATTGCAATGGGGTTCGAATCACTCACTGTGAACCGGCCAATTTCACCGCCAGTCAACTCCACTTGCTGTCTCCGTATTAGGGCTCTGATTTCTTTCTGTAAGGCACGTTGTTCACTGTGACCAGCTGTCTCTGCTACTTGCTGCAACAAAACAATAACTTCTGCAAGACAATTTTCTATGACATTAGTACCGATGGTCATCATGGGGTTACGTTCACGCCGGTCAATATCAACAATGACAATTCCTTGGGCCTCCAATTCTACCCGCCCCACCTTAATAGTGACCTCTTTGTATCCCACTTGCGGCAGTGGCTGACCATTGCTAGCTATAATGGTGAAATCATCATCAGGGGCACGGGTGATGTCAGTGTCCTCCCAATAACGTTTATAAAGGATGTAGGGCATAGTTCTCACCTGGGAGCCGGTGTCCAGCAAAGCGTTCATGGGGATACCGTCGATCACGATATGGAGAACAGGATGCCCCCCAATGTATTTGGCTCTCCAATTTTGCGGGCCTGGGTGTTCTACTCCTGAGGGTTGGCCCTTGGCCCCAGGGGTTGCTCGTTTAACTGACAGTACCTTGCAAGATGGCCCACCTGGTGGCAACGGCGGCAGATAGGTCGTCCATCCTGATGAAAACGATCGTCGTCTCTGCCTCTGGTCGATGGAACCCTCCTTGGTCGTTGCCAGTGGACATCCTCCGGTCTGGAAGCCAGCTGGATCTTTGCCTTGGGGGCCTCCTGTAGGGACTGGACGGTCCGGGGTAGGGCAGTAACGCTCCTGGTCAGTTCCTGTACTTGGAGACGCAGTCCTGCAGGGGAGTCGTTGTCCAGGATCTGGGTATCGGCCTCGGCGGAGACAGGTGCGTCCGGCGCCACCTCCTGGTGGTATGTGAGGGCTTGCCACCTGGGAAGTGTGGAACGGCTGGGCTGCCGCTCCGGTAGCGCCTGGATAGCTTTATCTTTGAATTGCGCGAAGGTCAGGTCTGGATTTTGCATGGCCAGGAAGTGTAGCTGGGCCCTTTGATTACTGCACAGGAGCCCTTCGATGAACCGCTCTTTCAGGAGTTTATCTTCATCTTGCATGCTGCTTGGGTCACTTTGCTTGATGGCCCGCAGCGCCTCCTGCAGATTAAGGGCATAGTCCCGTAAGCTATCCTGCGGCCGCTGCTTGCACCCATAGAACGTCAATTTGATTTCCATAGCGGTGCGGGTGTCAAAGGTGGCTTTAAGCTTGACAAATAATTGTTGCGCAGTTTTCTTGTCCGCAGCGGGCCAGGACTTTACTTCCCTCAATGCCGCTCCAAAGAGTTGGCCGATTATCATATGAACCTTCTGAGGCTCCGTCAAGGGATAAAACTCAAGCAGGCTACAAATCCCTTCTTTAAAGTCAGTTAACGTATGAGCTTCTCCAAAGTATCGCGGGAGCCAGGCGGCCCCTGGTAGGTACGGAATAGAGAAGGGCATTATGGCTGCTGCAGCGGCAGCACTATCCGGCTGGTTGGCGGAAGCGGTAAGCCCCGCGGCCTCTAGCGGTGATACCGGGTTTGTGGCTGCACTTACCGTGGAATCCGGAAGTGTTCCCGAGTCTGCAGCTGTGGCCGCCGCCTCCGCTCCTCCGGGGTCCAACATGGCCGTTCCTCCCCCTTGCTACTCGGTCGGGGTCGGGGTTCTCCTTCCGGGGACGGCGCCTCACCTTGTCTTCCGCTCCGCGCGCTTTTCCAGCCGGCTCCACCCACGAAGCTATGACTCCTCCCTTCGTGCTCCGCGCGGCAATGGCGGATTTTTGGCGGCAAATAACGGTACACAGTCTTTGCAATAAGTCACAGTTCCAAGGCACACATGACCCGATTCCTCAGGCTTAAGTACAATCCTGTTTGTGACGCCAAGTTGGAGCGCCCCCAGACACAGGGCCACAAGTCACTCGGTACCGGTCCCTTCTTCTTCAGTTCTGCGGTTGTCACGGTGGCTGGACCCGGTCGTGACCCTGCTAAGGGGCGTCCAATAAAAATGGTGGTGCGGAGGGCGAGGAATAACGAGGACACAGAGTTCAGTTTCTTTACCTTTTACTGAAGGTTTCAGGATCCTCAATCCGGGGCACTTTCACCAGGGCTGTCTGAGACCGGCCAGTCCGAAGGCACATCCAGGGTTCCCTTTGCAGGTGAAAATCAGTGTCTACCCACTAGCGCCTGTGTGTTGTAGTGCTTCCCTGCTGAGCATTCAGGATAGTCCTCACAACTGCTGTTCTCATACGTTTTAGATCTTTCTCTTCTCCGTCCCCCAGGTATGATATGGCTAGGACGCACCTTTATGACAGGTAGGCCTGGAGGTATTCTGGAACCCTAGTGTCGCCCCTCTCCCACGTTGCCTCCTATGTCCTTCTTAGGTGTTGTATGGTAGACAGCCAACCTCTAATTAACTGTCCTGCCGCTGTTTGAAGTAATGCGTGGAGACTGTTACTTCCTCGGTGCTCCGGCCACCGACTATGTGCCTCGGCACGACTCCTACTGGATCTCCTTTGTGCTGATTTCGTTTACACTGCTCCACAATATCCTTCCTTTCTTGTCTCTTTCTTAGGGTACCGCCGCAAGGTAGTGCAGGCGCTGTCCCGTAACCATGTGTCCTTTCGCTAGGTACCTGCCAGATTTCCCAGGTCTGACAGATCCTCCCTGGAACTCTCCCAGGCTTCGTTCTGCCTAACTTCCTGTCCGACCCCTAGTTTTACCAATGTGAGAAGTGGCCCAATAAATAAGCCTTTTGCTCCCCCTAGTGGCCGGAGTGTGAAGTGTAGTGTGTGCTTGGTGATACCTGGTCAGTAGAACTCCTTTAGTGCCATCAGACGTACCATCACTCCCCTTAGTGGCAGATCGACACTACTGCAATGACCAGATCTCTGGGGCGCTGCATCTGCATCTGCACTTCGGAAGGAGGCAGCCTGCTTCAGACTTCAGTCTGGATCTGACCAGGGATCATCCCAGCCAGCTCGACCTGGAGACCTTTCCTCGTCGGCCTCCAGCCAGGAACTCTCCTCTCCTCCGACTGACTATATCCTTCTCCCTCTAATCAGCTTCTCCCTCCAGTCAGCCTCTCTCTAACTTCCTAACCAACCCACCAGTTTTACCCTATGTGAGGAGTGGCCTAGTGGATAGAACCCTTAGCTCCCCCTGGTGGACTGGAGTGTGAAGTGTGTGTGTGGCTGTGATACCTGGTAAGGTGAACTCCTTTGGTGCCATCAGACATAACATCACTCTCCCTGGTGGAAGAGCGACGCTACTGCAATGACCAGGACTCTGGGGCGCTGCAACAGCACTTCAACTAAAAAATGCATAAACTCTGATATTGCTATACATGATAAAAATAACAGAAGGTTCTTAGTTTACATGTTTTTTTTAGCAAACAGTGCAGAAGCCATACAATCACATCAAGATATACTGTTCATATGGATGGTCCCTATCACTTGTATCTCACCTCTCTATGTGCCCAGCCAGACCGGATCTGATCTAGGGAAGTTAAAGGAAACAAGGCATAGCTTGTAATTAAAAGCTTTCTGGGATTGATGGCTGGATAATGGTGCTGAGCCCTGGAGTGGGTCACACCCCCAAAGTATACTACAAAAAAAGATAAAATATAGGGTCTACACAGTTTTAGCAATAAATTTATATAGGGGTGCACAAATACGCTATATGGCCACTATACAAACATATACATGGTATCTGCAAATAATTCACAGGTCTGCAAAATAATTTTTTTCAGGAGCTGCTTTGGTTATTCCACGTAATCTTTATGTTTTTAAGTGCGCTGAATCTGAAAATGACCTCCGTTTTGTCATAGGACATCAAGTTTTCTGACAATTTAAGTAATTATGTTAAATAAGACAATACCTCAAAATAAATGAAAATAGACTCATAAAATTAATTTTTTATTACAAATGTTTCATGAAAATCATTTTTTAACTGCAATGAGCTCACTAACACACACTAAAATCGATTCTTCTTCCCTGTGAGGCTTCTCTTGGTACATTTACGCTTGTGAGTAGCATCTGGAATGTCTCTCTGAAGCGTCCAACAGTAGTCGGCCATCATTGTAATGCTCCATCTTCCCTGGTATCTTCTTTCCATCTCTTTAATGTCCTGGTGGAATCGTTCACCTTGCTCTTCACTCACAGCTCCCAAATTTTCAGGAAAGTTGTTAAGGTGGGAATGGAGGAAATGCACTTTCAAACTCATCAGGCAACCTAAAGCTTGAAATGCTTCCAGCATTCGTCCGACAATTTTTTTGTAGTCACGGTCTTGTATATCTTCAATGTATTGATGTGAATTAATTAATAGTAATTTTGACTTTCAAAACCCTAAGATAAAAAAAATACCAAAAATTGAAAAAATATACTAAATTTGAAGAGAATTTTGCATTTTGTTGCAAATCCTGACGTCCAGGATTTTTTTCAATATTTTTTTCATTTTCAGCACACCAAAATACATGGAAATTAGATAAAAATAATCAAACAGCTTTTTAGTCGCAGACCTGTGAATGAATACATAAACTCTAATGTGTGACATGAAGCTGTGCTCCACAACCTCATATAGTAGAGGTGAAGCTGTTTCTGTTTCAGTTAGGGCTCATGCAGATATTTGTGCAAATCAGTCCAATCTCCGACCGCAATGCACAGACTGGCTGTGTTTCGAGCATCACGGCCTCATAGACATATATGACGCTGTCATGCATGGGTCAGGAGATCAGTAGCCAGTCCTTTTATTGCAGTCTGTGCTCGGACCGATTTGCACAGATGTCTAAATGAGCCCTTAATGACAGTGTTTCAACCTATATTTGGAAGTGATGATCATTAGTACCTGTTTAGTATAGTTGGTCATACACCTGACTATAATCCTACAAAATCCCTGATTTGTGCATATTTACCTAAAAGAGCTGATGTTGTTTTGAAAGGAAAGGATGCTCACAATAAATATTGGCTTGATTTAGATTTCTCAATTTGAATTTTGGTAATTGATAAAAACTATTTACACTTCACTTTACTCAATATAGCAGTAATGTTAGAGGTGGACACCTTATAAAAAGGAAAGGAGTATGGTGTGCCCCTTTAAATACAATTGGGATGTGGTGGCCCTTGACAATAGAGTTGTTTCCCATTTTGGGATGGAAAAAAATCAGGCATACACAGATGTAAACTGAAGAACTTTACAGAAAAGGAGGAAATAATCTTGTGATTTTCTGGATTTTATTTTTGATATTCTATCTCTCAATGTTAAAATTAACTTACCCTTAAAATTATAGACTGTTCATGTCTTTGTCAGTGGGCAAATTTACAAAATCAGCAAAGGATCAAATACTTATTTCCCCCACTGTATGGCCGTTAGTAGTATTTTGGCATCAATTTAACAATTAGCTTTTATGTTATATCAACTAGATTGGTGGCACGGGCGTACATAAAAATCATGGGTTCCCATAGCAGAAGTTCTAATTAGGTCCTCTCCAAAAAAATGAAATATTTGTTGGGGTCACAGAAGAGAATATCTCACAACTTTGCAGCCTTTACAAAGTAATTTTACTCCTGCTGAAGTTCTAGATTCCTCTTTCATTGCCTCCATAAAGTATGATGCCAACAAAAGTGCCACACAAACACTGTATGATACCCCATGGTGCATTCTTCCACATTAGCCTCCACATGCGTAGTATAATGACCCTATTGTACCCCACCTCAACTTTCAAGGCAAAGTATGGTGACCCAACACAATATGATCAGCCAACTGTGACCCCCAAACATCCCTCAATGCAGTATAATGAGCCTACATATAATATAATGGCCCCACAATTCTCCACACTGTAAAATGGCCTTCACCAGCCCTCCATACAATATAATGATCCGCACACAGCCCTCAACAAAGTATGATGAACCCCACAAAAATCTTCACACTGTATAATTGCTTGCATATATATAATGGCCCCCCACATAGCCCTGTAAATATTACAATGGCCCACATAAGGCTCCAAATATTATAATGACCCTGCATAACTTTCCATATAGTTTAATGGGCCCTATGTAGTCCTCCATATAGTATAATGCACCCCAAAATCCTCCATATAGTATAATGCCCTCCATAGAAAATAATGCTCTCCCCATGGCCCTCCATAGAATATAATGCACTCCCCGTGGCCCTACATATATTATAATGCTCTCCCGATAGTCCTCCATAGAATAAAATGCACTCTCCATGGTCCTCCATAAAATATAATGCACTCCCCATGGCCCTCCATAGAAAATAATGCTCTCCCCATGGCCCTCCATAGAATATAATGCACTCCCCATGGTCCTCCATATATTATAGTGCTCTCCCCATGGTCCCCCCCCCCCCTCCAAGGTCCTACATACTCTATTAATCAGTCACGGAATAAAAAATACAAAAATACAATACTCACCTCTCATCGCTCCAGCCGATGCTGCTCCGGTCCGCTGTAATGTTGTAATCGCACCCTCTGTGCTGAGACATCAGACGCCGAGAAACAATGATGGAGGCGGAAGCATCATGATGATGATGGGCGGAGGGGGAGACTGGTGTAGGCGCAGGCACCGGGGCCCCCCAGCTCACAGGCCCCTTAACAGTCCAGTGGTCTGCTGCCATTGGAAGTATGCCACTGATTGGGGGTTTAGCTGCTGGCACTACCACTGATACTAAAAACATACCGTAAGTGCCCGGCGATGGCAATTTTCCAGAGGTACAGTAGATTGATCAATTTTCCATTGGCTAGGCTCTCCCGATTTTTCCATACTTAGTTGATTTACAAGAATTATCACTGAGAGGAACAATACTGTGTGACAAGTTCGGTTCATGTGCCCACATATGTGTCAGTAATGACAGTATTGTCATGTGTATAAATTGCGTATAGAACAGGCAGAGGCTTCTGTCATTTTCCCTCCATTTCTAGTTGCACAGAATACTTATCACACATAAACAGTCTTTTTATAAGATCACATAAAAGGAAATATAAACACATGCACATCTTTGCTCTAAGCACCTCGCAATTCAGCTGCCACCGGTTAAGGAGCACAAGCACAAGATGTTATAAAAATATGTTTCCTGTGAAATCTGCAGCTAAACAGCAATTGCACTTTGGCCTTCTTTTATGTGAAGATGTTATTACAATGTACAATTACAATATTTTGTGCAGTAGCAGAATTGAACGCGTCTTTTTGAGAACGCATCACTTCGTCAAAGTGATAAGATAAAACGATAAGTAATCTGCAGTTCTGTATAAAATCAGTGATGTTTTGGGTACTGAGATTTAAGCCTCATTCAGATCCATGTTTCACTTCTGTATTTTATCAGTGATTTTCACAGCCATTATAGTTCATGTCCACATGTTGATTTTTTTTTACACACCATGCGTCCATGCCAAAATCACGGAGGCATGCACATTTTTTACCAGGATCACGGATTTCACATCTATTGGTCTGTGAAAATCATAAACAGCTCACGGATGGCATTAGCGTGCCGTCCGAGTGCCCATATGTTATTCTATGAGGTTGTGCACATTTCCTCAGGCTGAATGGTGCAAGGAAAAAAAATTGCAACATGCACAAGTTGCATCCGATTATCAGATCACACTTGGACATTCATGTCTATGGGTCCTATCGGACATCATTCGGATGACATTGATTTTCATGGAGTGACAGAATTGAGAAGTTGGAGAATTTTTTGGTTTTTACTCTCCGCATGCGATAAAATCGGATCACACTCTGATCAGTGTCATTAGCATAATCGGACTGATTTTCTCGGATGAGAGAAAAACCATGGTGTGACCCTAGTCTTTGTGTATGTACAGTAATGCATGCAATTTTGGGGATGCTAAAAGGACAAAACTATTGTGAAACTCCTAATCATCTCTTAATCATTGATTTCAGGTTTATCTGTTTGTTCTGTAGTCACAGGTATATAAAATCCAGCCCCTAGCCAGGCAGTCTTCCTCTATTTATGAAATAATGGTTCATTCTGAAGCCCTCATTGAAGGTATTGCAACAATTCAGTTTGTAAAATTGTTTCAGTTCTAAATATTCCACGATCAACTGTGACTGGTATAATTAAAAAAGTGGATGTGTTACAGATTGGGGTCGTTGAGTTGAGGCCAACCTCCTCCGGCATTAGCATCAGTACAAAAAATGTGTGCATGCAAGCCTTACCTTACATCACTAAGCACAATGCCAGCGTTGTTTAGCAATCTGATGGACAAGTCTGGCTTTGGCGAATGCCAGAACATTACCAGCTTTATTGAGTTGCACCAACTGTAAAGTTTGGTGTAGGAGGGATAAAGATATGGGGTTGTTTCTCAGGGGTTGGCCTACGCTTCTTAGTTCCAATGAAGTGAAATTTTAATGCTCCAGCAAACCAAGACATTTTAGACAATTGTAATTTCCAACTTTGTGGAAAAGGTTTGAAGAAGACATTTTTCTGTTCCAACATGACTGTGCCCCATGACTAGTGTTGAGCATTCCAATACTGCAAATATCGGGTATCGGCCGATATTCCCTTTATCGGAATTCCGATACCGAGTTCCAATACTTTTGCGATATCGGATACCGGAATCGGAAGTTCTTATAGTGCAATGATGCACTATAATGGAGTGTGGGCAGTGCGTGGGTGGAGATTGCGTGTGTGTGTGCGGGGTCTGTGCGTGACCGTGGGGGGTCTGTGCGTGCCTGGTGGGGGTCTGTGCGTGTGTGCTGGGGCTCTGTGCATGTGTGCCAGGGCTCTGTGCGGGCCTGCCGGGGCTCTGTGCGGGCCTGCCGGGGCTCTGTGCGGGCCTGCCGGGCCCTGTGCGTGTGTGCCGGGGCTCTGTGCGTGTGTGTTTTGGGGCTCTGTGCGTGTGTTCGGGGGCTCTGTGCGTGTGTGCCGGGGCTCTGTGCGGGGCTCTGTGCATGTGTGCCGGGCTCTGTGCGGTGTGCCGGGGCTCTGTGCGTGTGTGCCGGGGCTCTGTGCGGGGTGCCGGGGCTCTGTGCGGGGCTCTGTGCGTGTGCCGGGGCTCTGTGCAGCGTGTGGGGCTCTGTGCGGCGTGCAGGGCTCTGTGCATGTGTGCCGGGGCTCTGTGCGGCGTGTGGGGCTCTGTGCGGCGTGCAGGGCTCTGTGCGTGTGTGCCGGGGCTCTGTGCCTGTGTGCAGGCATCGTCTGATGGGACTACAAGTCCCATCGGACGATGCCTACTACAGTGACAGTGATTCACACATTAGCCAATAATGGGACAGTAGTAGTCCCATCTTCCGGCTAATGTGTTGAATGAACAAAAAAAAACAAAAAAAAAACAACATACATGCTACATACATGCTACATACATGCTACATACGTACTACATACTACATCATACATACTACATACATGCTACATACATGCTACATACTACAATCATGCTACATACACGCTACATACATACTACATATATGCTACATACATGCTACATACATACTACATGCATACTACATACATGATACATACATGCTACATACATGCTACATACATACATACTACATACATACTACATACAGTACATCATACATTACATACAATACATACATACAGACATACAGTACTTATAACATAGAGTACATACTCACCATTACTTGTCACTTTGTTCCCCGAAGCCAGTGTCATCTGTAAAAAAAAATATGAAAATAACAAATAACCAATATACTCCCTGTCCACAGAAATCCACGAGTGTCCCATGATGATCTCCCGTAGAGAACGGCAGCATCAGCTAATGCGACCGCTTTCTAGGGGCTCCAGGAACATAATGACAGGAGGAAGGTATCCGCACTGTATTCCTCCACCGCTGTAAAAAAAATAGTTCCTAGTCTAACTTATGGCATTGCTGGGTGAGAAATTTTCCCACGCAGCAATTGCCATAAAGTGAGACTTTGTCCTAAGGTAACCTCTCAGTGATGCACTGCAGGAGCCATTGTCTCCTGTCAGTGTGTCACTGAGGGACCTATAGAGCAGTAACATCACCCGATGTCACTGTTCTATAGGGGAGATCGTCATGGGACACTCGTTATTAATTGGACTACGGCGGACAAGTAATATACGGTTTATTATTTTACATTTTTTGCAGGCGCTGAAGTATGGTAAGTATGGTTAAATGAAGAATATTAAAATACTTTTTTCCTAATGTGTGTGTGTTTTAGTAACCCTTTACTATTGGATTAATAATGGAGAGGCATCTTACTGACGCCTCTCCGTTATTAACCCAGCTTAATGTCACCTTACAATAGCAAGGTGACATTAACCCCTTATTACCCCATATCACACCGCGCCGGAATTGGCGCATCTTACAGATGTGCCATTTCTGGGGCGGCTGCGGACTGGTATTTGTAGCCGGGGGGGGCAATATCCATGGCCCCTCTCTAGGCTATGAATATCAGCCCGCAGCTGTCTGCATAGCCTTTCTGGCTATAAAATATAGGGGGACCCCACATCATTTTTTGGGGGGTCCCCCTATTTTAATAGCCAGTAAAGGCTACGCAGACAGCTGCAGGCTGATATTCATAGCAGGCTACAAATATTGGCCCCCGGCTGTCGACTTTCCCCCTCTGGCGCAGAAAATTGCGTGGGAGCCCATGCCATTTTTTTCCGTTTTTTTTTAAAATTCAACACTCATTAAGGCCTCTTTCACACTTGTGTCGGTATGGGTCCGTCGCTATACGTCGGGCCAACGTACCGACGCACGTTGTGAAATTTGTGCACGACGTGGGCAGCGGATGCAGTTTTTCAACGCATCCGCTGCCCATTCTGATGTCCGGGGAGGAGGGGGCAGAGTTTCGGCCGCGCATGTGCGGTAGAAAATGGCGGACGCGACGGACAAAAAAACCTTCACTTGTATGTCTTTTCGTGCCAAATATCCGCCAAAACACGACGGATCCGTTGCACGACGGACGCGGTGTGTGGCCATCCGTCACGATCCGTCGCTAATACAAGTCTATGGGTAAAAAACGCATCCTGCGAGCACATTTGCAGGATCCATTTTTTTCTCAAAACGACGGATTGCTAAAAACGCAAGTGTGAAAGTAGCCTTAGAAACATCGGCCTTTCTATTTCTATCCATAGATATATTTATAGATAGATATATCTATAGATACATAGATGTATCTATCCATATATCTGTCTGCTTTCACACATCAGGTTTTTGCCGTCAGGCACAATCCGGTGAGCTTTGAAAAAAATGGATCCGGAAGAAAAAAACGGATCCGGGGAAAAAAACTGATCCAGAAGAAAAAATACAGTGCGGAAGGATACCTTCCTCCCGTCATTATGTTCCTGGAGCCCCTAGAAAGCGGTCGCATCAGCTGTGCTGCCGTTCTCTACGGGAGATGTGGGGGTCGGTACCAGAGCAAGGTTTTTTTTTTTGTTTTTTTTTATAAAGTCCAGCGGGGTCACCTAATTCCCCACCCCGCCCAACCGCCCGCCTACCCTTGCATTGACATCATACAGTGTATGAGTCATGAGTGAGTCATCAGACATACTCACCTAGCTAGCTCCAGCGATGCCTGGTCTGGTCGCAGTGTCGGCCGACTGTAGCTCATCCTGTGTGAGCGGTCAGGTGGTACCGCTCATTAAGGTCACAAATATGCACATATTCATGGCCTTAATGAGCGGTACCACCTGACCGCTCACACAGGATGAGGGTGCTGCAACGGGACAGAGGTGGAGAGGATTCCATTTCGCGCAGTGTGGAAAAGGACAAAGGTGAGTATGATGTGACAGCCAGGGTGGGAGGACGGCGGGGGGAGGATGAAGGAGGACAGTGGATGGGGAGCAGCCGAGCCATACAAGATAGGAGCGCGGAGCGGCAGGGAGCCGATGAAGATGAGCCATACATGGAGCCTGGGGGCGGCTGGCCAGGGAGGAGAGATGACGCCCATGCATGGAGCCTGGGGGCGGATGGCCAAGGGGGAGAGATGACGACGAGCCATGCAAGATGGGAGCCGGCGATGAGCCACGCGTACAGGGTGTATCATATGGGAGATGAGCCAGAGCCACCCCTGCATACAGGGAGGGAGACATGAGCCACGCATACAGGGCGGAAATATGAGCCATGCATACAGTGGGGAAATATGAGCCATGCATTCAGGGGGGGGGAATATGAGACATGCATTCAGGGGGGGAATATGAGCCATGCACTCAGGGGGGGATATGAGCGATAAATTCAGGGGGGGAATATGAGCCAAGCATACAGGGGGGAATATGAGCCATGCATTCGGGGGGGAATATGAGCCAAGCATACAGGGGTGGAATATGAGCCAAGCATACAGGGGGGAAATATGAGCCATGCATTCAGATGGGGAATATGAGCCATGCATACAGGAGGGGGAATATGAGCCATGCATACAGGAGGGGGGGGATATGAGCCATGTATACAGGAGGGGGGGTCATTATACAGTATTGAGCATCATGTGTGGCCATTATACAGTATGGAGAACTGTGTGTGGCCATTATACAGTATGGAGCATCATGTGTGGTTGCCGTTATACAGTATTGAGCATCATGTGTGGCCATTATACAGTATTGAGCATCATGTGTGGCCATTATACAGTATAGAGCATCATGTGTGGCCGTTATACAGTATGGAGCACTGTGTGGCCATTATACAGTATGGAGCACTGTGTGGCCATTATACATTTTGGAGCATCATGTGTGGCCATTATACAGTATTGAGCATCATGTGTGGCCATTATACAGTATGGAGAACTGTGTGTGGCCATTATACAGTATGGAGCATCATGTGTGGTGGCCGTTATACAGTATTGAGCATCATGTGTGGCCATTATACAGTATGGAGCACTGTGTGGCCATATTTTTTTGTTTATAATTATTGTATATAAAACAGTGTGATCAGCAGTGCTAAATGGGTGTGGTTGGGACTTGGATATGGGTGTGACTAGTTGTGAAATGGGTGTGGTCAGAGGCGTGGCCTAAACTACGCGTGCCGCAAACTTTATACCTCCTTCCCTTCTTCAAAAGTTGGGAGGTATGGTACCGCATTTGCCAGATCATGGAAAGTGCCGCAAATCCCATAGGGAAAGAATGAGGCCAAACGTAGTGTTACCGTAATTGATCTGTTATGCGGCACATGCAGAAAACGCTGCCGGATCTACTGCAAAAGGCGACTTTCACATCAGCGATTCTTGCCAAAGTCACTGCCGATAGTGTCATACTCACCAATGGGGGAGGCAGCACTAAAAGTGCCCAGGGCAGCAGAAACTCTAAATACGGCCCTGTTCAACACATTAGCCGGATGATGGGACTACTACTGTCCCATCATTGGCTAATGTGCCAATCACTATCACTGTAGTAGGCATCGTCCGATGGGACTTGTAGTCCCATCGGACGATGCCTGCACACAGGCACAGAGCCCCGACACGTCGCACAGAGCCCCACACGCCGCACAGAGACCGGTACGCCGCACAGATCCCCCGCACGCCGCACAGAGTCCCGGTACACCGCACAGACCCCCGGCAGGCCCACACAGACCCCCAGCAGGCACACACAGACCCTCAGCAGGCACACACAGACCCCTGAGAGGCCCATACAGATCCCCGGCAGGACCGCACAGACCCAGTCCGCACACACAGACACGCACAGTGTCTGCCCACGCACCGCCCACACTCTTCCCCCCTCCGGTACAGGATGTAGAAGGACAGAAAGGGCTTATTTACATTCCGATATTTGCATCCCATTGACTTGCATTGGTATCGGTATGGGCGATATCCAATATTTTTTGGATATCGGCCGATCCAATCCGATACCGATACTTCTGGATTTTGGAAGGTATCGCTCAACACTACCCATGACACAAAGCAGAGTCCATATAGTCATGGACCTAAGATGAACTAAAAAGGGGAAGGTGCATTGCCCCTGTGTAGTTGGCACTGTAGGGGCATTATGCTATGTTGGAGGCATTGTGGCAACACCATACTAAAGTGTCACTATGCTGTGCATTTGGGGGTACTGTAGTGGAATTCACTATGTGTAGAGGCATTTTTGTTGATATCACACTTTATGCGGGCCATGAAAAGGGCACCATAGTGAGTGAAAAAACCAAGAGGCTTCAACAGTGGCAATATTATATTACTATGTAAGTACTAAAAACATATTCCTTTCTATGTCTTTAAAATTTTGGAGGTATGGCTTTCTATAACTATGACCTCACTTAATATGCCAATTTTTTTTATATGGAGTTCCATAGTTTTTATGTACAGTGGGTACGGAAAGTATTCAGACCCCTTTAAATTTTTGCACTCTTTGTTTCATTGCAGCCATTTGGTAAATTCAAAAAAGTTCATTTTTTCTCATTAATGTACACTCCGCCCCCCATCTTGACTGAAAAAAACAGAAATGTAGTAATTTTTGCAAATTTATTAAAAAAGAAAAACTGAAATATCACATGGTCATAATTATTTAGACCCTTTGTTCAGACACTCATATTTAAGCCACATGCTGTCCATTTCCTTGTGAGCCTCCTTGAGATGGTTCTACTCCTTCATTAGAGTAAAAATATATACATCTGCACTGCTAGATGAGTTGGACCCTGGTGCTTTCCTTACGCTGTGAACATATACCGCATAGAACCTAAAGGAGCCAGATTCTACCACCCGGGGTGCCGCTGTTGCCACAGTTCAATGAAAGTCCAAATAATAGAAAAAAGAAAAAAAGAACAGCGCACTCACCGGTGATGCTTTGGTAGCTTTATTCAGACATCATAACAAACGTTGCAGGGAGGGTAGTGAAACACACACAGACGACGGCCGTTTCGTGCTAATAGCACTTCAGGACCTGTTGAAGTGCTATTAGCACGAAACGGCCGTCGTCTGTGTGTGTTTCACTACCCTCCCTGCAACGTTTGTTATGATGTCTGAATAAAGCTACCAAAGCATCACCGGTGAGTGCGCTGTTCTTTTTTTCTTTTTTCTATTATTTGGTCCTTCATTAGAGTCCATCTGTGTTTAATTAAACTGATAGGACTTGATTTGGAAAGGCACATACCTGTCTATATAAGACCTCACAGCTCACAGTGCATGTCAGACCAAATGAGAATCATGAGGTCAAAGGAACTGACTAAAGAGCTCAGAGACAGAATTGTGGCAAGGCACAGATCTGGCCAAGGTTACAACAGAATTTCTGCAGTACTCAAGGTTCCTAAGAGCACAGTGGCCTCCATAATCCTTAAATGAGGAAGTTTGGAACCACCAGAAGTCTTCCTAGAACTGGCCGTCCAGCCAAACTGAGAAATCGAGGGAAAAGAGCTTTGGTGAGAGAGGTAAAGAAGAACCCCAAGATCACTGTGGCTAAGCTCCAGAGATGCAGTAAGGAGATGGGAGAAAGTTCCACAAAGCCAAACATCACTGCAGCCCTCCACCAGTTGGACCTGTATGGCAGAGTGGCCCAACGGAAGCCCCTCATCAGTGCAAGACATAAGAAAGCCCGCATAGAGTTTGCTAAAAAACACATGAAGGACTCCCAGACTATGAGAAATAAGATTCTCTGGTCAGATGAGACAAAGATAGACCTTTTTGGTGATAATTCTAAGTGGTATGTGTGGAGAAAACCAGGCACTGTTTATCACCTGCTCAATACAATCCCAACAGTGAAACATGGTGGTGGCAGCATCATGCTATGGAGGTGCTTTTCAACTGCAGGGACAGGATGACTGGTTGCCATTGAAGGGAACATGAATGCGGCAAAGTACAGAGATATCCTGGATGAAAACCTCTTCCAGAGTGCTGTGGACCTCAGACTTGACCGAAGGTTCACCTTCCAACAAGACAATGACCCTAAGCACATGACTAAAATTACAGGCTTCAGAACAACTCTGTGACCATTCCTGACTAGCTCAGCCAGAGCCCTGACCTAGATCCAATTAAGCATCTCTGGAGAGACCTGAAAATGGCTGTCTACCAATGTTCACCATCCAACCTGACGGAATTGGAGAGGATCTGCAAGGAAGAATGGAAGAGGATCCCCAATTCCAGGTGTGAAAAACTTGTTGCATCATTCCCAAAAAGACTCGTGGCTGTAATAGCTCAAAAGGGTGCTTCTACTCAATACTGAGCAAAGCATATGAATACTTATGACCATGTGATATTTCAGTTTTTCTTTTTTAATAAACTTGCAAAAATTACTACATTTCTGGAGGGGGGTCGGTCAAGATGGGGTGCAGAGTGTACATTAATGAGAAAAAAATAAACTTTTTTGAATTTACTAAATGGCTGCAATGAAACAAAGAGTGAAAAATTTAAAGGGGTCTGAATACTTTCCATACCCACTGTATGCCACTATGTCCAACATCAGTGTCTGAACTCACAAATGTTCTTTTGGGTGAATGTGTAAAAATTCCCACAAACTCCAAAATCTTGTAGATAGTATTCAAATCCTATATTGATGCCTAGGGTTTTATAATTGGATGTCATAAATATTTACACATGTAAATGTAATGTATACAGTATATGTCCTAATATTTTAATTCATATAATGTATTTGCAATACAGTATATTCTGTGAGTTTTCGGTGTAACAAGAGTTTTCGGTGTAACATCATATTTTAGCAACATAAGAGTCCCTCATAAAAGTCCTCATAAAAGTAGAAAACAGAGTTTATTTCAAAACAGCAATTAATCTGTTGAAAGGTAGTGAGTGAGAAGAAGCCTGTCATGATGTATGACGCTCCTGAAATCGTGTGTGGCTATGATTCCCAAGCACACTGGGAATCTATCCAATGCAAGCTACAGCCTGCACGTGGATCTGAAACTTACCACCCCCTGCATGGTGCATAGAGGAGGGAGCGATGAGCAGGTACTGAAGAGGAGAATACAATTCAAGATCCTGGGAACATGTCCCATTTATGGACCTAGTGGGATCTGGGGTGAATATTACTCAAGGGATGATTAATGTGTGCCAAGCAAACAGATTTTGTGGGGTGCGCTGAGCATCTGCGTGTGGGGGATACAGTGACGCTCCTTTAATTAGCTGGCAAAAAAAAGTCACTAGAGAAAGGTCCTATCGCAGAAACCTGTGCGCACAAGATTTTCTATTTAAATATGTCTGTTTATAAATGTCTGAGCTCATTGGATATATATATATATATATATACATCTATAATATAACGCTGGGAGCGTCACTCTGTCCGAAGCCTTAATAGACTGCGCAGGCGCGACGCTCCTAGCGTTACATTATAGAAAAAATGCCGCCGGGAGCACGGGGATGCCGTGTACATATTTGCGCCCTGATTATTCAAATAATCCGCCGCCATAGTAAGTTTTTACTTACGCTATTCGTTTCGGGCGCCATTGTCTTGCTTCTCCTGGTGCCGGAATCGGCGCCGGCGCAGTCCGCGCTTTCCGGCGCCATTTTCTTGAAGACACACAGCAGTGTATCTTCAAGAAAATGGCGCCGGAAAGCGCGGACTGCGCAGGCGCCGATTCCGGCACCAGGAGAAGCAAGACAATGGCGCCCGAAACGAATAGCGTAAGTAAAAACTTGCTGTGCCATGAGGCTGTGGCACTTCATGCCACAGCAATTTGTTACTTACGCCATTCCTTTCCGGCGCCATTGTCTTTCTCCTCCTGGTGCCGGAATCGAGCCTGCGCAGTCCGCGCTTACCGGCGCCATTTTCTTGAAGACACACAGCAGTGTGTCTTCAAGAAAATGACGCCGGAAAGCGCGGACTGCGCAGGTACCGATTCCGGCACCAGGAGGAGAAAGACAATGGCGCCGGAAAAGAATCAGGTAGCGTAAGTAACAAATTGCTGTGCCATGAGGCTGTGGCACTTCATGCCACAGCTATTTGTTACTTACGCCACCTGATGGGGGTCATAAACATTTATGGAGCAGCGTATGGGGCATATGGATGGGAGCAGCACATGACAGAATGGGGGCGCAGGATGGGAGCAGCACATGACAGAATAGGGCAGCACATGACAGAATAGGGCAGCACATGACAGAACGGGGGTGCAGGATGGCAGCAGCACATGACAGAACGGGGGTGCAGGATGGCAGCAGCACATGACAGAATGGGGGCGCAGGATGGCAGCAGCACATGACAGAATGCGGGTGCAGGATGGAAGCAGCACATGACAGAACGGGGGCGCAGGATGGGAGCAGCACATGTCAGAACGGGGGAGCAGGATGGCAGCAGCACATGACAACGGGGGTGCAGGATGGGAGCAGCACATGACAGAACGGGGTGCAGGATGGCAGCAGCACATGACAGAACGGGGGTGCAGGATGGAAGCAGCACATGACAGAACGGGGGCGAAGGATGGGAGCAGCACATGACAGAACGGGGGTGCAGGATGGCAGCAGCACATGACAGAACGGGGGTGCAGGATGGAAGCAGCACATGATAGAACAGGGGCGCAGGATGGAAGCAGCACATGACAGAATGGGGGTGCAGGATGGAAGCAGCACATGACAGAACGGGGGCGCAGGATAGGAGCAGCACATGACAGGATGGGGACGCAGGATGGGAGCAGCCAGTGACAGAATGGAGGCACAGGATGGGTGCAGCACATGTCAGAATGGAGGCGCAGGATGGGTGCAGCACATGTCAGAATGGAGGCACAGGATGGGTGCAGCACATGTCAGAATGGGGGTGCAGGATGGCAGCAGCACATGACAGAACGGGGGTGCAGGATGGCAGCAGCACATGACAGAATGGGGGCGCAGCATGGCAGCAGCACATGACAGAATGCGGGTGCAGGATGGAAGCAGCACATGACAGAACGGGGGCGCAGGATGGGAGCAGCACATGTCAGAACGGGGGAGCAGGATGGCAGCAGCACATGACAACGGGGGTGCAGGATGGGAGCAGCACATGACAGAACGGGGTGCAGGATGGCAGCAGCACATGAAAGAACGGGGGTGCAGGATGGAAGCAGCACATGACAGAACGGGGGCGAAGGATGGGAGCAGCACATGACAGAACGGGGGTGCAGGATGGCAGCAGCACATGACAGAACGGGGGTGCAGGATGGAAGCAGCACATGATAGAACAGGGGCGCAGGATGGAAGCAGCACATGACAGAATGGGGGTGCAGGATGGAAGCAGCACATGACAGAACGGGGGCGCAGGATAGGAGCAGCACATGACAGGATGGGGACGCAGGATGGGAGCAGCCAGTGACAGAATGGAGGCACAGGATGGGTGCAGCACATGTCAGAATGGAGGCGCAGGATGGGTGCAGCACATGTCAGAATGGAGGCACAGGATGGGTGCAGCACATGTCAGAATGGGGGCACAGGATGGGAGCAGCACATGTCAGAATGGGGGCGCAGGATGGGAGCAGCACATAACAGAATGGGGGCGCAGGATGGGTGCAGCACATGACAGGATGGGGACGCAGGATGGAGCAGCACATGACGGGATGGGGGCGCAGGATGGAGCAGCTCATGACAGGATGGGGACGCAGGATGGAGCAGCACATGACAGGATGGGGACGCAGGATGGAGCAGCACATACCAGGATGGAGACCATATACCAATATAAATCTCGCCACCCGGGCGTAGAACGGGTTCAATAGCTAGTATATATATATATATATATATATATATATATATATATACACAACGCAGTGCTCAGCATAAACGGAAAGTAAGATTTGAATCAATATCTCACTAAACACAAGAACAGCTTCCAAAATTCTAAGAAAACTGAATTTTTCATAGAGCGGCCCCTACTAATCCTGGAGGGAGAGTGATGCTCAACTTGTCTCTTCAAAATTTCCCATAGGTGTTCTGAGTTGGGTTCAAATCAGGAGAAATGCTAGGCCGGTGAATCACTTTCGCCCTTGTTTTCTTCAGTGATGCAGCAGATGTGTGTTTTGGATCATTATCATGCTGGAAACGTGCATGTCCAATATAGAGCAGTACATCTGTGACATGCACTTTATCAAAACCACACATCTGTTCCGTGCAACGCTCGATGGTCCAGATGGATGGAATGGAGGATGGCTGGTTGATGGACACCCCACGAAAACACGGCTAAGGCGCCAACAAGGAGGAGGTGGAGTAACGTTTTGGGCTGGAATCATGGGGAGAGAGATTGTCGGCCCCTTTATGATCCCTGAAGGGGTAAAGATGAACTCCATAATCTATGTGGAGTTTCTAAAACAACACTTCCTGCCATGGTTCAAGAGGAAGAACCGTGCTTTCCGCAGCAAGATCATTTTCATGCATGATAATGCACCGTCTCATGCTGCAAAAAACACATCTGCATCTCTGGCTGCTATGGGCATAAAAGAGGACAAACTTATGGTGTGGCCACCATCTTCACCTGACCTCAACCCCATTGAGAACCTCTGGAGCATCATCAAAAAGGAGGGTCTATGATGGTGGGAGGCAGTTAACATCTAAGCAACAGCTCTGGGAGGGTATTCTGTCCACATGCAAAACAATTGAAGCAGAAACCATCCAAAAACTGACAAATTCAATGGACGAGAGAGTTCAGAAGCTTCTTTCGAACAAGGGGTCCTATGTGCAAATGTAACATCACCTAGAATAAAGTTTTCACTTGAAAACTGTTTGATTTAATTTTGTAATAAGCTGATAATGCTTATAACTTCACAACTGACCTTTTTTTTTGTTCAAAATTAACTAAAAAAGGTTGAAAACTCTGCTGTGCATAATAATTTGGAACATGCATTTTGAGTGTTTATTTTTTTTAAAAAGATACTGTTTTCATAGGCAGTTTGTTCCAAAACATTGCAATTATACTAGAATAGTAGATGACTGGAAAATAACAATGACTGCAATACAGATAGGTAATTTAGAGAAAATATGAGGAAATATTATTTGCATAATAATTTGGAACACAATGTTAGGGGTCGAGTTCCCACCTCTGCACGGGGGGAATCTCGGGCCATCTCCGCTGCGGTCTCCCATTCTTCTCCTGCCGCAGTGGAGCCTGCTCAGTGGAGATGTCGGTCCCAGCGTCTTGCTCAAACTGACTCTGTGCAAAGGGTTACTGCTGCTTTTCCAGCTTCTGCCATTGAACCCAGTGCTGGGCAACGGCGAGCAGATGCTTTTGGGACTAAGTCCTGCTTTTTCCCTTCTGAGCATGCCCAGGGTAAGATCTCTCATTGGAGGTCGAGGGTCACATGCTTAGATACTGCAGCAAAACCCATTGGTTCTCCAGGAAGGTCCTGAAGGTGCTCAGGCTCTGCGTGCAGCCTCTCATTGGTCCTTCTAGGAAGGTCCTGTACTTGCTGCAGCTATAAAAGGTTCGCATGGCCGCACAGCCATGCGCTAGTATCAAATCTAAGTCATGTACTTTGCGCCAGTGTGGTTACGATTGTATGTGTTCAGGGACCTGGCTGAAATAAGCCCCTAGAATACCGGCTCCTCCGGTGAGGAGATTGTGTGTGTGGATTCAGGGCCCCGGCTGAAATAAGCCCTAGAATACCGGTTTCTCCGGTGAGGAGATTGTACGAATGCGTAACCACAAACTGCTATCTGCTTGGCAGTCGCTGTGTACTCCTGTGAGGTTAACAGGACACAGTGCATTCTTTAGGCGACTCTGTGAAGTAACAGAGTTCGCTTCTACCGCCATATAGGGCCGCCATTTGCCAGCAGCAGGTTCTCTCCTGCACGGGCTGCGAACGCACCAAATAACATCTCTCTTTATTTACTCGGTGCGTTCCGCCAGCCCTAACACACAGTGTATGATGTCCTCCCCTGGGACAAAGTAAAAAAAAATTCCTAAATAAAGAAAATATATATATATTGTTCCAAAAAATACATTTCTTTATCTAAATAAAAAAACAAACAATAAAAGTACACATATTTTGTATCGCCGCGTCCGTAACGACCTGACCTATAAAACTGTCCCACTAGTTTACCCCTTTAGTGAGCACTGTAAAAAAAACGAGGCCAAAACAACGCTTTATTATCATACCGCCGAACAAAAAGTGGAATAACACGCGATCAAAAAGACGGATATAAATAACCATGGTCAGAATAAAGCGATGCAAAAATAATTATTTTTTATATAAAATAGTTTTTATCGTATAAAAGCGCCAAAACATAAAAAAGAGATAAATGAGGTATCGCTGTAATCGTACTGACCTGAAGAATAAAACTACTTTATCCATTTAACCAAACGTGGAATGGTATAAATGCCCCCACAAAGAAATTCATGAATAGCTGGTTTTTGGTCATCCTGCCTCACAAAAATCGGAATAAAAAGCGACCAAAAAAGTCACGTGCCCGAAAATGGTACCAATAAAAACGTCAACTCGTCCCGCAAAAAACAAGACCTCACATGACTCTGTGGACCAAAATAAGGAAAAATTATAGCTCTCAAAATGTGGAGATGCAAAAGCTATTTTGCAATAAAAAGCATCTTTTAGTGTGTGATGGCTGGCAATCATAAAAATCCACTAAAAAAACGCTATGAAAGTAAATCAAACCCCCCCCCCCTTTCATCACCCCCTTAGTTAAGGAAAAATAATACAATTTTAAATAATGTATTTACCGTATATACTCGAGTATAAGCCGACCCGAGTATAAGCCGACCCCCCTAATTTTGCCACAAAAAACTGGGAAAACTTATTGACTCGAGCATAAGCCTAGGGTTGAAAATGCAGCAGCTACCGGTTAATTTCAAAAATAAAAATTGATGCTCCATACCGTTCATTATGGCCCCATAGCTGTGCCATATAGTGCTCTGCACCGTTCATTATTGCTCCATAGCTGTGCCATATAGTGCTCTGCACAGTTCATTATTGCCCCATAGCTGTGCCATATAGTGCTCTGCACCATTCATTCTTGCCACATAGCTGTGCCATATAGTGCTCTGCACCGTTCATTATTGCCCCATATCTGTGCCATATAGTGCTCTGCACCGTTCATTCTTGCCCCATATATGCTCCTTATAAAGCTGTGCACCGTTCATTCTTGCCGCATATATGCTCCTTATAAAGCTGTGCACCGTTCATTCTTGCCCCATATATGCTCCTTATAAAGCTGTGCACCGTTCATTCTTGCCCCATATATGCTCCTTATAAAGCTCTGCCATTGCTGCTGCTGCTGCAATAATAAAAAAAAAAAAAAGCCATACTCACCTCTCTTGATTGCAGCTCCCGGCGTCTCGTTCCGGCTTCTCGTCCCGGCGTCTCTCTGCACTCACTGTTCATGCAGAGGGCGCCGCGCACACTATATGCGTCATCGCGCCCTTTGACCTACACAGTCAGAGTGCAGAGCCGGGAAGATGGAGCGGCGCCGGGAAGATGGAGCGACACCCGGCGTGTGGAACGCGGACAGGTGAATATAAAATACTCACCTAGTCCTGGCGCTCCTGACGCTGCCCCTGCCTGTCACACTGTCTCCGGGTGCCGCAGCTCTTCCTGTCAGCGGTCACTGGCACCGCTCAGAGGAATGAATATGTGGCTCCACCCCTATGGGAGTGGAGTCCATATTCATTTTCAGGGGCTGGCTGGCAAATTTTGGCCTGGGGGGCAAGCACACAGTAGTGGCCCATTACCGGCAGCAGCCCATCCTTACTGTGTTTACCTGTGGCTTATTCATAAAGAGAGTAGAGGTAACAAGGTTATAAAAAGATAAAGCTGGAATAATGATGGGATACTTGTGGTGAAATGCCAACTAAATTCTCATCCACTTCTATCAGTCAGCTACTCAGAGAGATGTCTGAGACTCTAGTCGGCACCAGGGCCGGCGTTAGGGGCATGCAGACCAGTTGGCTGCCTAGGGCCCCTGCTCCTCCAGGAGTCCGAGTAAGAGGAGCTCAGCGTCTTCCACTTATCGGCTGATACAGTTGAAAGCAGTGATGGATGAGAGTGCGTCAGGTGACACTACCTCTCCCATCACTCCCCCTCTGCCTCTGACTCAGAGTGTGCCAGCGTAGAGCTGATGAGACGCTAAGACGCCCTGTATTGTGTGTACATTATAGTGTGTGAGTATGTGTGTGTCTGCTGCATTATACTGTGTGTGGGACGACTGCACTATAATGTGTGTATCTGCTGCATTATACTGTGTGTGGGACGACTGCACTATAATGTGTGTATCTGCTGCATTATACTGTGTGTGTCTTCTGCACTATGCTGTGTAGGGGGGACTGCACTATACTGTGTGTGTGTGTCTGCTGCATTATACTGTGTGTGTTTGCTGCATTATACTGTGTGTGCAATATATTGTGTGTGTGCTGCATTTTACTGTGTCTGCTGCATTATACTGTGTGTGCCTGCTGCACTATACTGTGTGGGGACTGCACTATGCTGTGTATGTGGGGAGCTGCATTATACTCTGACTGGGGGCTGCACTATACTGTTTGTGTGGGGGGGCTACATTATACTGTGTATGGGGGGACTGCATTATACTGTGACGGGGCTGCATTATACTGTGAGGGGACTGCATTATACTCTATCAAGAACCATGGAGTGTGCATTCTACTATATCTACTATATGGGACCTGCATCATACTGTATCGAGGACTATCTGTACCCATCATTCTTCCTCAGCCGAAGTAAGGGTATGTTCCCAAGATCATTAAAAACTGCGGGTTGGACGCTGTGTAGTTGTTCAGCGTCTAATCCGCAACGTCCTGATGTTACAGCACAGTGGAAATCCCATGCCCACTATGCGTGCACAGATGCCCGTGGATCACCCGCCGAGACGAACATGTAGTGCGTCTCTCGAGACTGCAGCATGTCTATTTATCTTGAGGAGACGCGAGGCTCTGCAAGATACATATCACCAGTGCAATGTATTGGCCGTTCAATGAACACATGCGGATTCCCCTGCATTCAATAGTGAGGAGCGCTTTGGACGGAGCGAACATGTGCTGTGTCCAAAGTGCAGCCAGCTACTGAACGTGTGCACATACCCTATGGAGGCTGGGAAACAAGTGTCGAATGACTTCAATATTGTCGATCACACTCGTTTAGCAGCCTGAACTGAGCGCAAGTAAATACATCTGGAATGTTTCTATCTGATGGTGCAATATGTTAGCATTTGGGGACCCACTTTAAACTTTTGCCCAGGGCCCTGCTTTGTCTAAAACTGGTCCTAGTTGACACGTGACTATAACTATGCAAACTCATACTTGCAATCACTACGCTGGGAACTCAGAGGAATCGTGACAGTGTGTGCACAGCGCTCTATCACGATTCAGTAACCTGCCGTAACACACAGACTGACTGCAGAAATTTGTCTTGAGTCCAGAAATCAGTGTTGGAAAAAAAAGTGTGAGGCTTGGCAATTTCTTTTTGTCCTTATAGAACTAATTCAAATATACTCACCTCCATTGTGAAACAGACAACAGTCCAGTTAAAGAAGCCGCCATTAACCTGTTTTCTCCAAACCTGTGTAGAGTTTAGTTTAGTGTAGTTTCAGTGTGATAATATACTCACTGATTGCAGCGTGTCAGTGTGGTAATATACTCACTGATAGCAGCGTGTCAGTGTGGTAATATACTCACTGATTGCAGCGTGTCAGTGTGGTAATATACTCAGTGATTGCAGGATGTCAGTGTGGTAATATACTCAGTGATTGCAGCGTGTCAGTGTGGTAATATACTCACTGATAGCAGCGTGTCAGTGTGGTAATATACTCACTGATTGCAGCGTGTCAGTGTGGTAATATACTCACTGATTGCAGCGTGTCAGTGTGGTAATATACTCACTGATTGCAGTGTGTCAGTGTGGTAATATACTCAGTGATTGCAGGATGTCAGTGTGGTAATATACTCACTGATAGCAGCGTGTCAGTGTGGTAATATACTCACTGATTGCAGCGTGTCAGTGTGGTAATATACTCAGTGATTGCAGGATGTCAGTGTGGTAATATACTCACTGATTACAGCGTGTCAGTGTGGTAATATACTCACTGATTACAGCGTGTCAGTGTGGTAATATACTCACTAATCGCAGTCTTCTCCTGTGTCTAGAGTTGCTCCACTCCTGTTCTCAGTCACCTGACGGCTGTTCAGACTCTCCAGGGCACGCTGGGCTCTATGTGACACATGGGTGGCTTTTACAATATACTGTAAGTCTATGGATCGTGAGAATGAGGCTCACAATGAGGATCCATAGGCTTACATTGTAAAGAGACGTCCAGGTCACATAAAGCATAGCGGGAGCCGGGGTCTGAAGAGTGAAGACGTCACTCAGAGGAGAAGCCGAGCGGTGCTGGATACCGGAGAACACGGCGCTAGGTGAGTACATTAACACACTGACACTGCTCTAACATGTACACGGGAACTAGGGGAAAAAACGTTAATAGGAGGATTACAGGCAACAGATGGTATGTGCTGGATAATATGTTACTTGTATATTGTACTATGAGTACAGACATGATATATTATACTATTCGCACTTTATCCAGCATATAACATCAGATGTTTATGCACCCAGTATATTACATAAAGTATTCTGTACAGGGCAATATATGACTGCTATGTGATATACAGACATCAGACATTACATTAGTCACGTATTATCCTGTACATACCATCATATGTCTCTGCACATAGTATGGGCGAATAATTTTTCAGAGGGGCCACATGACACACCACGACTGTCATGGAGGCCAATCCAAAAGACTGAAGTGAATTCTGCTCAATATTATTATTAACATATTAATTACAATTCATATTAAAATATAATTATATCATACTAGATGGTGGCCCGATTCTAACGCATCGGGTATTCTAGAATATGCATGTCCACGTAGTATATTGCCCAGTCACATATATTGCCCAGCCACGTAGTATATTGCCCAGCGACGTAGTATATTGCCCAGCGACGTAGTATATTGCCCAGCCACGTATATTGCCCAGCCACGTAGTATATTGCCCAGTCACGTATATTGCCCAGCCACGTAGTATATTGCCCAGCGATGTAGTATACTGCCTAGCCACGTAGTATATTGCCCAGCGACGTAGTATATTGCCCAGTCACGTATATTGCCCAGCCACGTAGTATATTGCCCAGCGACGTAGTATATTGCCCAGCCACGTAGTATATTGTCCAGCCACGTAGTATATTGCCCAGCCACGTAGTATATTGCCCAGCCACGTAGTATATTGCCCAGCCACGTAGTATATTGCCCAGTCACGTAGTATATTGCCCAGCGACGTGGTATATTGCCCAGTCACGTAGTATATTGCCCAGCCACGTAGTATATTGCCCAGCCACATAGTATATTGCCCAGCCACATAGTATATAGCACAGCCCACGTAGTACGGTATATTGCCCAGCCACATAGTATGTAGCAGAGCCACGTAGTATATTGCACAGTTACGTAGTATATTGCCCAGCACAGAGTCACGTAGTATAGAGACTTTAAAAATAAAAAAAAAACATATACTCACCTACAGCCTGTTGAAGTCCTGCTATACTCACCATCCACCGCCTTTCTCGCTCCTCGCCACACTCCCGGGACCGCTCCATTGCAAGCGGCAGCTTTCGCTCCCGTCCCAGGGCTGGTGTGAGCAGGACCTATGATGACGTCGCGGTCACATGACCGACCGTGACGTCACAGCAGGTCCTTGTCGCACACCAGCCCTGGGACGGGAGCGGAAGCTGCCGCTTGCAATGGAGCGGTCCCGGGAGTGTGGCGAGGAGTGAGAAAGGCGGCGGAGGGTGGGTATAGCAGCTTTTTTTTTTATTATTATTATTATTATTATTAACATGACCTATTTTTACTATTGATGCCGCATAGGCAGCATCAATAGTAAATAGTTGGGGACACACAGGGTTAACAGCAGCGGTAGCGGCGCGCGTTCGTGACAGAAGGACAGACAGATGGAAGTACCCCCTTAGACAATTAAGTATATAGATAGATACTACAGTATGTGCTCATGCCTGCAGTGTTATATGCACTGATTCTACCTGGACCTCACATTATAATGGATGGAATTATATATGATATATGGTGTCCTGGAGCCAGGCTCAGGAGCAGTCAGGATGACTGTATACCGGTACTTGTGTCTGACCCTGACTGGGAGTTATTGCTGCAGCTTGAACGGGTGACGCTGGAGCCGAAAACTCCACTGATAGTGACCTGGGCTGCATGAAAGTTCAAATGGGTGCAATAAATCCTCACACTCACTATGCCTCAGAGGGACTGCAGACACATGACGCAGGATTCGGCCGGGTCCTGGATCTCCTGACCCCTGCAGATCTCTTCTCTCTCAGACTGCTCTCCAGTCCTCCACGAGGAGGCATCCCGGCCAGCGCGCGAGGTGAGAGGTCAGAAGACACGGCCGCACAGTGTGTAGTGTGGGCGTGTCTACAATTCAGGGACGGACGGCCACCACTTCCAGGATTAAAGTAGCACAGTGCACTGCCAAAAGCCATCTTCTAAGCAGCAGGAAGCTGGGTGGCCCGCATCTGCTGCTGAGGAGACAGGCCCGGGGGGCACTTGCCCTTTTGCCACCCGGCCCAGCCCACCTCTGTTCATTTCTCTAATGAGCGGTCCCACGTGACCGCTGACAGGAAGAGCTGCGGCACCCGGAGACAGTGTGACAGGCAGGGGCAGCGTCAGGAGCGCCAGGACTAGGTGAGTATGCCTCAGCGCCCTCACCCCCTCACCCGCCGACCCTGCCGCCCACCGTGACTTGAGTATAAGCCGAGAGGGGCACTTTCAGCCCAAAAATTTGGGCTGAAAATCTCGGCTTATACTCGAGTATATACGGTATTTCCATTTTCCCATTACGGTAAGGGTTGGGGCTAAAGTTAGGGTTGGGGTTGGGGCTAAAGTTAGGGTTAGCGTTGGGGCTAAAGTTAGGGTTAGGGCTACAGTTAGGGTTGGGGCTACAGTTAGGGTTGGGGCTACAGTTAGGGTTAGGGTTGGGACTACAGTTAGGGTTAGGGTTGGGGCTAAAGTTAGGGTTAGGGTTGGGGCTAAAGATAGGGTTGGGGCTACAGTTAGGGTAGGGGCTAAAGTTTGGGTTAGGGTTGGGGTTAAAGTTAGGGTTAGGGTTGGGGGCTAAAGTAAGGGTTAGGGTTGGGGCTAAAGTTATGGTTTGGATTACATTTACGGTTGGAATTAGGGTTGGGATTAGGGTTAGGGGTGTGGTTAGGGTTATGGTTGGGATTAGGGCTAGGGATGTGTTGGAGTTAGGGGTGTGGTTAGGATTGGGATTAGGGTAAGGGGTGTGTTGGGGTTATGGGTATGTTGGAGTTAGGGGTGTGGTTAGGATTGGGATTAGGGTAAGGGGTGTGTTGGGGTTATGGGTGTGTTGGGGTTAGGGGTGTGGTTGGGATTAGGGCTAGGGGCATGTTCAGGTTAGGGGTGTGGTTATTGTTGTGGTTAGGGTTGGGATTAGGGTCAGGGGTGTGTTTGGGTTAGGGTTTCAGCTAGAATTCGGGGGTTTCCACTGTTTAGGCACATCAGGGGCTCTCCAAACGCGACATGGCGTCCGATCTCAATTCCAGCCAATTCTGAGTTGAAAAAGTAAAACAGTGCTCCTTCCCTTCCAAGCTCTGCCATGCGCTCAAACAGGGGTTTACCCCAACATATGGGGTATCAGCGTACTCAGGACAAATTGGACAACAACTTTTGGGGTCCAATTTCTCCTGTTACCCTTGGGAAAATACAAAACTGGGGCTAAAAAGTAATTTTTGTGGAAAAAAAAGATTTTTTATTTTCATGGCTCTGCGTTATAAGCTGTAGTGAAACACTTGGGGGTTCAAAGTTCTCACAACACATCTAGATAAGTTCTTTGGGGAGTCTAGTTTCTAATATGGGGTCACTTGTGGGGGGATTCTACTGTTAAGGTACATCAAGGGCTCTGCAAATGCAACGTGACGTCTGCAGACCAATCCATCTAAGTCTGCATTCCAAACGGTGCTCCTACCCTTCCGAGCTCTACCATGCGCCCAAACGGTAGTTCACCCCCACATATGGGTATCAGCATACTCAGGACAAATTGGGCAACAACTTTTGGGGTCCAATTTCTTCTGTTACCCTTGGGAAAATACAAAACTGGGGCTAAAAAATATTTTTTGCTAAAAAAAAGATTTTTTATTTTCACGGCTCTGCGTTATAAAGTGTAGTGAAGCACTTGGTGGGTAAAAGTGCTCACCACACATCTAGATAAGTTCCTTAGGGGGTCTACTTTCCAAAATGGTGTCACTTGTGGGGAGTTTCATTGTTTAGGCACATCAGTGGCTCTACAAAAGCAACATGGCGTCCCATCTCAATTCCAGTCAATTTTGCACTGAAAAGTCAAAAGGCACTCCTTCCCTTCCGAGCTATGCCATGCAACCAAACAGTGGTTTACCCCCACATATGGGGTATTGGCGTACTCAGGACAAATTGCACAACAACTTTTGTGGTCAAATTTCTTCTGTTACCCTTGGAAAAATAAAAATTGGGTGCAAAAAATTCATTTTTGTGAAAAAATATGATTTTTTATTTTTATGGCTCTACATTATAAACTTCTGTGAAGCACTTGGTGGGTCAAAGTGCTCACCACACATCTAGATAAGTTCCTTAGGGGGTCTTCTTTCCAAAATGTTGTCACTTGTGGGGGGGTTTCAAGGTTTAACATAGAAAAATTCAAAAAAACACAACATGAAGAGCAAACTCACCAAAACTTGTCAAATGACAAATGCACTCACAGGCCCCCGATAATAAATGGTAAAGCAGCACAGGTGCATGCTACTGATGAGAGCAACCACCCACTCGCCCAAACATTAGAGGGGTTGGCTGCCTAGTAGAAAAAATGCACACAGGTAAGGCTTGCATAAGACACTATTCACACAGATAAATGTGATGCACAGTGTCTGGACAACCTATTGATCACGCCCATAGTATTAGCAGGCGGGCCGTCCAGCACTATATATATATGCAGCACACAAGGAACAACATAGAGGGGCCCTGCTGCACCCTGCAAAAAGATAATAAAAAGTGCAAAAAAAGATGAAAAATTAAATAATGTATATAATACATAAGATGAGGTATTAGTTACAATTTTGGCCAAAATGGATAAGCCCACAACCCAACGTCAAAGGTCCTCATAAACTTGCGAGGCCTACTCTAATATCAAAAACAGCTAACATAGAAAAATTTAAAAAAGCGCAAAATGAAGAGCAGACTCACCAAAACTTGTCAAATGACAAATGCACTTGCAGGGTGCAGCAGGCCCCCGATAATAAATGCTAAAGCAGCACAGGTGCAAGCTACTGATGAGAGCAACCACCCACTTGCCCAAACATTAGAGGGGTTGGCTGCCTAGTAGAAAAAAATGCACACAGGTAAGGCTTGCATAAGACACTATTCATACAGATAAATGTGATGCATAGTGTCTGAACAACCTATTGATCACGCCCATAGTATTAGCAGGCGGGCCGTCCAGCACAATATATAAATGCAACACACAAGGAACAACATACAGGGGCCCTGCTGCACCCTGCAAAAAGATGATAAAAAGTGCAAAAAAGATGAAAAATTACGTATATAATACATTAGATGAGGTATTAGTTACAATTTTGGCCAAAATGGATAAGCCCACAACCCAACGTCAAGGGTCCTCATAAACTTGCGAGTCCTACTCTAATATCAAAAACAGCTAACATAGAAAAATTCAAAAAAACACAACATGAAGAGCAATGTTTCACGGCTCTGCGTTATAAAGTGTAGTGAAGCACTTGGTGGGTCAAAGTGCTCACCACACATCTAGATAAGTTCCTTAGGGGGTCTACTTTCCAAAATGGTGTCACTTGTGGGGAGTTTCATTGTTTAGGCACATCAGGGGCTCTCCAAATGCAACATGGCGTCCCATCTCAATTCCAGTCAATTTTGCATTGAAAAGTGAAACGGAGCTCCTTCCCTTTCGAGCTCTGCCATGCGCCCAAACAGTAGTTAACCCCCACATATGGGGTATCGGCGTCCTCAGGACAAATTGTACAACAACTTTTGGGGTCCAATTTCTCCTGTTACCCTTGGTAAAATAAAACAAATTGGAGCTGAAGTACATTTTTTGTGAAAAAAAAGTTAAATGTTCATTTTTTTTAACATTCCAAAAATTCCTGTGAAATGCCTGAAGGGTTAATAAACTTCTTGAATATGGTTTTGAGCACCTTGAGGGGTGCAGTTTTTAGAATGGTGTCACACTTGGTTATTTTCTATCATATAGACCCCTCAAAGTGACTTCAAATGTGATGTGGTCCCTAAAAAAATGGTGTTGTAAAAATGAGAAATTGCTGGTCAATTTTTAACCCTTATAACTCCCTAACAAAAAAAATTTGGGTCCAAAATTGTGCTGATGTAAAGTAGACATGTGGAAAATGTTACTTATTAAGTATTT
This sequence comes from Ranitomeya imitator, assembly GCF_032444005.1. Lineage (NCBI taxonomy): Eukaryota > Metazoa > Chordata > Amphibia > Anura > Dendrobatidae > Ranitomeya > Ranitomeya imitator. Next base: position 122,125,332 of record NC_091284.1, read on the forward strand.
TGTGTGACATATCTCTGTGATTTAAGGGCATAAAAATTCAAAGTTGGAAAATTGTGAAATTTTCAAAATTTTCGCCAAATTTCCATTTTTTTCACAAAGAAACGCAAGTAATATCAAATAAATTTTACCACTATATGGTACCACAATATGTCATGAGAAAACAATGTCAGAATCATCAGGATCCGTTGAAGCATTCCAGAGTTATAACCTCATATAGGGACAGTGGTCAGAATTGTAAAAATTGGCCCTGTCATTAACAAGCAAACCACCCTTGGGGGTTAAGGGGTTAAAAATCAAAGGAGTCATACAAAATACTAGATGTATTAATTACATATGTCCCAAAAAATATAGTGTGCTAGACACTTAAAATTCAATAAATACCCAATGATAACAGCTAGGTTTTTTTTGTCAACAAAAAAAGAGATTCTAGCTTAGGTAAAAGACACAATTCATTTTATCAACCTGAATGACTAAAATCAGTACAGACAACAGTTAATTAACAGGGTGGGGAGGTGCAGAAAGGCTGAATATATTTATGGACCCCACAGTAGTCCCAAATGAAAGGAGCCCATCAGGGCTGTATTTAGAGTTTCTGCTGCCCTAGGCACTTTTAGTGCTGCCTCCCCCATTGGTGAGTATGACACTTTATCCGCAGTGACTTTGGCAAGAATCGCTGATGTGAAAGTCGCCTTTTGCAGCAGATCGGGCAGTTTTTCTGCATCTGCCGCGTAACGGATCACTTACGGCAACACTGCGTTTGGTTTCATTCATTCCCTATGGGATTTGCGGTACTTGCTGTGATCTGGGAAATGCGGTACCATACCCCCAACTTTTGAAGAAGGGAAAAATGTGTAAAGGTTGCGGCGCACGTAGTGCGCCGTGGCAAATTTTGGGCCACGCCTCTGACCACACCCATTTCACAACTAATCACACCCATATCCAAGTCCCAACCACACCCATTCAGCACTGCTAATCACACTGTTTCATATACAATAATTAAAACAAAAAAAATATGGCCACGCAGTGCTCCATACTGTATAATGGCTACGCAGTGCTCCACATACTGTATAATGGCCCTATATGATGCTCCATACTGTATAATGGCCACACAGTGCTCCATACTGTATAACGACCTCACATGATGCTCAATACTGTATAATGACCACACATGATGCTCAATACTGTATAATGGCCACACATGATGCTCAATACTGTATAATGACCGCACATGATGCTCCATACTGTATAATGACCGCACATGATGCTCAATACTGTATAATGACCACACATGATGCTCCATACTGTATAATGGCCGCACATGATGCTCAATACTGTATAATGACCGCACATGATGCTCCATACTGTATAATGGCCATACATGATGCTCCATACTTTATAATGGCCCCACATGATGCTCAATACTGTATAATGGCCGCACATGATGCTCCATACTGTGTAATGACCGCACATGATGCTCCATACTGTATAATGACCATACATGATGCTCCATACTTTATAATGGCCCCACATGATGCTCAATACTGTATAATGGCCGCACATGATGCTCCATACTGTATAATGACCGCACATGATGCTCCATACTGTATAATGGCCCCACATGATGCTTAATACTGTATAATGACCGCACATGATGCTCCATACTGTATAATGACCCCACATGATGCTCCATACTGTATAATGGCCGCACATGATGCTCAATACTGTATGACCACACATGATGCTCCATACTGTATAATGGCCGCACATGATGCTCAATACTGTATAATGACCGCACATGATGCTCCATACTCTATAATGGCCCCACATGATGCTCAATACTGTATAATGGCCGCACATGATGCTCCATACTGTATAATGACCCCACATGATGCTCCATATTGTATAATGGCCATGGCTCATATCCCCCTCCCCTCCTCCTGTATGCATGGCTCATAATTCCCCCCCCTCCCTATGCATGGCTGATGGCTCATAATTCCCCCCCCCCTCCCTCCCTATGCATGGCTGATGGCTCATAATTCCCCCCCCCTCCCTCCCTATGCATGGTTGATGGCGCTCATAATTCCCCCCCCCTCCCTATGCATGGCTGATGGCGCTCATAATTCCCCCCCCTCCCTATGCATGGCTGATGGCGCTCATAATTCCCCCCCCCTCCCTATGCATGGCTGATGGCGCTCATAATTCCCCCCCCTCCCTATGCATGGCTGATGGCGCTCATAATTCCCCCCCCCCCTCCCTCCCTATGCATGGCTGATGGCACTCATAATTCCCCCCCCCCTCCCTATGCATGGCTGATGGCACTCATAATTCCCCCCCCTTCCCTATGCATGGCTGATGGCGCTCATAATTCCCCCTCCCCCTCCATGGCTGATGGCGCTCATAATTCCACCCCCCTCCCTCCCTATGCATGGCTGATGGCGCTCATAATTCCCCCCCCTCCCTATGCATGGCTGATGGCGCTCATAATTCCCCCCCCTCCCCTCCCTATGCATGGCTGATGGCGCTCATAATTCCCCCCCCCTCCCTATGCATGGCTGATGGCGCTCATAATTCCCCCCCCTCCCTATGCATGGCTGATGGCGCTCATAATTCCCCCCCCCCACCCTATGCATGGCTGATGGCGCTCATAATTCCCCCCCCCCTCCCCTCCCTATGCATGGCTGATGGCGCTCATAATTCCCCCCCCATGCATGGCTGATGGCGCTCATAATTCCCCCTCCCCCTCCCCATGCATGGCTGATGGCGCTCATAATTCCCCCCCCTCCCCCCTCCCTATGCATGGCTGATGGCGCTTATAATTCCCCCCCCCCCCTCCCTATGCATGGCTGATGGCGCTCATAATTCCCCCCCCCTCCCTATGCATGGCTGATGGCGCTCATAATTCCCCCCCTCCCCTCCCTATGCATGGCTGATGGCGCTCATAATTCCCCCCCCCTCCCTATGCATGGCTGATGGCGCTCATAATTCCCCCTCCCCCCCTCCCTATGCATGGCTCATCTCTCCACCCCCTCCCCGCTCCTTCTCACGGGCCATCTTGCATGGCGCGAGTGGCTTCCCATCCTCCCCCCGCCCCCCGTCCCTCATACTCACCTGTCAGCTGCCTGTCTGTCCCACACGCCGCGCCAACATCCCTCCGGCTCTGGCTCTGTCCCGCGGCGCCGCAGCGCCTTCGTCCTGAGTGAGCGGTCATGTGGTACCGCTAATTAAGGTCATGAATATGCGCGTATTCATGACCTTAATTAGCGGTGCCACGTGACCGCTCACTCAGGACGCGCTACAGACGCTGAGACCAGGCATCGCTGGAGCAGGTGAGTATCCTCTTCAGGGAGGGTGGGTGGGACTCGGAGACTTGGAGGTGGGGGGACTCGGAGGTGGGGGCCTGGGGAGACTCGGAGGCGGGGGGGGGGGCCGTCGGGCGCGTTTTTGACCGGGCCGGGACTTATAAAAAAAAAAAAAACACACCTTGCTCAGGTGCCGCCCCCGCAATGTCGCCGCCCTAGGCACGTGCCCTCGCGTGCCTAGTGGCGAATACGGCCCTGGAGCCCATCCTAGACAAATAAACAAGGTAGTGGTATCAAAAATAAACATGAAAATGGCAAAGTGTTTAACCAAAGGCAGCGTGAATAATGAAAGGAAGCACTAATGCTAAATATTTGTAAGACTGCCAATAGTTAATTTACATGTAGCTTATACACGTAGTCAAAATTGTTGGTACCCCTCGTTTAATGGCCTAAAACCCACAATGGGGATGCCTTTTCCAGATGGCTGAAACATGCCGTCTGGAAAGGGCAACCTTCAAACATGAGACAACTGGAGCGGAGTGGGCCAAAATACCTGTCAAGAGGTGCAGAAGTCTTTGACAGTTACAGGAATTGCTTGATTGCAGTGATTGCCTCAAAAGGTTGTGCAACAAAATATTAAGTTAAGGGTACCATCATTTCTGTCCAGGCCTATTTCATGAGGTTTTTTTTTTTTATTCTGTGGAAGCATGGTTGAAAAGCAATGTCTGACTTTCATTTGTTCATTTTCTTAGATCTTTTATTTATTATTACTTTTGTCAGATTCAAGTTATTTCTGTGACCATTGTGTGTTTTTCTGTCATTAAACAAGGGGTACCAAAAATTTTGACCACGTGTGTAAATACCAGTAGGAGACAAACATTTAAAGACAACTGTTATGGCTGCGACCGTAAACGTGGCCGAGCCGATGCACCCATGTTGCCAAACCATGACGACGTGGGCGAGCGTCCCAAATGGGAATGCGATGGGGACGCACTGGACCACATAGAGTAACCTGGACCTACCCAGACTAGGGAAGGGCAGCGAGCAGGGTCTGTGGCAGCTAAGCATGTGAACAAGATGGCAATATGCAGTACTAGATTACACCGCACAACTTCAGGTATGAAGAAACAAAGTTTACTTAAATGAAAACACAGTACATAGCAAAACATAATGATGTCAAGATCCCGATTCCACACATCAGAGTAGGGTACACGTCTCAGGATAACAGACGAAGGCAGGAGGACATCACGGGTTGATGAAGTCCAGGGTTATCTGGCAAGGGCATGCTAGGACGGCCTCTCTATCAGGCCTCAGGCGCAGCACAGGCTCAGCAGGAGAACATCAGACACCAACCTTGGACGGACTTCTGACGATGACAAGGGTCATCACGGGTTGATGCAGTCCAGGGTCATCTGGCACGGGCTTACTAGGACGGCCTCTCTCTCGGGCCACAGGCGCAGCACAGGCTCAGCAAGAGAACATCAGACACCGAACTTGGACAGACGTCAGACGATGGCAGGGGTCATTACGGGTTGATGCAGTCCATGGTCATCTGGCACGGGCTTACAAGGATGGCCTCTCTCAGGCCTCAGGCATAGCACAGGCTCAGCAGGAGAACATCAGATGCCGACCCAGGACAGACGTCATCACAGGGTGGACCCCGGGGAACCGGTGGAACATCGGGTCACAGGCAAGACATCAGGACATCAGACACAGGCTGGACATCAGGACATCGGACACAGACTGGGCATCAGGACACAGACTGGGCATCAGGACACAGACTGGGCATCAGGATAGACATCTGGGACATTGGCATGGCAGCCCAGGTCATCGGCTGGGACACTGGCGTGGCAGCCCAGGGCATCAGGATATCGGACATAGGAAGGACATTAGGACATCAGGACACAGGCAGAGCATCTGGACATCAGGAATACCGGATAGACATCTGGGACACTGGCGAGGCAGCCCAGATTATCGGCTGAGACTCGACTCAGATGGCACAGGATCAGGTAGCGGTGGTCATCAGGTCGCTAGCTACGGCCGTCAGGCTCCGGGCATCGGACCTAGGAAGGAACTCAAGCGTGATGCTGTAAGCACCGCCGGACTGGACCTGGGCCAGACAGGGTTAGCCCTGCATAACAGGCTGAGCACAGCATAGTAAGGGCTCAGCAAAAACACCGGACTTCATCTTTAAAAGATGAGCCCAGGAAGTTCAGTCACTGGGTACGGGGTGTCAGACACAAAAGGACTTCAGGAACATAACAGAGGACACAGTTCAGACAGGGTCAGGAACTGGATATGCAGCTTCCGGGATAGGCAGGTCTGGGTACTCTGCCCCCAGATTAGGCGGAAAAACAAAACACAAACAGATCTGGATATCCAGCCTCCAGGATAGGTGGATCTGGGTACTCTGCCCCCAGAACAGGCGGAAGACAGGTATCAGCTCTCCCAGAACATACTGCAGACAGAACGGGAGCTGGATACCTAACACACAAGGCAAAAAACAGAAACACAATGCAATGCTCTGGCAACGCCCAACAGGAAAGAGGGAGTTTATATAGGAGCTGCCCCTCAGCAATAGGCTGAGGAAGCAACACAGGTGCACACTCAAACCCTAATAAAAGCAGGGTAGGTGTGGCAGCGTGCACCCTAAGCACAAACAGAAACCATTACAGCACAGACAGCACAGGAACTGTGGCTTAGGGCACCTGGCAGTGACTGCTAGCCTGAACACATGTGGAAAGTCGTACACCAGCTGCAGAGGACCTTGCAAGCCGCGGATAGCGTCCACAGCGGCAGCCAGGGACCGCATATGCGAGTGGTCATGCAGCAGAGCAAAGACATCACAGCACATGTACAGCTATGCAGCAGCACAGGGAACTGAGCCGCATCCATAGAGGTAACAGACTACAGTATCCCTGCAAGTTAGGGGGAGAGGAGCAAGGGTTAAAGCAGAGACATGCAAAAGTAACGCCGAAGAAACAAGGTATAAACCCAGCGGCGTTACAACAACTCATAAAGGTAGGTACATCAACTGAGTAAATAGGGAAATGGAGTCCAAGAAAAGATTTAGTAAAGCAGTTTTGAATTACCATATATACTTGAGTATAAGCCGAACCAAGTATAAGTCGAGGCACCTACTTTTGCTACGGAAAACTAGGTAAGCTTATTGACTCGACTATAAGCCGGGTATCCATTGTCCCTGTCCTGCTATGTGTGGCTCTCCACGTCCTGTCCTGGTATGTGGCTCCCCCTGTCCTGTCCTGGTATGCATGGCTCCCCTGTCCTATCCTGCTTTGTGGCTCCCACATCCTGTCCTGGTATGCGTGGCTCCCACTGTGGTGTCCTGGTATACGTGGCTCCCCCTGTCCTGTCCTGGTATGTGGCTCCCCATTTTGTCCTGGTATGTGTGGCTCTCCCTGTTGTATGCATGGCTCCCCCGATCCCGCATAGCTCGGCTCCCCCGGTCCCCATGGCTCGGCTCCCCCGGCCTGCATGGCTCGGCTCCCCCATGGCTCGGCTCCCTCTGTCCCATGGTTGTATGCATGGCTCACATCCCCTCCTCCCAACCCCATCATACTCACCATCCTTGCGCCTGCATCTCCATCCCTGAATCTCCGTTCTCCCGTCGCCGGCAGCTTTTCCTGCTCAGCACAGGAAGAGCCGCCGGCGCTTGGACAACGGAGATGCAGGGATGGAGATGCAGCGAGAGAGGGTGACTATGATGTCTTCTGTTAGCCGGTGGCTGCAGCTGCAGATGTCACTGTGCCACAGCCGCCGGCTCCTGCCACTGCTCCGCCGCTCCCCCTCCCCTGCCAGCGTTCTGAACAATTGACTCGTGTATAAGCCGAGGGAGGCATTTTCAGCACAAAAAATGTGCTTAAAATCTCAGCTTATACACGAGTGTATATGATAAGCTACTTCTTGTTTGTGTCCCGGATTCTTAATTTTCAAAGGGGGGAGGCACTTGTCTCCTTTTGTGCCTCGGCACACTACGTGAAAGTGTGGGTCCTGGTTCAGTATGTGGACTTGAGCCTTGTGGGCCTTACACCCGAGCATGCCACTAGTATCAAGTGGTATGGGCTTGCCAGAACCATATCTCCTGCAGTTCAATGAATCAGACCACCATTCAAAAATAAAGTCCTTACCGAATAATACCTAGGTAAGGGTTATATACAAGGGATAGTGGGTACAAAGTCTTATGGACTTTTCCTTTACAGTAACAAGCATTTTCCTTTCACACAGTATCCTTCCTCTGTAGTCTACTCCAGGGCTAGTGTGGCACACTGTGTCGTCCTACTTTGGCACAATCCAGCTTTAACGCTACAGTGCTGATTAGCATGTCTCTTTACTTGCCCTGTGGTTCCGAGTCCTTTTTTTTTCCTCTTTTTCTACCACTACTGGCGCCCTGGAACCCTTGCACCCAGGATCCACAATAGTCCATTGCATTCAGTCCTGCTTAGGTCCATTACCTTCTGCATCACATGCTGTAAGGTTCATGACTCTTCAGGATCTCACTATCCCCTGTCCTTAATTATCTCTCACTCCAGATCACCCCCAAGACAGCTCTGCTCCCTTTTCACTTTCAACTCAAAATGACTAACTACAGGAAGTAGTCACTTACCCCAACACTAACCCATCTGTATTCTACTCCAGGGCTAGTGAGGCACACTGTTTCGCCCTACTTTGGCACAATCCAGCTTTAACGCTACAGTCCTGATTAGCATGTCTCTTTACTTGCTCTGTGGTTCCGAGTCCTTTTTCTTCCTCTTTTTCTTACACAACTGGCGCCCTGGAACCCTTGCACCCAGGACCCACACTAGTCCATCGCATTCAGTCCTGCTTAGGTCCGTTACCTTCTGCATCACATGCTCTAAGTTTCGTGACTCTTCGGGATCTCACTGTCCCCTGTCCTTAGTTTACTCTCACTGCAGATCACCCCCAAGGCAGCTCTGCTCCCTTTTCACTTTCAACTCAAAATGACTAACTACAGAAAGCAGTCACTTACCCTAACACTAACCCCTCATAAACATTATCTAACGTCAATAGCTATGCTACAGTCATCTATCTACATCCTACAGTACCTATTACTTATAACACTACTACACACTATATACAACTATGATACAAGACAATTCCCGTAACATGATACATAGAAATGACGAAGGACATAGCATACACACAATAAGATTGGTGTATTCAGGGGCAGGAAAGCGACAGTCCAGTCCTCCATCCATATATATTTTCTGGAAATTGTTCCAGAAAACAAAGTATTTCTTCCAGAAAATTATTGCAATTATACATGTTTTGTTATACACCTGTTTATTTCATTTGTGTGTACTGGAACAACACAAAAAAGCAGACGGGGAAAAAAGGCAAATTGGACAGAATTTCACACAAAAACCCCAAACTAGGCTGGACAAAATTGTTGGCACCCCTCATTATTTGCTGTATCCAAGCATATTAATCTAATGCTATCAGTGTGTATGTATATACGCTACCGTTCAAAAGTTTAGGGTCTCCCAGACAATTTTGTGTTTTCCATGAAAACTCATACTTTCATTAATCAATGAGTTGCCAAATGAATTTAAAATCTAGTCCAGACATTGAAAAGGTTTGAAAAAAAGATTTTTATTTGAAATAATAATTTTCTCCTTCAAACTTTGCTTTCTTCAAAGAATGCTCCCTTTGCAGCAATTACAGCATTGCAGACCTTTAGCATTCTAGCAGTTAATTTGCTGAGATAATCTGGAGAAATTTCACCCCATGCTTCCAGAAGCCTCTCCCACAAGTTGGTTTGGCTTGATGGGCACTTTTTGCTCCCACAACAGCTCAATGGGGTTGAGATCAGGTGACTGCGCTGGCCACTCCATTACTGATAGAATACCAGCTACCTGCTTCTTACCTAAATAGTTCTTGCATAATTTGGAGGTGTGCTTTGGGTCATTGTCCTGTTGTAGGATGAAATTGGCTCAAATCAAGCGCTGTCTACAGGGTATGGCATGGCATTGCAAAATGGAGTGATAGCCTTCCTTATTCAAAATCCCTTTTACCTACAAATCTCCCACTTTACCAGCACCAAAGCAACCCCAGACCATCACATTACCGTCACCTTGCTTGACAGATGGCGTCAGGCACTCTTCCAGCATCTTTTCAGTTGTTCTGCGTCTCACAAATGTTCTTCTGTGTGATACAAACACCTCAAACTTGGATTTGTCTGTCCATAGCACTTTTTTCCAATCTTCCTCTGTCCAATGTCTGTGTTCTTTTACCCATATTAACCTTTTCCTTTCATTAGCCAGTCTCAGATATGGCTTTTTCTTGCCACTCTGCCCTGAAGGCCAGCATCCCGGAGTCGCCTCTTCACTGTAGACGTTGACATTGGCGTTTTGCGTGTACTATTTAATGAAGCTACCAGTTGAGGACCTGTGAAGCGTCGATTTCTCAAACTACAGACTCTAATGTACTTGTCTTGTTGCTCAGTTGTGCAGCGGGGCCTCCCACTTCTTTTTCTACTCTGGTTAGAGCCTGTTTGTGCTCTCCTCTGAAGGGAGTAGTACACACCGTTGTAGGAAATCTTCAGTTTCTTGGCAATTTCTCGCATGGAATAGCCTTCATTTCTAAGAAGAAGAATAGACTGTCGAGTTTCATATGAAAGTTATTTTTTTCTGGCCATTTTGAGAGTTTAATGGAACCAACAAATGTAATGCTCCAGATTCTCAACTAGCTCAAAGGAAGGTCAGGTTTATAGGTTCTCTAATCAACCAAACTGTTTTCAGCTCTGCTAACATACTTGTACAAGGGTTTTCAAGGGTATTCTAACCATCCATTAGCCTTCTTACACATTTAGCAAACACACAGTACCATAAGAACACTGGAGTGATGGTTGTTGGAAATGGGCTTCTATACACCTATGAAGATATTGCATTACAAACCGGACGTTTGCAGCTAGAATAGTCATTTACCATGTTAACAATGTATAGAGTGTATTTCTGAATCATTTAATGTTGGATTTATTGGAAAAAACTGTGCTTTACTTTCAAAAATAAGGACAATTCTAAGTGACCCTAAACTTTTGAACGGTAGTGTGTATATATATACAGTAAAGACCAAAAGTTTGGACACACCTTCTCATTTATAGATTTTTCTGTATTTTCATGACTATGAAAATTGTACATTCACACTGAAGGCATCAAAACCATGAATTAACACATGTGGAATTATATACTTAACAAAAAATTGTGAAACAACTGAAAATATGTCTTGTATTGTAGGTTCTTCAAAGTAGCCACCTTTTGCTTTGATGACTGCTTTGCACACTCTTGGCATTCTCTTGATGAGCTATTCATATACATATAAAAACATACTGTACATACATGTACATTCTTCTACATTGCAACAACGGAAGGAAAAGCTGTGGAAGTATTAAAATAACAGGCTCGGTAGACATGTTAACGATATGCAAGTGATGGAAAAATGGAAACCAAGTTTTTAGTACATCTTCATTTATTCGGTATTAAGTATGAGCATCACGTGCAAAAGTGCATGCACTTATACGCTGAATGCACCTAAATCATCAGGCTCCACTGATGGAAGCACCCTTTGCAGTTGCTAATCAATGATATCCCAAATGTGCTCTATGGGAAACAAGTCCGGAGACACATGGTAATATATTTAGGTCACGCAGGCTACCCAAAATAACAAGGGCAACATGCAATCTGGCGTTGTTTTGCTAAAAAAGGGCTCCTGAAACACTTTGGAGAATTGGCTGGTTCCAGAACTAATTAGTTGTCAGCAATTTTTTGATAAACTGTTCAAAAAAGATATAAGTGCAAGTTGCTAACCTTGGATAACAACACAAACAAAATGAGAACCCATTTCAAAATGGGTTTTAGACCTCAAAAAATTATTTTGACTTGCTAAGTTCATACCAGCACTATACACCATAACGATAATATCCCATAGCAGCAGGATGGAGGGGGGTCTTCTACACCAACAGATTGAAGGTAATGGCTGCAAATCCCTTATCTTCAAAACATCCATGTCCTTATTTCCCTTCCCTTGACTTCCAAAGTCCTTTCCAACACAGGGTGGGGCAATATATCATGCACAGACATTATCATCGCTGTCACCATTGAGGCTCACATTCTAGATCCCCTATCAATATGTCTTTGGAGTGAGGGTGGAAAATGAAGTTCCTGGAGGCAACCCTCACAAACACAGGGAGAACATACAAACTCTTTGCAGATGTTCTCCTTGGTGGGATTTGAAGCCGCCATGCTCAATGGTTTACATATTTGAGGTGCTTTTTTTTATAATATTCCATGTCAGTATCCTAAAATCTTGTAATCTTCAGACTGACCAGTGATCCTCATGGTTGGCCCTTCCCATTATATATATATATTTCTCAGTGTCATTTCAGTATCACTGAGGGGCGATCTAATAACCATGTATAAGTATATAAGGGGACAATACAAATATCTCGCTGAGGATCTGTTTATACCAAGGAAGGTGACGGGCACAAGGGGGCATTCTTTGCGTCTGGAGGAGAGAAGGTTTTTCCACCAACATAGAAGAGGATTCTTTACTGTTAGGGCAGTGAGAATCTGGAATTGCTTGCCTGAGGAGGTGGTGATGGCGAACTCAGTCGAGGGGTTCAAGAGAGGCCTGGATGTCTTCCTGGAGCAGAACAATATTGTATCATACAATTAGGTTCTGTAGAAGGACGTAGATCTGGGTATTTATTATGATGGAATATAGGCTGAACTGGATGGACAAATGTCTTTTTTCGGCCTTACTAACTATGTTACTATGTTACTATGTTACTAATATACAGTGGGTACGGAAAGTATTCAGACCCCTTTACATTTTTCACCTTTTGTTTCATTGCAGCCATTTGGTAAATTCAAAAAAGATAATTTTTTCTCATTAATGTACAGTATGCACCCAATATTGACTGAAAAAACCCAGAAATGTAGTAATTTTTTCAAATTTATAAAAAAAATCCGTACCCACTAATAGGTTGAAAAAGGAGATCTATAACCATCAAGTTTCAACCGTTCTCAATCAGTTATACATTCACTATCACTAGACCCTATTTATAACCCACAATGCCACTTTTGTGAGAAAAACATCCAACCCTTATTGAAAATCTGCTATAGTGTCGGCCATTACTACCTCTTGAGGCCGGCATTCCACAGTCTGACTGCTCTAACTGAAAAGAACCCTTTCCTGACAGAATCACCTTTCTTCCAGCTGTATTGAATGCCCCCTGGCCCTTAGTATGGCCTTTGGAGGGAATAAGTCATGTGCCAGTCCTCTGTACTGACCACATATATTTATACATGTAAATGAGAGCCCCTCTGAGATGTCTTTTTGCTAAGCCAAACAAGTCCAACATTTCTAAACTCTCTTCATATGAGAGGCTTTCCATCCCTTGTAATAATCTAGTTACCACATTTCAATTATCTAACTTCTGAATATCCTTTTTAAAAATGTGGGGACCAATACTGGATCGCATATTCTAGATGCCTCCTAACAAGTGATTTATAGAGGGGTAAAAATACATTAAAATCGCGGGATTTTATTTCTGGCTTTATTATCCCTAAAATCTTGTTTTCCTTTGCAACTGCTGCTTGACATGGAGTGCTGCTGCTTAATTTACTTGTAACCAGATGTTAGGAGTCGAGTTTCCTCTGCTGCACAGGGGGAATCTCGATCCGTCTCCGCTGCGGTCTCCCATTCTTCTCCAGCCGCAGTGGAGTCTGCTCAGCAGGGACGTCGATCCCAGCGTCTCGCTCAGTCTGACTCTGTGCGAAGAGTTACTGCTGCTTTTCCTGCTTCTGCCATTGAAGCCAGTGCTGGGCAGCGGCGAGTGGACGTTTCTGCTTTTCCTGCTTTTCTCTGTCTGAGCATGCCCAGGGCAGGATCTCCCGTTGGAGATCGAGGGTCACATGCTCAGGTACTGCAGCACATCCCATTGGTCCTTTTGGCAGGTCCTGAAAGGGCAAAACTTCTGTAGCTGTTTCCTGTGCTGCAGCTATATAAACTGCGCATGACCGCACGGCCATGCGCTAGTATTGTCTTGTAAATATGTGTGTGTGTTGTGAGTGAAAGTCGCTCTTTAAATAACCCTCCCTATTGAATGTCTGTTCGCGGAAGGTGTATGTTTGCTATCTAGCGCCCGACTTATCCAACAGCACGAAACACACATTACAGCTACCAGTTGCTGTGTCCGCCAGTACGGCGCTGTGCGCTTGTTCTGCGCTTTCCTGACCCAAGCCTGGGTGGTTAGTGGCGTCCGTCAGTGCGGCACCGCACGCACTCTTGTGCCTTAATATTATTATTTATGTTCCTCTGACACACCCAGTTGCGGTGTTGTGCCAGCAAGTGTCTAATCGGACTTCAATCCTGTGTAGGGGTTGAGTCCGCTGACTTCTTGCTCGCGCTTTATGTGCGGTACTGCGGTCCTGTGACGCAACAGGATCGCTTCCTTCACGCAGGGTGAAGTTAACCCATGTGTGTATACTTAGTACCGCCATATAGTCCGTCTTACTAGCAGCAGGGTCTTTTACCTGCACGGTGGACCTCGGACTGCGAACGCACCTAATACCATAACATCTGATTCTTGGTGCGTTCCGCCAGTCCCTAACAGAATACTAGCGCCAAGGTCTGGCTAGTAATGACGGACGATCAGCGTTCACAGCGGTACATCCAACAGCTGGAGGGTAGGTTGGCGGCTCTAGAGCGTGCAATCTCAGCTGTGGACGTTACTGCTGTCGCTGTTCAGGCTGCAAGTGCAGTTGCAGCCAGTTTGTCCGCTGCCACCCCTGCTCCGACCTTATCCCATCTCCCGCTTCCAGACAAGTTTGCTGGTGACAGTAAGCTATGTCGGGGATTCGTGAGCCAGTGCTCCATACATCTCGAGCTGCTGGCTGCACGTTTTCCTACGGAACGGGCGAGGGTGGGATTCATCTTGTCTCTTTTGTCGGGCAGGGCGTTGGAGTGGGCAATGCCGCTTTGGGAACGTGGTGATCGTGTGGTAAAGAGTGCTCCTATCTTCCTGGACGCTCTGAGGCAGGTCTTTTTGGGACCCCGTGTCACCCATGATACCGCGCTCCAATTGTTGGCAATTACTCAGGCTTCGTCCATGGTCAGCCAGTTCGCCATCCTATTCCGGACTCTAGCTTCTGAGCTGGAATGGCCGGATAAAGTCCTTATTCCGGTGTTCTGGAAAGGACTGGCAGATTATGTAAAGGACGCCTTGGCCACCAGGGAGATTCCCGCCACACTGGAGGAGCTTATTACTATAGCTACCCGCATCGATCTCCATTTTAACGAGCGGAGGTTGGAGCGGACACAGTGTAGGCAGAGGTTTCGGCTGGCTCCCACCTTTGCCAAACCTCTAGAATCTCCTGTTATGGCGTCTGACTCCCATGAGGCCATGGAGGTTTCTCGAGCGGGACCTAGGTCTCAGACCGCTCGAGTACCTGTGGTGTGTAAAAATTGCCAGCAACCGGGACATTACGCTAATAAATGTCCATGGCGGTCGGGAAAACGATCGCGTCTAGTGACCATTGGAGGAGGTTCACTGGACACAGCGGCATTTTCCTCCAAATTGTCCTTTAAAGGGACAATCCTGTCAGGCACATCCACTCTTACAGTAGAGCTTTGTGTCGATTCAGGAGCAGAAGGAAATTTTATGTCTTCTGCTTTTGCTCTGCGCCACGCAGTACCTCTGGTTATGCTTGCCAAACCAGTAACCGTTAGAGTGGTGAATGGGTCGACACTTCCGCTACAGATTACACATCAGACTGTCCCTTTCACGTTAGCCATGTCCCCATCCCACCAGGAGATTATTTCCCTTCTTGTCCTTCCCGAGGGAATGGATGAGATTCTGCTGGGAATACCCTGGCTCCGTTTCCACTCCCCACATATTGAGTGGACCTCTGGGAGGATATTGGGTTGGAGTGAATCCTGTAAAGGCAGATGTGTGAAAGAGTGCGTTCAGGTTTCCACCACTGAGATGCCCGCAGATCTCTCTACTCTCCCCAAATACTATTGGTCTTTTGCAGACGTCTTCTCCAAAAAGGCCGCGGAGACCCTTCCGCCTCACCGTCCCTATGACTGTCCTATAGATCTCTTGCCTGGAGCAGAACCTCCTCGGGGACGTGTCTATCCCCTCTCTCTCCCGGAAACGGAGGCTATGTCCCAGTACATCCAGGAGAATTTGGCAAGAGGGTTTATTAGGAAGTCAGTGTCACCAGCAGGGGCAGGGTTCTTCTTCGTACAGAAGAAGAATGGAGAGTTGCGTCCTTGCATAGACTACAGGGGTCTTAACGCCATCACCGTTAAGAATAAGTACCCGCTGCCCCCGATTTATGAGCTTTTTGATAGGCTACGGGGAGCTAAGGTATTTACCAAATTAGACCTGCGGGGAGCTTATAACCTGATTCGCATCCGTGAGGGGGACGAATGGAAGATGGCGTTTAACACCAGAGATGGGCACTATGAGTATCTGGTGATGCCCTTCGGGCTCTGTAATGCCCCAGCCGTTTTCCAAGACTTTGTCAACGACATCTTCCGGGATATGCTTTCCACCTCGGTCGTAGTCTATCTGGATGATATTCTCATCTTCTCTCCAGATATTGACTCCCACCGGAGAGATGTTGGCAGAGTCTTCGACCTCTTACGGGCAAACTGTCTTTACGCAAAGTTGGAGAAGTGTGTCTTTGAGCAGGAGTCTTTACCTTTCCTGGGCTATATCATCTCTGCTCAGGGATTGGCTATGGATCCTGCCAAACTACAGGCTGTGATGGACTGGCAAAAACCCCATTCACTTAAAGCGGTGCAGCGCTTTATGGGGTTCATTAATTATTACCGCCAGTTCATTCCCCATTTCTCAACTTTGGTAGCTCCCTTGGTAGCCCTCACCAAGAAGGGAGCAAATCCCAAAGTGTGGTCTGAAGAGGTCTCCAAGGCCTTTTCTTCTACTAAGTCTCATTTTGCTAGCGCTCCCATCCTACATTGTCCCGATGTTGATAAGCCGTTTATAATGGAGGTGGATGCCTCTTCCGTTGGTGCTGGAGCAGTCCTCTTCCAAAAGGATGCTCAAGGCCAGAAGCATCCGTGCTTCTTCTTCTCCAAGACCTTCACACCAGCGGAGAGGAATTATTCCATCGGGGACAGGGAGTTGCTAGCGATGAAATTGGCTTTCTCAGAGTGGAGACATCTCTTGGAGGGGGCTCGTTTTCCCTTTCAAGTTTTTACAGACCACAAAAATTTGCTCTATTTGCAAACAGCCCAGCGGCTAAATTCTCGCCAGGCCAGATGGTCCTTATTCTTCTCTCGATTCCACTTCACCCTCCATTATCTCGCTGGGGAGAAGAATATTCGAGCTGATGCTCTTTCTCGCTCTGTTGTGTCATCTGAGGAGGAGGAAGGAGAGCCTCGGCTTATTGTTCCTTCTGAGAGCTTGAGAACCGTGGCTCCGGTGTCGCTTGAGTCTGTGCCTCCGGGCAAGACTTTTGTGCCCATAAATTTGCGACCGGAGGTTCTCTCTTGGGCTCATTCCTCCAGGGTGGGTGGACACTTTGGGACAAAAAGGACATCTGAGCTGCTGGCGAGGACGTATTGGTGGCCGCATATGCTCCGAGATGTCAGAGATTACGTTCTGGCGTGTGTCTCATGCGCCAAAAATAAGTCTCCTCGACAACGGCCGTCTGGGTTACTCTATCCCTTGCCGGTGGCAGACAGGCCCTGGGAGATGGTCGGGATGGACTTTGTAGTGGGTTTGCCCAAGTCTCGCGGCTGTACCATCATTTGGGTTATTACCGATCATTTCTCGAAAATGGTGCATTTGGTGCCGCTCCCACGGTTACCTTCTGCACGGGCCTTGGCAGCGTTGTTCATAAGACACATCTTCCGCCTACACGGCATGCCAGACAAAATTGTCATTGACCGGGGTCCCCAGTTTGCGTCTCGGTTCTGGAGAGAGCTTTGTCGTCTTCTCAGCATTGAGTTAAATCTCTCTTCCGCATATCATCCCGAGACGAATGGGTTGGTAGAGAGGGCCAATCAGACTCTGGTCACATATCTACGACATTTTGTTTCTGCCAGGCAGGATGACTGGGCATCTTTATTACCATGGGCAGAGTTCGCCCTTTTATAACGCTGTAGCCGACTCCACCGGTCAGACTCCTTTCCTCCTTAATTACGGCCAGCATCCGCGGGTTCCTGTGCCTATGTCGAAGGAGAGAATGAGGTCCTCCGCCGATGCACATCGGCGCCCTGCCCCGACCTTTGCTCCTGGCAATTTAGTGTGGCTCTCCGCCCGTAACATCAGGCTGCGAGTTGAGTCCACTAAATTTGCTCCTCGCTACTTGGGCCCATTCAAGGTCCTCGAGCAGGTTAATCCTGTGGTCTATCGTTTGGCCCTTCCACCACGCCTGGGTATCACCGACACCTTTCATGTGTCCCTCTTGAAACCCGTGTATATGTCCCGGTTTTCCGAGTCATCTGCTGGGACACCGGGTTCGTCTACAGACGATTATGAGGTGAACACTATTTTGGGGTTCAAGGTGGTACGTGGAAAAAAATTTTATTTGGTGGACTGGAAGGGTTATGGCCCCGAGGACAGGTCCTGGGAGCCTGTTGAGCACATTCGGGCCCCGCAGCTCATTGCTTCCTTCGAACGTAGCGAGGCCCAAGGGGGGGGGGGGGGGCCCTAGGAGGGGGGTAATGTTAGGAGTCGAGTTTCCTCTGCTGCACAGGGGGAATCTCGATCCGTCTCCGCTGCGGTCTCCCATTCTTCTCCAGCCACAGTGGAGTCTGCTCAGCAGGGACGTCAATCCCAGCGTCTCGCTCAGTCTGACTGTGTGCGAAGAGTTACTGCTGCTTTTCCTGCTTCTGCCATTGAAGCCAGTGCTGGGCAGCGGCGAGTGGACGTTTCTGGATCTAAGCCCTGCTTTTCTCTGTCTGAGCATGCCCAGGGCAGGATCTCCCGTTGGAGATCGAGGGTCACATGCTCAGGTACTGCAGCACATCCCATTGGTCCTTTTGGCAGGTCCTGAAAGGGCAAAACTTCTGTAGCTGTTTCCTGTGCTGCAGCTATATAAACTGCGCATGACCGCACGGCCATGCGCTAGTATTGTCTTGTAAATATGTGTGTGTGTTGTGAGTGAAAGTCGCTCTTTAAATAACCCTCCCTATTGAATGTCTGTTCGCGGAAGGTGTATGTTTGCTATCTAGCGCCCGACTTATCCAACAGCACGAAACACACATTACAGCTACCAGTTGCTGTGTCCGCCAGTACGGCGCTGTGCGCTTGTTCTGCGCTTTCCTGACCCAAGCCTGGGTGGTTAGTGGCGTCCGTCAGTGCGGCACCGCACGCACTCTTGTGCCTTAATATTATTATTTATGTTCCTCTGACACACCCAGTTGCGGTGTTGTGCCAGCAAGTGTCTAATCGGACTTCAATCCTGTGTAGGGGTTGAGTCCGCTGACTTCTTGCTCGCGCTTTATGTGCGGTACTGCGGTCCTGTGACGCAACAGGATCGCTTCCTTCATGCAGGGTGAAGTTAACCCATGTGTGTATACTTAGTACCGCCATATAGTCCGTCTTACTAGCAGCAGGGTCTTTTACCTGCACGGTGGACCTCGGACTGCGAACGCACCTAATACCATAACATCTGATTCTTGGTGCGTTCCGCCAGTCCCTAACACCAGAATACCCAAGTAATTCTCCTGTTTTGTAGTAATCACAGGCAGGATTACAATAAAAGTTATCAACTCAATTATAAAACTGAAGGCATGTAGGTAACACATGATCTCACATAGAACCAATGTCAGTATTAAGGGTTTTCCAAGTCACTTTGTGAATGATCTTGCCCTTTCTTAAGATGGAGTTTGCTGTTTTTGTCTGCCCTACTTCCTGTTCATTTGTTTAAAACTCGGCTCAGGTGTCAGCTTCCTTGCTGGAGTATTCTGCTTCCGTTCCCCTTCAGGTCAGCTGCTTGTTCTACTGTGCTTCTACCTGTGGCTCTGGACATTCTCTGCATATGTAAGCTACACTCTCTAAGTTATCTTTAGTCTGTTGACTTTGGAACTTAACCATTGGTTCACTCCTCCTGGTAAGAACTCTGTTTCTGAACTGTGTTTTTGAACTATGTTGCTGGACTGTGTTTTGCTACTTAATCCTTCATTTATTCCCCCCAGTGGGAGCTGCTGGAATCTACACCAGTATAATACTTTAATGTGAACTTGTTTCTGGACTTACCCGTGTTTATGCCATAACTGAGATCAACTTGAGAACTAGTTTCTGGACTTACCTGTGTTCATGCCACACCTGGGATTAACCTGTGGACTCGTTCTGGACTTCTCTGTGTTTACTACATACCTGGATTTGACTCTTTCTGCACCGACAGTGTTTTGGATCTGCATGTCACCTGTCACACTCGCCTTTTGATCACCTTGCTGAAGACTCTGCATTATGAACTCTGCCGATTTGCTGTATATGTTTCAAGGACTTGTTTCACTTCAGGTCACTGCGTGTAATGAGTATATTGTTTTGGGTGTTATTGCTGTGATTCAAATACACTATTTGCACTAAAGAAACCCGTCTCTGTCTGTTCATTTCCCCATGCTACCAGAATCCTCAAGTTCCTACAATAGTATTACAACCACATTCGTTGGAGCAGGCTTGACAGCAGTAACCAAATAAATAAAACACCTATTATGTCTAAAGTTATTACAATGTAAATGTTTTACTCATGAATAATCACCTCAAATTGCCACCACTCAGGTTTTGGTAACTGCTTCGACATCAACGGTGGATAAATGTTGGCGCTTGCTGGGCTTTTTGCAGCGCCGCTATTTGCCTATGGACACCAGTTTTGCACTGATCGAGACCTCATGTAAACAAGGGGAATTCAATGCAGGCTGCTGGCTGTGACCCCTCACCTCATCGAGACCTGTTTGGTTCAGGTCCTAATGATGTCACTGTCACGCCAGCCAATGAGAGCAATCACTGAGAAAGTTTGTTGTTGTAAAAAAACTTTCCTGGGTGATTTGCTTAATAAAAAACACTGTTTCTCCTCTGATCTTCTGTCAGTGAGCGATCGGAAGAGAAACAGTGTGACAAGTGCTGCTGACAAGAGCTGTGTCAGTGAGCAATCTTGTCAGACTTTCAAAAAAAAATGACAAAACAATAGTTTCCCCCTTTGGCAGTTAATACCATCAACTTATTAGTTAAGATATAGTTTTAGACAGGGTAGGTATTTAGCATAGTATAAGTTGATTAGATAAATTGGATTACTCATAATTAATTAATATATTTATATTCTTAAAATTGAAATATCGTTAGGGTTATGCTTAAAGCTAGGGTTAGAGTCAGGCTTAGGTTTTAGGTTAGGCTTAGGGTTAAGCGTAGGCTTAGGTTTAGACTTACAGTTAGGGTTAGGGATAGGCTTAAAGTTAGGGTTAAGGTTAGGGTCAGGCTTGATCGCAATTATTTTACTAATCATTTATTAGTTCCATCAAGTATTTGACCAATTACTTACGCTAATTAATTTGTTCATTTTTGTAATAATATACACATACAAATACTATATACAACACTATACAACGGCCTCTAAAAGTTTGGGCACCTCTGGTCAAAATTTCTGTTATTGTGATCTGTTAAGCAAGCTGATAATAAAATGGTCTCTAAAAAGCTTAAATTTAAGATGACACATTCCCTTTGTATTTTAGGCAAAAAATATATTTATCTTCATTAGAGATGAGCGAACTTTTTAGGAAAACATTCGCGAATCTCATATTCGGCATGAACGCAGCACATTCGGATTCGTGTTCGGTTTCCAAAACATTTTTCCTCAAAGTCAGCAAAATTCGGTCAAAGATTGGTAAATGATCACGTTTCCACTAACGTTTTTATTTTAACTTTGTCTAAGATATTGGTGCTGTATGATGAGTGGGGGAACGTGTATTATGAGGGGAGGGGGGGTGTCTAGGTCATAGGAGAGGCGGAGTGTAATTTTTTTCTCTTTTTCCTATTTTTTCCTTTAATAAGTTAATGTGTGTACATTTCGTCAGCCAATCAGAAACCTCATGAAACAAGGGCTTCTGTGATTGGCTGCCGTAGTCCCTTGTCCCTCTCCATATAAAAGGCAGGCATCTTGTTTTGCTGGCACCATGTTGTTAGTGTAATAGCGCATAGAGGCTGCTCCTATTACTGCTCTAAGTGAACTTGTCATTTAGTTAGTAGGAGCCCGTCCTGGGTGAAATCGATCTTCTGGCAACTAACTAGATTGTGCTAATAGTGTTGTGCAGGGAGGGGTCCACATTTCCTACTCAAAATCGTTTGGGCTTAAACTGTGTTGCAGTCAGGAATCAGGAGGCCCCATTTGCTGATTATTAGGGCCTCCGTGATGAACCTCAATATTAGGCCTATTTGCTAATCCAAACCTCTTGGGCTAAAATTGTGTTGCAGTCAGGAACCAGGAGGCCCCATTTGCTAATCAAAATTTGTAGGCCTAATATTGGGGCTCAGCCTGGAGACCTCATTTGCTAATCCAAATCGTTTGGGCTAAAACTGTGTTGCAGTCAGGAGGTTCTATTTGCTTATCCAAATCAATAGCAAATATGCCCTCCTCGCTGAATCCGAATATTAGGCCTAATATTGGGGTTCAGCCAGGAGGCCCTATTTGCTATTTGAAATCATTGGGCTAAAACTGTGTTGCAGTCAGGAGTCAGGAGGCCCCAATTGCTAATCATAATCGTTAGGCCTAATATTGGCGTTCAGCCAGTAGGTCCCATTTGCTAATCCAAATCGTTGGGGCTAAAATGTGTTGCAGTCAGGAGGACCCATTTGCTAATCTAAATCGTTTGGGCTAAAACTGTGTTGCAGTCAAGAATCAGAAGCCCCATTTGCTAATCAAACTCATGAGGCCTAATCTTGGAGTTCAGCCAGGAGGTCTCATTTGCTAATCCAAATCATTTGGGCTAATAGTGTTGTGTAGGTTGGAGTCGACATTTCCTAGTCAAAATCATTTGGGCTAATACTGTGTTGCAGTCACGACTCAGGAGAACCATTTTCAAATCAAAATCGTTAGGTCTAATAGTGTTATTCAGGCACACAATCTAAGAAAATAAATCCTTTTTGTTCATTCAGTGACAGGTGACTGACAGATCTGGGACTAAAGTTGTGAAACAGCTGGTTAAAAAAAGAGGGGAAGGGTACATGCAACATGAGAGGGAAAAAGTGTGGTTGTGGTGGAATGGGGAATAGGCTTGGTGTTCGACATGTACAATACGTGGGTTAGGAACTAATGTTAATGAAAGCTCAACTGAACAAACACCATCCAAAGACAACTGACAACATGTGTTAATGGACAGGCTGCGTGACTCCCTTTCTTTGGCAGCCACACAGCTGTATGCAAGTGCTGCATCAAGTGGCCCGTCCTCCTCTTCCTCCACCTTAACATCAAACACAGTACTGTCCTCAGAGGTGCCACCCTAATCACCCTTGTTTTCCCTCGCATCACAAATTTCCCAATGCCCAACCACAAATGAGCCAGTCTGCAGAGTTTTTCACACATTCTGTTCCATATGCATCAGAGGCCTGCTCCAAAGATTTAGAATCCACAGGAGGAAAGCTTCTGCACTGATGGCCAAAATTTTTTCATGTTGAATCTGGGGCCGGACGAAATAGGGTTAAAACAGAATCTAGACCAGTGTTTCCCAACTCCGGTCCTCAAGAGCCACCAACAGGTCATGTTTTCAGGATTTCGTTAGTATTGCACAGCTGATTGAATGCTTGCCTGTCCAGGTGATGCAATTATTATCACCTGTGCAATACTAATGAAATCCAGAAAACAAGACCTGTTGGTGGCTCTTGAGGACCGGAGTTGGGGAACACTGATCTAAACCCTCATCATCAGACATTAACCCTTGGGGTGGAGATGATACTGCTGAGACTCAGATACCAGAGGCACACACTTACTGTACTCTGCTGTGAGGAAAGGAAGATGAGAAGGGTGATTCTCTGGGAGAGGAGTGGAAGAACAGAGTGGATGACTATGAGTTTATAGATTTCACTTGGTGTGAACCCAGACGCATGCAGCTGAGTAGCTCAGCAGAGGATATGGAGGAGGAAAATGAGAAGGTCACATTGCTGCTTGCCACACAAACACGGAGCGATGCAACTACAAAAAGCACTGCATCCTCAGCCACAAGTGTCCCTGTGGCCAGCAAAGGTCATGATTCTGCAGTTTGCAGGGAAAGGGTTGCCTAGCCAGGGCCTTTTTTGAGACCACAAAGGATGACCCAACTCATTTGCCAACTTTGCAAAAAACGACTTAGTAGAGGCAAAAATTGCAGTAACGCAGTAACTTGACTACTACATGTGCAGCGCCCCAGAGTCCTGGTTGGTTGCAGTAATGTTATTCTTCCACCAGGGGGAGTGACGTTACGTCCGAAGGCAATGAAGGAGATCTTCTGTCCAGGTATCACAACCACTATACACACTTCACACTCCAGTCCGCCAGGGGGAGCCATGCTTTTATCTATTAGGGCACTCCTCACACTTGGGTAAAACTGGTGGGTTGGTTAGGAAGTCAGACAGAAGCTGACTGGAGGGAGAAGGAGATAGTCAGTGAGTCCCGACCGAGTTTGGCAGAGGCTGGCAGGGGTGGATTCCATCCAACTCCAGACTGCGGCCTGTGGAAGAGGAAGGTACACGGAGCTGCGCCTGCATCCCATGCGGCAGCATCCTAGGAAAGGACACGAAAGGAATTGTGTTGCAGTGAGTGAGCAACAAAGTCATAGCAACAGGAGAGAAATATCAGAGGGAGACCAGCTAGAAGCAAGCTGCCTCCTTCTGAAGCGCAGTACCAGTAGCCAGAACACCGAGGGATTAAAGAGCTCTATGCCGTTACTTCAGAGACTGGCAGGATAGTTAATTCCACGTTAGCTGCCCGACCATTTACCCAGGACACAGGGTGGCAACTTGTGGGGGCTGGGGCATCTCTAGGGTCCCTGTAAAAAGCCTCAGGCCACCAGTCATATGGGTTTGTCCTATCCGTCAGGGAGACAGAGAGAAGAGACTTAACATCTACAAAAGTTGTGAGGACCTTACCGAATTGCTCAGCAGGGAGGTACTACAACGCCCAGGTGCTAGAGGAAGGCTATTGAATTCCACCTGGATAAGGGGACTCTGGATTTGCCTTCAGACCGGCCGGACTCTACCTACCTTGTGGTCCCTACCCTGGACTGTGGATGCTGAAGCCTTCAGTTAAGGTAAAGAGACTGCAACCTTGTGTCCTCATTATTCACTGCGCCTTACATCATCCACCATCCACCATCTACACTCTGGGAAGCCCTGGGGACATACTTCACCTGTGGGAAGGTATACTATCTAGTTGCCATAACATCACCCCAGCGGACCCCTAAGCAGCGTCGGTCACCCTGATCAAATACCACAGGTGGCGTCACGAACATTATCCCTTTAAAGACCTTTCCCCACCATTCAATAAAAGGACCTCCAGAGGGCCACGGACCGGGTCAGCCACCGTGACATCCCCACTGAGAACCGAAGAGACCCGGTACCGGGTTCCCCAGAGCCCTTAGGGGCACTCCACATGCATGAACCAGCACATGCACGATCAACATACCTAAGGTTGGAGTCAAACTAAACGTATGAAAAATCGGTCTGAGTCTCCCTGCCGAGAGTCGCACGAGTGTAATGAGAGTGTCATGTGAGTACAATCCGATTTTTCACACCTAGCATCTGATTTACATCCGAATGCAGTGCGATTGCTATCTGATTGCATGGCGATTTTAACATGACCTTTTACATACAGCAATTTTATGTCATTTACACAACGTTTTCAAAGTAAATATTTGTCAAAACACACACACATGTATCTAATATATAATTGCCTAGAATACTACTTCCTGCAATTTGTGTCAACTTCCGTGGCTTTGTCCGGAGCTAATGTCCGGAGCTAATGTCCGGAGCTAATGTCCGGAGATTAATTGCCTAGAATACTACTTCCTGCAATTTGTGCCAACTTCCGTGGCTTTGTCCGGAGCTAATGTCCGGAGCTAATGTCCGGAGCTAATGTCCGGAGCTAATGTCCGGAGCTAATGTCCGAAGATAAGTGACGTCAACAGTGTCCAGTGTCTGATTGGTTGCTGCCTGCTGCGAGCGACCAATCAGAAACGTGCCGTACTGTGACACACTCCGCCCGCCATTTTGGTGTGATTTTTGAATTTTTACCTCACAGCAAGTTTCTACTGCGTGGAGGCGGGCCCAGTGACGTTGCTCTTCAAGCTCCTGCCGAATTTCGTCAAAAAAATGATAATACCATTTACCAAAACTATATATATTTAGTTGTGAAGTGGTTCAGTGACATTTTCACACCAATTTTGAACTTTTGTCAAGAGCTGGTGAGTGCAGCCATTTTTTGTTCTTTCTTACTATTATTTATTAATTGTATTATTCTTACATTTGAATAAATAAAGTATATATGGATTCTAGACTCCCGATTCTTTAGAATCGGGCTGCCATCTAGTTTATAAATAACTAGCTGAAGAGCCCGGCGTTGCCTGGGCATAGTAAATATCTGTGGTTAGTTATAGCACCTCACGTCTCTTATTTTCCCATCATGCCTCTCATTTTCTCCCTTACACCTCTCATTTTCTCCCTTACACCTCTCATTTTCCCCCTCACTCCTCTTATTTTCCCCCTCACTCCTCTCATTCCCCCCTAACACTTGTCATTTCGACGTCACATCTGTCATTTTCCGATCACTCCACTATTTTCCCTCACTCCTCTCATTTTGCACTCACACCTTTTCATTTTCACCTCACACCCCTCATTTTCCCCTCAGTATATACATGTTTGTCATCTCCCTTATATATAGTATACACCTGTATGTCTTCTTTTGTATATAGTATATACCTGTATGTCATCTCCCCTGTAAATAGTATATACCTGCTGTATGTCATCTCCTCCTGTATCTTGTATATACCCATTTGTCATCTCCTCCTGTATATATTATATACCTGTATGTCATCTCTTCTGTATATACTATATACCTGTATGTCATCTCCTCCTATATATAGTATATACCTGTATGTCATCTCCTGTATATAGTATATACCTGTATGTCATCTCCCCTGTGTATAGTATATACCTGCTGTATGTCATCTCCTCCTCTATATACCTATGTGTCATCTCCTCTTTTATATAGTATATACCTGTATGTCATCTCCTCCTGTGTATAGTATATACGTGTGTCATCTCCTCCTGTATATAGTATGTACCTGTAAGTCATCTCCTCCTGTATATAGTATATACCTGTGTGTCATCTCCACTGTATATAGTATATACATGTGTGTCATCGCCCCTGTATATAGTATATACCTGTGTATCATATGCTCCTGTATATAGTATATACCTGTGTGTCATCTCCTCCTGTATATATATGTACCTGTATGTCATCTCCTCCTGTATATAGTATATACCTGTGTGTCATCTCTCCTGTATATAGTATATATCTGTGTGTCATCTCCCCTGTATATAGTATATACCTGTGTGTCATCTCCTCCTGTATTAGACCTCGTTCACACGTTATTTGCTCAGTATTTTTACTTCAGTATTTGTAAGCTAAATTGGCAGCCTGATAAATCCCCAGCCAACAGGAAGCCCTCCCCCCTGGCAGTATATATTAGCTCACACATATACATAATAGACAGGTCATGTGACTGACAGCTGCCGTATTTCCTATATGGTACATTTGTTGCTCTTGTAGTTTGTCTGCTTATTAATCAGATTTTTATTTTTGAAGGATAATACCAGACTTGTGTGTGTTTTAGGGCGAGTTTCATGTGTCAAGTTGCATGTGGCGACATACATGTAGCAACTTTTGTGAGATGAGTTTTGTGTGGCGACATGCGTGTAGCAACTTTTTGTGTGTCGAGTTGCATGTGACAGGTTAGTGTAGCAAGTTGTGTGCAGCAAGTTTTGCGCATGGCGAGTTTTGCGCGTGGCGAGTTTCATGTGTGGTGCGTTTTGAGTATGTGCAAGTTTTGTGTGAGGCAACTTTTGCATGTGTTGCAACTTTTGTGCATGTGGCAATTTTTCCACGTGTGCAAGTTTTGCGTGTGGCGAGTTTTCCATGAGGTGAGTTTTGCACGTGTGGCGAGTTTTGCGTGAGCCTAGTTTTGCGCGTGGCGAGTTTTGAGCGGCGACTTTTGCGTTTCGACTTTTATGTGGCGAGGTTGGTGTATGTGTGGTGAAATGTATGCTGTGGATGGTATATGTGTTCAAGCACAGTAGTAGTATTCTGCTACAGATGGATCTGGGTAAGTTGGAAACTTGGGCTGAAAGGTGGCAGATGAGGTTTAACAATGATAAATGTAAGGTTATACACATGGGAAGAAGGAATCAATATCACCATTACACACTGAACGGGAAACCACTGGGTAAATCTGACAGGGAGAAGGACTTGGGGATCCTAGTTAATGATAAACTTACCTGGAGCAGCCAGTGCCAGGCAGCAGCTGCCAAGGCAAACAGGATCATGGGGTGCATTAAAAGAGGTCTGGATACACATGATGAGAGCATTATACTGCCTCTGTACAAATCCCTAGTTAGACCGCACATGGAGTACTGTGTCCAGTTTTGGGCACCGGTGCTCAGGAAGGATATAATGGAACTAGAGAGAGTACAAAGGAGGGCAACAAAATTAATAAAGGGGATGGGAGAACTACAATACCCAGATAGATTAGCGAAATTAGGATTATTTAGTCTAGAAAAAAGACGACTGAGGGGCGATCTAATAACCATGTATAAGTATATAAGGGGATAATACAAATATCTCGCTGAGGATCTGTTTATACCAAGGAAGGTGACGGGCACAAGGGGGCATTCTTTGCGTCTGGAGGATAGAAGGTTTTTCCACCAACATAGAAGAGGATTCTTTACTGTTAGGGCGGTGAGAATCTGGAATTGCTTGCCTGAGGAGGTAATGATGGCGAACTCAGTCGAGGGGTTCAAGAGAGGCCTGGATGTCTTCCTGGAGCAGAACAATATTTTATCATACAATTATTAGGTTCTGTAGAAGGACCTGGGGATTTATTATAATGGAATATAGGCTGAACTGGATGGACAAATGTCTTTTTTCGGCCTTACTATCTATGTTACTATGTTACTATGTAAGCACGTGGTAGTGTGTGGTGCATTGTGTGTGTGTGTTCATATCCCCGTGTGTGGTGAGTATCCCATGTCGGGGCCCCACCTTAGCAACTGTACGGTATATACTCTTTGGCGCCGTCGTTCTCACTCTTTAAGTCCCCCTTGTTCACATCTGGCAGCTGTCAATTTGCCTCCAACACTTTTCCTTTCACTTTTTCCCCATTATGTAGATAGGGGCAAAATTGTTTGGTGAATTGGAACGCGCGGGGTTAAAATTTCGCCTCACAACATAGCCTATGACGCTCTCAGGGTCCAGACGTGTGGCTGTGCAAAATTTTGTGGCTGTACACATACACACACACACACATTCAGCTTTATATATTAGATAGATAGATAGATAGATAGATAGATAGATAGATAGATAGATAGATAGATAGATAGATAGATACATAGATAGATAGATAGATAGATAGATAGATAGATAGATAGATAGATAGATAGATATGGGATAGATAGATAGATAGATAGATAGATAGATAGATAGATAGATAGATAGATAGATAGATAGATAGAATAAAACCCGGCAATTCATGATACCATCCACAATTTAGGCACGAGGCCCAGAGTGTAAAAAGATGCAATATCCAAGAGTGATTTAGATCAACACAATCCTTCTAAAACCCAAACCTGTTACAAAAATAATTATGGCCAGCCAGCAATGATTGAGAAATGACAATTTGTATAAATAAAGTAGCAGATTCTGTTTAATTTCTCTAAACAAGTATACTACATTTTACCAAACACGAAGGGCTTATTTCTAATGCCTTAGCTGAGAGCGCTGACGTTCACTCTTCCATAACTATCTCTCAGCCTCTCCTCTAGAATCCGTGACCTAGTTTTGTGCTTGGAAGGTGCAGGGACCTGGATTCTGAGTTCACCTGGCACATCTGCTTAGTGCGTTTTCTTGAAGCTGTGCAGGGAGCTACTGGATGAGAGCTTCACATATTATCGCTCTCACAAACCCTGCCCCTGCACAATAGCACCACTATTTCACAGAGCATTTCCCACAGCCTAATCGACACAATGAAGGATGGGAAATGGTTAAGCGATCGTAGGTCACAAAACACAATTTGTAGGAGAGGAAAAGTGCTCAGTCAGTGCATATCAGAAGAAGATAATTTTATGTATGGTCTAGATGTCAGAGTAAAAATGGTCTAAACCTGCAGGCTATGATAATACTGTGGAGATCAGACTGAACTAAAGGAATCCATCTTGTCTTCTTCCTGAGAAATCTCGCTTACAACAAGATACATTTCTGCTGACTTGACATTTCCTTTTATGGAAGTAATCATGTGTGCATTCCTTCTTTCAATAGCAGCCTTTCATTCACCTTCCAGATGATGTAACTTTCTACTGATAAAGACTGGTATAGATTGTTTATGTAAGAGATAGTGAAATATGAGCGCTTGTGCGCATGTCTGTAAAAGAATAATTCTTTTCTATATAAAGGAAGGGCAAAGCCCAGAGAGAGAGATGTGCTCCTGGGCTTCCCCTGTATATGATCACACAATACCTTGTTTGCGTGTCATTTACTCAGGATCCCTACCTCTAGTAAGCCAGGGACTGAGAAGGACTTAACATTTCTTTGGCGCACCGAACAGGGACCCGAGATGAGAGTATTTGCTCGAGATTCACCTGCAGATACGGACAATGGAGATCTGGGATAATGGACGGCAAATGAACTGAAAAACCTGGCCAGGTAAGAGACATTATTAGTTCTCTTTTATCTGCCTTGTATTATCCGAAAGATCTCTATGAGCCGTGTCACGCTGGGTTAGTCTAGTAGTGAGTAGATACCTATAAAACTCGGGTTACTATATTGTATAGATTTATGAGTCCTGTCCCTGGCAGTGTGTGAACAGTGTGAAGGTTGTGGTATGTTGTGAAAGAAGAGCAAAAGTGCGTAGAAAAATAAGCCGAAATAGTTGGGGTATAAGCCTTATATACGGAAGTCAGCCTAACTGGGTCATGTGGTTGCGTCCTTTCGGGGAGACCTCCGCCCATGCTTGACTCTCATTTAAGTGCTTAACCTCCTTCATTTCTGGATAAGGTTTGATAGAATGAGCCCAGGACGCGGGTCCATGAGCCTGGGACAAGTATGCTAACTGACACAGAAAGTTTTGTGATCTGTATGGTGTTGCTGGGTCTGTTTGCGTGCATAATAGCACTTAAGTACATTCTGCACATTAGAAAGAATGGAGCAGATCAGCCCTTCAATATTTTAGCTCCCTAGGAGAGAAGGCAACGAGACATCACCTAGGATAAGTGATTGTCCAAACGTCACCTGGGGTAGAAATAGCTAATATTGAAAAAAAAAAAAAAGAAAAAAAAAGAAAAATGGGAAATAAACAGACAAAAACCGTCTTAGGACAAGTGGAAGCAGCAGATATCATACAGGAAAGATGTGGGAAGACAGTCAGAAGTCAGATTAGAAGGGTAAGAGAAAAATTGGGAATTTCAGAAGCACTTATGTTCAGTACAGAATGGGAAAAACTGAGTAAAGAACGAGGTGGAATTATCAAAGACAATGGGTGGGAAGAAATCATACACTGTATGATAGAGGTCTCAAAAACAGCTAAAGAGGAGAATTGGAAGTATGATCCAGACACTTCCAAATGGATTATGGGGAAGGGAAAAAGTTGTGACATAATCCCACCACCTTACCTAGATCCAAAAGCCCAATCATTTGTACCATCTGGAGGAGCAGAAGGAGGAAAACAATTTCCAGCCTTGTATCCCAATCTTGGTGGGGTAGGAGGATGGGTATGTTCACACTGTGGACAACAAAATCCAGATTGGAGAAATGATTGCCTAGTCTGTGGTACACCTAGACATGGCGCTGTACTTGCCCCTGTTAGGGTAGTACCAAGACCCTTTAGGGAACCTGGTGCTGACGGGGTAATGGGAACTAGATATCACCAGACCCGACAGTATTTTCCTTGGTCCCCTGCTGAAGGTATGTCCCTCCTGCATAATGCGCCTGATCCCACTCAATATCCCATCCGATTTGCACAATACATACAACAAATCATGCAGACTCATGCTGGGGTCTGGGCGGACGGGGAAGAATTATGTAGAATGAAAATGTCCCCCGGACTTTTTCAGGAATTATTGACACACCTACAGCCCAATAGACCAGTGGCAGAAGGGGGTGCCTTACAGACAGAAGCATCAGGTACCCAGTTCACAGAGGCATTAATAATTTTCATGAGAGAAAAACAGAGGGAAAGGGGATCTACGGGTGTGATTATGCAGAAATTTGGGCAAAGTATTGAAGAATATAGTCAAGAATTAGAAAATAGCTTTAGGGATGAAGGATTGGATTTGACTGATGCTTCAGTAAGGAGACTTTTTACAAAACAATTAATAGAGGGGCTAGATCCGAAAATCAGAGAAAAATTTAAATCCTCTACTCCAGATTGGAGAACAATTGAACAACCAAATATTGTGAAACAACGATGTTTAGGAATAGTCATGGATATGAGAGAGAATCGTAAGCCTGTTAGAATAGCACAAGCTAATACAGGAGGAAGAGTGAGACACAACTTTCCTTGCCACTACTGTAAAAAGCCAGGTCATTTCCAAAGAGAGTGCAGGAAGAAGTTGGCAGATATAAAGTCAGGCAAATTTGTTCCCAGAAATAACCCTCCCCAAACGGACAATCAGCAGAAATCTACCATCATAGATGGTCCCATACCAGATTCAGATTGACTCGATGTGTTACAAACTTCCCTACCAGCTAGAAGACCTATGATACAGGTGAATGTGGGGGGGAGAGAGATTCCATTTTTGATAGATACAGGTGCAACTTCCTCAATTTTGAATCAAGATTTTCTTCCGAATCCGGAAGATATTTCAGAACAAACAACTTTTGCTGAGGGTTATGATGGGGTAATTCGAACACTGCCATATACTGTGCCCCTAGAGGTCTCATTAGGACCTAAATGTTTTGCATCCAGATTTTTGTATGCCAGAGGTGCCCCAACATGTTTGTTAGGAACTGATGTCCTAAAGAAATTAGAAGCTAACATCAATTTTAGGGAAGATGGCACAGTTATACTGACTATCCCTGATGATGCAGAAACATTAGAACAATATGTTAGAATTCAGGCTTTTGAGGATTATGCTGAAGAAAAAGAGTACACCACAGATCTAGACCTCTCAATGGTCCCAGAAACACTGTGGGCACAGGGTGACACCGATGTGGGACTATTGCATATCTCTCCTGTAAAACTATCTGTGCAACCAGGAACTGTTCTCCCACAGCTCAGACAATACCCTGTGAGTGCCCAGCAGGAACTAGCGATTACAAAACAGATAGAGGGATATAAAGAGAAAGGAGTTTTGGTAGAGATACAATCACCTGCTAACACTCCTCTGTATCCAGTCAAAAAGAGAACTCTTGATAAGAGTTCTATGCCCAAATATCGTATGGTACATGATTTAAGAGAAATAAACAAAGTTCTAGATCCAATCACCCCAGTTGTACCCAATCCTCATACGTTACTATCACAGATACCAGCCAGTTCTCAAGTATTTACTGTAATAGATCTTTCAAATGCATTTTTCTCGGTTCCTTTACACCAAGATAGTTGGCATTTGTTTGCATTTACATTTAAGGGCAAACAGTTGGCGTGGACACGCCTTCCACAGGGAATGATACACTCCCCTACTCTTTATTCAAATGCCCTACAAACAGTCCTTCAGAGGTTTGAACCCGAACCACAGGTAGTAATTTTGCAGTATGTGGATGACCTACTACTTTGCTGCCCAGATCTAGAAACTGCAGAAAGGTCCACTGTGAGTTTACTATGTTTTTTAGAAAAAGAAGGGTGTAAAGTGAATAGACAAAAGCTACAAGTTTGTCAGACCAAAGTGGTCTTTCTAGGTCATTGCATTTCTCAAGGTAAAAAGCATCTTACACCACAAAGAACTGAAGCAATAAGACAGATGAATGAGCCTAGAAATCATAAACAGCTACGAGCATTTTTAGGAATAGTGTCTCATTGTAGACAATGGATTATACATGCCAGTCAACTAATGCAACCACTGTATGACTGTGTAAAAAGTGAACCTTATTTGTTGACAAAAGAAGGTCAGATTTCGTTCCAACAATTAAAAGATGCCCTTGTTTCAGCTCCAGCGTTAGGGCTACCAGACTACACCAAACCGTTTCAGCTTATGGCTGCAGAAGTTGATTCCCATGCTACAGGAGTTCTTACCCAGAAGCATGCAGGGAAACAAAGACCAATTGCATATCTTTCAGCAAGGTTAGATCCCGTAGCTAGAGCAGCGCCAACCTGTGTACGTGTAGTTGTTGCTGTCTCACTATTGTTGGACAAAGCATCAGAAATTGTCCTAGAGTATCCACTCACAGTTCAAACTACACATGATGTTTATGGGATATTAAACCAGGTCCAACCAAAACACATTTCCATGGCCAGACATTTGCGGCTACAGTGTTCTTTGTTGCTCCCCTCTACTATCACATTTGCTAGGCTTCAGACTCTCAATATAGCTACACTGCTACCTCTCGAGTCTGAAGGGGGGAATAAGGACACTGATCCACACGCAAATTTTTTCCCTACAGACACACATGATTGTACAGAGCTCATTTTACAAGAAACGGTAGGCTTACCCAATGTATCCGAAACACCACTTCAAAATCCAGATTTAGAGCTGTTTATAGATGGTAGTAGGTTTGCAGATGACACAGGTAACTTCCATACAGGGTATGCAGTTGTGTCAGAATCTGAAACTCTCAAAGCAGAACCACTTCCACCGAAACAGTCTGCACAAGAAGCAGAACTAACAGCATTGATTGAAGCTCTTAAAATAGCTGAGAACCAGACAGCTAATATATACACTGATTCTAGGTATGCACATGGTATTGTGTTTGATTTTGGAGTAATCTGGAGAGCTAGAGGTTACATGACAGCGTCAGGACAACCTGTAAAACATGCTTCTCTGATCAAACAGATCTTAGAGGCTGCACAAGAAACAAAAGAAGTAGCAGTAATCAAGGTAGCTGCACATGTGAGACTCGACACTAGGGAATCTAGGGGAAATGATAGGGCTGATAAAGCAGCCAAAGCAGCAGCTGTCAAACCCTTACAACAGGTTCATACTGTAAACCCCACAGAAAATACTGAAGATAGACTGAGACAAGCACAGGAAGATGCAGGAGAAGAGGAGAGGGACAGGTGGAAAAAGGAAGGGGCAGAAGAACAAGCGGGAATTTGGAAGAAAGATGGACTAATATGTCTACCTAGAGCCTGGTATCCGATTGTAGTTGGTGGACTGCACCACCCTACTCATGTGTCTGCAAATGCAATGACACTACTGGCAAAGCAAGTCTGGTTGGCTCCAGGTTTTGGCAACTATGCAAGAGACTATTGTGCTGCATGCGCTATATGCCTGGCACATAATCCCGGACAGACAACAAAGACCCCTATGAAGCACCACGTCCGACCTCTCTACCCGTTTCAGCGATTACAAATAGACTTTATCCAGCTGCCAAAAAGTAATGGGTATGAGTATGTGTTGGTATGTGTGGACATGTTCTCGGGGTGGCCAGAGGCCTATCCAGTTCGGAAGGCTTCAGCTAAAAACACTGCTGTAAAGCTAGTTGCCGAACTGATACCCCGTTACGGTCTCCCTGAAGTGATCGAGTCAGATAGGGGTACTCATTTCACTGGAGAAATATTTCAAAATGTACTGAAAATGTTGGGTGTTGAAAGTCAGTTACACACTCCGTACCATCCTCAAAGTTCTGGTAAGGTGGAACGCATGAATGGAACTTTAAAATTAAAAATACAGAAAGCCATGGCTGAAACAGGAAAGCCTTGGACAGAATGCCTTCCACTGGCCCTTTACTCAATACGCAATACCCCAAGGGGTAAGACTAAACTGTCTCCATATGAAATTTTGTTTGGCAGGACTGCCAATTTAGGATGTTATTTTCCACAGCAACTTGTGTTAAATATTGAGTCATTGACTTCTTATGTGCAAAATCTTCAGAAACAATTAACTAAGGTGCATGCACAAGTTTTTGCTTCCCTTCCAGATCCTGACAACACAGAAGGAAGTCACAAGTTGGAACCAGGTGATCAAGTCTATGTAAAAAGACACACCAGAAAGGCTCTAGAACCAAGGTTTGACGGACCCTTCCAAGTCCTGTTGACAACACCTACATCAGTCAAGCTTGAAGGAAAGGCATCATGGATACATGCAAGCCATTGCAAGAAAAGCAGTATAAACTCATGATATTGATGTTAATAATGATAACCTCAACGGAGGCGTGGGATAGACTGAATTCTCTAGCCCCTTTGAACAATAGATTCGTACAACATCATAGAAAATTAGTGCATGACTTGTTAAACAATACACAAACCCTGACAGATTGTTGGATCTGTACCCATTCGCCGGTATCAGCCACAAGTATACCTTTTCTAGCAGTTCCCGTATTAGCAGAAGAAATATTCGCTTGGCCTAATTGTTCAGACAACCTGGCCAACAACCAAATTGGTAATGCTAGGCTGTGGAATACTACAATCGCCATACCAATTGTGGGATGGGTAGAATTTCCTTGGTGGCAGGGTAATCTCTCAGGGAGTAACACACATCTACAATATTTAGCATTTAGGGGAGGAAAATGGGTACCTAGAAATAAGACTGGATTAACTAATTTAGGACAGGTCCCCACAGAAAATCTACAGCTTAGTTTCAGTACAACCGTCCCCCCCTCTGATGCTTTCAAACCTGTAGTATTGGAAAGATACATACATAATAGAAAATGGAAACATTCTAAATTGTTCCCCCAAGGTGATGCAAACAGTTGTACAAGTAAGCTGGGGAACCTGGTTTGTAATAAATCCGATGAGTATATCAAAGGAATGCCTGTATGTGGGAATCCCGCAGCCGGGTACTGTAGCCCCTTGGGACAAAAACCCTCTTGGTGTATGCTTCAGAATGTATCTAGATTTGTGGACTTGGCTCACAGATTGGTATTGCAGCACTCAGCTCTATGGGATCTGCCTGAAGGTATATTTTGGATATGCGGAGAAGGAGCATATAAATGGCTTCCCGTAGGTATAAAGGGTACTTGTACATTAGGACGCCTAACCCCGGCTACATTCATAATTTCAAATAAACAAGTGAATATGCAAGCCGTGCCCAAGCACACACTGTATAAAAGAGCTGCAGATAACTCACCACGTCCCTCGGGGAGGCCACATATAGTACAAATGGGAATTCCTAACAAAATTGCTAGTACCATTTTTATTTATCCTATGTTAACACAGATGTGGGATAAATTAGTTAGAGCCACGGATTATCTAGATGATCAGATCTGGGATATATTGGATATACTAAACACTAGTATAGCTGTACAGAATCAGCTTATAATAGTCACTAACCAACATACCCTGGTATTGGATTACCTAACTGCCTCACAAGGGGGTATGTGTCAAATCATCGGACCCACCTGCTGTCATTATATAGACCCGAATAGTACTATGAGTATGACATTTAAATTAAAGGACGTACAACGACTCAGAGATCAGTATGACAAAGACAATGACCAGAATAAGGATAGCTGGTGGTCAGATACCTTTTCTTTTCTTAACCCAGCCAACTGGTTCAGAGGAATCGGTGGGTGGGTTGCCGGGATTATGCAAAGCATAATACATATAGTTATGATTATTGTAGTCATATACGTACTATTCCAGATTGTGCTCAAGAGTATCTCAGTATGCACAGATAAACTTTGTGTAATAGATGCAAGAGTATAAAGTTTTTTTTTCCTTCTTCTCTTATGTTATCCTTTGCTAATACTGATTATTGCGCTTATTTTGCTATCCCTTTGTAATATCTGTACTTATTGCAAAACAAAGAAAAGGTTGCGAGAGTTAAACGGAAGAATTAATACTAGATTTGATTCTCTTATTGAATACAAGCATGTACATGTGTAATACCAAATAAAGGCTTTGTCTTTAGCCCTGTGGTAATAAAATAAATAAAAGAAAATGTCAAAGGGGGGAATTGTGGAGATCAGACTGAACTAAAGGAATCCATCTTGTCTTCTTCCTGAGAAATCTCGCTTACAACAAGATACATTTCTGCTGACTTGACATTTCCTTTTATGGAAGTAATCATGTGTGCATTCCTTCTTTCAATAGCAGCCTTTCATTCACCTTCCAGATGATGTAACTTTCTACTGATAAAGACTGGTATAGATTGTTTATGTAAGAGATAGTGAAATATGAGCGCTTGTGCGCATGTCTGTAAAAGAATAATTCTTTTCTATATAAAGGAAGGGCAAAGCCCAGAGAGAGAGATGTGCTCCTGGGCTTCCCCTGTATATGATCACACAATACCTTGTTTGCGTGTCATTTACTCAGGATCCCTACCTCTAGTAAGCCAGGGACTGAGAAGGACTTAACAATACACTGCTCAAAAAAATAAAAGGAACACTTAAACAACAGAATATAACTCCAAGTAAATCAAACTTCTGTGAAATCAAACTGTCCACTTAGGAAGCAACACTGATAATCAATTTCACATGCTGTTGTGCAAATAGAATAGACAACAGATGGAAATTAATGGCAATTATCAAGACACACTCAATAAAGGAGCGATTCTGCAGGTGGGGAGTCGCCACAGACCACATCTCAGTACCAATACTTTCTGGCTGATGTTTTGGTCACTTTTGAATGTTGGTTATGCTTTCACACTCGTGGTAGCATGAGACGGACTCTACAACCCACACACATGGCTCAATGCGAGCTGTGGCAAGAAGGTTTGCTGTGTCTGTCAGTGTAGTGTCCAGAGGCTGGAGGCGCTACCAGGAGACAGGCCAGTACACCAGGAGACGTGGAGGGGGCCGTAGGAGGGCAACAACCCAGCAGCAGGACCGCTACCTCAGCCTTTGTGCAAGAAGGAACAGGAGGAGCACTGACAGAGCCCTGCAAAATGACCTCCAGCAGGCCACAAATGTGCATGTGTCTGCACAAACGGTTAGAAACTGACTCCATGAGGATGGTCTGAGTGCCCGACGTCTACAGATGGGGGTTGTGCTCACAGCCCAACACCATGCAGGACGCTTGGCATTTGCCACTGAACACCAGGATTGGCAAATTTGCCACTGGCGCCCTGCGCTCTTCACAGATGAAAGCAGGTTCACACTGAGCACTTGTGACAGACGTAACAGAGTTTGGAGATGCCGTGGAGAGCGATCTGCTGCCTGCAACATTCTTCAGCATGACCGATTTGGCAGTGGGTCAATAATGGTGTGGGGTGGCATTTCTTTGGAGGGCCGCACAGCCCTCCATGTGCTCGCCAGAGGTAACCTGATTGCCATTAGGTACCAAGATGAGATCCTCAGACCCCCTGGAGTGTGTCAGCAGTTCCTGCAAGATGAAGGCATTGAAGCTATGGACTCGCCCGCCCGTTCCCCAGACCTAAATTCGTCACATTGCACCACAGACTGTCCAGGAGTTGGCGGATGCTTTAGTCCAGGTCTGGGAGGAGATCCCTCAGGAGACCATCTGCCTCCTCATCAGGAGCATGCCCAGGCATTGTACAGTAGGGAGGTCATATAGGCTTGTGGAGGCCACCCACAATACTGAGCATCTTTTCCTTGTCATGAGCCATTTCCACTGAAGATGGATCAGCCTGTAATTTGATTTTCCACTTTGATTTTGAGCATCATTCCAAATCCAGACCTCCATGGGATATTCATTTTGATTTGCATTGATAATTGTTATGTTTTATTGTTCTGAACACATTACACTATGCAATGGTTAAAAATTTGCAATTGGAATATTTCAGAGATATCTATTATGTGGTATTTTAGTGTCCCCTTTATTTTTTTGAGCATTGTATATATACATATATAGTACTGTGCAAAAGTTTGAGACAGGTGTCAAAAAAATGGGGCAAAGTTGGACTGCTATAAAAAAAATTGAAGTGTTAATAGTTTTTTTGTTTGTTTTTTTATTAACTTTACATATGCAAAGTGAGTGAATCAAAAAGAATTCTAATTCAATATTTGATGTGACCACCTTTTTCCTTCAAAATGCCATCAAAGCATTATTTTTCATAGGTACTTGTAGACAACTTTTGAAGCTACTCGGCAGGGAGGCTATACCAAACATCTTGGAGAAATAACCACAGATCGTCTGTAGATGTAGGCTTGTGCAAATCTTTCTGTAATCCCACACAGACTTGGTGATGTTGTGGTCAGGGGTCTATAGGGGTCATTTCATCACTTCCAGGACCTCTTTTTCTTTTTTATGCTAAAGATAATGTCATTATGCACTACTGTATGTTTTGGAGCCAATCAGACGCCTTCCTGATGTGGTATGAGTGTCATCCGATTTTCTCGTACATGGAGAAATTAACATTAAAAATACAATTTTTACACCGTCTTCATTCTGTTGGCGTCTGTGAAAATCGTACTGCATTCGGATGTCATCTGAGTGTGGTCCGAATTTTTCACTCGTTGACTTGCATTGCCGATCTTGATCCATCACTCAGATCAAAATTGGACATATCTCCTATATTTGCAGCAGACCACTCTGTCGGACATGTGAATACTCCCATAGAATATCATGGATATGAGTGTTATCCGTGAAAATCATGTATAGCACTCGTACACAAAAATCGTACATCTGAATGAGGCCCTAAGGGCAGTGTCGTTCTTCAACAGGAAATGTGCTTTCTAATGCTGAAAAAAGTGCTGAACAAAGGTTTAACCCCTTAACGACTGGAGGTATTTTTGTTTTTGCGTTTTCGTTTTTTGCTCTCCTTCTTCCCAGAGCCATAACTTTTTGATTTTTCTGCCAAAATGGCCATGTGAGTGCTTGTTTTCTGTAGGACATCTTTTACTTTTGAACAACACCATTGGTTTTAACATATCGTGTACTGGAAAACGGGAAAAAAAATACCAAGTGTGGTGAAATTGCAAAAAAAAATTGCAATCCCACACTTGATTTTTTACCATGTTCACTAAATGCTAAAACTGACCTGCCATTATGATTCTCCAGGTCATTACGAGTTCACAGACACCCAACATGTTTAGGTTCTTTTTTTATTTAAGTGGTGAAAAAAAAAAAAAACTTTTGAAAAAAAAATAATTACAAAAATTGCTCCATTTTCCAAGACCTGTAGTGTCTCCATTGTTCGTGGTTTCAGGCTGGGTGAGGGCTTTTTTTTTTATGAACCAATGACATTACCCAACGCTCCTCCTTTAAGAATATGTGTATTGTTCATGTGTAAAGTGAGCTGTGAAATTGTTTATGGTGTTGGTATTGTGTCTTGCCCAGCAAAAGGTAGTTGACAGGGGCAGTATGAGTTAATAGTTGGAACTAGCCCATAGTGGCAGGGGATAAGCTGAAGGGACAGAGGTAGTTTCCTGTGAGGAGTAAGAAAGGGCCCAGTGTGCATAGAAAAAAGACCTAAGGTCTAATGTGAGCAGTGCTGCATGCCGCAAGTGTCCCTAGCAAGAAAGGAAACATAGACAGAGGATAGCGAGATCCTAGCGAAGAGAACAAGAGAGAAGTGACCGAAAGTACAGAGTGATCGATCACGGAAGGGTCCTGAGTTAGGATGCCTATGGCTGCTGCTCCTGCGCCACGTTACAAATATAACAAAGTACAATGACCACATGTCAAATAGGTCAGAACATACTCTTATTCAAGCCTTGTTGATATATTCACATTCCTGGCACTGAATGGCTGTAACAAGCAGGAAGAATTGTGTTAGATCCGGGTAAAAGATGTTGTCCGGTGATTACATTTTAATGTACTGTGGTGTGACTGGTGGTCGCGTGGTTAATGGGAGGTATGTGTCACAGGGATCGATGCTCCCTGCGATGCAACCCGGAGTATTTTGTCTTTAGTGCATGTGAGCACTAAAGATGTCATTTAATGCACCTGGGTCCGGGTTGCGGGTAGCTATGAGAAATGGGAGGGTCTGGCTACCCATATGCCTCACCTCTGAGTGGGGGCGCTAACTGTACCCTTTTTCCCTGCAGGAGGTTGAGGACCTGCAGTGATGTCATGATCATGTGATCAATGCATGTGATGGACACTACAGAGTAGTCTGTGTAAAGAGAGGGAGAAGCCTTTCTGTGTCCATGGCTTCAGATAGAGCCTGAGTGCTGGACATTGCACAGCCTGTGTGCCCACAGGCCTGAGAAGAGCAGAGCTCTACTATGGACATTGATACTGTGTCGGCCTGGTCGGTATGGACTGTTAATCTTTTTGTTGCTGCCTTGATGGTTTATGGAGCAAATAAACCCACATGGACATTGAATTTAATGTGCCTCCTAAACATCTGAGTGAGTAAAATCCTTACAGTACTTTATTAGATCAGGTAAAACATACCAAGTTTGCACTTAAAATCCTTTGCAAAACCGTTGAAATGTTGCTACTACATACAATCAATGAAGATTTCATGTGGACATTCTTGAAGGAACTTAAAAGAATACCAAGGACACTATAAAAAGTAATTGATGCTTTATAGAGAGTACAAGAGGCCAATTAACCCCTTAAGCCCCAAGGGTGGTTTGCACGTTAATGACCGGGCCAATTTTTACAATTCTGACCACTGTCCCTTTATGAGGTTATAACTCTGGAACGCTTCAACGGATCTTGGCGATTCTGACACTGTTTTCTCGTGACATATTGTACTTCATTTTAGTGGTAACATTTATTCGATATAATTTGCGTTTATTTGTGAAAAAAATGGAAATTTGGTGAAAATTTAGAAAATTTCGCAATTTTCCAACTTTAAATTTTTATGCCCTTAAATCACAGAGATATGTCATGCAAAATACTTAATAATTAACATTTCCCACAGGTCTACTTTACATCAGCACAATTTTGGAACCAACATTTTTTTTTGTTAGGGAGTTATAAGGGTTAAAAGTTGACCAGCAATTTCTCATTTTTACAACACCATTTTTTTTAGGGACCACATCTCATTTGAAGTCATTTTCAGGGGTCTATATGATAGAAAATACCCAAGTGTGACACCATTCTAAAAACTGCACCCCTCAAGGTGCTCAAAACCACATTCAGGAAGTTTATTAACCCTTCAGGGGTTTCACAGGAATTTTTGGAATGTTTAAATAAAAATGAATATTTAACTTTTTTTCACACAAAATTTATTTCAGCTCCAATTTGTTTTATTTTACCAAGGGTAACAGGATAAAATGGATGCCAAACGTTGTTGTACAATCTGTACTGAGTACGCTGATACCCCATATGTGGGGGTAAACCACTGTTTGGGCGCATGGCAGAGCTCGGAAGGAAAGGAGCGCCATTTGACTTTTCAATGCAAAATTGACAGGAATTGAGATGGGACGCCATGTTGCGTTTGGAGAGCCCCTCATGTGCCTAAACATTGAAACCCCCCACAAGTGACACCATTTTGGAAAGTAGACACCCTAAGGAACTTATCTAGATGTGTGGTGACCACTTTGACCCACCAATTGCTTCACAGAAGTTTATAATGCAGAGCCGTAAAAATAAAAAATCATATTTTTTTCACAAAAATGATCTTTTCGCCCCCAATTTTTTATTTTCCCAAGAGTAAGAGAAGAAATTGGACCTCAAAAATTGTTGTCCAATTTGTCCTGAGTACGCTGATACCCCATATATGGGTGTAAACCATTGTTTGGGCGTATGGCAGAGCTCGGAAGGGAAGGAGCGCCATTTGACTTTTCAATGCAAAATTGACTGGAATTGAGATGGGATGCCATGTTGCGTTTGGAGAGCCCCTGATGTGCCTAAACATTGGAACCCCTCACAAGTGACACCATTTTGAAAAGTAGACCCCTTAAGGAACTTATCTAGATGTGTGGTGAGCACTTTGACCCAACAAGTGCTTCACAGAAGTTTATAATGCAGAGCCGTAAAAATAAAAAATCTTATTTTTTCACAAAAATGATTTTTCGCCCCCAATTTTTTATTTTCCCAAGGGTAAGAGAAGAAATTAGACCACAAAAGTTGTTGTGCAATTTGTCCTGAGTGCGACGATACCCCATATGTGGGGGTAAACCACTTTTTGGGCGCATAGCAGAGCTCGGAAGGGAAGGAGCGCCATTTGACTTTTCAATGCAAAATTGACTGGAATTAAGATGGGACGCCATGTTGGT
Source organism: Ranitomeya imitator (assembly GCF_032444005.1). NCBI lineage: Eukaryota > Metazoa > Chordata > Amphibia > Anura > Dendrobatidae > Ranitomeya > Ranitomeya imitator. The sequence continues at coordinate 122,169,052 of NC_091284.1, forward strand.
TTGGAGAGCCCCTGATGTGCCTAAACATTAAAACCCCCCACAAGTGACACCATTTTGGAAACTAGACCCCCTAAGGAACTTATCTAGATGTGTTTTGAGAGCTTTGAACCCCCAAGTGTTTCACTACAGTTTATAACGCAGAGCCGTTAAAATAAAAAAAAAATTTTCCGCAAAAATTATTTTTTAGCCCCCAGTTTTGTATTTTCACAAGGGTAACAGAATAAATTGGACCCCAAAAGTTGTTGTCCAATTTGTCCTGAGTACGCTGATACCCAATATGTGGGGGGGAACCACTGTTTGGGCGCATGGCAGAGCTCGGAAGGGAAGGAGCGCCATTTGGAATGCAGACTTAGATGGATTGGTCTGCAGGAGTCACGTTGCATTTGCAGAGCCCCTGATGTACCCAAACAGTACAAACCCCCCACAAGTGACCCCATATTAGAAACTAGACCTCCCACGGAACTTATCTAGATGTGTTGTGAAAACTTTGAACCCCCAAGTGTTTCACTACAGTTTACAACGCAGAGCCGTGAAAATAAAAAATCCTTTTTTTTTCCCACAAAAATGATTTTTAGCCCCCCAAATTTTTATTTTCCCAAGGATAACAAGAGAACTTGGACCCAAAAAGTTGTTGTCCAATTTGTCTCGAGTACGATGATACCCCATATGTTGGGGTAAACCCCTGTTTGGGCGCACGGGAGAGCTCGGAAGTGAAGGAACACTGTTTTACTTTTTCAATGCAGAATTGGCTGGAATTGAGATCGGACGCCATGTCGCGTTTGGAGAGCCCCTGATGTGCCTAAACAGTGGAAACCCCCCAATTATAAATGAAACCCTAATCCAAACGCACCCCTAATCCTAATCCCAACTGTAACCCTAACCACACACCTAACCCTGACACACCCCTAATTCTAATCCCAACCCTAATCCCAACCATAAATGTAATGCAAACCCTAACCCTAGCCCTAACCCTAGCCCTAACCCTAGCCCTAACCCTAACCCTAGCCCTAACCCTAGCCCTAACCCTAATGGGGAAAATGGAAATAAATACATTTTTTTTAATTTTATTATTTTTCCCTAAGGCTAGGTTCACATTGCGTTAGGGAAATCCGTTTAGCGCTAGCGGATTGCGCTAACGCAATGTCTTTTTAGGTGTCGTGTTTAGTGGTCGCGTTAACGTCCCCGCTCTGGAAGATCGGGGATCGGACCTCGGGCGCGCCGCGGATGCTGCAAGCAGCGTCCGAGGCGCGCCACAAAAGAACGGCACCTTGCTAGCGCGAGCCGAAAATGGCACGCTCTAGCGATGCGCTACACCCGAAAATCACATTGCTGTCAATGGGTGTGCTAACGGACCCGTTGCACGGCGTTAATTGTGACATTTTCGCCGTGCAACGCTGTCCGTTAGCGTTAACCCATTAACGCAATGTGAACCTAGCCTAACTAAGGGGGTGATGAAGGGGGGTTTGATTTACTTTTATAGCATTTTTTATATCGGATTTTTATGATTGGCAGCCGTCACACACTAAAAGACGCTTTTTATAGCAAAAAAGTTTTTGCGTCTCCACATTTTGAGACCTATAATTTTTCCATATTTTGGTCCACAGAGTCATATGAGGTCTTGTTTTTTGCGGGACGAGTTGACGTTTTTATCGGTAACATTTTCAGACACGTGACAGTTTTTGATCGCTTTTTATTCCGATTTTTTGTGAGGCAGAATGACCAAAAACCAGCTATTCATGAATTTCTTTTGGGGGAGGCGTTTATACCGTTCCGCGTTTGGTAAAATTGATGAAGCAGTTTTATTCTTCGGGTCAGTACGATTACAGCGATACCTCATTTATATCATTTTTTTATGTTTTGGCGCTTTTATACGATAAAAGCTATTTTATAGAAAAAATAATTATTTTTGCATCATTTTATTCTGAGGACTATAACTTTTTTATTTTTTTGGTTATGATGCTATATGGTGGCTCGTATTTTGCGGGACAAGATGACGTTTTCAGAGGTACCATGGTTATTTATATCCGTCTTTTTGATCGCGTGTTATTCCACTTTTTGTTCAGCGTTATGATAATAAAGCGTTGTTTTTTGGCTCTTTTTTTTTTTTTTCTTACTGTGTTCACTGAAGGGGTTAACTAGTGGGCCAGTTTTATAGGTCGGGTCATTACAGATGCGGCGATACTAAATATGTGTACTTTTATTATTTTTTTTATTTTTTTTTTAGATAAAGAAATGTATTTATGGGAATAATATTTTTTTTTTTCTTCTTTATTTAGGATTTTTTTTTTTTTTTTTTTTTTTTTTACACGTGTGGAAATTTTTTTTTTTTACTTTTTCACTGTGTCCCAGGGGGGACATCACAGATCACCGATCTGACAGTGTGCACAGCACTCTGTCAGATCGGTGATCTGACATACATCCGGGCAGAATTAGAGCTGCAGCTGCAGCCTGATCCTGACCCGGAAGTGCTCCCTGCAGGACCCGGATGCAGCCCCGCGGCCATTTTGGATCGGGGGACTGCAGGGAGAAGACGCTCGGTACACGGTGAGTACATCACCGTGTACCGATCGTCTCAGGGAAGCCCGCAGGAGTGGGGATAAGCAGGTGACAGACACCTATGGGTTGTCCTATTGGTTAATAGCAGTGATAAAAGAATAAAGTGGATTGATGAGATAAGCACTTTGTCTGCCTCTCTCTGCTTTCTTCTCACTCCTCTCATTAGTGAGTTGCCCGGCTGCTAATAAAAAATGTACGGAGGTGAGAGGCTCTTTACTCGTTGCAATCTAAGTAAAATGAGAGGAGTCAAAAAAAGTTTCACATTCTTACTTCGTAGGGATGATAGTGGTATACTGCAGATGGATATTTTCCGTAATGAAATGGCCACCAATACTCTCCTTCATGCCTCATCCTGTCACCCACACCATATGATTAAAGCTATCCCTGTTGGACAGTTTCTCCGCCTACGTCGGATCTGTTCTGATGATCGTGACTTCGAGATCCGAGCTGAGGAGCTTTCAGCACGGTTTATCTCTAGGGGATACAGTAGACGGATGGTAAAAAGAGCCTACCACCGTCCGAAACATTCATCTCGGAATAATTTATTATATAATAATACAACTGATAAAGTCAACTCGAAGGGTAAGGCTAGGTTCATTACCTCTTACCATCCTCAACACACTAGAGTTCGATCTGCATTGGAGAAGGCTTGGCCTATTTTGCAGGCAGATCCGATCATCAAGAGATTTCTTCCTAATAGACCTTCTATTACTTTCCGTCGGGCGAGGAACTTGAGGGATAGACTTACTCGAAGTCATTATTTTGGTCAATCGGTACCCATGTTTCTTGACACTGCTCTGTCGCGAGTTGGCTGCGTGCCGTGCAGTAGATGCATCGCTTGCCCTAATATTGAACTTTGCTCCTCGTTTTCCAATTTTACAATTAAACATCGCATATCTTGTATTACAAGGTACATTATATATTATGCTACATGCCCTTGTGGATTAATATATGTAGGACTTACAACTAGACAACTGAAGGTTCGTGTTCGGGAGCACGTTCTGGGCATACAGGCGGCGGCTACCTGCACGAACGTGGCCAGCCTTAAAATGCTGCCGCGGCATTTCAGGGATTTCCTTCATTGTGATGCTGCGATGCTGAGAGTGCGGGGGATTGACCAACTTAACATTAATATTAGAGGAGGGAATCTTTCCAAACGCCTCGGTCAGTTAGAAACAAGGTGGATCTGGATCCTGCATACGATCCACCCATATGGGCTAAATGAAAATATATCGTTTGCCCCCTTTTCTGTGATCTTTCGCCTGCTGTGTGCTCATGTGTGGTTCTGGGCAGATTTTGTTTATTCATGTTTTTTCTTTTCTGCTATTTAATTTTAATTTTTAACTTTCTCTTTTAGTGTTGTACATTTCGAGGTGTCTACTGTTTTTGAAGTTTGAACATTGTGCACATCGTGTGGAGCAAGTATTAAACTGGATCTATGTGGATATCACCAGCAACCTATTTTTTATGGGATTTCCCTTAATGACACGGCATTAAGCATCGTTCTTGGACTATATTGTGGGGCTATCTGTCATATGGGCCTCTAATGTGTGGACAGTTCCTTTTCTTTGGGGTACAGGGCAATTATGGCGTTTTAATCGTGCTGTACATGTGGATACTTGGTGATAAGATACATTTATGTGTAACAATATACTGCGCACATATGTTCCTCTTTATGTATTATTATATACTGTGCATTTGCACTGATGCTCTTAATGATATTTATTACTTGGTTACGAATGTATTAGATAATATTCAGAATATATCATGGGGACTTTTGTATTGAGTTTGCGCTTATTTATATGTATTTATTCCATTCATGACTGCTCTATATTTGCCTTTTATTTGTGCCCCCTAGTCAAATGGCTGTTATATATTGTTTGCTGTCCTCTATTATTCTTCTTGTGATGCTGTGCCTGTTTTGGTATAGTAGGCCAAGGCACGTAGTCATCTATTACTTGCCGTTGTTTGCACTTATCCAGTTCACTTACTATGGATTGCGGTCTTGCCCTCTTTCTGTGCCCTTTAGTATAATGGCCGTTATGCACTGCTTGCTGTGCGCTTGCGCCGACGCCGCCGACCTTCCTCACGTGTAGGTCGTCTGGTCATGTGGGGCCCCACATGTTCCTGATGCCGGCAGATGGGGGAGTTTCCGGATGTGGGGCTCAGTGTCCGGTGGCGCTGCATGCAGGGGCATGGCCTGTTAGTTATTGGTAAGGTATAAAAACACATATTTATGAATATATCTCCACGTGCCCCCTGAGGAAGGAGTCTCTGTTACTCTGAAACGCGAGTCGGGGTTGGGCTTTTTTGGCCTCCCACTCCTGCATTATATTGGTATGTACCATGAGGTTGTACCTCGCTGCCGGTTATGTTATATCTGCATTGTTATTTTGGGAAGAATGTTATGTGCCCTATTTTGGCGTAATATTTTGGATATGCAGGAGTGCCTAGCCAACTTTGCCCTCTTTGTCTGCCCATGACCACTGTGGGCACTATTTATCCCTCTACGTGTGCCGCTGCACCTGCTTTATAACTTTTAATTGTTGTTTAATAAAGTTTACAATTTTATGGGACCTTTTGACTGCTTTCTTGTGGGTCTTGTTCGGTATATATACTTGCAGTTGGGCCCTATTTGGTCTGTATTTACATATAGATTATATACTATGTAAATTTGGTATTATCCTAGTTAACCCCCTATGGGACATTCTACATGTAGTATGCTTGCTACAACTCTTTTGTGGAGAGTGTGCAAGAGGCCAATTAAAAGGGTTCATCAAATAACACTGGGTTGAGGGTCAAGTTTTAGTATTATAGATTTCCAGTGACCACCATTCTTCTTTACTGGTATAGGGAGTGGGGATAAGCAGGTGACAGACACCTATGAGTTGTCCTATTGGTTAATAGGAGTGATAAAAGTGGATTGATGAGATAAGCACTTTGTCTGCCTCTCTCTGCTTTCCTCTCACTCCTCTCATTAGTGAGTGACCGGCTGCTAATAAAAAATGTACGGAGGTGAGAGGGTCTTTACTCTTTGCAATCTAAGTAAAATGAGAGGAGTCAAAAAAAGTTTCACATTCTTACTTTGCACAGTGGATTATCCGCATGGGATTACAAAATTGATTTCTCTTTATAAATAATGCTGTATGAACTACCGTATTTACTCAATAACCTAATATACTAAGGCGCAAGAATTACAGAAGTGTACTATAATTTTAGCTTGCAATATTACGAAAAATAAATACACCTATGATATTGAAAATACAATATATGTAACACCAAGAAAAAATAAATAAACTAAAGCCCAAGATAAAATACAAAGAATACTTTATTCAATAATATAATAAAAAACATGTTTAGATAATAAGGCAGTGAGCACCACAAAAGATCAGAAGGTGGGACACCTGGACTGGACAAAAATACATAGTGTATATATGTATATATATGACCCACACTGTAACAAAAAAGATTATGATAATAGACACTCAAAATAAAAAGTAGAGGCAAAAATACCCAATGTGGATGAATGGACACACAGGTTTTCCTCAAGATTTGTATATCAAAGATACTATATATCATAACAGCCCGAATGTCCAAAACAATAATGAACAAAGCCCTATACTTAGGAGGGTCATATATCTTACCTAATGTGGTGATAACAATCAGGGCACCCACCACACCCGACATGCGTTTCGCATTGAAATGCTTTGTCCAGGGGTGGTGGAATGCTGGATCGCTAGCAATATCGTTGTTAAATTGTTCAGTGTGAAGGAACCTTTAGAGTGAGTATTTAAACTATAATAGACCAATCAAAGCGCCCGAAAATAAATGAAAGAAAAATGGCCTGCAGCTGTGAATGGATAACATGTGCGGCGTGTCACTGTGGCAACAAAAAATGCGTAGTATCGGAACTCCGTACCACCACTCAAGCTCCATGGAAAGCCCCAGGAAAGAAAGGCACAGAGCATGCAAGAACGGCAACAGCAGGGTAAGTATGAATAATATATAGAATAACAACCTGCAGAAAAATCCAGCAATAAAAACAGGTGCAGAAAGGACTATATCAGTCAGGTGATCAAAGAGATCACATGATCTGAATAACTCACGTGAGCAAAAGTAAAAACAAACAGGTATACCAGCACAATAGTCAATAGCAGCATTATAAAATATCCAAATAAAGTGACAAGTGCCATAAACAATGAAAAAGTGCTAGTGCAGATTGACTGTTAATGCCATCTAATACAAACTATATGAATACATATCCACAAATACAGAAGAATAAATATAATAACTAGATGCTGGCCCGATTCTAACGCATCGGGTATTCTAGAATATGCATGTCCACGTAGTATATTGTACAGCCACGTAGTATATTGCCCAGCCACGTAGTATATTGCCCAGCCACGTATTATATTGCACAGCCACGTAGTATATTGCACAGCCACGTAGTATATTTCACAGCCACGTAGTATATTTCACAGCCACGTAGTATATTGTCCAGCCACATAGTATATTGCCCAGCCACATAGTATATTGCCTAGCCACATAGTATATTGCCCAGCCACATAGTATATTGCCCAGCCACATAGTATATTTCACAGAGCCACGTGGTATAGAGACTTAAAATAAAAAATAACCATATACTCACCTTCCGAAGGCCCATTGAAGTCCTGCTATACCATCCGCCGCCTTTGCTGCTCCTCGGGACGCTCCAGTGACAGCTCCATTGCAAGCGGCAGCTTCCGGTCCCAGGGCTGGTATGAGCAGGACCTATGATGACGTCGCGGTCACATGACCGTGACGTCATGGCAGGTCCTTGTCGCATACAATCCTTGCCACCGGAACCTGCCTCTTGCATGGAGCGGTCACCGGTGTGTCGCGAGGAGCTGGAAAGGCAGCGGATGGTGAGTATAGCAGGTTTTTTGTTTTTTTTTAATTATTTTTAACATGACATATTTTTACTATTGATGCTGCATAGGCAGCATCAATAGTAAATAGTTGGGGGACACACAGGGTTAATAGCAGTGGTAAAGGAGTGCGTTAAACCGCGGCCCGTTACCGCTGCCATTAACCCTGTGTGAGCGGTGACCGGAGGGGATTATGGAGCGGGCGCCGGGCAGTGAGTGCAGGGGGGCAGGGGAGGGACTAATCGGACTGTGCCCGTCACTGATTGGTCGCAGCAGCCATGACAGGCAGCTGCCGAGACCAATCAGCGATGTGGGATTTCCATTACGGAAGTTGAGGACAGACAGATGGAAGTACCCCTTAGACAATTATATATAGATGTGATGAATAAAACACAATTCACCTGTGACGTGTAAGTAATAGTGAGAATCAACATTAATTCCTGTCACAATTGGAAAAACCAGGGACAGGAAAATAAGATGTCGCTAACGAAGAAAGCTGGAACCACTTAATTAAAAAACAAGAGAATAAATTAATCCAAAGATAATAACCCCCCAAAAGACCTGAGATGAAGGAGTAGTCATTCTAAAAACAGGGCTGCCACTAGAAATTTTGGGGCCCCATACTGGCAAAATTTTCGGGGCCCCCTTGAGGCTCCACCCCAGCCCCGCCTCCAGGCTCCACCCCTCGAACTGTCCACAGTCCCACTGCTCTCTCTTGGAAAATCTCCACTTCTCACCTATCACACATTGACAGTTCCCATCACCAGATCACACATATAGCTGGCAGCTTTTGTTTTGGCCAAAAGATTTTTTAAGCCGCCACCATAACACGGTAGACACTTTTGGCCGGGCCCTACTCTGCTGTAACCTATTAAAAATTTGTTAAAATATGCAATACAATTTAGGTATATTTTTATTTATTTTTCATTTTTTTAAATGACCTATAATATTACATACAAGGAACAAATACCACAGCACTATGACCAGATGACATATTACCACCACAGTGATCGAATAATATCAAATACAAGGAACAAATACCACCGCATCATGACCAGATCACATATTACCACCACATAGTGACTGAATACTACAATACTGATCAGTAATAAAAAAAAACCACAATATTATCACCATAAGTGCCATTATACACAGGAACAGGAGATCTGTAATTAGTAAGCAGTGTCTGTGTACAGGTAATACAGTGATCACCGGTGACATTATACACAGGAGCTCTGTATATAATGTATAGGTAATACAGTGATCACTGGTGACATTGTACACAGGACCTTTATATATAGTATAGTGTCAATGTATAGGTAACACTGACTCACTAGTAACGTCTCTAGGTGAAGTCCTTCATCTTTCATCCAGCACAGACCGACATCACTTCTTCCAGCCAGGACTCATCTCTGTAGGAAATAACAGTTATCGAGTTCCGCTTGTAGAACACAGTACTTAATTTTCCCAGCCTCTACATTACACCACATGAAGAAGGCGACATAATATCACTCTACACAGTAACAGGACCGCCCCCCATTTAAAACAGTATACTCAAAAAATAAAATAATACATCACTGCAATAATAATATCCCTTAATTAGCCCCTATGGTAATATTCGCCATCCTAGCCCCCGTGTGTCTCATTCCTGGCGTCAGCCATATGTTCTCCCATCCTGCCCTCATGAGTATCCATTCTGCCCCATATGATCTCCCCATCCTGCCCCATCTGTCTCCATTGTATCCATCCAGCCCAATGATCCTGCCCCATCTTTCTCCAATCCTGCCCCCAGTGTCTCCAATCATGCCCGTATCTCCAATCATGCCCCCATGTTTGCAATCATGCCCCCTGTGTCTCCATTCTGCCCCATCTGTTTCCAATCCTGCCCCATCTGTCTCCAGTCATGCCGCCATGTCTTTCATCCTGCCCCCTGTGTCTCCAATCATGCCTCGTATCTCAATTCTGCCCCTGTGTCCAGCTGTTGTGAGTTCTGTTTTTGGGCTCCCTCTGGTGGTTACTGATGGTACTGGGTGATTTGTGTTCTGCTGTCTCTGGTGTCCACCCGTTCTATTAGGATTTGGGAGTTTCCTATTTAACCGGGCTTTCTTGTCATTTCCCCGCCGGCTATCAAGGTTATCTGAGTGTTTTGTTACCTCAGCTTCTGGCTTCAGTAATCTTCAGGACAAGCTAAGTTTTTGATTTTCTTGTTCCACGTTTTGCTTTATTTTTGTCTTGTCCAGCTTGCATATAATTGTTTCTTTGCTGCTGGTTGCTCTAGTGGGCTGTAATTGCTCCTCATGTTCCATGAGTTGGAACATGAGTTCAAGTAATTGCAGGATGGTTTTTTGAAGGGTTTTTTGCTGACCGCGCAGTTTACTTTTGTATCCTCTGCTATCTAGTTTTAGCGGGCCTCATTTTGCTGAATCTGTTTTCATACTGTGTATGTGCCTTCCTCTCATTTCACCGTCATTATATGTGGGGGGCTGCTATTTCTGTGGGGTATTTCTCTGGAGGCAAGAGAGGTCTGTGTTTCTTCTAATAGGGGAAGTTAGATCTTCGGCTGGTGCGAGACGTCTAGGATCAACGTAGGCACGTTCCCCGGCTATTGTTATTTGTGTGTTCAGGTTTAGGGTCGCGGTCAGCTCAGGTTCCATCGCCCTAGAGCTCGTTGGTGCTTGTCCTTTTGTGATTCCCTGCCATTGGAATCATGACAGTATAGCCGGCCAAAAATGTTTGGGCTGAAGTAGGAGGAAAAGTAGTCTGAGGAAGTTTTTTTTTTTTTCTCTCCTCTGAGGTTGCTGCCTAGCCTTAATTGCAGCCTGGCTGATTTTTTTTTTTTTTTTTTCCTCCTCTTAATCCTTGAATGGCTCTGACCTTAGCTGTTTATCATGGACGTCCAGAGTTTAGCTTCCAGCTTGAATAATCTTGCTGCTAAGGTTCAAAATATACAAGATTTTGTTGTACATGCTCCTATGTCTGAACCTAGAATTCCTATTCCAGAGTTCTTTGCTGGAGATAGATCTAGTTTTCTGAATTTTAGGAACAATTGCAAGCTGTTCCTTTCTTTGAAATCTCGCTCTTCTGGAGACCCTGCTCAGCAGGTTAAGATTATTATATCTTTCCTGCGGGGTGACCCTCAAAATTGGGCATTTGCATTGGCACCAGGGGATCCTGCGTTGCTTAATGTGGATGCGTTTTTTCTGGCATTGGGTTTGCTCTATGAGGAACCTAACCAGGAGATTCAGGCTGAAAAAGCTTTATTAGCTCTCTCTCAGGGGCAAGATGAAGCAGAAATATATTGTCAAAAATTTCGGAAGTGGTCAGTGCTTACTCAGTGGAATGAGTGCGCCCTGGCTGCAAAGTTCAGAGATGGCCTTTCTGAGGCCATTAAAGATGTTATGGTGGGGTTCCCTGCGCCTACGGGTCTGAATGAGTCTATGACTATGGCTATTCAGATTGATCGGCTTTTACAGGAGCGCAAACCTGTGCTCCATTTGGCGGTGTCTTCTGAACAGGCACTTGAGACAATGCAATGTGATAGAGTTCAGTCTAGAAGTGAACGGCAAAACTATAGGCGGAAAAATGGGTTGTGCTTTTATTGTGGTGATTCAGCTCATGTTATATCAGCATGCTCTAAACGCACAAAAAAGGTTGATAAGTCTGTTGCCATTAGTACGTTACAGTCTAAGTTCATTCTGTCTGTGACTCTGATTTGCTCATTATCATCCATTTCCGTCGATGCCTATGTAGATTCAGGCGCTGCCCTGAGTCTTATGGATTGGTCATTTGCCAAGCGATGTGGGTTTAGTCTTGAGCCTCTGGAAGTCCCTATTCCTTTGAAGGGAATTGACTCTACACCTTTAGCTATGAATAAACCTCAGTACTGGACACAAGTGACCATGCGTATGACTCCCGTTCATCAGGAGGTGATTCGCTTCCTGGTATTGTATAATTTACATGATGTTCTAGTACTTGGTCTGCCATGGTTACAAACTCATAATCCAGTCCTTGACTGGAAAACAATGTCTGTGTTAAGCTGGGGATGTCAGGGGGTTCATGATGATGCACCTCCGATTTCTATCGCTTCATCTACTCCTTCTGAGGTTCCTGTATTTTTGTCTGATTATCGGGATGTTTTTGAGGAGCCTAAGCTCAGTTCGCTTCCTCCTCACAGGGATTGCGATTGTGCTATAGATTTAATTCCTGGTAGTAAATTTCCTAAAGGTCGTTTGTTCAATCTGTCAGTGCCAGAGCATACTGCTATGCGGGATTATGTTAAGGAGTCCTTGGAAAAGGGACATATCCGTCCATCTTCGTCCCCTTTGGGAGCAGGTTTTTTTTTCGTGGCCAAAAAAGATGGGTCCTTGAGGCCTTGTATAGATTATCGTCTTTTGAATAAGATTACCGTAAAATATCAGTATCCTTTGCCTTTGTTGACTGATTTGTTTGCTCGCATTAAGGGGGCTAAATGGTTCACTAAGATTGATCTTCGGGGTGCGTATAATCTTATACGAATAAAGCAAGGTGATGAGTGGAAAACCGCATTTAATACGCCTGAGGGCCATTTTGAGTATTTGGTAATGCCTTTCGGACTTTCTAATGCTCCTTCAGTCTTCCAGTCCTTTATGCACGATATTTTCCGTGAATATCTGGATAAATTTATGATTGTGTATTTGGATGATATTTTGTTTTTTTCTGATGACTGGGAGTCTCATGTTCAGCAGGTCAGGAAGGTGTTTCAGGTCCTGCGGGCTAATTCCTTGTTTGTAAAGGGCTCAAAGTGTCTCTTTGGAGTCCAGAAGATTTCTTTCTTGGGGTATATTTTTTCCCCTTCTACTATTGAGATGGATCCCATCAAGGTTCGGGCTATTTGTGACTGGACGCAGCCTGCATCTCTTAAGAGTCTGCAGAAGTTCTTGGGCTTTGCTAATTTCTATCGTCGTTTTATAACTAATTTTTCTAGTGTTGTTAAGCCTTTGACGGATTTGACTAAGAAGGGTGCTGATGTTGCTGATTGGTCTCCTGCAGCTGTGGAGGCCTTTCAGGAACTTAAACGCCGGTTTTCTTCTGCTCCTGTGTTGCGTCAGCCTGATGTTTCGCTTCCTTTCCAAGTTGAGGTTGATGCTTCCGAGATTGGAGCGGGGGCGGTTTTGTCAAAGAGAAGCTCCGATTGCTCGGTGATGAAGCCATGTGCGTTCTTTTCTAGAAAATTTTCGCCCGCTGAGCGGAATTATGATGTGGGTAATCGGGAACTTTTGGCCATGAAGTGGGCATTTGAGGAGTGGCGTCATTGGCTGGAGGGTGCTAGACATCGTGTGGTGGTCTTGACTGATCACAAAAATCTGATTTACCTTGAGTCTGCCAGGCGTCTGAATCCTAGACAGGCTCGTTGGTCACTGTTTTTCTCTCGTTTCAATTTTGTGGTTTCATACCTGCCAGGTTCAAAGAATGTGAAGGCGGATGCTCTTTCTAGGAGTTTTGTGCCTGACTCCCCTGGTAATTCTGAGCCCACTGGTATCCTTAGGGATGGGGTGATTTTGTCGGCCGTCTTCCCAGACTTGCGACGTGCTTTGCAGGAGTTTCAGGCGGGTAAACCTGATCGTTGTCCACCTGAGAGACTGTTTGTTCCGGATAGTTGGACCAGTAGAGTCATCTCCGAGGTCCATTCTTCTGCGTTGGCAGGTCATCCTGGAATTTTTGGTACTAGAGACTTGGTGGCCAGGTCTTTTTGGTGGCCTTCCTTGTCGAGGGATGTGCGTTCTTTTGTGCAGTCTTGTGAGGTTTGTGCTCGGGCTAAGCCTTGCTGTTCTCGAGCCAGTGGATTGTTGTCACCTTTGCCTATCCCGAAGAGGCCTTGGACGCACATTTCCATGGACTTTATTTCGGATCTCCCTGTCTCTCAAAAAATGTCTGTCATCTGGGTTGTGTGTGACCGCTTTTCTAAAGTGGTTCATCTTGTACCCTTGCCTAAATTGCCTTCCTCCTCTGAGTTGGTCCCTCTGTTTTTCCAGAACGTGGTTCGTTTGCATGGGATTCCGGAGAACATCGTTTCTGACAGGGGATCCCAGTTTGTGTCTAGATTTTGGCGGACGTTCTGTGCTAAGATGGGCATTGATTTGTCCTTTTCGTCTGCATTCCATCCTCAGACGAATGGCCAGACAGAGCGAACTAATCAGACCTTGGAAACTTATTTGAGGTGTTTTGTTTCTGCTGATCAGGATGACTGGGTTACCTTTTTGCTGCTGGCCGAGTTTGCCCTTAATAATCGGGCTAGTTCTGCTACCTTGGTTTCTCCTTTCTTTTGTAATTCGGGGTTTCATCCTCGTTTTTCCTCTGGTCAGGTGGAGCCTTCTGATTGTCCTGGAGTGGACATGGTGGTGGATGGGTTGCATCGGATTTGGAGTCATGTGGTGGACAATTTGAAATTGTCCCAGGAGAAGGCTCAGCAGTTTGCTAATCGCCGTCGCCGCGTGGGTCCTCGACTTCGTGTTGGGGACTTGGTGTGGTTGTCTTCTCGTTTTGTTCCTATGAAGGTCTCTTCTCCTAAGTTCAAGCCTCGGTTCATCGGTCCCTATAGGATCTTGGAAATTCTTAACCCTGTGTCGTTTCGTTTGGATCTCCCGGCATCGTTTGCTATTCATAATGTGTTCCATCGGTCGTTGTTGCGGAGGTATGAGGTACCTGTTGTTCCTTCGCTTGAGCCTCCTGCTCCGGTGCTGGTGGAGGGAGAATTGGAGTATGTTGTAGAGAAGATCTTGGATTCTCGTGTTTCCAGACGGAAACTCCAATATTTGGTCAAGTGGAAGGGTTATGGTCAGGAGGATAATTCTTGGGTGGTTGCCTCTGATGTTCATGCTGATGATTTGGTCCGCGCTTTTCATAGGGCTCATCCTGGTCGCCCTGGTGGTTCTCGTGAGGGTTCAGTGACCCCTCCTCAAGGGGGGGTACTGTTGTGAGTTCTGTTTTTGGGCTCCCTCTGGTGGTTACTGATGGTACTGGGTAATTTGTGTTCTGCTGTCTCTGGTGTCCACCTGTTCTATTAGGATTTGGGAGTTTCCTATTTAACCGGGCTTTCTTGTCATTTCCCCGCCGGCTATCAAGGTTATCTGAGTGTTTTGTTACCTCAGCTTCTGGCTTCAGTAATCTTCAGGACAAGCTAAGTTTTTGATTTTCTTGTTCCACGTTTTGCTTTATTTTTGTCTTGTCCAGTTTGCATATAATTGTTTCTTTGCTGCTGGTTGCTCTAGTGGGCTGTAATTGCTCCTCATGTTCCATGAGTTGGAACATGAGTTCAAGTAATTGCAGGATGGTTTTTTGAAGGGTTTTTTGCTGACCGCGCAGTTTACTTTTGTATCCTCTGCTATCTAGTTTTAGCGGGCCTCATTTTGCTGAATCTGTTTTCATACTGTGTATGTGCCTTCCTCTCATTTCACCGTCATTATATGTGGGGGGCTGCTATTTCTGTGGGGTATTTCTCTGGAGGCAAGAGAGGTCTGTGTTTCTTCTAATAGGGGAAGTTAGATCTTCGGCTGGTGCGAGACGTCTAGGATCAACGTAGGCACGTTCCCCGGCTATTGTTATTTGTGTGTTCAGGTTTAGGGTCGCGGTCAGCTCAGGTTCCATCGCCCTAGAGCTCGTTGGTGCTTGTCCTTTTGTGATTCCCTGCCATTGGAATCATGACATCCAGCATTCTGCCCCTGTGTCCAGCTTTCTGCCCCTGTGTCCAGCTTTCTGCTCCTCTGTCCAGCTTTCTGCTCCTGTGTCCAGCTTTCTGCCCCTGTGTCCAGCTTTCTGCCCCTGTGTCCAGCGTTCTGCCCCCGGGCCCAGCGTTCTGCCCCCGTGTCCAGCTTTCTGCCCCCGTGTCCAGCTTTCTGCCCCTGTGTCCAGCATACTGCCCCTGTTTCCAGCATTCTGCCCCTGTGTCCAGCATTCTTCCCCTGTGTCCAGCATACTGCCCCCGTGTCCAGCTTTCTGCCCCCATGTCCAGCTTTCTGCCCCCGTGTCCAGCTTTCTGCCCCTGTGTCCAGCATACTGCCCCTGTGTCCAGCATTCTGCCCCTGTGTCCAGCATACTGCCCCTGTGTCCATCTTTCTGCCTGTGTCCAGCATTCTGCCCCCATGTCCAGCTTTCTGCCCCTGTGTCCAGCTTTCTGCCCCTGTGTCCAGCTTTCTGCCCCTGTGTCCAGCATACTGCCCCTGTGTCCAGCGTTTTGCCCGTGTCGAGCTTTCTGCCCCCG
The DNA here is from genome assembly GCF_032444005.1 of Ranitomeya imitator. Classification (NCBI taxonomy): domain Eukaryota; kingdom Metazoa; phylum Chordata; class Amphibia; order Anura; family Dendrobatidae; genus Ranitomeya; species Ranitomeya imitator. The sequence goes on from NC_091284.1 coordinate 122,184,751, forward strand.
TGTCCAGCTTTCTGCCCCCATGTCCAGCTTTCTGCCCCTGTGTCCAGCTTTCTGCCCCTGTGTCCAGCGTTCTGCCCCTGTGTCCAGCTTTCTGCCCCTGTGTCCAGCTTTCTGCCCCTGTGTCCAGCTTTCTGCCCCTGTGTCCAGCATTCTGCCCCTGTGTCCAGCATTCTGCCCCTGTGTCCAGCTTTCTACCCCTGTGTCCAGCGTTTTGCCCCTGTGTCCAGCGTTTTGCCCCTGTGTCCAGCGTTCTGCCCGTGTCCAGCTTTCTGCTCCTGTGTCCAGCTTTCCGCCCCTGTGTCCAGCTTTCTGCCCCTGTGTCCAGCGTTTCTCCCGTGTCCAGCATTTTGCCCGTGTCCAGCATTCTGCCCTAGGCCCCCCAGATCACCGCTCTCAATAAAAAAAACAAACAGGAAGTTCTTCTCACCTGGCCGTGCTCCTGCGGCGGGCGAAGTTCTCCATCTCCACGCAGCTGCAGCGTGCACTCGCCGGCGACTGACAATGATGTCAGACGCCGGTGACATGCACGCACGCTGCGGCTGACGTCAGCTGCCAGCCTCAGATTGGCTGGCGGCTGTTAACTATTGACGTGAGGGCCGGCGCTAAGGGCCCGGTTAGCCTGCGGCTGCCTTTAGGGGCCCGGTGAGCAGATGAGACGGGGCCCGATGCGGGCCCCCTCTGCCCACTGGGCCCCATACGCCAGTCACGGCTGTAATGCCCTGATGGCGGCCCTGTCTAAAAATGATACATAGCTGTTGTTTTCATTGAGTTAAAGTGGGGCAATGGAGTGGAGTCTGTAAACAAACAAATATCTGACACTTCATTGAATTATACGAGGTTCATCAAATCATTGGTATAAGTATCATTCAGATTAATTCACTTATTAACTTCTTAAGGACCTAGCCACTTTGTACGTTAATGACCAAACCTCATTTTTCAAATCTGAGCAGTGTCACTTTATGTGGTAATAACTCTGGAATGCTTTAACATATCCCAGTGATAATCAAATTGTTTTTCATGTTGTACTTCATGATAGTTTTAAAATTCCATTGATGCGTCTATTTATGAAAATATAGAAAATTTGACAAAAAAAATGAAAATTCAGCAATTTTCAAACTTTACAATTTTATGCCCTTAAATCGGACAGTTATGCCACATAAAATAGTTAATAAATAACATTTACCTCATGCTTACTTTATATATGCATCATTTTTGAAGCATAATTTTTTTTGTTAGGAAGTTAGAAGGTTTAAAATATTATCAGCAATTTCTCATTTTTCCAGCAAAATGTACAAAACCATTTTTTTAGAGAACACATCACATTTGAAATGACTTTGAGGTGCCTATGTGACAGAAAATACCCCAAAGTGACACCATTCTGAAAACTGCACCCCTCAAAGTTCTCAAAACCATATTCAACAAGTTTATTCAGGTAAAAGGAAGGAAAAAATGAATATTTTACTTTTTTTCACAAAAATGTTAGTTTAGCCCCAGTTTTTTATTTTCAAAAGGGTAACAGTAGAAAATGGACCTCCACATTTGTTGTGCAATTTCTGCCAAATATGTGGATACCCCATATGTGGGGGCTGTTAGGGCACGGAAGGAAGGAGCACAGCTTTACTTTTTGAACATAAAAATTGGCTGGAATCAAGAATGGGTGCCATGTAATGCTTGCAGAGCCCCTGATATCCCTAAACAGTAGAACCCCAAACAAGTTACCCCATTTTGAAAACAAGAGCTCTCAAGGAATTTATCAAGATGTGTTGTGAGCATCTTGAGCTCCCAGGTACTTCACAGAATTTTATATCACATTTTCTCGTACAAAATGTTGCTTTAACTCAAAATTTTTCATTTCTAACCAGAGAAAATGGACTATAAAATGTGTTGTGCAATTTCTCGCTGAGTACACTGATACCCAATATTTGTTGGAAAACTACTATTTGAGTGCATGGCAGGGCTCAGAAGCAAAGGAGCACCGTTTGACGTTTGGAGTGCAAAATTTGCTGGAATAGATTGCAGAAGCCATGTCGCATTTGCAGAGCTGCTCATGTGCCTAAACAATATAAACCCACACAGGTAATCCCATTTTGGAAACTGCACCCCTCAAGGAAATTATCTAGAGGTGCAGTGAGAACCTTGAACCCACAGGTGCTTCACAGAATTTTATAACGTCGAGCCGTGAAAATGAAAAAATATATTTTTCCCCTAAAAAATTTTGTTTCAGCCCCATATTTTTCACTTTCACAAGAGTAACAGGAGAAAATGCTCTGAACAATTTGTTGTGTAATTTGTCCTGAATATGCTGATACACCATATGTTGTGGAAAACTACTGTTTGGGCACAGGGCAGGGCTCAGAAGGGAAGGAGCACTATTTGACTTTTGGAGTGCAAAATTTTCTGGAATAGATAGCGGATGCTATGTCGTGTTTGCAGAGCTCCTGATATTCCGAAACAGTGGAAATCCCCGACGTGTAACCCCATTTCGGAAACTACATCCCTTATGGAATTTATCTACAGGTGTGGTGAGCATCTTGAACTCACAGGTGTTTTGCAGAATTTTAAAACATTGGACCGTGAAAATTAAAAATGATGTTTTTTTCTCCATAAATGTTTTAGCCACAAATTTTCATTTTCTCAAAGGTAGCATGAGAAAATAGACCCAGAATTTAATACGAATCTAAACAATCAACAAACAAAAAAGGGGAACAATGCCGCGCAGGATCTACAGTGGGGCAAAAAAGTATTTAGTCAGTCAGCAATAGTGCAAGTTCCACCACTTAAAAAGATGAGAGGCGTCTGTAATTTACATCATAGGTAGACCTCAACTATGGGAGACAAACTGAGAAAAAAAAATCCAGAAAATCACATTGTCTGTTTTTTTAACATTTTATTTGCATATTATGGTGGAAAATAAGTATTTGGTCAGAAACAAAATTTCATCTCAATGCTTTGTAATATATCCTTTGTTGGCAATGACAGAGGTCAAACGTTTTCTGTAAGTCTTCACAAGGTTGCCACACACTGTTGTTGGTATGTTGGCCCATTCCTCCATGCAGATCTCCTCTAGAGCAGTGATGTTTTTGGCTTTTCGCTTGGAAACACGGACTTTCAACTCCCTCCAAAGGTTTTCTATAGGGTTGAGATCTGGAGACTGGCTAGGCCACTCCAGGACCTTGAAATGCTTCTTACGAAGCCACTCCTTCGTTGCCCTGGCGGTGTGCTTTGGATCATTGTCATGTTGAAAGACCCAGCCACGTTTCATCTTCAATGCCCTTGCTGATGGAAGGAGGTTTGCACTCAAAATCTCACGATACATGGCCCCATTCATTCTTTCATGTACCCGGATCAGTCATCCTGGCCCCTTTGCAGAGAAACAGCCCCAAAGCATGATGTTTCCACCACCATGCTTTACAGTAGGTATGGTGTTTGATGGATGCAACTCAGTATTCTTTTTCCTCCAAACACGACAAGTTGTGTTTCTACCAAACAGTTCCAGTTTGGTTTCATCGGACCATAGGACATTCTCCCAAAACTCCTCTGGATCATCCAAATGCTCTCTAGCAAACTTCAGATGGGCCCGGACATGTACTGGCTTAAGCAGTGGAACACGTCTGGCACTGCAGGATCTGAGTCCATGGTGGCGTAGTGTGTTACTTATGGTAGGCCTTGTTACATTGGTCCCAGCTCTCTGCAGTTCATTCACTAGGTCCCCCCGCGTGGTTCTGGGATTTTTGCTCACCGTTCTTGTGATCATTCTGACCCCACGGGGTGGGATTTTGCGTGGAGCCCCAGATCGAGGGAGATTATCAGTGGTCTTGTATGTCTTCCATTTTCTAATTATTGCTCCCACTGTTGATTTCTTCACTCCAAGCTGGTTGGCTATTGCAGATTCAGTCTTCCCAGCCTGGTGCAGGGCTACAATTTTGTTTCTGGTGTCCTTTGACAGCTCTTTGGTCTTCACCATAGTGGAGTTTGGAGTCAGACTGTTTGAGGGTGTGCACGGGTGTCTTTTTATACTGATAACAAGTTTAAACAGGTGCCATTACTACAGGTAATGAGTGGAGGAAAGAGGAGACTCTTAAAGAAGAAGTTACAGGTCTGTGAGAGCCAGAAATCTTGATTGTTTGTTTCTGACCAAATACTTATTTTCCACCATAATATGCAAATAAAATGTTAAAAAAACAGACAATGTGATTTTCTGGATTTTTTTTTCTCAGTTTGTCTCCCATAGTTGAGGTCTACCTATGATGTAAATTACAGACGCCTCTCATCTTTTTAAGTGGTGGAACTTGCACTATTGCTGACTGACTAAATACTTTTTTGCCCCACTGTAAGTGCAGTAGAAAGTAGGTGTAAATTGCACGCTTATATATTTTCACTCCCCTAGTCAAAGGCGAAAATGAAGCATTGAAAGGGGATCTGACAGGAATCCAAGGGAAACAGTCTGCCAACTGGGCACACGGAAAAGGCCCTCATACATCTGTGGTAAAACAATAGATAGCAAGGAAAATCCCAGTATGTAGCCGGCGCTCCCATATAGAGATTCTCATAGATGTTATATATAAATATCTGCTTTATTGAGGTAATAAAACAATTACAGGACAATGCGTTTCGACTCATACACCCTGGAGCCTTCTTCAGATCATTAAAAAATAAATATGATTATTATGATATTATTTGCTTGGAATGGTTTGCAGATGCCATGTCACATTGGCAGACAGCAGTGCACCCATAAGTGATCCCATTTTATAAATTACAACTCGTAGGCTACTTTCACATTTCCGTCTTTTGCAGACCGTCACAATGCGTCATTCTGTGGAAAAAACGCATCCTGCAAAGTTGCCCACTGGATGCATTTTTTTCACATAGACTTGTATTACCGACGTATGGACACATGTTCCATACGTCGTGCACTAGATGCGTCGGTATTTGGCGGGCCGTCGTATCGAAAAAACGTAAAAGGGAACGTGTTTTTTCATACGTTGTGTCCTACATTTTTTACTGCGTATGCCCGGCTGGAACTGCACCCCCTCCTCCCTGGGACTTTACAAGGGGCAGCGGACGCGTTGAAACACTGCGTCTGCCGCTCATGTCACTCACAAATTCACAAACTTCCGTCGGTGTGTCGCGCCTTGGCGACGCTTGGCGATAGCCGAGTACAGACGTAAATGTGAAAGAAGCCTTAATGATATCATTTAGTTGTGCAGTGATCATATTGACACATATGTTTCACAAAATGTTATACCATTGAGCAGTGAAGAAAAAAAAATTACATTTTTACCACTATACACTGTGTGCAGAATTATTAGGCAAGTTGCATTTTAGAGGATTATTTTTATTATTGATCAACAACTATGTTCTCAATCAGCCCAAAAGACTCATAAATATCAAAGCTTAATATTTTTGGAAGTTGGAGTGGTTTTTTTTTAAATTTGGCTATCTTAGGAGGATATCTGTTTGTGCAGGTAACTATTACTGTGCAGAATTATTAGGCAACTTAATAAAAACCAAATATATTTCCATCTCACATGTTTATTTTCACCAGGTAAACCAATATCACTGCACAGAATTTAGAAATAAACATTTCTGACAAGCAAAAACAAAACCCCAAAAAATTAGTGACCAATATAGCCACCTTTCTTTATGATGACACTCAGCAGCCTTCCATCCATAGATTCTGTCAGTTGCTTGATCAGTTTACGATCAACATTGTATGCAGAAGCCACCACAGCCTCCCAGACACTGTTCCGAGAGGTGTACTGTTTTCCCTCCCTGTAGATCTCACATTTTATGAGGGACCACAGGTTCTCTATGGGGTTCAGATCAGGTGAGCAAGGGGGCCATGTCATTATTTTTTCTTCTTTGAGACCTTTACTGGCCAGCCACGCGGTGGAGTAGTTGGAGGCATGTGATGGAGCATTGTCCTGCATGAAAATCATGTTTTTCTTGAACGATACCGACTTCTTCCTGTACCACTGCTTGAAGAAGTTATCTTCCAGAAACTGGCACTAGGTCTGGGAGTTGAGCTTCACTCCATCCTCAACCCGAAAAGGTCCCACAAGTTCATCTTTGATGATACCAGCCCATACCAGCACCCCACCTCCACCTTGCTGGCATCTGAGTCAAAGTGGAGCTCTCTGCCCTTTACTGATCCAGCCTCTGGTACATCCATCTGGCCCATCAAGAGTCAATTTCATTTCATCAGTCCATAAAACCTTTGAAAAGTCAGTCTTAAGATATTTCTTGGCCCAGTCTTGATGTTTTATCTTATGTTACTTGTTCAAAGGTGGCATTTTTCAGCCTTCCTTACCTTGGCAATGTCCCTGAGTATCGCACACCATGTGCTTTTTGTTACTCCAGTAACGTTGCAGCTCTGAAATATGGCAAAACTGGTGGCAAATGGCATCTTGGCAGCTTCACGCTTGATTTTCCTCAATTCATGGGCAGTTATTTTGTGCCTTTTTTGCCCAATACGCTTCTTGTAACCCTGTTGACTCTTTGCCATGAAACACTAGATTGTTCGGTGATCACGCTTCAAAATTTTGGCAATTTCAAGACTGCTGCATCCCTCTACAAGACATCTCACAATTTTGGACTTTTCAGAGCCCGTCAAATCTCTCTTCTGTCCCATTTTGCCAATGGAAAGGAAGTTGCCTAATAATTAAGCACATCTTATATAGGGTTTTGATGTCATTAGACAACACCCCTCCTCATTACAGAGATGCACATCACCTGATTTACTTAACTGGTAGTTGGCTCACAAGCCTGAACAGCTTGAACTAGGACAACATGTATAAAAAGTATCATGTGATCAGAAATACAACTTGCCCTATAATTCTGCACGCAGTGTAATATTGTTTTCACACCAAATTTTAAATTTTTACAAGGAGATATAGTTAAAAATCACCACATAATTTGTTACACAATTTCTTGTAAATGAGGCAATACCTCTTATGTGGCATTACAGTAGTGTTTGGCCACAGGGAGAGACTCGGGAGGGAAGGATCATTATTTGGCTCTTGTAGAACAAGTTTTCATAGAATAGTTTGCGGACTCCATATACAAAGCAAAAAAAGGGGAGAAGCCAGCGCAGCCTAAGGTTAAGACGCAATACAAAAAGTGCAAATGCACCTATTAATTTCTAACTGTATTATCAAAATGAGACATTTAGCAAACAATTGATCAATTCTTTGAACCACCCCGCCTCTTCACGGCAATCTCATATTGGGGCAGTCCTACACTACATTTTTTATATTCGCTGTGCCATAAAGGCCTCCTAAATGAACTAAATGCAAGACCACATTAAAAACATGCTGTACCTGGAGCATATACTGAGTCACCCCCATGGCGCCAGAGTAGGCAAGCGAGGATAAAGGTTGACCAGGTCCTAACAGACATTTCGGATCCAACCTCCACACTGCCCATCCAGAGCCACAGATGAAGAGTGAAACTGGCTGAGGCACAGGTGCATAATTAAACAAAGCCTTGAGGCAGGGCCTCAGCCTGTTTCACTCTTCATCTGTGGCTCTGGATGGGCAGTGTGGAGGTTGGATCCGAAATGTCTGTCAGGACCTGGTCAACCTTTATCCTCGCTTGCCTACTCTGGCGCCATGGGGGTGACTCAGTATATGCTCCAGGTACAGCATGTTTTTAATGTGGTCTTGGATTTAGTTCATTTAGGAGGCCTTTATGGCACAGCGAATATAAAAAACGTAGTGTAGGACTGCCCCAATATGAGATTGCCGTGAAGAGGCGGGGTGGCTCAAAGAATTGATCAATTGTTTGCTAAATGTCTCATTTTGAAAATACAGTTAGAAATTAATATGTGCATATGCACTTTATGTAGTGCGTCTTAACCTTAGGCTGCGCTGGCTTCTCCCCTTTTTTGCTCTGTTATTGGTAAGTGGCTGACCACCACTGTTGCCGTGCGCCGCGCCTGGTTATGTGCGCCATTCTTTCTGTGTCTCAGTGATTGATAGGCTGCTGTCCACACACAGCAGCCCTGCCCTGCCTCAGGCTTTGTTTAATTATGCACCTGTGCCTCAGCCTGTTTCACTCTTCATCTGTGGCTCTGGATGGGCAGTGTGGAGGTTGGATCCGAAATGTCTGTCAGGACCTGGTCAACCTTTATCCTCGCTTGCCTACTCTGGCGCCATGGGGGTGACTCAGTATATGCTCCAGGTACAGCATGTTTTTAATGTGGTCTTGCATTTAGTTCATTTAGGAGGCCTTTATGGCACAGCAAATATAAAAAACGTAGTGTAGGACTGCCCCAATATGAGATTGCCGTGAAGAGGCGGGGTGGCTCAAAGAATTGATCAATTGTTTGCTAAATGTCTCATTTTGAAAATACAGTTAGAAATTAATATGTGCATATGCACTTTATGTATTGCGTCTTAACCTTAGGCTGCGCTGGCTTCTTCCCTTTTTTGCTCCATATACAAAGTCCCTAAGTGCCTGAAGAGCAGAATCTCCCTCAATTGACCTCAATTTGGAAATTACACCCCTCTGGGAATTAGCCACAGATGTAGTGATGATTTTGGCTCTATGGGTGTTTTCCACAAATGATCAGCATTGGATGTTGCTAAGTGAAAATGCAAATATGCCATTGTAGTGCCATTTATCCTATACTCTACGCTGAGCACTTACATCGGGGTTTCCATCTAAACCTACAAAATAAGTTATTCGGGTGAAACCCACAAGTGATACATTCACGAATAACGCAGTAGAGTTACTCTGAACTTCATCTGGCTTCTGTTTGGTGGCATCCGGCTTTTAAGAGATGCACAAAACTGTGGCTGACCGTGCTTTTATGCACGCCTAAAAAGACGGACACCGCTGGATCATAGACCAAACAGCATCCACAGTGCCTCCATCTGCCTCATTATAGCGTATCTCCGGTTGGGTTCTGTCTGAATCACATATTTCAGGGGTTTACATGGAAACCCCAGTGTAAACGCTCAGAGCAGAGCTAAGGATAAATGTGAGCCGAGCTTCACTGTGATCAACAAACAAATCATCAGCAGGTGAAGAATTTGTTGTATTTATTTTCTCCACTGCTATAATGCGGTATAAGTGATTAGACTACTTTATTCTTCAGGTCAGTGCAATTAGAGCGATCCCAGATTTATGTCATTTTTATGTTTTGCTTCTATCACACACTAAAAGACTTTTTTTTTGCAAAATAAAGTGTTCTCATCTCCGTATTTTGAGTGATCTACTTTTCCCATATTTCTGCTGACAGAGTCATGTGAGGGCTTGTTTTTTGTGGGACGAGTTGACGTTTTTATTTGTACCATTTTCAGGTACATAACATTTTTGATAGCTTTCTATTCTGAATTTTGGGAGGCAGAATGAACAAAAACCAATAATTCAGGAATAGTTTTTTTTTTTGGAGGAGGAGTTTATGCTGTTCACTGTGTGGTAAAATTGATGACAGCTTTATTCTTCAGGTCAGTGTGATTAGAGCAATGCCACATTTATATCATTTTTTATGTTTTCTCGCTTCTACACAATAAAAACAATTCTATAGAAAAAATCTTGTTTTCTATAAAGCTGCCATTTTGACAAGTCTACATTCGCCCAGGAGATTCACCTCTGTGGTTCTAAGTGCTGAATAAGAGCAGGCGGATACTATAGCCTTTGTGTGGAGGCAATATGTGGATGCCTTTTAACCAGTTGTTCTATTGACATTATAGATTGCCTTAAAATCATATACTTCCTTGACACCAATCATACAAAATACACACACTAAACAATAGAGTGGGACAAAAGGGATTATAAGGAAGGAGGAACCAAATAGGAGAGGATGAGAATGTGCGCACAGACAAAACTCCGAGCAAGAATCTCCTGAACAAATTCCAAACTACACCTCCAACTCCAGAAAGAGGCAGTAAGAACTAACACTGGCAATCGCTAGGTGCCAAAGGTGAGCATATATAGCAGAGGAGAGTGGCCAACACTGAACAGCTGAGACAATCCAAGTAGGAAAGCTCCAGGAGCTTCAACTGAACAGATTAACCCTTGCACTGATAGCAATGAAAAAGCCTACACAGTTTAATACAATGGTGAAGTACTTCTAACTAGAGATGAGCGAATATGATCGGTTCCCTCCTAATTTAGCAAGCCATAGCGCCTACCGAATAAGCTGCAAAGACACTCCGGCTACCTATATCGCACCTGCTGATCAGCTGTCTGGTGTCACAGCTGCATGTGATGCAGCTGTTTCACTGTCACAACAAATGCAAGGAGAGCCTATTTTTTGGGCTCCCCATGGATGTATTGTGACAGTAAAACAGCTGTGACACATGCAGCTGCGGCACCAGACAGCTGATCAACAGGAGCAATCCAGGTAGCCGGGTTCCCTCTGCAGCTTATTTGGTAAGCGATATAGCTTGCCGAATAAGGAGGGACCTGGACATATTCGCTCATCTCTACTTCTAACTAGTGCAGGAGTACATGAAACCTGATGCTGCGGTCTTATGGCTCCTCTCTGTCGTGGTATCCCCATGATAGGTGAGCTTTAAGGCCAAGAGGCCTACTTAAAAGGAACAGCTGATAGGGTGAGCTAGTGTCACGGGTGTGTCAGAGGCTGCAGACTGTTGCTCTGCATCTGACTGCAGAAGGTCTCAGCAGTTTGCTTTGCAGACTTCTTCCTAGTCCTTCTGACTCTAGGACCCAGTGGCAGCCTTCCCCCAGCTCTAGTTGACACACCTGGGGTGGGGTGTTTATAACTCTGTTTGCTGCTGGGAGTTGCCTATAATATTTCCGTTTCCCTGTTGAGGCTTGGAGCTATAGCAGTCAACTATCTTCCTCTTTGGTGTTTGGAGGACGTCTGTGTGTCTCTCTGAGTCTACTCAAGCAAAGTGTTCCCCTTGTTTGTGTATCCCATCTGTCTTTAGTTATAGTGGGGATCGACCAGCTTTACCCCGTCCTTCCCTAAGCAGGGCTTACTGCTAGGGTCAGGCAGGGATTAGGTATCCTGCTCTGTGATAGGTGAAAAACCTATATAGGGATGCTTAGGGAAGACAGGGTGATGTTAGATCTGCCTAGGGGTCTCCACTCCCCCCTTCCATAGTATTGGGTTCCCTTCCTCTTTTCCCTTTATGTTGTACTTAGTCTTTTCTACACTGTGCGTGACAGTTAGAAGACTAGGATGCCTATTTAAAATAACAGTCAAGTGGGTGAGCTCGAAGCCAGAATGCCTACACAATGCTACAGAAGGGACTTGGGCTGTTCTCTAAGAAACAGAGGCAGCAGGTACAGTTGGTTGGTGCAAGAAGTTGTCAGCAGATGACAAAGAAAGACTTGCACCCTAAGGGGGAGACAGAGCTAACTCGCATTAGGGCCTGTCGCAGTGACTGCTAACTACTAGTCTGACAGATAACGACGGCGATACTGACTTTGACAAATTTCAGATCTGTGCATCTTTCATAAATATAGTTTAGTGTAGTATTTAGCTTGCGTTGTGATTTAGATTGTAATGTACAGGTCAGTGTTTAGGTAGATCAAAATAATAAAATGAAGTATTGTGTAACAGTTCAATTTTTTAGCAATTGTCATTTGCCAGATATTGCATCTTCGGCAATTTTGAATTGTGACTAGTTAATAAATGAAAAAAAATAAAAATTACCACTGATTCTGCAGTTTACGCTAGTATACACTTGTGCTCCACCCATTTAAGCCAGCAGTACAACTCTTAAAAACAGCCAGAGATTGATTTTGAAATGCATTGTTGTCTTTTAATAAATATTTGTTGTTTTTCTACACATTCTCATCCTTGTCTTCATCATGACAGCACCCACCACAACGTTTCTTTTCTAATTTTTTGCCTTACAGGTGAAGTACAAAGTCACTCCACCTGCCGCTTATATTTAATGGCTCTGTCAGGGGCTCTGTCCGAGCCCGCTTTTCAGGATATTAGAAACAAGCCCATTGTGGAGTTTTGAGAATAGAGTAAGATATAATATAAGCCTAAAGGAACAGTCAGACGGCCATATAACTCAAATGAGGATCACAACGCAATGCTCGAAATACTGCACTGTGTGATTTCCCCCAATAGCTTTGCCAAATTGTTTTGCGCTATCAATTTTAAATGGAATCTGTCATCTCATTTGACCCCTAAAAAACTATTACATGTGTGTACAAGGGCTGGACATACTGCCAATGCAGCTAAAGGTTTGAACAGAGGGAGAGGACCCAGCTGACCAGAAGAGTTTACACATTATAGAAGAGAGCACAATAGAGAGGACCCTTCTGACCACAAGAGCAACACACCACAGAAGAGAAAGGATTACGCTGTCCATAAGAGCTACACACTACAGGTGAGAGAGTGCAACTGACCATAAAAGCTTACACTTTACAGGTGACAAAAAAAGGACCCACTGACCATAAGAGTTTACACTCTACAGGAAAGAGGGAGAGAGAGTACTCCGCTAACTATAAGAGCAATACACCACAGAAGAGAGAGGACCCCGCTGACCATAAGAGCTACACACTACAGGTGAGAGAGAGTACCTGCTGACTATAAGAGCTTACACTTTACAGGTGAGAGAGAGTACCTGCTGACAATAAGAGCTTACACTTTACAGGTGAGAGAGAGTACCTGCTGACTATAAGAGCTTACACTTTACAGGTGAGAGAGAGTACCTGCTGACAATAAGAGCTTACACTTTACAGGTGAGAGAGAGTACCTGCTGACTATAAGAGCTTACACTTTACAGGTGAGAGAGAGTACCTGCTGACAATAAGAGCTTACACTTTACAGGTGAGAGAGAGTACCTGCTGACTATAATAGCTTACACTTTACAGGTGAGAGAGTACCTGCTGACTATAATAGCTTACACTTTACAGGTGAGAGAGAGTACCTGCTGACTATAAGAGCTTACACTTTACAGGTGAGAGAGAGTACCTGCTGACTATAAGAGCTTACACTTTACAGGTGAGAGAGAGTACCTGCTGACAATAAGAGCTTACACTTTACAGGTGAGAGAGAGTACCTGCTGACTATAATAGCTTACACTTTACAGGTGAGAGAGTACCTGCTGACTATAAGAGCTTACACTTTACAGGTGAGAGAGAGTACCTGCTGACTATAAGAGCTTACACTTTACAGGTGAGAGAGAGTACCTGCTGACTATAAGAGCCTTCACTCTACATTAGATAGAGACTTACCCAGTGACTCTGGAGATGTAAAACGACTTAGCGGTACAAACTGGGCTCAACTGGGAACCTCTAATCCTGTGCCCAGGAACTGACGAGTTATGATAATCCATAAATTGTCATAGCTGCAGGACATTATACGGAAGCCTGCACAGCAACATGGTGACATTAACCAGCTCTCTGATGCTTTAGCAATGTTGGAAATGGTGATGGGGAAGTGTTTTTGTTTTTTTGCAAACCATAAATGAATGTTCAAATTTATGGAAAACCACAAATTTTAGGAAATTGGACTCAAACTCGAACCTTCACAGATCAATACACTCATCTCTAATCACTAGTATCCATTTATTACTAAAACCAATATGTGCCTTTTGATACAACTGTGTATGAGTCCTAAAATGAATTTATCTGTGATGATATCTCTTCACAAATGATATATAGCACCAAATAATAAAGAGAAAAATCAAGTCAATCCTGTACTACAAGGAGGAGAGTACTATAATTTGTGAACATTGTGGATGTGTCAGACAAGTGTCCAGTGGGCATTCTATGTAGACACTCTGTGCCCCAATTCAACAACAGCAACATAGCATTTACCATCGGAAACAAACGTATGGAACATTCCCATCATTGTAGAGCTGCTGACTATAACACTCAAAAGATCCGGTATCATACAAAGATAAAAGCATCTGAAACGATTCCTGATTGTTGGTTAGAAGTAAAGGTGGCTTGCACAGTGTCACAGACGTTCGGTTTCACTAGACGGAACGCACTCAATCTTTGCAGTATTCAACAACAATTCCATTGAGGTAGGATGGAATTTCTGTCTCTCCTTGCTACTTTGTAAGATAACTGATAATGGTAAGGGATTTTCTACACAAAGTATATTTAAGCGTTTAAGTTTTTATTAAATCAAATACGTGAATTTTTTGCAGTCCCAACTTTAGGACAACAATGCTTTTCAGAATTGCCCAATAAGGCTAGGTTCACATTGCGTTAGTGCAGTCCGTTCAACGCATGCGTTAAATGGACTGCGTTAACGCAAGTGCCGAAAAAGACCGCGTTATGCGATCGCGCTAGTGCAGATGCACTATCTGCGCTAGCGGTGACGGACCCCAAAACGCTGCAGACCGCGTCCGAGGGTCCGTCACGGAATGATGGCACATCGCTAGCGCATGCCGATTATGGCACGCGTTGACGATGCGCCCGATAATAATAGGGGTTAATAGCAGCATTAACGGACTGTGTTACACCGCGTTATGCCGCAGTGTGACGCAGTCCATCTAACGGACTGCCATAACGCAGTGTGACCCCAGCCTAAGGGTTCGCTAATATCAGCGTATATAAAATCGCTCAGATTCTCAGCCAGAAAAGTGTCAAGAATGTGTCATTAGTATGTCATGCAAGTGTTATGTGAGTGTGTGTTCTGTTTTTTTTTCACCTACCATCCATTTGCAATGCTTTTTTAACATAATCTCTTACATGTTATAATACTCTATGTAAATTAAATCTAGTTGTCATAAATAATAAAGCAATCCTAGATACATAGATAGATAGATAGATAGATAGATAGATAGATAGATAGATAGATAGATAGATAGATAGATGGGTTTGTCGAGTTCGACCAAACTACAGTAGAAGGTTCCATTCGGTATTCGAACTTGACCCTAATCCTGAATCCAATAGAAGTCAATGGTGACCCGAACTTAGGTGCATTAAAATGGTTGTGAAACAGTCATAGTAAGGCCTAGGGGACTGGGAAAGGAAGCTAAATGGTGGTTATACCCAAGAAATTGCCCTGCAAACAAATGTGGACAGGCAAATTACTTAACATAACAGTAAAAAAATAAAAAAATATATCATCTTGAACCAGGGGAAGAGGTCCAAGTGGAGGAGGAGGTTGAGAAGGATGTGGCGGTGTAGGTGGAAGAGGTGTAGGTAGGAGGAAGAGGTACCAAACACTGTTTTTGCGTTTTGAGGTTTTCTGATTAATTTTTGGGGGTACTCTGGAAACAAGCAGTGTAATAATCTGCTGGCCACTCTCCATATACAGACTGTGTAATACTCTGCACTTTTGGGGGTTGAAAACAATGAGGAGAGCATCAAATAGGGGACATGGTCATATTGCTCATGGTTGTGGTGGTGTATAAGCAGCTGAGAGAGAGAGAGAGACCATGGTCCATTTGTGCCTGCAACATGCCCAAATTAAACACCTTCCTCTGGTGCTCTCAGGCGACAGGACATTCTGTGTAATTTCTCAGCACCAAGTACCGCTGGCTAAATGGTGAAACTAGAACAAGTAGAGGTGGTTTTAAACCCTTTACCCCCAAGGGTGGTTTGCACGTTAATGACCGGGCCAATTTTTACAATTCTGACCACTGTCCCTTTATGAGGTTATAACTCTGGAACACTTCAACGGATCCCAATGAATCTGACATTGTATTCTCATGACATATTGTACTTCATGACAATGGTAAAAATTCTTTGATAGTACCTGCGTTTATTTGTGAAAAAAAACGGAAATTTGGCGAAAATTATGAAAATTTCGCAATTTTCCAACTTTGAATTTTTATGCAATTAAATCACAGAGATATGTCACACAAAATACTTAATAAGTAACATTTCCCACATGTCTACTTTACATCAGCACAATTTTGGAACCAAAATTTTTTTTTGTTAGGGAGTTATAAGGGTTAAAAGTTGACCAGCAATTTCTCATTTTTACAACACCATTTTTTTTTAGGGACCACATCTCATTTGAAGTCATTTTGAGGGGTCTATATGATAGAAAATACCCAAGTGTGACACCATTCTAAAAACTACACCCCTCAAGGTGCTCAAAACCACATTCAAGAAGTTTATTAACCCTTCTGGTGCTTCACAGGAATTTTTTGAATGTTTAAATAAAAATGAACATTTAACTTTTTTTCACAAAAAATTTAATTCAGCTCCAATTTGTTTTATTTTACCAAAGGTAACAGGAGAAAATGGACCCCAAACATTGTTGTACAATTTGTCCTGAGTACGCCAATACCCCACATGTGGGGGTAAACCACTGTTTGGGCGCATGGCACAGCTCGGAAGCGAAGGAGCGTCATTTGACTTTTCAATGCAAAATTGACTGGAATTGAGATGGGACGCCATGTTTCGTTTGGAGAGCCCCTGATGTGCCTAAAAATTGAAACCCCCCCACAAGTGACACCATTTTGGAAAGTAGACCCCCTAAGGAACTTATCTAGAGGTGTGGTGAGCACTTTGACCAACCAAGTGCTTCACAGAAGTTTATAATGTAGAACCGTAAAAATAAAAAATCATATTTTTTCACAAAAATTATCTTTTCGCCCCAAATTTTTTATTTTTCCAAGGGTAGGAGAAGAAATTGGACCCCAAAAGTTGTTGTACAATTTGCCCTGAGTACGCTGATACCCCATATGTGGGGGTAAACCACTGTTTGGGCGGATGGGAGAGCTCGGAAGGGAAGGAGCGCCGTTTGACATTTCAATGCAAAATTGACAGGAATTGAGATGAGACGCCATGTTGCGTTTGCAGAGCCCCTAATGTACCTAAATAGTAGAAACCCCTCACAAGTGACACCATTTTGGAAAGTAGACCCCCTAAGGAACTTATCTAGAGGTGTGGTGAGCACTTTGACCCACCAAGTGCTTCACAGAAGTTTATAATGTAGAACCGTAAAAATAAAAAATCATATTTTTTCACAAAAATTATCTTTTCGCCCCAAATTTTTTATTTTTCCGAGGGTAACAGGAGAAATTAGACCACAAAATTTGTTGTCCAATTTGTCCTGAGTGCGCTGATACCCCATATGTGGGGGGAAGCCACTGTTTGGGCGCATGGGAGGGCTCGGAAGGGAAGGAGGTTCATTTGAATGCAGACTTAGATGGAATCGTCTGCAGGTGTCACATTGCGTTTGCAGAGCCCCTAATGTACCTAAACAGTAGAAACCCCCCACAAGTGAAACCATTTTGGAAAGTAGACCCCCTAAGGAACTTATCTAGATGTGTGGTGAGCGCTTTGACCCACCAAGGGCTTCACAGAAGTTTATAATGGAGAGCCGTAAAAATAAAACATTTTTTCCCACAAAAATTATTTTTTAGCCCCCAGTTTTGTATTTTCCCGAGGGTAACAGGAGAAATTGGACACCAAATTTTGTTGTCCAATTTGTCCTGAGTGCGCTGATACCCCATATGTAGGGGGGAACCACTGTTTGGGCGCATGGGAGGGCTCGGAAGGGAAGGAGCTCCATTTGGAATGCAGACTTAGATGGAATGGTCTGCAGGTGTCACATTGCATTTGCAGAGCCCCTAATGTACTTAAACAGTAGAAACCCCCCACAAGTGACACCATTTTGGAAACTAGACCAACTAAGGAACTCATCTAGATGTGTTGTGAGAGCTTTAAACCCCCAAGTGTTTCACTACAGTTTGTAACGCAGAGCCGTGAAAATTAAAAAAAATCTTTCCCCCAAAAATTATTTTTTAGCCCCCAGTTTTGTATTTTCCCAAGGGTAAGAGGAGAAATTCGACCCCAAAAGTTGTTGTCCAATTTGTCCTGAGTACGCTGATACCCCATATGTTGGGGGGAACCACCGTTTGGGTGCATGGGAGGGCTCAGAAGAGAAGGAGTGCCATTTGGAATGCAGACTTAGATGGAATGGTCTGCAGGCGTCACATTGCGTTTGCAGAACCCCTAATGTACCTAAACAGTAGAAACCCCCACAAGTGACCCCATATTGGAAACTAGACCCCCCAGGGAACTTATCTAGATGTGTTGTGAGAACTTTGAACCCCCAAGTGTTTCACTACAGTTTATAACGCAGAGCCGTAAAAATAAAAAATCTTTTTTTTTTCCACAAAAATTATTTTTTAGCCCCCAGTTTTGTATTTTCCCAAGGGTAACAGGAGAAATTGGACCCCAACAGTTGTTGTCCAATTTGTCCTGAGTACGCTGATACCCCATATGTTGGGGTAAACCCCTGTTTGGGCACACGGGAGAGCTCGGAAGGGAAGAAGCACTGTTTTACTTTTTCAACGCAAAATTGGCTGGAATTGAGATCGGACGCCATGTCGCGTTTGGAGAGCCCCTGATGTGCCTAAACAGTGGAAACCCCCCAATTATAACTGAAACCCTAATCCAAACACACCCCTAACCCTAATTCCAACGGTAACCCTAACCTCACCTCTAACCCTGACACACCCCCAACCCTATTCCCAACTGTAAATGTAATCTAAACCCTAACTGTAACTTTAGCCCCAACCCAAACTGTAGCCCTAGCCCTAACCGTAACCCTAGCCCTAACCCTAGCCCTAACACTAACCCTAGCCCTAACCCTAACCCTAGCCCTAACCCTAGCCCTAGCCCTAACCCTAGCCCTAACCCTAACCCTAGCCCTAACCCTAGCCCTAGCCCTAGCCCTAACCCTAGCCCTAACCCTAACCCTAGCCCTAATGGGAAAATGGAAATAATTACATTTTTTTAATTTTTCCCTAACTAAGGGGGTGATGAAGGGGGGGTTGATTTACTTTTATATCGGGTTTTTTAGCGGATTTTTATGATTGGCAGCCATCACACACTGAAAGATGCTTTTTATTGCAAAAAATATTTTTTGCATTACCACATTTTGAGAGCTATAATTTTTCCATGTTTTGGTCCACAGAGCCATGTGAGGTCTTGTTTTTTGCGGGACGAGTTGACGTTTTTATTGGTAACATTTTCGGGCACGTGACATTTTTTGATCGCTTTTTATTCCGATTTTTGTGAGACAGAATGACCAAAAACCAGCTATTCATTAATTTCTTTTGGGGGAGGCGTTTATACTGTTCCGCGTTTGGTAAAATTGATAAAGCAGTTTTATTCTTCAGGTCAGTACGATTACAGCGACACCTCATTTATATCATTTTTTTATGTTTTGGCGCTTTTATACGATAAAAACTATTTTATAGAAAAAATAATTATTTTTGCATCGCTTTATTCTCAGGACTATAACTTTTTTATTTTTTTGCTGATGATGCTATATGGTGGCTCGTTTTTTGCGGGACAAGATGACGTTTTCAGCGGTACCATGGTTATTTATATCTGTCTTTTTGATCGCGTGTTATTCCACTTTTTGTTCGGTGGTATGATAATAAAGCGTTGTTTTTTGCCTCGTTTTTTTTTTTCTTACGGTGTTTACTGAAGGGGTTAACTAGTGTGACAGTTTTATAGGATGGGTCGTTACGGACACGGCGATACTAAATATGTGCACTTTTATTGTTTTTTTTTATTTATTTAGATAGAGAAATGTATTTACGGGAATAATATTTTTTTTTTTTTCATTATTTAGGATTTTTTTTTTTATTTTTTTTTTTTTTACACATTTGGAAAAATTTTTTTTAACTTTTTTACTTTGTCCCAGGGGGGGACATCACAGATCGGTGATCTGACAGTGTGCACAGCACTCTGTCAGATCACTGATCTGACTTAGAGCAGTGCAGCCTTCACAGTGCCTGCTCTGAGCAGGCCCTGTGAAGCCACCTCCCTCCCTGCAGGACCCGGATCCGTGGCCATCTTGGATCCGGGTCTGGAGCAGGCAGGGAGGGAGGTAAGACCCTCGCAGCAACGCGATCATATCGCGTTGCTGCGGGGGGCTCAGGGAAGCCTGCAGGGAGCCCCCTCCCTGCGCGATGCTTCCCTGCACCGCCGGCACATCGCGATCATCTTTGATCGCGGTGTGCCGGGGGTTAATGTGCCGGGGGCGGTCCGTGACTGCTCCTGGCACATAGTGCCGGATGTCAGCTGCAATAGACAGCTGACACCCGGCCGCGATCGGCCGTGCTCCCCCCGTGAGCGCCGCCGATCGCACTGGACGTACTATCCCGTCCGTGGTCATAGGGGCCCACCCCACCTCGACGGGATAGTACGTCCGATGTCAGAAAGGGGTTAAATTGTTTGGCCGAGAGTGTCTTCAGTTCCTTTGCTTTGCCTTTCACGTGCTCCCCTGTGGAAAGTGCAGATTTTGCACCTGCGGCCCATAGGCATCTGGCTTCCACCTCAACCCCTTACAAATCAGGCAAGCAGTCTGAGCACCAAGCCATGTAGCAGTCACTTTTGCATTTGACTTTGCTGGCTGTGGTTCCGTTACCCATACATCTGGCCCTAGCCAACAATTGGAAGACATTGAATGCAGTGATATCCAACCACTTGTTCTGTTGGAGTAGAGGGGAGGGGTAATGCAAACAGTTGGCGGACCACCGCAGCACATCTCTGATTATGATGATGAAACATAGGTGCCAACTAATGCAGTTTTCTGTTGCATGTAGTCCGGCAAGGAGGGCAGGGGTGAGGACTGAGTGGAACGTTGTATGGAGGATTTTTTTTAGAGCACCATTGATTCCATTCTGCTGTATTTGAGGAGGATTGCATACAAAACACAAGCAGAAATTAGAATGAACAATCTAATGGTGATAGCCAAGTACAGAAGGGAGAGGATCCTACCCTTGTGGCTTTACATTCTACAGGGAAAGAAGACAGTAGGTTTGGGGATTGTAGCAGCTCTAGTGTTGATGAGGTGGCAGCGGGGTCATTGCAGGCTGTAAGCTGCTCTGAAGACATGTGCTTTCAAGTTCCGCTTGAAAGTTGCGAATGTAGGGGATAATGAGATGTGTTGAACTAGAGAATTCTATAGCATTGGGGATACTCGGGAGAAGTCTTGCAGGCATTTGGATGAGGAATGTACTATTGTGGAGGAGAGAAGGAGGTCTTCAGATGACCAGTGATTATGTGTTGGGAGATTAGTTCAGAGATATATAAGGGAGACAGATTATGGATGGCTTTATAGGTCCATGTTAGTAGCTTAAAGTGGATATGTTCTGGAATGGGAGACAATGAAGGGATGAGGGGAGAAGCAGAGGAGTAGCGAGGACAGAAGTAGATTAGTATGGAAGCAGAGTTATGGACAGACTGAAGAGGTCTCATGATGTGATGGGGGATGATGAAGTGGGGGATGATGGAGTGAAGGTCATTGAGCGCAGTAGGGAGGAAAAGTTAGTGGTCAGGCTGCCCCATCTGCATAGCAAACGAGGGCGCAGGGTGCAAAAGTGCCGAGGCCAGCCACTAGCCATTAAGCTGGCTGCAACTGCATGTTGGACTCTAGTCTTTTCTCTGTCTGTGTTGCCTCCTCCTCCTATTTTGCTTCCTCCACCATCTCTTCATAAATTAATTCAAAAGCAGGAGCAATTTGTTCATGCTTCTGGCGTTTTCACTCTGTTGCTGCTCACAGGTCTGCGGTGCAGCATCACTTCTGTCTTCCTGCTCCCCGCTTCATATGCAACGTACCTGCAGCGCCCCAGGGTCCTGGTCGTTGCAGTAATGTCGTTTCCCTCTAGGAGGGAGTGATGTTACATTTGGAGGCAAAGAAAGACAACTGAATCCAGGTATCACAAACATTTCGCACTCCAGGCCACCAGGGGGAGCTATGCTCCTATTTATTAGGGCACTCTTCACACTTAGGTAAAACTGGTGGGCTGGATAGGAAGTTAGTCAGAAGCTGGCTGGGTTTTGCTCAGGTAGTTGGTCCCTGATAGGGGTGGAAGCCTGTCAGAGATCCAGACAGAAGGACACAGAGCTGTGCCTGCCCTAAGTGTGGCAGTTCCTAAGAAAGGACATTGAAGGAGAACTGTATTGTAGAGAGGGTGAAGAAGTCATAGCAAAGGAGTGGATAACAGGAGGAGTTCTGCCCTACACAGGCTGCCTCCTTCTGAGGCACAGGATCCCAGTAGCCGGAACACCGAGGGAGCAACAGTCCTTTATGCATTGCTCCAGAGACTGGCAGGACAGCTAATTTCACATTACTGATCCGCCCCTACACCCAGGAGGCAAGGTGGCACCGCTTAGAGCAGTGTTCCCCAACTCCGGTCCTCAAGAGCCACCAACAGGTCATGTTTTCAGGATTTCCTTAGTATTGCACAGGTGGTAATTGCATCACCTGTGCAATACTATAGAAATCCTGAAAACATGACCTGTTGGTGGCTCTTGAGGACCGGAGTTGGGGAACACTGGCTTAGAGGCTGGGGAATGATAGAGTCCCTGTAAAACGCCTCAAGCCACCGGTCATACTGGTTTGTCCTATCCATCTGGGGGACAGAGAGAGAGAGACATAACATCTACAACATCTGTGAGGACCTTGTGAGACGCAAACAGTAAGGCACTACAACACCGCAGCGCTAGAGGAAGGCTACTGATTTCCACCTGGACAAGGGGACTCTGGACTTGCCTCCAAACCGGCCGGACTCTGTCTGCCCTGTGATCTGGTGTTCTGGACTGTGGATGCTGAAGTCTTCAGTAAAGGTAAAGAGACTGCAACCTTGTGTCCTCGTTCTTCTCTGCGCCTCTCACCATCCACGATCTACACACTGGGAAGCCCTGGGGACATACTTCACCTGTGGGAAGGTATACCATCTAGCTGCCATAACATCACCCCAGCGGACCCCTTAACCCCTTCACCCCAAAGCCTGTTTTCACCTAAGTGACAGGGCCAATTTTTACAATTCTGACCACTGTCACTTTATGAGGTCATAACTCTGAAACGCTTCAACGGATCCCGGTGATTCTGACACTGTTTTCTCGTGACATATTGTACTTCATGATAGTGGTAAAACTTCTTCGATATGACTTGCATTTATTTGTGAAAAAAACAAAAATTTGTCGGAAATTATGAAAATTTAGCAATTTTCAAACTCTTAGTTTTTATGCCCTTAAATTAGAGAGTTATATCACATAATATAGTTAATAAACAACATTTCCCACATGTCTGCTTTACATCAGCACAATTTTGGAAACATAATTTTTTTTTGTTAGGACGTTATAAGGGTTAAAAGTTGACCAGCGATTTCTCATTTTTGCAACAAAATTTGCAAAACCATTTTTTTACGGACCACCTCACACTTGAAGTGACTTTGAGGGGTCTATATGACAGAAAATGCCCAAAAGTGACACCATTCTAAAAATTGCACCCCTCAAGGTACTCAAAACCACATTCAAAAAGTTTATTAACCCTTCAGGTGCTTCACAGGAATTTTTTGAATGTTTAAAAAAATTGAACATTTAACTTTTTTTCACAAAATTTTTACTTCAGGTCCAATTTGTTTCATTTTACCAAGGGTAACAGGAGAAATTGGACCACAAAAGTCGTTGTACAATTTGTCCTGAGTACGCCGATACCCCATATGTGGGGGTAAACCACTGTTTGGGCACATGGCAGAGCTCGGAAGGGAAGGAGCGCCATTTGACTTTTCAATGCAAGATTTGCTGGAATTGAGATCGGAGCCCATGTCACGATTGGAGAGCCCCTGATGTGCCTAAACAGTGGAAACCCCCACAAGTGACACCATTTTGGAAAGTAGACCCCCTAAGGAACTAATCTAGATGTGTGGTGAGCACTTTGAACCTCCAAGTGCTTCACAGAAGTTTATAATGTAGAGCCGTAAAAAAAAATTTATATTAATTTTCACAAAAAATGATCTTTTTGCCCCAAATTTTTTATTTTCCCAAGGGTAAAAGGATAAATTGGACCCCAAAAGTTGTTGTGCAATTTGTCCTGAGTACATCGATACTTCATATATGGGGATAAACCACTGTTTGAGCGCATGGCAGAGCTCGGAAGGGAAGGAGTGCCATTTGACTTTTCAATGCAAAATTGGCTGGAATTGAGATCGGACGCCATGTCGCATTTGGAGAGCCCCTGACGTGCCTTAACAGTGGAAACCCCCCACAAGTGACCCCATTTTGGAAAGAAGACCCCCTAAGGAACTTATCTAGATGTGTGGTGAGCACTTTTAACCCCCAATTGTTTCACTAAAGTTTAGAATGTAGCATTGTGAAAATTAAAAAAATCATTTTTTCTTTCCACAAAATGATGTTTTAGCCCGCAATTTTTTTTTTCCCAAGGGTAACAGGAGAAATTGGACCACAAATGTTATTGTCCAATTTGTCCTGAGTACGCTGATACCCCACATGTGGGGGGGAACCACCGTTTGAGTGCATGGCAGAGCTCGGAAGGGAAGGAGCACCGTTTGAAATGCAGACTTAGATGGAATGGACTGCAGGTGTCATGTTGCATTTGCAGAGCCCCTGATGTACCTAAACAGTAGAAACCCACCACAAGTGACCCCATATTGGAAACTAGACCCCCAAAGGAACTTATCTAGATGTGTTGTGAGAGCTTTGAACCAACAAGTGTTTCACTACAGTTTATAACGCAGAGCCGTGAAAATAAAAAATATTTTTTTTCCACGAAAATGATATTTTATCCCCTATGTTTTTATTTTCCCAAGGGTAACAGGACAAATTGGACCCCAAAAGTTGTTGTCCAACTTGTCCTGTGAACGCTGATACCCCATATGTTGGGGGGAACCACTGTTTGGGCACACAGGAGAACTCGGAAGGGAAGGAGCCCTGTTTTACTTTTTCAAAGCAGAATTGGCTGGAATTGAGATCGGACGCCATGTCGCGTTTGGAGAGCCCCTGATGTGCCTAAACAGTGGAAACCCCCAATTATAACTGAAACCCTAACCCCAACCCTAACCCTAGCCCTAGCCCTAACCCTAGCCCTAACCCTAGCCCTAACCCTAGCCCTAGCCCTAACCCTAGCCCTAACCCTAGCCCTAACCCTAGCCCTAACCCTAGCCCTAATGGGAAAATGGAAATAAATACATTTTTTTACATTTTATTATTTTTCCCTAACTAAGGGGGTGATGAAGGGGGGTTTGATTTACTTTTATAGCGTTTTTTTGGCGGATTTTTATGATTTGCAGCTGTCACACACTAAAAGACGCTTTTTATTGCAAAAAATAGTTTTTGCATCACCACATTTTGAGAGCTATAATTTATCCATATTTTGGCCCACAGAGTCATATGAGGTCTTGTTTTTTGCGGGACGAGTTGACGTTTTTATTGGTAACATTTTCGGGCAGATGACATTTTTTGATCGCTTTTTATTCTGATTTTTGGGAGGCGGAATGAACAAAAACCAGCTATTCCTGAATTTCTTTTAGGGGGGGCGTTTATACCGTTCCACGTGTGGTAAAATGGATAAAGCAGTTTTATTCTTCGGGTCAGTTCGATTACAGCGATACCTCATTTATGTAATTTTTTTATGTTTTGGCGCTTTTACACAATAAAAACTATTTTATATAAAAAAATAATTGTTTTTGCATCGCATTATTCTGAGAGCTATAACTTTTTTATTTTTCTGCTGATGATGCTGTATGGCAGCTTTTTTTTTTGCGGGACAAGATGACGTTTTCAGCGGTACCATGGATATTTATATCCGTAGTTTTGATCGCGTGTTATTCCACTTTTTGTTCGCCTGTATGATAATAAAGCGTTGTTTTTTGCCTTGTTTTTTTTTTTTTTTTTTTTTTGCGGTGTTCACTGAAGGGGTTAACTAGTTGGATAGTTTTATAGAGCGGGTCGTTACGGACGCGGCGATACCAAATATGTGTACATTTATTGTTTTTTTTTTTTTTTTACATAAATAAATGGATTTATTGGGAAATGTTTTTTTTTTTTTTTATTTGGGGATTTTTTTTAATTTTTTTTTACACATTCTATTTTTTTTTTTTTTTACTTTCTAACATTGTCCCAGGGTGGGACATCTCTGTATTAGATCAGATCGTTGATCTGACACTGTGCATAGCACACTGTCAGATCAACGATCTGACAGGCAGCTTAGCTGGCTTTCCAGCGCCTGCTCTCAGCAGGCGCCGGCTAGCCAGGTCACTTCATGGCCCGGAAGGAGTCTGGCGGCCATCTTGGATCCGGGGACTCCTTCCGGGTCACCGGAGCAACGCGATCTCATTGCGTTGCTCCGGTGGGAGAGCGCAGGGAGCCCCCGTCCCTGCGCGATCCCCCTCTATGCCGCTGTCACTACTGACAGCGGCATCAGAGGGGTTAAATGCCCGCGATCGGCGATAGCGCCGATCGTGGGCATTGCTGCGGGGTGTCAGCTGTCATATACAGCTGACACCCGCACCCGATCACCGCAGCGCTCAGCGCGAGACCGCGGTGATCGGTGCGCCGTACTAGTACTGCTGCTGGCACTAATGCAGTGCCGGCAGCGCAGTACTAGTACGGCGCATGTCATGAAGGGGTTAAAGCAGGGTCGGTCACCCTGACCAAATACCACAGGTGGCGTCACGAACAATCCCTTTAAAGACCTTTCCCTTTAACACGGACGTCTTAGGGCCACGGACCGGGTCAGCCACCGTGACATTCCCCCTGAGAACTGAAGGACCCGGTACCGAGTACCCCATTGCCCAAGGGGGTGCTCCATACCCACAGTGTGGAACTCCACCTTGCATATGCTGGAGAGACTGTGCAAGCAGTAGCACACGATAGAGGAGTTTCAGCTGCAGCATGCCCTGGTGAGTCGCTGTTAGGAACAACACCACTTCAAGACCAACAAGTGAGCCTCCATGTGGGATGTGTGTGCCATGTTGCGCTGAATTGAGTACTTCACGAACATGCACAGACGCCATCAACAGCGTTACTGTCCCAACTTCTATGCTTCTTTGAAAAAATGCTTCAGGCAATGATGAATCAGGTGGTGGCACAGAAGGAAGAGGAGGAAGATTACTTTAGAGATACAGTGGGGGAAAAAGTATTTAGTCAGCCACCAATTGTGCAAGTTCTCCCACTTAAAAAGATGAGAGAACACAACTATGAGAGTCAAAATGAGAAAACAAATCCAAAAAAATCACCTTGTCTAATTTGGCAAGATTTATTTTGCAAATTATGATGGAAGATAAGTATTTGGTCATTAACAAAAGGTCATCTCAATATTTTGTTATATATCCTTTGTTGGCAATGATAGAGGTCAAACCTTTTCTGTAAGTCTTCACAAGGTTGGCACACACTGTTGGTGGTAAGCTGGCCCATTCCTCTATGCAGATCTCCTATAGAGCAGTGATGTTTTGCTCCTGTCTCTGGGCAACATGGACTTTCAACTCCCTCCAAAGGTTTTCTATAGGGTTGAGATCTGGAGACTGGCTAGGCCACTCCAAAACCTTTATATGCTTCTTACGAACCCTCTCCTTCGTTGCCCTGGCAGTGTGCTTGGGATAATTATTATGCTGAAAGACCCATCAACGTTTCATCTTCAATGCCCTTGCTGATGGAAGGAGGTGTGCACTCAAAATCTCACGATACATGGCCCCGTTCATTCTTTCATGTACACGGAACAGTTGTGCAGGTCCCTTTGCAGAGAAACAGCCCCAAAGCATGATGTTGCCACCCCCATGCTTCACAGTAGGTATTGTGTTCATTGGATGCAACTCAGCATTCTGTCTCCTCCAAACACGACGAATTTTATTTCTATCAAACAGTTCTACTTTGGTTTCATCAGACCATATGACATTCTCCCAATATTCTTCTGGATAATCCAAATGCTCTCTAGCAAGCTCAGTCGGGTCCGGACATATGCTGGCTTAAGCAGGGGGAAATGTCTGGCACTGCAGGATCTGAGTCCCTGGTCGCGTAGTGTGTTACTGATGATAGCCTTTGTTACGGTGGTCCCAGCTCTATGCAGGTCATTCACTAGGTCCCCCCATGTGGTTCTGGGATTTTTGCTCACCTTTCTTGTGATCATTTTGACCCCACGGAGTGAGATCTTGCGTGGAGCCCCAGATCGAGGGAGATTATCAGTGGTCTTGTATGTCTTCCATTTTCATATTATTGCTCCCACAGTTGATTTCATCACACCAAGCTGCCTGCCTATTGCAGATTCAGTCTTCCCAGCCTGGTGCAGGGCTAGAATTTTGTTTTTGGTGTCCCTCGACAGCTCTTTGGTCTTCAGCATAGTGGAGTTTGGAGTGTGACTGTTTGAGGTTGTGGGCAGGTGTCTCTTATGCTGATAAAAAGTTCAAACCGGTGCCATTACTATAGGTAATGAGTGGAGGACAGATGAGCCTCTTAAAGAAGAAGCTACAGGTCTGTGAAAGCCAGAAATCTTGCATGTTTTTAGGTGACTAAATACTTATTTTGCACCATAATTTGCAAAATAAATCTTGCCAAGTCAGACAAGGTGATTTTCTGGATTTGTTTTCTCATTTTGACTCTCATAGTTGTGTTCTACCTATGAGGTCAATTACAGGCCTCTCTCGTCTTTTTAATTGGGAGAACTTGCACAATTGGTGGCTGACTAAATACTTTTTTCCCCACTGTATATGGGAGAGACAGATTATGGACAGTTTTCTAGGTCAGTGTTAGCAGCTTAAAGTGGATACTTTGTGAAATTGATAGACAATGAAGGGATTTGCAGAGGGGACAAGCTGAGGAGTAGTGAGGACAGAAGTGGATTAGTAGGGCAGCATAATTAAGGACAAGCTACAAAAGTACAATGGGAGTTGATGGGGTTCTAGTCCCCACATTGAGTCATGAACATCCGAGGTGGTGGTCATGCTCCTGCAGCAGCACAGCAAAAGAGGAAACAGAGTGCAAAAGCACAACGGGCAGCCCCTAGCCAGTACTTCGGCTGCTACTGGCCACGAGGCAGACGATCTGAGCACACCAAAGCCAGTTCAAAAGCGCTCCCTGACAATGCACAGGTATCTTGCATACTGTGCTGTCAGGGACTGAAGCGAGGTATAAATGTCCTTAGCCTGAGCATCACTTGCATTAAGGTATCTGAATTCATAGCCCGAGCTGCTGTGGTGTACACATCAGAAATTCCAGGAATGATCAGAGTCTCCTCTTCTGCTGTGATCTCAGCCTCTTCCTCCTCCTAACAAGCAACAGGGCCAATGCCTCCCCGCAAAAAAGAGGATGTGGCAGCACCACCACCAGCAGTGTCACCGAGCATCTCCACACCATCCCATTGAAGTCTTCAGCTGTACATCCTCCAAACACTAGATCACATATTCTACATTTGGCCTCATAAGCGATTTCTAAAGGGATAACAATATGTTGGCATCATGGAAACTACAGTACATGGTTCTCAGTTGCCACTACTTTCCAAGCAGGCCATCCCTGCCCTGTATGAACATGTTGCGGACAAAATCAGGTGTGCACTACAATGCAATCAGTTTAAAGGTCCACACAACTATTGATACATGGACCAGTAATCACAGGCAGGGACGTAATATCTCTCCAACTGCTCATTGGGTAAATGTTGTGGAAGATGGTCCTGACGCAAAAAGCATTTTGGTGCATGTCCTACCACCATAGGCTTGCTGGATGCTTTTTGGATGTTTCTCTGTCCATGTTGCCACCTTCTCATACTTCCACCAATGCCTCCTCACCCGGTCAGTGTAACACTTGCACCACCAACTTCAGCACAACATGTGCTCCATGCACGATTTTAATCCATGATGGTGTAGTGCGTTATTAACGGTAATGTTTGAGACTGTGATCCAGCTCTCTTCAGGTTACCAGTTTCCTTCTCACCAAGCTGCCTGCCTATTGTTCTGTAGCCCATCCCAGCCTTGTGCAGGTCTACAATTTTGTCCCTGGTGTCCTTAGTCAGCTCTTTGGTCTTGGTCATGGTGGAGATTATTATTATTATTCATTTTTATAGCGCCATTTATTCCATGGCACTTTACATGTGAAAAAAGGGGCATAGATAGACAAGTACAATCAACATAGCAATACAATGCACACAGAAGTACAGAAGGAGAGAGGACCCTGCCCGCTAAGGCTCACAGTCTATATGGGATGGGTGAGGATACACTAGGAGAGGGTAGAGCTGGTTGTTCAGCAGCAGTTCAGTAGACCAGATCACTGCAGTAGGATCACTTCAGGTTGTAGACTTGTCGGAAGAGGTAAGTCTTCAGGTTCATTTTGAAATTTTCCGTGGTAGGCGAAAGTCTGATGTGTTGTGGTAGAGAGTCCCAGAGCATGGGGGAAGCACGGGAGAAGTCTTGTATGCGGTTGTGGGAAGAAGAGCTAAGAGGAGAGTAGAGAAGGAGATCATGAGAGTTTCGAAGGTTGCGTGTAGGTAAGTACCCGGGCAACCATGTCACAGATGTATGGAGTAGACAGGTTGTGGATGGCTTTGTATGTCATACTTAGGGTTTTGAACTGGAGCCTCTGGACAATAGGAGAAGTTGGAACGTGATTGACTGAGTGTGTGAACAAGTGTATTTTACACACAAAACAAGTTTAAACAGTGGAAATTAATACGGGTAATGAGTGCAGAGTATGAGGGCTTCTTAAAGAAAAATTAACAGGTAAGTATGTGGGAAAACTTGCAAAATCAGCAGCGTATCAAATACTTATTTTCTACAGTGTAAATAGTTTTCATACTACAAAAGAATCAGCATGCTATTACGTACTGAAGAATCCCATGCATAGAGAACTGTGTATGAACCGACAGGTCAGACATCATGAAATGGCTTGTCCAGGATCTCAACATTAACAAAGCAAGTTATAAATTATGTTTACCTTCTTCAAGAGCAATATACCGCTAACCTTATTAAACTCATCAACACAAAGTGAGATCAGTTTATATTGTAAAACATATGCTTCACTAACTTCTTTCATTAGAGGCTGCTTATTAGGATCATGTCGAACTGAATAGAGATCAGAGACCAATTTCTGTTTCACTGTGGTCATAAAACTCTTAATAGTCAAGATGTGCGCTAGTACTAAAGTCTCCAAACAATATACAACAGCAGCAACCTTTAACATTACTATAATACTAAATGCACCTGGGCTATGTAACTGATCAATTCCTCTAAGGTCACAAGACAAAATTTCCTCTCATCCAAGAGAATCTGGCCAATTATGCTAATCACACTGAGTTTGAACAGAATTTGATCACTGTGTGAACTTATTTTCCCGGATGTGTAGAAAATGAAAAGAGAAAACATTTCAGCATCTTCTCCATTCTGTCAGTCAACGAAAATTGGACCAAATTCAAATGTCATCCAAGTGCTTTCTGATTTTTTTGAGGGACCCATTGACTTGCATGACCGATTATGATCTGATTTAGGGATGTAAATCGTGCACGCTGCAATCTTTTTTCCGTTGACAGACTCGGTCCAAGGAAAAATTTGGACAAGTGCACGGCCCCATAAAATAACATTGTTTCAATGTTTTGCCAGATAGCATTCGCACTAAAAATATGGTAGTCTGCACGAGTCCTAAGCCTGGGCTCCTATCCACCAGAAGAGGAGAATGCGGCTATGTGATGATTCTTGTGTTATTAAGAAAACTTTTCCCATGAGCCTATATCTGGGGAACACAATCTGTAGTTCAAAGGCCACATACAGCCCCCAATGCCATACTGTGCAGCACCCAGCCAGAAATACCTGTCTTGTGTGTGGCTGTTCATGTTAATAAGAGGAATGACATGTAATTTTTTGTAATATTTATAATAAAAGTTATTCATATTATTTATATTTTTGATCATGTTGCTACTTCATTTTCTCTATTGGTTATAAGTTGTTGGACCTGAAGAGGATCATAGTTTATTTATTTTACAGATGAATTGTTTTGGTTGCATGCATTAAACCAGTATGGCTATTAGGAATTAGTATGATCACTTGGACCCATGAATTTTCTCATGTGCAGTTAACTCAGCCCAGCATTCAACTAAAGGACTTTATGCTTGATAGTAAATCAAATTCATAAGAGATGAATGTATATACATTATTCTTCAATCAAGGGGTGGGGTGAAGCTTGCATTTCCTCTTTGCCTGTGTCTTTGTAGCGTGAGATGTTGCCCTACTTTGCTTGTAACTGGAGGGATGGTGTTTGTGGTGAATCTAATTGGTGTTGGCACCTGTCTTATGTCTTATTCTCCACACAGTTGTGCCTTGGTGATGACACGCGAGCATGCATGAGAAAAGAAGCATTAGTGTACCTCCCTCCGCCATCCTACGACAGCCGCATTATGTGCCTCGTCTTGCTTTCACAAGGAGACTTAACACATATACTTCACACATGTCTGAGACAGTAGGCATCAGCCTTATACTCGGTTGAGGTTCAAATGCCACTCAGAGCCAAATCACTATCTAGCTGGTCTATCGGCACATGTTTCACAAACGGGTCCATCATGTGCATAGCTATTGTCTTCCCTGCCAGATGACACTTTTGTAATGCTGTCACTTAGGCCAGTTTGTATCAGTCTCACTGCAGTATGAAGCTTTATACCATGGTTCCTCTGCAGAATTCACTTATACAGAGACAGATGTGTCTAGTTTTTGTCTTACAAGGCAGATATTTAGCTCTCTTTATGAGCTCCCCAAATAGCAGTCACTTGAAGCATCCCTCTTGCTATGTGCCGCAGTATTGCAGCGAGATGGAGGGTAGCAGACAGCTCGGTCATTTATTTTATTGAGTAGGTCAAGCTATAGCAGCCACCTGATAGAGTGAATTTTCTTGCAAAGCAGCCAAGTTGTTTTACTTATTAGGAAGGCGATATTATGTGGGAATCAGCGGGGGTCCTATCTGAACAGCAAGGTAGAATAGGAAAGTGAAGGTTGTTATGCAATTCTTTATGAGGGAATGGACCTTTTATGCATCATTGTGTCTGCTTCTACAAACACGCTGATGACCTACGACAAAAGAATACCCATTATCAGATAAGCACATTTTGCATAGTAAGATCAGTGCTCTGAATTGAAGAAATCATTAGTGTTTTCTGAAGGTAATACAGTATGCTTTCATCTTGTTTCTATTTATAAAACATTACCTTTTGTTTGATTCAATGTCATTCTTCGAGCTTATGATGTTATTTATATACTTCCCATGTCGTAGTGATGGTCAATGTGAAAAATCGAGTTTCATTTATGTCTGGATCCATGTTCCCTATGTAATTGTTACATACAATGGTCTTGTTTAACACTACAGCTTTGGCTGGGTTTACACTGATGTTCTGTCCTATAACGGAACAACAAAACAGGGCACGAAATGGATCCATGATTACGGACATAGGTGGCACCACATGAACCCACTGACTATAATGGCGTCTATTTGGTTTCCAGCCCAGAAGCCACCTGAAAAAGAGCTGTAAAAACTTCTCACAAAATGAACATAATGCACAGCAATGTCAAAGTGACATTACTGTGCACATGTTCTGTCTTATTTCACTTCTTAAACCTGTTTCAGGGTTTGGTAACGCTCAAACAGTTGAAAGAAGTAACATGCTTATTAGTGATGAGAGAGTATAGTCGTTGCTCGGGTTTTCCCCAGCACGCTCGGGTGGTCTCCAAGTATTTGTTAGTGCTCGGAGATTTAGTTTTCTTTGCTGAAGCTGAATGATTTACAGCTGCTAGACAGCTTGATTACATGTGGGGATTCCCTAGCAACCAGGCAACCCCCACATGTACATAGGCTGGCTAGAAGCTGTAAATCATGCAGTTGCGTCAACAAAAACTAAATCTCCGAGCACTTACAAATACTTGGAGACCATCGGAGCGTGCTCGGGAAATCCCGAGCAACGAGTATACTCGCTCATCTCTAATGCTTAGTCTTCGGGCGGCATTTGCTGGGAAGCCAATCTATACATGAAAGTATAGAGTAAAACACACTGGCAGGGAAAAAGTCGACATTATGGCCAGGGAAATTGGTGGGTGCCAGCATCTAAAAGATACCATATGCACATAACTTTAGGTTGTTCTTCAATTTAGCAGAAAATAATACTGTAGCATGATATGCTTTTTCTTCTTTTTGTTCTGGTGGAAAATGTTGGATCTTGCATTAGAATCTCCTAATGGAAGCCAAAATGAAAGTGAAGTGTCAATCTAAACTCAAGGTAATACAGTACAGTTAACAAAAATGTATATTTGCCTCTATTTCTATAATATCAGAATATAGGTAGTACAGGTTATACGCCTACCACACACTTTAATTCAGAATTATCAGCTCTGTTCCCAGCTACCTTTATATTATCCACAATGTATTTTCAAATCTTACAGCATCATTGGTGTGGACCAGAAGTCAGTCTCTCCATGCATTCCTATGAGACTCTCTTAGGCTATGTTTGCATGTTGCTTTTTTGCTGTTTTTTTCTGCAACCAAAACCTGATCTCTTGGCAGTAATGAAGCTGCAGACAAAAAGCAGGTTTTGCCTGATTTTTTGCTGCTTTTCTTTATGCGTTTTCAGGATTCCGAAGTTCAGCTTTGCTTCCACCATACAAACATGAACAATACAAGGGGTTAGGCCACCAATCCAAGAAGTATGTGAAACCATGAAACAGTTTTGTGAAAAAAGGGCAATTTGATCAAATTATTAAGTGGAAAAAGTTTTTTATGTCTGAAAAAATAGTGCGTATTCTGAACAAAAAAAAGTTCATAAAAAAATACACAATTGCAAATGTAAAAAGATCGGGGGGAATTGAATTGGTCGCATAGTTTATCGAAGACATTGACAGTGCATTGAGTTGGCCAGGCTCTGTGTACTTTTACAGATTGGTCAGAAGCATTGAGTTGGTCAGGTATTGTTCAGTTCCACACATCGGTCAGGGACTGTTCAGTTTTACACATTGGTCAGGTATTTAAATGGCCAGACAATGTTTACTTTAAGGGCTCATACTCACTTACGTGAAATACGGCCAAGTCTCGCTTGGTAACACCCGGCTCTGCCGCCGGCACTTGGAAGCGGAGCGTGCAGCTCCATGTATTGCTATGTGGCTGCACGCTCTGCTCTGGAGTGCCGGCGGCAGAGCCTGGTTTTAACATGCGAGACTCGGCCGTATTTCACGCAAGTGAGTATGAGCCCTTAGGCTGCCGTCACACTAGCAGTATTTGGTCAGTATTTTACATCAGTATTTGTAAGCCAAAACCAGGAGTGGGTAATAAATACAGAAGTCGTGTATATGTTTCTATTTGGCCGGCGTCACACTGGCGTTTTAAACGGCTGAGTGCAATGCGATAAAAAATGGCATTGCACTCGGACCAATGTTAAGCTATGGGGCAGCTCCCACCAGCTGACTTTTTGTCGGCCATTTTCCTCGGTCCGAGACAATCACAGCATGCTGCGATTGTCTCGGACCAAGGAAAACTCTCGGCTCACTCGCACCCATATAAGCCTATGGGTGCGAGTGAGACAGCGCACACCACTCTGATATCATCCGAGTGATGTGCGTTATAAGCGGACCCCAGCAATGGAGGAGATGGAGAAATTCATTTCTCTGCCTCCTCTGCACCTGTGCTCCGATCCTCCCTGTGCGAGAGAATCGGAGCACAGACGCATGACACTCGGCTCCTGCTCTGCTGCGAGCAGGAGCCGAGTGTCATTAGCATATCGCATCGATGATCTCGCATCGGATGCAATACGCCAGTGTGACGCCAGCCTTATATTTTTCCTCTAATTGTTCCACTCCTGGTTTTGGCTTACAAATACTGATGTAAAATACTGACCAAATACTGCTAGTGTGACGGCAGCCTAATACATACCACTAATTTAATTAAGCTGTACTAATACTAAGGACGGCGTCACACTCAGCGTATAAAAATACAGTCCGTAATTTACGGCTGTAATACGCCGAAAAGTCCCCAAAATAGTGGTCCGTATCTCATCCGTAGGCAGGGTGTGTCAGCGTATTTTGCACATGGCATCCTCCATATGTAATCCGTGTGGCATCCGTACTGCGAGATTTTCTCGCAGGCTTGCAAAATCGACATACGGACATACAATGGATCCATGTTCTCAAAAAATCGTAAAAACATATATACTGTCTATATATATATATATAGGTCAGTTAGACACATATATATATATATATATATATATATATATATTAATATATCATACAGCGCTAGATAGCTTAAAAGCCGGTAATTCAATTGCCGGCTTTTGCTATCTCCTTTCCAAACCCGACATGATATGTGACATGGTTTACATACAGCAAACCATCTCATATCCCTTTTTTTTTGCATATTTCACACTACTAATGTTAGTAGTGTGTATGTGCAAAATTTGGGTGCTCTAGCTATTAATTTAAAGGGTTAAATCGCGGAAAAAAATTGGCGTGGGCTCCCGCGCAATTTTCTCCACCAGAATGGTAAAGCCAGTGACTGAGGGCAGATATTAATAGCCTGGAGAGGGTCCATGGTTATTGCCCCCCCCCCCAGCTAAAAACATCTGCCCCCAGCCACCCCAGAAAAGGCACATCTGGAAGATGCGCCTATTCTGACACTTAGCCACTCTCTTCCCATACCCATGTAGTGGTGGGATATGGAGTAATGAAGGGTTAATGTCACCTTGCTATTGTAAGGTGACATTAAGCCAGATTAATAATGGAGAGGCATCAATTATGACACCTATCCATTATTAATCCAATTGTATGAAATGGTTAAAAAACACAAACACACATTATTACAAAGTCTTTTAATGAAATAAATGCACAGGTTTTTGTAATATTTTATTTTACTGGTAATCCACCTGAAGACCCTCGTTCTGTAAAAAAGGTAAAATAAAAAAACAACAATATCCCATACCTTCCGTCGTTCTGTCACGTCCAACGATGTAAATCCATCTGAAGGGGTTAACTAATTTTACAAGCAGGAGCCTGCTAATGCAGCTGTGCTCCTGCCAGTAAAACCCCAGCGAATGAATGGAATGTAGGTCAATGACCTGTATTTACCTTCAGTTGCGATGATGTGCCCTCTGCTGGATGTCCTCATATGAACTCGAGCGTGGGAAAATATTCTGAAAAGTTCCCAGGCTCGAGTTCATATGAGGACATCCAGCAGAGGGATGGGAGGGTGGGAGGTGGAGCCGCATATTCATCACTGTAATAGGCGGCACCACGTGACCACTCATACAGCAGAAGCTGCGGCGAGGACAGGAAGCAGCGCCAGCGAGGGAGCCGGGTAAGTATTTTATTAACAGCAGGGGGCGCACAAGGGGTGGGAGGGGGTTGGGGACAGGGATCTTTATTTTAAACACCCAAAAAAAAAAGATTTTTCATATCTTCTCTCCAGCGAATGATGCTGGAGAGAAGAAATGAATGGCGGCTTCAGCACCAGATGCAGGGGACAGCGCTTAACTGTAGTGCTGTCTCCTGCACGTTGCGTGTGGTACCCAGTCAGCACACGGGCGGCACACGGATGCCGCACGTGTGCCACACTGATGTACCACGGGACCACATGGACACATGGACACGGATAATTCCGGTACCGATTTTTCCGGTACCGGAATTATCTGGACGTGTGAGACTGGCCTTAATCAGTATTTCATCAGTATTTGTATGCCAAAACCAGGAACACTCAAAATAGGTGTCAATCTTTCAATTATAGATTTTGTCTCTAAGTTCCACTCCTGGTTTTGGCATACAAACGCCGATGCAAAATACCGATGTGTGAATATGGCCGTATTAACACATAGCATAAATGTTGTGGATTTTCTGCTGTGTTTTATTTGCATATTTTCTGCAAGTGTCCTCACCAAAATACATAATACCTTCTGTGACTATTACATTTATGTGTTTTCCCCTTTATTTATTTATTTACTTAACTTGCATTTTGTTGCGTTTTTACTTGAGGTTTTTTGTGCATTCATTTTAACCCCTCCCCGACATGCGCCGTACAAGCACTGAGCCGGCATCCCCTCCAGCACATGTCAACTGATTTCATCAGCTGACATGTGCCCCTAACAGCCGCGGGTGAAAGCGCAATCCACCCGCTGCTGTTAATGTTAAATGCCACTGTTAATCTCTGACAGCAGCATTTAACATACATGCTTCGGAAGTGCATCACAAACACCACCCATCGGTGGTCATTGTCATAGCCATATAGTTATGAGCACCGCCCAGCGGTGGGCACTCATGGGCGATGAGCATTTCTGGAGACTATATAAGCTAATAAAAAGTTTAAAAATATATATTTTTAAAAATATTTTAAAAAATACAAACGATTAAATCACCCCCATTCAAAATAAAACAATTTTTTAAAAAATCCACATATTTGGTATCTCTGCATTCAGAATCACCCGATCTATCAATATATAAAAAGAATTAATCCAATCGGTAAATGCTGTAACGAGAAAAAAAAATCAAAACGACAAAATTCCGGTTTTTTGGGTCATCGCAAAATTGCAATAAAATGCAATAACGGGCGATCAAAAGATCGAATCTACACCAAAAATGATATTAATAAAAATGTAATCTCTGCATGCAAAAAAATAAGCCCTCACCAGCCCCAGATCCCGAAAAACGGAGGTACTACACGTCTCGGAAAATGACGCAATTTTTTTATTTTATTTTTTTGTTTTTACAAACTTTGGATTTTTTATTCACCACTTAAATAAAAAGGATCCCCTAGATGTTTGGTATGTACAAACTCGTAATAACCTGGCGAGTCTTAATGATAGGTCAGTTTTAGGATTTCGTAAACATGGTAAAAAACAATTGTAGAATTGCACTTTTTTTGCAATTTCACCGCATTTGGATTTTTTTTTTACCATTTTCCACTACAATATATGGTAAAAGTAATGGTGTCATTCAAAAGTACAACTCGTCCTGCAAATAACAAGCCCTCATATGGCCATTATGGTGGAAAAATAAAAAACGTTATGGCTCTGGGAAGAAGTTGAGCAAAAAAGAAAAGCAAAAATGAAGAATGGCCCTGGTGTGAAGGGGTTAAAGTGTTAGACGCTGCAAAACAGTTGGAACGATTTTACTATTAAAATATGAAAGAACACAATGAGCAGCATGTGATCATAAAACTAATAATTTCACTAGTAAAGCAATAATAAAATGATACTTTGATATTAGAAATACAATTCTAATAATATTAACCCCTTCAAGACCCAGCCTATTTTGACCTTAAAGACCTTGCCGTTTTTTGCAATTCTGACCAGTGTCCCTTTATGAGGTAATAACTCAGGAACGCTTCAACGGATCCTAGCGGTTCTGAGATTGTTTTTTCGTGACATATTGGGCTTCATGTTAGTGGTAAATTTAGGTCAATAAATTCTGCATTTATTTGTGATAAACACGGAAATTTGGCGAAAATTTTGAAAATTTCGCAATTTTCACATTTTGAATTTTTATTCTGTTAAACCAGAGAGATATGTGACACAAAATAGTTAATAAATAACATTTCCCACATGTTTACTTTACATCAGCACAATTTTGGAAACAAAATTTTTTTTTGTTAGGAAGTTATAAGGGTTAAAATTCGACCAGCGATTTGTCATTTTTACAACGAAATTTACAAAACCATTTTTTTTAGGGACCACCTCACATTTGAAGTCAGTTTGAGGGGTCTATTTGGCTGAAAATACCCAAAAGTGACACCATTCTAAAAACTGCACCCCTCAAGGTACTGAAAACCACATTCAAGAAGTTTATTAACCCTTCAGGTGCTTCACAGCAGCAGAAGCAACATGGAAGGAAAAAATGAACATTTAACTTTTTAGTCACAAAAATTATCTTTTAGCAACAATTTTTTTATTTTCCCAATGGTAAAAGGAGAAACTGAACCACGAAAGTTGTTGTCCAATTTGTCCTGAGTACGCTGATACCTCATATGTGGGGGTAAACCACTGTTTTGGCGCACGGCAGGGCTTGGAAGGGAAGGAGCGCCATTTGACTTTTTGAATCAAAAATTGGCTCCACTCTTTAGCGGACACCATGTCACGTTTGGAGAGCCCCCGTGTGCCTAAAAATTGGAGCTCCCCCACAAGTGACCCCATTTTGGAAACTAGACGCCCCAAGGAACTTATCTAGATGCATAGTGAGCACTTTGAACCCCCAGGTGCTTCACAAATTGATCCGTAAAAATGAAAAAGTACTTTTTTTTCACAAAAAAATTCTTTTAGCCTCAATTTTTTCATTTTCACATGGGCAACAGGATAAAATGGATCCTAAAATGTGTTGGGCAATTTCTCCTGAGTACACCAATACCTCACATGTGGAGGTAAACCACTGTTTGGGCACATGGTAAGGCTCGGAAGGGAAGGAGCGCCATTTGACTTTTTGAATGAAAAATTATTTCCATCGTTAGCGGACACCATGTCGCGTTTGGATAGTTCCTGTGTGCCTAAACATTGGCGCTCCCCCACAAGTGACCCCATTTTGGAAACTAGACCCCCCAAGGAACTAATTTAGATGCCTAGTGAGCACTTTAAACCCTCAGGTGCTTCACAAATTGATCTGTAAAAATGAAAAAGTAATTTTTTTTCACAAAAAAATTCTTTTCGCCTCAATTTTTTCATTTTCACATGGGCAGTAGGATAAAATGGATCATAAAATTTGTTGGGCAATTTCTCCCGAGTACGCCGATACCTCATATGTGGGGGTAAACCACTGTTTGGGCACTCGGCAGGGCTCGGAAGAGAAGGCGCGCCATTTGACTTTTTGAATGGAAAATTAGCTCCAATTGTTAGCGGACACCATGTCGCGTTTGGAGAGCCCCTGTGTGCCTAAACATTGGAGCTCCCGCACAAGTGACCCCATTTTGGAAACTAGACCCCCCAGGGAACTTATCTAGATGCATATTGAGCACTTTAAACCCCCAGGTGCTTCACAGAAGTTTATAACGCAGAGCCATGAAAATAAAAAATAATTTTTCTTTCCTCAAAAATGATTTTTTAGCCTGGAATTTCCTATTTTGCCAAGGATAATAGGAGAAATTGGACCCCAAATATTGTTGTCCAGTTTGTCCTGAGTACGCTGATACCCCATATGTGGGGGTAAACCACTGTTTGGGCGCACGGCAGGGCTCGGAAGGGATGGCACGCCATTTGGCTTTTTAAATGGAAAATTAGCTCCAATCATTAGCGGACACCATGTCACGTTTGGAGAGCCCCTGTGTGCCTAAACATTGGAGATCCCCCAGAAATGACACCATTTTAGAAACTAGACCCCCAAAGGAACTAATCTAGATGTGTGGTGAGGACTTTGAACCCCCAAGTGCTTCACAGAAGTTTATAACGCAGAGCCATGAAAATAAAAAAAAAAATTATTTTCTAAAAAATGATCTTTTAGCCTGCAATTTTTTATTTTCCCAAGGGTAACAGGAGAAATTTGACCCCAAAAGTTGTTGTCCAGTTTCTCCTGAGTACGCTGATACCCCATATGTGGGGGTAAGCTACTGTTTGGGCACATGCCGGGGCTTGGAATTGAAGTAGTGACGTTTTGAAATGCAGACTTTGATGGAATGCTCTGCGGGCGTCACGTTGCGTTTGCAGAGCCCCTGATGTGCCTAAACAGTAGAAACCCCCCACAAGTGACCCCATTTTAGAAACTAGACCCCCCAAGGAACTTATCTAGATATGTGGTGAGCACTTTGAACCCCCAAGTGCTTCACAGACGTTTACAACGCAGAGCCGTGAAAATAAAAAATCATTTTTCTTTCCTCAAAAATTATGTTTTAGCAAGCATTTTTTTAGATTCACAAGGGTAACAGGAGAAATTGGACCCCAGTAATTGTTGCGCAGTTTGTCCTGAGTATGCTGGTACCCCATATGTGGGGGTAAACCACTGTTTGGGCACACGTCAGGGCTCGGAAGTGAGGGAGCACCATTTGACTTTTTGAATACGAGATTGGCTGGAATCAATGGTGGCGCCATGTTGCGTTTGGAGACCCCTGATGTGCCTAAACAGTGGAAACCCCTCAATTCTACCTCCAACACTAACCCCAACACACCCCTAACCCTAATCCCAACTGTAGCCATAATCCTAATCACAACCCTAACCCCAACACACCCCTAACCACAACACTAACCCCAACACACCCCTAACCCTAACCACAACCCTAATTCCAACCCTAACCCTAAGGCTATGTGCCCACGTTGCGGATTCGTGTGAGATATTTCCGCACCATTTTTGAAAAATCTGCGGGTAAAAGGCACTGTGTTTTACCTGCGGATTTTCCGCGGATTTCCAGTGTTTTTTGTGCGGATTTCACCTGCGGATTCCTATTGAGGAACAGGTGTAAAACGCTGCGGAATCCGCACAAAGAATTGACATGCTGCGGAAAATACAACGCAGCGTTCCCGCGCGGTATTTTCCGCACCATGGGCACAGCGGATTTGGTTTTTCATATGTTTACATGGTACTGTAAACCTGATGGAACACTGCTGCGAATCCGCAGCCAAATCCACACCGTGTGCACATAGCCTAATTCTAAAGGTATGTGCACACGCTGCGGAAAACGCTGCGGATCCGCAGCAGTTTCCCATGAGTGTACAGTTCAATGTAAACCTATGGGAAACAAAAATCGCTGTACACATGCTGCGGAAAAACTGCACGGAAACGCAGCGGTTTACATTCCGCAGCATGTCACTTCTTTGTGCGGATTCCGCAGCGGTTTTACAACTGCTCCAATAGAAAATCGCAATTGTAAAACCGCAGTGAAATGCGCAGAAAAAAACGCGGTAAATCCGCCATAAATCCGCAGCGGTTTAGCACTGCGGATTTATCAAATCCGCAGCGGAAAAATCCGCAGAGGACCAGAATACGTGTGCACATTCCTAACCCTAACCCTAACCCTAGCCCTAACCCTAGCCCTAACCCTAACCCTAGCCCTAACCCTACCCCTACCCCTAACCCTACCCCTAACCCTACCCCTAACCCTAACCCTAGCCCTAACCCTAGCCCTAACCCTAGCCCTAACCCTAGCCCTAACCCTACCCCTAACCCTAACCCTACCCCTAGCCCTAACCCTAACCCTAGCCCTAACCCTACCCCTAACCCTAACCCTATTCTAACATTAGTGGAAAAAAAAAAAATTCTTTATTTTTTTATTGTCCCTACCTATGGGGGTGACAAAGGGGGGGGGGGTCATTTATTATTTTTTTTTATTTTGATCACTGAGATATAATCTATCTCAGTGATCAAAATGCACTTTGGAACGAATCTGCCGGCCGGCAGATTCGGCGGGCGCACTGCGTATGCGCCCGCCATTTTGGAAGATGGCGGCGCCCGGGAGAAGACGGACGGGACCACGGCTGGATCGGTAAGTATGATAGGGTGGGGGGGGACCACGGGGGGGGGGATCGGAGCACGGGGGGGGAATCGGAGCGCGGGAGGGGTGGAACGGAGCGCGGGGGGCGTGGAACGGAGCACGGGGGGGCTGGAATGGAGCACGGGGGGGTGGAACGGAGCACGGGGGGGGGTGGATCGGAGTGCAGGGGGGGTGATTGGAGCACGGGGGGGTGATTGGAGCACGGGGGGAGCGGACACGAGCACGGGGGGGAGCGGAGCACTGGACGGAGGGGAGCCGGAGCAGTGTACCGGCCAGATCGGGGGGGTGGGGAGGCGATCGGAGTGGTGGGGTGGGGGCACACTAGTATTTCCAGCCATGGCCGATGATATTGCAGCATCGGCCATGGCTGGATTGTAATATTTCACCCGTTATAATAGGTGAAATATTACAAATCGCTCTGATTGGCAGTTTCACTTTCAACAGCCAATCAGAGCGATCGTAGCCACGAGGGGGTGAAGCCACCCCCCCTGGGCTAAACTACCACTCCCCCTGTCCCTGCAGATCGGGTGAAATGGGAGTTAACCCTTTCACCCGATCTGCAGGGACGCGATCTTTCCATGACGCCGCATAGGCGTCATGGGTCGGATTGGCACCGACTTTCATGACGCCTACGTGGCGTCAAAGGTCGGGAAGGGGTTAAAATAAAATTGGAATAGATAGTAGGGGATTTGATCCAGGGTAAGTTAAAAAAAATAAAATAAATATTTAAAGGAATAGTGGTAGTAATAAAATAGCAATATAAATTATAATAGTATAGCACTATTAGAAATAGTATATTAATAGCATAGTACATTATTTATTACATATCAGCAGCTTTTCTCCAGGGTTTTATGACTGATTGCCTTTCCTAGGGTCAAGAAAGAATTTTTCCCCTTGACACAAATTGGCCAACCATCACACCTCCGTGCGCACAGTATAGAGGTGATGTGACTTGTTTAGCAGGACCTGGTCCTTTAGCCACGTCAGCAGTCTGTGGCTGGAAGGACAGAAGTCCTGAGAACTGCCTTATTATACCGGTAATATGCGGTTCTTCTTCAGAGTTGCCGGCCAGGTACAACGTCATTGTTGCAGCGTAATGTTACATAGTTACATAGTTATTAAGGTTGAAGGAAGACTATATGTCTATCTAGTTCAACCCATAGCCTAACCTAACATGCCCTAACATGTTGATCCAGAGGAAGGCAAAAAAAACCCATGTGGCAAAGAGTAAGCTCCACATTGGGGAAAAAAATTCCTTCCCGACTCCACATACGGCAATCAGACTAGTTCCCTGGATCAACGCCCTATCAAGGAATCTAGTGTATATACCCTGTAACATTATACTTTTCCAGAAAGGTATCCAGTCCCCTCTTAAATTTAAGTAATGAATCACTCATTACAACATCATACGGCAGAGAGTTCCATAGTCTCACTGCTCTTACAGTAAAGAATCCGCGTCTGTTATTATGCTTAAACCTTTTTTCCTCCAACCGCAGAGGATGCCCCCTTGTCCCTGTTTCAGGTCTATGATTAAAAAGATCATCAGAAAGGTTTTTGTACTGTCCCCTCATATATTTATACATTAAAATAAGATCACC
Source organism: Ranitomeya imitator (assembly GCF_032444005.1). Taxonomy (NCBI): domain Eukaryota; kingdom Metazoa; phylum Chordata; class Amphibia; order Anura; family Dendrobatidae; genus Ranitomeya; species Ranitomeya imitator. The sequence continues at coordinate 122,229,420 of NC_091284.1, forward strand.
CCTTAGTCTTCGTTTTTCCAAACTAAATAGCCCCAAGTGTAATAACCTATCTTGGTATTGCAGACCCCCCAGTCCTCTAATAACCTTGGTCGCTCTTCTCTGCACCCGCTCCAGTTCAGCTATGTCTTTCTTAAACACCGGAGACCAGAACTGTGCACAGTATTCTAAGTGTGGTCGAACTAGTGACTTGTATAGAGGTAAAATTATATTCTCCTCATGAGCATCTATGCCTCTTTTAATGCATCCCATTATTTTATTTGCCTTTGTAGCCGCTACCTGACACTGGCCACTGAATTTAAGTTTGTCATCCACCCATACACCCAGGTCTTTTTCATTGACGGTTTTGCCCAGAGTTTTAGAATTAAGCACATAATTATACATCTTATTACTTCTACCCAAGTGCATGACCTTACATTTATCCCCATTAAAGCTCATTTGCCATTTATCAGCCCAAGCTTCTAGTTTACATAAATCATCCTGTAATATAAAATTGTCCTCCTCTGTATTGATTACCCTGCAGAGTTTAGTGTCATCTGCAAATATTGAAATTCTACTCTGAATGCCCCCTACAAGGTCATTAATAAATATGTTAAAAAGAAGAGGGCCCAATACTGACCCCTGTGGTACCCCACTGCTAACCGCTACCCAGTCCGAGTGTGCTCCATTAATAACCACCCTTTGTTTCCTATCCCTGAGCCAGCTCTCAACCCACTTGCACATATTTTCCCCTATCCCCATTATTCTCATTTTATGTATCAACCTTTTGTGTGGCACCGTATCAAAAGCTTTTGAAAAGTCCATATACACTACATCCACTGGTTTCCCTTGGTCCAATCCGGAACTTACCTCTTCATAGAAACTGATCAAATTAGTCTGACATGAACGGTCCCTAGTAAACCCGTGCTGATACTGGGTCATGAGGTTATTCCTCTTCAGATACTCCAGTATAGCATCCCTTAGAATGCCCTCCAGGATTTTACCCACAGTAGAGGTTAAGCTTACTGGCCTATAATTTCCGAGTTCAGTTTTTGTTCCCTTTTTGAATATTGGCACCACATTTGCTATACGCCAGTCCTGTGGCACAGACCCTGTTATTATGGAGTCTTTAAAGATTAAAAATAATGGTCTATCAATGACTGTACTTAATTCCTGCAGTACTCGAGGGTGTATCCCATCCGGGCCCGGAGATTTGTCAATTTTAGTGATTTTTAGACGCCGCCGCACTTCCTGCTGGGTTAAGCAGGTGACATTTAATTGGGAATTTTTATCACTAGACATTTTGTCTGCCATGGGATTTTCTTGTGTAAATACTGATGAAAAAAAGTCATTTAGCATATTGGCTTTTTCCTCATCCTCATCCACCATCTCACCCAGACTATTTTTAAGGGGGCCAACACTATCATTTTTTAGTTTCTTACTATTTATGTAGTTAAAGAATATTTTAGGATTATTTTTACTCTCTCTGGCAATGAGTCTCTCTGTCTCAATCTTTGCTGCCTTGATTTGCTTTTTACAGAATTTATTTAATTTTCTGTATTTATTTAATGCCTCCTCACTACCTACTTCCTTTAATTCTCTAAATGCTTTCTTTTTGTCACTTATTGCGCCCCTTACAGCTCTATTTAGCCATATTGGTTTCCTCCTATTTCTAGTATGTTTATTCCCATACGGTATAAACTGTGCACAGGTCCTATCCAGGATGCTAATAAACGTCTCCCATTTTCTTTGTGTATTTTTGTGTCTCAGGATATCGTCCCAGTTAATTGCACCAAGATCCTCTCTCATCCGTTGGAAATTTGCCCTCCTGAAGTTTAGTGTCCTTGTAACCCCTCTACTACACATCTTTTTAAAGGATACATGAAAACTTATTATTTTGTGATCGCTATTTCCCAAGTGACCCCCAACCCTTATATTTGATATGCGGTCTGGCCTGTTGGTTAATATTAGGTCTAGTAGTGCCCCCCTTCTTGTTGGGTCCTGAACCAGTTGTGAAAGGTAATTGTCTCTCATAATTGTCAAAAACCGATTACCTTTGCTGGAACTGCAGGTTTCTGTTCCCCAATCTATTTCAGGGTAGTTGAAGTCCCCCATAATAATGACTTCTCCTTGAGTCGCAGCTTCATCTATTTGCTTTACGAGGATATTCTCCATTGCTTCCATTATTTTTGGAGATTTATAACAAACCCCTATCAGTAATTTATTATTTTTTCCCCCTCCCCTTATCTCCACCCACAGGGATTCTACATTTTCATTAAATTCACCTATATTATCGCGCAGGATGGGTTTTAAGGATGATTTTACATATAGACACACCCCTCCCCCTCGCTTATCTGTACGGTCATTTCTGAACAGGCTATAGCCCTGCAAGTTAACAGCCCAGTCATGGCTCTCATCCAGCCACGTTTCAGATATCCCCACCATGTCATAATTATGCTCCAACAACATTAGTTCTAATTCATCCATTTTGTCGGCGATGCTTCTGGCATTAGTATACATAACCAAATGAAAAGCCGCAGATGCCAGGAGGTGGGTTGTAGGTTCTAGGGCTCCTGTCTGATGGTTACAGACTACTGCCATTGCTTATCTCTCTCCCAGAATAATCATCAATACAATCATTTTATGCACATGCTATAAAATATAATTGTGTTCTTCAGGACATTCTGCTGCCAAGAATGATGATCTTGAAACAGCCTTTAAATTGTCGTTCGCTGGGTGATTTGCAGCCAATTTAGAACGGCCGATAATCAGGAAACAAGCTTTCATAGGAATGCGCATTACCAATTCAACCAGTGTATATAGTCCCTTAGTTTTATCTGCCCCTTGCCCACAGCTTCCCCATGAGTTCATGTTAGTGGGTCCTTTCCGGTTCTTACTCTGGAGAATCTGTCAGTAACAGCTGAATGTGCAGGAAATTGTCTCCAAACCTTAAAACCCCTAGTTCCAAAGCAATGAAATATATAAAGATTGGTTCGGACTGAGAGCAGAGTCCTGCATCATGGCTTGAGGAAGAAGCAAAAAAGCTATTCAATTACTGAAGTCAAGTGTCTGGATTTGTGCAGGTTGTGAGCCGAGCATGACAGTTCTCCATAAATATCAATCCTTGTCATGTTTGTGCCTATTAGTTAACCAACCAGTAGGTCAGGTGCCACATGTGGCTCTCAGGCTTCCAGTATGTGGCTCACCTGCTGTTTAAACCTGTAGACACCATTTTGCTCTAGTGGCACCACAGAGATTACACCATTACCACAACTTGGTTCCTAAGTTAAAAGCATGTCAGTAGACATTAAAGGGGTTGTCTTATGGATGACAATAATGACAAGTCTACAGAATATGCCTTAAAGAAGCCCTCCATTAAGTTTTTTATTCATTAAATCTGCGTACATGTGCATGTAATATAGTATGAGTTTATTGTAGGGACTCACCTACAGCTGATGTGTCCAGTGTTCTCCACTCACTCACCAGTGTGACTGCAGCCTTACAATGTAAGGATATTGAGCGTCAGAATGAGGTCCTATAGGTTTTCACTGTAAAACAGACTTCCAGCTCACGCATAGAGCATAGAGGGAGCCATTTAGTCGTAATTGTACGACCAAGAAGAGGAGAAGAACGGTGCTGCACACCAGAGAAAGCGGAGGTAGGTGAGTATATTAATACAACCACACTACATTATATGTACACATTTAATGAATAAAAAACTTAACGGGAGGGCTTCTTTAAATGTACAATAGATGCAGTTATCCAACTCTGAGACCCGTCTCTATCTCCGGAACTGGGGTCCCTCAATAACGAGTTCCGTCGGTTGCCTCAGAAGCAGTGTCAGGAGCAAACTGCACAAGTGTGTCTCTCTCCATTCGTTGCTGTGAACGTTCTCCATGAAGTGGACCAAAAATTAGTATGCCATGTGTGCCATGTGTAGCTATCGTTTACAGCATAATTTAATGTCCAATGAAAAATTATATTGCGGCACTGCATTAACTAAAAAAATCCATGTAAACATTTTTACTCCAAAAAAGACTAAATTCTTCAAGGAATATTACCTTTATTGGCTAACCAGAAAACTGCTATTTGCAGCTTTCAGAGCACTGAGACTCCTTCATCAGGCAGGTTTATAAATGAATGACTGAGACATTTAGAAAATGTTACAAAGGACATTTGTACATGGGGTGGCTCTGCCGATACCACCTAAAGAAAGGTCAATGTAATAAAATGAAGGTTTTGTATTAGATGGACAGGTGGTAGGGATGATGACTGAGGAGTTTAGTGATCTGGAGTCAGTCTGGTAGAGGTGTGAACAGTGTTCAAGCAGTGAGTCAAAAATCCAAGTGTTGGATTGATTCCATTTGTCAAAGACTGGAACATCTTTATCAGCTTGAATTTCCAGATACTATGTCCTAGTCCAGAGAAGTGTTTCCCCACAGATGTGTCCAGCTCTTTCCTTATTATGTGTCTGTGTAGCTTCATCTTTGTCAACCACAAACAGCCACTGAGCTAAGTGCCTTATGTTTTTAATGTGCGCTGAAAAAGTGGCGTCCATGCATTCAATAATCGCAGTGTGCTGACCCATAGTGTGTACAGGCCCATATATTGTTCTTGCACAGGGGCCTTCCTTTTTATTCCCTAGTGTTCCTGTGTTGGTAAAATGGAAAATTAAAACTCAGTTTAAGAGAAAGGGAAAACATTTCATAAAAGTTCCTTAGTAAATGTTTCCCATTTCCCTTGAACTATGCTCTATTTCTCCTTTTGATTCTAAAAGCGGGATCCCCTGTACATAGTGAAAAAAGGACACTATTCAACACTATATTGGAGCTGTATCTCCATATTTTCAGAGGGCACAGGCAAAAGACTAAAATCAAAACCCTTTGAATTCAATTTTAGTTTCCCTGGTAATTAAGAAAACCCGGCCGCTATGGAGATACTATTCATTTCTTGCATGAAAACACTTTCTCCTATCTGCTTATCATGCCAATAACACTGACATCACTGTGTAGTACAATCACTACTGACTATAATTCCATTCCTCCTCCGAAATGATAAATCATAGTAATTTCTACAGCAAATAAAGAGAAAATACTTTACATATTTGTACTAGTCTCCAGGGAAAATGCTGGATGAAACTTAAATGAAACTTAAAACTGGTATATGGCATAGAGCTGTATGTACATACCATAAATCAGAGTGCCACAAACTATTGCATTTGCTTCAATCACTATATTATATTATATAATTTTATCATTATTAGTTATTGTTATTATTAAAATGACAAGAGTTAGGGACCATCCAGATTGGGGTACACCTTGTCGCAGTGGGATGGCTTTTAAGCTTTTTTTAATCAAAATATTGTCAACTAAGTACCCTGTGTTATTTACATGTGCCATTTGCTAAATTTAAAAAAAAGTTCATTTTTTTCATATTAATATACACTCTGCACCCCATTTTGACTGAAAAAAAAACCCCAGAAATGTAGTAGTTTTTGCAAATTTAATAAGAACGAAAAACTGAAATATCACATGGTCATAAGTATTCAGAGCCTTTGGTCAGACACTCATATATGTCACATGCTGTCCATTTCCTTGTGATCCTCCTTGAGATGGTTCTACTCCTTCATTGGAGTCCAGCTGTGTTTAATTAAACTCATAGGACTTGAATTGGAAAGGAACACACCTGTCTATATAAGGCTATATTCACACTTTGCGGATTTTGCTGCGGATCCGCAGCGGATTTGACCGCTGCGGATCCGCAGCAGTTTATCATGAGTTTACATTACAATGTAAACCTATGGGAAACAAAAAACGCTGTGCACATGCTGCAGAAAAATCCGCGCGGAAATGCTGCGGATTACATTCCGCAGCATGTCACTTCTTTTCTGCGGATTTTCACCTGCTCCAATAGAAAACTGCAGATGAAAATCCGCAGAAGAAAACGCAGTAAAAACCGCGATAAATCCGCAGTAAAAACCGCGATGGGTTTTCACTGCGGATTTTGGAATTCTGCTGCGGAAATATCCGCAGTGGAATCTGCAAAGTGTGAACATAGCCTAAGACCTCACAGCTCACAGTGCATGTCAGACCAAATGAGAATCATGAGGTCAAAGGAACTGGCCAAGGAGCTCAGAGACAGAATTGTGGCAAGGCACAGATCTGGCCAAGGTTACAACAGAATGTCTACTCAAGGTTCCTAAGAGCACAGTGACCTCCATAATCATTAAATCAAAGAAGCTTGGGACCATCAGAAGTCTTCCAAGACCGGGCCGTCCAGCCAAACTGAGCAATCGAGGGAGAAGAGCTTTGGTGAGAGGTAAAGAATAACCCCAAGATCACTGTGGCTGAGCTCCAGAGATGCAGTAGGGAGATGGGAGAAAGTTCCATAAAGCCAACTATCACTGCCGCCCTCCACCAGTTGGGCCTGTATGGCAGAATGGCCCAATGGAAGCCTCTCTTCAGTGCAAGACATATGAAAGTCCGCATAGAGTTTGCTAAAAAAGACATGAAGGACTCCCAGACTATGAGAAATAAGATTCTTTGGTCTGATGAGATGAAGATCGACCTTTTTGGTGATAATTCTAAGCGATATCTGTGGAAATATCCAGGCACTGCTCATCACGTGCCCAATACAATGCCAACAGTGAAATATGGTGATGGCAGCATCATGCTATGGGGGTGTTTTTCAGTTGCAGGGACAGGATGACTGGTTGTCATTGAAGGAAACATGAATACGGCCAAGCACAGAGATATCCTGGATGAAAACCTCTTCCAGAGTGCTCTGGATCTCAGACTTGGCCGAAGGTTCACCTTCCAACAAGACTAACCCTAACCATACAGCTAAAATAACAAAGGAATAGCTTCAGAAAAACCCTGTGACCATTCTTGACTAGCTCAGCCAGAGCCCTGACCTAGACCTAATTGAGCATCTCTGGAGAGACTTGAAAATGGCTGTCCACCAACGTTCATCATCCAACCTGATGGAACTGGAGAGGATCTGCAAGGAAGAATGGCAGAGGATCCCCAAATCCAAGTGGAAAAACATAATTCCCAAGAAGACTCATGGCTGTACTAGCTCAAAAGGGTGCTTCTACTCAATACTGAACAAAGGGTCTGAATACTTATGACCTTGTTATATTTCAGTTTTTCTTTTTTAATACATTTGCAATAATTACTACATTTCTGCTATTTTTTCAGTGAAGATGGGGTGCAGAGTGTACATTAATGAGAAAAAAATGAACTTTTTTGAAGTTACCAAATGGCCGCAATGAAACAAAGAGTGAAAAGTTTAAACTCATTTGAGTTTATCCTAGGTTCTGTTGGTTCATAGCCACAGTATGAATGAGCACGTAAACACACTTATACCAACATGTGTGCTGGCCCAATTTTACAATTTTGCTATGGTAGAGATGTTTTGTAAGGTCCAATAGTCTTGTCTGGTCATTTGGTCTTTCACTTCTAAGGCTAAACTCCTCAAGGACAATACTGATTTCTTGGTTATTGGTATGAGAACAGCATGGTGATCTATCCAGCATAAAATGATCCATGAGTTTATTAAAGGGAACCTGTCACCTGAATTTGGCGGGACTGGTTTTGGGTCATATGGGCGGAGTTTTCGGGTGTTTGATTCACCCTTTCCTTACCTGCTGGCTGCATGCTGGCTGCAATATTGGATTGAAGTTCATTCTCTGTCCTCCATAGTACACGCCTGCGCAAAGCAATCTTGCCTTGCGCAGGCGTGTACTACGAAGGACAGAGAATGAACTTCAATCCAATATTGCAGCCAGCATGCAGCCAGCAGGTAAGGAAAGGGTGAATCAAACACCCGAAAACTCCGCCCATATGACCCAAAACCAGTCCCGCCAAATTCAGGTGACAGAGTCCCTTTAAAGTTAAATAGTCTATATGATCTACTTATTTGGCTAAAGGAATTTAATGATTATTGATAGTAAGGAGGCAACTATGCTGGCAAATTAACAGAAAATATATCTTAAAAGCCCTGTCTTGGAAAGAAGGGTAGGTACTAGTGAGGAGTGAACACCCTATCCGAGCACGCTCAGCGTGCTTGAATAATATGTTTGAGTCCCCACGGCTGAATGTCTCGCGTCATTCCGACAGCCGCAAAACATTGAGGGATTGCCTACCAAACAGGCAATTCATGCATGTGCTGCGGCTGTCGAACAGCTGCGAGATATTCAGCCGTGGGGACTCAAACATATTATTTGAGTACGCCGAAGACACTCAGCTATCACCCGAGCATGCTCGTATAACACGTTATTCGAGCATGTTTGCTCATCATACTCATAGATACTCATGTCATCATCCAACGCAGGTAGACTCCATGGCTGTGTTTTTAGTTTTCTCTCTTTAGCTCCTTTAGCTGTAAGCTCATTTCTAAATAATCGTATCCACTCCACTATGTAAAGCAGAGATTTTTTTTGATCGCTTTCCATATCAGTTCTAAATTGTACATCATTTTTTTGCAGCAGTAACACAGATCTCTGACACATCAGTATCGACAAATGTGAATGGGACTAGGACCAGACTTTGTTATCAATTGTCCCTGTGCTGTTTCTTTACGCGGACTCTATGGGTCCATGTACTGTCTGAGAAAAAACAGACAGCACAAGGATTGGGTGCAAGAGAGAAGTGAATGTGGCCTCAGTCGGAACCTGTCCTCTAATAAACAAACCATAAAAAATGCAAAACTGGAAAACCCCTTTAAATACATTAAATATATTCATTTTACATGGCTGATATTTCATAAAAAACAACTACTAATTCACCCCAGGTTATCGGAGTGACAATGATACTGTCCCAGTTTTCCTGATGGACTATGGCAATTTATAATAGTACTAGAATGAGGTCTACTAGGCTAGATCAATGTAATTTTGTGGACCTAGTTATGTGATGTACACAAGCACAAAGCATTGTTCATTTTTTTAAGATACACCAATTATATCAGTAAAGACTGAGCTGTGAGGGGAGAACAGAATTCAGAATGGAATATGGTTATTTATTGGGCTGCAGCTTTACTGAAAGCATTTTGATTTTTTATAAATAGGATTGTAGTTCAGATTTTTTCAAAATTCCACCCAATTTATCCTCCATTGTAATGCACAAATACAGGATAAGTGAGAAAGTGACTAGAAGAGTCCTGAGCTTCCTTAAACTCCAGTCCAGAAATAAAATAGTGCTTATAATAAGACAATTGTTCTTCATTTGACAACATGCAAAAAATAACAGGGTCAATTATTTCAATTCCAAATTGTGTAACGAGAGATCAATACATAACATTGTAATAAATTGACAGTGCAAAAAGGTTAAGTCCAAATATTACCCCAAAAACTCCCTATGACTTAGTAAATAAGTGGTACATTGCTTCATTTTTAACAGTTCTAACTTTGTATTACCCAATGGATAAAAGGATTTTTTTTTTTTTTTTACTTTTGGCATAGTATTGTAAGGGGGTCGACAGCACTGCGGGTACCTGCGTGCCGGGTCCGGAACTAGAGAGGCAGCATCCCCTATTCCCGGGGGGGAAGCCTGAGTGAGCCGGACCTTCCCTTATTGCCTGGGGGAAGCGCTAGTGGGGCGGACCTTCCTGCTGTTCCAGGAGGGCGGAGAAAGAAGAGGACAAAGCGTGCGCAGCAGCGGTGGGATAAAAGAGAAAAGCGCACAGAGTAGGTCAGTTCGACGCGAACGCAGATCAGCTCACAGAGCTATAAAATGTATGTCTCAATCTGATCATCTTATTCTGCCGTATATCATCCTTCCGGCAGATCAGATACCATTTTTAATGCAAATTGTTCCCTTTAAATGATATCTTCTTAAAGACAAGAAGGTAACACTACACTGTATTGGGATTCCTAATGTGAGGTATAGATGAGCTCAAGCAGTTCCCTTATTAGAAATGCACAATGCGAAGAAACGTATCATGCTGTGTATTATAATTCTTCAATTTCAGAGTCACCAGTGGAGAATATTTGACATTAAAATCTCTCATTAGTATTCCATTTAAAAGTTGCTCTATTGTGTCTATTCGCCATTTTTTTCAATCAAGAATGAGAGCCATAGTATGTATTATACCTAGGCAAACAGAGGAAAACTATTGTGCTGAGCACATGTTTCGATGCTGCCCTATTAGTATTAGTTAGGAGGACTAGTGATGAGCGAAAGTGCTAGGATAAGGTGTTATCTGAGCATGCCGGTGTACTAACTGTTAGCAGCGGGTTAATCAGCGTGATGTCCACAACGAGCAACAGAGAATGTTCATTTATTAAGAATTAAGAATATCCAGCTTAAAACATGAGAACAGGATCAATCTGGTTTCTGAGAGAGAGAGATCTGCTGTGAGTCCTTCTGCTTCAGCTACACACAAGAAATGTGCTCACAGGGAATGGGGAGGAGGAACATCCTGTCTGTAAATGAGGACTCTTTTTTTTTTTTTAACTTTGCTGACATGTGAACAATATGCATGCAGATATATAAATCACATCATATTAAACAAACAATAGTTGTTGCAATACATACAGATCAATATGCATTAGGCCAACACTAACCGAGTTGGGACTACATACACTTTGTGTTCTAGATATGGGATTGCTATGCTTACCCCATGAAAACCTAAGGCAGGATTGGCCCCCTCTTCGTCCTGCACTGTGGTCCGCCAAGGAACCCGGGCTCACCAGAGAAACGGCCAGTGTCCCGGTGCTCCAGTCCAACCCTGACTTTATTGTTTGGACTTTGTGGAAATTGATTGTATATACAGTGTCTGGTGTGGGCAGGGTCAACTTTCTGAGCTCTGCAACATGCTACGTCTAAAAAACTCTGATTGTCATAACCGCTGCACCCAGTATTCTAAGTGATACATAATTGGACTCAGGGTCTCTTTTCCTACATTATGCTGCTCTCAGATGAAGTAGCAAAAACCTGTTAACAGATTCCCTTTAAATCGTATTGGTCCTTCATATGCCAAAAGTGTATGTATTTAGTATCTGTCAAATTAATATATGACGGTATTTATTTTTTACCACTAAAGAGAAGAGTACAAGCTGCTGTGTTTTTCTACAAAGTCAGATTATCTAAAAAAAAAAAAGTATACTGTTTTGTAAAAGCGTTAGAAAATAACGACTTTCCCCAATGCCTGTATTTTTTAGAAACAGCACCACTGCTTTCCATAGGATTTGTCTGGTATTGCAGCTAGATACCTTTGTCCAGGCTGAATACAAAAGAAGTACCGCTTCTTTAAAAAAAAAAAAAAAAAAACACACATCTGAATTTGAATAGTTATCCCACAAATGCCCAGCAAAAAACAAATGCTTGTGCAATGTCACATACAGATATTTGTGCATAGTATGTGTTTTTTTTGTTTTTTTGCTCATATAGCAGATAAAGTGCCGATGTGCGTGGCCGACATTGCCAACGCCATAAGGCTCAGTCAGACATTCTAGTTGGGGGTTATAGTGGTCACATACGAGCATGGCAGGAAAATATTAATGATGACACATTACACAAAATAATTCTTTTCATTACTTAAGACATGATCTTTGCTATATATGTGAATAAATATGAAGAATGGAAGACTAGTATTAAAAATAGAACTTGAAAATAAAAACTTCCCTATCATGAGAGTTTGAGATTTTCTAGAACCTTTTTTAACATAAGTGACACAATCACCACAAATACCCGCTCCAGATGATTCTGTAATGACGGCAAATATTTACAAAGCACAATGCTCCAAATTACCATCAAATAAACAGTTTTGTATATTGTTTATACATCACTTTGCAATTAATGAGCTGCTGTGACTGAACTCTGCTCCTTCCAGCCTTTATTACTGTGGGTTTGAATCACAAGGTTGTAATTATGCAAATCTGAAAAAAATGGTTGTACATTATTTAAAGCCAATTATGACACTTATTTTGTGGGTGATTCTAGTTTCTATGAAGATGCTTTCTGAATGGTGACTTGCTAGTTAGCACAAGAGGCGAACGAAGCTTTGAAATTTTGCTTTGCTGGCATTATGAGCCATGGAAAATATTGGGCTAGCTAGATGGGATTTATACGTATAGATCATCATTTCATGCTTACTATGGATTCTTAAAACACGTATGACAATTAGGTTTTAGGATGTAAGAAAAGCTATAGAAAACTTGCTGATGGACTTCATGGTTGATCATCTCAATAACTGGCAGTCTGTTAAATATTTTTCAAGTAATTTTTCTTTTTATATATAGTATAAACATGGCTTGCTTGAAAAAAAAAGTGAAGCAGCTGCAGTGATGTCTGCACCTTTAGCCAGATGCCTTCATATGTGGGTGGTGTTGGTGATGGATGAGACATCATGGACACTAAAGGTACCTTCACACTAAACGATATCGCTAGCAATCCGTGACGTTGCAGCGTCCTCACTAGCGATATCGTTCAGTGTGACACGCAGCAGCGATCAGAATCCTGCTGTGATGTCGTTGGTCGGGGCTAGAGGGCCAGACCTTTCTTTGGTCGCTGGCTCTCCCGCTGACATCGCTGAATCGGCGTGTGTGACACCGATTCAGCGATGTCTTCGCTGGTAACCAGGGTAAACATCGGGTTACTAAGCGCAGGGCCGCGCTTAGTAACCCGATGTTTACCTTGGTTACCATCCTAAAAGTAAAAAAAACAAACGCTACATACTTACCTACCGCTGTCTGTCCTCGGCGCTCTGCTTCTCTGGTCTGGCTGTGAGCGCCGGGCAGCCGGAAAGCAGAGCGGTGATGTCACCGCTCTGCTTTACAGCCGCTGTGCTTACACAGCGCAGAGAAGCACAGCGCCGGGGACAGACAGCGGTAGGTAAGTATGTAGCGTTTGTTTTTTTTACTTTTAGGATGGTAACCAGGGTAAACATCGGGTTACTAAGCGCGGCCCTGCGCTTAGTAACCCGATGTTTACCCTGGTTACCGGCATCGTTGGTCGCTGGAGAGCGGTCTGTGTGACAGCTCTCCAGCGACCAAACAGCGACGCTGCAGCGATCCGGATCGTTGTCTGGATCGCTGAAGCGTCGTTTAGTGTGAAGGTACCTTAACTCTGTGCACTGCAGATGCTGTCCAGACAGGGATTAGCATGGCTGAGACCTATGGTTATGCGTGTATGTGCTATCCAACCCCCAGATGTAATCATCTCTCTGCTTTGGCTAAAGGTACCGTCACATTTAGCGACGCTGCAGTGATCCAGACAACGATCCCAATCGCTGCAGCGTCGCTGTTTGGTCGCTGGAGAGCTGTCACACAGACAGCTCTCCAGCGACCAACTATACCGGTCCCCTGGTAACCAGGGTAAACATCGGGTTACTAAGCGCAGGGCCGCGCTTAGTAACCCGATGTTTACCCTGGTTACCAGCGTAAACGTAAAAAAAAACCAAACACTACATACTTACCTTCCGCTGTCTGTCCTCCGGCGCTCTGCTTCTCTGCACTGACTGTGAGCACCAGCCGGAAAGCACAGCGGTGACGTCACCGCTGTGCTCTGCTTTCCGGCTGGCCGGCGCTCACAGTGCAGAGAAGCACAGCGCCGAGGACAGACAGCGGAAGGTAAGTATGTAGTGTTTGGTTTTTTTTTACATTTACGCTGGTAACAGGGTAAACATCGGGTTACTAAGCGCGGCCCTGCGCTTAGTAACCCGATGTTTACCCTGATTACCAGTGAAGACATCGCTGAATCGGCGTCACACACGCTGATTCAGCGATGTCTGCAGGGAGTCCAGCGACGAAATAAAGTTCTGGACTTTCTGCTCCGACCAACGATGTCATAGCAGGATCCTGATCGCTGCTGCCTGTCAAACTCAACGATATCGCTAGCCAGGACCCTGCAACGTCACGGATCGCTAGCGATATCGTTGAGTGTGACGGTACCTTTATGAGGCAGTACCACATCCTACTTAAGCTCATAGAATCATAGAATGTTAGAGTTGGAAGAAACCTCAAGGGTCATTGTGTCCAACCCCCTGCTCAATGTAGGATTCACTAAACCATCTCAGACAGATGCCTGTCCAGCCTCTGTTTGAAGACTTCCATTAAAGGGGAACTCGCCACCTCTCATGGCAGCCTGTTCCACTCATTGATCACCCTCACTGTCAAAAAACTTTTTCTGATATCTAATCTGTATCTTCTCCCTTTCGGTTTCATTCCATTGCTTCTCGGGTTTCTATGTGCAAATGAGAATAAGGATGATCCCTCTACACTGTGATCTCCCAGCATTGTGCTGGTAGTTGCCATATACTGAGATCAGTTGCTTCAGACAGTTCTTGTGCTGTTCTTGTGGATATCCCGTTACTGACCTCAATTTTACCTGACTTTGACTTATCGGTTGTCCATCCCTATTCTGATACCATCTTGTCTCCGCTCTTAACTGACCTTACTGTATCTGACATGGGCTTCCCCTCTGACTTTGAATTTGTTTTCCATGGTTTTCCATTTCTGTATCTGGTTTTGTCCTTCTTACTTAATACTGACCTGGCTTTGTTTGAGCATCTATGCTGGAGGCTCGATCCTTTCTCCTACTCCTGCATTGACTAGGAGCACTTCACATTCATATTAAATGGTGCAAGTTTCTTTTAGCATTGTAGGGGTTAATCCGCTCTGTTGAGAGCTCCTGGAAGCTTTCCTGCGTTAAGGATCAGCTGTGCACTGTATCACTGCTATCGCCTATATAATCTGGACCCTGGCTAGCACTCATTGTCTGAGTTGGCTTCTGCTGCATGGCTGGTGGCTGTTGGTAGTTATTATTGGATAGGGCGTTTGGTGGATTTATCTGTGACTGTTGCTGTGTTTTGAGTGTGTGATTATTCCCTTTGTTCTATTTTGGTTATGCTCCATCCACCACTCCATGATGCATTCCTCTGTTAGCTGTGTGAGTATATTTGTATGTTTGGTATTTTCCATTATCCCTGTTCGTGTTACCTTATTAGTTTATTAGTCTGGTTAATTTATTATGGTACACAAATACTCCCCTCTTCTTTGGTTGTGGGAAGGGTACAGATTGAGGGAGGAAACAGGAGCTAAGGCAAGGTACGTGGACCCGGCGTCTTCACCATCAGAAGTAATCCAGGGAACAGGGCGAGCTAGGGCACCCATAGCAGTAGGGACAGTGAAGGAGCCCCTGGTCCCAGGACACCCGACAACAGAGTCGTGGCAGACAGCTTCTAATAGACTTTATGAAGCTAATGCATATTTACCTTACCAATGTAGCTCTTTCCTTCCACCAGTGCTCCCAGGTACTACACTAGTTTCTATTCTTCCTATTCTGGAGACAATGAGCATGTTATTTCTGCAACCAATCTCTGGTACAATACCAGTAATTGGATGTTGTGGCCACATGTCCATACTGCCAGAACAGCAAGTACAGGATCCAAAAGGGGACACAGGCAAAGCTGGAAGAGACATAGCAGGGGACCGGTAATGTTAAATACTTTGTTTTATTCTTTTTGAACATGGCAAGCTCCTGGGGGTTTAAAGAATTAGTCAGAAGGGATGGACAATTACTTTAATTCAGTGGAACGTTGTGAGAATAAAGCTTCAAAATTATATTAATTAAAATTCGTACACTGCACTGTGTATGTTTCCCCTTGCTTATGTAAGATTAGGAGAGCAGTTGTGAGCCATGGTCAAATGTGAGGGAATACATGCTGCAGAGATTAATAAAAATGTAATTACTGGCTACATTATTAAATGAATGTAACAATATTAATATAATTGTTGTGAAGAAAAATCTTACATACAAAATGCACACTGCAGAACCTCAGGTAACCTGTCTGTCTAAAGATCTGTCTAATAGGCTTATGCATATATATTTAGTCTAGAGGACTGGATCCAATCTTGCTCTGTAATAGCAGTTAAGTTTTTTGTATAGCTGTATGCACTGACATACGCATAAACGGATATTGAATATTGGCAGCAACTTTTGCAGTGTATGATAGCGGGCACTATATAGCAATCAGGCTAGGAGTGGAACAATCAGGGCCGTATTTAGAGTTTATGCTGCCCTAAGCACTTTTCGTGCTTCCTCCCCCATTGGTGAGTATGACACTATCGGCAGTGGCTTAGGCTACTTTAACATCAGCGATTTTTGACATTTGCGGCAGTTTTTCCACATCCGTAACGGATCACTTCCGGCAACAGTGCGTTCGGCCTCATTCATTCCCTATGGGACTTGGGGACGTGTGCGGCACTTGCGGTTTTGCCGCGATCCAGCAAATGTGGTACAACAGGAAAAAAGAATGCTGCTAGCAGTGTTTTTTTGTCTCGCCTCAAGTGCAAAACATCAAGTGCCACACATGTCCGCAAGTCCCATAGGGATTGAATGAGGCTGAACGCAGAGTTGCCGGCCCGTAACTGATACGTTACGCGGCAGATGCGGAAAAACTGCAGTATCTGCCGCGAACGGAGAAAATCGCTGATGTGAAAGTAGCCTTAGTAAACCTTTCCAGTTGTCATGTGAGAATCTGGTGAATCTCATACACATTACATGGTCAGTTGATTCTGCCATGGTTGCAAGGTGTGGCTGACAGTTTTCTAAAGGGAACCCCCTCTTCAGCCTCACCCTGTTGCATGTAGGACGCAGACTTCCCTCAGCAGCCTCTCCTCACGCCCATAAGCAGCCTCCACCTGCCAGATGCAGCCTCCACCTGCCAGATGCAGCCACCTCAGCAGCCTCCCATCTCCTCACCAGCCTCTCATCTCCTCACCAGCCTCTCTTCTCCTCACCAGCCTCTCATCTCCTCACCAGCCTCCCCTCTCCTCACCAGCCTCCCCTCTCCTCTCCTCACCAGCCTCTCATCTCAGCAACCTCCCCTCTCATCTCCTCTCCTCAGCAGCCTCCCCTCTCCTCAGCAGCCTCTCCTCACCAGCCTCTCATCTCTCCTCACCAGCCTCTCATCTCCTCTCCTTACCAGCCTCCCCTCTCTTCACCAGCCTCTCATCTCCTCTCCTCAGCAGCCTCCCCTCTACTCACCAGCCTCTCCTCTCCTCACCAGCCTCTCCTCTTCAGCCTCCCATCTCCTCACCAGCCGCCCATCTCCTCTCCCCAGCAGCCTCCCCTCTCCTCACCAGCCTCTCATCTCCTCTCCTCCTCACCAGCCTCTCCTCCTCACCAGCCTCTCCTCTCCTCAGCAGCCTCCCCTCACCAGCCTTTCATCTCCTCTCCAGCCTCCCCTTTCCTCACCAGCCTCCCCTCACCAGCCTCTCATCTCCTCAGCAGCCTCCCCTCTCATCTCCTCAGCAGCCTCCCCTCTCCTCAGCAGCCTCTCCTCAGCAGCCTCCCCTCTCCTCACCAGCCTCTCATCTCCTCTCCTCAGCAGCCTCCCCTCTCCTCTCCTCATAAGCCTCCCCTCTCCTCACCAGCCTCTCCTCTCCTCATCAGCCTCCCCTCTCCAGCCTCCCATTTCCTCACCAGCCTCCCATCTCCTCTCCTCAGCAGCCTCCCCTCTCCTCAGCAGCCTCCCCTCTCGAGCCTCTCATCTCCTCACCAGCCTCTCATCTCCTCTCCTCAGCAGCCTCACCTCAGCAGCCTCCCCTCTCCTCACCAGCCTCTCATCTCCTCTCTTCAGCAGCCTCCCCTCTTCTCAGCAGCCTCCCCTCAACAGCCTCCCCTCTCCTCACCAGCCTCTCATCTCCTCTCCTCAGCAGCCTCCCCTCTCCTCACCAGCCTCTCATCTCCTCTCCTCAGCAGCCTCCCCTCTCCTCACCAGCCTCTCATCTCCTCTCCTCAGCAGCATCCCCTCTCCTCACCAGCCTCTCATCTCCTCTCCTCAGCAGCCTCCCCTCTCCTCACCAGCCTCTCATCTCCTCAGCAGCCTCCCCTCTCCTCGACAACGTTCCTTCCCTCTCCTCACCAGCCTCTCCTCACCAGCCTCATCTCCTCTCCTCACCAGCCTCTCATCTCCTCACCAGCCTCTCTCTTCAGCAGCCTCCCCTCTCATCTCCTCTCCTCAGCAGCCTCCCCTCACCAGCCTCTCCTCACCAGCCTCTCCTCACCAGACTCTCATCTCCACTCCTCAGCAGCCTCTCTTATCCTCCCCTTAGCAGCCTCCCCTCACCAGCCTCTCATCTCCTCAGCAGCCTCCCCTCTCATCTCCTCTCCAGCCTCTCATATTCTCCCCTTAGAAACCTCCCCTCTCCTCACTCACATCAGCAGACTCCTGTCTCCTCTCTCACCTCACTCCTCTCTGCAGCTTCCTCTGAGTCCTCACACACTGCCCGCCTCCTCTCCCTGCTCACTGCCGACTTCAGTATCTTCTCCCACAAACATGACATGCTGCTCATCTCTGCAGTCTGCTCCTACATTAAGAAGAGCGCACAGCGTGCCACATGACCGGCGTCAGGACCATGATGCACTTGGGCCTTCCTGCTGCTGCTTAAAGGTACAGCACCCATTTCTGGATGCCAGATGCACTAACAAGTAATGCCCTGATAGCGGGCGGCCCTGAGCCCGAGACCCCCTCCCCCCGCAGCAGCCAGGGCTGAGGTAGGTGGGTGGGTGGGCGGAGAGACCCCAGACTTAAAAAAAAAAAAAAAAATTTAAACCTGCTCAGGTGCCGCCCCCTCACATCGCCCCGCCCTAGGCATGTGCCCTCATGTGCCTAGTGGCAAATACGGCCCTGGGAGCAATCAGAGGAAAAGAAAAATAGAAACAGTCACAACTTCTGTATTTTTCATCCACTTTTGATTTTGGCTTACAAATACTGAGGTAAAATGGTGACCAAATACTGAATGTGTAATCGTGGCCTAAGGTTACAGACAGACGTCTGACACTATAGTCAAACTCTGATCAGTTTGATCCAAGTGTCGGCATGATCTAATCCCATTCAGTCAGTGCAAAAAAATCATGCATCAGCACTGCCCCTTTGAATAATATTGGTCTGAATGCTATCTGATAAAAAATTGGATAGCACTCATTCAATTTATACACTCATGTGAGCGAGCCCTTAAGGTCCATTCACATTGCAATATTATTGTGAATGAGAAATTCTAGGAATGCTCCTTTCATGATAATTGTGCAATCTAAGCAAAAACTCGACAAAGGAGCAAAATGCTTGTTTATTGGATGGGACTATCTTTTAGTTTGCACAAAAGATCAGTGCACATATGAAGTGGCTACTCTTACTAAGCACCTGTACACACCTGTTTTCTATTTAGAATTGACCGTCAGTCTTTTGCTAGTTGTGTAAATATGAACTTGCATTAGAGTAAACAGTCTATTAAATGACTGTTGAGCTGTAAATATATTTCCGGAAGGAAGCCAAGTAAAGTTGTGCCTGATACATGATACAGCATGATACAGTCCACCATATCCCACGTTGTAATTTTGTAGAGGTGAAATTAAGCTGTCTGCAGACGTCACGCACAATAAAGCAATAAATTTTCTGTTGCTAAACATCATACAGCCTGCCATATCTCTCGTTGCAATATTTTATGGTGGAAATTAAACTGCTTGCAGACTTCACGCAAATCAAAAAAAAATGTTCTATTGCTAAAGGTGATACAGCCCGCCATATCCCATGTTGTAATTTTGTGGCAGTTAAATTGTTGTGTGTGAAGAGCTGTTGCACATTTTAAAAAATTGGTTTTACAAACATGATACAGCAGGCTACATCCGATTTTGAAATTGTTTGGAGCATATCTTCTAGATTATACAGTTGTCATGCATTCACGCTTAAAAAAAATTCTTCAGTTACTAACATTGTACAGTAGGGGAGATCTCATTTTGAAATTGTTTGTAGCATCTACTGTATGTTATACAGGCCTCATTCACAGGCCCCAAAAATGTCTTCAGTTACTAACGTCATTTAGTAGGGGAGATCTCACTTTGAAATTGTTTTTAGCATCTAGTCTATTTTATACAGTACTCATCCAACCAAAAAAAAGCATTTATTCTGTTACTAATGTCATACAGTAGAGGACATCTGACTTTGAAATTGTTTGTAGGATCTAATCTATGTTAAAAAGGCATCATCCATATGCCCCCCAAAAAGTCTTTGGTTACTAACATCATAAAGTAGGGGAGATCTCACTTTGAAATTGTTTGTAGCATCTAGTCTATTTTGTGCAGTACCCTGTTATGATCCGGTGACCTTGGAGCTGCAAGAGAACTTTCACTGGAGAAAGTGGCCACTATACTGATCGCAACCCTGAACGTAACACCGCAACTAGAAGTAGCGGGGGAGTGTACCTAACATACCTAGACACCTCGTCACAGCCGGAGGACTAAATTCCCCTAAAGATGGAAATCGGAATACTATCTTGCCTCAGAGAAAATCTCCAAAGGATAGACAGCCCCCCCACAAATATTGGCGGTGAGTCGGAAAGAAAAAAGCATACACAGGCAGAAAAAACAGGATTTAGCACAGGAGGCCACTCTAGCTAGATAGGACAGGATAGGACAGAGTTCTGTGCGGTCAGTATTAAAACCCTTCAAAAAATCCACAGCAGGATATACAAAAACTTCCTACATCTAATTAAAGATGTAGGAGCGTATATCTGCAACTCCAGTGAATCCTACAAACAGAGCAGGAATAAACTGAAACAAGCACACAGCAGTGTGCAACAGATACAAAAACAAAACACTTATCTTCGCTGAAATTGGCAGCTAAGCAGGTGAGGCCAGGCAGAGAACCAATACTTCCAAAGAAACATTGACAACTGGCCAGGGCTAAAGGATCCAGCACACCTAAATATCCCAGTCAGAATTGTAATTATGCGATACACCTGGCCAGGACTGCGAGTCAGAGACAACTGCATTCCCACCAACAACCACTGGAGGGAACCCAAGAGCAGAATTCACAACAGTACCCATCCAACAACAAAAAAAATTTCTTCTGTTACTAATGTTCTACAGTAGGGGAGTCTCACTTTGAAATTGTTTGTAGTATCTAGTCTATGTTATACAGGCCTCATCCGCAGGCCAAACATTTTTTTCAGTTACTAACGTCATACAGGAGAGGAGATCTAATTTTAAAATTTTTGGAGCATATATTTTTTGTCATACAGGCCTCATCCACACTCAAATCTTTCTTGTGTGACTAACGTGATTCAGCACGCCATATTTCACCCTGTCATTTACTGCCACTGAAATTCAGCTGTTTGCAGAGCTGATGCAGAGTTTAAAATCTATTTTTTGTTGCTAATACTGTGCTCCTACCACCCTATCTGAGCAACATGACTGGGAAAAAGTGAGGTCGTGGCGTAAGGGGGATTAGGTTTGGTGTTGTCGGTGTACGTGGGGTAGGTGGTAATGTTTATGAAAGCACTAGTGAACCAACAATGTCACATCATATACAATAACAACTGACAACTTCTATTACTGGACAGGCTACTCCACTACCTTTCTTTGGCAGACGCACAAGTGGTACGCCTTGATGAGGCCCAGAAAGAGCATGTGCTCGAGTGGATGGCAAGCGCAGCTTCAAGTGGCCTCTCTGCCTCTTCCTCCATCTCAAGATCACAACCAGTACAGTCCACAGAGATGGCACCCAAATTACCCTTGCTTACCCCTGCATCAGAACTCCCCAACTATTCAACTGACTGTAGGGAACCACAGATGGGTGAGTCTGAAGAGGATGATGATAAGGTGGTAGATCCCAGTTGACGTGAACAAAGAGGCTCACAGCTGAGTAGGTCATCTGATGAGGAGGTTACACTGTTTTGTACATCGCAGCCAGAACTAGGAATGCATTCTCAGCCACAACTGCAACCAGCAGCGTTTACGGGTCTGCAGCTCGCAGGGGTGGCAAGGGTTGCCTAGCCTGGACCTTTTTTGACACCACAAAGGATGAGCCAACTCACGTAATCTGCCAACTTTGTAAAAAAATAACTGAGTAGAGGGAAAATGTGTGCAATCAACATGCGTTACTCTGGGAATCCCACTGCGCTAAAATGAGGACCTCAACAACCATCAGCCACCCCCATCAATTGCATCTGCTGCTTCCTCCTCCTCTGTTTCAATGCCAAGTAATGTCATGCAGGTTCCTGATGGCAGAACCTCTTTTTTTTCACCCGCTCCAGTCACGCAAACTGAGAGCCCGCCATCAGCTCTAAAGGAAGCGGACATGGCTGCTGTTTTTGACCGATCTCAGAGAACGAGCACATCACAACTTTTTCAAACCACTGTAATATCTCTGCCTGCTTCTCACTCACTGTCCAGCAGTTTGTCCTTTTCACCATATTCCACCCTCTCTCAGCACTGCAGCCAGCCCATGGTCCTGCATTTGTGATCACGTAAATGATTGTTTCCTCTTACGTATGACAAAGCTAAGAAGTTGAACTCCACCATCTCCAATCTGTTGGCCATGGAAATGCTGCCTTTCTGCCAGGTAGATACAAAAGGTTTCCGAAAACTGATGGCCGACGCAGTCCCCAAGTACCAGTTGCCCAGTCATCATTACTTTTCTAAGAAAGTTGTGCCTGCACTACACCAGCATATCGCAGACAACATCACCCATTCCGTTCAGGCCGAATTTAAGCAATGACTGTCTCTGCTGAACCTGCATCCAGGGAAGGCCGTGTCTAATAACGGTGCAAGCCTGGTGGCGGCCCTATGCTGAGACAAGCTCACACGCGTGCCTTGCATGGCTCACGTCTTCAACCTGGTGGTACAGCATTTTCTCCACTACTATCCAGGCCTGGGTAAGCTGTTGCAGGAAGCACGAAGCTGTGTGCTCACTTCCGCCATTCGCACCCCTCAGGTCATCGACTTGCATCGATACAGAGGTCTTTGTCCATGCCAGTTAACAGGTTGATATGCAATGTGCTGACACGGTGGAGCTCCACCCTGCACATGTTGCAGCAACTGTGGAATCAGAAATGAGCCCTCACGCAGTATGTCATGTCGTATAGCCTGGACCAACATAGTACGGACGTGGTGCATATCATGTTTATGGAGTGGGCACAGATTAAGGACCTCTGCACCCTTCTGCACAGTTTTGAAATGGCTACAAAGATGGTTAGCGCTGACGATGACCGTCATCAGCATCACTATTCTGGTCATCTATATGCTGGAAAAGGAGGAAGCATAGGAGAATGCAGATAACATTGTCTCAAAGTTCCAGACTGTCATCACACAGGCGGGTGCCAAGGAGGGTGCATTACTGCTATCAAGCGGAGCTGGTGATAGCAGACAAACTGTTAGTGAAGGTGCAAGATCCAAGGAACAAATGAAGGAGGAAGAAGTGATGGGCGAGCAACTGTTAAGAGATGAAGGGGATAATCATCCTCTCTCTGTTGTTCATGGTTGTCGGGAGGGGATGGATGAAACAAGCATCAGGGTTATGCAGCCTCCAACACAGCATGGGCTTGGACCTCATGGAAGAGCCCGACATATGAGTACCTTCTTGCTGCACTATCTACAACATGATCCCCATATAGTTAGCATTCAAAATAGTGCTGACGACTGGGTTGCCACTCTGTTAGATCCACGTTACAAGACCAAATTTTTCCAGATACTTCCCGCCCTGCAAAGGGACCTGGGAATGCTAAGGTATCGAAACATGCTTTTACACAGCCTTAAGGGAGGTTTTCACCAAGACAGCAGTAAGGCACACAGTGTGCTCTAGACTTCCAACATCCAGCATGTTAATTCGTCAAAGCCAACACATTAGCAGCAGTAGTATAAGTAGAAAAAAACAATTTTTGTGAGTCCTATGACTTTTTTAGACCAGCTCGTGCACCAACACAACAGAGTCCAAGTCTGACACATCGTCAACAAATGGAAAGGATGATGCAGCAGCATCTAGAACTGAATATCAATACTATCATGGAGGGTTTGAACCCTTTCACATTTTGGTCTTTAAAAATGGATGAGTGGCCTGAGCTCGTCTTTCACGGCTTGGAGGTTTTATCATGCCCGGCAGTCAGTGTTCTCTCAAAAAGTGTTTTCAGCGCTGCTGGTGGTGTCCTGATGGATAAACGCAGCTGGCTGTCCCCTGAAAGTGTAGATCGTCTAACTTTCATCAAGATGAACAAGTTATGGATCTCCAAGGACTTTTGCACCGTCATGACAGATTGTACAGGCTAGGCGATGTTGCATTTTTTAGTGTGCTGCATTAATCTTGCGTAATTGCTCTCTGTGATATCTTAAGTGTGGCTTCTGTGCCTGCTGTTGCTGCTGCTGCAGATGTTGACACAAATTTGTGGAAATGTAAACAATCATAGTTGGTCTCCATCTGCTGGGTTGGCTGTAGTAGAAGACGTGTCAGTCCCTATTATACTATTTCTACCCTGGGTAGGCTGTAGTGAAACAGATATCATTCTCCATTATACTATTTCTACTCTGGTGAAATTGATGCCACTCCAGTGATGTCAGACTATAAGTTTTGGAAATGTCAACACTACTGGTTGGATGTCCATGTGATAGGTTGACTGTAGTTGAAGAGATGCTGATTCCTATTACACTATTTCTACTGTGGTGAAATTGATGCCACTTTGCTGGTGTCTGCCAATAATTTTGGGAAATGTGGAGAGTTCTGGTTGGTTCTCCTTCATGCACGTTGCCTGAAGCAGTACGCCTCCAAGACTGTTATGTCTCCACTTCCTTGGAGTCAACTATCCATGTTACTACTATCCTTTGATTTTTCTGACAATAGTAGTCTGCGAAACTGATATTTGTGCCACCTGAGTGTCACTGAGCATGAAAGCAGGTTGAGCTGTTGAATGTGGTATCAGGGATCCCAGGACAGCAGGCCTACGCCAATCCCTCACCCACCTCATCTTACTTTGATGTTCAATTCAAAGCTGTAAATACTGGCCATGGTACAAATTATACTGTGAGTGAATTGAGGCCACTTTCCTGGTGTCTGTCCCTCATTTGATGTGTTTTGGCAGCTTTTGGGCTTGTTTGAAGGTATTTTTGCCTCCCATTGACCTGAATGACATTCGGTGAATATTTGACTAATTAATCGGCAAATATTGCAAATTCGGCAATCATAATTCGAATGGAATATTGAACTTTTCGTTCATCTCTAGTCAATATTCAATATGCTCACTGCATCCCTAGATGAATTCACTAAGAGGTGGAGTTTGTCAAATTGGATCACTTTTGTGAGGTTCTGCTGTTATGGCACCTCAGCATCTTTGCTAATGTGACATGGCACCATCTGTTAGGGGTCGAGTTCCCGCCTCTGCACAGGGGGAATCTCGGGCAATCTCCGCTGTGGTCTCCCATTCTTTTCCTGCCGCAGTGGAGCCTGCTCAGTGGAGACGTCAGTCCCAGCGTCTTCCTCAGTCCCACTCTGTACAAAGAGTTACTGCTGCTTTTTCTGCTTCTGCCATTGAAGCCAGTGCTGGGCAGCGGCGAGCAGACACTTCTAAGACTAAGTCCTGCTTTTGTCGTTCTGAGCATGCCCAGAGTAAGATACTGCAGCCAAGTCCATTGGTCCTTTCAGGAAGGTCCTGTAGGTGCTCTGGCTTTGTGGCAGCCTCTCATTGGTCCTTCTAGGAAGGTCTTGTACTTGCTGCAGCTATATAAGGCTCACATGGCCGCACGGCCATGCGCTAGTATCAATCCAAATATGTGCTTTGCGCCAGTATGGTTATGCATGAATGTGTTCAGGGACCCGGCTGAAATAAGCCCCTAGAATACCGGCACCTCCGGTGAGGAGATTGTGTGAACGTATTCAGGGACCCAGCTGAAATAAGCCCCTAGAATACCGACACCTCCGGTATAGCAATAGGCTCTGCCTATCTTGTGGCTATATCTTTCGAGATTATTTAGAGATATGCTGCATGTATAATCTCTGTAACACACAATGTAGTTCGCCTTAACCCTATGTTTGGTTTGCATAATTTCTACTTGCGCAGTCTCCTGTGGGAAGGTTTGGGGACTTTCTGGTATATCAATTTTTGGAACACACTTGCTTAGCTGCACCCACCAACATACGTTGTCCCCTTTCTGGATTTTGAGTAGCGGATTCGTTCTGTACCCTCGTATATTGGGTGGGGGGGGGGGGTGGTATGGCATGTCCTGAGGGTTTGCTAAGGGTCTTCTTGGCAGCTTTAGCATTTCACCGGTGAGATCTTGTGTGACACCTCTGTGAGGATTACACTGCCCGCAGGATTTTGTTTCCTGTATATATGGCTAATAGATGTTAAGGGGGAAGGGATGGGGCACTGGACGTGTCTGCTCATCGGTATGTGTGATACCGTGAGCACATTACCGCCTTTTGACCATGCACTTTCATGGGGGAGTTTAAGCCACAGTCCTATGACTGCACAACAGGTTGCTTTGAAGAGGGGGTATATGGTACCTTCATGACAACTTAACCTGTCGAGTATGGACGCGGATGGTGGTGTGATTGTGCCCTGGCCTTGGGAGTTCTGGATAATGCCTGCATATGTATGTGTGTGTTGGTTTGGAACTAACATCCTCCCTGCTGTCAGTACGCATGGAGATCGGAATGATCCAAAGTATAAAATCGTTACTAGGGGCGGAGATCTGGGGCCTCCTGACAACAGGGTGAACTATACTGGCGTTCTGCGCATGCGCGAACTGCCGTGACTAGCATTATGGGAAATCTCACAGCGCCTGCGCAGCTGACCTTCCACCACGCCGGGATGATGTGCCGGCGCCACCATGACTGTGTACACCTGGTAGGTGTTATAATGTTATAGAGTGCTATATAAACTTGTGAACGCATAGACCTTTCATACTGACCTTGAGAAAGACGCCTTGAGCGTCGATACGCGTGGGTCTCTGCACTCACACAGGTATCAGGATCTTATGGGCCTGTCATTTTAGGACCACTGAGTACACTGATTATATTAGGTTGGGTAAGAGCCTCCCTGGGATCTAGGGGGATAGTGAGTGGGAGGATTATCACATGCATGTTTATTGTGCTGCTCCCATTCTGGGGGTAGCTTGTTGGTGCTATCACAGTGTCTAGTGTTTTCCATGCACTTACCAACCTGGTAGTACTCATCCAGTAACAGCACATTTTGTGCGTCTACATGTATGTTACGGGTCATTAATGGGCATATGTGATTTGTGTATGCTATATTATGCTCGAGTATTATAAGTAGCTGTGTTATGTGCATATCTTGTTGGTATTTAACCTAATATTGTTGTGGACCCATCACCCTAATTTACGTTATGGGTTTTTAAGCGTTTTTAATAATTTTCTGTGTATAGTTCACAAATAAAGATTTTTTATATTTTAAAATTATTGCTGTGGTGATCCCAATTCCTATGCATACACTGTTGTTTGTCTATTAGTACCTTATGTGAATATAAGTTGGATGGTGCCCGCTCAACCTAATGTTGTTGAAACAGTGCCACCATTCACTAGCAGCAGGTTCCACCTGCACGGTGGACCCCGGGCTGCGAACGCACCATTTATAATAAACACCTATTTTTACTCGGTGGGTTCCGCTAATCCTAACACTATCAAACCATTCCAGCAAAATCTGAATTCCAATAAGCCCCTCCTTCTTTCTGAGCTTTGTTACTCAAAAGTAGTTTTTGACCACATACGGGGTATTGGTGTGCTCTGGAGAAATTGCACAACAAATTGTATGGTTCATTTTCTTCTATTACCCATTTTTTAAATTGAAAACTTGGGGCTAAAACAACATTTTGTAGAAATCTTTTCATGGCCAAGCTTGAAAGCGACTTTTTGTCCTCATGTCCCATCAGGCCTCTAGCCTACTACCGCTACATTGATTCTTTTTAATATATTCTTTATTTAGAAAATTTCAATAATATAACAGGAAAGTAAAAAGTATAGGAAAGTAAAGGAAAGTAAAAGTATAGAAAAACAAACAAACAAAAATACAATCGTAATAAACCACAACGATAACGCTACAAGGCTGCGGATTTGAGAACAAAAATGGTTGTAAGAAGAATTTAAAAAACAAGGGGCAATGGTGGGGAGGGACACGGGAAGGAAAGGGAAGGGTAGGGAGTCAGAAAGTCCTGCTTAAAATATAGATATTAACTAAGCGATTTGGGAGATCAAACTCAAATCAAGGCATCAACATTACAGAACAGACTATATGTAAAGAAAAAAGAGAAAAAGGGAAACACAGAAGAAATTTGTAGGGAGACAGAAATTTAAGATTACCGGTTGTGCTTATTTGGTGATCCTCTGAGGCATTCAACCAGGCTATCCATGCGTTTAGAGTCTTTAGGTTTTTAGATCCTGAAAGTCTAATTTTCTCATATATAGCGAATTGGTTGGATTCTTTTATCCATTCTTTGCAAGTAGGGGTCTCTACATCTTTCCAATGTCTTGTGATAGTTATTTTAGCTGCGTTGAGCAGGTGAGGTATCAGTGAGCCTTTTTCAAAGTGTAAATTTGAAGGATCCAGATTGAATAGAATGAAACTTGACGGTAATGGGATGTCTACATTTAACCTTTTCTTTATATGCTCTCTAACTCTCTCCCAGAAACTTTTAATTTTTGTGCATTCCAACCAAATATGAGATGGAGAACTCTTCTCTTTGGTGCATCTCTAACAAAGAGGGGAGATTGAGCTGTCTATTTTATTCAATATGTCAGGTGTTTTATACCATCTTGATATGATTTTATAGTTAAGTTCTTGGAATCTCACTGAAGATGTTAGGAAGTGGATGTTTTTGAAGGTTGTATGAATTTCTTCTGGGAGAAATGTTGTGTTTAGTTCTAATTCTCATTTTTTTTATGAAATCTGAGATCTCCTGTGTTTGGGTTAGGTTCTTATTTATTTTGGCTATCATTTTTTCCTTTCCTTTTGTGTTCATGAATTGTTTAAGGATTGATGATATTTTATTCATCTGGACGGAGTCTGAGCCACAGCTAAAGACGTTCCATGAACAGTTTAATCAATTTCATCCTACCATCAACTTAACACTCAATTACTCCTGCACTGAAATTAACTTTTTGGACACCATCATTAAGCTGCAGAACAATGAAATAGAAAAAAAAAAAAAAAAGCATGTTCTAGTCTTCTTCTTGGACCAGCACTCCTCCCATTTGGCTCAGGTGATTTTAATTAGCAGGAGACTGCAAAGTAAGGGGTCTAGCCCATTTTGGCTCTCACTGAAGAGCTGGAGGAAGGTGAGTTTAAGTGTTCCTTTCATTTTGGTGTTGGTGCTGTGTGGCGGCCATTGTTGCTGTGGCTTTGTGCTGGTGGGGCGGCGCGGTCTGGAGTCTTGGGGACTCAGTCTTGCAGCATGGGTGCTGTGGGGCAACAGGCCGTCCGCCCTGCTGGTGCATGGCCACTGTGGCGGTGGGCGCCGCACGGCTCCGCTCCGTTAGGGCGATAGGACCCACTACGAGGTTTGCCGTGAAGGGGCAGTGGGCTTCATACAGTCTGATCAGAATGTTAAACTGAAAACCTCATATTCAGTTATATAAATTTTTGCCTAGCGGCTTTAGATCAACGTATAATTTTGGGATGTGCGGTTCATGCTCTTTTTTTTTTTTTGCAAAGAATGAAATAGAAACATCCCTGTATCAGAAGCCAATCGACCGTCCAACATAACTTAAATGGGACAGTTTCCATCCAAAACACATAAAAAACTCTATTGTCTACAGCCCAGCCATCAGATACAATTGTATATGTTCCAACCCCATGGATAGGGATAAACACCTTGGTCACCTTAGAAAGACCTTTTTGAAGCAGGGCTACCATCCAAGGACAATTCAAAACCAAATTGCAAGAGCAACTAGAATATCAAGGAATCACCTGCTACATTACAAAGCTAAAGAAGAAAATAATCAGGTGCCTCTAGTAGTCACCTACAATACAAATCTGGAGGTGCTAAGGGGAGCTGCATGGAAATTACAACCTTTACTACAAAAAGATGCCCACTTACAATCCATTTTTTTTAGACCCCCCACTACTGTGTTTTAGGCAGCCCCCAAATCTAAGAAGTATCATTGTCAGAAGCTCCCTATCCTCTCAAACAGCTGCAGGAACCTTTCCTTGCAACCAGAAAAAAATTTAAAACCTGTCCATTTATAATGACCACGGACAAGATAAAGATCCCCAATTCACATCAGGACTACTGTTATGCTATCTGAGGCAAAACTAAGAATGGACCCTCTGGACCGCGGTAAGGTACTACCTCCGGGCGAGCTGACCTGGTGTTAACCAACCCTTATACAGGGACTGGCTGGGGCAGGCCCGGAGAAGACCAAACCACAGTAGCAGATACCAGAAGGGACGGCTCAGGAGAAAAACAAGAGAGGAAAACAAAAACGGAAACACAGGAGCGGGAACACACAGGAGCGGGGAAGGTGGCGAAAAACAACGGAGGACACGGAGACTGGAAATCTGGCTGTACTGAGGAAAAGCTGAGATGGAGGCGAAACTGTAGAGAGAAAGAGAGAGAGAGGACGGGATAAATGGAGGCACAATAGTGAGAGGCAAGCTTAGAACACAGGGCTAGCACGGAAGTACAAAGCACAAGGCGAGAAGGGGCCAGAGGCAAAAGCACAAGCAAATGACACTCAGGCACCTCCTAGCAGGGGAGGTGGCCTGAAATACTGTGGGTCTTACCGGGATTGGTTGAGACTACTGGATCCCAGCCCCCGGAAGCAGGAGATCCAGGACTGGAGCGCAGGCGTCCACCGTAGAACCCAGCGCGCCGGCGCAGATGTCCGTGCATCGGCGCAGATGTCCGTGCATCGGCGCAGATGCCAAACTTCCCCAGCAGGATGTGGAGGAGGAGCCTGCTGAGGACGAGCGCGCCGCCCCCCAGAAGCAGGACAGCGGGGACGAACAGCGGCGGAAGGAGTCGGCGCCGCTGGAGAGGCAGGAGGAACGGCACGCCGGGACCCGGAAGAGGAGCGGCCAAAGCAAGCAGGGACAGCGCGCCGATGACCAGAAGCAGAGCGACGAGGGTAAGTAGCGGCCGTAACAGTACCCCCCTCTTTACAATCCCCTCTCCCAAAACTAGATAGAAATTTGTTTAGAAGACGAGGTGCATTAATATTTTCCCGCGGCTCCCACGATCTCTCCTCAGGACCGAAACCCCTCCAATCCACCAAGAAAAATTCTCTCCCTCGAACCCTCTTCATAGCCAAAATATCCCTAACCTCAAAAACGTTATCAGCACGAACAGGCTGAGGAGAGGTACAGGAAGATGGATGGAAGCGGTTAAGAATAACAAGTTTGAGCAAAGACACATGAAAGGTATTGGAAATACGGAGCGAGGCGGGCAACTTCAGCTTGTAGGCGACATCGTTGACTCGACTCAGAATCTCAAAAGGACCGATGTAGCGAGGACCAAGTTTACAAGAAGGAATCTTAAGTCTAATGTAACGTGAGGAAAGCCAGACCTTGTCACCGGGTAAAAACGGAGAAGAATCTAAACATCTCTTGTCAGCATGTCTTTTCATCCTAAGAGATGCTTTACTGAGTGCTTCTTTAACCTCTCCCCATATAGAAGAAAAGTCCGAAATTACAGAATCAGCTGCTGGTACTCCAGACGTTGAGGAAACTGGGAGAGGCATATTCGGATGTTGACCAAACACGATGAAGAAAGGAGATTTTGCAGAGGATTCATGGGAGTGATTATTATAGGCAAACTCAGCCCAGGGCAGAAGACTGACCCAATCATCCTGGTGGACATTAGAAAAGCAACGTAGGTAGGCAGCCACAATTTGATTCATTCGTTCTGCTTGCCCATTAGTTTGAGGATGATAGGCAGACAAAAATCTAGAGTCACCTTCAAAAGTTTGCATAATGCCCTCCAAAATGAGACGTAAATTGTACTCCTCTGTCGGACACGATGTTTTGAGGAAAACCGCAAAGTTTGAAGATTTTCGAAATAAAGATCTTCGTTAACTCTGGAGCCGAAGGTAGACCGGGCAGGGGAACAAAATGAGCCATCTTGGAAAACCGATCTACCACCGTAAGGATGACTGTACAACCTGAGGAATTCGGTAAATCAGTGATGAAGTCCATGGCTATATGCTGCCACGGACAAAATGGAACGGGAAGAGGAAGCAGACTTCCGCGAGGAAACCGTCTTGGCACTTTATTCTTAGCACAAGAAGAACAAGAAGCAACAAACTCCTCGATATCTTGACGTAACGCAGGCCACCAGTAGTAGCGGGCATTGAGAAGGTAGGTCTTCTTTATCCCAGCATGGCCTGCCAATTTCGAGGAATGTCCCCAGCGAAGCACCTTCTCTCTGTCACCCTCTACCACAAGGGTTTTACCCGGAGGAGGACAGATCATGCTTAAAGGAGCCACCGTGACAACTTTGCAGTGATCCAAAATATGTGCTGGTTCCTCATCGACATCCTCTGGCTGTGAAAGCCTAGATAGTGCGTCAGCCTTGATATTTTTGTCACCAGGCCGGAAGCGAAGCTCGAAGTCGAAGCGAGCAAAGAACAAAGACCAACGAGCCTGCCGTGGATTAAGTCTTTGTGCAGTCTGAAGATAGGCCAAATTTTTTTGGTCTGAGAAAATTACGAATGGATGAACAGCTCCTTCAAGAAGATGCCTCCATTCCTCCAGAGCTAGCTTAATGGCCAAAAGTTCACGGTCTCCTATAGTATAATTGCATTCAGAGGCAGAAAATGTTTTAGAAAAGAATCCGCAAGGAACCAGGCGACCCGCAGGAGATCTTTGGGAGAGCACCGCTCCGGCTCCCGTGGAGGAGGCATCCACCTCGAGAACAAATGGCTTGTTAACCTCAGGATGGTGCAATACTGGAGCGGACGAAAAAGACTGCTTTAGGAGTACAAAGGCGTTCTCGGCCTCCGGGGTCCAAATCTTTGGGTTGGAACCCTTGTGGGTGAGAGCTGAAAGAGGCTGAATTACAGAGGAAAAATGGGATATGAACTGCCTGTAGTAGTTAGCGAATCCCAGGAACCGCTGGATAGCCTTTACTCCATAGGGACGTGGACAATTGAGAATGGCATTCACTTTCTCAGGGTCCATCTTAAGACCAGAATCCGAGATAATGTATCCAAAAAAGGGCAAAGGAGTTTGTTCGAAGAGACACTTCTCATACTTCGCATAAAGATGATTCTCTCTCAAACGTTGCAGAACCAAACGAACACTTCTTCTGTGGGACAGCAAATCTACTGAGAAAACCAGGATGTCATCTAAATACACCACAACACATGAATAGAGAAGGTCACGGAAAATATCGTTAACGAACTCCTGGAAGACTGCTGGAGCATTGCAGAGGCCGAACGGCATGACCAGGTATTCATAATGGCCGTCTCGGGTGTTAAAAGCGGTCTTCCATTCATCGCCGGCACGGATACGAACAAGGTTGTAAGCTCCCCGGAGATCTAACTTAGTAAAAATTTGCGCCCCTCTAAGTCGATCAAAGAGCTCTGGAATGTTAGGTAGAGGGTACTTGCTCTTGACCGTGATGTTATTTAAGCCACTGTAGTCGATGCAGGGTCGAAGTGAACCTGTTATGGCTGGCAATCAGGCAACACAGCGTGCAGTAATCAGCGCACATACAGAGATCTGGCAATAACCAAAAACAATAGGACGAGCTCTGAGACGTGGAATCTCTGTAGACTGCAGTACCTGATCTATCCTCACACAACTATAAGCAGCAGTGGATTGCGCCTAACAACTACCTATGCAACTCGGCACTGCCTGAGGAGCTGACTAGCCTGAAGATAGAAATACAAGCCTGACTTACCTCAGAGAAATACCCCAAAGGAATAGGCAGCCCCCCACATATAATGACTGTTAGCAAGATGAAAAGACAAACGTAGGAATGAAATAGATTCAGCAAAGTGAGGCCCGATATTCTAGACAGAGCGAGGATAGCAAAGAGAACTATGCAGTCTACAAAAAACCCTAAAACGAAAACCACGCAAAGGGGCAAAAAGACCCACCGTGCCGAACTAACAGCACGGCGGTGCACCCCTCTGCTTCTCAGAGCTTCCAGCAAAAGACAATAGCAAGCTGGACAGAAAAAAACAGAAAACAAACTAGAAGCACTTATCTAGCAGAGCAGCAGGCCCAAGGAAAGATGCAGTAGCTCAGATCCAACACTGGAACATTGACAAGGAGCAAGGAAGACAGACTCAGGTGGAGCTAAATAGCAAGGCAGCCAACGAGCTCACCAAAACACCTGAGGGAGGAAGCCCAGAGACTGCAATACCACTTGTGACCACAGAAGTGAACTCAGCCACAGAATTCACAACAGTACCCCCCCCTTGAGGAGGGGTCACCGAACCCTCACCAGAACCCCCAGGCCGACCAGGATGAGCCACATGAAAGGCACGAACAAGATCTGGGGCATGGACATCAGAGGCAAAAACCCAGGAATTATCTTCCTGAGCATAACCCTTCCATTTGACCAGATACTGGAGTTTCCGTCTAGAGACACGAGAATCCAAAATCTTCTCCACAATATACTCCAATTCCCCCTCCACCAAAACAGGGGCAGGAGGCTCCACAGATGGAACCATAGGTGCCACGTATCTCCTCAACAACGACCTATGGAATACATTATGTATGGAAAAGGAGTCTGGGAGGGTCAGACGAAAAGACACCGGATTGAGAATCTCAGAAATCCTATACGGACCAATAAAACGAGGTTTAAATTTAGGAGAGGAAACCTTCATAGGAATATGACGAGAAGATAACCAAACCAAATCCCCAACACGAAGTCGGGGTCCCACACGGCGTCTGCGATTAGCGAAAAGCTGAGCCTTCTCCTGGGACAAGGTCAAATTGTCCACTACCTGAGTCCAGATCTGCTGCAACCTGTCCACCACAGAATCCACACCAGGACAGTCCGAAGACTCAACCTGTCCTGAAGAGAAACGAGGATGGAACCCAGAATTGCAGAAAAATGGAGAGACCAAGGTAGCCGAGCTGGCCCGATTATTAAGGGCGAACTCAGCCAACGGCAAAAATGACACCCAATCATCCTGGTCAGCGGAAACAAAACATCTCAGATATGTTTCCAAGGTCTGATTGGTTCGTTCGGTCTGGCCATTAGTCTGAGGATGGAAGGCCGAGGAGAAAGATAGGTCAATGCCCATCCTACCACAAAAGGCTCGCCAGAACCTCGAGACAAACTGGGAACCTCTGTCAGAAACAATATTCTCAGGAATGCCATGTAAACGAACCACATGCTGGAAGAACAAAGGCACCAAATCAGAGGAGGAAGGCAATTTAACCAAGGGCACCAGATGGACCATTTTAGAAAAGCGATCACAGACCACCCAAATGACCGACATTTTTTGAGAAACGGGAAGGTCAGAAATGAAATCCATCGAAATATGTGTCCAAGGCCTCTTCGGGACCGGCAAGGGCAAAAGCAACCCACTGGCACGTGAACAGCAGGGCTTAGCCCTAGCACAAATTCCACAGGACTGCACAAAAGCACGCACATCCCGTGACAGAGATGGCCACCAGAAGGATCTAGCAACCAACTCCCTGGTACCAAAGATTCCTGGATGACCGGCCAGCACCGAACAATGAAGTTCAGAGATAACTTTACTAGTCCACCTATCAGGGACGAACAGTTTCTCGGCCGGACAACGATCAGGTTTATTAGCCTGAAATTTCTGCAACACTCTCCGCAAATCAGGGGAGATGGCAGACACAATGACTCCTTCCTTGAGGATACTCGCCGGCTCAGATAACCCCGGAGAGTCGGGCACAAAACTCCTAGACAGAGCATCCGCCTTCACATTTTTAGAGCCCGGAAGGTATGAAATCACAAAATCAAAACGAGCAAAAAATAACGACCAACGGGCCTGTCTAGGATTCAAGCGCTTGGCAGACTCGAGATAAGTCAAGTTCTTATGATCAGTCAATACCACCACGCGATGCTTAGCACCCTCAAGCCAATGACGCCACTCCTCGAATGCCCACTTCATGGCCAGCAACTCTCGGTTGCCCACATCATAATTACGCTCAGCAGCAGAAAATTTCCTGGAAAAGAAAGCACATGGTTTGAACACTGAGCAACCAGAACCTCTCTGTGACAAAACCGCCCCTGCACCAATCTCAGAAGCATCAACCTCGACCTGGAACGGAAGAGAAACATCAGGTTGACACAACACAGGGGCACAGCAAAAACGACGCTTCAACTCCTGAAAAGCTTCCACGGCAGCAGAAGACCAATTAACCAAATCAGCACCCTTCTTGGTCAAATCGGTCAATGGTCTGGCAATGCTAGAAAAATTACAGATGAAGCGACGATAAAAATTAGCAAAGCCCAGGAATTTCTGCAGACTTTTTAGAGATGTCGGCTGAGTCCAATCCTGGATGGCCTGAACCTTAACCGGATCCATCTCGATAGTAGAAGGGGAAAAGATGAACCCCAAAAATGAAACTTTCTGCACACCGAAGAGACACTTTGATCCCTTCACGAACAAGGAATTAGCACGCAGTACCTGGAAAACCATTCTGACTTGCTTCACATGAGACTCCCAATCATCTGAGAAGATCAAAATGTCATCCAAGTAAACAATCAAGAATTTATCCAGATACTCACGGAAAATGTCATGCATAAAAGACTGAAAAACAGATGGAGCATTGGCAAGTCCGAACGGCATCACCAGATACTCAAAATGACCCTCGGGCGTATTAAATGCCGTTTTCCATTCATCTCCCTGCCTGATTCTCACCAGATTATACGCACCACGAAGATCAATCTTAGTAAACCAACTAGCCCCCTTAATCCGAGCAAACAAGTCAGAAATCAATGGCAAGGGATACTGAAACTTAACAGTGATCTTATTAAGAAGGCGGTAATCAATACACGGTCTTAGCGAACCATCCTTCTTGGCTACAAAAAAGAACCCTGCTCCCAATGGTGACGACGATGGGCGAATATGTCCCTTCTCCAGGGACTCCTTCACATAACTGCGCATAGCGGTGTGTTCAGGTACGGACAAATTAAATAAACGACCCTTAGGGAATTTACTACCAGGAATCAAATCGATAGCACAATCACAATTCCTATGCGGAGGTAGGGCATCAGACTTGGACTCTTCAAATACATCCTGAAAGTCCGACAAGAACTCTGGGATGTCAGAAGGAATGGATGATGAAATAGACAAAAATGGAACATCACCATGTACTCCCTGACAACCCCAGCTGGTTACCGACATAGAGTTCCAATCCAATACTGGATTATGGGTTTGTAGCCATGGCAACCCCAACACGACCACATCATGCAAATTATGCAGTACCAGAAAGCGAATAACTTCCTGATGTGCAGGAGCCATGCACATGGTCAGCTGGGCCCAGTACTGAGGCTTATTCTTGGCCAAAGGTGTAGCATCAATTCCTCTCAACGGAATAGGACACCGCAAAGGCTCCAAGAAAAATCCACAACGTTTAGCATAATCCAAATCCATCAGATTCAGGGCAGCGCCTGAATCCACAAACGCCATGACAGAATACGATGACAAAGAGCACATTAAGGTAATGGACAAAAGGAATTTGGACTGTACAGTACCAATAACGGCAGAGCTATCGAACCGCCTAGTGCGTTTAGGACAATTAGAAATAGCATGAGTAGAATCACCACAATAGAAACACAGTCTGTTCAGACGTCTGTGTTCTTGCCGTTCTACTTTAGTCATAGTCCTGTCGCACTGCATAGGCTCAGGTTTACTCTCAGGCAGTACCGCCAGATGGTGCACAGATTTACGCTCGCGCAAGCGACGACCGATCTGAATGGCCAAGGACATAGACTCATTCAAACCAGCAGGCATAGGAAATCCCACCATTACATCCTTAAGAGCTTCAGAGAGACCCTTTCTGAACAAAGCCGCTAGTGCAGATTCATTCCACAGAGTGAGTACTGACCATTTCCTAAATTTCTGACAATATACTTCTACATCATCCTGACCCTGGCATAAAGCCAGCAGATTTTTCTCAGCCTGATCCACTGAATTAGGCTCATCGTAAAGCAATCCGAGCGCCAGGAAAAATGCATCAACATTACTCAATGCAGAATCTCCTGGTGCAAGAGAAAACGCCCAGTCCTGTGGGTCGCCGCGCAAAAAAGAAATAATAATCAAAACCTGTTGAATAGGATTACCAGAAGAATGAGGTTTCAAGGCCAAAAATAGCTTACAATTATTTCTGAAGCTCAGGAACTTAGTTCTGTCACCAAAAAACAAATCAGGAATCGGAATTCTTGGTTCTAGCATCGATTTCTGATCAATAGTATCTTGAATCTTTTGTACATTTACAACGAGATTATCCATTGAGGAGCACAGAGCCTGAATATCCATGTCCACAGCTGTGTCCTGAAGCACTCTAATGTCTAGGGGAAAAAAAAGACTGAAGACAGAGCTAAGAAAAAAAAATGATGTCAGGATTTCTTTTTTCCCTCTATTGGGAATCATTGGTGTGGCTCCTTGTACTGTTATGGCTGGCAATCAGGCAACACAGCGTGCAGTAATCAGCGCACATACAGAGATCTGGCAATAACCAAAAACAATAGGACGAGCTCTGAGACGTGGAATCTCTGTAGACTGCAGTACCTGATCTATCCTCACACAACTATAAGCAGCAGTGGATTGCGCCTAACAACTACCTATGCAACTCGGCACTGCCTGAGGAGCTGACTAGCCTGAAGATAGAAATACAAGCCTGACTTACCTCAGAGAAATACCCCAAAGGAATAGGCAGCCCCCCACATATAATGACTGTTAGCAAGATGAAAAGACAAACGTAGGAATGAAATAGATTCAGCAAAGTGAGGCCCGATATTCTAGACAGAGCGAGGATAGCAAAGAGAACTATGCAGTCTACAAAAAACCCTAAAACGAAAACCACGCAAAGGGGCAAAAAGACCCACCGTGCCGAACTAACAGCACGGCGGTGCACCCCTCTGCTTCTCAGAGCTTCCAGCAAAAGACAATAGCAAGCTGGACAGAAAAAAACAGAAAACAAACTAGAAGCACTTATCTAGCAGAGCAGCAGGCCCAAGGAAAGATGCAGTAGCTCAGATCCAACACTGGAACATTGACAAGGAGCAAGGAAGACAGACTCAGGTGGAGCTAAATAGCAAGGCAGCCAACGAGCTCACCAAAACACCTGAGGGAGGAAGCCCAGAGACTGCAATACCACTTGTGACCACAGAAGTGAACTCAGCCACAGAATTCACAACACGAACCGTCCTTCTTCTTGACAAAGAAGAATCCCGCACCTGCAGGAGAAGAAGACTTTCGAATGAATGCTTTAGTCAAGTTTTCTTGGATGTATTCAGACATCGCTCTGGTCTCAGCTGAAGAAAGTGGGTAAACTCTCCCTCTAGGCGGGGTGGAACCGGGAAGAAGCTCGATCGGGCAATCATAGGAACGATGCGGAGGAAGACTCTCAGCCTCTTTTTTATCAAAAACATCTGCAAATGTCCAGTATGGAGAGGGTAATCCGGAGGGAATGGAAACTGCCAGAGGAGGAACTACAGGACTAACGGACTGTAGGCATTGCTTTTGACAAGTAGATCCCCAACGGAGCACGTCTCCCGAACGCCAGTCCAGAGTAGGTTCATGAGTTCAGAGCCACGGTAACCCAAGTAACAGAGCATGGGCGAGGTTAGGCAGGACATAAAAGGTGATCTTCTCACGATGTAGGGCCCCGATCCGTAGTTCGACCTCCTCCGTAATTATGGTAATGGCGTCTTGCAAGGGTCTCCCATCTACGGAAGCAATCAGACGAGGAGTGTCCAGAGAGATAACTGGAACGCGAAGTCTCCGAAACTCCTCAAGGCTGATAAAATTGCCCGCCGCGCCCGAATCCACATACGCGACCTCGGAAAAACGCTTAAGATTAAGAACAAGTAAGACAGACAAAAACAAGGGTAGAGAGGAATCAGGAACACCTACGGAGGCCTCTCTTACCTGTCCTAGGTGGAGGAGTTTTCCGGTCGCTCAAGGCAGGATCGCAGCAAGTGAGAAGCGCTACCACAATAAAAGCAGAGTCCTTGGGAACGTCTCTCCCGACGACGTTGCTCTGCCATCTTGACACGATCTACTTGCATGGGCTCAGGTACAGATGAGGCATGGGACATCAAAGGGCGCGGACTCACACACCTACGGACTGATGGTATGGAGCGAACAGGCCTCCTCTCCTTGGCGGTCTCACGAGTTCGCTCTTGGAAGCGTAGGTCTATGCGCGTAGACAGAGCTATGAGGTCTTCTAAAGAGGTAGGAGTATCTCGTCCAGCCAACTCATCCTTTATCCGACTGGACAGGCCACGCCAGAAAGCGCCGACCAAAGCCTCGTTGTTCCACCCCAGGTCAGAGGCTAAAGTACGGAAGCGGATGGCATATTGGCCTACTGTTAGAGAGCCTTGCTGAAGATTAAAAAGAGACTCCGTTGTAGAAGCTAAGCACCCGGGCTCATCAAAAACCCTGCGAAAAGTTTCCAGGAAGAAAGCTAACTGAGAGACTATGGGATCATCCCGCTCCCACAGGGGATTGATCCAAGCTAAGGCCTCCTGTTATGATCTGGTGGTTTAGGAACAACATGAGACAAGCTCTGAAGGAGGTGGTATCTGTACTGACCGCAAACCCTGAACCTAGCAGCGCAACTAGAAATAGCCGTGGGGGGTACCTGACGCTCCCTAGACGCCTCGGCACAGCCTAAGATCTAACTTCCCCTAAAGATGGAAACAGGAAACCTATCTTGCCTCAGAGAAAATCCCCAAAGGAAAGATTGCCCCCCACAAATATTGACGGTGAGAGAAGGGGAAAATAACATACGCAGAGATGAAATCAGATTTTAGCATAGGAGGCCAGTCTAGCTTGATAGATAGGACAGGAAAAGATACTGTGCGGTCAGTATAAAAACTACAAAACA
The DNA here is from genome assembly GCF_032444005.1 of Ranitomeya imitator. Lineage (NCBI taxonomy): Eukaryota > Metazoa > Chordata > Amphibia > Anura > Dendrobatidae > Ranitomeya > Ranitomeya imitator. The sequence goes on from NC_091284.1 coordinate 122,270,167, forward strand.
ATCCACACAGAGTTTACAAAATCTCCACATCTGACTAAAGGTGTGGAGGGTAAATCTGCTTCCCAGAGCTTCCAGCTAACAGAAAAAATCCATAATGACAAGCTGGACAAAAATAGAATGCACAGAACAATAGGTCCACAACATGTGGACTGAAATGAGCAAAGCCAGAACTTATCTTTGCAGAACTGGTCAGGAAACCAGGAGAATCCAAGCAGAGATGTGAATCCAGCCAGAGAACATTAACAAGTGGCATAGGCTGAAGACTAGAGCCAGGTTAAATAGCAGAGCCAGGAGAGACGATTAGTGAAAGCAGCTGCTAAAGCTAAACCCAAGGAGCGGCAGTACCACTCAAAACCTCCAGAGGGAGCCCAAGGGCAGAATTCACAAAAGTGCCATTTACAACCACCGGAGGGAGCCCAAGAACGGAATTCACAACAGTACCCCCCCTTGAGGAGGGGTCACCGAACCCTCACCAGAGCCCCCAGGCCGATCAGGATGAGCCAAGTGAAAAGCACGAACCAAATCGGTAGCATGGACATCAGAGGCAACAACCCAAGAATTATCCTCCTGGTCCTAACCCTTCCACTTGACAAGATACTGAAGCCTCTGCCTCGAAAAACGAGAATCCAAAATCTTCTCAACCTCATATTCCAACTCTCCCTCAACCAACACCGGGGCAGGAGGGTCAACCGAGGGAACAACGGGCACCACATATCTCCGCAACAAAGATCTATGGAAAACATTATGAATGGCAAAAGAGGCTGAAAGAGCCAAACGAAAAGAGACCGGATTAATAATTTCAGAAATTTTATAAGGACCAATAAACCGAGGCTTAAACTTAGGGGAAGAAACCTTCATAGGAACATGACGAGAAGACAACCAAACCAAATCCCCCACACGAAGCCGGGGACCAACACACCGACGGCGGTTAGCAAAACGTTGAGCTCTTTCCTGAGACAACGTCAAATTGTCCACCACATGAGTCCAAATCTGCTGCAGCCTGTCCACCACAGAATCAACACCAGGACAATCAGAAGGCTCAACCTGCCCAGAAGAAAAACGAGGATGAAAACCAAAATTACAAAAGAAAGGTGAAACCAAAGTAGCCGAACTAGCCCGATTTATTAAGGGCAAACTCGGCCAACGGCAAGAAAGACACCCAATCATCCTGATCAGCAGACACAAAGCACCTCAAATAGGTCTCCAAGGTCTGATTAGTTCACTCAGTTTGGCCATTAGTCTGAGGATGAAACGCCGAAGAAAAAGATAAATCAATGCCCATCCTAGCACAAAAGGCCCGCCAAAATCTAGAGACAAACTGAGAACCTCTGTCAGACACAATATTCTCCGGAATGCCATGCAAACGAACAACATGCTGAAAAAACAATGGAACCAGATCTGAGGAGGAAGGCAACTTAGGCAAAGGTACCAAATGGACCATTTTAGAGAACCGGTCACAAACAACCCAGATAACAGACATCTTCTGGGAAACAGGAAGATCCGAAATAAAATCCATGGAAATATGCGTCCAGGACCTCTCAGGGACCGGCAAAGGCAAAACCAACCCACTAGCGCGGGAACAGCAAGGCTTGGCCCGGGCGCAAGTCCCACAGGACTGCACAAAAGCACGCACATCGCGAGACAAGGAAGGCCACCAAAAGGACCTAGCAACCAAATCTCTGGTACCAAAAATCCCAGGATGACCAGCCAACACTGAACAATGAACCTCAGAAATTACCTTACTTGTCCATCTATCAGGAACAAACAGCTTCCCCACATTCCTGAAGCACCCGGCGCAAATCAGGGGAGATAGCAGAAAGAATCACCCCCTTCTTAAGAATGCCAACCGGCTCAAGGACTCCAGGAGAATCAGGCAAAAAACTCCTAGAGAGGGCATCAGCCTTAACATTCTTAGATCCCGGAAGATACGAGACCACAAAATCAAAACGGGAGAAAAACAGGGACCATCGAGCCTGTCTAGGATTCAGCCGCTTGGCCGACTCGAGGTAAATCAGATTCTTATGATCGGTCAGGACCACAACACGGTGTTTAGCTCCCTCAAGCCAGTGTCGCCACTCCTCAAACGCCCACTTCATAGCCAACAACTCCCGATTGCCGACATCATAATTGCGTTCCGCAGGCGAAAACTTTCTGGAAAAAAAAAGCACACGGTTTCATCAAAGAACCATCAGACTCCCTCTGAGACAAGACGGCCCCTGTCCCAATCTCAGAAGCGTCGACCTCAACCTGAAAAGGAAGAGAAACATCCAGTTGACGCAACACAGGGGCAGAAGTAAATCGGCGTTTAAGCTTTTGAAAGGCCTCAACAGCCTCAGAGGACCAATTCGTCACATCAGCGCCCTTCTTCGTCAAATCAGTAAGGGGCTTAACCACACTGGAAAAGTTGGCAATGAAACGGCGATAGAAATTAGCAAAGCCCAAAAATTTTTGAAGACCCTTCACAGATGTGGGTTGGATCCAGTCATGAATAGCTTGGACCTTAACAGGATCCATTTCTATAGACGAGGGAGAAAAAACAAAACCCCAAAAAGAGGCCTTCTGAACTCCGAATAGGCACTTAGACCCCTTCACAAATAAAGCATTATCACGAAGGATCTGGAACACCATCCTGACCTGCTTCACATGAGACTCCCAATCATTGGAAAAAATCAAAATATCATCCAAATATACGACCATGAATTTATCAAGATAATTGCGGAAAATATCATGCATGAAAGACTGGAACACAGATGGAGCATTAGAGAGCCCAAATGGCATCACAAGGTATTCAAAATGGCCTTCGGGCGTATTAAATGCAGTTTTCCATTCGTCACCCTGTTTAATACGAACAAGATTATATGCCCCTCGGAGGTCAATCTTAGTAAACCAACTAGCCCCCTTAATCTGAACAAACAAATCAGTAAGCAAAGGCAAGGGGTATTGGAATTTGACCGTGATCTTATTAAGAAGACGATAATCAATACAGGGTCTCAAGGAGCCATCCTTCTTAGCAACAAAAAAGAAACCCGTTCCCAATGGTGACGAAGAGGGCCGAATATGCCCTTTCTCCAAAGATTCCTTAAAATAGCTCCGCATGGCGGCATGCTCTGGCACAGACAGATTGTAAAGTCGGCCCTTAGGGAACTTACAACCAGGAATCAAGTTAATAGCACAATCACAGTCCCTATGTGGAGGAAGAAAACTGGACTTGGGCTCATCAAATACATCCTGGAAATCCGACAAAAACTCAGGGACCTCAGAAGAGGGGGAAGAGGAAATTGACATCAAAGGAACATCACTATGTACCCCTTGACAACCCCAACTAGTCACAGACATAGTTTTCCAATCCAGCACCGGATTATGTTCCTGTAACCATGGAAATCCCAGCACAACAACATCATGCAGGTTATGCAACACCAGAAAACGGCAATCTTCCTGATGTGCAGGAGCCATGTACGTAGTCATCTGTGACCAGTACTGAGGTTTATCCTTAGCCAAGGGTGTAGCATCAATGCCCCTCAAAGGAATAGGGCTCTGCAAAGGCTGCAAGGAAAAACCACAGCGCCTGGCGAATTCTAAGTCCATTAAGTTCAGGGCAGCGCCTGAATCCACAAATGCCATGACAGAAAAGGACGACAATGAGCAAATCAGGGTCACAGATAAGAGAAATTTAGGCTGTATCGTACTAATGGTAACAGACCTCGCGACTCTCTTAGTACGCTTAGGGCAATCAGAGATAACATGAGCAGAATCACCACAGTAAAAACACAGCCTATTCTGACGTCTGAATTCCTGCCGTTCTATTCTAGTCAAAATCCTATCACATTGCATAGGTTCAGGACTATGCTCAGAGGATACTGCCATATGGTGCACAGCTTTGCGCTCGCGCAGACGCCGATCAATCTGAATGGCTAGAGACATAGATTCGTTCAAACCGGCAGGCGTAGGATAGCCCACCATAACATCTTTAAGGGTTTCAGAAAGACCTTTTCTGAAAATAGCAGCCAGAGCCTCTTCATTCCATTTAGTGAGCACAGAACATTTTCTAAATTTCTGGCAGGATAACTCTGCTGCTTCCTGACCTTGACACAGGGCCAACAGTGTTTTCTCAGCATGCTCTACAGAGTTAGGTTAGTCATACAATAATCCGAGCACTTGAAAAAATGTGTCTACATTCAATAATGCCGGATTCCCTGTTTCAAGAGAAAAAGCCCAGTCTTGCGGATCACCACGCAGCAAGGATATGATGATTTTCACCTGCTGAATGGGATCACCTGAAGAACGGTGTTGTGAATTCTGTTGTCAAGCTCCCTCCTGTGGTCATGAATGGTACTTCGGCTGGTTCTGTCCATGGGCTTCCTCTGTTGGTTGTGAGTGGGGCTGCGGCTTCTGAGTTTCCTTCCACAGGTGACGAGGTTAATTCGTTAGCTGGCTGCTCTATTTAACTCCACTTAGATCATTGCTCCATGCCACCTGTCAATGTTCCAGTATTGGTCTTGTTCACTCCTGGATCGTTCGTGTGACCTGTCTTCCCAGCAGAAGCTAAGTTCCTGCTTGTTTTTCTTTGTTTGCTATTTTTCTGTCCAGCTTGCTATTTTGATTTTTGTCTTGCTTGCTGGAAGCTCTGGGACGCAGAGGGAGCGCCTCCGCACCGTGAGTCGGTGCGGAGGGTCTTTTGCGCCCTCTGCGTGGTCTTTTTGTAGTTTTTTGTGCTGACCGCAAAGTTACCTTTCCTATCCTCAGTCTGTTCAGTAAGTCGGGCCTCACTTTGCTAAATCTATTTCATCTCTGTGTTTGTATTTTCATCTTTACTCAAAGTCATTATATGTGGGGGGCTGCCTTTTCCTTTGGGGAATTTCTCTGAGGCAAGGTAGGCTTTATTTTTCTATCTTCAGGGCTAGCTAGTTCCTTAGGCTGTGTCGAGTTGCATAGGGAGCGTTAGGAGCAATCCACAGCTATTTCTAATGTGTGTGATAGGATTAGGGATTGCGGTCAGCAGAGTTCCCACGTCTCAGAGCTCGTCCTATATTATTTGTAACTATCTGGTCATTCCGTGTGCTCTTAACCACCAGGTCCATTATTATCCTTACCACCAGGTCATAACAGAACGGGGCTTCAAAGCAAAAAACAATTTGCAGTTATTTTTAAAGTTCAAAAACTTGGATCTGTCCCCAAAGAACAAATTTGGAGTAGGAATTCTGGGCTCCAAAGCCGGAGTCTGGACAACATAGTCCTGGATACTCTGTACTCTTGCAGCCAGTTGATCCACACGAGAAAACAAACCCTGAACATCCATGCCAGAGCATATATCCCGCACCACCCAGATATCAAGAGGAAAAAAGAGGCAAACCAGAGCACAGAAAATAAAATGGTTCAGAACTTTCTTTTCCTTCTTTTGAGATACATTTAATTCATTTTTAGCCACTTGTACTGTTATGATCTGGTGGTTTAGGAACAACATGAGACAAGCTCTGAAGGAGGTGGTATCTGTACTGACCGCAAACCCTGAACCTAGCAGCGCATCTAGAAATAGCCGTGGGGGGTACCTGACGCTCCCTAGACCTCTCGGCACAGCCTAAGATCTAACTTCCCCTAAAGATGGAAACAGGAAACCTATCTTGCCTCAGAGAAAATCCCCAAAGGAAAGATAGCCCCCCACAAATATTGACGGTGAGAGGAGGGGAAAATAACATACGCAGAGATGAAATCAGATTTTAGCATAGGAGGCCAGTGTAGCTTAATAGATAGGACAGGAAAGGATACTGTGCGGTCAGTATAAAAACTACAAAACAATCCACACAGAGTTTACAAAATCTCCACACCTGACTAAAGGTGTGGAGGGTAAATCTGCTTCCCAGAGCTTCCAGCTAACAGAAAAAATCCATAATGACAAGCTGGACAAAAATAGAATGCACAGAACAATAGGTCCACAACATGTGGACTGAGATGAGCAAAGCCAGAACTTATCTTTGCAGAACTGGTCAGGAAACCAGGAGAATCCAAGCAGAGATGTGAATCCAGCCAGAGAACATTGACAAGTGGGATAGGCTGAAGACTAGAGCCAGGTTAAATAGCAGAGCCAGGAGAGACGATTAGTGAAAGCAGCTGCTAAAGCTAAACCCAAGGAGCAGCAGTACCACTCAAAACCACCAGAGGGAGCCCAAGGGCAGAATTCACAAAAGTGCCATTTACAACCACCGGAGGGAGCCCAAGAACGGAATTCACAACAGCCTCCCCCTCTAAATGGGACATGATAAAAGCCACTTTGGCCCGATCAGTCGGGTATTGTTGGGGAAGAAGTTCGAAGTGGAGGCGGCACTGGTTCAGGAACCCCCTACAGAGTTTGGGATCCCCGCTATACCTGGGAGGTTTGCCGAGACGAGGTGGCGGGTGGGGAAGAAGAATTTGAGTCTTGTGAGACCACCTGAGCGGAGGACGCAGAGACGGACTGCAGGTTGAATAAGCGGTCGTCAATGGAAGCCATATAAGTCAGCCTGCGCGCCTGCGTATCACGCTGCTGGGAGAGCTCTTGCTGAAGACCCGCTAAATGAGTAGCATTAACTGGGTCGGCGGCCTGTAAAGAGGTGAGACGAGACTCTATGTTTTTCATAAAGGACATAATGCGCTGTTGGTTGTCACGCAAATGTGCCAATTCCTTTTGGGCAGAAAACACGGCACCTGCGGGGTCCATGGCCTGAGTGTTCTGTTATGCTATCTGAGGCGAAAGCAAGAGTGGACCCTCTAGACCGTGGTAAGGTACTACCTCCGGGCGAGCTGACCTGGTGTTAACCAACCCCTATACAGGGACTGACTGGGGCAGGCCCGAAGAAGACCAAACCACAGTAGCAGATACCAGAAGGGACGGCTCAGGAGAAAAACAAGAGAGGAAAACAAAAACGGAAACACAGGAGCGGGAACACACAGGAGCGGGGAAGGTGGCGAAAAACAACGGAGGACACGGAGACTGGAAATCTGGCTGTACTGAGGAAAAGCTGAGACGGAGGCGAAACTGTAGAGAGAAAGAGAGAGAGAGGACGGGATGAATGGAGGCACAATAGCGAGAGGCAAGCGTAGAACACAGGGCTAGCACGGAAGTACGAAGCACAAGGCGAGAAGTGGCCAGAGGCAAAAGCACAAGCAAATGACACTCAGGCACCTCCTTGCAGGGGAGGTGGCCTGAAATACTGTGGAACTTACCGGGATTGGTTGAGACTACTGGAACCCAGCCCCCGGAAGCAGGAGATCCAGGACTGGAGCGCAGGCGTCCACCGTAGAACCCAGCGCGCCGGCGCAGATGTCCATGCGCCGGCGCAGATGCCGAACTTCCCCAGCAGGATGTGGAGGAGGAGCCTGCTGAGGACGAGTGCGCCGCCCCCCAGAAGCAGGACAGCGGGGACGAACAGCGGCGGAAGGAGTCGGCGCCGCTGGAGAGGCAGGAGGAACGGCACGCCGGGACCCGGAAGAGGAGCGGCCGAAGCAAGCAGGGACAGCGCACCGATGACCAAAAGCAGAGCGACGAGGGTAAGTAGCGGCCGTAACAACTACAAGATAACAGGTACTTTCACTGCATCACTTCTAATGTGGTGTACTTAATCATTTGTACTAAATGTCCTACTGGGGGTCTGTATGTAGAGGAGACAGGGCAGAAACTGAGAACAGGGATGAACTCTCATCGCCATACAATAAGAGAAAAAAGGATGGATCTATCTGTGGCTATACATTTTTGTCTCCCTGATCATAGCATTATGGACATAAAATTACTTGTATTAAAAGGTAACTTCAAGTCTCAGAGAGACAGAAGAGTCTTGGAATATAAGCTGATGATGACTTTTGACACTCTCAGTACAGGAATGAATGTGTCGCATGGATTTATGTCCTTCTACATCAATTAAGGAATTTGCTCCTCAGACCATGTGGGGACATCATAACATAGAACCAGACCCCAATCAGAGGACAATAAAACATTCACGCTCCTTATCTATAAACTGTTCCAATATTTATGGACATAACTGTTTATCACTCACATAATGATAGTTCTGCTTCATGTCACCTGTCTTATTTATGGCATTTTTCTGTGCTGTGTTGTGCATAAATATGTGATTCTTTGGAATTTCTATTAGTCTTCGCCTGATGAAGGGACCGGAGTAGTCTCGAAAGCTTGCAATTTGTTACCATCTTTTCAGTTAGCCATAAAGGGTATCAACCACTGGAGGACTCTCAATTCTAAGGCCATGTTCACACCATCCTTTTTTTAATGCGGAATCGCCGCGATTTTCCCGCTGCGGGTCCGCAGCTGTTTTCCATGCAGGGTACATTACAATGTACCCTATGGAAAACAGGAACTGCTGTGCCCACATTGCGGAAAATCGCGAAAAAAGCCGCTCTGAATAGCCGCGGTAAAAAAGAAGTACCATGTCACTTCTTTTTGCGGAACTGCAGCGGTTCTGCACCCATAGACCTCCATTGTGAGGTCAAACCCACAGTAAAACCCGCAGATGAAAAATATATCTGCGGGTTTTACTTCGGTTTGTGGTGCAGAACCGCTGCAGTGTGGCTGCCCCCCCGTGCCCCAATCCCACCCCCCATGCTCCGATGCCACCCCCCGTGCTCCGACGCCCCCCCGTGCCCTCATCTCCCCCCCTTATACTTACCCGGCCTCCCAGTGTCCGTCCGGCCGTCTTCTCCCTGGGCGCCGCCATCTTGCAAAATGGCGGGCGCATGCGCAGTGCGCCCGCCGAATCTGCCGGCCGGCAGATTCGTTCCAAAGTGCATTTTGATCACTGAGATATAACCTATCTCAGTGATCAAAATAAAAAAAATAGTAAATGACCCCCCCCCCCCCTTTGTCACCCCCATAGGTAGGGACAATAAAAAAATAAAGAATTTTTTTTTTCCACTACGGTTAGAATAGGGTTAGGGGTAGGGTTAGGGGTAGGGTTAGGGGTAGGGGTAGGGTTAGGGGTAGGGTTAGGGTTAGGGGTTAGGGGTAGGGTTAGGGTTAGGGTATTTTCAGCCATTTTAACCCTAAAAAACTTCCTAGAAAACACACAGACTCTGCATAGAAAACTGCATAAAAAAAGCATCAAAAAACGCACCAAAAAAGCACCAAAAAAAGGACCTGCGTTTTCTGCCAAGAGCTGCGGTTTTTAGTCCTGAAAAAAAAGGAGGGAAATCAGGAACGTGTGAACATAGCCTAAATATTTTTGTAGAAAAAATGGTAATTTTCCATTGACTCAGCCAATGTTAAATAATTCTGTGAATCACCTGAGGGTTAGAAATACTCACTACACACCCCTGGATGAATTCCTCAAGATGTGTAGTTTCCAAAATTGAGTACATTTTGAGGGATTTCCACTGTTTAGGTACATCAGTGGCTCTCCAAATGTGACATGGCATCCGCTATTGATTCCAGACAATTTTGCGCTCCAAAAGTCAAATGGTGCTCGTTCATTTCCAAGCCTTGTCAGGCACACAAACTGTAGTTTTCCACCACATATGATGTATCAGCGGACTCAAGAGAAATTACATAACAAATTTTATCTTCCATTTTCTCCTGTTACTTTTGTGAAAATGAAAAATTTGGGACAAACCCAACATTTTTGCTTGACAAATATTTTTTTTCATTTTCACAGCTCAACGTTATAAAATTCTGTGAAATACCTGTGGGTTCAGGGTGAACCCCATACCTAAAGAAAAGCTCCTTGCGCAGGGTAGTACACAAATTGGGGTGACTTGTGGGGGCTTTCACGTGACATGGCATCCTCTATCTATTCCAGCCAATATTGAGCTCCAAAAGTCAAACGAATCTCCTTCCTGAGCCCTGCCATGTGCCCAAACAGTGGTTTTCCACCACATATGGAGTATCGGCAAACTCAGGAGAAATTGCACAACAAATTGTATAGTTGATCGTATCCTGGTACCCTTGTAAAAATTAAACATTTGAGGTTAAACAAAATTTTAGAGGGAAAAAGTTAAATTATTTTTTTCCTTTCACATTGCTTTAGCTCCTGCGAAAGATCTGAAGGGTTAATAAACTTCTTGGATGTGGGTTTGAACAGTTTGAGGGGTGAATTCTATCATGCTGTATGTAAGCCCTCAACCCGACCTGTTAGAAAAGAAAAATAACTTTTATTATACTCACTTGGGGCGGTCCGATCCGATGTGCCCTTCTGGTCTTGGTTCGGCTCCACCCATCTTCTTGCAATGCCATCCTTCCACTTGCTTCATGTGGATGACATGTCCCTGCATCATCCACACAGGCTCCCCAGAATCACGCTCCTGCGCAGGCATACTTAGCTGTCCTGTTAAGGGCAGAGGAAAGTCCTGAAGTGTGCAGGTACTGGGCCTCTATGACCTTTCCCAGTGCATGCGCACTGCAGTACCTTGCTCTGCCCTCAACAGGGCAGATAAGTACGCCTGTGTAGGAGCACGATTCCAGAGAGCCTGTGTAGATGACGCAGGGACATGTCATCCACATGAAGCAAGCAGGAGGACGGCGATCAAAAGAAAGTGGGAGGCGCCCAGACCAAGAAGAGAGACAACCATTGGACTGTACTGCCCCCCAGGTGAGAATAATAAAAGTTATTTTTGTTCTCTTACAGGTCGGGTCGTGGGCTTATATATAGAATGCTGTATATCAGCCCTGAAAGGGGGTGGCCGTAGCTTGTATTGGCCAAACCTGGTGCCAGTTTCCCTTTAAAGAGTCTGGTACTGTAATACTGATAGCTTATATATAGTATAGATCATAAATGTTTGATTGTTGGGGGTGTGGCACTTGGCACCCCCGCTGATCAGCTGTTCTCGTGGATGTACAGTATCCAGCTACAGTCATTTTTCCATTAACAAACTTGTACTGATCAGCTTCACATTTGACCAGTTCTGGCTACCGCCGGCATCTGGGACAGCTGATCAGCTGGTGCGCCAGGTGTTGCACACCCACTGATCAGATATTGACATCATAATCATGACCATTAATTTTAAAGTTCCAGACAACCCCTTTAAGTTAAAAAAATTAACTTGTCTACAAATAATGCTGGCAAAATTGTGCACAGATTTGCCCAAGTAAATAGTCTTGGTTTCCAGAAGACTGCAGCCACCACACTATGAGATCCTACCCCTAAACTGTGTAAAACTGCTGTTTGATTAATTAATTAGAAAAATAATTGTATTTCAAAAGTGAAAAAAGAACTCATTTACAATGTCTTGAAATAGTATTCATACCGAGTAAACGTTTCCACATTTTTCCATGTTAAACCCACAAACTTACATGCATTTTATTGGGATTTTATATGTTATACCAACACAAAGTAGCAAGTATTTGGAAAGTGTAAAGGAAATTATACATGGTTTTCTAATTATTTTTAAAAAATATAAATCTGAAAATTGCGACATGCGTTTGTATTCAGTCCCCCGTAGTCTGATACCTCTAAATAAAATCCAGAGTGACCAATTGCCTCAGGAAGTCACAAAATTACTAAATTGAGTCTACCTGTGTATAATTTATTCCCGGTATAACTACAGCTTTTCTGTGAAGGCCTTGTTTCATTTAGACCTCACAAATACTTGCTACTTAGTGTTGGTATATCACATAAAAACTCAATAAAATACATTTAAGCTTGTGAGTCTAATGTGGAAAAGTTCACAAGGTATGAACACTTTTTCAAGGCACTGTACATGATGATTAAACACATAATTGTCTATAACATTCCGTATTCAAAAAGGAAACACAATGTAAATAGTGACCAGAAAATCAGTGTACCAACATTCTGTGTAGTTAAATAGTGCACATCTGCTATATAATTGTCTAAGGCAGGGGTCCCCAACTCCAGTCCTCAAGGCCCACCAACATGTCATGTTTTCAGGATTTCCTTAGTCTTGCCCAGGTAATAATTGCATCACCTGTGCAATGCAAAGGAAATCCTGAAAAAATGACCTGTTGGTGGGCCTTGAGGACTGGAGTTGGGGACCCCTGGTCTAAGGGTCACCTCCGTCTTTCTGTCTGTCTGTCTTTCTGTCTGTCTGTCACGGATATTCATTGCTCGCGGCCTCTGTCTGTCATGGAAATCCAAGTCGCTGATTGGTCGTGGCAAAACAGCCATGACCAATCAGCGACGGGCACAGTCCGGCGGCAAAATGGCCGCTCCTTACTCCCCGCAGTCAGTGCCTGCTCCATACTCCCCTCCAGTCAGCGCTCACACAGGGTTAATGGCAGCGCTATAGGACCGCGTTATGCCGCGATGTAACGCACTCAATTAACGCTGCTCTGAACCCTGTGTGACCAACTTTTTACTATTAATGCTGCCTATGCAGCATCAATAGTAAAAAGATCTAATGTTAAAAATAATTTAAAAAAAAGAAACGTTATATTCTCACCGTCCGTCGGCCCCTCGGATCCAGAACAGGCCTTTCCTGCTCCTCGCGACGCTTCGGTGACCGCTCCATGCATTGCGATCTCGCGAGATGATGACGTAGCGGTCTCACGAGACCGCTACGTCATCATCTCGCGAGACCGCAATGCACTCTTCAGACCGGAACGCGCGAGGAGCGTCGGTAACCGCTTCGATCCGGGGGCCAACGGAAGGTGAGTATATAACTATTTTTTATTTTAATTCTTTTTTTTAACAGGGATATGATGCCCACATCATGGGTTGTGCAATATACTACATGGGCTGTGCAATATACTACGTGGGCTGTGCAATATACTACATGGGCTATGCAATATACTACGTGGGCTGTGCAATATACTACTTGGGCTGTGCAATATACTACTTGGGCTGTGCAATATACTACTTGGGCTGTGCAATACACTACTTGGGCTGTGCAATATACTACGTGGGCTGGGCAATATACTATGTGGGCTGTGCAATATACTACGTGGCTGTGCTATACACTACGTGGGCTGTGTTATACACTACGTGGGCTGTGTTATACACTACGTGGCCTGTGTTATACACTACGTGGCCTGTGTTAAATACTGCGTGCGTGAGCTGTTCTATACTACGTGGTTGTGTTATATGCTATGTGGGCTGTTATACACTCTGTGGGCTGTGCTATATAGTACGTGGCTGTGCTATATACTCCATGGGCTGTGCTATATACTACGTGGCTGTGCTATATTCTCCGTGGGCTGTTATATACTACGTGGCTGTGCTGTATACTCCGTAGGCTGTGCTATATACACCGTGGGCTATGCAATATACTACGTGGGCTGTGCAATATACTACTTGGGCTGTGCAATATACTACTTGGGCTGTGCAATATACTACTTGGGCTGTGCAATATACTACGTGGGCTGGGCAATATACTATGTGGCTGTGCTATACACTACGTGGGCTGTGTTATACACTATGTGGGCTGTGTTATACACTACGTGGCCTGTGTTATACACTACGTGGCCTGTGTTAAATACTGCATGCGTGAGCTGTTCTATACTACGTGGTTGTGTTATATGCTATGTGGGCTGTTATACACTCTGTGGGCTGTGCTATATAGTACGTGGCTGTGCTATATACTCCATGGGCTGTGCTATATACTACGTGGCTGTGCTATATACTCCGTGGGCTGTTATATACTACGTGGCTGTGCTGTATACACCGTGGGCTGTGCTATATACACCGTGGGCTGTGCTATATACTACGTGGCTGTGCTAGATACTACGTGGCTGTGCAATATACTACGTGGGCTGTTATATACTACGTGGCTGTGCTATATACTACATGGCTGTGCTATATACTACGTGGCTGGCCGCGAACAATCAGCAACAGGCGCATTCTGCGAATTGGCGCGGGATTTGAACCACGCTTCGCTAATTTGTCGCGGCTGGCCGAATCCTGTGTATTCAATGTATTCTAAAATTTTCATAAATAAACTACATACATATTCTAGAATACCCGATGCGTTAGAATCGGGCTACCATCTAGTCTCTAATATTACTCTTATTGATTGTATATTAAAAGTAAAGATAAAAAAATAGTTTTTTGATTATTATAGCTGATAAACAATTATTCTGTATCCACAAAAATAATATGTATATAGATTTTACATTAAGCTCGGTTGGAACTTCCTTTAAACAACAGTTCCCTAATATATCTGGGCAGAACAGCTCTTGATAGAGGAGAAACCTCTTACGGTCATTAAACTTTTCTGTATCAGCATTTATTCTTTTATGCTTTAGTTTTCTTAAAGAATCAGTTTTAATACAGTAAATAAGAAGGGGGTAATTGGAAATACTGTGGATTAATTCCCTAATTTAATGGTATGTAAACCGGTGTCAATGACTCTGAATAGCAAGTGGTTAAAAGATAGAATTCTGGTGTCCAATATTTGCCAAGAAGGAAAAATCTACCTTAGTTATTTAAAAAGAAATCTTTCATGTTGGGTTTATACAATTTCCTCCAGAGAATGAGAGAATTGAGATGCGGAGCGGCTCTCCTGGCAAAGCGGATGGAATATGGACAGCTGTATTCCCATTACACAAAACTTAGGTTTATGAGAATTGGCAAAAAATTACACTCTTGCTTACAAAGTCCCTATAAATACTATTTCCACTGTTCAATAGTCGATTACAATCCTATGTGACAGTGAGTACAGACTGGTGAGCCCAGACAATGTGGACGGTACAAATGTGAATGAACATTGTTAAAAACACATTTCCCGATTATCTTGCTGTGTAAACAGGCTGCTGATCACCCCATGAAGAAGAAAACATTTACTGATCGGCAGTTGTATGGTGCAACCGGTCAGTTCATGTAAACGTGCCTAAACTGTCGCGGTCTCCATTGCTAGTCATGTGTAGACCTTGCCATGTAACTGTATATACCTTGTGGTATTCAGACACTGTTTCATACTTTCACACTTATATTAGGCTATCCTATTTGCCATACGTTCCAAGCTAACTACACATTTTCCCCATAAACAGGTGCAGGGCTGTCCATGTAGACTGCCAGGGTAGAAAGCTGGAAGGACAATGAGTGCAATAGGGTCTTATCTGGGTAAAATTGGGAAATTGTGGTCAATAGTGCTCAACTAGTGTCATGGTGTGATTACAACCACTAAAAAGGCTCAAGGCAGCTGCAGACCCACAGCTTGAGAACATCAGAGACTGGAGTAAAATGGGTTAAATCTGCACTGCCGGAGAATGATGATGCAAAAGGAGTCAAAAATCCAGGAATGCTGTTTATTTGTCACGCTTCTTTATCAGGACAAACACATAATTTACCAGTGGACATATTTAACCCATTTTACTCCAGTCTCCCATGTATACTTTCAGGTATGTTCCCCCCAAAAAAAGTAACTACCTTAGCTTCCAGCATACCATGCCAGTCATGTTTGCAGCCAACCATATGCACCAGCCAGCGCCAGCCTAATGTTTTTTATATATAGCAGTCACATGCCTGCATACAGTTGTGCTCAAAAGTTTATATACCCCGGCAGAATGTTTGCGTTCTTGGCCTATTTTCAGAGAATATGAATGATAACACCAAAACTTTTTCTCCACTCATGGTTAGTGGTTGGGTGAAGCCATTTATTGTCAAACTACTGTGTTTTCTCTTTTTAAATCATAATGACAACCCAAAACATCCAAATTACCCTGATCAAAAATTTTCAAACTCTGGTGATTTTGGCCGGATAACATGTGCAGAAGTTGACACAAATGGGTTTGACTGGCTACTAAAGGTAACATCCTCACCTGTGACCTGTTTGCTTGTAATTGGTGTGTGCGCATAAAAGCTGAGTGAGTTTCTGGGATCCAGACAAACTCTTGCATCTTTCATCCAGCCACTGACGCTTCTGGATTGTGATTCAAGGGAAAGCAAAAGAATTTTCGACGGATCTATGGTAAAAAGTAGTTGAACTGTATAAAACAGGAAAGGGATACAAAAAGATATCCAAGGAATTGATAATGCCAGTCAGCAGGGTTCAAACTGTGATTAACAAATGGGAAATCAGGGGCTCTTTAAAATCAAAACCATGGTCAGGTAGACCAACAAAAATGTCATCCACAACTGCCAGGAAAATTGTTTGGGATGCAAAGAAAAACCCACAAATAACATCAGCTGAAATACTGGACTCTCTGAAACTAGCGGCGTGGCTGTTTCAAGATGCACAATAAGGAGGCACTTGAACAAAAATTGGCTGCATGGTCGAGTCGCCAAAAGAAAGTCATTGCTGCACAAATGCCACAAAGTATCTCGCTTACAATACACAAAACATCACAGAGACAAGCTTCAAAACTTCTGGAACAAGGTAGTTTGGAGTGATGAGACCAAAATTGAATTTGGCCACAACCATAAACATTACATTTGGAGAGAGGTCAACAAGGCTTATGATGAAAGGAACGCCATTCCTAGTGTAAAGCATGGAGGTGGATCACTGATGTCTTGGGGATATGTGAGCTAAAAAGGCACAGGCACAGGAAACTGGGTCAAAGTTGAAGGAAAGATGAATGCAGCATGTTATCAGCAAATACTAGAGGCAAATTTGCAATCATCAGCCCAAAAGCTGTGCATGGGACGTGCTTGGATGTTCCAACATGACAACGATCCAAAACACAAGGCTAATAGACCTGTCATTGGCTACAGCATAACAAAGTGAAGGTTCTGGAGTGGCCATCTCAGTCTCCTGACCTCAATATCATTGAGCCACTCTGGGGGGATCTCAAGCTAGACAGCCCAGGAATTTACAGGAACTGGAGGCTTTTTGCCAAGAAGAGTGGATAGCTTTACCATATGAGAAAATAAAGAACCTCATCCAAAACTAACACAAAAGACTTCAAGCTGTCATTGATGTTAGAGGGGGTAATACACGGTATTAAGAAACGGGATATGTAAACTTTTGGACAGGGTCATTTGGATGTTTTGGGTTGTCATTATGATTTAAAAAGTAAAAACACAGTAGCTTTACAATAAGTGGCTTCACCCAACCACTAATCATGAGTGGAGAAAAAGTTTTGGTGTTATCATTCATATTCTCTGGAAAAAGGCCAAGAAAGCAAAAATTCTGCAGAGATATGTAAACTTGTGAGCACAACTGTATAAAGTATCAGATAAAGTCTTCTCCTACCATGTGCCAGAATCCTGTATGACTGACTCAAGCAGAGCTGGACTGGGAAGAAATATCAGCCCTGGCACACTAAGCTCAGCAGCTCACATACAGTATTTTGCAACCCATTCTCACATCAACAAAATATAGCTAGAGGAAATTTTGGTTAAATCTCCATCACTGCCACTCCCTTTAATGTGAACAGCCCAGCTTCACAAGTCCTGAGCTTCTAAGTCTGTGTACAGACCTTAATTTCCAAACAAGTCACTGGTCTTCTGACCCGAACTCAACAAGCTCATAAGTATATATAAGGCTGGTGAGTCTGAGACGGAAATCCTGTGGCTTGTACGAAAATCATAGTCTCTACACAATATACAAAAAAAGGTTGAACTCTATCGTGCTAAAGCATGTCAATGTGAAATACATGAAATATGAATAACAATATGGCATTTGAATATTAGGAAAAAATGAATGAGATGCTTTGTACAACATTTGGCCAAATAACATCTGCCCATTAACCAACGTTAAAGTGGTCTCATAAGACTGATGGGTCCCTTTCCAATGTGAATGCCTCTCTTAGGCTGATGTCTGAATTCCTGAGTGAATGTGGACACCTCTCTCAGTAAAGCCTGCATTTATGGGTAGGTAGGGTCCTGCTGTGATTAAAATCACCACATGGTGAACAGCGGAGTGCTCAGTCAGTAAGCTAACATAAAAACAACAAAAAACTGACAGACACATCCAAACTAGTCTGAATAGGTGCATACCAGGAGCAGCTACCTCTATGTACAATATACAAAAAAAGTTGCACTCTGTCGTGCTAAAGCATGTCAATGTGAAATACATGAAATATGAATAGCAAATTGACTTTTGAATATTAGGAAAAAATGAATGAGATGCTTTGCACAAAATTTGGCCAAATAATGTCTGCCCATCAACCAACGTCAAGGTTGTCTCATAAGACTGATGGGTCCCTATCCAATGTGAATACCTTGGCCAAATTTTGTGTAAAGCGTCTCATTCATTTTTTTCCTAATATTCAAAAGCTGTATTGCTATTAATATTTCATGTATTTAACATTGACATGCTTTAGCACGATATAGTGCAATATTTTTTTGTATATGGAGGTAGGTCCTCCCGGTATGCACCTATTCAGACTAGTTTGGATGTGCCAGTCAGTTTTTTGTTGTTTATAATCTGAACACAGACAGTGAATCTCAGCATGAGAAGCTAAACATAAATCATTTTATATAGTCATGGAATTACTTTTTCATGGACAAGTGTATGCTACTAGTGTACTAGAATGATACAACCAATAATACCACTAAAAAGTGACTATATCATGGGTCAGATACACGATCCACACTAGTTACATACAGGTGCTTCTCGCAAAATTAGAGTATCATCAAAAAGTTAATTTATTTCAGTTCTTCAATGAAAAAAGTGAAGCTCATATAATATATAGTCATTACTAACAGAGTGATCTATTTAGAGTGTTTATTTCTGTTAATGTTGATGATTATGGCTTACAGCCAATGAAAACACAAAAGTCATTATCTCAGTAAATTAGAATACTTTATAACACCAGCTTAAAAAATTATTTAAAAATCCTAAATGTTGGCCTACTGAAATGTATGTTCAGTAAATGCACTCAATACTTGGTCGGGGCTCCTTTAGCAGCAATGCGGCATGGCATGGAGGCGATCAACCTGTGGCATTGCTAAGGTATTATGGAAGCCCAGGTTGCTGAGATAGCAGCCTTCAGCTCGTCTGCATTGTTGAGTCTGGTGTCTCATCTTCATCTTGACAATACCCCACAGATTCTCTATGGGGTTAAGTTCAAGCAAGTTTGCTGGCCAATCAAGCAGAGTGATACTGTTGTTTTTAAACCAGGTATTGGTACTTTTGGCAGTGTGGACAGGTGCCAAGTCCTGCTGGAGAATTAAATTTCCATCTCCAAAAAGCTTGTCGGCAGAGGGAAGCATGAAGTGCTCTAAGAATTCCTGGTAGATGGCTGTGCTGACTTTGGTCTTGATAAAACTCAGTGGACCTACACCAGCAGATGACATGGCTTCCAAAACCATCACTGATTGTGGAATCTTCACACTAGACCTCAAGCAGCTTGGATTGTGGCCTCTCCACTCTTCCTCCAGACTCTGGGTCCTTGATTTCCAAATGAAATGCAAAATTTACTTTCATCTGAAAACAACACCTTAAGGTACCTTCACACTCAGCGACGCTGCAGCGATACCGACAACGATGTCGATCGCTGCAGCGTCGCTGTTTGGTCGCTGGAGAGCTGTCACACAGACAGCTCTCCAGCGACCAACGATCCCGAAGTCCCCGGGTAACCAGGGTAAAAATCGGGTTACTAAGCGCAGCGCCGCGCTTAGTAACCCAATGTTTACCCTGGTTACCAGCGTAAAAGTAAAAAAAACAAACACTACATACTTACCTACCGCTGTCTGTCCCCGGCGCTCTGCTTCTCTGCACTCCTCCTGCACTGGCTGTGGCAGGTTACCTCGACACGCTTATATTTTCACTGTGGTTTCTTCAATAAATGTTTGCCTATGATATGCATTTGAAAATCAAAACTTTGTGTGCGGCTGTTTTTCTCAAATCTATTAGTCATGAGTGGCTTGACACAAGGAATTCGACACTTGTAGCCCATGTCCTGGATACGTCTGTGTGTGGTGGCTCTTGAAGCAATGACTCTAGCAGCAGTCCTCTCCTTGTGAATCTCCCACAAATTTTTGAATTGCCTTTTTTAACAGATTTTTCAAGGCTGCAGTTATCCTGGTTGCTTGTGCACCTTTTTCTACCACACTTTCCCCCCCCCACTTTCCATTATTATGCTTGGATACTGCACTCTTTAAACAGCTGGCTTCTTTAGTAATGACCATTCGTGGCTTACCCTCCTTGTGTAGTGTGTCAATGACTGCCTTCTGGACATCTGTCACGGGGAAGTCTTCCCCATGATTGTGGAACCTACTGAAACAGACTAAGTGATCTTTTTAAACACTTAGGAAGCCTTTGCAGGTGTTTTTTGCTATTTATTCTAGTTTACGGAGATAATGACTTTTGGGTTTTTATTGGCTGTAAGCCATAACATTAACAGAAATAAACACTTGAAATAGATCACTCTGTTTGTAATGATTCTATATAATGTATGAATTTCACTTTTTACTTTGAAGAACTGAAATAAATTAACTTTTTTATGATATTTTAATTTTGTGAGAAGCACCTGTAGTTATATACAGTAGGTTGAAAAAAGACCTACATCCATCAAGTTCAACCTTTCTCCACCAATTAACATTTGTCACTAATTTCACTATAACCCTCAATGTTATGTGTAATGTGGAAATCATCCAGGTCTTTTTGAAAAGCTGCTATAGTGGCTGCCATTACTGCCTCCTGTGGTGGGAAATTTCACAGTCTGACTGCTCTAACTGTAAAGAACCCTTTCTTATTTAGCTGCCGGAATTGCCTTTCTTCAACCCAGGATGAGTGCCCCCTGCTCCTTAGTATGGTCTTTGGAAGGAATACGTCATGTGCCAGTCCTCTGTACTGACCACACATGCATTGCTTTGCAAAGTATTCTCACACTGCAGAGAACATGAGAGAAAACATTTCTCGTCAGACTCAGTCACAAGTGGAATATATCAGGCACCAATTCTCACAGGCTTTAGTAAATAATTTTATTCCTCATGAAATAAGAATTCTCTACATTGTGGTGTTATTTTTATTACTTCTGGAAATGCATGAATAGATCTAGCAATTAACTACAAGAAAAGAATATAGTCAACGCCATGGAAGTTTGCAAGTAGGGAAGAACTTTGGAGATCTACTGAAATCAAAGAGGTCATATGTGATGGATATCTGTTGGTGCAAGATAAAGATTGTAAAGTAGAGAATATTTCCCTTCCTAAATAGTTGCTGTTTTGCATGCTATGTGAATGATCTCTGAGTGTCTATAAGAAAATATTTTCGGAACATCAATCTCAATATGCGCTTTGTTTGTATCTTTCTCTTGTCTGATTACATAGAACCCAGCTCTATTTAAATGCAAAGTGACCGGCTTTCCATTTCATTCCAAAGCAAGGAAAACACACGTTAAGGATTCATATCTGTCAGACTCGAAAATAAAGATACACTTGTTTTCTTTCTATTACAATGTGTCAGTGTCATTTTTATTGTACACTGTACCTCTTTCTGTCACATTGCCAGTGTATGGGTCCAGCGTTCCCTCTGATATTATTCTATTGACAGGTACTTGGACTTTATATAGTAGTGCACAATAAGCGATCCCTATAGAAGCATGATGGCAGGTGGTACTCATTTCAGAGTAAAAGGTCATAGCATGGGTCGAAGCGTGATTTGCTATATGCAGAAAAGGTTAGCAAATTCAACATGTCAAATGCTGACAAACGATTTAGACTGGAGCAAATCTCAGTTTGACAGCACTTTTAGAGGTATAACTTATCACTGCTACATTTTTTTTGCACTTTAAGTAGGGGATCACTTATTTTATAAAAACAGGTCCAAACAGGTTAAGATTTAGACTAAGCCTACATTGCAATCCCTTCACGACATGTGTCGTACATGTACTGCACATGTCTTGCCTCTCCCTTTGATCTGGGCTGCAGAGCTGAGACCACATCCTTCCCGGCACATGTCAGCTGTTCAGAACAGCTGACATGTGCCTCTAACTGCCACGGGTGGAATCATGATCCACCAACGGCTGTTAACTTGTTAAATTCTGCTGTCAATCTCTGATAACGACATTTAATATGATCGCGCAGGAAGCGTGTCACTAATCCCACCCATCGGTGCCCGTGTCACATGACCAATGGGTTGGCATGACTACCCAGGGCCTGCAACAGATCTCTGTGGTTGTCATTGCTGGATTACTATGAGAGCCATCCATTGGTCAGCCCACATAGCAAGTGAGCATTTCTGTTACCCACAGGCGATCTGATCATCGCTTTTGTGTAGCAAAGGTGATTAGAAGATCGCAGCCTCTAGTCTCCTGTGGATATAATAGTACGGCGATGTCAGTATCCCTCACAATTAATGTGTGCTCCGGCGGTGAGCCAATATCTTTCCCGGGACATGTCAGCTGTATTGAACAGCTGACATGTGCCCGCAATTGCCGCAGGTGGAATTGCGATCCACCCGTTAGGCTGTTAAATCCGAGCTGGCACTTGGTCCTAAGTGGAGACTATGGGTAAGAGCAGACTATAGTACTATCCATGTTGATTTTGTTCCCTTAAAGTGGTATACATCTATTCACTTTGCTAGTGATATACACCTCTCCGATGTTGATCCCTCACTTAAGTCTCTTAATACTAGTTATTTCACTTGCGCTACTTTATTTATTTGTATTTGAAATATTTCATGTTGGTATCTTCATGGAGACATGCACACGTATGGGAGCATTAGGGGTCACACTAGCGTAGAATACGGATGAGTGCTATGCAAGAAAACATCCACTATGCACTGGTTTTCTGATCCCTTGCTAACTGTAGCTTGCTGGCAAGTTACCACTTTCTCTCTCCTGTCCTGGAACAGTACCTGCACGGTAGGCAACTTGAGCTGTTATCTTGGGGTCTCTGACACGGTGAATCCAGGCTCTCACTGCTGCTGTACCAAAGGTTTAGTATGGGCAATTTACGTAAAGTCCTATGCTCTCCGGTTCTACTGTGGCCCTTGCAGTTATCCACAGTCTCGGGCTCCCGGTGCCCGGATTCTGTGCTCTGGCTCACAGGAGGCCCAATCGCCAGCTCCTTGAGCTCCTAATCACTCCTCTGAGCTCCTTTCCTGTCTGTTGTCTCATACAGATTGAACTCACTCCTCCTCAGACCAGGATCTTTATTGAGGGAAGTTCCCCTTAAACAGGGTTTTGAGCTTCCCCTTCTGGCCTGGAGTTAGAATGTGTTGTGTGTGCAGCTTACCTGCCAAAGGGATCCCACTTGCCTCCAGGCATTCCACTACCCTCCCCGAGAGGAAGGCAGCACCACTGTGGTACCCAAACTCCTGGGGTGCCACATTTTAAGGGTATTTATATATGCAGACAACTGCTGGTGTTCCTGGGAGAACGGGGGACCTAACAGGTTTCCTTTAATATCATCTAACTTAATGTCAAAATTAACAGACACATATATACATAATATGCTCACATCCGATCACTAATCAGCCAACATAGATTTAAAGCCTATGCAATTCTTGGTTGGAGCACTCCCATGGTACTACCCAGCAAACTTATCAGAAAATTAAAAAAAATAGAAAATTTAGAGAAATATTAAAAAAACGGTGGCAGAAATATAAACAGGAGAATAAACAACACATTTCTGGGAAACTGCTAAGTGCATCCTCTGAGAAAAAATAATGGTGCATCTGATAAAGACTAGGAAAAGGAAAATAAAAAAAATATTGCAGACATTGTGAGGAATATTGAAAAGTGTATACCCTTCATAAAGAGCATCCAACAAGAATCCAAAAAGAATAGATAGAACCTGTCCAAAGCAAAGTTAATATACAATGAAATCTATAATATAACGCTGGGAGCGACACTCTGTCCAAAGCCTTTATAGACTGCTCAAGCGCAAGCGCCGGCGCAGTCTGGACCCCACAGAGTAACGCAGCCCAGGAGATCGCGGCATGCGTAAGCACTGAACGCACACCATGATCTCCAATGGAGAAGCAGGGATGTGCCAGGAGGGTGAGTATACTATATTCACCTGTGGAGCATCTTATGGGGGCCATCAACCATAATGGAGCAGCATATGAGGCATATACTATGAAGCATCTTATGGTGGCCATCAACCATAATGGAGCAGCATATGAGGCATATACTATGGAGCATCTTATGGGGGCCATCAACCATAATGGAGCAGCATATGAGGCATATACTGTGGAGCATCTTATGGTGGCCATCAACCATAATGGAGCAGCATATGAGGCATATACTATGAAGCATCTTATGGTGGCCATCAACCATAATGGAGCAGCATATGAGGCATATACTATGGAGCATCTTATGGTGGCCATCAACCATAATCAGCAGCATATGAGGCATATACTATGGAGCATCTTATGGGGCCATCAACCTTGATGGAGCAGCGTATGGGGCATATGGATGGGAGCAGCAAATTACAGAACGGTGGCGCAGGATGGGTGCAGCACATTACAGAACTGTGGCGCAGGATGGGAGCAGCACATGACAGAATGAAAGGCACGAACAAGATCGGAAGCATGAACATCAGAGGCAAAAACCCAGGAATTATCTTCCTGAGCATAACCCTTCCATTTAGCCAGATACTGGAGTTTTCGTCTAGAAAAACGAGAATCCAAAATCTTCTCCACAATATACTCCAATTCCCCCTCCACCAAAACCGGGGCAGGAGGCTCAACAGATGGAACCATAGGTGCCACGTATCTCCGCAACAACGACCTATGGAATACATTATGTATGGAAAAGGAGTCTGGGAGGGTCAAACGAAAAGACACAGGATTGAGAACCTCAGAAATCCTATACGGACCAATAAAACGAGGTTTAAATTTAGGAGAGGAAACCTTCATAGGAATATGACGAGAAGATAACCAAACCAGATCCCCAACACGAAGTCGGGGACCCACACGGCGTCTGCGATTAGCGAAAAGTTGAGCTTTCTCCTGGGACAAGGTCAAATTGTCCACTACCTGAGTCCACATCTGCTGCAACCTATCCACCACAGAATCCACACCAGGACAGTCCGAAGACTCAACCTGTCCTGAAGAGAAACGAGGATGGAACCCAGAATTGCAAAAAAATGGAGAAACCAAGGTAGCCGAGCTGGCCCGATTATTAAGGGCGAACTCAGCCAAAGGCAAAAAGGACACCCAATCATCCTGGTCTGCAGAAACAAAACATCTCAGATATGTTTCCAAGGTCTGATTGGTTCGTTCGGTCTGGCCATTAGTCTGAGGATGGAAAGCCGAGGAAAAGGATAGGTCAATGCCCATCCTACCACAAAAGGCTCGCCAAAACCTTGAAACAAACTGGGAACCTCTGTCAGAAACAATATTCTCAGGAATGCCATGCAACCGAACCACATGCTGAAAGAACAAAGGTACCAAATCAGAGGAGGAAGGCAATTTAGCCAAGGGCACCAGATGGACCATTTTAGAAAAGCGATCACAGACCACCCAAATGACTGACATCTTTTGAGAAACGGGAAGGTCAGAAATGAAATCCATCGAAATATGTGTCCAAGGCCTCTTTGGGACCGGCAAGGGCAAAAGCAACCCACTGGCACGAGAACAGCAGGGCTTAGCCCTAGCACAAATCCCACAGGACTGCACAAAAGTACGTACATCCCGTGACAGAGATGGCCACCAGAAGGATCTAGCCACTAACTCTCTGGTACCAAAGATTCCAGGATGACCAGCCAACACCGAACAATGAAGTTCAGAGATAAGTTTATTAGTCCACCTATCAGGGACGAACAGTTTCTCTGCTGGACAACGATCAGGTTTATTCGCCTGAAATTTTTGCAGCACCCGCCGCAAATCAGGGGAGATGGCAGACACAATGACTCCTTCCTTGAGGATACCCGCTGGCTCAGATAAACCCGGAGAGTCGGGCACAAAACTCCTAGACAGAGCATCCGCCTTCACATTTTTAGAGCCCGGAAGGTACGAAATCACAAAGTCGAAGCGGGCAAAAAATAACGACCAACGGGCCTGTCTAGGATTCAAGCGCTTGGCAGACTCGAGATAAGTCAAGTTCTTATGATCAGTCAATACCACCACGCGATGCTTAGCTCCTTCAAGCCAATGACGCCACTCCTCGAATGCCCACTTCATGGCCAGCAACTCTCGATTGCCCACATCATAATTACGCTCAGCGGGCGAAAACTTCCTGGAAAAGAAAGCACATGGTTTCATCACTGAGCAATCAGAACCTCTCTGTGACAAAACCGCCCCTGCTCCAATCTCAGAAGCATCAACCTCGACCTGGAACGGAAGAGAAACATCTGGCTGACACAACACAGGGGCAGAACAAAAACGACACTTCAACTCCTGAAAAGCTTCCACAGCAGCAGAAGACCAATTAACCAAATCAGCACCCTTCTTGGTCAAATCGGTCAATGGTTTGGCAATGCTAGAAAAATTACAGATGAAGCGACGATAAAAATTAGCAAAGCCCAGGAACTTTTGCAGACTTTTCAGAGATGTCGGCTGAATCCAATCCTGGATGGCTTGGACCTTAACTGGATCCATCTCGATAGTAGAAGGGGTAAAGATGAACCCCAAAAATGAAACTTTCTGCACACCGAAGAGACACTTTGATCCCTTCACAAACAAAGAGTTAGCACGCAGGACCTGAAAAACCATTCTGACCTGCTTCACATGAGACTCCCAATCATCTGAGAAGATCAAAATGTCATCCAAGTAAACAATCAGGAATTTATCCAGATACTCACGGAAGATGTCATGCATAAAAGACTGAAACACAGATGGAGCATTGGCAAGTCCGAACGGCATCACTAGATACTCAAAATGACCCTCGGGCGTATTGAATGCAGTTTTCCATTCATCTCCTTGCCTGATTCTCACCAGAATATACGCACCACGAAGATCTATCTTAGTGAACCAACTAGCCCCCTTAATCCGAGCAAACAAGTCAGATAACAATGGCAAGGGATACTGAAATTTAACAGTGATCTTATTAAGAAGGCGGTAATCAATACACGGTCTCAGCGAACCATCCTTCTTGGCTACAAAGAAGAACCCTGCTCCCAGTGGTGATGACGATGGGCGAATATGTCCCTTCTCCAGGGATTCCTTCACATAACTGCGCATAGCGGCGTGTTCGGGCACGGATAAATTAAATAATCGACCTTTAGGGAATTTACTACCAGGAATCAAATTGATAGCACAATCACAATCCCTATGCGGAGGTAGAGCATCGGACTTGGGCTCTTCAAATACATCCTGATAATCAGACAAGAACTCTGGGACCTCAGAAGGGGTGGATGACGAAATCGACAAAAATGGAACATCACCATGTACCCCCTGACAACCCCAGCTGGATACCGACATGGAATTCCAATCCAATACTGGATTATGGGTTTAGGTTTTTAAATACATCAGATAGGGATTGCATACATTAGTTAGGACTGCTCTGATAAGGGTATACCGTGAAGATTGGTAGAGCAGCTTAGTATACATTTTTTGCAAAAAACGTATCAACCAAATACCCTGTTTTTTACATCTTTTACTAGCACTTGCGGATTACTGCAACATTTTTTCAAACTGAGTGTTTTTGGTTTTACTATTCTCTTTTGTGTCTTCAGGTTTCTTGGTGGTGTGTGAACATGATCATACAGACTTGTTCACTGTGCAAGTAGCCCATGTGTTCCTGTTTCCATAATTGTTCTCTTGTGTCTACAAGACTGGGGAGTTCCACCACTCCTCTTGGGCTATCTGCACAAAAGCTGTTCTACCCTGTATGCACACATGGATTTTTCCTCTCTGAACCCTGTTCACACAGGTTATATACAGATGATCAGGTTTTTAAATACATCAGATAGGGATTGCATACATTAGTTAGGACTGCTCTGATAAGGGTATACCGTGAAGATTGGTAGAGCAGCTTAGTATACATTTTTTGCAAAAAACGTATCAACCAAATACCCTGTTTTTTACATCTTTTACTAGCACTTGCGGATTACTGCAACATTTTTTCAAACTGAGTGTTTTTGGTTTTACTATTCTCTTTTGTGTCTTCAGGTTTCTTGGTGGTGTGTGAACATGATCATACAGACTTGTTCACTGTGCAAGTAGCCCATGTGTTCCTGTTTCCATAATTGTTCTCTTGTGTCTACAAGACTGGGGAGTTCCACCACTCCTCTTGGGCTATCTGCACAAAAGCTGTTCTACCCTGTATGCACACATGGATTTTTCCTCTCTGAACCCTGTTCACACAGGTTATATACAGATTATCAGGTTTTTAAATACATCAGATAGGGATTGCATACATTAGTTAGGACTGCTCTGATAAGGGTATATCGTGAAGATTGGTAGAGCAGCTTAGTATACATTTTTTGCAAAAAACGTATCAACCAAATACCCTGTTTTTTACATCTTTTACTAGCACTTGCGGATTACTGCAACATTTTTTCAAACTGAGTGTTTTTGGTTTTACTATTCTCTTTTGTGTCTTCTGGATTATGGGTTTGTAGCCATGGCAACCCCAACACGACCACATCATGCAGATTATGCAACACCAGAAAGCGAATAACTTCCTGATGTGCAGGAGCCATGCACATGGTCAGCTGGGCCCAGTACTGAGGTTTATTCTTGGCCAAAGGTGTAGCATCAATTCCTCTCAATGGAATAGGACACCGCAAAGGCTCCAAGAAAAACCCACAACGTTTAGCATAATCCAAATCCATCAGATTCAGGGCAGCGCCCGAATCCACAAACGCCATGACAGAAAACGACGACAAAGAGCATATCAAGGTAATGGACAGAAGGAATTTGGACTGTACAGTACCAATGACGGCAGACCTAGCGGACCGCTTAGTGCGCTTAGGACAATCAGAAATAGCATGAGTGGAATCACCACAGTAGAAACACAGACCATTCAGACGTCTGTATTCCTGCCGTTCAACTCTAGTCATAGTCCTATCGCACTGCATAGGCTCAGGTTTAACCTCAGGCAGTACCGCCAAATGGTGCACAGATTTACGCTCGCGCAAGCGTCGACCGATCTGAATGGCCAAAGACAAAGACTCATTCAAACCAGCAGGCATAGGAAATCCCACCATGACATCCTTAAGAGCCTCAGAGAGACCCTTTCTGAACAAAGCTGCCAGCGCAGATTCATTCCACTGAGTGAGTACTGACCATTTCCTAAATTTCTGACAATATACTTCTATATCATCCTGACCCTGGCACAAAGCCAGCAAATTTTTCTCAGCCTGATCCACTGAATTAGGCTCATCGTACAGCAATCCGAGCGCCAGGAAAAACGCATCGACACTACTCAATGCAGGGTCTCCTGGCGCAAGAGAAAATGCCCAGTCTTGAGGGTCGCCGCGCAAAAAAGAAATAATAATCAAAACCTGTTGAATAGGATTACCAGAAGAATGAGGTTTCAAGGCCAGAAATAGCTTACAATTATTTTTGAAACTTAGAAACTTAGTTCTATCTCCAAAAAACAAATCAGGAATAGGAATTCTTGGTTCTAACATAGATTTCTGATCAATAGTATCTTGAATTTTTTGTACATTTATAACGAGATTATCCATTGAAGAGCACAGACCCTGAATATCCATGTCCACACCTGTGTCCAGAATCACCCAAATGTCTAGGGGAAAAAAAAAAAAAGTGAACACAGAGCAGAAAAAAAAAAAAAAATGATGTCAGAACTTTTTCTTTCCCTCTATTGAGAATCATTAGTTGGGCTCCTTGTACTGTTATGTTTGCTAATGACAGGTGTTATGAAGGCAATCCAGAAACACAGTGTGCTTAGCGATCAGAGCGCACACAGTGATCTGACAAATACCCAAAAATACAAGAACGAGCTCTGAGACGTGGAAACTCTGTAGACTGCACACCTGATCCTATCCTAAACACAACTAAAAGCGGCTGTGGATTGCGCCTAACAACTACCTAGGCAACTCGGCACAGCCTAAGAAACTAGCTAGCCTGAAGATAGAAAAATAGGCCTGACTTGCCCCAGAGAAATTCCCCAAAGGAAAAGGCAGCCCCCCACATATAATGACTGTGAGTAAGATGAAAAGACAAAACGTAGGGATGAAATAGATTCAGCAAAGTGGGGCCCGATATTCTAGGACAGAGCGAGGACAGTAAAGCGAACTTTGCAGTCTACAAAAAACCCTAAAGCAAAACCACGCAAAGGGGGCAAAAAAAACCCACCGTGCCGAACTAACGGCACGGCGGTACACCCTTTGCGTCTCAGAGCTTCCAGCAAAACAAAAGACAAGCTGGACAGAAAAAAAGCAACAAAAAAGCAAAAAGCACTTAGCTATACAGAGCAGCAGGTCACAGGAACAATCAGGAGAAGCTCAGATCCAACACTGAAACATTGACAAGGAGCAAGGATAGCAGCATCAGGCGGAGTTAAGTAATGAAGCAGTTAACGAGCTCACCAGAACACCTGAGGGAGGAAGCTCAGAAGCTGCAGTACCACTTGTGACCACAGGAGTGAATTCAGCCACAGAATTCACAACAGAGCACATGACAGGATGGGGGCGCAGGATGGGAGCAGCAAATGACAGAATGGAGGCGCAGGATGGGTGCAGCACATGTCAGAATGGGGGCGCAGGATGGGAGGAGCACATGACAGAATGGGGGTGCAGGATGGGTGCAGCAAATGACAGAATGGAGGCGCAGGATGGGTGCAGCACATGTCAGAGTGGGGGCGCAGGATGGGAGCAGCACATGACAGAATGGGGCCGCAGGATGGTAGCAGCACATGACAGAACTGGGGCGTAGAATGGGAGCAGTACATGACAGAATGGGGGCTCAAGATGGGAGCAG
Source organism: Ranitomeya imitator (assembly GCF_032444005.1). NCBI lineage: Eukaryota > Metazoa > Chordata > Amphibia > Anura > Dendrobatidae > Ranitomeya > Ranitomeya imitator. Next base: position 122,300,761 of record NC_091284.1, read on the forward strand.
CGCATGACAGCATGGGGGCACAGGATGGGAGCAGCACATGACAAAATGGGGGGTAGGATGGGAGCAGCACATGACAGAATGGGGGCGCAGGATGGGAGCAGCACATGACAGAACAGGGGAGCAGGATGGCAGCAGCACATGACAGGATGGGAGCAGCACGTGACAGGATGGGGGCACAAGATAGGAGCAGCACATGACAGTATAAGGGCGCAGGATGGGAGCAGCATGTGACAGGATGGGGACACAGGATGAGAGCAGCACATGAAAGGATGGGGCGAGGCGCAGGATGGGAGCAGCACATGACAGCATGTGGGTGCAGGATGCAAGCACTACATGACAGGATGAGGGCGCAGGATGGGAGCACCACATGACAGCATGGGGGCGCAGGATGGGAGCACATGACAGAATGAGGGCTCAGGAAGAGAGTAGCACATGACAGGATGGGGGCGCATGATGGTAGCAGCACATGACAGGATTGGGGTGGAGTATAGGAGCACCACATGACAGGATTGGGGTACAGGATGGGACCACCACATGACAGGATTGGGGTACAGGATGGGAGCACGTGACAGGATGGGGGCGCAAGATGGTAGCAGCATATGACAAGATTAGGGCACAGGATGGAAGCAACACATACCAGGATGGAGACCATATACGAATATAAATGCTCGCCACCCGGGCATAGAACGGGTTCAATAGCTAGTACTTAATATAGCAAGCAATATAAACAGAAAGTGTATAAAGTGACTTTACAAAAGCATAAATATATGAATAGGAGCAAATTTAATAAAAATAAAATTCTCAGAAAAATCCATTTACCAGTTATGAAACATGAATTTGGAGATATCAAAACAGATCTCATAGAAGTAAAAAAAATATAATAAAGCAAATTATATGTGCCTTTTCTGGGGCAGCTGAGAGCTGATGTTTTTGGCCTGGGGGGGCAGTATCCATGGCCCATTCCTAGGCTATTAATATCAGCCCGCAGCTGTCTGCATAGCATTTGCTGGTTTTTAATTATAGGGGGACCCCCACATCATTTTTTGGGGGTTCCCCCATTTTAATAGCCAGTAAAGGCTAGTTATACAGCTGTGAGCTGATATTATTATTATTATTTATTTATATAGCACCATTATTTCCATGGTGCTATACATGAGAAAGGCGTTACATACAGGGTTATAGTTATCGTTTACAGTAAACAGGATTACAGTGACAGACTGGTACAGGGGGGAGAGGACCCTGTCCTTGCGGACTTACATTCTGATATTAATAGTCTGGGAAGCTCCATGGGTATTACCCCCTTCCCAGGCTATAAACATCTGCCCCCTGCCGCCAGCTTCCCCTCTGCTGGTTCCGAAAATTACACGGGAGCTGATGCCATTTTTTTTCAAAAAATGTAATCTGACATCAGCATGAGGTAGGGACATCAGTTATGATAGAATAAGTTTTTTCTGCTGCAAAGCTCAGATATTGAGTTGTGCATAACCTCATCCACACCACTGAGTGTCAGGTTTCTGTGTTCACTGTATATTGACAGAAAGCTGCTAATCATTGGTGGGGGCGTGGTTGTGCTTTAATGATAATCTCCTGCTAATAAAATACTGATTATATTGAAACAGCAAAACACAGCCTAGTAAATGACACATCCTCGGAAACATGGTCTCTTCCCTACATCATGTTGCTGTCAGATTACATAGTAAAAACCTGCTTACAGATTCCCTTTAATTAAAGCAAATTATATACATTCTTGCATATGTTTTATATACAACACAATATAATGGTCTAAAAAGTAACTATTTTAATGCAATTGTTAGAAGTTAACATCTGTTATCCTTTTTATAACATACTCAAGTGTCATTTGTGCAGGTCTCCTTGGTCCTGCACATAATTTTTCTACTCTTGTATATTGGTCTCGGGTTAATTGAATCTTACAATCCCCTATTTTGTGCATTTAATTTCCGAGCTCTCAGTTATGCTCTTCACGAGTAATCTCCATTATCTCTCTTTCACAAAGATATTTTTCTTTGATGATTCCTTGATAAGTCATGGTTTCCCTCTTTTTCAAAGGAGAAGGTTAAGGTCCATCTTGATGGTTACTTGTGTTAATCATCCTGTTTAATCAAAATGTTAAAACAATCAATACAAAGATGTAATCTTAAAATAGTATACACAATGTGAGGCCATTGTACCAATATAAACTCATTCCACAAAATAAATTGAAATCCTTGGTAACAACCAGCTTTTTGTACCAATTATAGCATTCAACGGAATTTTGCTGCAAAATATAGCAACTGCTTTGAAGACAAATTACAAAAATATCTCCCCACCCTTATAAAGAATCAAAATACCTGGAAAATCTTCCTCAGATAACAAATTTTCCCGAATCTGGGATATGTCACTTTATGTGGCAATAACACTGGAATGTTTCAATAGTCAGGTCAACGTAGCCCAAAAGAAACCGTAACCTAAAACAAATTCCAACAAAAAGTCTGTGAACAATTTTTGTCTCTACCAAGTGTAGTGATCATCAGAAAAAAAGTCTACCAAGATCTGCCAACCGGAAGTGGGTTGTTTTCAAGATGGCTGTTGAAAACTGTCAAAATCAGGAAATTCCTCTAACAATTTTATTTTTTAAGCATCTTCTACTTCGATGAAACATTAGTCTAGTAAAAGTGAACGAGCATCTGCCGGGCCTTCCATGAGTAGACGTGATTGTCTTTTCTGTGGGACACTTGTTTCCCTTGGAGATTCGGACTACAGCTACATAAGGACAGATACGTTTGCCAGGGCCATCAAAGAGTGCTGTGAAAGTCGTTCAGATGACTGGTCATTGAAAGTAAAAGGGATAATTGAGTATTACGGTGGAGATCTTCAAGGAACTGACTGCATATATCATCATGTATGTTGTGTAAATGTTCACACCGGATATGATCCGCCACACCAATTTTGGGATGCTTCATCTGGTTCCGTGGCAGAGCATAGGAAATGTGGGTGTCCAAAAGATGCTGTCCAAGAACATGCTTTTTTTTTAAATGTGTTCTTGTCTTGAAAATGAGGAACAGTTGACCATTTCAGACCTTCAAGAAGAAAGGAATACCAACGATTTACCTTATAACAAAATATATCTTAAAAAGAAGTTCATAGAACATTACAGAGATACAATCTTCATCGCTGAAGGTTACGGTTCAAACAACAATGTCATGTTTGAAGAGAAGACCTCAGATATACGTTGTTCATTCTACCAAGATTCACTAGTACAACGTGATGAAGAAGCACAAAAGAAAGCCATAATTGATACAGCAGCGAGGCTAATTATGAACAAAATCAAAGAGAATGTTGTGTCTGCTATTAATTTGCACCCAAAGGTTCAGGATCTGGCACTTCACTCTGCATTCAAACTCCAGCAACGTTACGAAACCTGCAGAGCAAAATATTTGTGGGTAAACAAATTTAACAGAAAGTTGACAGTAGAGGGCAAGTCATCGTATAAGCAGCAAGACTGAGAGCTGTCATTGCACCATTACATATTGGTTTAGCAGTACAGATGCACCACTACTATCGATCTAAGTTCCTATTGAATAAGCTTAGTAAGATGGGGTATAGCTGATTGTATAGTGAAGTGCTCCAATTTGAAAAGCATGCCGCTAGCTAGCTGTGGTGCATCTGACGAATTGTTTGACGGTAATGAGCTATTTGACTCCTATTGGTTGTTTGCAGGTGACAATGTAAATCACAATGCTATGACAATTGACAGTAAAGGAACATTTAATGGGATGGGCATGATTGCTGCATTGATACCAGGAATAAAGCAATCATATATTGGAAATAGGAAAAAAAATTGGAACTCCCTATAACATAGATGAAAAAGATTAATCAAGCAAAGTGTACTTTTGGCAAAAATACATTATGAGAAATAAAGTTTAACCCCAAGGCTGTTTGCATGTTACTGACCAAGCCAAAATTCACAATTCTGATCGCTGTCATTTTATGTGGTGGTAACTCTGGAACACTTCAATGGGTCCCAATGATTCAGAGATTGTTTTTTCATGACATATTGTACTTCATGATAGTGGTAACATTTCTTAACTTGAAAGAGAAATTTGGCAAAAATTTTGAAAATGTTGCAATTTTTATTTTTATGCCCTTAAATCAGAGAGTTATGTCACACAAAAGAGTTAATAAATAACATTTCCCTCCCACATGTCTAATTTACATCAGGACAAAGTTTGAAACATAGTTGTTTCTTTGTTAGGAAGTTCAAAGGGTTAAAATTTGACCAACGGTTTCTCATTTTTTCAACGAAATTTACTAAACCATTTTTTATACATCACATCACATTTGAAGTAACTTTGAGGGGCCTATATGACAGAAAATACTCAAAAGTGACACCATTCTAAAAACTGCACCCCTCAAGGTGCTCAAAACCACAATCAAGAAGTTTACTAACCCTTCAGGTGCTTCACAAGAATTTTTGTGGAAGGAAAAAATGAACATATAACTTTGTCACAAAAATTTTACTTCAGACACGATTTTTTTTTATTTTCACAAGTGTAACAGGAAAAAATGAAAAAATTGACCCAAAAATTTGTGCAATTTCTTTTGAGCATGCCGATATTTCTCCTATATGTTGGTGAAAACCATAGTTTCGGGACACGGCAGGACTCAGAAAGGAAAGAACGGCATTTGACTTTTTGAATGTAAAATTTGCAGGAATAATTAGCGCCATGTTGCGATTGTAGAGCCCCTGATGTGGCTAAACAGTGGAAACTGCCCTAAATTGACACGATTTTGGAAAATATACCCTTCAGGTAACTTATCTAAATGTGTGTTGAGCACCTTGGTGCTTCACAGAAGTTTTTAACGTTGAGCTGTGAAAATAAGAAAATCATATTTTCCCCGCAAAAATGTCCTTTAGCCCCAAATTGGGCAATTTCACAAGGTTAACAGGAGGTATTGCACCAGACAATTTGTTGTGCAATTTCTCCTGTGTATGCTGATACCCAATATGTGGGAGAAAACTATTATTTGGGCGGATAGCAGGGCTTGGAAGAGAAGGAGCACCAGTTCACTTTTTGAATGCAAAATTGACTGGAATAATTAGCAGACGCCATGTTGTGATTGGAGAGCCTCTGATGTGCCTAAACAGTGGAAACCCCCACAAGTGACACCATTTTGGAAACTAGACCCCTCAAGCAAGTGACGTAGATGCGTGGTGAGCACCTTCAACACTCAGGTGCTTTACAGAAGTTTATAACGTTGAGTCGTGAAAATTAAAACAATCACATTTTTCCCACAAAAATTTTTTATTTTAGCCACAATTTTTTTATTTTCACAAGGATAGCATGAGAAAACGAGGGGTACGGGGTGCAGGAGAAGGCCGTAGTTCACTGTCCAGAAGCCTCCTCCATTGCGGTCGGATAGTAAGGGCTTGATCGGCCAGGGCTGCAGCTCTCTCCACGGTGCACGGCGCTCCCGGACCCATTCCTGTACCTCTGTGGGGCACTTGGCAAGAAATTGTTCTATAAGGAACGCCTGTATAACATCTTCCACAGTAAAGGCATTTTCTGCTTCCAGCCATCTCCGACATGCCTGGGACATCTTATGTGCATACATCCTAAACGATCCCCCCCGTAGTGCATGGGAGGTCTCGGAACTTGGCCCTATATGAGTCTGGGGTGATAGCATGGTAATCCAGGTTAGTCTGCTTTACAATGTTATAATCCTGATTCCGCTGTGAGTCAATGGTTCGGTAAGCCTCCGCCATGCTACCATTCAGGAGTCCCACTCAGGGGTGAACCTAGCCTCTCTGCTGCCTGAGGCGAACTGCAAAACGGCGCCCCCCCCCCCCCATAGTAAAATCAGTGCAAATAAGTTTAAGGCATCCTTCACATTTACGTCAGTACGGGGCCGTCTGTTGTGAATTCTGTGGCTGAATTCACTCCTGTGGTCACAAGTGGTACTGCAGCTTCTGGGCTTCCTCCCTCAAGTGTTCTGGTGAGCTCGTTGGCTGCTTTGTTATTTAACTCCACCTGATTCTGTCTTCCTTGCTCCTTGTCAATGTTCCAGTGTTGGATCTGAGCTTCTGGATCTTTCCTGTGGCCTGCTGCTCTGCTTAGATAAGTGCTTCTTTGCTTTTGTTGCTGTTTTTTCTGTCCAGCTTGTCTTTTCGTTTTTGCTGGAAGCTCTGAGACGCAAAGGGTGTACTGCCGTGCCGTTAGTTCGGCACGGTGGGTCTTTTTGCCCCCTTTGCGTGGTTTTTTGCTTTAGGGTTTTTTGTAGACTGCAAAGTTCTCTTTGCTATCCTCGCTCTATCTAGAATATTGGGCCTCACTTTGCTGAATCTATTTCATCCCTACGTTTTGTCTTTTCATCTTGCTAACAGTCATTATATGTGGGGGGCTGCCTCTTCCTTTGGGGTATTTCTCTGAGGCAAGTCAGGCTTGTATTTCTATCTTCAGGCTAGTCAGTTCCTCAGGCTGTGCCGAGTTGCATAGGTAGTGTCAGGCGCAATCCACAGCTGCCTTTAGTTGTGTTTAGGATAGGTTCAGGTATTGCGGTCTACAGAGATTCCACGTCTCAAAGCTCGTTCTATTGTTTTTGTGTTATTATCAGATCACTGTATGTGCTCTGATTGCTGGCACACTGTGTCACTGGATTGCCTACATAACAGTACAAGGAGCCAAACTAATGATTCTCAATAGAGGGAAAAAAGAAGTTCTGACATCATTTTTTTTTCTCAGCTCTGTGTTCAGTCTTTTTTTCCCCCTAGACATTTGGGTGCTTCAGGACACAGCTGTGGACATGGATATTCAGGGTCTGTGCTCTTCAATGGATAATCTCGTTATAAATGTACAAAAGATTCAAGATACTATTGATCAGAAATCTATGCTTGAACCAAGAATTCCTATTCCTGATTTGTTTTTTGGTGATAGAACTAAGTTTCTGAGCTTCAAAAATAATTGTAAGCTATTTCTGGCCTTGAAACCTCATTCTTCTGGTAATTCAGTTCAACAGGTTTTGATTATTATTTCTTTTTTGCGCGGCGACCCTCAGGACTGGGCATTTTCTCTTGCGCCAGGAGACCCTGCATTGAGTAGTGTCGATGCGTTTTTCCTGGCGCTCGGATTACTGTACGATGAGCCTAATTCAGTGGATCAGGCTGAGAAAAATTTGCTGGCTTTGTGCCAGGGTCAGGATGATATAGAAGTATATTGTCAGAAATTTAGGAAGTGGTCAGTACTCACTCTGTGGAATGAATCTGCGCTGGCAGGTTTGTTCAGAAAGGGTCTCTCTGAGGCTCTTAAGGATGTCATGGTGGGTTTTCCTATGCCTGCTGGTTTGAATGAGTCTATGTCTTTGGCCATTCAGATCGGTCGTCGCTTGCACGAGCGTAAATCTGTGCACCATCTGGCGGTATTGTCTGAGATTAAACCTGAGCCTATGCAGTGCGATAGGACTATGACCAGAGTTGAACGGCAAGAACACAGACGTCTGAATGGGCTGTGTTTCTACTGTGGTGATTCCACTCATGCTATTTCTGATTGTCCTAAGCGCACTAAGCGGTTCGATAGGTCTGCCGTCATTGGTACTGTACAGTCCAAATTCCTTCTGTCCATTACCTTGATATGCTCTTTGTCATCGTATTCTGTCATGGCGTTTGTGGATTCAGGCGCTGCCCTGAATCTGATGGATTTGGATTATGCTAAACGTTGTGGGTTTTTCTTGGAGCCTTTGCGGTGTCCTATTCCGTTGAGAGGAATTGATGCTACACCTTTGGCCAAGAATAAACCTCAGTACTGGGCCCAGCTGACCATGTGCATGGCTCCTGCACATCAGGAAGTTATTCGCTTTCTGGTGCTACATAATCTGCATGATGTGGTCGTGTTGGGGTTGCCATGGCTACAAACCCATAATCCAGTATTGGATTGGAACTCTATGTCGGTATCCAGCTGGGGTTGTCGGGGGTACATGGTGATGTTCCATTTTTGTCTATTTCGTTATCCACTCCTTCTGAGGTCCCAGAGTTCTTGTTTGATTATCAGGATGTATTTGAAGAGTCCAAGTCCGATGCCCTACCTCCGCATAGGGATTGTGATTGTGCTATCAATTTGATTCCTGGTAGTAAATTCCCTAAAGGTCGTTTATTTAATTTATCCGTGCCTGAACACGCCGCTATGCGCAGTTATGTGAAGGAATCCCTGGAGAAGGGGCATATTCGCCCATCGTCATCACCACTGGGAGCAGGGTTCTTTTTTGTAGCCAAGAAGGATGGTTCGCTGAGACCGTGTATTGATTACCGCCTTCTTAATAAGATCACTGTTAAATTTCAGTATCCCTTGCCATTGTTATCTGACTTGTTTGCTCGGATTAAGGGGGCTAGTTGGTTCACTAAGATAGATCTTCGTGGTGCGTATAATCTGGTGAGAATCAGGCAAGGAGATGAATGGAAAACTGCATTTAATACGCCCGAGGGTCATTTTGAGTATCTAGTGATGCCGTTCGGACTTGCCAATGCTCCATCTGTGTTCCAGTCTTTTATGCATGACATCTTCCGTGAGTATCTGGATAAATTCCTGATTGTTTACTTGGATGACATTTTGATCTTCTCAGATGATTGGGAGTCTCATGTGAAGCAGGTCAGAATGGTTTTCCAGGTCCTGCGTGCTAATTCTTTGTTCGTGAAGGGATCAAAGTGTCTCTTCGGTGTGCAGAAAGTTTCATTTTTGGGGTTCATCTTTTCCCCTTCTACTATCGAGATGGATCCGGTTAAGGTCCAAGCCATCCAGGATTGGACTCAGCCGACATCTCTGAAAAGTCTGCAAAAGTTCCTGGGCTTTGCTAATTTTTATCGTCGCTTCATCTGTAATTTTTCTAGCATTGCCAAACCATTGACCGATTTGACCAAGAAGGGTGCTGATTTGGTTAATTGGTCTTCTGCTGCCGTGGAAGCTTTTCAGGAGTTGAAGCGTCGTTTTTGTTCTGCCCCTGTGTTGTGTCAACCAGATGTTTCTCTTCCGTTCCAGGTTGAGGTTGATGCTTCTGAGATTGGAGCAGGGGCGGTTTTGTCACAGAGAGGTTCTGGTTGCTCAGTGTTGAAACCATGTGCTTTCTTTTCCAGGAAGTTTTCTGCTGCTGAGCGTAATTATGATGTGGGCAACCGAGAGTTGCTGGCCATGAAGTGGGCATTCGAGGAGTGGCGTCATTGGCTTGAAGGAGCTAAGCATCGCGTGGTGGTATTGACTGATCATAAGAACCTTACTTATCTCGAGTCTGCCAAGCGCTTGAATCCTAGACAGGCCCGTTGGTCGTTATTTTTTGCTCGCTTCGATTTTGTGATTTTGTACCTTCCGGGCTCTAAAAATGTGAAGGCGGATGCTCTGTCTAGGAGTTTTGTGCCCGACTCTCCGGGTTTATCTGAGCCGGCGAGTATCCTCAAGGAAGGAGTCATTGTGTCTGCCATCTCCCCTGATTTGCGGCGAGTGTTGCAAAAATTTCAGGCGAATAAACCTGATCGTTGTCCGGCGGAGAAACTGTTCGTCCCTGATAGGTGGACTAGTAAAGTTATCTCTGAACTTCATTGTTCGGTGTTGGCTGGTCATCCTGGAATCTTTGGTACCAGAGAGTTAGTGGCTAGATCCTTCTGGTGGCCATCTCTGTCACGGGATGTACGTACTTTTGTGCAGTCCTGTGGGATTTGTGCTAGGGCTAAGCCCTGCTGTTCACGTGCCAGTGGGTTGCTTTTGCCCTTGCCGGTCCCGAAGAGGCCTTGGACACATATTTCGATGGATTTCATTTCTGACCTTCCCGTTTCTCAAAAGATGTCAGTCATTTGGGTGGTCTGTGATCACTTTTCTAAAATGGTCCATCTGGTGCCCTTGGTTAAATTGCCTTCCTCCTCTGATTTGGTGCCTTTGTTCTTACAGCATGTGGTTCGTTTGCATGGCATTCCTGAGAATATTGTTTCTGACAGATGTTCCCAGTTTGTTTCGAGGTTCTGGCGAGCCTTTTGTGGTAGGATGGGCATTGACCTATCTTTTTCCTCGGCTTTCCATCCTCAAACTAATGGCCAGACCGAACGAACCAATCAGACCTTGGAAACATATCTGAGATGTTTTGTTTCTGCAGACCAGGATGATTGGGTGTCCTTTTTGCCGTTGGCTGAGTTCGCCCTTAATAATCGGGCCAGCTCGGCTACCTTGGTCTCTCCATTTTTCTGCAATTCTGGGTTCCATCCTCGTTTCTCTTCAGGACAGGTTGAGTCTTCGGACTGTCCTGGTGTGGATTCTGTGGTGGACAGGTTGCAGCAGATCTGGACTCAGGTAGTGGACAATTTGACCTTGTCCCAGGAGGAGGCTCAACTTTTCGCTAATCGCAGACGCCGTGTGGGTCCCCGACTTCGTGTTGGGGATCTGGTTTGGTTATCTTCTCGTCATATTCCTATGAAGGTTTCCTCTCCTAAATTTAAACCTCGTTTTATTGGTCCGTATAGGATTTCTGAGATTCTCAATCCTGTGTCCTTTCGTCTGACCCTCCCGGACTCCTTTTCCATACGTAATGTATTCCATAGGTCGTTGTTGCGGAGATACGTGGCACCTATGGTTCCATCTGTTGAGCCTCCTGCCCCGGTTTTGGTGGAGGGGGAATTGGAGTATATTGTGGAGAAAATTTTGGATTCTCGTGTCTCTAGACGGAAACTCCAGTATCTGGTTAAATGGAAGGGTTATGCTCAGGAAGATAATTCCTGGGTTTTTGCCTCTGATGTCCATGCTCCAGATCTTGTTCGTGCCTTTCATGTGGCTCACCCTGGTCGGCCTGGGGGCTCTGGTGAGGGTTCGGTGACCCCTCCTCAAGGGGTGGGTACTGTTGTGAATTCTGTGGCTGAATTCACTCCTGTGGTCACAAGTGGTACTGCAGCTTCTGGGCTTCCTCCCTCAGGTGTTCTGGTGAGCTCGTTGGCTGCTTTGTTATTTAACTCCACCTGATTCTGTCTTCCTTGCTCCTTGTCAATGTTCCAGTGTTGGATCTGAGCTTCTGGATCTTTCCTGTGGCCTGCTGCTCTGCTTAGATAAGTGCTTCTTTGCTTTTGTTGCTGTTTTTTCTGTCCAGCTTGTCTTTTCGTTTTTGCTGGAAGCTCTGAGACGCAAAGGGTGTACCGCCGTGCCGTTAGTTCGGCACGGTGGGTCTTTTTGCCCCCTTTGCGTGGTTTTTTGCTTTAGGGTTTTTTGTAGACTGCAAAGTTCTCTTTGCTATCCTCGCTCTATCTAGAATATTGGGCCTCACTTTGCTGAATCTATTTCATCCCTACGTTTTGTCTTTTCATCTTGCTAACAGTCATTATATGTGGGGGGCTGCCTCTTCCTTTGGGGTATTTCTCTGAGGCAAGTCAGGCTTGTATTTCTATCTTCAGGCTAGTCAGTTCCTCAGGCTGTGCCGAGTTGCATAGGTAGTGTCAGGCGCAATCCACAGCTGCCTTTAGTTGTGTTTAGGATAGGTTCAGGTATTGCGGTCTACAGAGATTCCACGTCTCAAAGCTCGTTCTATTGTTTTTGTGTTATTATCAGATCACTGTATGTGCTCTGATTGCTGGCACACTGTGTCACTGGATTGCCTACATAACAGCCGTCGCAAACCGTCAGCCCGACGGACGTTGTGCAAATAGTGCACAACGTGGGCAGCGGATGCAGTTTTCAGACACATCTGCTGCCCATTATGAGTTCTGGGGAGGAGGGGGCGGAGTTCCGGCCGCACATGTGCGGTCGGAAATGGCAGTTTCAACAGACGAAAAAACATTATATTGAACGTTTTTTCGTCACGACGGGCCGCAAAATCACGATGCATCCGTTGCATGACAGATGCGACGTGTGCCCATTCGTCGCAATCCGTTGTCAATAAAAGTGAATGGCAAAAAAAATGCATCCTGCGGGCACATTTGCAGGATCCTTTTTTTGCCAAAATGACGGATTGCGACGTATGGCTAAAAATGGAAGTGTGAAAGAGGCCTTAGCAGGACCATATCTGACAACCTCAGCTCATCCACATAGGGTAACACACACCAACTCTGCTATATCCCACTTCCTTACTGCTTTCAGATCTGAAAACCCCAGCTGGTTCACATAGCTTATCTACTTCTGACAGTCTGGTGGAGGGAAGCTGTGAACCATGACAGAGCTGTGCAGCAGCATGTGGGGCAGGTGATGTTTTTTAGTTACTTACTGCCGGTTACTGCTCTGCAACTAGTCCGACTCCCAGCAATGTGTGTGTCCCAGCAGGTCAGGAGACTGGGCACCGCCTCTGCACCTCAGCCCGGGTAAGTAAAAGTCACCTGCCAGGCACGCCGCACGTTAGGTTGTTGTGACACTGCACTGTCAGCAAGTGTCAGAGCAGGGAATACAGGGATAGTCGGTACCATGTGTTCTGACTGCCGCTCCCTGTCTTTAAGGATGCTCCGCCACCTGAGGTAAGGTATTCAACTTGCTTCATGATAGCAGCGCCCCTGGTGGGTCTCAGTCGGACTTCTCTGAACATCTACATGGGACTTAGGCGACCAGTGGGTCTCAACCTGGCTTCTCTCAACATCTACATTGGTTTTGTGATGGTCAATGTAGCATATTTGTATTCTTCTAGCTGGGGCCATGGTCTCCTAAGCTGGCATCCTGAAGAATGTCAAGTCTGTGTCCCTCTTGATGAAGCCAAGGTGTCCTGGCAGCTGCCCTGTAGAGGGTTTCTGGCTGTAGTCTTTGTAAAGAGTTTCTCCTCTGTTCTTATTGCTCAGCAGTGGTTTTCGTCTTGGAACTCTGCCATGCAGGCCATTTTTTTCCAGTCTCTTTCTTATGATGGAGTCATGAACACTGACCTTAACTGAGGCCGGCAGTTATTTGATGTTGTTGCGGGGTCTTTTGAGACCTTTTGGATGAGTTGTCGCCGCGCCCTTGGGGTGATTTTGGTCGGTTGGACACTCCTGGGAATGTTCCCCACTGTTCCATGTTTTTGCCATTTATAGATAACTAGATGGTGGCCCGATTCTAACGCATCGGGTATTCTAGAATATGCATGTCCTCGTAGTATATTGCCCAGCCATGTAGTATATTGCCCAGCGACGTAGTATATTGTCCAGCGACGTAGTATACAGCACAGAGCCACGTAGTATATTGCACAGCCCACGTAGTATATTGCCCAGTCATGTACTATATTGCCCAGCTATGTAGTATATTACCCAGCCACTTAGTATATTGCCCAGCCACATAGTATATTGCCCAGCCACGTAGTATATTGCCCAGCCACGTAGTATATTGCCCAGCCACGTAGAATATTGCCCAGCGATGTAGTATACAGCACAGAGCATATTGCCCAGCCACGTAGTATATTGCTCAGTTACGTAGTATATTGCCCAGTGACGTAGTATACAGCACAGAGCCACGTAGTATATTGCCCAGCGACGTAGTATACAGCACAGAGCATATTGCCCAGCCACGTAGTATATTGCCCAGTTACGTAGTATATTGCCCAGTTACGTAGTTTATTGCCCAGTGACGTAGTATACAGCACAGAGCCACGTAGTATATTGCACAGTGACGTTGTATATTGCCCAGCTACGTAGCATATTGCACAGCCACGTAGGTCACAGGTTAAAAAATAAAAAATAAACATACACACCTTGGGGTGCTGCTCATTTTTTTATATATATATATATATATATATACACATATACACACAGACCACACAAATATGTCCTGCGCCGGTGTGAGGCAGCCAGGTGGTGACGTATGGAGTGTGTGATTCGGAGGAGCCCCCCGGGCCCCCTGGCTCCCCCCTCCGGTCCCCGGTACCTTGCCGCTGTTGATGTAGCGGATTTCCACCGCCCGCCGCGCTGGCTCCGGCTCCGCACAAAAGGAGAACACCACGCACATGGAGGCGGCCACGATGGGAAAAAGAAGTGACCTGTGACCCGGAAACAGCTGACCGGACGGCAGGTCACGTGATAGAGGCATACTGTCTATACTATAACTCCCTGGCCGTTCAGGACAGCACCCCCCCACCCAGCAGGAAAGCTCCCCCTGCGGCACATCTGACTGCAGGGGGTGGCGCCGCGCTGCCGACCCCTGTTTTGAGGGACTGGATGCCGCTTGAGGCGAAGTGCTCAACTTGCCTCATTATAGCGGCGCCGGTGGTCCCACTAACAAACGCATCCAGCCAGAGTGGGGCACCTCCATCACAGCACACTGCTGCTCAAAGTCCTTGAAAAACCCCTCCACATCTCCAGAAGCCTCATCAAATAGCTTAAACTCTGTCCGGGTGAACTGTACATGCTCCCGGATCGTTGGGTTTACACTCCACATTGCTTTACTCCCTCTTTCAAGCTCCATTGCTTCTTGTCTCCTCTGTGTCCAGCGATCAGCCTCCTCCTTGTACTCCTGAGAGACGCCTGGACCCAGAACCGCCATCTCTTCTTTGTACCACACCACCCACTGACTTTTTGGGGTGGGGGTCCTCGTCTCCTGGGCTTGTCCTTCAGTCCTTCAGACATATGGGAGTAGGTGGTCTGGCTAGCACCCACCAGTAGGTCAATTAAGGCCTCTTTAGTCAGTCCCTGGTAGTTCAGGCCCAGGTCTCTGGCTCTCTCCTGTAAACTGGATACAGTCCAATTTCTGTACTCACTCTGTGGGTGGTTCTCCACTCTGTTGATCCCACCACTTGCCACCAGTTGTCACGGGGTCCTTCTCCGGTATCACACAATCAACAGAGCTAGAGTATATATAAACATAAACGTCAGTAAATAATATAAATTTGGGCGACTCAACAATGATACTGCTAAACCGGAGATATACGAGTCAAACAATTGCCAAAGAAGTTACTAGCAAAACACATTTATTGAATATTACAAAGAAAACATGCATGTCATAGAAAGTGAAAATCAAATGAGAAAAATATGTGACTGCATCCATGGATACAAAAATCCAGATGCAACAGATCGGGGCACATTAAGTATAACCGGATAGATCACAGAGTGTCCCGTCTGGCTGCTGGATCTAGACCCCAACGCACGTTTCGCGTGTATGTGTTGCCGCTTCCTCAGGGGGCCCCTGAGGAAGCGGCAACACATACTTGCGAAACGTGCGTTGGGGTCTAGATCCAGCAGCCAGACGGGACACTCTGCGATCTATGGGTAATTAACCCTTTATCTGTTCACCTTGTTTTCATGTGGTACTATCCGGTTATACTTAATGTGTGGTAGCTGTAAGGGCATTGGTAGTACTATTGTGCATGTATTACGCCCAGTGTGCCTGCCATGCATCCGTGTTACTAGTACCCAGACGCATACATTAAGAACCATGCATATACTGTGATGTACTTTTTTCTGTGCCCCGATCTGTTGCATCTGGATTTTTGTATCCATGGATGCAGTCACATATTTTTCTCATTTGATTTTCACTTTCTATGACATGTACCGTATATACTCGAGTATAAGCCGACCCGAGTATAAGCCGACCCCCCTAATTTTGCCACAAAAAACTGGGAAAACTTATTGACTCGAGTATAAGCCTAGGGTGGAAATGCAGCATTTACCGGTGAATTTCAAAAATAAAAATAGATCATTATTTCCCCATAGCTGTGCCATATAGTGCTCTGCACCGTTCATATTTCCCCATAGGTGTGAACCATATAGTGCTCTGCACCGTTCATTGTGCCCCCTAGCTGTGCCATATACGGTGCTCTGCACCGTTCATTGTGCCCCATAGATGTGCCATATACGGTGCTCTGCACCGTTCACTGTGCCCCATAGCTGTGCCATATACGGTGCTCTGCACCGTTCACTGTGCCCCATAGCTGTGCTGTGCCATATACGGTGCTCTGCACCGTTCACTGTGCCCCATAGCTGTGCCATATACGGTGCTCTGCACCGTTCACTGTGCCCCATAGCTGTGCCATATACGGTGCTCTGCACCGTTCACTGTGCCCCATAGCTGTGCTGTGCCATATACGGTGCTCTGCACCGTTCACTGTG
The DNA here is from genome assembly GCF_032444005.1 of Ranitomeya imitator. Lineage (NCBI taxonomy): Eukaryota > Metazoa > Chordata > Amphibia > Anura > Dendrobatidae > Ranitomeya > Ranitomeya imitator. The sequence continues at coordinate 122,316,764 of NC_091284.1, forward strand.
CCCCATAGCTGTGCCATATACGGTGCTCTGCACCGTTCACTGTGCCCCATAGCTGTGCCATATACGGTGCTCTGCACCGTTCACTGTGCCCCATACATAGCTGTGCTGTGCCATATACGGTGCTCTGCACCGTTCACTGTGCCCCATAGCTGTGCTGTGCCATATACGGTGCTCTGCACCGTTCACTGTGCCCCATACATAGCTGTGCTGTGCCATATACGGTGCTCTGCACCGTTCACTGTGCCCCATAGCTGTGCTGTGCCATATACGGTGCTCTGCACCGTTCACTGTGCCCCATAGCTGTGCTGTGCCATATACGGTGCTCTGCACCGTTCACTGTGCCCCATAGCTGTGCTGTGCCATATACGGTGCTCTGCACCGTTCACTGTGCCCCATAGCTGTGCTGTGCCATATACGGTGCTCTGCACCGTTCACTGTGCCCCATAGCTGTGCTGTGCCATATACGGTGCTCTGCACCGTTCACTGTGCCCCATAGCTGTGCTGTGCCATATACGGTGCTCTGCACCGTTCACTGTGCCCCATAGCTGTGCTGTGCCATATACGGTGCTCTTCACCGTTCACTGTGCCCCATAGCTGTGCTGTGCCATATACGGTGCTCTGCACCGTTCACTGTGCCCCATAGCTGTGCTGTGCCATATACGGTGCTCTGCACCGTTCACTGTGCCCCATAGCTGTGCTGTGCCATATACGGTGCTCTGCACCGTTCACTGTGCCCCATAGATGTTCCACATAAATTTGTGCCGCCGCTGCCGCAATAAAGAAAAAAAAACACATACTCACCTCCCTTGATTGCAGCTCCCGGCGTCTCGTTCCGGCGCCTCCATCTTCCCGGCGTCTCTGCTCTGACTGATCAGGCAGAGGGCGCCGCGCACACTGTATGCGTCATCGCGCCCTCTGCCTGAACAGTCAGAGAGCAGAGACGCCGGGAAGATGGAGGCGCCGGCCGGGAAGATGGATCGGCGCCCGGCGGCTGGAACGAGGACAGGTGAATATGCTATACTCACCTAGTCCTGGCGATCCTCGCGCTGTCCCCTCCTGTCTTCGGTGCCGCAGCTTCTTTCTCTATCAGCGGTCACCGGCACCGCTGATTAGAGAAATGAATAAGCGGCTCCGCCCCTATGGGAGGTGGAGCCGCTTATTCATTTCTGTAATGAGCGGTCCCACGTGACCGCTGAAGAGAGGAAGAAACTGCAGCGCCGAAGCCCGTGGGACGGCAGGGACAGCGCGAGGATCGCTGGGACTAGGTAAGTATACCCCAGCGCCCTCAGCCCCTCACCTGCCGACCCCACCGCTACCGTGACTCGAGTATAAGCCGAGGGGGGCACTTTCAGCCCAAAAATTTGGGCTGAAAATCTCGGCTTATACTCGAGTATATACGGTATGTTTTCTTTGTAATATTCAATAAATGTGTTTTGCTAGTAACTTCTTTGGCAATTGTTTGACTCGTATATCTCCGGTTTAGCAGAGCTAGAGTATAGTAAACAATTCCAAGACCTTTATTTAGGCAAAAATATGAAAGGTCCATATACGATCCACCACACAAAGGATAAAATACTCCAGAACCCGAATGCAGTTCAGTAAGAGGATACAAGTCCAACAATCCTGCAGACAGAGGATCACATAGTCCATATACTCTTCTTTCTCTCTGACATGCTATCTTCACATCATGGTTCCACACAGGACTGATATGTGTCTCTCCTCCCTGATATTTTAAGTCTCCCTCCTCATTCACAGGTCAGGAGGGGGAAGGTCTCAGGGGCTCATTGTTTCAACAAGCTAGGTCAACATGCCATTAGCAAAAAATACAGAATTGTGGAGGCTGATATCAGATGGCAGCAACAGCCATTCATCAATTAGCAAACAACTCCTTCTACAAGAGAACACCATGAAAATAAGTAAAATAGAAATATACACAAAAATGATACCCACATAGCATATCACACCATCACATTGTAGATTAACCCTATATCTGCAGGTTAATAACATTTTGGGACTTGACAGGTTCCCTTTTAGTTTAGAAAATTATAAATCTTGCAATAAAATAAAACCTTTTATAAAATGCAAATGGATATGTGTGCTCTGTCCAGGATCCTTAAATAGCTATTTATAATGCAATTTCCAAGAATTATGTAACACATGTAACACACAATTATGTATGGGATCACAGAAGTAATGGTGAAATGTGGGTCACTACAAAGCATATGCCAGCGATTTCCACTTCTCTAAATTTGCATCCACTAGACAACAGCTGCTCTCCTGCTAACATAATGAGCTATATACATACAATTGTATTTTTTTACATGTAGATGCTTCTGTTTCCTTAAAGGGAATGTTTCACTTTTTATTTCAGATATTTGAAATTTGCGTTAAAAAGTTTATAACTTTTTTAACTCAGCCACTGGGGTCTGCCATTTTTATTTGCTGGTGTATGAGTGTCAAAGCACAACACTATGGCTACGTGCACACATTGCGGATTGGTGTGCGGATTTTTCCGCACTGTTTTTGCAAAATCTGCAGGTAAACCACATTGCGGATTTACCGCGGTTTTTGTGCGGTTTTTGTGCGGATTCCACCTGCGGTTTTACACCTGCGGATTCCTATTGATGAGAAGGTGTAAACCGCTGTGGAATCCGCACAAAGAATTGACATGCTGCGTGCGGGAAAAACAACGCTGCGTTTCCGCGTGTTTTTTTTCGCAGCATGTGCACTGCGGATTTTGTTTTCCATATGTTTACATGGTACAGTACAACACATGGAAAACAGTCAAATCCGCTGCGAATCCGCAGCAAAATCCGCAATGTGTGCACATAGCCAAATACAGCAAATATTGAGACTGAGGTGGGAGACCAACCTGATATCCTATGCTGTGGCCGCATCAGCTGTGAACTCGGCATGCCTCCTTGCGTGCCCAACTCACAGCTGAAGGTGGAGCCCGGAATCATTTTCCTGTAGTCCAACTTTATGTTACATAGTTACATAGTTATTAAGGTTGAAGGAAGACTATAAGTCCATTTAGTTTAGCCCATAGCCTAACCTAACATGCCCTAATATGTTGATCCAGAGGAAGGCAAAAAAAACCCATGTGGCAAAGAGTAAGCTCCACATTGGGGAAAAAAATTCTGGACTACAATTTTGCCTTGTCATCTGCAATTACTGGGATCTGAGCAGAGTCGTCATGTCATTGCGAGTGCAGCACAGCAATTACCAGCGAGCGCTCACCAGATCCGGGCACGAGCACTGCAGCGGTAACTTTGTCTAATGTCTGAACTTGGGAAGTGCTGCTGCCACAATAATTTGACTACTCCACTCAGATCATAGTCTGCTGAGCTGTGTATCTAATCCAATCATGTGAGAGCTACCACTACAACCAGATTTTCATGGCAGAAGTCAGCAGCTGCTACAACTATGATTAAAAATTAAAAAAAAAAAATACTTTACATATTTTCAAAGACTCATTTCTTTTAAAGTTGGGTGGAATGGAGGGGATGAGACAGGGTGAGATATGTGATGGGTCATAACACAATGCCTAACTGGAAAGAGAACATTTACATTTATAAAAAGCAAGAAAAAGAAGGTAAAATGCCAAAAATATAAGGGTTAGAGGCATTCATGGCTGCACTAAATCTATTGCACACATACAGCTGCCATAGGAGGGATTGTGATCTTGTAAGAAAGGTACTCTTTAAAATGATAAATATTTTGTCTCAGGCCTTGGATAAAGTGTGTGAATGATGCTTTCTTACCTGGAGATGTTTTGGTCCTGTTGGAAGTAATTTGTTACAAGTCACTACTACAAAATGTTGACATTTAGTTTTGACATGTCAGCTCTTTCTGCAGAGAATTGGAGAAAAAGTACATATTGTTGCTTTGCTTGTGTTTGATGGTCTGTTTTTTTTCTACTTACTTTTTATTTTTTATTTACTTTGGTCAAAATAAGCCAAAAACAGACAGCAAACTGCGTAAAAATGCTCAGCAAACTTTTTTTTATTGTTGATCTGGGTTCAGAAGACATATATTGAGATACATATTTAAAGGTGGTTATTCCCTTTCAGTAAATGTTAATCCCCAGCTGTATGTCAACAAACCACACAGTGGGGCCGGCTTCACACTTGCGAGTTTTACGGACGTATGAGCGCAGAAACTACGTCCGTAAAACTCGTAAAACATACGGCACAATTATTCTCTATGCCCCTGCTCCTATCTGCCGTATTAAACTGATCAGTATTATACGGCTTTCTACGGCCGTAGAAAATCGCAGCATGCTGCGTTTGTCACCGTATTGTGCAAATTAAACGTCAATGAAAGTCTATGGAAGCCCCAAAAATACGGATCACACACGGACCAGCAGTGTGACTTGCGAGAAATACGCAGCGCTGTTAGAGAGAAAAGCCGGTAATTCATTGCGGTGTACAGTAAAATCACACTGACAGCTTACAGTAGAATAGGTAGAATAAATGTGTACACATAGAATAGGTATATATATATATATGTCAGTGAGACACATATATATATTAATATTTCTTCCAGCGCTAGACAGCTTTAAAGCCGGTAATTCAATTACCGGCTTTTGCTTTCTCCTTCCTAAAACCCGACATGATATGAGACCTGGTTTACATACAGTAAACCATCTCATATCACCAATTTTTTTGCATATTCCACACTACTAATGTCAGTAGTGTGTCTATGCAAAATTTGGCCGTTCTAGCTAGTAAATTAAGGGGTTAAATGGCGGAAAAAATTGGCGTGGGCTCCCGCACAATTTTCTCCGCCAGAGTAGTAAAGCCAGTGACTGAGGGCAGATATTAATAGCCTGGAGAGGGTCCACGGTTATTGCCCCCCCCCCCCCTGGCTAAAAACACCTGCCCCCAGCCACCCCAGAAAAGGCACATCTGGAAGATGCGCCTATTCTGGCACTTGGCCACTCTCTTCCCATTCCCGTGTAGCGGTGGGATATGGGGTAATGAAGGGTTAATGCCACCTTGCTATTGTAAGGTGACATTAAGCCAGATTAATAATGGAGAGGCGTCAATTATGACACCTATCCATTATTAATCCAATACTAGTAAAGGGTTAAAAAAATACACAAACACATTATTAAAAATTATTTTAATGAAATAAAAACAAAGGTTGTTTTAATATTTTATTGAACGCCCAATCCAATCACTGAAGACCCTCGTTCTGTAACAAAAAAAACATAATAAACCAACAATATCCTTACCTTCCGCAGATCTGTAAAGTCCAACGATGTAAATCCATCTGAAGGGGTTAAAATATTTTGCAGCCACGAGCTTTGCTAATGCAAGGTTGCTCATGTCTGCAAAACCCCGGAGAATGTAGGTAAAGTAGGTCAATGACCTATATTTACCTGCATTTGCGGTGAGGCGCCCTCTGCTGGCTGTTCCTAGATCGTGGGAACTTTCCTAGAAAGCTCCCAGGCTCGAGTTCATAAGAGGGCGCCCTCTGCTGGTTGTCCTCATATGAACTCGAGCCAGGGAGCTTTCTAGGAAAGTTCCCACGATCTAGGAACAGCCAGCAGAGGGCGCCTCACCGCAAATGCAGGTAAATATAGGTCATTGACCTACTTTACCTACATTCTCCGGGGTTTTGCAGACATGAGCAACCTTGCATTAGCAAAGCTCGTGGCTGCAAAATATTTTAACCCCTTCAGATGGATTTACATCGTTGGACTTTACAGATCTGCGGAAGGTAAGGATATTGTTGGTTTATTATGTTTTTTTTTGTTACAGAACGAGGGTCTTCAGTGATTGGATTGGGCGTTCAATAAAATATTAAAACAACCTTTGTTTTTATTTCATTAAAATAATTTTTAATAATGTGTTTGTGTATTTTTTTTAACCCTTTTCTAGTATTGGATTAATAATGGATAGGTGTCATAATTGACGCCTCTCCATTATTAATCTGGCTTAATGTCACCTTACAATAGCAAGGTGGCATTAACCCTTCATTACCCCATATCCCACCGCTACACGGGAATGGGAAGAGAGTGGCCAAGTGCCAGAATAGGCGCATCTTCCAGATGTGCCTTTTCTGGGGTGGCTGGGGGCAGGTGTTTTTAGACAGGGGGGGGCCAATAACCGTGGACCCTCTCCAGGCTATTAATATCTGCCCTCAGTCACTGGCTTTACTACTCTGGCGGAGAAAATTGTGCGGGAGCCCACGCCAATTTTTTCCGCCATTTAACCCCTTAATTTACTAGCTAGAACGGCCAAATTTTGCATAGACACACTACTGACATTAGTAGTGTGGAATATGCAAAAAAAATGGTGATATGAGATGGTTTACTGTATGTAAACCAGGTCTCATATCATGTCGGGTTTAGGAAGGAGATAGCAAAAGCCGGTAATTGAATTACCGGCTTTCTGCTATATCGCGCTGGATAAAATATTAATATATATACATATATGTGTCTACTGACATATACAGTATATATATATATATATATATATATATATATATATATAGACAGTATATATATATAGACAGTATATATATATATATATTTTTTTTTTTTAACACATGGATCCCTTGTATATCCGTATGTCGGTTTTGCAAGCCTGCGATAAAAACACGCAGTACGGATGACATACGGATTACATACGGAGGATGCCATGCGCAAAAAACGCTGAAACACCCTGCCTACGGAGGAGCTACGGACCACTATTTTCGGGACTTTTCAGTGTATTACGGCCGTAATATACGGACCGTATTTTCATACGCTGAGTGTGAAGCCGGCCTGGGGCAGCGGGGAGCTCAAACATTGGCTGTTGAGCTCATTGATTGGCTGCCATGCTGTCGAGGTGATATCAAATATGAAAAAAACTGATCGGCAATTCCAAACAGAAAAAGAAAAGTGTGAACTGGTGCAAACTAAGAGAGCCACTCTATATAACTAACAAATTAAAGCTGCACTCTGAGACGTTATAATAGCTAAACATTGAATATATGAAATTGGAACTGCATTACAGGTGTAGAAAACATGTTAAGAAATGAAGGTACTTAGCGCACAAATTGCCAATTAGTGTGAGCCCAATGGCCAGCGACAAGGCGTACCCCTTTGTTGGCACCCTAAACCTGACATGATGCCAGAAAAAAAAATATATATGTAACAGGATTTTTTTCCTTTTTATTAACCCATTGATGTTACTATTGTTTTTAATTGTTCACTGACAGTTCTCATTGGTGTTTTCTTTTTCTGACAGTTGTCTTATTTATTGTCATTTGGAAACATATTTATTTGAAGTTAGGGACAACGTGGGAATTTGGTGAAAATTACATTGGTCATCACATCATTTGGTGAAAATTACATCAGGTGATTTTGATGAAAACAACACCGATCATATTATTTTAGGAATCTCCAAATATTGCTCATGCTGCTATGTATTCTAAAAGTTTTTTAGACTGTTGTATAATTATAGTTAAGTAAATAAGGCAGCACACTGCAGCGCTAGAACATACAAACTTGAAAAACGAAATTTGAACTGCATTACTGCACTAGAAATATGAAAAATGAGAGCTTTTAGCGCATAAAAATGGCCAATTTTATGTGTACCTGGTAGCCCCTTTACGGCATCTCTCTTATACCAGGTCCTACACTTGCCTTACCTCTACACTTGCAGCCATTTTAAATTCTATTGCTTGGTGACATCCTTATTTTCCCATGTTGATATTTGCCACTATGATGAAGGAGTTATTTTCTCTGTATTCTTATCGATGTTTTATTATGTGCGTATGCGCCCATCTACCCAGCGTCCTTTCCATCATGCGGCTTCTCGGTGGTGGGTGCCCATGTGTTTCATGCCTGACGCCAGCAGTGATGGCGTTGTGTTGGGGGCGGAGAGGTGCGCATGCGCCGCCCAACTCATATTCATTTGATACTGTTCCGGTCCCTAGACCAGTTGTCGGTGTGATATAAGGTCCTGTTGGTGGTAGTGAACACCATCCCCCATGATGAAAAGTAACTCATGAATGGGCAAAATGCACGTCGGGGACCCTGGGATTCTTTTCCTGGCTGGCTTCTTTTTGGGTGCTTTTTCTAGCTAGCATATTCATGCCTATTCACACATACTTGTTAACTATAAGTTGGGGACTATGAAGTCAAGATTTACGGTTTATGAGATCTAGCCTGTTCATATATACCATGCTTACCCACAAAGATCTGCTTATCTTTATCACAAGGATTATTATGTCATGATTACCATTTTTTCGGTGTGGGTCTATATTACTAGATTCTTGGCAGCAGATATTTTGCCAGTCCTTTTGCTGTGATCATTTTATACATTGTTCTTATGTAATTTTCTCTCTCTAATTATTGTGCATTAATAGAATGTTTTGTATTTTTTAAGCATTCTAAGACTCCATTTTCCTCTCCTTTACTAATTATATGAGCAGGTAGAATCAAGCTTTATTTAAAAACTATTTTTTTAATTTCATGATTAAAATAGATATGGCAACACTACAATATGCCTAGGCATAGGCATGATTGGGGATAAGGGGTGCAAGGAGGTAAAACCGTACACAGTAGTCGTTTGAAACGCGTCCGGTGTCGCCTCCTTGCATCCCTTAGCCCCAATCATGCCTATGCCTAGGCATATTGTAGTGTTGCCACATCTGTTTTAATCAAGAAATAAAGGATTTGATTTTATGGATTGAAGCTGGACTCACATCCTTCACAAGTAATGCAAACATCTGGCAGAGACGTGTTGTGAATTCTGCTCTTGGGTTCCCTCCAGTGGTTGTAGGTGAGAATGCAGTTGTCTCTAACTCGCAGTCCTGGCCAGGTGTATCGGATGATTACAATTCTGACTGGGATATTTAGGTGTGCAGGATCCTTTAGCCCTTGCCAGTTGTCAATGTTCCTTGTGAAGTGTTGGATCACTTTCTGGCTTCTCTTGCTTGCTGCCAAATTCAGCAAAGATAAGTGTTTTGTTTTTGTATCTGTGGCACACTGCTGTGTGCTTGTTTCAGTTTTATTCCTGCTCTGTTTGTAGGATTCACTGGAGTTGCAGATATACGCTCCTACATCTTTAGTTAGATGTAGGAAGTTTTTTGTATATTCTGCTGTGGATTTTTTGAAGGGTTTTAATACTGACCGCATAAAACTCTGTCCTATCCTGCCCTATCTAGCTAGAGTGGCCTCCTGTGCTAAATCCTGTTTCTCTGCCTGTGTGTGTTTTTTTCCTCTCCGACTCACCGCCAATATTTGTGGGGGACTGTCTATCCTTTGGGGATTTTCTCTGAGGCAAGATACCCGATTTCCATCTTTAGGTGTATTTAGTCCTCCGGCTGTGACGAGGTGTCTAGGTGTGTTAGGTACACTCCACGGCTACTTCTAGTTGCGGTGTTAAGTTCAGGATTGCGGTCAGTATAGTGGCCACTTTCTCCAGTGAAAGTTCTCATGCAGCTCCAAGGTCACCGGATCATAACAGTACAACTGGCCAACAATGAGTTAAATGCATCTCAGAAGAAGGGAAGGAAGCTCTTGAGCCAATTTTTTTTCTCCAGTCTGTTTTGTGTTCTCTTCCCTCTTAATATCTGGGTGGCTGAGGAGCCTGGTGCAAGCATGAATGTTCAGGAATTAGCTTCTCGTGTAGACCAGCTTGCTGCTAGGGTGCAAGGTATTTCTGATTATATTGTTCAGACTCCTGCTTTAGAACCGAAGATTCCTACTCCTGATTTGTTTTCTGGTGATAGGTCTAAATTTTTGAGTTTTAAAAACAACTGTAAACTGTTTTTTGACCTGAGACCTCGATCCTCTGGTGATTCCATTCAGCAGGTAAAATCGTAATCTCCCTGTTGCGTGGCGACCCGCAGGATTGAGCGTTTTCCCTGGAATCTGGGAATCCGGCTTTGCTTAATATTGACTCCGGCTTTAGGACTATTATATGATGAACCTAATTCTGTGGATCAAGCTGAGAAGACCTTGTTGGCCCTGTCTCAGGGTCAAGAGGCGGCAGAATTGTATTGTCAGAAATTCAGAAAATGGTCTGTGTTGACTAAATGGAATAATGATGCTTTGGCGGCAATTTTCAGAAGGGGGCTTTCTGAATCCGTTAAAGATGTTATGGAGGGGTTTCCCACGCCTTCCGGTCTGAGTGATTCTATGTCTCTGGCCATTCAGATTGAATGACGCCTGCGGGAGCGCAGAACTGTGCGCGCTGTGGCGTTATCCTCAGAGCAAATTTCTGAGCCTATGCAATGTGATAGAATTCTGTCTAGAACGGAACGACAAGGTTTCAGACGTCAAAATAGGTTGTGTTATTATTGTGGCGACGCTTCTCATGTCATTTCTGTCTGCCCTAAGCGGACAAAGAGGATCGCCAGTTCAATTACCATCAGTACTGTACAACCTGAATTTCTGTTATCTGTGTCCTTGATCTGCTCATTGTCATCATTTTCTGTCATGGTGTTTGTGGATTCAGGCGCCACCTTGAATTTAATGGATTTTGAGTTTGCAAGCGTTGTGGTTTTCCCTTGCAGCCTTTGCAGAACCCTATTCCTTTAAGGGGCATTGATGCTACACCCTTGGCTAGAAATAAACCCCAGTTTTGGACACAGGTAACCATGCACATGGCGCCAGCCCATCAGGAAGATTGTCGATTTCTGGTGTTGCATAACTTGCATGATGTTATCGTGCTGGGTTTTCCATGGTTGTAGGTACATAATCCTGTGTTGGACTGGAAATCCATGTCTGTGACTAGTTGGGGTTGTCAGGGGGTTCATAATGATGTTCCTTTGATGTCAATCTCCTCTTCTTCACCTTCTGAAATTCCAGAGTTTTTGTCTGATTTTCAGGATGTATTCGATGAGCCCAAGTCCAGTTTTCTTCCACCGCACAGGGACTGTGATTGTGCTATTGACTTGATTCCAGGCTGTAAGTTTCCTAAGGGTCGACTTTTTAATCTACCTGTGCCTGAACATACCGCCATGCGGAGCTATATTAAGGAGTCTTTGGAGAAAGGGCATATTCGGCCATCTTCTTCTCCGTTGGGAGCAGGGTTCTTTTTTGTTGCTAAAAAAGATGGTTCCTTGAGACCCTGTATAGATTATCGCCTCTTGAATAAAATCACGGTCAAGTTTCAATACCCTTTAGCTTTGCTTTCCGATTTGTTTGCTAGGATTAAGGGAGCTAGTTGGTTTACCAAGATTGACCTTCGAGGGGCATATAATCTTGTTCGTATTAAGCAGGGTGATGAATGGAAAACTGCGTTTAACACGCCCGAAGGCTATTTTGAATACCTTGTGATGCCATTCGGACTCTCTAATGCTCCATCTGTTTTTCAGTCCTTCATGCATGATATCTTCCGAACTTATCTTGATAAATTCTTGATTGTATATTTGGACGATATTTTGATTTTTTCCGATGATTGGGAGTCTCATGTGCAACAGGTCAGGATGGTATTTCAGATCCTTCGTGACAATACCCTGTTTGTGAAAGGGTCTAAGTGTCTCTTCGGGGTGCAGAAAGTCTCTTTTTTGGGCTTCATTTTTTCTCCTTCGTCTATAGAGATGGATCCTGTTAAGGTTCAGGCCATTCATGATTGGATTCAGCCCACATCCGTGAAGAGCCTTCAGAAATTTTTGGGTTTTGCTAATTTTTATCGCCATTTCATTGCTAATTTTTCCAGCGTGGTTAAACCCTTGACCGATTTGACGAAGAAAGGCGCTGATGTGGCGAATTGGTCCTCTGCGGCTGTCTCTGCCTTTCAGGAGCTTAAACGTCGATTTACTTCTGTTCCTGTGTTGCGCCAACCGGATGTTTCTCTTCCGTTTCAGGTTGAGGTTGACGCTTCTGAGATTGGGGCAGTGGCCGTTTTGTCTCAGAGGGATCCTGTTGGTTCCTTAATGAAACCATGTGCCTTCTTTTCCCGTAAGTTTTCGCCTGCTGAATGCAATTATGATGTCGGCAATCGGGAGTTTTTGGCTATGAAGTGGGCGTTTGAGGAGTGGCGACATTGGCTTGAGGGAGCTAAGCACCGTATTGTGGTCTTGACCGATCATAAGAATTTGATTTACCTCGAGTCTGCTAAACGGCTGAATCCTAGACAGGCTCGATAGTCCTTGTTTTTTTCCCGTTTTGATTTCGTGGTCTCGTACCTTCCGGGTTCTAAGAATATTAAGGCTGATGCCCTCTCTAGGAGTTTTTTGCCTGATTCTCCTGAGGTCTTAGAGCCGGTCGGTATTCTGAAAGAGGGGGTTTCCTTTCTGCCATTTCCCCTGATTTAAGACGGGTTCTTCAGGAATTTCAGGTTGACAAACCTGACCGCTGTCCTGTGGGGAAATTGTTTGTTCCTGACAGATGGACTAGTAGAGTGATTTCTGAGGTTCACTGTTCCATGTTGGCCGGTCATCCTGGCATTTTTGGTACCAGAGATTTGGTTGGTAGGTCCTTTTGGTGGCCTTCATTGTCACGTGATGTGCGTTCTTTTGTGCAGTCCTGTGGGACTTGTGCGCGGGCCATGCCTTGTTGTTCCCGTGCTAGTGGGTTGCCATTGCCAGTCCCTGAGAGGCCCTGGACGCATATTTCGATGGATTTTATTTCTGATCTTCCGGTCTCCCAGAAGATGTTTGTTATCTGGGTTGTTTGTGACCGGTTCTCTAAGATGGTTCATTTGGTGCCCTTACCTAAATTGCCTTCCTCTTCTGATTTGGTTCCATTGTTCTTTCAGTATGCGGTTCGTTTGCATGGTATTCCGGAGAATATTGTTTCCGACAGAGGTTCCCAGTTTGTTTCTAGGTTTTGGCGGGCCTTTTGTACTAGGCTGGGCATTGATTTGTCTTTTTCTTCTGCATTTCATCCTCAGACAAATGGCCAGACCGAGCGAACCAATCAGACCTTGGAGACTTATTTGAGATGCTTTTTGTCTGCTGATCAGGATGATTGGGTGGCCTTCTTGCCATTGGCCGAGTTTGCCCTTAATAATCGGGCTAGTTCTTCTACCTTGGTTTCGCCTTTTTTTTGTAATTTTGGTTTTCATCCTCGTTTTTCTTCTGGGCAGGTTGAGCCTTCTGACTGTCCTGGTGTGGATTCTGTGGTGGACAGGTTGCAGCAGATTTGGGCTCATTTGGTGGACAAGTTGGTGTTGTCTCAAGAGGAGGCTCAACGTTTTGCTAATCGTCATCGGTGTGTTGGTTCCCGGCTTCGGGTTGGGGATCTGGTCTGGTTGTCTTCCCGTCATGTTCCTATGAAGGTTTCTTCTCCTAAGTTTAAGCCTCGGTTTATTGGTCCTTATAGGATTTCTGAGATTATTAATCCGGTGTCTTTTCGACTGGCGCTTCCGGCCTTATTTGCTATCCATAATGTCTTCCATAGATCTTTGTTGCGGAAATATGTGGAGCCCGTTATTCCCTCTTTTGATCCTCCGGCCCCTGTGTTGGTTGATGGGGAGTTGGAATATGTTGTTGAGAAGATTTTGGATTCCCGTTTGTCGAGGCGGAAGCTTAAGTACCTGGTCAAATGGAAGTGTTATGGCCAGGAGGATAACTCTTGGGTTTTTGCCTCTGATGTCCATGCTGCTGATTTGGTCCATGCCTTTCATCTGGCTCGTCCTAATCATCCTGGGGGCCCTGGTGAGGGTTCGGTGACCCCTCCTCAAGGGAGGGGTACTGTTGTGAATTCTGCTCTTGGGTTCCCTCCAGTGGTTGTAGGTGGGAATGCAGTTGTCTCTGACTCGCAGTCCTGGCCAGGTGTATCGGATGATTACAATTCTGACTGGGATATTTAGGTGTGCAGGATCCTTTAGCCCTTGCCAGTTGTCAATGTTCCTTGTGAAGTGTTGGATCACTTTCTGGCTTCTCTTGCTTGCTGCCAAATTCAACAAAGATAAGTGTTTTGTTTTTGTATCTGTGGCACACTGCTGTGTGCTTGTTTCAGTTTTATTCCTGCTCTGTTTGTAGGATTCACTAGAGTTGCAGATATACGCTCCTACATCTTTAGTTACATGTAGGAAGTTTTTTGTATATTCTGCTGTGGATTTCTTGAAGGGTTTTAATACTGACCGCACAGAACTCTGTCCTATCCTGTCCTATCTAGCTAGAGTGGCCTCCTGTGCTAAATCCTGTTTCTCTGCCTGTGTGTGTTTTTTCCTCTCCGACTCACTGCCAATATTTGTGGGGGGCTGTCTATCCTTTAGGGATTTTCTCTGAGGCAAGATAGTATTCCGATTTCCATCTTTAGGGGTATTTAGTCCTCCGGCTGTGACGAGGTGTCTAGGTGTGTTAGGTACACTCCACGGCTACTTCTAGTTGCGGTGCTAAGTTCAGGATTGTGGTCAGTATAGTGGCCACTTTCTCCAGTGAAAGTTCTCATGCAGCTCCAATGTCACCGGATCATAACAGAGACGAGACTCCGGGCTTCTCCACACCAGAAACTTTCCTGGTTTCCATCAAGGGTGAGCTGAATTTTTTTAGTTGCTTCCATTTCAACACACATTAGGCTGATGGGAGGAGTGGTCAGTCAGAGGGCATGTACTACAAATATCAATAAACTGACCAGCACTTCTAAACAGAAAAAGACAATTGTGAACAGGTGCAAGCAAAGAGAGACACTCTAAATAACAAATTAAAGATGCGTTCTGAAAAACTATGATTTTTTTGATATTTGTAGTACACCTTCTGACTGAGCACTCCACCCACCACCCCATCAGAGCTTGATCCAACTTGCTCATATAATTCTAGGCTTTTAGCCTGGGAGAGTAATCATGTTAGGTTTAGGGTCCCAACAAAGAGGTACATCTTGTCACTGGCTGTTGGGCTCACACGAATTGGCCAATATGTGGACTAAGTACCATAATCTTTTTAAATATGTTTTCTGCAGTAGTAATACAGTTCCAATTTCATATACTCACTGTTTACATATTATTATGTTAATTCAGAGTGCAGCTTTAATTTGTTAGTCAACCTGATACCAGCGCCGCAGTCAGAGACATAGGGGCAACGATGAGACTTGCTGGTGGACCTGGTGAAGATGAGTACTGTGCAGTTTGCTTCTTTAGAATAACCTGTGTCAGGGGGGCTAACATTTACTGAAAGGGAGCAGCCCCTTTAATTTTGGTATGGACTTTGACCCTTTTCAGTTCTGAGCATCATCTTGTCCTACTTGATGAGGACGCAATAGATGACAGTTTAGAAGTCTATGTAATGTCAACTACAAATTTCTTGTAATAAAATGACATATTTCATCATATGTCATCAATCATGAATTATAACATTGTTCACGGTATTTAGTGCAATGTGTTAAATTGAGGGAATTGTTCCAACCATTTTCCACAGAAGAATTTATTGTAAGCTATGGAATCTCAATACTCAAAGCTCCCACTTTTTTAAAGGGAATCTGTCACCTCATTTTTCGCATATAAGCTGTGGCCACCGCTATTAGGGGTTTATCTACTGCATTCTGTAATACTATAGATAAGCCCCTGATGTAACCTGAATGATAAAAAAACAAACAAATTCGATTATACTCACCCAGGGGCAGTCTGGTACGGTCCGGGTCCGATGGGCGTCACAGGTCCAGGTCCGGAGCCTCCCATCTTCATATGATGTCGTCATGCTCCTTGCTTCGTGTCGCAGCTCCTGCGCAGGCGTACTGATTTGCCCTGTTGAAAGCAGAGTAAAGCAGAGTAAAGTACTGCAGTGCACAGGTGCTGGGCTTCTCTGAGCTTTTCCGGTGCCTTCGCACTACAGTACTTCGATCTGCCCTCAACAGGGCAGAGAATTACGCCTGCGCAGGAGCAACAACAGCAGCAAGGACAACATCGCATGAAGATGGGAGGTGCCGGACCCGGACCTGCGATGCCCATCAGACCTGGACCGCACCGGACCGCCCCTGGGTAAGTATAATCTAACTTGTTTTTCTTATCGTTCAGGTTACATCGGGGGCTTATCTACAGCATTACAGAATGGGAATAACTAATAAAGTAACTTACGCACACTGAATAAGAAGAGAAAGTAAGAAGTGAAGAGACTGTATGTCCTTGTATACATGTATTCAAAATCGGGTAAACTCCAAAGCTTCTATAACAACTTTTTCTAGTCACAACTACAAGTCCCCAAGTTACACTATGAAGAATGGTTCTGAAATGCAAATTTGTATTTTAAAATGTAAAACACAAAACATTAATGAACACAGAGTGACTGCAGAAATTTAGCTCAAGCCCCCAAAATTCCTTGAAGGCCAAATTGATAGTTTTAGAAAACAATATACAGTATATATTTACTGATTCCATATCAATTTTAAAAATAGGGATTTTCATTTTTCTTTTATTGTTCCATGGCCAGCCATTAAACCAGCAACCGTGTTTTTATTACCAGCCCTTATATGTGAATTCCCACCCCGAGCAGTACACATTTCTGGTACCCTTGATACTGAAATCCATTTACAGAAACCTAGGTTTATACTGCACTGGAGGAACCAAAGATGATCACTGACCTCTTATGCTCTACCCCCAGCCTTCTATTACAGACAAAACAGGAAGATTGCTGGTGGACATTTCTGTACAGTCAATAACAATTGGGGAAATGATGACTACGGAACAATAGTATTTGCTTTGCAACGTATCCCCTAATAACGTCTCTTCTGCTGCACATTTATTTTATTCTAAATCTCCAGGTACAATTTTACAACTCATGTCCTCGATTTTAGCAGCTCATTTGTACACAGCTGGTCCCATGTCTTCATATCTTACAGCTTCAGTATGTATAAAACATTGTTGAAGAGGCAATCAAACTTAAAGGTTTATTCCCAGAATCACATTATTTTTCACAAAGCACAGTACAATGCATACTTACTGTTACTATACAGACCAAGACCATCGTAATGTTTCTTTTTGTACTCTTCTGTCTATTTTACGTCTATCTACCCCCTGGTACATCCAGCTTTATACAGCACAATGAACGGTATCATTCCTACCTGCCAAAGCTACATTTAATAGGAGCACTTGCCTCTATTCAGTGCTGCACACACCTCCCCCTTCACCTGTGCGTTCATAACTAAAGGTATCGTCACACTGGACGATATCGCTAGCGGTCCGTGACGTTGCAGCGTCCTGGATAACGATATCGTCCAGTGTGACACGCAGCAGCGATCAGGCCCCTGCTGTGATATCGTTGGTCGGGGCAGAAAGGCCAGGACTTTATTTCGTCGCTGGCTCTCCCGCTGACATCGCTGAATCGGCGTGTGTGACGCCGATTCAGCGATGTCTTCGCTGGTAACCAGGGTAAACATCAGGTTACTAAGCGCAGGGCCGCGCTTAGTAACCCGATGTTTACCCTGGTTACCATCGTTAAAGTAAAAAAAACAACCACTACATACTTACCTACCGCTGTCTGTCCCCGGCGCCGTGCTTCTCTGCTCTGGCTGTGAGCACAGCGGCCAGAAAGCAGAGCGGTGACGTCACCGCTCTGCTTTCCGGCCGCTGTGCTCACAGCCAGAGCAGAGAAGCACAGGGCCGGAGGACAGACACGGAAGGTAAGTATGTAGTGGTTAGTAATCCGATGTTTACCCTGATTACCAGCATCGTTGGTCGCTGGAGAGCTGTCTGTGTGACAGCTCTCCAGCGACCAAACAGCGATGCTGCAGCGATCCGGATCGTTGTCGGTATCGCTGCAGCGTCGCTTAGTGTGACGGTACCTTAAGCCCACCTCTGAGTTATCCTTAAGCTAACGTATGTGTAGAATTCACTCTGTGCTTCTGTGCGCACTCTGTATCCAGCCTGGACAATCTCATCTTCTGCCATCTACATCAGTATAGCTGTCTGTGTGGTTTGACATCACTATCTCTATTCAGCAGAGCTTAACAGTCCTGCTCATCTACATTGGTAATGAAGAGCTTTGTTTGTTACCAGTAGCTGCTGAAAAATCAGTGATGTGAAATTACAAATGTTGCCCTAATTGCTACATATGACAAGATAATCTTCTGCCATATGCATCAATAGAGTTACATTTACAGATTCATTTAACTGATCTCTCAGCAGCAAGCAACAAATACAGCTTAACCAATCTCAGCCCCTGCACACAGAGCCTTCTCCTGAAGAATATTTCTTCTCTCAATCCCTTCTTACACAGCCCCATCATGCAGTGCATCACTCATGTCATCCCTCTCCTCCTATATGTTTCTCCTCTAAGCCCTCTTTATACAGCCCATTCTGCAGTACATCTCTCCTAACAGTCCCCTGTATACAGCCTATCCAGCAGTGTATCTTTCCTCTTAGCCCATCCTGTAATAGAACACTCCTCTTAGTTACCTGCAATAGATCACTCCTCCTAGTTAACAGCACACATGCTCTGCTGCTGTGTAAAAAAGGATACTTAGCTCCATAACATCACTCTCTATGGTAGAAGCTCCAACTCATGTTGGTAGAATGCCATCTGAAAGAGACTGTACTGTGCATTAAAGGGAACCTGTCAGCAGATTTTGCCGCTATAAGAAGCGGCCACTGCCTTTCAGGGTTTATCTACAGTGCGCAGGCGCCGGGCCTCTCTGACCTTTCCCGCGCCTGTGGATCGCCCCCACGTAAGGGCAATGGGGTACTCGGTACCGGGTCCTTCAGTTCCCTCAGCGAGGATGTCACAGTGGCCAGACCCAGACCGTGGCCCTATGAGGGGCGCCCAGTAAAAGGCAGAGTTTGTAGATAACGGTAGTGTTCGTGACGCCACCTGTGGTATTCGGTCAGGGTGACCGACGCTGCTTAGGGGTCCGCTGGGGTGATGGAATGGCAGCTAGATGGTATACCTTCCCACATGTGAAGTCTATCCCCAGGGCTTCCCAGAAGTGTAGATGGTGATGGTGGGTGGTGCAAGGTGCGGTGAATAACGAGGACACAATGGGTGCAGTCTCTTTACCTTTACTGAAGGCTTCAGCATCCACAGTCCAGGGTGCCGGATGACAGGGTAGGCAGAGTCCAGAGTCCCCTTGTCCAGGTGGAAATCAGTAGCCTTCCCCTTGCGCACAGTAACGTAGTAAGTCCCTACTTGCATTAGCTACCATAAGGTCCTCACTCTTGTTACTTCTCTCTCTGTCCCCAGATGGATAGGACATAACCCGTATGACGGTGATGGCCTGAGGCTATTTTATAGGGACCGTAGAGACGCCCCTCCTATGTGTTGCCACCTTGTCTGCTTAGGTGTTTCGGTCGGACAGCCAACTTGGAATCGACTGCCCTGCTGGTCTCTGAAGTAAAGCGTAGAGTCTATTACTCCCTCGGTGTTCCGGCCACCGGATCTGCGCTCAGATGGAGGCAGCCTGCTTCTAGCTGGTCTCCCACTGTTGATTCACTCCTATTGCTATGACTTCTGTGCTCACTCACTACGGCACACTTCCTTTCTTGTCCGTTCTTAGGAGGCTGCCGCATGGGTTGCAGGCATAGCTCCATGTCCTTCCTACTGAGCCGCTGATGTTCCTTCGTGTTCCTCTGTCTGCCTGGCAGGACTTCCCTGGGCCGAGCCCAGTCTGCTTCTCTCCTCTCCTTTCGACTCTCCCTTCCACTGACTATCTCCTTCTCCCTTCAGTCAGCTTCTGCCTCACTTCCTAACCAACCCCCAGTTTTACCCAAATGTGAGGAGTGGCCTAATAGATAGAACCTTTTGCTCCCCCTGGTGGCCGGCGTGTGAAGTGTGTGTGTGGCTGTGATACCTGGCAGGGTAAACTCCTTTGGTGCCATCAGACGTAACATCGCTCCCCCTGGTGGAAAAACGACATTACTGCAACGACCAGGACTCTGGGCCACTGCACTTGTGCACTGCAGTACTTTACTCTGCCCTCAAATGGGCAGATAAGTACACCTGTGCAGGAGCGCCGATGCCGGGGAACGACGAAGAAGCAGAAAGGTGCCGGACCTGGACCTGCGACACCCATCAGACCGAACCGCCCCCCGGGTGAGTATAATATAATTTACTTTTCTTCACTGGCAGGTTGGACCATGGCCTTATCTACAGCATTATAGAATGCTGTAGATAAGCCCTGAAAGGCAGTGGCCACATCTTATAGTGGCAAAATCTGCTGACAGGTTGTCCTAAAGCCTCCCAATAAGTTTCACCAGAAATCTGGCATCATCAGGGGATAGAGGCTAAATGATCTTCTATCCCATGATGATGCCAGGTTTCTGGTGAAACATGTCGGGAGGCTTTAGGGCAATTTTAATTTGCATTGGTCGGATGTGTGTGGGTACTTTGAGGGAATTAGGTAGCGGCCGCACCATGAAATCCCCATGACCCACAGTATAGGACAAACATTTGAATAAGAAGACAAGCACTGTATCTATGATAAGTAAGAAAGAGAAATAACCTGATCTGCTCCTTCAGCACACTGACCTCTGTTACTATTTTAATGGTTTATTTCTTAGAGTAGCAATTAAAAGTTATATTATATGGTCTTTAGATGGGATTTTTTGTTGCCCTAGGCAAATTGTAGTTATATATTTTTTGAGACTCCCTGTAATTGCGCTCATTAGTATAAAACTACATTTTTAAGAATACAGGTAGTTCTCGACTTACGACGTTGATCCGTTCTTACGCGGCGGCGTAAACCGAATTTCGAAGTAAGTCGGATCATACGTTCATACAGTGCTGTACAATAATAACAGTACAGTACTGCAAACACTTAGCCTATCCAAACACCTATCCTAACACTAGCTACTAACCTAGCTTACGTTTGGGAGCCATAATGAAGGGTGTTATGGTGTGCAGGAGACTCGTTTTCCTCTGTAACCGGGTACAATGTACAGTACTGGACTCTATTCTTCCGCCGCTGCACGTAGTTGCACGTTGTTCGACTTACGATGCAAAACCATGTAAGTCGGAATGAGGCGTCGTATAAAGCGTCGTAACCACAAAACGACGTAACTCGCGACCGTCGTAAACCGAGGACTAACTGTACTCCTTAAAATGGTGGATGCTGTAAATAGATACCATACCTTATATAACGAATTATGTTTTTGTCAGAATAGAACTGAAAATAGCTCTGTTATCAAGCACTTCGACATCTGTTATTTTATTTCTTGCACCAAGATTACAAGCTCGCAGGCAAAGGAAAAGTTACATTTCATAGCGAAAACCGCAATGCAAACTGTATCTGGATCTGAATAGAGTCATGAAGCAGAATCAGAAATGTGCATGAATTGTATTTGTGAAAAGCGTTATACTCTTTCAAGAAAATTTTTCATAAGTCTCATTATCATCACAGGCAATGTTACAATGTCAGGTAACACCTCTATGTACAACTGATTAAAAAGAATCCACCATTCACAATATGTGATGTTCAAATTTCCCTTGTTCCCTATAAATGATAGTGACAAATCTAAAATGCCTAATTATTTTTTCTTTTCTTGTAAAATTTGAAAAATTTTCAACAAAAATTACTATTTATTTATTTAAAAAAAAAGAATAAAAAAAAATTCCCTTGCTCCCCCCTCACAAGTACCTTTGCTTACGCTTATTAGATGCTTCAATAGAAAAGAAAGTCAGAGTCAATCTAATTATGTCAATGTACAGTACATGTGGATTTCCTGAAAAAAACAGGAGCATAGAATAGCCCCAATGGAAAGTGTGAAAATTTCAAGATTTATTTATTTGTTTGTTTTTCTATACAGACTGAGCTATGAATAACTTGCCAAAAATTAAGAAATAAAATAAATTTAACAAAGAAAATCTGATTTAAACAGTAGGTCATACTCTAATGACACATTCCCCATTGTGGAGACTCTAACGCAGAGGTCCCCAACTCCAGTCCTCAAGGCCCACCAACAGGTCATGTTTTCAGGATTTCCTTTGCATTGCACAGGTGATGCAATTATTACCTGGGCAAGACTAAGGAAATCCTGAAAACATGACATGTTGGTGGGCCTTGAGGACTGGAGTTGGGGACCTCTGCTCTAACGGATCATTTTTGTTCCATCTGACTATAGGGGAATCGATTAGGCCCCTGTTTAACATACAGATCACTTATAGACTATTATGGTGTCTATTTAATGAATATGTTCTTTTTAAAGGGATCCTGTAAATAAAATAGTATAGCCTACCTTGCAAATTCTTACTTCATTTTTACAGTATATTGATGTATACTAAACCAATAGAAGACAAAAACGACAATTTCGGCCCCTGTGGGGCTACTGCAAGCTTGTGGATGCTTATTTACTCTAGGAGCTTTCCTATCATACATACTAAATGTAGGCCAAAACACAGTATGAATCATGCCAAAATTGTACACAACCCTACTCTTACAATATCCAGAATCAATAGTAGAGGCCATTGGATTATTTCCTACACAGGTCAAGAGTGACACACCGATAATGCTCCATTGTCATGACCAGTTTAGGCTTAAGTTGCCTATACAAGAGCAGATCACTAAATTGTCCCTACTTAGGTGCATTAACTTTGAACTCAATCAGAACCCTATGGCTGCCTAAGGTTAGACTTTAGTTGCCCCACTTTTTTATGTCGGTCTCATGGTCCAAGAGTCTATACTAAGCATGTTGTATGGTAGGAATATGTTGAAGTAAAGCTGAAAAAAATACAATGGCCCTAAATAGAAAATAGAAAATTTACTGTATTAGAAGTGCAGAATATCTCATCATTAGTGTTGAGCATTCCGATACTGCAAATATCGGGTATCGGCCGATATTTGCTGTATCGGAATTCCGATACCGAGTTCCGATATTTTTGCGATATTGGAAATTGGAATCGGAAGTGTTCCCAGTCATCTTCAGCGTGTGCGGTGCGTATGGTTCCCAGGGTCTGAAGGAGAGGAAACTCTCCTTCAGGCGCTGGGATCCATATTCATGTAAAAAAATAAAGAATAAAAATAAAAAATATGGATACACTCACCCCTCTGAAGAACCCTGGCTCTCAGCGGTGCAACCGGCAGCCTCCGTTCCTAAGAATGCAGTGAGTGAAGGACCTTCGATGACGTCGCGGTCACGTGAGCGGTCAGGTGACCGGTCAGCTGACCGCGACATCATTGAAGGTCCTTTACTCACTGCATTCTTAGGAACGGAGGCTGTCGCTCGCAGCGGTGACAGCCAGGGTTCATCGAAGGGGTGAGTATATCCATATTTTTTATTTTTATTCTTTATTTTTTACATGAATATGGATCCCAGGGCCTGAAGGAGAGTTTCCTCTCCTTCAGACCCTGGGAACCATCCAGGATCACTTCCGATATTTGTGTCCCATTGACTTGCATTGGTATCGGGTATCGGTATCGGCGTTATCCGATATTTTTTGGATATCGGCCGATACCATCCGATATCGATACCTTTGAATATCGGAAGGTATCGCTCAACACTACTCATCATAAGCATTACGGGTCGTCTTGCTGAATGCTGCACTGCAAGTGCTCAAGACCACCTTGAGTATTCAAAAATGGTGACCACAGATTTTCTCCAGAATATTCAGAAAATATTTGTGCTCTCATCTGCTCTCCTTTTGTATGGGTTCAGCTTTTCTTCCACTAAACCTGTAAAACAATTTAAAGAATCTGGTCTGCAATGCTATTCTATTACATACTGCAGACCAATCTTCACTGACTCATGCAAACAACTCCCCTCTACAGTTAATCTCTGAGTATTTTTCACAGCATGTTTCTTTTAGTATTTCCATTTTTACTACATTGCTTCTCACTAAGATGGCTTATAAATAGCTTTGCTTCAATTACCGATATGCTGATAATACTACTATGGTTCTATCCATTCTCACTACAGCACTAAGGCTCAAAAGCCAGAACGCCTCTTGGCAGTACTAAGATGGTCCTATGAATTTAAAACGAGACACTAGGTAGAAAAAGCACTGTGCTGATAAATAAGATTAACCTGCAAAATTGTAACAGGATCAAGAAATATATTGCAAATTAAGTCTACACTGATTTCTTGTTCTGAAGGAATTATGGAATTACAGTATAATACTACAATATCATAAGTTAATCATGTTATGATATAATTAGCAATACACCAACATCATTTCTCACCAGACACTTTGGCCCCAATTCATTATTTTCATTTTTTTTTGTCACACAATGGTCAAATTTGGCCTGGTCAGGAGGGTGAAAACAGGCTTCTGTTGAAGGGGTTAAAGAACTGTCAAACTACCAATCACAGTGTGACATTCAATGGCCAAACATGAATATAGTTCTCCTCATTATAGTCTTATGTCTTATCAGTCACATTAACTGCTAGAAAACTATATCTATGATCTCTTCATTCTTCTGAATAAGTTGATCCCTTCCACCCGACAGGTGTAAATCCTAGAATGGAGCTATCACTTATCAGACATTTATGGCACATAATTTTGTTAGGCATTAAATGTCTCAGATTGTAATAGTGAAAATTTTATTTTGGCCCTTTGACTCCTTTTCTTTGAAATATGTATTTTCCCGAAGATATTTTTCCATTATATAATTACAATCACAAGTGACCGCTATTTTAAATGTCAGTGCGGATAAGGCCTCTTTGTACACCTACACGAGTATCTGAAACTTGTAGTATTAGTGGATGACACAGAAAACTAGTAACTTTTCTATAAGTAACTATGTGATGCATTATGTAAAAAAAAAAATCCTCCCTAGTCCTGAAAAAACCCTTTAGCGCATGTTTTGTGACAGATACACATTAATAACGGCACTTTTCTGAGAATAAAGCTTTTGATTATATTTGTCGGCATTGGCCACTTTGGAGCTACAATCTTCACCATGTATTTTACTTCTATTTCCTATAATACCTTCTAATACCTAGCAAATATACTCCTCTAGAAATGGAGCATTTATCCGAGAGATGCTGTTTTCATAAATCCTTGTTTCACCCTTATCCAGTCACATGTACACTGCAACTGAGATCAGAGGTAAGTGGGAAACTATTACCTAATAAATGGTAGAAAAAAAAAGGAAATCCACGGCAGATACTGTTTTTTTTTCTTTACATTATAATTTTTACCCAAGAAACAATTTTATGAGATGTCAATTAGTGGACGAACAGTTAGGACCACACCAGTCGTAATCCCAATTTTAGTGCTGAGGTGGTAGAGCAAGGGCAGTGATTAAAATACAGGCCCCATCCAGAATGCTGTACGGTAGCCATACTACGAGCTGTAGGCATTCTGGGTCTGATTTGTGCTTTATTGAAGTAACTTTTCTTTTTTTTTCTTCTCATTCGCTGATGAGTTTTGTGCCCGACTCTTCAAAATGGCGCACATTGTTCAGGAATTTGTCCCAAAATCAAAAAATGTAATTCATTTTTGTCTTTCATCAGCTTTTGCATCTTTTTTTTTTTAGCACCAAAAGCATTAAAAAGTCACACATTTGTCTGAAAATGTGCCAGATTGAAAACTCAGATGGAGATCTTACTCGAGGCAGGGACTCGAGAGACATATGCCAATAAACATTGACTTTTTGAGCAACATATTACTGAACTATGCTGTGCAAGAGGCAATGTTTCTAGGCAATACCTTTATGATATGTTGTCTAATGATGGTGCCTTATGAAAACAGGTATTTGACATATGGAACTACATATGGAACTACAGAAGGACATATAAAAGTTAATGGATATACACAGTTGGTGTATGTTAATTAACAGGACCTGATCCAGCGACCACATCAGCTAGCTATAGTCACTAAACGGGAGCCTTGAGAACCGACTCCTGACAGCATCTGCAGCCTTCTTTTGATTAGCCAGCCTGACGTGATGTCACGTGTGCATCATGCTACAATGATGGAGGCCAACTAATCAAAGGAAGAGATGAGGATGCGGACAGGACGTAGGTTGTTCTCAAGGCTCTCATTCACCAGCCACAGATTACGGATGTGACCAATGGACTAGGTCTTGCAAATCGATTCCCACCTATTCTAATGCAATATTACGGCTCCGGAAATTTAATGTCACGATCTATGTTTGGATCTGTGGCAGATCTGGTTTCCTTCAGATTAAAACATTTTTTCCTTTTTGGTCATTGGGGGTTAATGCAGATTTCTCCCCCCGGTGACCGCTGGTGATATTGCATTGCATTGCTGCCGGGTCAGCTGATGTTTGTTACCACTCCCACCTTCCTTTAAAAGGTCACCTGGTGCATCAGCTGACTGTTGGTTATACAGGTCCTTTGGATACCAACCTTTCTGGAATTGCTGCTTGCTAAGTGCTTTGGTTCTGCAGCTGAATCCTCATTCCTGGTGCCTTACTCTGCTGCGCGGTGCATTGCAGCAGAGAAAGCTAAGTGTGCTGTTATTGTTTCTTTGTCCCTTTGTTGTGTAACTCTCCTTGTGTTGTATTAGTGCAGCGGTGAGACCAGTGCTCTCACCTGCCAGTTCCCTACATAGGGATTAGAGCAGGGCAAGTGAGGGACAAGGTATCCTGGTCGGCGACAGGTTGAAAGAACCCGTATAGGGACGGTAGTAAGATCAGGGCACAGCCTCAGGTGAGTGCAGGAGGTGCCCATTCCCCGTTCCCTACCGTCAGGGCCCACTGTTGTTAAAGTGTCCCCGGTGTACCCTTGTGTGTTCCGTCGTTTTGTGACCGACCCGTCAGGTCATGTTACACCTAGACAGTCACTTCGTGGCATTTAAACTGAACTTCAAGGTCCTTCTTTTGCATAAGACTGTGTGCAGACCTAAGATCACAGGTCTCATATAGGTTTCATAAGCTCCTATATACATGTATAACTTTTGCGTTGCCAGACTGTTGACTTCAATAGAAAAACAAAAATCCCAAAATAATATTATTTAAATAGCCTTATTTGATCATATGCCTCCATAAAAGTGCCATTGTCAGATTATTAAATGTGCCAAATAAGGCTAAGAGAACTCTACATCCGTGCACTTAGCCAAATGCATATGCCGTGAAAAACACCCACCATATACACTATGTGCAGAATTATGACATAAGTGACTATTTTAACCATATCATCATTTTTATTCATATTTTCCAACTCTGTGCTGTATAAACTTGATTGCATATTGGTTGAAGCAGATGATGTGATGTGTATTTGTGTAATGAGGGGGTGCAGCCCAAGGATACAACACCAAGAAATTGACCCGTTCTTGGACCCATTGAAGCGCCGGACCAATGAGAATCGTCCACCTTCCGTGATTGCACCCTTGCGATGTTTTACCTGATTAAAGAAAAATCATTGCAACTGATCACCAAGTGTCACTGTTTCCTGCTTCTCTTGATTGGACAAAAAACAAATTTACCTGACTTCTAAAAATCACAAATTGTTACAAGTCTTACATAGGGATGCAGCAGTCTTGAGATTGCTAAGATTTTGGGGGATGATCACAGAACCATCAAAAGTTTTGTTGCAAATAGTCAACAGGGTTGCAAAAAACACGTTGAGAAAAAAAGACGCTGATTAACTGCCAAAGATTTGAGAAGAATAAAACATGAAGCGACCAGAAAGCCAGTATCCTCCAGCGCTGTCATATTACAGAACTGCAACCTCCCAGTTGTGCCCAGAAGTACAAGGTGTTCAGTGCTCAGACACATGGCAGAGGTGAGGGAGACTGGAACCGGGAACCACTGAACAAGACCCAGGAGTGGAAACCTCAAGACTGGGCCAAGAATAATCAGAAGACAGATTTTTAAAAAGTTTTATAGACTGATGAGATGAGAGTGACTCTTGATGGACCAGATGAAGGGGCCCGTGGCTGGATCAGAAACTAATGACAGAAAAACGACTTGCACATCCAAACTAGTGTGAATAGGTGCATACCAGGAGCAGCTACCTCCATATACAATATACAAAAAAAGGTTGCACTCTATCGTGCCAAAGTATGTCGAATATGAAATACATGAAATATGAATAGCAAAATGCCTTTTTGAACATTAGGAAAAATATTTATGAGATGCTTTGCACAGAATTTGGCCAAATAGTGTAAGCCCATCAACCATCGCCAATGTGGTCTCATTAATCTGATGGGTCCCTGACCTCCCTGTCCAAATGTGAACACTTACCGAAGGCTAATGTCTGTATGCATGGGTGAATGTGGACATCTCTCTCAGTAAAGCCTACATATATGGGTTGGCCGGAACCAAGTGTGATTGGGGGAAAAGCTATGGGCTGGTATTATTAAATATGAGCTAGATGGACCTTTTCAAGCTGTTAACTATCCCTGTCCCGGTGGTACTCTTGAAGGTAGAGAGACCCGGATCTCCGACTTTACTATGCTCATGTAAAGGTACCGTCACACTCAGCGACGCTGTAGCGATATAGACAACGAGCCGATCGCTGCAGCGTCGCTGTTTAGGTTGCTGTAGAGACGTCAAACACAGTAACTCCAGAACGATGCAGGAGCGATCCAGTGACGTAACGGCGACTCACTTATCGTTCTCGCTGGTTGTTAGCTCCATGTAAAACATTGCTGGCATCGTTGCTTTTGATGTCAAACACGACGATACACGCCGACCGGACGACAAAATAAAGTTCTGGACTTCTAGCTCCGACCAGCGATATCACAGCGGGATCCAGATCGCTGCTGCGTGTCAAACACAACGAGATCGCTATCCAGGACGCTGCAACTTCACGGATCGTTGTCGTTCTCATTGTAAAGTTGCTGAGTGTGAAGGTACCTTAAATCTGTCCCCTCCCCCCAGCTTAGTTAACTAGTGTGACAGTTTTATAGATTAAGTCTTTCCAGAAGCAGCAATACCAAATCTGTGTACCTTATTTGTTTATTTTGTTTTTACACTTAAGGGAACATGTCAGGTCCCCCATGCCCTCCAACCCACCAGCATTTGTGTACAGTATTTATTGCTAAACTCCCTGCCTAACCAGTCCTTTATCCTGTTAGTCACCTAAGCACATGTTGAAAAAAGTTTTTATAAGCTCAGTTTTTCTAATGCAACTTAGCCCTTTGACTAGTTGATGGGGTGTTAGTTTCCCCAAACAAATCGTCCCTCTTTGCGCGTTATCATGCCCTTGTGAGCATGATAACATGATTTGCAAAAGCTGGCGTCATCGCAAACTTCACACATACGTGCGGCTTTCTTCATGCATGTCATTGCACCTCTGAAACAGGGTGCCCGCTACCCGACTTCAGAGGCGCACTACGCATGATCGGAAGTGCAGAAGACAGCTCGCGTACATCTTCTGCACTTTCAGTCATACTTAGTGCGCCTCTGAAGCTGGGAAGTGTGGATTGATCTTTCACTCTTTGTTCATGGATAAAATCTGAATTCAGTGAAGACAGATTTTCACAATACTGAGATAACAAATGACAGGTGTTCATAAGATTGTGTGGAGAGAGGAGGAGGAGCTGGAAGTAAGCACATGAATTTTGCTGCAAGTTCTCCTGAAACAAGTTACAGTTTTCCATAGAATTTAATGAACGTCAATTGTCTTCGTAATGATGAAATCTATATTTACAGAATACAGATTTAACCCGTGCAGTATATACCTCTTTCCAATGGATCTTGGTGGATGAATATCATAGCATCCATCCAAATGGTGGGCACTGTCCTGTCTGAGGTATGAGTGTATATGCTGAACCGTGGCATTTAGCCCAACACTGTCCATTTAATACAGTATTTCTGAATATGGGCACGCCATGATACAGAATAATGAGCAGGAGCTCATGCAGAAAAATCCCCTTTTCTTAGTAGGGTGCTTTTTATATTGGTACTAGATGGTGGCCCGATTCTAACGCATAGGGTATTCTAGAATATGCATGTCCACGTAGTATATTGCCCAGCCACGTAGTATCTTGCCCAGCCACGTAGTATATTGCCCAGCCACGTAGTATATTGCCCAGCCACGTAGTATCTTGCCCAGCCACGTAGTATATTGCCCAGCCACGTAGTATATTGCCCAGCCACGTAGTATATTGCCCAGTCACGTAGTATATTGCCCAGCCACGTAGTATATTGCACAGCGACGGAGTATACAGCACAGAGCCATGTAGTATGCAGACTTAAAATAAAAAATAAACATATGCTCACCCTCCGTTGAAGTCCTGGCCCTGTGTGCGGTGCACGTGGCAGCTTCCAGTCTCAGGGTTGGTATGGGCGCAGGACCTGTGATGACGTCGCGGTCACATGACCGTGACATCATGGCAGGTCTTTCTCGCAGGACCTGTGATGACGTCGCGGTCACATGACTGTGACGTCATGGCAGGTCCTTGTCGCATACCATCCTTGCCACCGGAACCTGCCGCTTGCATGGAGCGGTCACCGGAGCGTCGTGAGGAGCGGGAAAGGCGCCGGAATGTGAGTATATGATGATTTTTTATTTTTTATCATTAGATCTTTTTACTATTGAGGCTGCATAGGCAGCCTCAATAGTAAAAAAGTTGGTCACACAGGGTTAATAGCAGCGTTAATGGAGTGCATTACACCGCGGCATAACGCGGTCCATTAGCGCTGCCATTAACCCTGTGTGAGCGCTGACTGGAGGGGAGTATGGAGAAGGCACTGACTGCGGGGAAGAAGGAGCGGCCATGTTGCTGCCGAACTGCGCCTTTCGCTGATTGGTCGTGGCAATGGTCGTGGGCGTTTTGCCACGACCAATCAGCGACTTGGATTTCCATGACAGACAGAGGCCACGACCAATGAATATCCGTGACAGAAAGAAGGAAAGACAGCAGGACAGACAGAAAGATGGAAGTGACCCTTAGACAAATATATAGTAGATTGTGGCTATAGTTTATAAAGGACACCTTAGACAAATATATAGTAGATTGTGGCTATAGTT
The DNA here is from genome assembly GCF_032444005.1 of Ranitomeya imitator. Lineage (NCBI taxonomy): Eukaryota > Metazoa > Chordata > Amphibia > Anura > Dendrobatidae > Ranitomeya > Ranitomeya imitator. The sequence continues at coordinate 122,347,462 of NC_091284.1, forward strand.
TATAAAGGACACCTTAGACAAATATATAGTAGATTGTGGCTATAGTTTATAAAGGACACCACAACGCTCTGCCAGATCCGATGGATGATGGATATCACCAGCGGCCAATGGACCCTACTGACATAATGTGGTCTTAAATGTAGCGCTGCACGCAGAGCTATATTTTACATCAAATATTTTCTGTGATGAAGCTCCAACATGAATGCAGAGACTTGACACCTACAGATTGTACCTCCTTTAGGCCAGGACTTCACCATGTTGGATTGTAGCGCATGTGGCAACTTGAATTGCTTGCATTGTTAGTTGAGGTTTGTATAACATTGTAGTGTGTGCATTTGCCTGTACCAGAAATCCACTGCCTCGGAGTAACTCTTGACTCTGCTCTGTTCTTCAACTGCATATCCAAGCTCTCACCACCTCCTGTTGTCTCCAGCTTAAAAATATTTCCAGAATCCATCCTTTCCTCAAGCCTTAAGGTACCTTCACACTCAGCGATGCTGCAGCGATACCGACAACGATGTCGATCGCTGCAGCGTCGCTGTTTGGTCGCTGGAGAGCTGTCACACAGACAGCTCTCCAGCGACCAACGATGCCGGTAACCAGGGTAAACATCGGGTTACTAAGCGCAGGGCCGCGCTTAGTAACCCGATGTTTACCCTGGTTACCATCGTAAAAGTAAAAAAAACAAACACTACATACTTACCTTCCGCTGTCTGTCCACCGGTGCTCTGCTTCCTGCACTGACTGTGAGCACAGCGGCCGGAAAGCACAGCGCCGAGGACAGACAGCGGAAGGTAAGTATGTAGTGTTTTTTTTTTTAACTTTTACGATGGTAACCAGGGTAAACATCGGGTTACTAAGCGCGGCCCTGCACTTAGTAACCCGATGTTTACCCTGGTTACCAGTGAAGACATCGCTGAATCGGCGTCACACACGCCGATTCAGCGATGTCTGCAGGGAGTCCAGCGACGAAATAAAGTGCTGGACTTTCTGCAGCAACCAACGACATCACAGCAGGATCCTGATCGCTGCTGCCTGTCAAACTCTTGCGGCTCCGCCCTTGGCTCTGCCTTCTCCTTCTCTTCTCTTAGTTCCACCTTCTACTTGTTACTTGGTCCTCCTGTCTGAACAGGTTCCAACCTGTTTCTCATACCTGCCTGCAGACCGGTCCCTACCGGTTCTTCCTATGTTCCAGCCGTACCCGCCTGCCTACCAGAGAGCCAGCCGTGTCCGCCTGCCCGCCAGTGTCTCTGTTGTACTCGTCTGCCTGCCTGTGTCCCAGCCGTGCCCGCCTGTCAGCCAGAGTGCCAGCCGTGCCCGCTCCGTTCCTTAGTGGGATCAGCAGCCACAGTCAGACTCCACCCTGGAGTGGTACCTGGTAGCTTCCTATTGCACAAGTCTGACCTCACCATCAGAGGCTCCAGCGAACACCTAGGAAGCTACTTAGTTACGCCCCTTCCAGGGAAGTTTGGTCTGTGGTCCAGTGGGGCCACACCCCCGTATGCCCGCGCCAACCAGTCTGGGCACGTGCGTGACAAGAATTAATTAACACTGATAAGCTGGATAAACATAGAAAGCACAGAATGGATAAGTTCACAATCTATGGACAGAAAAGAGCAAGCAAAAACTTAGCTTAGCTGAACTGGTCAGGATAATAGGGAACTCCAAAGAGATGTGAATCCAACCAGGAATCATTTACAAGTGGCACTGGCTGAAGACAGAGCCAGACCTAAATAGCCGAGCAGAAGAGAAGATAAGTGGAGGCAGCTGATGACAGCTAACTCCAAGGAGCAGCCATACCACTAGAAACCACAAGAGGGAGCCCAAGAGCAGAACTCACAAAAGTGCCACTTACAACCACCGGAGGGAGCCCAAGAGCGGAAATCACAACAGGACTCTGCTGAAGAGAGTCAACTGCCCTACTACCATCCTGTAGTTCACTCCAAAAATAAAAAGCCCTTGGCTAGGTTCATATTGCGTTAGTGCAATCCGTTTAGCGCCTAGCGCTAGCAGATTGCGCTAACGCAATGTTGTTTTATGGGGTCGCGTTAAACGTCCCCGCTCTCGCAGATCTCCGATCTGCGAGAGCGGGGAACGGACCTCGGGCGCGCCGCGGATGCTGCAAGCAGCGTCCGCGGCGCGCCACAAAACACCGGCACATCGCTAGCGTGTGCCGAAAATGGCACGCGCTAGTGATGCGCGTCCCCATTGCTGTTAATGGGCGCGCTAATGGACGCGTTGCACGGCGTTAATTTCGCCGTGCAACGCTGTCCGTTAGCGTGGTCACATTAACGCAATATGAACTAACGGATTTTTCTAATCATAGCCTTGGCCAAATAACTTGACCAGGTCCACACTTACTTTTCTTTTGCACTGCAATCACAGCTATGCCTGTGACTGCAATGCACACCAGCAGCCTCAATATGCTTCTATGAGCATCCTGGTGGTTATATATCAACCCTCGCATATAATCCCCCTCACTGCCTCAAAATATACAGTGTGTAGACACTGCTCAAAAAAATAAAGGGCGCACTAAAATACCACATTCTAGATATCACTGAATGAAATATTCCAGTTGCAAATCTTTATTATCTACATAGTGAAATGTGTTGAGAACAATAAAACATAAAAATGATCAATGTAAATAAAAAATAATATCCCATATAGGTCTGGAGTTGGAATAATACTCAAAATCTAAAATGAAAATCAAATTACAGGCTCATCCAACTTCAGTGGAAATGCTTAAAGACAAGGAAATGATGCTTAGTAGTGTGTATGGCCTCCACATGCCAGTATTACCTCCCTACAACACCTGGGCATGCTCCTGATGAGGTGACTGATGTTCTCCTGAGGGATCTCCTCCCAGACCTGGATTAAAGCATCTGTCAACTCCTGGACAATCTGTGGTGCAACGTGGCATTGGTGGATTGAACGAGACATGATGTCCAAGATGTTCTCGATTGGATTCAGGTCTGGGGAAAGGGCAGGCCAGTCCATAGCATGAATTCCTTCATGCAGGAACTGCTGACACACTTCAGCCACATGAGGCCAAGAATTATCATGCATCAGAAGGAACCCAGGGCCCACTGCAACTGTATATGGTCTCATAATGGGTCTGAGGATCTCATCCCGGTACCTAATGGCAGTTAGGGTATCTCTGGCTAGCACATGGAGGGCTGTGCGGCCCTCCATAGAAATGCATCCCCACACCATTGTTGACACACTGTCAGACCGCTGGAGGATGTTGCAGGCAGCAGAACAATCTCCACGGCGTCTTCAGACTCTCTCATGTCTGTCACATGTGCTCAGTCTGAACCTGCTCTCATCCATGAAGAACACAGGGCATGTCGAATCTGTCAATCTTTGTGTTCTCTGCAAATGCCAATCACCCTGCAAGCTCTTGGGCTGTAAGCACAACACCCACTTGTGGACGTCGGACCCTCATACCCCCCTCATGGAGTCGGTTTATGACAGTTTGAGCAGATACATCAATGTTAGTGGCCTGCTGGAGGTCATTTTGCAGGCCTCCGGCACTGCTCCTCCATGCACAAAGGAGGAGATACCAGTCCTGCTTCTGGGTTGTTGCCCTACTACAACCCCCTCCACATCTCCTGGTGTACTTGCCTGTCTCCTGTTATCTGCTCCATGCTCTGGACACTTTGCTGACAGACATGTAAGATGGCCAAGTGAGGTAGTTGTGGGCGAGCTTCTGGTCCCACTCGCTTTTGGCATCCTACAGACATCTCACCAGTTCCGGAGTGCTGCTATGTGTGAGGTGGATCACACTTACTTTAGCCACAAAGAACAAAAAGACAGCGCCACAATGAGTCTGATGTAAACAACAAAACCACAAAAGACCAAACGGGAACGTCTAACTTGTAGAATGCTTATACCCATGTCGGATTGCAAATGTTAAGCAGCTTGTGGCTGGGCAGGTATCAGTATGAAAGACGGGTATATGGTCAGTTTATGTCTCTTTATGACTTTTTTTACCTAATGATCATTCATAATATTCATTATGCTATGTTCCGGTTGTGTCTGATGTTGCACATGTTTGTTTTTTTGCATGTACATGCATTTTTTTTTGCATGTACATGCATTTATTGTGTTGAAGAAACTGATTGCACAAATTATACGTAGTATAACTATATATGGATATGTAAGCTGTCTTGATAATTGATCCACATTTATGACAGCATAAATATATATATAGTACAGACCAAAAGTTTGGACACACCTTCTCATTTAAAGATTTTTCTGTATTTTCATGACTATGAAAATTGTAAATTCACACTGAAGACATCAGAACTATGAATTAACACATGTGGAATTATATACTTAACAAAAAAGTGTGAAACAATTGAAAATATGTCTTATATTCTAGGTTCTTCAAAGTAGCCACCTTTTGCTTTGATGACTGCTTTGCACACTCTTGACATTCTCTTGATGAGCTTCAAGAGGTAGTCACCGGAAATGGTCTTCCAAAAATCTTGAAGGAGTTCACAGAGATGCTTAGCACTTGTTGGCCCTTTTGCCTTCACTCTGCGGTCCAGCTCACCCCAAACCATCTCGATTGGGTTCAGGTCTGGTGACTGTGGAGGCCAGGTCATCTGACGTAGCATCCCTACACTCTTCTTCTTGGTAAAATAGCCATTACATAGCCTGGAGGTGTGGTTGGGGTCATTGTACTGTTGAAAAATAAATGATGGTCCAACTAAACGCAAACTGGATGGAATAGCATGCCGCTGCAAGATGCTGTGGTAGCCATGCTGGTTCAGTATGCCTTCAATTTTGAATAAATCCCCAACAGTATCACCAGCAAAGCACCCCCACACCGTCACACCTCCTCCTCCATGCTTCATGGTGGGAACCAGGCATGTAGAGTCTATCCGTTCACCTTTTCTGCATCGAACAAAGACACTGTGGTTGGAACCAAAGTTCTAAAATTTGGACTCATCAGATCAAAGCACAGATTTCCACTGGTCTAATGTCCATTCCTTGTGTTTTTTAGCTCAAACAAGTCTCTTCTGCTTGTTGCCTGTCCTTAGCAGTGGTTTCCTAGCAGCTATTTTACCATGAAGGCCTGCTGCACAAAGTCTCCTCTTAACGGTTGTTGTAGAGATGTGTCTGCTGCTAGAACTCTGTGTGGCATTGACTTGGTCTCTAATCTGAGCTGCTGTTAACCTGCGATTTCTGAGGCTGGTGACTCGGATAAACTTATCCTCAGAAGCAGAGGTGACTCTTGGTCTTCCTTTCCTGGGGCAGTCCTCATGTGAGCCAATTTCTTGGTAGAGCTTGATGGTTTTTGCTACTGCACTTGGGGACACTTTCAAAGTTTTCCCAATTTTTCGGACTGCCTGACCTTCATTTCTTAAAGTAATGATGGCCACTCGTTTTTTCTTTACTTAACTGCTTTTTTCTTGCCATAATACAAGTTCTAACAGTCTATTCAGTAGGAGTATCAGCTGTGTATCCACCAGACTTCTGCTCAACACAACTGATGGTCCCAACCACATTTATAAGGCAAGAAATCCCACTTATTAAACCTGACAGAGCATGCCTGTGAAGTGAAAAGCATTTCCGGTGACTACCTCTTGAAGCTCATCAAGAAAATGCCAAGAGTGTGCAAAGCAGTCATCAAAGCAAAATGTGGCTACTTTGAAGAACCTAGAATATAAGACATATTTTCAGTTGTTTCACACTTTTTTGTTAAGTATATAATTCCACATGTGTTAATTCATAGTTCTGATGCCTTCCATGTGAATTTACAATTTTCATAGTCATGAAAATACAGAAAAATCTTTAAATGAGAAGGTGTGTCCAAACTTTTGGTCTGTACTGTATATACCTACAAAATCTGTTATTACTTATTATATTTACTCTGTGACTGATTTTCTTTTGTGGTTGAGTGTTGTTCACAGCAGACCTGATGGGAACATCTAATTTGTAGAATGCTTATGCCCGTGTCGGATTGTGAATGCTAAGCAGCTTGAGGCTGGGCAGATATCAGTATGGGAGATGGGTATATGGTCAGTTTATGTCTTCTTGAGACTTTTTAACCCAATGATCATTCATTATTTACTCTGCTATGCTCCAGTTGGGTCTGATGTTGCTTTTACATTTATTGTGTGGAACGAACTGATTACACAAATTACACGTAGTATAACTGTATATGGATATATAGGTTGTCTTGATAATCGATCCACATTTATGGCAGCATCTATGGTTTTCCCCTTTTGGGAATTGAGATTTTCCATATGTATAATATTTTGGATTTTATGTACCCTGAGCACATTCTCGATCCAGTAGCTGCACCGCTGAAAAAGTGATGTGAAGAAAATGGGTTCGCTGTTGCGACTCCGGGAGGTGTGCACGGTTTGGCAGACCAGAGGGAGCCTTTGGATTGGGACATGCGCAGCGAGTGCCTTTCGGTACTTAGACACCGCTGACTGGGAAGGACTTTGGATGACATGCGCGATACTTTCACCGGAGAAGCGCAAGCCGGGGTTAACTTGGACATGCGCAGTTTGGCCAGCTGTGTGCTCACCAGAGGATTGATTCAACTGCGCACATGGAGGAACTCACGATTCACAGCTGCATCGATCTCGCCTATCAATGTTTGATTGATAGGGTCTGGACATTGCGAGTGGACATGGACACTGGTCTGTGCTTTGGGTTGGGGTGTAGCTACTACCATGATTGGCTTGTGCACTAAAAGGGCATACCTGTGGGGGTGGTTATCGCCATGGGGGCTATAATGATGTGTATTGATTGGTGGTATCGCTTTGTTTACAATTTAAGGGATGGGAGCTCTAAAATGATATGATTTACTCATAAGAGCGATCAGAGCTATTTAACTGCCTAATATGTGAAGGGCCTTTGTGGTAATGACTCTATGGGACTGTTTTTAATATTTTTGTATGTGTGTTAAGGATATTATGTGTTTTTTTCACTTTTGTATTGACACCCTATTGGTGTTATGTTAATTAGTGGGAGGGGTTATGTGTATATAATGGTGGTTAGAACGCTGTATAGTGTGCTTGATAAAGATCTGTTGACCGAAACGTCGCTACAGGAGGCAGAATAAATGTAAGCTCTTATTTTTTTCACCATCCATTGTGGCGCTGTCTTTTTGTTCTTTGTGGTCTTGGTACTGTCTGGGATGGGCTCCCTGGTTTTGGATGTGCGCCTTTGTGTCCGCTGAGACCTTCAATCTATAAAGAAAAGGGTGCGGTTTTGACTTTCTTTTGTTTTCACACTTACATTAGGGCTGCAGACCTCTTCTTCTTTTGAGTCCAGGAATCCCTCTTCTGGAACCAGGGCAGAAATTTATCCAGGAGACATGAGGTTCATAAAAACTACCAAACTTTTACTTGGTGAATAGCAGTATTTACTGGTAGATTTAGAGGATAAGGCCCAGCGGATTGCAATCTTTCCCACAGGTACCGTATACAACTTCAGCCCTGGTTCTCGGTATAGGTAGAATTCCCTCTCACTGGCTTCTCTAGCCCTAGGGAGTCTTCTCCACAACTAGCAGTACATTCAAATTGCAATACCTTCCGCCCCATGTAGTCTGACTCCATCTTTCCCTGTAGCTTCACAGGCAGAGTTCGCCTAGGCCCCTGACATCCATCTCGTAGGTTGCCCCAGGCCATTAGATGGAATCACACAGAAGGGTATTTTCGGTAATCCACTACCCCGTGTATTAGGTCCACGCTGTCCCCAGCAGCCGCTTGACTTAGGCCCGCTACTTCACACACTGCTCTCCCCAATCTGACCGATTGTTACTTTTTGGGCTTGCCATTAACCCTTAGTTCCCCCTCCCAACCAAACTGGGCTGGATGTTAACCCTCAACTAACCCTATGCCTGTTTTGTTACTGGGCAAACTTCACCTACATTCTAGACAGTGACAACTTGTGATTGTTAGCTATTACTGCAGCCCACAGGGGAATTACAATTGTTATAACAAGTAAACATATCAGGAGCAAAACATTATTCACATTCTACACCACAGTAGCATTGATGTCTCAGGTGGAATTTGTCAGAAGGTCCATCTCTTTACAGACACAGCTACCCTTCTTGCCACAGCTCGCACTGATGTGCCATACAGGATGAGCTGCACTACCTGAGCAACTTCTGTGGGTTGTATACACCGTCTCATGCTACTGTACAGTACCTCTTGGGGTGAAAGCAATGACAAAATGCAAAAGTGACCAAAACGGCAGCCAAAAAGGATGAGAACAGAGAAATGGTCTGTGGTCACCCTCTACAGAACCACTTTTTTTTTATAGGGGTTGTCTTTCTAATTGTCTATCATTTAAAACTGTTGAAATCTGGAAGGAGATGTCACTCATGCACTGCTAATGATATATCCCTGAAGCATCAAACGGAAGGAAGATTATAACTTTTATGAAAAGTTTACATGGTCAACGTGTTTCAAGGCCACGCAGGACCTCTTCATCAGGTTTCTGTCATGTTGCATACTTCCGGTCACATTCTGGCTATATGTGTCCGACCTCGCTCAATACACTTGCATTGACTTGCAAGTAACTCAACACAACAGTCTTATTATGAACTTATCGTGACTCCAATGTTCCTAAGCCGCGTGTAATCCGGTGGGGGTTATAGTCCCAGCAACGACCGACATGATGTCTTCAGTTGTCACCTGCCCACGCACAAACAAGCTTCTGGCGGCAACGGGCGGTCTCTGGTTTTGCTCGCTGAGCCTAGTCCATTAATCTGTGCAGCCAAAGCGTGGGGAAGGAATGCTGCAGAGGTCTCTGTCCTATGTGTGCTCTGCTGCACACCTGTGAAAGATGGGGAGCACACCGCAGGATCCAGCACCTGGCACCCGTTTTTCCATGCGAGCACCGCATGCTACTTAGCTGAGCACCCGACACTCTGCGCGCTGACTGATTTTCAGGGGCCCTCGCGCAAGCTCTGCTGAGGCACGACTCTGCTCTGTCTCTTTCTCTGTGGAGTGCAGTCCAACCTCACTGTCTCTCTGCCGGCGGGAAACTACTGTCTCTTTCCCGCGCTTCCTGCTCTCTGCATGGTCTTTCCATGCACCCTCTCACCAGTTCATGGGTCTTCTCTGGTTCCCCATTCCTTCCCCCTGGTGACATTGGACGCAGCCTCGACAGTTCCGGACCTGGCATCGCAAAGGTACCCGCAGCCCGGTCTTCCTCCTTACATCTCCACAACAGAAATTTCATCCATAGAATGTATTGGACGCGGTGAATCCGCACAGTTCAGTGAACACACGCTGAATCACCTGCGCTCAATAGAAGGCAGCGTTTTGGACATGCGTTGCATCAAGCGCTGCTAGTTCTGGATCGTTTGCACCCGGCCTTAGGCCGGCGTCACACACAGCGTAAAACAATACGGTCCGTATATTACGGCCGTAATACGCTGAAAAGTCCCGAAAAAAGTGGTCCGTAGCTCCTCCGTAGGCAGGGTGTGTCAGCGTTTTTTGCGCATGGCATCCTCCGTATGTAATCCGTATGGCATCCGTACTGCGTGGTTTTCTCGCAGGCTAGCAAAACCAACATACCGCTATAGAAGTGATCCATGTGTCCCAAAAAGAAAAGAAAATATATATATACTGTCTATATATATATATATATATATATATACAGTGGGGCAAAAAAGTATTTAGTCAGTCAGCAATAGTGCAAGTTCCACCACTTAAAAAGATGAGAGGCGTCTGTAATTTACATTATAGGTAGACCTCAACTATGGGAGACAAACTGAGAAAAAAAAATCCAGAAAATCACATTGTCTGTTTTTTTAACATTTTATTTGCATATTATGGTGGAAAATAAGTATTTGGTCAGAAACAAACAATCAAGATTTCTGGCTCTCACAGACCTGTAACTTCTTCTTTAAGAGTCTCCTCTTTCCTCCACTCATTACCTGTAGTAATGGCACCTGTTTAAACTTGTTATCAGTATAAAAAGACACCTGTGCACACCCTCAAACAGTCTGACTCCAAACTCCACTATGGTGAAGACCAAAGAGCTGTCAAAGGACACCAGAAACAAAATTGTAGCCCTGCACCAGGCTGGGAAGACTGAATCTGCAATAGCCAACCAGCTTGGAGTGAAGAAATCAACAGTGGGAGCAATAATTAGAAAATGGAAGACATACAAGACCACTGATAATCTCCCTCGATCTGGGGCTCCACGCAAAATCCCACCCCGTGGGGTCAGAATGATCACAAGAACGGTGAGCAAAAATCCCAGAACCACGCGGGGGGACCTAGTGAATGAACTGCAGAGAGCTGGGACCAATGTAACAAGGCCTGCCATAAGTAACACACTACGCCACCATGGACTCAGATCCTGCAGTGCCAGACGTGTCCCACTGCTTAAGCCAGTACATGTCCGGGCCCGTCTGAAGTCTGCTAGAGAGCATTTTGATGATCCAGAGGAGTTTTGGGAGAATGTCCTATGGTCTGATGAAACCAAACTGGAACTGTTTGGTAGAAACACAACTTGTCGTGTTTGGAGGAAAAAGAATACTGAGGTGCATCCATCAAACACCATACCTACTGTAAAGCATGGTGGTGGAAACATCATGCTTTGGGGCTGTTTCTCTGCAAAGGGGCCAGGACGACTGATCCGGGTACATGAAAGAATGAATGGGGCCATGTATCGTGAGATTTTGAATGCAAACCTCCTTCCATCAGCAAGGGCATTGCAGATGAAACGTGGCTGGGTCTTTCAACATGACAATGATCCAAAGCACACCGCCAGGGCAACGAAGGAGTGGCTTCGTAAGAAGCATTTCAAGGTCCTGGAGCGGCCTAGCCAGTCTCCAGATCTCAACCCTATAGAAAACCTTTGGAGGGAGTTGAAAGTCCGTGTTGCCAAGCGAAAAGCCAAAAACATCACTGCTCTAGAGGAGATCTGCATGGAGGAATGGGCCAACATACCAACAACAGTGTGTGGCAACCTTGTGAAGACTTACAGAAAACGTTTGACCTCTGTCATTGCCAACAAAGGATATATTACAAAGCATTGAGATGAAATTTTGTTTCTGACCAAATACTTATTTTCCACCATAATATGCAAATAAAATGTTAAAAAAACAGACAATGTGATTTTCTGGATTTTTTTTCTCAGTTTGTCTCCCATAGCTGAGGTCTACCTATGATGTAAATTACAGACGCCTCTCATCTTTTTAAGTGGTGGAACTTGCACTATTGCTGACTGACTAAATACTTTTTTGCCCCACTGTATATATATATATATGTGTCAGTAGACACATATATTAGAGAGAAAAGCCGGTAATTCAGTGCGGTGTACAGTAAAATCACACTGACAGCTTACAGTAGAATAGGTAGAATAAATGTGTACACATAGAATAGGTATATATATATATATATATATGTCAGTGAGACACATATATGTATATATATTAATATTTATTCCAGCGCTATACAGCTTGAAAGCCGGTAATTCAATTACCGGCTTTTTCCTTCTCCTTCCTAAAACCCGACATGATTTGAGACATGGTTTACATACAGTAAACCATGTCTTCTCTCCATTTTTTTTGCAGATTCCACACTACTAATGTCAGTAGTGTGTATCTGCAAAATTTGGCCGTTCTAGCTCTTAAAATAAAGGGTTAAATGGCGGAAAAAATTGGCGTGGGCTCCCGCGCAATTTTCTCCGCCAGAGTAGTAAAGCCAGTGACTGAGGGCAGATATTAATAGCCTGGAGAGGGTCCACGGTTATTGGCCCCCCCCTGGCTAAAAATATCTGCCCCCAGCCACCCCAGAAAAGGCACATCTGGAAGATGCGCCTATTCTGGCACTTGGCCACTCTCTTCCCATTCCCGTGTAGCGGTGGGATATGGGGTAATGAAGGGTTAATGCCACCTTGCTATTGTAAGGTGACATTAAGCCTAATTAATAATGGAGAGGCGTCAATTATGACACCTATCCATTATTAATCCAATACTAGTAAAGGGTTAAATAAAACACAAACACATTTTTTAAAATTATTTTAATGAAATAAAAACAATGGTTGTTGCAGTATTTTATTCAACGCCCAATCCAGTCACTGAAGACCCTCGTTCTGTGAGTAAAAAAACATAATAAACCAACAATATACTTACCCTCCGCAGATCTGTAACGTCCAACGATGTAAATCCTTCTGAAGGGGTTAAAACATTTTGCAGCAAGGAGCTTTGCTAATGCAGGCTGCTCCTCGCTGCAAAACCCCAGGGAATGAGGCTAAAAATAGATCAATGATCTATATTTAGCTTCATTTGCGGTGAGGCGCCCTCTGCTGGATGTTTATAGATCGTGGGAACTTGCCTAGAAAGCCTGGGAGCTTTCTAGGTAATTTCCCACGATCTATGAACAGCCAGCAGAGGGCGCCTCACCGCAAATGAAGCTAAATATAGCTCATTGATCTATATTTAGACTCATTCCCCGGGGTTTTGCAGCGAGGAGCAGCCTGCATTAGCACAGCTCCTTGCTGCAAAATGTTTTAACCCCTTCAGAAGGATTTACATCGTTGGACGTTACAGATCTGCGGAGGGTAAGTATATTGTTGGTTTATTATGTTTTTTTACTCACAGAACGAGGGTCTTCAGTGACTGGATTGGGCGTTGAATAAAATACTGCAACAACCATTGTTTTTATTTCATTAAAATAATTTTAAAAAATGTGTTTGTGTTTTATTTAACCCTTTACTAGTATTGGATTAATAATGGATAGGTGTCATAATTGACGCCTCTCCATTATTAATTAGGCTTAATGTCACCTTACAATAGCAAGGTGGCATTAACCCTTCATTACCCCATATCCCACCGCTACACGGGAATGGGAAGAGAGTGGCCAAGTGCCAGAATAGGCGCATCTTCCAGATGTGCCTTTTCTGGGGTGGCTGGGGGCAGATATTTTTAGCCAGGGGGGGGCCAATAACCGTGGACCCTCTCCAGGCTATTAATATCTGCCCTCAGTCACTGGCTTTACTACTCTGGCGGAGAAAATTGCGCGGGAGCCCACGCCAATTTTTTCCGCCATTTAACCCTTTATTTTAAGAGCTAGAACGGCCAAATTTTGCAGATACACTCTACTGACATTAGTAGTGTGGAATCTGCAAAAAAAATGGAGAGAAGACATGGTTTACTGTATGTAAACCATGTCTCAAATCATGTCGGGTTTTAGGAAGGAGAAAGAAAAAGCCGGTAATTGAATTACCGGCTTTCAAGCTGTATAGTGCTGGAATAAATATTAATATATATACATATATGTGTCTCACTGACACATATATATATATACCTATTCTATGTGTACACATTTATTCTACCTATTCTACTGTAAGCTGTCAGTGTGATTTTACGGTACACCGCACTGAATTACCGGCTTTTCTCTCTAATATATGTGTCTACTGACATATACCGGTATATATATATATATATATATATATATATATATATATATATATATATAGACAGTATATATATATTTTCTTTTCTTTTTGGGACACATGGATCACTTCTATAGCGGTATGTTGGTTTTGCTAGCCTGCGAGAAAACCACGCAGTACGGATGCCATACGGATTACATACGGAGGATGCCATGCGAAAAAACGCTGACACACCCTGCCTACGGAGGAGCTACGGACCACTTTTTTCGGGACTTTTCAGCGTATTACGGCCGTAATATACGGACCGTATTGTTTTACGCTGTGTGTGACGCCGGCCTAATACTGATCAGTAAAATACGGCAAATAGGAGCAGGGGCATAGAGAATAAGTGTGCCGTATTTTTTGCGAGTTTTACGGACGTAGATTCTGCGCTCTTACGTCCGTAAAACTCGCATGTGTGACGGCGGCCTCACACTGTAAATTAGTCGCATCAAGTGCAAGATTTCTAAAAAGAAAAAACCTAATGCACAATATCAGTACAGTAGTACTATGAAATGCAGCAGAAAAATGCTGCATAGCAAAGGGTTAAATCTGCAGCACACTACTGCACAGATGTACAGAAATGTGCAGTATTACAGCAGCCGCTCTGACCCTACACCACTACTGTGACCCTACACCACTACTGTGACCCTACACTGCTGGTATATGGAGATCCTACAGCTGACAGTCACCAGTGTGAGGCGAAAGAGAGACAGTAACACAAGCATTCCGCTAGGGGCGCACATCCCTAGTCTGATCCTACGCCTCGACTGCTCGGAGGGCAGCTATGCTGGGCCATTTCTGGGATCGATTCACGCCGTCTTTTCTTGCACACGTGTGTTTACAACTGTGATGGCGGAACTGACAGCAGAAGCTGATGTAGGAGAGAAGCCCGATGTAGGGGCAGAGAATGGTGGACCCGGGGCCGCGGCTTCTGCTGGAGCACTGAAACCGGCTGCAACCGTGAAAGCAGGTGAGGAAATGCACGCAGATTGTGCCTGGTGTAATGACACATGCAGGCGCCTGAAAAGAGCAGCCATGACATGTCACCCTCCAGCTGCCACATGAGTAATGCTGTCATCCGCACCTCCTGCTACAGTTTAGGTGGCCTTCGCAAGGGCAGTGGGTGGTCTACACACAGGCAGAAGGGGGGCCTCCTCCATGGCAGTGGGTGGTCTACACACAGGCAGAACGGGGCCTTCACATACCTCCCAACTTTTGAAGATGGGAAAGAGGGGCAAAGTTTTGCTGCGCGCGCAAATTTTAGTCCACGCCTCTGACCACACCCATTCATAACTAGTCACACCCATATCCACGTCCCAACCACACCAATTTAGCACTGCTGATCACACTGTTTCATAAAGAATAATTATAAACAAAAAAATATGGCCACACATGATGCTCCATACTGTATAATGGCCACACATGATGCTCTATACTGTATAATGGCCACACATGATGCTCCATACTGTATAATGACCGCACATGATGCTCCATACTGTATAATGGCCGCACATGATGCTCCATACTGTATAATGACTGCACATGATGCTCAATACTGTATAATGGCCGCACATGATGCTCCATACTGTATAATGACCGCACATGATGCTCCATACTGTATAATGGCCGCACATGATGCTCCATACTGTATAATGGCCACACATGATGCTCCATACTGTATAATGGCCGCACATGATGCTCTATACTGTATAATGGCCGCACATGATGCTCCATACTGTATAATGGCCACACATGATGCTCCATACTGTATAATGGCCGCACATGAAGCTCCATACTGTATAATGGCCGCACATGAAGCTCCATACTGTATAATGGCCGCACATGATGCTCCATACTGTATAATGGCCGCACATGATGCTCCATACTGTATATTGGCCGCACATGATGCTCCATACTGTATATTGGCCTCACAGGATACTTCGTACCGTATAATGGCCACACATAGCTACTCCTACACACGCGGCAGCGCTCCGTACACTTTGCACACACGGCTCCGCTCCGTACACACGGCTCCACTCCATACATCTCATACCCACACGGCTCCGCTCCATACACCTCGTACACATTCAGCTCCGCTCCATACACCTCGTACACATTCAGCTCCGCTCCATACACCTCATACACACACGGCTAACTGCACAGACTTCTCCATACCTGATATGTCGATCTGCAATCACAGCAGCAGAGGCCAATAACAGAGGAGGCTGTCAGTGTCCATCCCACCATGCTCAGCCCCACTCATTCCACGCAGGATAAGCCAGGCATTAGCGCCACTACTGCTTACATTGATGCCCAGGCTGTGTCCGGCAGGTAAGAGCCCTAGTGTTAGATGCCAGTGTACAGGCGAGGCTCCCGGCTGTAGATGTGTCCCACTCCCAGCAGCTCTGCTTACAATGCAGGCAAAGATTTCAGCACCTACACACACACACACCCTCCATGACACGTACCTCAAAAATGTCCCCCCTCTCTCCCTCTGAGCTGTACCGTGCACACTGGAAGATAAACAGACTGCAGGGGAGGTGGTGTGGCCTCATGCAAGGGGGCGTGTCGGCTGTTTCTCCTGTCTACGGGAGAAGCAGAGTCCCATGCGGGACTGCGGGGCAAAGCCAGAAAATCGGGACAGTCCCACAGAATGAGGGATGGTTGGGAGCTATGCCTTCACACTGGCAGTGGGTGGTCTACACACAGGCAGAAGGTGGCCTCCACACGGGCAGAGGGTGGTCTACACACAGCCAGAAGAGGGTGGCCTCCACACGGGCACTCATACTTATGCCAGTGAAAAGGCAACCTGTCACTAGATCCATGCTGCTCAAACCATGGATAGCATTAATGCTGAGGACCGTAATGAGAGACTAGTCCAGTGTACATACATAGGGAGAGGTCTGTAAGGGTACATGCCCACGATCAGGAAATAACCGCTGTAAACATGGCGTATTTTCGCTGCATTCCATCACACAGGTAAATCCGCATGTGTTCACTGCACAAGGTGGATTTACCTCATCCAATACATTTTATTGTGGAAATTTGTGTTGCAGAGACTAGTTTATCCGCAACAAAAATTGATATACTGTGTCAAGTATACCTGCATCTCAGGTGAGTGTACACAGCGTCAGTTAAAAGGACAGTGGGCATGGGATTTATATAAATCAATGCAATTTGTTACCATCTTTTCAGTTAGCCATTAAAAGGTATCAACCACTGAGAACTCTCAATTCTAAATATTTTTCTATCTACTGGCTAACGCGGTACCAAGATATACCGTATATACTCGAGTATAAGCTAAGATTTTCAGCCCACTTTTTTGGGCTGAAAGTCCCCCTCTCGGCTTATACTCGAG
The DNA here is from genome assembly GCF_032444005.1 of Ranitomeya imitator. Classification (NCBI taxonomy): domain Eukaryota; kingdom Metazoa; phylum Chordata; class Amphibia; order Anura; family Dendrobatidae; genus Ranitomeya; species Ranitomeya imitator. The sequence goes on from NC_091284.1 coordinate 122,364,248, forward strand.
TCATACCCAGGGGTCGGCATGTGAGGGGGAGCGGGGGCTGTCTAATTATACTTACCTGCTCCTGGCGCGGTCCCTGGCTTCCCGGCGCCGGCAGCTTCCTCCTGTACTGAGCGGTCACATGGTACCGCTCATTACAGTAATTAATATGCGGCTCCACCTCCCATAGAGGTGGAGCCGCATATTCATTACTGTAATGAGCGGTAACGGTGACCACTCACTACAGGAAGAAGCTGCAGCGCCGGGGAAGCAGGGACTGCACAGCGCCAGGAGCAGGTATAACGGGGAGGGGGAGCGCTGCACTGCGCGATACTCACCTGCTCCTCGTTTCGGCGCCGCTCCATCTTCAGCAGTGGCGCTCAGGTCAGAGGGCGAGGTGACGTAGTTAGTGCGCGCCCTCAGCCTGAACGTCAGTGCTGAAGATGGAGCGGCGCCGGAACGATCAGCACGTGAATATTGAAAGCGCCGGGGGCCTGAGCGACGGAGAGGTGAGTATGTGATTTTTTTTTTTTTTTTTTTTTATCACAGCAAATGGGGCAAGTGTCTGCATGGAGCATCTGTGGGGCCATAACGTTTGTGCAGCACTATAAGGGGCCATAACCTTTGTGCAGCACTGTATGGGGCCATAACGTTTGTGCAGCACTATATGGGGCCATAACGTTTGTGCAGCACTATATGGGGCCATAACGTTTGTGCAGCACTATATGGGGCCATAACGTTTGTGCAGCACTATATGGGGCCATAACGTTTGTGCAGCACTATATGGGGCCATAACGTTTGTGCAGCACTATATGGGGCCATAACGTTTGTGCAGCACTATATGGGGCCATAACGTTTGTGCAGCACTATATGGGGCCATAACGTTTGTGCAGCACTATATGGGGCCATAACGTTTGTGCAGCACTATATGGGGCCATAACGTTTGTGCAGCACTATATGGGGCCATAACGTTTGTGCAGCACTATATGGGGCCATAACGTTTGTGCAGCACTATATGGGGCCATAACGTTTGTGTAGCACTATATGGTGCCATAACGTTTGTGCAGTATTATATGGGACCATAATGTTTATGCAACACTACATGGGGCCACAATGTTTGTGCAGCACTATAAGGGGCAAGTGTCTGTATGGAGCCATAATCAATGTTTGTACAGCACTATATGGGGCAAATATCTTTATGGAGCATCTTATGGGGCCATAATCAGCATTTGCGCTGCATTATATTGGGCAAATATGTCTATGGAGCATCTTATGGGGCCATTATTAACCTTTATGCAGAATTATATGGGGCATATTTTAATATGGAGCATCTTATGGGGCCATAATGAACTTTATGGAGCATTATATGGGGCTCCTGATTCAATATGGATATTTAAAAACACTTAACCTACTGATGTCTCAATTAATTTTACTTTTATTGGTATCTATTTTTACTTTTCACATCTACCGGTAGCTGCTGCATTTCCCACTTTAGGCTTATACTCATCAAGTCATTAAGTTTTCCCAGTTTTTTGTGGCAAAATTGGGGGGGTCGGCTTATACTCGAGTATATACGGTATATCTTTCCTGCTATAAATTCCATTCACTTTGCTTCTAATGTAGAACGCAGCATTTTGGACGCAGCGCAGGTGAGCTGTGTCCAAAACGCTGCTGTTCCTAATCGTGGGCACTTAACCTTAGTCACCTGTAATGGTGCGGGGAGAAGTCGCCGGCTCTTCACACTATGCTTTCCTTAAATCCCCCAGCGTTTTATAGAAAGACATGCCTGTCTGCAAGCTCCGACACATGTTGCCGGATTGCATGGATCTAATGATTATTCCTCTTTAGAAGGAACCTGTCAGCAGGTTTGTGCACAGTAACCTACAGACACTGTAAGGTTGATGCCGTTATACTGATTACAATGATACCTGGGTGATGAAATCCATCTTGTAGTTGTTGTGTATTCTGTATTTGTAGTTTAGAGTTAATGATACGCTCGTGCTCCGGGGCGGCCTGTGGGGGGTCTTTGGAGCGCCCCCACGTCAGGGCAGCGGGGTACTCGGATCCGGGCCCTTCTTCTGTTCTCAGTGGGGATGTCACAGTGGCTAGACCCGGTCCGTGGCCCTTTGAGGGACGTCCAATAAAAGGACAAACAGTTTATAGGATAATGTTCGTGACGCCACCTGTGGTATTCGGTCAGGGTGACCGACGCTGCTTACGGGTCTGCTGGGGTGATGTTATGGCAGCTAGATGGTATACCTTCCCACAGTTGAAGTATGTCCCCAGGGCTTCCCAGAGTGTAGATGGTGGATGGTGGATGATGTAAGGCGCAGTGAATAACGAGGATGCAAGGTTGCAGTCTCTTTACCTTTACTGAAGGCTTCAGCATCCACAGTCCAGGGTAGGGACCACAGGGTAGACAGAGCCTGGCCGGTATGAAGGCAAACCCAGAGTCCCCTTATCCAGGTGGAAATCAGTAGCCTTCCCCTAGCGCACAGTAATACTGTAGGTCCCTACTTGCATAAGCTCCAATAAGGTCCTCACTGTTGTTACTCCTCTCACTGTTTCCCGTGGTCGGATAGAACAAAACACGTAAGACCGGTGGCCTGAAGCTTTTTATAGGGACCCTAGAGACGCCCCGGCCCCCACAAGTTGCCACCGTGCCTCCTGTGTAACGTGGAATTAACTGTCCTGCCAGTCTCTGAAGTAACGGCATAGAGCTCTTTACTCCCTCAGTGTTCTGGCTACCGGTTCTGTGCTTCAGAAAGAGGCAGCCTGCTTCTAGCGGGTCTCCCCCTGATGTTTCACTCCTGTTGCTATGACTTCGTTGCTCACTCACTGCAACACACTTCCTTTTGTGTCCTTTTTTAGGATGCTGCCGCATAGGAAGCAGGCGCAGCTCCGTGTACCCTCGTCGTCCTCAGACTGCAGTCTGGATCTGACTGGAGATTACCCCAGCCAGCTCGACCTGGAGACCTTTCCTCGTCGGTCCCCAGCCAGGAACTCTGACTAACTTCCTCCCCAACCCACCAGTTTTACCCAAGTGTGAGGAGTGGCCTAGTAGATAGAACCTTTGCTCCCCCTGGTGGACTGGAGTGTGAAGTGTGTGTGTGTGGTTGTGATACCTGGACAGAAGATCTCCTTCATTGCCTTCAGATGTAACATCACTCCCCCTGGTGGAAGAATAACATTACTGCAACGAACCAGGACTCTGGGGCGCTGCATCTTCATGTGGTGCACTGATTACATATTCATCTGTGTGGCTTATAACAGATCACTGATCCCTCACTGACCTGCCCCCTATTTTAGAATATTGTTCACTTTGAAAAAAAAAATTACCTTCAGCAAAATAGCGCTGGCTCATGCACAGTGGCATCTATCGGTTGCTGGTCAATGCTACTGCGCAATAGCCACCGCCATTTTTGCTGCAGCCAATTTTTTTTTCCCTCCAACAAAATGGCGCCAGCATCTATCGACAAGCGATAGATGCTACTGCGCATGGGCCGCCGCTGCCGCCATTTTGTTCAAATTACATTTTTTTTTTCCAAAGTCAACACTATTCTATGCATTATGTAAAATAGGGGGCAAGTCACTGAGAGATCAGAGACCTGTCATAAGCCCACACAGAAGCAAAGTATATGTAAGCAGAGCGCCACATAAAGCCCCGCCCCGAAGCACGAGCATTTAATTAACTGAAAACCTCAAATGAAGATTAAACAACAACCACAAGATGACAGGTTCCTTTTAACCCCTTTCCAACATCAGGCGTACATTTACGCCGATGTCTGACTCCCTCCCTTTGATGTGGGCTCTAGCGGTGAGCTCACTTCTTTCTGGGGACATGTCAGCCGTTTTGAACAGCTTACATGTGCCCGCAATAGCTGCAGGTGGAATCGCGATCCACCCGCGGCTATTCAATTAAATGCCGCTGTCAAACTCTGTCAATGGCATTTAACAAGCGCTTCTGGCAATCGTGCCGGAAAAATGCACATCTGTGATCCCAGTCACGTGATCGCAGGTCACCGGTGTGTTGGTATGACAACCTGAGGTCTGAAGACATCTATGGTTGTCAGTGCCGGCTTTCATGTCAGCGCCACCCAGTGGTCGGCGCTCATAGCAAGTGAGTAAATCTGCTATATAGAGGCGATCTGATCATCGCCTCTATGTAGCAGAGCCAAACGGGTTGTGACAGCTTCTAGTCTCCCATGTTTTTAAAAATATAAAATAAAAAAATATATAAGTTCAAATCACCCCCCTTTCGCCCCTTTCAAAATAAAACAATAAAAATAAAATCAAACATACACATATTTGGTATTGACGATTTCAGAATTGCCCGATCTATCAATAAAAAAAAAGGATTAACCTGATCGCTAAATGACGTAGTGAGAAAAAAAGTCTAAAATGCCAGAATTACGTTATTTTGGTTGCCGTGACATTGCATTAAAATGCAATAACAGGCAATCAAAAGATCGTATCTGCACCAAAATGGTATCATTAAAAACATCAGCTCGGTGCACAAAAAATAAGCCGTCCCCCAACCCAAGATCATGAAAAATGAAGACATTACGGGTATCGGAAAATGGTGCAATTTCTTTTTTTTAACACAGTTGGGGATTTTTTTTTCACCACTGATTTCAGTAGACTCACAGAATATGGAGAAATTTTGTTCTCCCATCTTCTCCTTCACTGTGTGCTACAATTCTCTCATCCTAGAGAACCAGATCACACTATGCTGACACTCGGCTAAAACTCTGATCAGAGTGTAATTTACCACTTATAAAACGTATCCTTTATTATGCTTTCTTATTTAGCGCTATCACATTCCGCAGCACTTTACATACATTATCATTACTGATGCCGGTGGGGTTCACAATCTCCCCTGATGAGGCTTCTTTATTGAGGCTGAAACACGTAGGGAGGGATTCAGGGGTACATTTAGTTCACCTTGTCAGGGCAGGTGCTAACACATGGGTTAGGGGAGTAGTCCATGGCTTCATTCAGTCTTCCATTCTTTCTATTTTTTTCTTCATCATATGAGAAAAAAAATTACCATTTTCTCCTTCGCCTCATTGGGGGACACAGGACTGTGGGTGTATGCTTCTGCCGCCAGGAGGCTGACACTAAGTAAACTTGAAAAAAAGTTAGCTCCTCCTCCGTCGTATACACCCTGACACTGGCTACTGACGACTCCAGTTCATGCTTAGTGTCTCAAGGAGGCACACCTCTGGGTCCCGGATTTTTTGGACCCTGGTTCTTCATCACTTCCTATGGATTGAGGGGGCGACGGACCCTTTTGAGGGTCCGATCTCCCCAAACCAACAACGGGCAAGCACGTGCGAGTTTCTCCACGTATCCTTCCCCGCGACGTGGGATCCCTTACCGGACTTGGCCCTGACCACCCTGAGGTATTTAGACCCTGGGCTGTACAGGTGCCCTGTGATGTCTGTGTGTCCCCCCTATTTCTACACCTCTGCTCTGCTGCGGTGATAGATGGGGTGATAGACGGTCCCTCTCCTTATCCTGGCAGATAATGGAGCTAGGGTGCCTGCACCATCGTTTGACTCCCCCTGCTGGATTTACGCCGGGGGTACTTAGCCGGCAGTATGGGGGGAGTGGAGAAAAAAAAAGGGGGGGGGGGGGGCTCCTTACAAGGCATCTTTAAGAGATGCTGATTTACCTGGCATCCCTCGGGCGTTTTTTTCTATGCGACGGTGTTCCGGCGGCGCTGTGCAGCAGCTCCTGCTATAATTATCATGCGCTGAGGCTGTGCGGTGCGCCCGGCGCCGCAGTTTTTCCGGCGCCACTTCTCCGGCGCTGCGGCAGGTATTGCCGGCGCCGCGGCCTTCTAGAGGTTTCAGGCTCCGGCCTGGCCTCCAGCAAACACTTCCGGGTTTCCTTTTGGCTCAATGGAGAAATTGAGGCCCCAGCTTCTGGCCTACTACAGGCCGCACTGCATGATGGCGGACCCGCCTCCTGAGGCTTGCTGGGGATAAAGGTGAGCTCTCTCTGGCCCCACATCTCATCGCGGTATTCGTGGGGACACAGGACTGGGGTAAGTGCTTCGCCCTCCAGCTGGCAGAAGCATTATTTGTTTCCCAGCCTCAGGCCCTGGGTATAGCTTTTTACAGATCACTGTGTCTAGAAGGGTTAAAACTCACACGGTCTTATATACCGTTTGTGTGGCTTGTCGTGCTGCATTCCCGCACGCCCAGAGCAATCATCTCTGCGAGGCCTGCGACTCTGAACGCACCCAGGACCCCCTTTCCCTCCCCCTCGCCAGCTCTCCAGCAATCTCTCCGGCTCCTGCCCCTCAGAGATGCTGGGGCAGCTCCGCCGGAATGGGTCACGTCCTTGTCGCAATCCATGGCGTCCCTAACTGAAGTAATCAATTCCCTTCATACCCCGACAGTCAGGGCCAGCAGTCCTTCTGTCTCGGAGAGGGCCTCAGAGTCTCAGGAACCTTCGGCCTGCAGGGGCCGTGCCCGCACTAGACAAACGTGTGGAAAGCAGCACAGCGTCGCCCGGGCCGTCAGGTGCTTCGGCATCCCGGGGCTCTGTATCGCGTTCTCCTTCCCCAGCAGAGAGCGGGGAAGTTGAGACAGACTGAGTCAAAGGAGTCCCTTAATTTTGAGAATCCTGGGTTTCAGGAGTCTGTAGATAGCCTGATTGAGGCTGTCAATCAGTCCCTGGGGATACAGGACAAGCTCGCCTCATCCTCAGATCATAAGATCTCATTTTAAGGGGTCAAACGGGCTCATGGAGTTTTTTCCTCTCACCCTGAGCACCCGGACAAACGTTTTTCAGGGCAAAATGCCTTGAAGGTTAGGTACCCCTTTGCTACTGAGCTATGTAGTAAATGGGCAGAAAATCCTTCTATAGATCCTCCGGTGTCCCGTTTAGACTCTAACACGTTGCTTTCTCTCCCTAATGGCTCATCAATTAAGGATCCTACGGATCGTCTTATAGAGAGCTTAGCTCGTTCCGTTTTTGAGGCTTCAAGTTCAGCACTTTTTCCTTCTAATGCGGCAACCTGAGTTGCCTAGGCTATGATATCTTGGTCAGAGTCTTTAACAAAGGCTCTTCAAGAAGGTGATTTGCCAGCAGAGTTGGCGGAAATGTAATCTCAGATAGCTCTTGATGGTAGCTATCTGATCAATGTATCCTTAGATGCTGCAGACTGTGCCTCTTCGGCTGCGGCTAATGCTATCGCCATTAGAAGGGCTCTCTGGTTAAGAACATGGCGGGCAGACTCTACCTCTAAAAAATCGCTCACAACCCTTCCGTATCAGGGGGGTCGCTTATTCAGAGAGAAACTGGATCAGCTGATTTCTGACTCCACAGGAGGGAAGAGCAAGTTTCTTCCACAGCAGAGGGTTAGACGACCTTTTCGTCGCCAATTCCAGGCCCGTTTCAGACTTTCGTAATGCTAGATGGGCTCCAGCATCGGGCTCCGCTGCACAGGGTCGACCCAATCAGGATTGAGACACTCTGGTCTCCTATACGGCCAACCAGGGGGAAGAATGCGCTCCCAGTCAACTAGATCCAGACGGTCTAGGACTCAGAGGTTTTCGGCCAAGTCACTGGAGGCCTCCTATGAGCGCCTCCAACAGAGTAGGCGGACGTCTACTTCTGTTTTGCCAGGTCTGGCTTCAGGTAATCCACGACCGATGGGTGGGAGATCTCATATCTTCAGGTTACAAGATAGGTTCAGGTTCTTCCCATCTTGTCTTCCCAGGTCCGAGTCCCACCGACAAGACCTGTTCAAATCCTAGAGTCCCTTCATCGCAGCGGAGTCATTTCTCCTGTTCCAAGGGAAGAAAGGTTTCAAGGGTTTTATTCCAATCTTTTTGTAGTACCCAAAAAGGACGGAACAGTAAGACCTATCCTAGATCTGAAACTCTTAAACAGGTTTGTCCGCGTTCGTCACTTTCGGATGGAATCTCTTCGGTCAGTGATTGCTTCAATGGAAAAGGGAGAGTTCTTGGCCTCAATAGACATTCAGGATGCCTACCTACATATTCCCATTTTTCCTCCTCATCAAAGGTTTCTTAGGTTTGCTTTAAACAACCTACATTTTCAGTTCATGGCTTTACCTTTCGGGCTGGCTTCCGCCCCCAGGGTGTTCACGAAAGTCATGTCAACTGTGGTGTCCATTCTGCACTCCCGAGGCATAGTAGTCTTGCCATATCTGGACGATCTCCTGATCAAGGGGCCGACCTTTCAAGCTTGCAGTGAGAATGTCGGCATTACTCTGGACACCCTTGCTCATTTGGGTTGGCTAGTCAATTTAAGAAAGTCATCCCTACAACCTTCTCTGAGGATCTCTTTTTTTAGGCATGATTTTCGATACCTCTCGAGCCCTATCAATCCTTCCCCAGGACAAGGTCTTAGCCCTTCGGCGGGAAGTGAGGGACCTTCAGGACCGTACCCTCATTCGATCCGGTCTTGCATGAGGGTGTTAGGAAGAATGGTGACTTCTGTAGAAGCAGTACCATTCGCGTAGCTTCATCTTCGACCTCTCCAACAGGCGATCCTAGCTTATTTGTTATTGATGCCTTTCACTTGTCACTTGTTGGCGGGTCGCCCGGTCCGAATTCAATAGGACAACGCCACAGCCGTGGCATACATCAAGGGGGCACCCGCAGCAAGGCAGCCATGCAGAAGGTAAAACAAATACTGTTCTGGGCCGAGAGAAATCACTCTGTGATTTCAGCAGTTCACATTCCGGGCGCAGAAAACTGGGCGGCAGGTTTTCTGAGCCGTCAGGGTCTAGCGTCCGGGGAATGGTCTCTCCATCCCGAAGTATTTCAGCAGATATGCCATCTATGGGGGACCCCGGATGTGGATCTAATGGCGTCCAAGGGGAATGCCAAGGTACCCAGGTTTGTCTCCCGGTACCGAGACCCACAGGCATTCGCCGTGGATGCGCTAGTACTAACTTGGAACCAGTTCCATCTCTCTTATCTGTTCCCTCCTCTGGCATTACTCCTGAGGGATATCAAGAAGATCAAGTCGGAAGGAGCGCCTGCTATTCTGATCGCCCTGGATTGGCCGCGTCGGACCTGGTATGCGAACCTAGTACAGCTTCTCACCGGGGTTCCATGGCGGCTCCCCGATCATCCGGATCTTCTATCTCAAGGGCCGATCTAACACCAGAACTCAGGGGTCTTACGTTTGACGGCCTGGCCGTTGAATCTTGGGTTTTAACTCAGGCAGGGTTCTCCCAAGAGGTAGCAGATACCATGATCACACAAACCCGTTTCGGCCAGAATTTATCATCACACTTGGAAAGTTTTTCTCTCTTGGTGTAGAGAGCACGGGCTGCCTCCTTTGCGTTTCTCCGTCCCAAATATTCTAGCCTTCCTCCAAGCGGGCCTGGATTCAGGGCTTGCTCCAAGTACTCTTAAAAGGCAGATTTCAGCCTTATCGGTCCTTTTTCAGCGTAGGATTGCGACTAGCCGTCAGGTCAGGACTTTTTACAGGGAGTCGCTCATAAGGTCCCTCCTTATAAAACTCCTTTGGAAGCTTGGGACCTTAATTTGGTCTTAAGGGCCTTGCAGGAGGCTCCTTTTTAGCCTCTTCAAGATATTTCCTTGACTGTCCTTTCCTGGAAAGTTGTATTTTTAGTGGCCATAACTTCCATAAGGCGGGTATCAGAGCTGGCAGCCCTCTCCTGTCGTACTCCCTTTCTACGTTTTCATCAGGACAAGGTAGTGCTCAGACCAGCACCTTCCTTTCTTCCGAAGGTCGTTTTCTCTTTCCACATTAATGAGGATATAGTTCTTCCCTCCCTTTGTCCAGCACCTACACACTGTGTAGAAAAAGCTCTCCATACGTTGGACCTAGTGAGAGCCCTGAGGAGGTACATTTCCCGGACGGCTCCTTTCCACCAGACAGATGCTCTGTTTGTCCTTGCGCGGCCTCGAAATCTACTCTGGCCAGGTGGATACGAGCGGCCATTCAGGAGGCCTATCGCGCCAAGGGCATGATGGTTCCGGCTGGAATCAAGGCTCACTCCACTAGAGCAGTGGGGGTTTCCTGGGCGATTCGGCACCAGGCCTCAGCAGAACAGGTTTGCAAAGCTGCAACCTGGTCTAGTTTGCATACTTTTGTCAAACATTATAATATCCACTCCCAGATCTCTGCAGATGCAAGTCTGGGTAGAAGGATTCTTCAAGTGGCGGTGACGCACTTGTAAGACAACCATTATCTGGATAATTTTTTACTGGTGAGTTAATTTCCCTCCCAGGGACTGCTTTGGGACATCCCACAGTCCTGTGTCCCCCAATGAGGCGAAGGAACAATAGGGATTTTTGTGTTACTCACCGTAAAATCCTTTTCTCCGAGACGCTCACTGGGGGACACAGCTCCCTCCCTGGTAGCCTGTTGGCTGCTTTTGCTATATCTGATTTTGTCAGTCAGCAGGACTTTTTCTAGACATAAGTTTTCTGTATTTATGCTTTTATATTATTTCTCATGTTTTGTTCTCCTACTGCTTTTGCACTGAACTGGAGTCGTCAGTAGCCAGTGTCAGGGTGTATACGACGGAGGAGGAGCTAACTTTTTTCAAGTTTACTTAGTGTCAGCCTCCTGGCGGCAGAAGCATACACCCCACAGTCCTGTGTCTCCCAATGAGCGTCTCGGAGAAAAGGATTTTACGGTGAGTAACACAAAAATCCCTATTTTCCTCATTGTACTGGATCTGATTTTCATCTAGTTTTGGTTTGTTTCCGTTTCTACCATCAGTGTGGCATCTGTTTTTCATGTAAACAAAAAGAAAACTTTTCCAAACTTCTCTTACTACTGATTAGGCTACGTCCCCACGGTCAGTATTAGGCAGCGCTTTGGACGCAGCACATGTCCGCTCCGTCCAAAGCGCTGCTGGCTTTTGTACACAGGTGATTCCGCATGTGTTCATGGAACCATGCGTAATCACCGAGTCCAATACATTGGGCGGGGGATGTTTTATTTTGCGTAGACTTGCATCTCCGCAAGATAAATAGACATGCTGCGGTCTGGAAAGACACGCCGCATGTCTGTCTCCACAGGGAAGCTGCGGGTGCCGATTCCTGCATAGTGGAGATGGGATTTCTTGAAATGCTATCTACTATACTGTAACATCTGGCCGCAGCGTCCAACCCGCAGCATTTACTAACCCTTAGACAGTAAAAAAAACATATTGCAATTGGAGATTACACCGATGGCATCTTAATAGTTAAAGACCCCTTTTGCTTCGTGTTTGTGTTAAGCAATTCTTCCCAGTGACTGCTTACCTTTTTAAAGGTATGGTAATATGTTGCGTTTTTGCCATGTCACCCCCTCCCGAAAAAATGCAGCATTTTACTGCTGCAGCAAAGTGAATGAGATTTCTGAAATTGACAGAACGTTTTTATTTCCATGTTTTAATAAGAGTCTTAATTGTAAAATAAGCTTTTGTCATAACAAAACATGCAAAAAAGTACCCCATGGATATACTGCTACTTCCCTGGGGTACAATAAACTGTAAGGCTATGTGCAGAATATGTCTTTTCAGTCATATTCTGCTCTTAAAACTGCCTAAAAAGCTGTACAAAAAAAGCTCAAAAGAATTCACATATGCATTTCAATATAAAAACAATTTCCTGCTCATATGTTCAGTCTTTTGAGTTTTTAATTGCTTCATGTGTCCAAAGATTCCAAGTAGATGAAAGAAGTGAGCAGAGCATTCTTCAGGCATTTTCCACTTCATAAGTTAATGGGAAGACTGAAAAGACAAAAAGAAATATGCACAGGCATCTTTGAGCATTTTGTAAGGGTTTTTTTCTTAAAAAAAAAAAAGAAAAGAAAAAAATCGGACTACAAAAACAAAATAAAACAGAGGCCAAAAAAAGTTCTCAGGAAACGACACATCAAGCACACTCAACACACTATACAATCCAGCTTCAAGTAACCCCTCTAAGTGGCATTATCATATTGTCTCCATCTTGTGTTTATCTTCCCTTTTGTCTCACACCACCAGTATATGCACATCCGAATCTGCTCGACTTTACAGGTCTGTTCTGAAAAGTCACCATCTAGAGCAGTGATCCCCAAACTTTTTCACCGAGAGAGCCTCATTCAGATCTGAATGAGGGTCATGAACAACATCCAGACCTCTCTCTCCCCCTATTGGAGTAGTGACAACCAAAGCTCTCCCGCAGAAATCACACTGAGGCAACATACTTGCATCCACAGGTTCCCACTATGCCCCGATTCAGTATTCATACATCAAGTACTCCACCACACTATCGCATCCTGTTTCTAGCACCTCCTCCTAATGGCAATATTATCTTGTTTCCAGATTAATATACTTAATTTATCTCTGTACCCCCCCAAGGCCAGTATATGAGCATCCAGATTTGCGCTTCTGTGTGGGTACACTCACCATCTACTTTATGCTTTTCATAGACCTGTTGCTAATGCACCAAGCTTGCAGCAACACCTCATAGGCGTGCAAGCCACATGTGGCTTCCAAGCCACAGGTTCGGGCACCACATCACGGGCATGTGAGCCACATGTAGAAGTTGGGAAACCTTGTCCTAATGGTTCTTGCTATGACATGTCCCTAGGACAAACCATCACGTTGTCTTGAGAGCAAAGAGGCCTAGCTCTGACCTAATATTGTGTCCGCTAAACCGTGAGGCTCACTGCTGTATGAAAGTGAGGTGCTCGAACCTGTGTTTTAGAAGCCACATGTAGCTCGCTGGCCTATGATGTATTACTTGTGACTATCTTCAAGCTTAGTGCATTAGCAACATGTCTATGAGGAGCAAAAAGTAGATGGTGAGTGGACCCACACAGAAGAACAAATCTGGATGCTCATATACTGGCCTTGGGGGTGCAGACATTAAGTATGGTAAAAGGCCTAGTGCTTTACCTGGTTCACTTTCAGAATTGTTGACTTCCAGGAATGGTGCCCACTTCGATCACATCACAAAGTGCCATTGCTACTAAAATAGCATCACTCTGTGAAGCCATCGCCTCCTCATTCTAGTGTGTTGTCGGTGTGCGGTTCAGTTTATGACCCATGCTTGTACACACCTTTACACCCAGTAAATGTGAATGTGGGAGATGACACAGTATGCGCACTGTGGGGCACATCCTGTGACCTTATTCACTGCCTATTTTGAGCAGCCTTGATCATTTAGGTCATTGAGCTTGTGGTAATTAGATATGTGAAGCTGAAGTTCTACGTGAGAATGTGTTTCTAGACAGATGTGGAAAGTTGATGCTCTTACTTGTGTAACTCAATAATTTCGGACATATGAGCTCAGTTTTTAGTCTTACTTTTCCGGGGAAGCTAATTTACCCTAATTATAATCTGACTATTGTAGACTTGACCTCTTTATGGTGCATGGTAAATGTAAATAGACATCCAATTTTAATACTCTTTTATAGAATTTAGAGTTAATGTGTTGAAGCCAGAGGAAATGCGTCTATCTGTACTCGAGATCCCCCAGCATCCATTGTAATCAATTCTTACCCATTGATTTCAGGTGGCTGAATTTAGTGCTTCATTTTCTGTAGGGAAAATGAGCAATAGCATGTGGGTTCCCACAGGGTTAACAACTGATTGTGAGGGTCCCAACATGACCCTAGGACACCTGCTGAATGACTGCTCACCCAAACCAGGCAAAATTTGTACAAATGTCTCACTATTACGAAATGCATTTCTAATATCTTAATTTCATGTTCCTATGTCTCCTCCATGAGGAAAAAGTGTCTAATAAAAACATTTTTATTACCTACTAGGGGCCCTGTCTGTGTTTCTCTCACTTTTGATGGCAAGAATAGTACATAAGGCAGCACCTTACTTGCTATAAAAAAAAAAAATTGATTCGCCATTGAATCAATAGGATCCAAGGCACGATATATTAGTCAGTGTCATGGCTTCCATCGAAATGCGGACACAGCATAAAAGTTGTATTTAAGTACCATGTTTTGGAACAGTTGGATTCCACAGCAAGCTACTGAATAAAATTAATTGTAATCCAAGTATAATAGAAGAGAAGAAAAAATGCGGCACTCACCCCGAGATAGCTGTGAAGATTGTGGTCTTTTATTGGAGAACAAATGAAAATAACATCCGTCAGGACATCAGGTATGTACGAGGGTGCTGTATAGGAGCTCGGACGACGGCCGTTTCGCACACACAGGTGCTTCGACGGGTCCGGACCCGTCGAAGCACCTGTGTGTGCGAAACGGCCGTCGTCCGAGCTCCTATACCGCACCCTCGTACATACCTGATGTCCTGACGGATGTTATTTTCATTTGTTCTCCAATAAAAGACCACAATCTTCACAGCTATCTCGGGGTGAGTGCCACATTTTTTCTTCTCTTCTATTATACTTGGATTACTTTGTGGACGTTTATGCTGAGCACCAATCCCCTTAGCGATTGTGGCGCCTGAACACATAGCTGTCCGCTAATAGTCCTATCTACCTGGATTTGCTCTACCCTAGTGCCGTTCTACCTCTTATATTCTAATAAAATTAATTGTATACCACCAAATCTATGTAACTATACAGATTTTGGTTCAAATCTTTAAATCCGTTTTTATTCAGTTACAAATGCAGCCAGTATTCATAGCTATTACCCACCACCATATATCCAAAATGGGAATACTTCAATAACCGGAATGGCTGGAAGTCCTCTGGGTTCAAATGATTAACAAAGGTGGGAAGGCTTTCACTGGTGAGGTGTGAGTGGATTCAGGCTCTAGAGGACGTCCCGAGAAACCAATAAGATTAAAACTTGGTGTAGGATGTTGTTTGAATGGCTATCGCAGATGAGCACTCCATTGTTTATTTCATTTGCCCATGGAGCTGTGGTCAGGGGGATGTTAACTTTCAGAATATGGGAATAATCCTCATAGCTATCAAAGAAAATCCAAAAAATAAGATTTTTGTTTTCTCTTTGTGTTTTTTCTCCACCTAGCTTAAGAGGGCCTGTTGGTATGGAGAGAAGGGCCTTCTCAAGTGTGAGGGGGCCCTTGGTGAGTAATGGAAATTTAAAAAAAAAGGCTCAATATAATGGCTATCAAGTCTAAATGAGTTGACAAGTCCACCACATATGTCCCATGTTGTGCATAGCTGTAAGGCACTGACAACCGTGGGGTCTTCATCATCTCTTGGAGCAACATAACAACAATTATAATATAGAAAAAGTATGTACACAAGGGCACGAATAAGTTGAAAGTCATGGAGTTCCTACTGAGAACTGTAGCCAAGTAGTTTCTCAGTTGGTGGTAAGCAAGCCATGCACTTGGTAAGAGTAGAATTGAGCAAATTTTTCAAAATTTGGTTCCGATTACGATCGGCGGCGAATATTGTATTTGCAATATTCGCCCAATGTCATTGGAGTCTTTGAGAGTAGAAATGACCGAATATGTTTGGAGTCGAATGTCAAACATATTTTGTTAAACATATTTGCTCAACTCTAGTTAAGAGTGCTAAAAATGCGACTTCATCTGGTCAGTGCCACCTTAGGATACTTTCACACTTGCGTTTTTTTGAATCCGTCACAATCCGTCGTTTTTTGAGAATGCAGAATCCTGGATCCGTCGGGAAATAGTGGTCCGTCGTGCAAAGAAAACGTTCATAGGAACGTTTTTTCTGCACTTCGGAAAATCGGTCAGCGATGCATCCTGCGCTGACCGTCGTCGGCTATAATAGAAGCCTATGGACGCTGACCGTTGCTGACCGTCACACACTGGAATCCAGCGACGGATCCAGTTTTTCAACTGAGCATGCCCAGAAGGATTTTCATTTCCAGAAAAAAGTCTCGCGCTCTCTCTCGCTCGCTCGCTCTCTCGCTCGCTCCCCCTCCCTCAAAAAAGAGGTTAAAACCCCTCCCCTTCCTGCAACCACCAGTGTTTTTCCAGTCCCCTGTGGGGCATGAAGAGGTTTCTGATAGTGCTGCCATGGCCGGCGATCGGGAGCGCTGTTACCTGCTAGTGCCGGGCAGTCGAGGTTGGGGGCTCCGCTCTCCTCCTCCTTTGACTGCTCCCATCTCCGCGTGACTTGGGACCCCTATCCCGCCCTTCCTGCGCCTCCTCGTGGGGTAAAGCAGGGTGGTGAAGTGCATCGGGGCCCTCCTGTAGCTCCCCGGCTTTCTCCTCCCTCCCGAACTTCCAGTTTCGTCCCTATGCGCTGGAGCGCGTGCTGGCCGGCGTCCTGGTCCTGCGGTAGCCATGACGGGCATTGCTTGCATCACCCCCTACGGACCCTATGGAGGAGGAGGAGCACTAAACTCGCTGGCGACCTCGATACTATATATTCCTGGTTGGGGGGGGGGGGAAAGCCTCCAGGTAAGGCCCATTTGTCTATGTCCCCTCTGTGACTGGTGACTGACTGACCATATGGACGGTGACAAACCCCTGCACTCTGCTTCTGCAGAGCCTAGCTTTCGCCCTCCTACTGTAAGTAGTGGATGAGGTCCCTTGCTGTCCAGATAATTATAAAGTGACTTAGTTCACCTTTCTCTCTCGTTTTAGGGAGACAAGGTCCCTGCCCCTAAAAAGGATAAGATGCCCAGCCGCAAGTGTGGTGCATGTGTGTTCAAGCTTCCCTCCACTTATAAGAAAAAGCTCTGGCAACCATGCACAGATGAAGTGCTGCGTAATGAATAGCCCTCTCTTCTGGACAGCATCAGAACCCTCATCAGTCAGGAGGTCCAGTCCTCTATGGCGGCCCTTTCCCAGGCCATGACACCACCGCCCCCTCCTCCTAAGAAAAGGAAGATGGCTCCTGTGGATTCTGACTCAGGCGAGATCCGTACCTCGGGTTCGGAGGACATTTTGGAGAATGATGGCTCTACTTCCACCCCAAGATCAGATAATAAAAATTATCTAATTTCTTCCGAAGATATGGAAGAGCTAATTTCCATGGTGAGGGGCACCATGGGGGTGGAGGAAGAGTTAGCGAGCCACTCTGTTCAGGATATGTTTGGGGGGTTAAAATCCAGGGCCCCGAAGGGGTTCCCTATACATGAAAACATTGAAAATCTTGTCCTTCATGAATGGGGCCTACCTGAGAAAGGTTTGAGTGTCCCGTCAGAATTAAATAATTGTTTCCCTCTTGATGGGGACTGTTCTTTATGGGAAACTCCTAAAGTGGATGTGCAGGTGTCCAGGGTAACCAAAAAGACGGCTCTTCCCTTTGAAGATTCCTCTCAGCTCAAAGATCTTATGGATCGGAAAATCGAGAGCTTGTTAAGGAAATCCTGGGACACATCCACTAATCTACTAAAAACAAATGTGGCTGCAACATGTGTTGCCAGATCCTTATTTCTCTGGCTACGTACTTTAGAGAATCATTTTTCTCAGGGGACATCAAGGGAAGAGATACTAAACTCTCTACCACTTCTTCAGAAGGCAACAGGGTTCCTTGCGGATGCTTCCGCGGAGTCCATCCGGGTAGCCGCTAGGTCTGCAGTTCTCTCCAATTCAGCTAGGAGAGCTCTATGGCTTAAATCCCGGGGAGGTGACATTACCTCCAAGTCCAAACTGTGTAGTATTCCTTTTCAGGGACATTATATGTTTGGGCCAGCCCTTGATGAGGTGTTAGACAAGGCTACAGATAAAAAGAAAGCTTTTCCAGAGCAGAGAAGCTCTTGGAAACGCTTTTACCCTTCGCCACGACAGCACCCACATGAGAGAGATAATCCGCCCATAGGAACAGGAAACCTACAGAATATAAGGAGGCGGTCCCCCTCTCATCCTCAGTTTAGGTTTCCTGTTCCTATAGGAATCCACAATACCTGCAGTAATGAGGATTCCTGGGCCGAAAGCACCCGCCTGTGTGGTCTCTGAGGGAACAGCAGGGGCTGCGGTGCCAGATGCAGCAATGGGGAAGCCCCTGCTTGCAGCCTCCTCCCTCGTCTGTCGGTCATTCCATGGTCCAGGTCCGGGGTGGGCCGCCCGGTTCCATGAGGACGCGCTCGCTACTGCGGCCGCCGGGCTTCTCGAAACTTGTAGCGGCGGCTGTTCGGTATGGAGAGTGACGCACCTGACCCGGATGTAGCCGGAGCACTTCCGGGTCGGTCAGGAGAGGCAGGAGACACAGCGCCAAATTTAAAAATGGCGGTGCCCGACATTACTGGTGTATGTACCATGGCTTCACTGGCTAATGAAGCACACCTACAAGCGGCAGAACAGCGCCCTCCTAGCAAAGAGGGAAATGCTAGAAGCGGCAGCGAGAAAAGCAGTGGTCGCCCTAAAGATCAGCGAGCTACAAGCAGACAGCAGGGTAGAAAGGATGATCTACCGAAGACCCGGGTGTCTGCACCTCCAGAGACTGTACCTTTCAGCTTCACTGGGTGAGTGTAAAAAAATCCTCTTCCTAAATGCTGATCTACTCTTCCTATGTCCCCCCTCTTCTTTTAGACTAAGAAACGGACGCACAAGTCCAAACATAAAGAATGTGCTCCGTGCACTCAGCTCCTCCCAGGTTCATATACTAAAAGATTATGCCCTGACTGCATTAGTCTAACCTTACGGGAAGAAAGGGTAATGACACCTATGGATGTAAGAGCCATAATTCGGGAAGAAATGCAGGCCTTACGGCAGACCAGTGGTTCAAGTACATGCCTTCCGAATTGATCCCTTTCACTAGTGGCCAGCTCAGATTCAGATGATGCGCAGGAAAAATCCTCTGACACTCCAGGATCCCAATCAAGTTCATCCGAAAATGAGGGTGGTCTTTGCCTCCCTGATGGTAGTATAGATAATTTAATAAAATCTGTCAGAAAGACAATGGGATGCCCTGATACAAAAGGATCTAAGTCTGCACAAGACATAATGTTTGCCGAGTTGGCCCAGAAAAAACATAGAACTTTTCCAGTAATTCCAACTATTAATGAGTTGATTAAAAAGGAATGGGATAAGCAGATCATTCGAGGCTTTTTACCATCATCCTCTGAGACGCTATCCTTTTAGTGACGACGAACTAAGCTCATGGTCCAAAGTCCTTAAGGTGGATGCTGCAGTAGCATCTACATCAAAACAGTCTGTACTGTCAGTGGAAGATTCAGGGGTTTTACCGGACCCTCCAGATCGTAAGGCAGAAAGCATGTTAAAAAGATCATGGAAGGCCAACACGGGGGCACTCAAACCGACCATTTCTGGCACATGTACCCGCCAGATCATTATTAGTTTGGGTGGATCAGTTGGAGGAGCAAATTAGAGGTAAAATCCCCAGAGAAAAGATTCTGCCGGCAATCTCTCTAATAAGGAAGCTGTTGCATTCCTCGAGGATGCATCAGCAGACTCCCTATGTTTAGCAGCCAGATCAGCCGGCTTGGTGAACACAGCTCGGCGAGCACTCTGGTTAAAAAGCTCGAAGGGCGATGCACAGGCAAAAGCAAAACTTTGTGCAATCCCATGCCAGGATGAGTTCCTTTTTGGGAAGACGTTAGATGACCTCCTGACCAAAGCGGGGGAAAGAAAGAAAGGATTCCCTAATCAATCTCTTCCTTCCTACCTTCCTAAAATGTTCGAGACCCAAAAGGATCGTTGGGAATCAAAGGGCACAAAACAAAAAGGTGCATTGTTTAGTGGATCCTTTGCCGCAAGACGTAACAAGTAACGCTAGTCTTCAAGTTGGTGGTAGACTAAAATTTTTTTTCCAAAGATGGAAACTTATAACATCAAGCCTATGGATTCTTGACATCATAGAGTTCAGATTAAAATTAGAATTTGAAACAATCCCTCCTGATTCAATTATAGTAACATCTCTTAGGAGTCCGGAACAACAAAAGGCTCTTGAATTAGAGATCCTATCCTTACTATCTAAAAAAGTTCTGATAGAGGTTCCCAAGGATCAGGAAGGAAAAGGGTTTTATTCCCCTTTATTTCTGATCACTAAACCTGATGGTTCATTCCGGACCAGTATTAATCTCAAAAAAATAAATTCTTTTTTATATAACCGTACCTTTAAGATGGAATGCATTGGTTCTACTATCAAACTTTTATTTCCTAGATGTGTGATGGCGGGAATAGACTTAAAAGACGCCTATTACCGTCTCCCCATTCACACCAGGCATCAACAATACCTGAGAGTGGCAGTCAACCTGGCAGGACAGATTTGTCATTTCCAATATGCAGCAATGCCCTTTGGTCTTTCGTTGGCTCCTTGTGTATTCACAAAAGTAATGTTAGAGGTGATGGCTTACCTGCGCCAACAGGATACTCTAATTATACCCTACCTAGATGATTTTCTAGTAGTTCAAAGATTTGTCTCTCAGTGTGAGAAACGTCTTTCTAATACAATTTCATCCCTGCAGGAGTTAGGATGGATTGTCAATTTCAAAAAATCCAGATTGGTTCCAGAAACCTTCCAATCCTTCTTGGGACTACATCTACGTAAGTCAGAAGTGTTTTCTTCCAGAGTAAAAAAAAATTGACTATAATATCAAAAGTGACACTAGCAAGGAAAAATCCTAAGATATCACCTAAGGGAAGCTATGTCTTTACTGGGGTCCCTAACCTCATGTATTCCAGCGGTTCCATGGCCCCGGTATCATGTTAGATCCTTACAACATGAAATCCTGCATGTTCAAGAGATCTCGCAGGGTCATCTGGAAAGGAAACTAACTCTTTCCCAAAGTGTAATAGAATCCCTGACCTGGTGGTTGGATATAGACCATCTTTCCAGGGGAGTACCCTGGATAATAGAGCCTTCCAAAATAATCACCACTGACGCTAGTCCCTCGGGATGGGGTGCCCACATTAGGGGTAATTTAGCACAGGATCTCTGGAATCCTGTAGTCACTCTATTCTTCAAATTGGAAAGAGTTAAAAGCGGTTGATCATGCTTTGAATCATTTTCTTCCACAGATTCAGGGAACACATGTAAGAATCTTGTCGGACAATTCCACCACAGTGGCATACGTAAACGCTCAAGGGGGAACACGGTCAGAAAATCTAATGTCCATAGCAGCAGATATCTTTCAACTAGCAGAAACACATCTTTCATCCCTAACAGCTCTTCATATCAAAGGGGTAGAGAACTGTTATGACCTGGTGGTAAGGACAACATGGACCTGATGGTTAAGAGCACCCGGAAAGACCTGATAGCCACAAAACACAGAACAAGCTCTGGGAAGTGGGAACTCTGCTGACCGCAATCCCTAAGCCTATCACACACACTAAAAATAGCCGTGGATTGCTCCTAACGCTCCCTATGCAACTCGACACAGCCTCAGAAACTAGCTAGCCCTTAAGAGGAAAAATAAGCCTACCTTGCCTCAGAGAAATTCCCCAAAGGAAAAGGCAGCCCCCACATATATTGACTGTGAGCAAGATGAAATCACAAACACAGAGATGAAATAGATTTAGCAAAGAGAGGCCCGATTTACTGAACAGACAGAGGATAGGAAAGGTCACTTTGCGGTCAGCACAAAAACCTACTAAAGCCACGCAGAGAGTGCAGGGAAAAAAAAACCCTTCCGCACCAACTCACGGTGCGGGGGGCGCCCCTCTGCGTCCCAGAGCTTCCAGCAAGCAAGGCAATATTTAACAATCGCAAGCTGGACAGAAAAAATAGCAAACAAGCAAAATAGCAAAAAGGAACTTAGCTTCTGCTGGGGTAACAGGTAACCAGTACGATCCAGGAGCAAACTAGAGCCATAGTACAACATTGACAGCTGGCATCTAGCAATGATCCAAGAGGAGTTAAATAGAGTAGCCAGCTAACGAATTAAGCTCGTCACCTGTGGAAGGAAACTCAGAAACACCCACAGCCACCAGAGAAAGTCCATGGACAGAACCAGCCGAAGTACCATTCCTGACCACAGGAGGGAGCTCAACAACAGAATTCACAACAGTACCCCCCCCTTGAGGAGGGGTCACCGAACCCTCACCAGAGCCCCCAGGCCGACCAGGATGAGCCAAATGAAAGGCACGAACGAGATCGGCAGCATGAACATCAGAGGCAAAAACCCAGGAATTATCTTCCTGACCATAACCCTTCCACTTGACCAGGTACTGAAGTTTCTGTCTCGAAATACGAGAATCCAAAATCTTCTCCACCACATACTCCAACTCCCCCTCAACCAACACCGGGGCAGGAGGATCAACGGATGGAACCACAGGCGCCACGTATCTCCGCAACAACGACCTATGGAACACATTATGGATGGCAAAAGAAGCTGGAAGGGCCAAACGGAATGACACAGGATTGAGAACCTCAGAAATCTTATACGGACCAATGAAACGAGGCTTAAACTTAGGAGAGGAAACCTTCATAGGAACATAACGAGACGACAACCAAACCAAATCCCCAACACGAAGTCGGGGACCCACACAGCGCCGGCAGTTAGCGAAACGTTGAGCCTTCTCCTGGGACAATGTCAAATTGTCCACCACATGAGTCCAAATCTGCTGCAACCTATCCACCACAGTATCTACACCAGGACAGTCCGAAGACTCAACCTGCCCTGAAGAGAAACGAGGATGGAAACCAGAATTGCAGAAGAACGGCGAAACCAAAGTAGCCGAGCTGGCCCGATTATTAAGGGCAAACTCAGCCAAAGGCAAAAAGGACACCCAATCATCCTGATCAGCAGAAACAAAGCATCTCAGATATGTTTCCAAAGTCTGGTTAGTTCGTTCGGTTTGGCCATTTGTCTGAGGATGAAAAGCCGAGGAAAAAGACAAATCAATGCCCATCCTAGCACAAAAGGAACGCCAAAACCTCGAAACAAACTGGGAACCTCTGTCCGAAACGATGTTCTCCGGAATGCCATGTAAACGAACCACATGCTGGAAAAACAATGGCACCAAATCAGAGGAGGAAGGTAATTTAGACAAGGGTACCAAATGGACCGTTTTAGAAAAGCGATCACAAACCACCCAAATGACCGACATCTTTTGAGAGACAGGGAGATCCGAAATAAAATCCATAGAAATATGCGTCCAGGGCCTCTTCGGGACTGGCAAGGTCAAAAGCAACCCACTGGCACGAGAACAGCAGAGCTTAGCCCGAGCACAAGTCCCACAGGACTGCACAAAAGAACGCACATCCCGTGACAAAGACGGCCACCAAAAGGATCTAGCCACCAAATCTCTGGTACCAAAGATCCCAGGATGACTAGCCAACACTGAACAATGAATCTCAGAGATAACTCTACTAGTCCATTTATCAGGGACAAACAGTTTCTCTGCTGGGCACCGGTCAGGTCTATCAGCCTGAAATTTTTGCAGCACCCGCCGCAAATCAGGGGAGATGGCAGACAAAATTACCCCCTCTTTGAGAATACCCGCCGGCTCAGGAACACCCGGAGAGTCAGGCACAAAACTCCTTGACAGGGCATCAGCCTTCACATTCTTAGAGCCTGGAAGGTACGAAACCACAAAATCAAAACGGGAGAAAAATAGCGACCATTGAGCCTGTCTCGGATTCAACCGCTTGGCAGACTCAAGATAAGTCAAATTCTTGTGATCTGTCAAGACCACCACGCGATGCTTGGCTCCTTCAAGCCAATGACGCCACTCCTCGAATGCCCACGTCATGGCCAACAACTCCCGATTACCAACATCATAATTGCGCTCAGCAGGCGAAAACTTTCTAGAAAAGAAAGCACATGGCTTCATCACCGAGCCATCAGAACTTCTTTGTGACAAAACAGCCCCTGCTCCAATCTCAGAAGCATCCACCTCAACCTGAAACGGGAGCGAAACATCTGGCTGGCACAACACAGGGGCAGAAGAAAAACGGCGCTTCAATTCCTGAAAAGCTTCCACAGCCGCAGAAGACCAATTGACCACATCAGCACCCTTCTTGGTCAAATCAGTCAACGGTTTAGCAACACTAGAAAAATTAGCGATGAAGCGACGATAAAAATTAGCAAAGCCCAGAAATTTCTGCAGGCTCTTCACAGATGTCGGCTGAGTCCAATCGTAAATGGCCTGGACTTTAACAGGGTCCATCTCGATAGTAGAAGGGGAAAAAATGAATCCCAAAAACGAAACCTTCTGAACTCCAAAGAGACACTTAGACTCCTTTACAAACAAGGAATTCGCACGAAGGACCTGGAACACGATTCTGACCTGTTTCACATGAGACTCCCAATCATCCGAAAAGACAAAAATATCATCCAAATACACAATCAGGAACTTATCCAGGTACTCTCGGAAGATGTCATGCATAAAGGACTGAAATACTGATGGAGCATTGGAAAGCCCGAATGGCATAACCAGGTACTCAAAATGGCCCTCGGGCGTATTGAATACAGTTTTCCATTCATCGCCCTGTTTAATACGCACAAGATTATACGCCCCTCGAAGATCTATCTTGGTGAACCAACTAGCCCCTTTAATACGAGCAAACAAATCAGACAGCAGTGGCAAAGGATACTGAAATTTGACTGTAATTTTATTAAGAAGGCGGTAATCAATACAAGGTCTCAAAGAGCCATCCTTCTTGGCCACAAAAAAGAACCCTGCTCCTAACGGTGATGACGACGGGCGAATATGGCCTTTCTCCAAGGATTCCTTTATATAACTCCGCATAGCGGCGTGTTCTGGCACATATAAATTGAACAATCGACCCTTAGGAAACTTACTACCAGGAATCAAATTAATTGCACAATCGCAATCCCTATGAGGAGGTAGGGCACTGGCTTTGGGCTCATCAAATACATCCTGATAATCCGAGAAAAACTCCGGAACTTCAGCAGGAGTGGAAGATGAAATTGACAAAAATGGAATATCACCATGTACCCCCTGTCAACCCCAGCTGGACACAGACATAGATTTCCAGTCCAGTACTGGATTATGAACCTGTAGCCATGGTAACCCCAAAACGACCACATCATGCAGATTATGCAACACCAAAAAGCGGATATCCTCCTGATGTGCAGGAGCCATGCACATGGTCAATTGGGTCCAGTACTGAGGCTTATTCTTGGCCAAAGGCGTGGCATCAATTCCTCTCAATGGAATAGGATACTGCAAGGGCTCCAAGAAAAAAACCACAGCGCCTAGCATACTCCAAGTCCATCAAATTCAGAGCAGCGCCTGAATCCACAAAAGCCATAACAGAATAGGATGACAAAGAGCAAATCAGAGTAACGGACAATAGAAATTTCGACTGTACCGTACCAATGGTGGCAGACCTAGCGAACCGCTTAGTGCGCTTAGGACAATCGGAGATAGCATGAGTGGAATCACCACAGTAAAAACACAGCCCATTCCGACGTCTGTGTTCTTGCCGTTCAGCTCTGGTCAAAGTCCTATCACATTGCATAGGCTCAGGCCTATGCTCAGATAATACCGCCAAATGGTGCACAGCTTTACGCTCACGCAAGCGTCGATCGATCTGAATGGCCAAAGACATAGACTCATTCAGACCAGCAGGCATGGGAAATCCCACCATGACATCCTTAAGGGCTTCAGAGAAACCCTTTCTGAAGATTGCTGCCAGAGCACAGTCATTCCACTGAGTGAGCACAGACCACTTTCTAAACTTCTGACAATATGTCTCTGCCTCATCCTGACCCTGACACAGATCCAGCAAGACTTTCTCTGCCTGATCCACTGAATTTGGTTCGTCATAAAGCAATCCAAGCGCCAGGAAAAACGCATCAACATCACGCAATGCCGGATCTCCTGGCGCAAGGGAAAATGCCCAGTCTTGAGGGTCGCCATGTAATAAAGAAATAATGATCTTTACTTGTTGAACAGAGTCACCTGAGGAGTGAGGTTTCAGGGCAAGAAACAATTTACAATTATTTTTGAAATTCAAGAACTTAGATCTATCACCAAAAAACAAATCAGGAATTGGAATCCTAGGCTCTGACATCGGATTCTGAACCACAAAATCTTGAATGCTTTGTACCCTTGTAGTGAAATTATCCATCCAAGAGGACAGACCTTGAATGTCCGTGTCTACACCTGTGTTCTGAACCACCCAGAGGTATAGGGGAAATGAGAGACAAAACACGCTGCAAAGAAAAAAAATGGTCTCAGAACTTCTCTTATCCCTCTATTGAGATGCATTAATACTTCTGGCCAGCTGTACTGTTGTGACCTGGTGGTAAGGACAACAATGGACCTGATGGTTAAGAGCACCCGGAAAGACCTGATAGCACAAAACACAGAACAAGCTCTGGGAAGTGGGAACTCTGCTGACCGCAATCCCTAAGCCTATCACACACACTAAAAATAGCCGTGGATTGCTCCCTATGCAACTCGACACAGCCTCAGAAACTAGCTAGCCCTTAAGAGGAAAAATAAGCCTACCTTGCCTCAGAGAAATTCCCCAATGGAAAAGGCAGCCCCCACATATATTGACTGTGAGCAAGATGAAATCACAAACACAGAGATGAAATAGATTTAGCAAAGAGAAGCCCGACTTATTGAACAGACAGAGGATAGGAAAGGTCACTTTGCGGTCAGCACAAAAACCTACTAAAGCCACGCAGAGAGTGCAGGGAAAAAAAAACCCTTCCGCACCGACTCACGGTGCGGGGGGCGCCCCTCTGCGTCCCAGAGCTTCCAGCAAGCAAGGCAATATTTAACAATAGCAAGCTGGACAGAAAAAATAGCAAACAAGCAAAATAGCAAAGAGGAACTTAGCTTCTGCTGGGGTAACGGGTAACCAGTACGATCCAGGAGCAAACTAGAGCCATAGTACAACATTGACAGCTGGCATCTAGCAATGATCCAAGAGGAGTTAGAGTAGCCAGCTAACGAATTAAGCTCGTCACCTGTGGAAGGAAACTCAGAAACACCCACAGCCACCAGAGAAAGTCCATGGACAGAACCAGCTGAAGAACCATTCCTGACCACAGGAGGGAGCTCAACAACAGAATTCACAACAGAGAACACAAAAGCAGACTTTCTCAGTAGAAACATG
This sequence comes from Ranitomeya imitator, assembly GCF_032444005.1. NCBI lineage: Eukaryota > Metazoa > Chordata > Amphibia > Anura > Dendrobatidae > Ranitomeya > Ranitomeya imitator. Next base: position 122,391,100 of record NC_091284.1, read on the forward strand.
CTACGCCAGGGAGAGTGGACTCTCAACAATTATATTTTCAAAAAAATAGTAAAGTTATGGGGTACTCCACAAATAGACCTGTTCGCCACCAAAGAGAACAGACAAGTTCAGATGTTCGCCTCCCTGAACAAAATAGACCATCCGGACATGCTGGACTCACTTCAGTATCCCTGGAATTTCGATCTAGTGTATGCTTTTCCTCCGATGACGCTGATTCCACTGGTGCTCAGGAAGATCAGGAGGGAAAAAGCAAGGGTGATCCTTATTGCACCCTTCTGGCCGAAGAGACCGTGGTTCTTTTGTCTCCGGGCCATGTCAATATGCTACCCTTGGATTCTACCATCAGATCCGAAGCTGCTATCTCAGGGGCCGTTCTTCCATCCTCAAGTGAAAGGGCTACACTTGACAACGTGGAATTTGAGAGGCAGCTATTGACTTCAAGGGGCTTCTCTGACAACCTTGTTAACACTCTACTGTTGTGAATTCTGTGTCAGAGCTCCCTCCTGTGGTCACAAGTGGTACTTCGGCTGATTCTCTCTGTAAGCTTCCGTTGGTGGAGGGAAGTGGTACTGCGGCTTCTGAGTTTCCTCCCTCAGGTGATGTGGTGAGGTCGTTAGGTGCTGCTCTACTTAACTCCACCTAGTGCTTTGATCCTGGCTTCCTGTCAATGTTCCAGTATTGGACTTGTTTTCCTCCTGGATCGTTCCTGTGGCCTGCTGCTCTGCATAGCTAAGTTTTCCTTTGCTATTTTGTTTGCTTTTCTTCTGTCCAGCTTATCTATTTGTTTGCTGGAAGCTCTGGGACGCAGAGGGTGTACCTCTGTGCCGTTAGTTCGGTACGGAGGGTCTTTTTGCCCCCTTTGCGTGGTTTTTAGGGTTTTGTGTTGACCGCAAAGTTACCTTTCCTATCCTCGCTCTGTTCAGAAAGTCGGGCCTCACTTTGCTAAATCTATTTCATCTCTACGTTTGTCTTTTCATCTTACTCACAGTCATTATATGTGGGGGGCTGCCTTTTCCTTTGGGGTATTTCTCTGAGGCAAGGTAGGCTTATTTTCTATCTTCAGGCTAGCTAGTTTCTCAGGCTGTGCCGAGTTGCATAGGTAGCGTTAGGCGCAATCCACGGCTGCCTCTAGTGGTGTTGGATAGGATTAGGGATTGCGGTCAACAGAGTTCCCACGTCTCAGAGCTCGTTCTATGTTTTTGGATTATTGTCAGATCACTGTATGTGCTCTGACCTCTATGTTCACTGTGGTACTGAATTGCCTAATCATAACAGTACAGGAAGCCATAGTACTAATGATTCTCAATAGAGGGAAAAAAGAAGTTCTGAGACCATTTTTTTTTCTCTGCACTGTGTTTTGCCTTTTTTTTCGCCTAGACATTTGGGTGGTTCAGGACACAGGTGTAGCAATGGACATTAGAAGTCTGTCTTCATGTGTGGATCAGCTCTCAGCAAGAGTACAAAAGATTCAAGACACTATTGTTCAGAAATCTATGTTAGAACCAAGAATTCCTATTCCTGATTTGTTTTTTGGTGATAGAACTAAGTTTCTGAGTTTCAAAAATAATTGTAAACTATTTCTGGCCTTGAAACCTCGCTCCTCTGGTGACCCAGTTCAACAGGTTTTGATCATTATTTCTTTTTTGCGTGGCGACCCTCAGGACTGGGCATTTTCTCTTGCGCCAGGAGATCCTGCATTAAGTAATATCGATGCGTTTTTCCTGGCGCTCGGATTGCTGTACGATGAGCCTAATTCTGTGGATCAGGCAGAAAAAAATTTGGTGGCTCTTTGTCAGGGTCAGGATGAGATAGAGGTATATTGTCAGAAATTTAGAAAGTGGTCCGTGCTCACTCAATGGAATGAATCTGCGCTGGCAGCTATGTTCAGAAAGGGTCTCTCTGAAGCCCTTAAGGATGTCATGGTGGGATTTCCTATGCCTGCTGGTTTGAATGAGTCTATGTCTTTGGCCATTCAGATTGGTCGACGCTTGCGTGAGCGTAAATCTGTGCACCATTTGGCGGTATTACCTGAGCTTAAACCTGAGCCTATGCAGTGCGATAGGACTTTGACCAGAGTTGAACGGCAAGAACACAGACGTCTGAATGGGCTGTGTTTCTACTGTGGCGATTCCACTCATGCTATCTCTGATTGTCCTAAGCGCACTAAGCGGTTCGCTAGGTTTGCCACCATTGGTACGGTACAGTCAAAATTTTGTTCTGTCCGTTACCTTGATCTGCTCTTTGTCATCGTATTCTGTCATGGCATTTGTGGATTCAGGCGCTGCCCTGAATTTGATGGACTTGGAGTATGCTAAGCATTGTGGGTTTTTCTTGGAGCCCTTGCAGTGTCCTATTCCATTGAGAGGAATTGATGCTACGCCTTTGGCCAAGAATAAGCCTCAGTACTGGACCCAGCTGACCATGTGCATGGCTCCTGCACATCAGGAGGTTATTCGCTTTCTGGTGTTGCATAATCTGCATGATGTGGTCGTATTGGGGTTGCCATGGCTACAAGTCCATAATCCAGTATTAGATTGGAAATCCATGTCTGTGTCCAGCTGGGGTTGTCAGGGGGTACATGGTGATGTTCCATTTCTGTCAATTTCGTCATCCACCCCTTCTGAGGTTCCAGAGTTCTTGTCTGATTACCGGGATGTATTTGATGAGCCCAAGTCCGATGCCCTACCTCCGCATAGGGATTGTGATTGTGCTATCAATTTGATTCCTGGTAGTAAGTTCCCAAAAGGTCGACTGTTTAATTTATCTGTGCCTGAGCACGCCGCTATGCGCAGTTATGTGAAGGAGTCCCTGGAGAAGGGGCATATTCGCCCGTCATCGTCGCCATTAGGAGCAGGGTTCTTTTTTGTAGCCAAGAAGGATGGTTTGCTGAGACCTTGTATAGATTACCGCCTTCTAAATAAGATCACGGTTAAATTTCAGTACCCCTTGCCGTTGTTATCTGATTTGTTTGCTCGGATTAAGGGGGCTAGTTGGTTCACCAAGATAGATCTTCGTGGTGCGTATAATCTTGTGCGAATTAAGCGAGGCGATGAATGGAAAACTGCATTTAATACGCCCGAGGGTCATTTTGAGTATCTAGTAATGCCATTCGGACTTGCCAATGCTCCATCAGTGTTTCAGTCCTTTATGCATGACATCTTCCGAGAGTACCTGGATAAATTCCTGATTGTGTACTTGGATGACATTTTGATCTTCTCGGATGATTGGGAGTCTCATGTGAAGCAGGTCAGAACGGTTTTTCAGGTCCTGCGTGCTAATTCTTTGTTTGTGAAAGGATCAAAGTGTCTCTTTGGTGTGCAGAAGGTTTCATTTTTGGGGTTCATCTTTTCCCCTTCTACTATCGAGATGGATCCTGTTAAGGTCCAAGCCATCCATGATTGGACTCAGCCGACATCTCTGAAAAGTCTGCAAAAGTTCCTGGGCTTTGCTAATTTTTATCGTCGCTTCATCTGCAATTTTTCTAGTATTGCTAAACCATTGACCGATTTGACCAAGAAGGGTGCTGATGTGGTCAATTGGTCTTCTGCTGCTGTGGAAGCTTTTCAAGAGTTGAAGCGTCGTTTTTCTTCTGCCCCTGTGTTGTGTCAACCAGATGTTTCGCTTCCGTTCCAGGTCGAGGTTGATGCTTCTGAGATTGGAGCAGGGGCTGTTTTGTCGCAGAGAGGTTCTGATTGCTCAGTGATGAAACCGTGCGCCTTCTTTTCCAGGAAGTTTTCGCCTGCTGAGTGAAATTATGATGTGGGCAATCGAGAGTTGCTGGCCATGAAGTGGGCATTCGAGGAGTGGCGTCATTGGCTTGAAGGAGCTAAGCATCGCGTGGTGGTCTTGACTGATCATAAGAACTTGACTTATCTCGAGTCCGCCAAGCGGTTGAATCCTAGACAAGCTCGTTGGTCGTTGTTCTTTGCCCGTTTTGACTTTGTGATTTCATACCTTCCGGGCTCTAAAAATGTGAAGGCGGATGCTCTTTCTAGGAGTTTTGTGCCCGACTCTCCGGGTGTATCTGAGCCGGCGGGTATCCTCAAAGAGGGAGTAATTGTGTCTGCCATCTCCCCTGATTTGCGGCGAGTGCTGCAAAAATTTCAGGCTAATAAACCTGATCGTTGTCCAGCGGAGAAACTGTTTGTCCCTGATAGGTGGACGAATAAAGTTATCTCTGAGGTTCATTGTTCGGTCTTGGCTGGTCATACTGGAATCTTTGGTACCAGAGAGTTAGTGGCAAGATCCTTTTGGTGGCCATCTCTGTCGCGGGATGTGCGTACTTTTGTGCAGTCCTGTGGGATTTGTGCTCGGGCTAAACCCTGCTGTTCTCGTGCCAGTGGGTTGCTTTTGCCCTTGCCGGTCCCGAAGAGGCCTTGGACACATATCTCTATGGATTTTATTTCAGATCTTCCCGTTTCTCAAAAGATGTCAGTCATTTGGGTGGTCTGTGATCGCTTTTCTAAGATGGTCCATTTGGTACCCTTGTCTAAATTGCCTTCCTCCTCTGATTTGGTGCCATTGTTCTTCCAGCATGTGGTTCGTTTACATGGCATTCCAGAGAATATCGTTTCTGACAGAGGTTCCCAGTTTGTTTCGAGGTTTTGGCGAGCTTTTTGTGGTAGGATGGGCATTAACTTGTCTTTTTCCTCGGCTTTCCATCCTCAGACTAATGGCCAGACCGAAAGAACCAATCAGACCTTGGAAACATATCTGAGATGTTTTGTTTCTGCTGATCAGGATGACTGGGTGTCCTTTTTGCCTTTGGCTGAGTTCGCCCTTAATAATCGGGCTAGCTCGGCTACCTTGGTTTCGCCATTTTTCTGCAACTCTGGGTTCCATCCTCGTTTCTCGTCAGGACAGGTTGAGTCTTCGGACTTTCCTGGTGTGGATACTGTGGTGGACAGGTTGCAGCAGATTTGGACTCAGGTAGTTGACAATTTGACCTTGTCCCAGGAGAAGGCTCAACGTTTTGCTAATCGCAGACGCTGTGTGGGTCCCCGACTTCGTGTTGGGCATCTGGTTTGGTTATCTTCTCGTCATATTCCTATGAAGGTTTCCTCTCCTAAGTTTAAACCTCGTTTCATTGGTCCGTATAGGATTTCTGAGGTTCTTAATCCTGTGTCTTTTCGTCTGACCCTTCCAGATTCTTTTTCCATACATAACGTATTCCATAGGTCATTGTTGCGGAGATACGTGGCACCTATGGTTCTTTCTGTTGACCCTCCTGCCCCGGTTTTGGTGGAGGGGGAGTTGGAGTATATTGTGGAGAAGATTTTTGATTCTCGTGTTTCAAGACGGAAACTCCAGTATCTGGTTAAGTGGAAGGGTTATGCTCAGGAAGATAATTCCTGGATCTTTGCCTCTGATGTCCATGCTCCCGATCTTGTTCGTGCCTTTCATGTGGCTCATCCTGGTCGGCCTGGGGGCTCTGGTGAGGGTTCGGTGACCCCTCCTCAAGGGGGGGGTACTGTTGTGAATTCTGTGGCAGAGCTCCCTCCTGTGGTCACAAGTGGTACTTCGGCTGATTCTCTCTGTAAGCTTCCGTTGGTGGAGGGAAGTGGTACTGCGGCTTCTGAGTTTCCTCCCTCAGGTGATGTGGTGAGGTCGTTAGGTGCTGCTCTACTTAACTCCACCTAGTGCTTTGATCCTGGCTTCCTGTCAATGTTCCAGTATTGGACTTGTTTTCCTCCTGGATCGTTCCTGTGGCCTGCTGCTCTGCATAGCTAAGTTTTCCTTTGCTATTTTGTTTGCTTTTCTTCTGTCCAGCTTATCTATTTGTTTGCTGGAAGCTCTGGGACGCAGAGGGTGTACCTCCGTGCCGTTAGTTCGGTACGGAGGGTCTTTTTGCCCCCTTTGCGTGGTTTTTAGGGTTTTGTGTTGACCGCAAAGTTACCTTTCCTATCCTCGCTCTGTTCAGAAAGTCGGGCCTCACTTTGCTAAATCTATTTCATCTCTACGTTTGTCTTTTCATCTTACTCACAGTCATTATATGTGGGAGGCTGCCTTTTCCTTTGGGGTATTTCTCTGAGGCAAGGTAGGCTTATTTTCTATCTTCAGGCTAGCTAGTTTCTCAGGCTGTGCCGAGTTGCATAGGTAGCGTTAGGCGCAATCCACGGCTGCCTCTAGTGTTGTTGGATATGATTAGGGATTGCGGTCAACAGAGTTCCCACGTCTCAGAGCTCGTTCTATGTTTTTGGATTATTGTCAGATCACTGTATGTGCTCTGACCTCTATGTTCAATGTGGTACTGAATTGCCTAATCATAACACTCTACTATTAAGTAGGGAAAAATCTACTACAATAATATACAGCAGAGTGTGGAAAAAATTCTTAAATTTTTCATACGGAACCTTTCACTAGACAGGCTCCGATCTTTGCCATCCTAGAATTTCTACAGAAAGGTCGAGAACTGGGATTGTCAGTAAACACCTTAAAAGTACAGGTCTCCGCCTTAGGGGCCCTGTATGGGTGCAATATAGCGGGAGATAGATGGGTCACGAGATTCATCAGGACATGTGAGCGAAGGAATCTGATCCACATTACACGGTTACCACCTTGGGATTTAAACCTAGTCCTCGATGCTTTAACTAATTCCCCATTTGAACCGCTAGATTCTGTTCCCTTGAATATCTTGACATATAAGGTAGCTCTGTTAGTAGCATTAACGTCAGCCAGAAGGGTCAGTGACATCCAGGCTCTCTCCATAGACCCACCCTTCCTGTTAATATTCCAAGATCGGGTAATGCTTAAACCAGACCCCTCATACCTCCCTAAAGTGGCTTCTAGCTATCATTGGTCTCAGGAAATATTTCTCCTTTCCTTCTTTGATACTCCAATAACTACAGAGGAACAAAGGTTCCATAACTTAGATGTTAAAAGAGCCATCGTGACCTATATAGAAAGATCTCAGTCCTGTAGGCAGAGTAGGGCTCTGTGTCCTTTCAGGGCCACATGAAGGGACGTGGAGTCACGAAAGCTACCTTATCCCCGTGGATCAGAAAGGCTATCTGCTTGGCTCATTCGTCAAAAGGCGAAAATCCTCCGGAAGGCATAAAAGCACATACTGCGCGAGCTATGGCATCCTCCTGGGTGGAGAAAGCAGACATGCCAATTGATTTAATATGTAAGGCCGCAACTTGGTCAACACCTTTCACCTTTTACAACCATTATAGACTCGATCTATCTACATCTTCTGACCTGGCTTTTGGTAGAGCTGTCCTTAGCACAGTAATCCCACCCAGATGATGGTTCTCTGAAAGTCTCTCATGTGAGTGCTGTCGTGGCGAAGGGTAAAAAGCCGGATTACTTACCTGGAATGCTCTTTTAATGAGTCCACGACAGCACCCGTTCACTACCCTCCCTAATTATACACAATTTCCTACTTTTTAAGCTCACAAATAATGGTTGTGTACAGTGTTTAAGGCATTTTTATTTGCTGATATGAATTAATAGTAAAACTTTACGGTTCCTCTCGTACTCTGAAAACTAAACTGAGGAGGAGAGGGAGACCGCCTCCTTTTATTCTGTAGGTTTCCTGATCCTATGGGTGGATCCTTCTCTCTCATGTGGGTGCTGTCGTGGACTCATTTAAAGAGCGTTACCGGTAAGTAATTGGCTTTTTTCGTCCCTCCCGTGAGCAAGCTCCCCAGAGAGATTACAGGGGTAAAGGTAAATCAGGTCGATGGAGCTACCCCAAAGTGGGTAAAACCAGGAACATCCTTGTCCCCCAACATCAGCAGACCCCTGAGAAGCAATGACTGCTCTCTGGTCGTGGGCCGACTCTCGGGCTTTCTCTCCCAATGGCATGCCATCACCACAAATCAGTGGGTCCTGCGTACCATACAGGAAGGCCCGAGGTTCGAATTCGAGAGTCCTCCTCACCTTTTGACAATTACCTCCCTACAGTCTCCGCACCTTCGAGAATCCCTGATTTCAGATCTTCACGGTCTGCTTCAGGCAGAGAGGGTCACTATTCTCACCTATTTTTGGTAAAAAAAAAAAAGCCCTCTGGGAAACACCGGATCATCATAAACCTGAAACCCCTAAATCAGGTGATCAAATATCAAAGATTCAAAATGGAATCAATCAGATCAGCAATCCCGCTTATTGGTCAGGACTTGGGTAATGGCTACGGTAGATCTGAGGGACGCATATTATCATGTGTCGATACATTCCGACCACCGGAAATTCCTCAGATTTGCAGTGGCCCAAGACCATCAAGTCAGCCATTATCAATTCAATGTCCTTCCATTCGGAGTCTCGTCAGCTCCACGGGTTTTTACCAAGATCATGTCAAAAGCAGTGATCTTCATCCGACAACAGGGGATCTGTATCTTCCCGTATCTGGACGATTTTCTTATTGTCGCTTCATCCATTCCTCGTCTGAATCTGGATGTTACAAAGGTCCTGGATATCCTGAGATCCCTGGGGTGGATTCCGAACTTGGAGAAGTCTAAGTCCAAGTTTCGAGGAAAAAATTCTTAGGAGTTCTTCTGGACTCAGGGGAAAAAATGTCCTTCTTACCCAGGGACCGTCAACTCGATCTCGTCCAGAGGATTTCCAGATTCAGGAATCAGAGGACCCCGACCTTAAGAGACTCGATGACAATCCTGGGCTCGTTGACGTCATGCATCCAGGCAGTCGCCCAGGCCCACACAAGAGTCCTTCAGTCCCACATCCTGATGCATTCGAAAGGACGCCAGAATGCATTAACTTGGAGGATTCCTCTCCCCAGTCATGTAAAATCCTCCCTTTCATGGTGGCTGAACTCCCAAAACCTTCAACAGGGAGTCAGCTGGGATCAACTTCCTCTGAAGGTGCTCACAACGGATGCAAGCCAGAGCGGCTGGAGCGCCGTAGTAGAAGGTTCCCACTTCCAGGGGTTGTGGCCCCCAAACATCAGGTCCATCTCCTCAAATCTGAGGGAACTAAAAGCAGTGGAGGAGGCGCTAAAAGCCGCATCTATCCTCATCCAAGGTCACCATGTATATGTAATGTCCGACAACATGACTACAGTGGCCTACCTCTAAAACCAGGGAGGCACAAAATACACCAGCCTGAAATTAACCGCTGCAAGGATTTTTTTTCCAGGGCAGAAAAGCACCTATCCATCACAGCAGTGCACATAAAGGGATCAGACAATGCCCAGGTGGACTTCCTCAGCAGGAGAGACTTCCATCCTGGGGAGTGGTCTCTAAACCAAGAGGTATTCCTATCCCTGGTCCGGAGGTGAAGTCCCAACGTGGATCTGTTTGCCAACAGTCAGAACATGAAGTCGAGCACTTTCTTCTCCCTCAACCCCTCAAGCGAAGCGCAAGGACTGGATGACTTTTCCCATCCTTGAAAGTTTGCTCTGGCATACGCCTTCCCGACAATTCCTATGTTACCAAGAACACTACCAAAGATCCGGGCAGACCGAGTCACAACAATTCTGGTGGCACCGATGTGGCCAGGAAGAAGCTGGTACGGCGCATTGACAGACATGTTTCTAGAGGGCCCGATACTTCTGTCCCAGATAGTCGACCTTCTTCAGCAGGGACCCCTGCTACACCCAGACTTACACAGGTTGAATCTGGCGGCCTGGTTACTGAGGCTGAGATTCTGAGAGCCAGAGGTCTCTCAGATGACGTAATTCAGACCCTACAAAAAAGTAGGAAACCAATAACCAACGCCATCTATGGCAAGGTTTGGAAAAAATTTTCATCCTGGTGTTTCCCAAACAAACCCGATCAGTTCCATCCCAATATTGCACAAATCTTAGAATTTCTCCAGAAGGGACTGGATCTAGTACCCTAAATATTCAGGTGTCGGCACTTAGTTCCTTCATTGATCAGGATTTAGCAAGCCACTGTTGGGTTAGACACTTCATGACATCTGCAACTAGGATTCACCCGAGGCTCCATGTCCAGGCCCCTCCTTGGGATTTGAACCTTGTTCTGAATAGTCTGACTTGGGACCCCTTTGAACCCTTATCAACCATCAGCTTAAAAAATCCTGACCCTTAAGACCGTCTTCCTAGTAGCAATCACTGCCGCTAGGCGTATAGGAGAGCTGCAGGCCTTGCCAGTACAGGAGCCATACTTAACCATCACCATGGATAGCATAATCCTTAAGCTAGACCCTTCCTTTATGCCAAAGGTGGTCTCGGATTTCCACAGAAGTCAGGATATCGGTTTACCCTCATTCTGTCCAAATCCCTCTAATTCGAAAGAAGCCTTTCATACCCTGGATGTCCGCAAGGTGGTCCTTTTCTACCTCCAACAGACGGAAAGTTGGAGGATCGATCAAAACCTATTCGTCCAGTTGGCAGGACGGAATAAAGGCAAAAAAGCAGCTAAAAGTACGATCGCTAACTGGATCAAACAAGCCATTTGTCTTGCATATTCTTCCCAGAAACTTGCACCCCCGACATCGCTGAAATCCCACTCCACCCGTTCAGTTTCGACTTCCTGGGCAGAGAGAGGGAACGCTTCGTCTGAGCAGATATGCAGAGCCGCCACCTGGTCGTCAGTCCATACATTCACCAGGCACTACAGACTAAATTTCAATTGGGACCTATCGTTTGGCAGACGCGTTCTGCAGGCAGTTGTCCCTCCCTAAGAAATTAGCTGTTGGCATTGCTCCTATACTGCTGTCGTGGAAGGTGACTGGAGAAAATAGAATTAGTCTTACCGGTAATTCGGTTTCTAGGAACCTTCCATGACAGCACTGATTTCCCTCCCTATCTGATATTCTTATTGGATGATTCCTGCACTTAAGTGGTAAATGTACATGCTACTGTGTCCAGAAAAAACGCTGGTGGTTGCAGGAAGGGGAGAGGTATTTAACCTCTTTGTTTCCCATCCCCTATTAGGGCGGGGAGGCAACCTCCAATACTGCTGTCGTGGAAGGTTCCTGGAAACCGAATTACCGGTAAGACTAATTCTATTTTCACACTTCAGTCTTTTTGTTTCCGTCAAAATCCGTCATTTTGTGAAAAAAACAGACCCAGCAAATGTTGGGTCTGCTACCGGAATTTAAAGGAACAAAAAGAAAGAGAGAGAGAGAGAGAGAGAGAGAAAATCCTGCGTCCATAGGCTTCCATTATAGCCAAAGACAGCGCAGGATCCGTCGCTGTCCGATTTTTTTTTTTTTTTTTTTTTGACGTGCACAAAAAACGTTCCCAGGTCCGTTGTCTCCCACAGACGGGAAAAGACTTTACGACGGATCCGTCGACAGATGAAACGGAAGGCCATCTGTCACAATCAGTCGCTAATACAAGTCTATGAGAAAAAAACTGATCCAGCAGCAACATTTGCTGGATCCGTTTTTTTCACAAAACGACGGATTTTGACGGAAACAAAAAGACTGAAGTGTGAAATAGGCAAACAACAATCAGGCATGGAGCACAGCAAAGTAGCTTCATAAAATGCGTCAGTGTTTCCCTATAGGCAACATGGACACTTTGGAATCGTTGTGATATGTAGAAGTCGTCCAATATGATGGACGACCACTTAAGATTTTTCACATACTGCACAGAAGGATTTCAATTGATGTACATTGGTATGTTCTATAGTGTGTAGAATGTATTACTAGTGTCCGATTTACATGATGCATTGTGGTGTGAACGGTGATGCTGGTAACAAATCTATTTATTGTGACTTGTTATATTGAGTAGCTCAGTTCTCCAAAAGACTGGTCTATTATCTGAAAGTTTTATTTTTTTCACAACTGTATACATGTAAAAACTGCTAGAATCTAAATTAAATCCAATATGCTAATTTTCAGTTCTTTGTCTGTGTCGGCTGTCGCTGATGAAGCTGACAGCTATTTCTGCCCACTAGACCAGAAGTGTGCAGGTTTATTTCAATGGGGAGAGAGTAAAGGGCATTTTAAGTTTTTTTTCTGGCGCAATTTACTATCGCATTGAGTTTTCCCCACTAATGACGTGGTGGCATCTAGTGCCTGCCATGACATGTGCTGATATCATTCTTCTAAGAGGAGAGGGTGTAGAATACCTGCCGAGCAGAGAAAACCTTTAATTATCTGTTTTCTAAGCTATGAAGTGATTTAATAGGCTGATATACAGTGGGGCAAAAAAGTATTTAGTCAGTCAGCAATAGTGCAAGTTCCACCACTTAAAAAGATGAGAGGCATCTGTAATTTACATCATAGGTAGACCTCAACTATGGGAGACAAACTGAGAAAAAAAAATCCAGAAAATCACATTGTCTGTTTTTTAAACATTTTATTTGCATATTAAGGTGGAAAATAAGTATTTGGTCAGAAACAAAATTTCATCTCAATACTTTGTAATATATCCTTTGTTGGCAATGACAGAGGTCAAACGTTTTCTGTAAGTCTTCACAAGGTTGCCACACACTGTTGTTGGTATGTTGGCCCATTCCTCCATGCAGATCTCCTCTAGAGCAGTGATGTTTTTGGCTTTTCGCTTGGCAACACGGACTTTCAACTCCCTCCAAAGGTTTTCTATAGGGTTGAGATCTGGAGACTGGCTAGGCCACTCCAGGACCTTGAAATGCTTCTTACGAAGCCACTCCTTCGTTGCCCTGGCGGTGTGCTTTGGATCATTGTCATGTTGAAAGACCCAGCCACGTTTCATCTTCAATGCCCTTGCTGATGGAAGGAGGTTTGCACTCAAAATCTCACGATACATGGCCCCATTCATTCTTTCATGTACCCGGATCAGTCATCCTGGCCCCTTTGCAGAGAAACAGCCCCAAAGCATGATGTTTCCACCACCATGCTTTACAGTAGGTATGGTGTTTGATGGATGCAACTCAGTATTCTTTTTCCTCCAAACACGACAAGTTGTGTTTCTACCAAACAGTTCCAGTTTGGTTTCATCAGACCATAGGACATTCTCCCAAAACTCCTCTGGATCATCCAAATGCTCTCTAGCAAACTTCAGACGGGCCCGGACATGTACTGGTTTAAGCAGTGGGACACGTCTGGCACTGCAGGATCTGAGTCCATGGTGGCGTAGTGTGTTACTTATGGTAGGCCTTGTTACATTGGTCCCAGCTCTCTGCAGTTCATTCACTAGGTCCCCCCGCGTGGTTCTGGGATTTTTGCTCACCGTTCTTGTGATCATTCTGACCCCACGGGGTGGGAGTTTGCGTGGAGCCCCAGATCGAGGGAGATTATCAGTGGTCTTGTATGTCTTCCATTTTCTAATTATTGCTCCCACTGTTGATTTCTTCACTCCAAGCTGGTTGGCTATTGCAGATTCAGTCTTCCCAGCCTGGTGCAGGGCTACAATTTTGTTTCTGGTGTCCTTTGACAGCTCTTTGGTCTTCACCATAGTGGAGTTTGGAGTCAGACTGTTTGAGGGTGTGCACAGGTGTCTTTTTATACTGATATCAAGTTTAAACAGGTGCCATTACTACAGGTAATGAGTGGAGGAAAGAGGAGACTCTTAAAGAAGAAGTTACAGGTCTCTGAGAGCCAGAAATCTTGATTGTTTGTTTCTGACCAAATACTTATTTTCCACCATAATATGCAAATAAAATGTTAAAAAAACAGACAATGTGATTTTCTGGATTTTTTTTTCTCAGTTTGTCTCCCATAGTTGAGGTCTACCTATGATGTAAATTACAGACGCCTCTCATCTTTTTAAGTGGTGGAACTTGCACTATTGCTGACTGACTAAATACTTTTTTGCCCCACTGTATTGCACTGCTGAGGGAGCAGGGACGAGATGCACCAGGTTTAAGCTTGATGCCCCAGATCTCCAGGCGAACATCACTGTCTTTTCTTGGGAAAAGCAAAGAATAATTTGTTCCCTCCCAGTCAGTTGCAGTTTTAGGCCACAGGCTGGATTACCCCTGTAGAAGGTAAGAACCTCAGCACCAAAGGAGATAGAAAAAAATATATATACTTTGCTGCAATAAATGTATTTTATTTTGATCCGGCAAGGAATCTGAGCAGATATAGTCCAACATTTTGACCAAAAACTGTCTTTTACAAGGACTGATGTGTCTAGCAAGAGCCAGTTGTATACATGTAATGCTGTCAACTGGACTGCTCACGGCAGTTAGGTAGAAAGACTGAGCTTGGTACGTGGTGGGGTCAAAAAGGAAGGCAATACTGGAAAGGGAATTACTACCAAGTGAGGGAGCAGAAATGTACTATTACTGAATTGGGGCACTCAGGGATCATTATTTTATTACTGTATGGGGGAGCACAAAAGAGATACCTGTTGTGAATTCCGCTCTTTGGCTCCCTCCGGTGGTTCTAAGTGGCACTTTTGTGAGTTCTGCTCTTGGGCTCCCTCTTGTGGTTTCAAGTGGTATGGCTGCTCCTTGGAGTTAGCTGTCTTCAGCTGCTTCCACTGATCGTCTTTTCTGCTCAACTATTTATGCCTGGCTCTGTCCTTCTGCCAGTGCCACTTGTAAATGGTTCCTGGTTGGATTCACATCTCTTTGGAGTTCCCGGTTATCCTGGCCAGTTCAGCAAAGCTAAGTTTTTGCTTGCTCTTTTCTGTTCACAGTTTGCGGACTTATCCGTTCTGTGCTTCTATATTTGTCCAGCGTTATCAGTATGAATTAATTCTGTCTTGCTGGAAGCTCTGGGAAGCAGATTTACCCTCCACACCTTTAGTCAGGTGTGGAGATTTTTAGTAAACTCTGCGTGGATTTTTGTAGTGTTTTATACTGACCGCACAGTATTCCATCCTGTCCTATCTATCAAGTTAGACTGGCCTCCTGTGCTCATCCTGGTTTCATTCTGTGTATGTCTTTTCCCTCTCCGCTCACAGTCATTATTTGTGGGGGGCTAATCTATCCTTTGGGGATTTTCTCTGAGGCAAGATAGTTTTCCTGCTTCTATCTTTAGGGGTAGTTAGCTCTTAGGCTGTGACGAGGTGCCTAGGGAGAGTTAGGAGCACCCCACGGCTACTTCTAGTGTTGTGTTGAGCTTAGGGACTGCGGTCAGTACAGTTACCACTTCCTTCAGAGCTCGTTCCATGTTGCTCCTAAACCACCGCATCATAACAGATACCACTACAGTGAGTGTGGAGGATGGGGAGCAAAAGGAGGTATTTCTAAGAATTGGAGTTTATTAACAGATCGATGCCCAAAGCCAACATTTTTACTTATTACTGTATGGAGGTTCTCGAAAGAAATCGTTTCCCTTCTAGGACTTAATACAGAACTAAGACTATTATGCCAGTAGGAGTGGCATTGAAAGTGGCACTATTGGTATGTTAGAACTAAAAAAACATTCTGAGTAAGGGACATTAAAATTGGCTATTGGTAGAGCTTGGCAGGACACAATCCCATATTCTCAAACTGCATGTGGTCTACCTAGGCAATGGATACTGCCCAGTAATGCAAGTCTGTACATATTGTTTGGGCAAGGCCAATGATGGACAAGTACATTTTTTTTCATGCTTTCCTTTAACCCTGCTATACTATTCGGGTCAATATGACCCAAAATGATTTTTGAGACCCTGTAGATTTTTTTTTTATATGAGGATTTTAAATTAGTGGTATCTTGACTTCTCCTCATTTGTGGAGCTCTATATATTTTTTTTTTGTTTTTTGTTTACTTTTTGCTACACGCTGATTGTTACACTTGTACTGTTCGGGTCAATATGACCCGATGGCATTTTATACTGTTCTACAGGTCTCTGATTATTTCTGACTGCAAAAGTTACGTTTTTTTACGTGTACTTCATCTCAAAATGGTGGTGGTTTCACTGTTCTTATCAGTAAACAAGTAATTATCTAGTATTATCCATTTGCTGTTTGTGAGAAAGGAGACTGGTTGTCTATCATTCAAAGGCTGGGGGTTTCACTGTCATCAGTAATCAAGTACCGTATATACTCGAGTATAAGCCGAGATTTTCAGCCCAAATTTTTGGGCTGAAAGTGCCCCTCTCGGCTTATACTCGAGTCAAGGTGGGTGGCAGGGTCGGCGGGTGAGGGCGCTGAGGCATACTTACCTGCTTCCAGCGATCCTGGTTCTCCCCCTGCCGTCCCACAGTCTTCTGTGCTGCAGCTCTTCCCCTCTTCAGCGGTCACGTGGGACCGCTCATTAGAGAAATGAATAGGCGGCTCCACCTCCCATAGGGGTGGAGCCACATATTCATTTCTCTAATCAGCGGTGCCGGTGACCGCTGATAGAGGAAGAAGCTGCGGCACCGAAGACAGCTGTGCGGGAGAAGGAGCCGGACGCCGGGAGCAGGTAAGTATCGCATATTCACCTGTCCACGTTCCAGCCGCCGGGCGCCGCTCCATCTTCCCGGCGCCGCTCCATCTTCCCAGCGTCGCTCCGCTCTGGCTGTTCAGGTCAGAGGGCGCGATGACGTACTAGTGTGCGCGGCGCCCTCTGCCTGATCAGTCAGTGCGCAGAGACGCCGGGACCGGACGCTGGGAGCTGCAAGCAAGAGAGGTGAGTATGGCTTTTTTTTTTTTATTGCAGCGTCAGCAGCGGCACAGATTTATGTGGAGCATCTATGGGGAAATATGAACGGTGCAGAGCACTATATGGCACAGCTATGGGACAGTATGAATGGTGCAGAGCACTATATGGCACAGCTATGGGGCAGTATGAATGGTGCAGAGCACTATATGGCACAGCTATGGGGCAGTATAAACGGTGCAGAGCACTATATGGGGCACAGCTATGGGGCAGTATGAACGGTGCAGAGCACTTTATGGCACAGCTATGGGGCAGTATGAACGGTGCAGAGCACTATATGGCACAGCTATGGGGCAGTATGAACGGTTCAGAGCACTATATGGCACAGCTATGGGGCAGTAGGAACGGTGCAGAGCACTATATGGCACAGCTATGGGGCAGTAGGAACGGTGCAGAGCACTATATGGCACAGCTATGGGGCAATAATGAACGGTGCAGAGCACTATATGGCACAGCTATGGGGCAGTATGAACGGTGCAGAGCACTATATGGCACAGCTATGGGGCAGTATGAACGGTGCAGAGCACTATATGGCACAGCTATGGGGCAGTATGAACGGTGCAGAGCACTATATGGCACAGCTATGGGGCAGTATGAACGGTGCAGAGCACTATATGGCACAGCTATGGGGCAGTATGAACGGTGCAGAGCACTATATGGCACAGCTATGGGGCAATAATGAACGGTGCAGGGCACTATATGGCACAGCTATGGGGCAGTATGAATGGTGCAGAGCACTATATGGCACAGCTATGGGGCAGTATGAACGGTGCAGAGCACTATATGGCACAGCTATGGGGCAGTATGAACGGTGCAGAGCACTATATGGCACAGCTATGGGGCAGTATGAACGGTGCAGAGCACTATATGGCACAGCTATGGGTGTTGTGAATTCTGTGGCAGAGCTCCCTCCTGTGGTCACAAGTGGTACTTCGGCTGATTCTCTCTGTGAGCTTCCGTTGGTGGAGGAAAGTGGTACTGCGGCTTCTGAGTTTCCTTCCTCAGGTGATGTGGTGAAGTCGTTAGGTGCTGCTCTATTTAACTCCACCTAGTGCTTTGATCCTGGCCTCCAGTCAATGTTCTAGTTTTGGACCTGTTTCCTCCTGGATCGTTCCTGTGGCCTGCTGCTCTGCATAGCTAAGTTCTGCTTTGCTATTTTGTTTACTGTTTTTTTTTTGTCCAGCTTGTCTATTTGTTTTTTTCCTGCTTGCTGGAAGCTCTGGGACGCAGAGGGTGTACCTCCGTGCCGTTAGTTCGGTACGGAGGGTCTTTTTGCCCCCTTTGCGTGGTTTTTGTAGGGTTTTGTGTTGACCGCAAAGTTACCTTTCCTATGCTCGCTCTGTTCAGAAAGTCGGGCCTCACTTTGCTAAATCTATTTCATCTCTACGTTTGTCTTTTCATCTTAACTCACAGTCATTATATGTGGGGGCTGCCTTTTCCTTTGGGGTATTTCTCTGAGGCAAGGTAGGCTTATTTTCTATCTTCAGGCTAGCTAGTTTCTCAGGCTGTGCCGAGTTGCATAGGGAGCGTTAGGCGCAATCCACGGCTGCCTCTAGTGTGGTTGGAGAGGATTAGGGATTGCGGTCAGCAGAGTTCCCACGTCTCAGAGCGCGTTCTATGTTTTTTGGATTATTGTCAGGTCACTGTATGTGCTCTGACCTCTATGTCCATTGTGGTACTGAATTATCTTATCATAACATATGGGGCAGTATGAACGGTGCAGAGCACTATATGGTACATCTATGGGGCAATAATGAACGGTGCAGAGCACTATATGGCACAGCTATGGGGCAGTATGAACGGTGCAGAGCACTATATGTTACAGCTATGGGGCAGTATGAACGGTGCAGAGCATTATATGGTACAGCTATGGGGAAATATGAACGGTGCAGAGCACTATATGGCACAGCTATGGGACAATAATGAACGGTGCAGGGCACTATATGGCACAGCTATGGGGCAGTATGAATGGTGCAGAGCACTATATGGCACAGCTATGGGGCAGTATGAACGGTGCAGAGCACTATATGGCACAGCTATGGGGCAGTATGAACGGTGCAGAGCACTATATGGCACAGCTATGGGGCAGTATGAACGGTGCAGAGCACTATATGGCACAGCTATGGGTGTTGTGAATTCTGTGGCAGAGCTCCCTCCTGTGGTCACAAGTGGTACTTCGGCTGATTCTCTCTGTGAGCTTCCGTTGGTGGAGGAAAGTGGTACTGCGGCTTCTGAGTTTCCTTCCTCAGGTGATGTGGTGAAGTCGTTAGGTGCTGCTCTATTTAACTCCACCTAGTGCTTTGATCCTGGCCTCCAGTCAATGTTCTAGTTTTGGACCTGTTTCCTCCTGGATCGTTCCTGTGGCCTGCTGCTCTGCATAGCTAAGTTCTGCTTTGCTATTTTGTTTACTGTTTTTTTTTTGTCCAGCTTGTCTATTTGTTTTTTTCCTGCTTGCTGGAAGCTCTGGGACGCAGAGGGTGTACCTCCGTGCCGTTAGTTCGGTACGGAGGGTCTTTTTGCCCCCTTTGCGTGGTTTTTGTAGGGTTTTGTGTTGACCGCAAAGTTACCTTTCCTATGCTCGCTCTGTTCAGAAAGTCGGGCCTCACTTTGCTAAATCTATTTCATCTCTACGTTTGTCTTTTCATCTTAACTCACAGTCATTATATGTGGGGGCTGCCTTTTCCTTTGGGGTATTTCTCTGAGGCAAGGTAGGCTTATTTTCTATCTTCAGGCTAGCTAGTTTCTCAGGCTGTGCCGAGTTGCATAGGGAGCGTTAGGCGCAATCCACGGCTGCCTCTAGTGTGGTTGGAGAGGATTAGGGATTGCGGTCAGCAGAGTTCCCACGTCTCAGAGCGCGTTCTATGTTTTTTGGATTATTGTCAGGTCACTGTATGTGCTCTGACCTCTATGTCCATTGTAGTACTGAATTATCTTATCATAACATATGGGGCAGTATGAACGGTGCAGAGCACTATATGGTACATCTATGGGGCAATAATGAACGGTGCAGAGCACTATATGGCACAGCTATGGGGCAGTATGAACGGTGCAGAGCACTATATGTTACAGCTATGGGGCAGTATGAACGGTGCAGAGCATTATATGGTACAGCTATGGGGAAATATGAACGGTGCAGAGCACTATATGGCACAGCTATGGGACAATAATGAACGGTGCAGAGCACTATATGGCACAGCTATGGGGAAATAATGATCTATTTTTATTTTTGAAATTCACCGGTAAATGCTGCATTTCCACCCTAGGCTTATACTCGAGTCAATAAGTTTTCCCAGTTTTTTGTGGCAAAATTAGGGGGGTCGGCTTATACTCGGGTCGGCTTATACTCGAGTATATACGGTATTTATTTAGTCAAATGCATTTTCAGTTTGTGAGAGAAGACACACTGTTGTCTCATAAATTGGACACCAGTCATTTGACTTACACCCTGAAGCTAAGTCCTGTGAAAGAGACACTGGAATCTGTGAGAGAGAACACTGAGCTGTGAATACACATCTTTACAGGTATTCATTTTTTTCTTCAAAACTTGGATAAAAATGTTTCTAAAATGTCTATTGACTTACGCTGTGAATACATATCTTTACAACTATTCTTTTCTTTTCCAAACTTAGGTAATTCTAATGAGCACAATACACCATGACAATGCCGTAAGTGCTAGAGAAGACAGAGTGCCTGACATTATTTTGGATTATAATGCCACAAAGGGAGCAGTTGATACTTTAGACCAAGCAATATCAACATATACATGCAAACGCAAAACCAAGCAATATCAACATATACATGCAAACGCAAAACCAATCGGTGGCCAATGATTTTATTTTATAACATACTGGACGTTTCTGCATACAATGCATTTGTCTTATGGAGAGAAATCGACCCCGATTGGAACCGGAATAAGCTGCATAAAAGAAGATTATTTCTTTGGGAATTGGGCAAATCCCTGGTTAGGCCATATATTGAGAGCAGAAAAGTGATCCCCAGAAGTGAAGGAGCAACAGCCATTGTAAAAAGTGTCCAGCATGCTCAAGAAAGAGACTCCACATCCACGGCCTCCACCAGCACGGCCTCCACCAGCACAGCTACCAGCAGCACGGCCTCCACCAGCACAGCTACCAGCAGCACGGCCTCCACCAGCACAGCTACCAGCAGCACGGCCTCCACCAGCACAGCTACCAGCAGCACGGCCTCCACCAGCACAGCTACCAGCAGCACGGCCTCCACCAGCACAGCTACCAGCAGCACGGCCTCCACCAGCACAGCTACCAGCAGCACGGCCTCCACCAGCACAGCTACCAGCAGCACGGCCTCCACCAGCACAGCTACCAGCAGCACGGCCTCCACCAGCACAGCTACCAGCAGCACGGCCTCCACCAGCACAGCTACCAGCAGCACGGCCTCCACCAGCACAGCTACCAGCAGCACGGCCTCCACCAGCACAGCTACCAGCAGCACGGCCTCCACCAGCACAGCTACCAGCAGCACGGCCTCCACCAGCACAGCTACCAGCAGCACGGCCTCCACCAGCACAGCTACCAGCAGCACGGCCTCCACCAGCACAGCTACCAGCAGCACAGCTACCAGCAAAAAAAATTAAGAGATGTAGCTTCTGTCCATCTTCCTGTGACAAGAAGACTAATCTGACATGTGCTGGATGTTCAAAATATCTGTGTAAATATTGTTTTCAAAAAGTTAAATTTCATGTTATAGTAATGTAAAGCTTCTTTGTTATTTGTGTGCAGAATGCCAACAATCAAAGATAGTTGTAAAAAGCCTGTGTAACCTTTTTATGAAAAAAAAAAATAAAAAAAAATTAAGTTTAAATTTTTCATTTGTTTATGATCAACCATGTTCACATACAGTATAATAATGAAAAAGTATTCAAATAAAACACTTAGAGTAGCTAAAAATCAAGAATTAATAGGTTGGGTCATATTGACCCGGGAACAGTACAAGTGTATAGCAAATGCGAACAGAACAGCAGGGTTAAAGCACATGGTCATTGTTTCCACCTTTTTGTTTATCTGTCTTTCTTTTAGGCTTTCGCCATACCTCTGATAGCTTATCTAATATGAGCTATTGGAAAATAAAGTAGTGTTATAGTAGCATTTTGCCAATAACTTACCAACAGTGAGGCCTCTATTAGACTGGACAATATAGAAATGAAAAAATGTGTTCAGTTAATTCTTATTCCTTATGGAGGTGGATTCCCGATAACATCAGTCATATTCACCAAAGCGTGTTGCAAATAATTATGTGCAAATATCAATGCAAATTGTGACGCTGGAAACCGTGCCACCTGTAGATACATCTGGAATGCCAATTTGCTTGTGGATGTGCGGATTAATCACAGGATTGAATATCCTTTTGGCTTCTGACAAAGCCTGATTGGAAGCCTTGGGTTTGTTGCACAGTGTAGTTTGTTTTCCGGTGGAACATTAGTAAAGTACAGTCAGATCCTGCCGTAATAACCAGCTTCTTCCTGCCCGATAATATAACTCTGGTGGTATAAAATAAAAGTTGACAAACATTTCCCAGGAGGCATCGGTGTTTCCTCCCTCTGTCTGATCTCAGATCAGACTCTGGCTTGGCGCATGCACATTGCCATGTGACATCTCGGATGTGTATGGATCAGTGCTAATTCAGCAGAAAATAAAACTGTGGCATGTTCTTGCGGACTACATACTGTTGTGGCCAAAGTGTTGGCATCGTTGAAATTGTTCCAGAAAATGAAGTATTTCTCCCAGTAAATTATTGATATTACACATGTTTTGCTATACACTTGTTTCTTTTGTTTGTATTGGAACAACACAAAAGAAAAATTGGACATTATTTCACACAAAATCCTCAAAATGGTCCGAACAAAATTGTTGGCACTGTTCCAAATTTATGGTTAAACAACTTTGTTTCAAGGATGTGATGCTCGTTCATACTCACCTGTGGCAAGTAATAGGTGTGGCAAGTAATAGGTGGGGGCAATATGAAAGTCGCACCTAAAATCAGATAAAAAGGGGAGAAGTGGCTCAATCTTTGCATTGTGTCTGTGTGTATCACACTAAGCATGGAAAGAGGAAAAAGAAACTGTCTGAGGACTCGAGAACCAAAATTGTTGAACAATATGAAGGTTACAGTTCATCTCCAGAGATCTTGATGTTTCTTTGTCCATGGTGCGCAACATAATCAAGAAGTTTACAATCCATGGCACTGTAGCTAATCTTTTTGGATGTGGACAGCAGAGTAAAATTGTTGAAAGGTTGCAACGCAGGATATCCTGGATGGTGGATAAGGAGCCCCAATACAGTTCCAAAGAAATTCAAGCTGTCTTGCTGGCTCAGGATGCATCAGTGTCAGCTCAAACTATCCGACATTTGAATAAAATAAAATGCTATGGCAGGAGGACCTCACTGGTGACGCAGAAACATAACAAATCTAGACTACAGCTTGCAAAAATGTTCATGAAAAAGCTAAAATCTTGGGAAAAGTGTCTTATGCACAGATGAGACCAAGATGCAGCTTTTTGGTAAGCACATCCTTCTACTGTTTCCTGAAAACAGAATTAGTCCTACAAAGAAAGGAACACAGTACCTAAGGTCAAATTTGGTGGAGGTTCGTTCATAGATGTTTTGGGGATCTTTTGCTGACTCTAACACTGGGTGCCTTGTCTGTGTGCAAGGCATAATGAAATCTAAAGATTACCAAAGGATTTGGGTCGCAACGTAGTGCCCAGTGTCAGAAAGCTGGGTTTCTTTGGTCATAAGTCTTCCAGCAGGACAGTGACCCCAAATGTACTTCAAGAAACATCCAGAAATGGATGGAAACAAAGCACTGGAGAGTACTGAAGTGACAGCAATGAGTCCGGATCTAAATCCCTTTGAACATCTGTGGATAGATCTTAAAATTCCTGTTGGGAGAAGGCACCCTTCAGATATGAAATGGTTATAAGAAGACAGGGCCGGCTCCAGGTTTTCGAGGGCCCCGGGCGAAAGAGTCTCAGTGGGCCCCCCCTTTTAACACATACCCCGATTTATGATGCCCAGATACGGCAGAGAAATGTATAGTACAATGCCAGATTTCACTTCTTACATGAGTGACAGCTATTGTAGATTCTGCCGTGTATATATACAGGAGGAAAGGTACTGTGCAGTGTATATATACAGGAGGAGTGGTACTGTGCAGTGTATATATACAGGAGGAAAGGTGCTGTGCAGTGTATGTATACAGGAGAGGTGCTTTTCTGTTTTGAGTTTTTCTATGAAACAAAGACTTTTCTACATAAACAACTTTGTTTGGTTTTGCGGCCCCAACAGATCTGTGCTACAAAGTAACAGGCGGCTCGGGCATTAATGAGGGACCTGATGCTGAATCCTTTCCACAAACACTAATGACCCAATTAGTGCCCTGTCATTAGAAGCTCATTAAACGCCTCCCTGTCCTGAGTAGTCATGTACAGTATGGGGGGGATCCTGCAGCCCACCCCCTGACTGCTCCATACCATACACTGCCCTCTGTCGCTCTCACTATTATCCTGTGCATTTCTCTGTCACCGTTACCCCATGTTACACTTGTCACCCCCCACTACAGAGTAGCAGGGCAGCCAATGTCACCCCCTCCCGGACCCTAATGGCAGCAGGAAATGTCTGCTCCTCTATTGGGTTGGAACCTGATTTAATCAAGGAATAATGTGGATTTGTTGCCGGTGGCTGCAGGGGAAGGGTTAAGTGATGCCATGTCCGTGGTGGGAGCAGTGGCAGCTGCTGGGACCTGGACAGACACAACCAATGTTGCTGTTACTGCACAGTGTGACCTAGAGGAGAGAAGCTGAGACTCCGGAGCAGAAATCACCCACATGCCAGCACTGGGCAGAGTCCCTCCAGTCACCAGCCTGGGGCCACGGGGCCCCAACGTACAGCCCACAGCTCAGTTTTATCCATGGCAGCAGCTCCCCTTCCTCCTGGCATCTGGTTAACCCCATTTATGCGGGTCGGATTGTTATCTTTAAGGTTTAGCAATAACCTTCATACAGATGGGAAGGGGCTAAGCTTCTTCCTACCCCACTGGTGCAGGTTTGGTGCAGCATGCATGTATTCTGGGAGAGCTGGGCGGCTACAGGCTGCACCCCACCAGCTGCTCCTCCAGACATCACTCACATTTTTAGGCAGCGGAGACAGACAGCAGCAGACTGAGCCACAACTGCAACCACTGCTGGATACCTTTGCACTCACTCAGTCACTAGTAGGATGGAGCTCCTCGGAATCTGCCTGATAAACTTCAGCACTGTCTGCAGCCACCCAGGGGGGAGAGCAGAGAACTGCTCTCTCCGCCCACAATGTCACACTGGCTGCCTTCTGTTAACCCCTATGTGTGCCTGCCTGGCTGCACTGACTGAGTGAGAAGATGCTTGTGTCAGAGCTGGCACATAGGGGTTAAGAGAACGCAGCCAGCAGTGACTTTGTGGGGGGAGAGAGCATGTTATCTCCTGCTCTGCTCTCCGTGGGCCCCCCCCTCTCCCCAGGGCCCCGGCATTTGCCCGCTGTGCCGGGTGCTGACGCCGGCCCTGTAAGAAGCGAATGATTGCAGTAAGGCTACTTTCACATTAGCGTCGGTACGGGCCCGTCGCAGTGCGTCGGGCCGACGTACCGACGCATGCTGTGAAGTAAAATCACAACGGGGGCAGCGGATGCAGTTTTACAACGCATCCGCTGCCCCATTGTAAGGTCCGGGGAGGAGGGGGCGGAGTTCTGGCCGCGCATGCGCGGTCAGAAAAAGCGGACCCGACGGACAAAAAAGACTTGCAAGCAACGGTTTTTTGTCCCGACTGACTGCAAAAACACATCGCATCCGTCGCACGACGGATGCAACGTGTGGCAATCCGTCGCAATGCGTCGCTAATGAAAGTCTATGGAGAAAAAACGCATCCTGCAGGCAACTTTGCAGGATGCGTTTTTTCTTCAAAACGACACATTGTGACGTACGTCGAACGACGCTAGTGTGAAAGTAGCCTTATTTATTCGAAAGGGTGTACAAACAAGTACTAAGTTGTGGCTGCCAACAATTTTGTCCAGCCCATTTTTTTTTTTTTTTTTTGTGTGAAATTATGTCCAATCTGCCTTTTTTTTTCTCAGTTGTTTTGTGCTGTTCCAATACAAACCAAGGAAATAAACGTGTATAACAAAATAAAGGTAATTGCAATAATTTTGTGAAAGAAATATTTCATTTTCTGGAACCGTTTCAAGGATACCAAAACTTTCGGCCATGACTGTATGTACATAGGGAATCTCTCCTTGGATGTTTTCTTCTAAGGAAAAATATCTCTGTACATATGGATTCTGACTGTATGGCAGTGCTGAGTGTACCAAGAAGACTTATGGCTTCCTTGCCCTGATCTGTTCTTTTCCATAAGACTTAAGGTACCGTTACACTAAACGACTTACCAACGATCACGACCAGCGATACGACCTGGCCGTGATCGTTGGTAAGTCGTTGTGTGGTCGCTGGAGAGCTGTCACACAGATGGCTCTCTCCAGCGACCAACGATCAGGGGAAAGACTTCGGCATCGTTGAAACTGTCTTCAACGATGCCGAAGTCCCCAGGTAACCAGGGTAAATATCGGGTTACTAAGTGCAGGGCCGCGCTTAGTAACCCGATATTTACCCTGGTTACCATTGTAAAAGTAGAAAAAAACAAAACGTACATACTCACATTCCGATGTCTGTCACGTCCCCCGCCGTCAGCTTCCCGCACTGACTGTCAGCGCCGGCCGTAAAGCAGACAGACATCGGAATGTGAGTATGTACGTTTTTTTTTTTTTTTTTTACTTTTACAATGGTAACCAGGGTAAATATCGGGTTACTAAGCGCGGCCCTGCGCTTAGTAACACGATGTTTACCCTGGTTACAAGTGAACACATCGCTGGATCGGCGTCACACACGCCGATCCAGCGATGACAGCGGGTGATCAGCGACCAAAAAAAGGTCTTGATCATTCCCCAGTGACCAACGATCTCCCAGCAGGGTCGCTGTCACACATAACGAGATCGTTAGCGGGATCGTTGCTACGTCACAAAAAGCATGACGTTGCAACAATATCGTTAACGAAATGTGTGAAGGTACCTTTAGATAGCTGTCGGACGAATGATGCCTTGGTCCATTGTTCGTCATTCCCATACACAGGAACTCTCGCTCGGCTCCTGTATTCTCCGAGAAAGCCGCTGCTGACACATCCGCCAGCGGCGTATTTCAGGGAGAACCATTTGATCAGCAGTCCAAAATCGGACATGCGCGATCGACATCTCTCCCAGGCTTCATTTGGTTGGCTCCCCCATACACGTTAGGCCATCGGCTGAACTCGTCGATCTTTGACATACACATCATTTTAATAAAATAATAATTCTAACACCATTGTGTGTATTTGGCAGCTCAACTGTCCAATAATGCCTACTATCTCACTGACTACTGTAAGTCGGTTTCTTGGTTCCATTGAAAAGCATGCATCATTATAACAGTTTGGCATAGTCTTGCTGTAATGTCTGTATACTCTTGTGTCCTCCCCTTCCCAGGAGCTGTGGTATAATCAGACCATGTTCCTACACGATCAGACACAGCCATTACATAGAACATAGCCGGGCACATTTATAAGATTCTCAGCACAGGAACTTTTTTTTTTTTTTTTTTAAACATATCAAATTGTGGAATTTATTATTCAAAGACCTGTTGATCAAAATTAACTTTGTTCGTGTGAAAACACTTAAAAGATAGCCAAGGATGATGCGACTTGACAGACTAGTCCAGGATTCCAGTCTCCACCATCTTCCCGCCCACTCCCGTAGACTCACATAGGCAGAGACCTGTCAGTGTAGGGGAGATAAGCAGAAGTCGTCACCGCGGACCTGCCCTCTTAGACTGGCAGCAAAGAGGCATATTCTCCGGCTGCCATTTAAAAGTCTGTTTTCTATGAAATGCTGCAGTATTTCAGAGTAACACATACCTGGCTCCAATAACTAAGCTTCTCTTTGATTTCTGCTGCCCATTGTTTGGGGATGTCCGGTTTAGGCTACGTTCACATTAGCGTTACATAGTAACATAGTAACATAGTTAGTAAGGCCGAAAAAAGACATTTGTCCATCCAGTTCAGCCTATATTCCATCATAATAAATCCCCAGATCTACGTCCTTCTACAGAACCTAATTGTATGATACAATATTGTTCTGCTCCAGGAAGACATCTAGGCCTCTCTTGAACCCCTCGACTGAGTTCGCCATCACCACCTCCTCAGGCAAGCAATTCCAGATTCTCACTGCCCTAACAGTAAAGAATCCTCTTCTATGTTGGTGGAAAAACCTTCTCTCCTCCAGACGCAAAGAATGCCCCCTTGTGCCCGTCACCTTCCTTGGTATAAACAGATCCTTAGCGAGATATTTGTATTGTCCCCTTATATACTTATACATGGTTATTACATCGCCCCTCAGTCGTCTTTTTTCTAGACTAAATAATCCTAATTTCGCTAATCTATCTGGGTATTGTAGTTCTCCCATCCCCTTTATTAATTTTGTTGCCCTCCTTTGTACTCTCTCTAGTTCCATTATATCCTTCCTGAGCACCGGTGCCCAAAACTGGACACAGTACTCCATGTGCGGTCTAACTAGGGATTTGTACAGAGGCAGTATAATGCTCTCATCATGTGTATCCAGACCTCTTTTAATGCACCCCATGATCCTGTTTGCCTTGGCAGCTGCTGCCTGGCACTGGCTGCTACAGGTAAGTTTATCATTAACTAGGATCCCCAAGTCCTTCTCCCTGTCAGATTTACCCAGTGGTTTCCCGTTCAGTGTGTAATGGTGATATTGATTCCTTCTTCCCATGTGTATAACCTTACATTTATCATTGTTAAACCTCATCTGCCACCTTTCAGCCCAAGTTTCCAACTTATCCAGATCCATCTGTAGCAGAATACTATCTTCTCTTGTATTAACTGCTTTACATAGTTTTGTATCATCTGCAAATATCGATATTTTACTGTGTAAACCTTCTACCAGATCATTAATGAATATGTTGAAGAGAACAGGTCCCAATATTGACCCCTGCGGTACCCCACTGGTCACAGCGACCCAGTTAGAGACTATACCATTTATAACCACCCTCTGCTTTCTATCACTAAGCCAGTTACTAACCCATTTACACACATTTTCCCCCAGACCAAGCATTCTCATTTTGTGTACCAACCTCTTGTGCGGCACGGTATCAAACGCTTTGGAAAAATCGAGATATACCACGTCCAATGACTCACCGTGGTCCAGCCTATAGCTTACCTCTTCATAAAAACTGATTAGATTGGTTTGACAGGAGCGATTTCTCATAAACCCATGCTGATATGGAGTTAAACAGTTATTCTCATTGAGATAATCCAGAATAACATCCCTCAGAAACCCTTCAAATATTTTACCAACAATAGAGGTTAGACTTACTGGCCTATAATTTCCAGGTTCACTTTTAGAGCCCTTTTTGAATATTGGCACCACATTTGCTATGCGCCAATCCTGTGGAACAGACCCCGTCGCTATAGAGTCCCTAAAAATAAGAAATAATGGTTTATCTATTACATTACTTAGTTCTCTTAGTACTCGTGGGTGTATGCCATCCGGACACGGAGATCTATCTATTTTAATCTTATTTAGCCGGTTTCGCACCTCTTCTTGGGTTAGATTGGTGACCCTTAATATAGGGTTTTCATTGTTTCTTGGGATTTCACCTAGCATTTCATTTTCCACCGTGAATACCGTGGAGAAGAAGGTGTTTAATATGTCAGCTAATGTGCGTCGCTGTTGCGTCGGCGACGCAGCGGCGACGCGCCCCTATCTTTAACATAGGGGACGCGTGCGTTTTTTTGGTCGCGTTTTTCGACACGTGCGTCGTTTTCGATGCTAGCGTCGGACGCAGGAAAATGCAACACGTTGCATTTTTCGTGCGTCCGATTTTCGTCAAAAAACGACGCACGCGTCGCAAAACGCAGCGTTTTTGCGTGCGTTTTGCGCGCGTTTTTTGTGCGTCGTGCGTTGCGTCGCCGACGCACCGGCGCGCAACGCAAATGTGAACATAGCCTTAGAGCAGCTGTAAATATGGACATTTATGTTGACAACTCAATGGATCACAGATTGTGTGCGGTTTCTATAACCAGCTAATTTCCTTGATCAGTACTGACTGTGATCATCTTGGCATTCAACGCTCTTTAAAGATTATTTTCAGTATATTGAAAATTCTATTTAGCTGTTTTTCAGTCATTCCTCTTTCTGTCAGCACTGGATGAAAACCAATATGGCCGCCGGCACTGCTCACACAGCTCTCACAGCGCCTTCCTATTTCTGAATTTCACATCTGACTAAATATGCAGCAGTATTATTTTTTTCTATAGAAGTTTATAGATACTTTGAAAGTGGATTTGTGTATACAGAGCTATGTAAAACTTCTTTTCACAGGTAACCGCAGAGTTTCTGCCACTCTAAATGGTTGGCAAGAAGTACAACTTTTGAAGCAGATAAATCTTAACTTAGCACTTATCCTAACCTCCCCACACATACAACTGATTCTCCCCCCCCCCCAACAACTTATTCAGAAACACCCCCACAACTCATTCAGACCCCCCCGTACACACACACACAACTTACTCGGAACTCCACACACACAACTCATTTGGAAACCTCCCTCCACCCCACACACAACTCATTCGGAAGCCCCCCCACAACTCATTTGGGGACCCCCCCAAAAGTCATTTGAGGGGGAAGCTGCCCCCCTCGACTCATAGAAGTACACGTACCTCATACAGTACCTTGCAGAACACCAAAGACCTAAGGTTTAAACTTTATGGAATGTCACAACTGCAGCTAAGTACATCAAGCTTTTTTTTGCCATTTTTACATCTGTAGGGCGGATTGGTGGCATACTCTTTTGGAAAGCGGAAATGTTGCGTGTCATCATTAAACATATTTTTTCTTCTTAATCATCAGTCTCAACATGATGCAAAAAATGAGCCTTCGTATGACTGTTTTAGATGTTATACTCCCTTTAAAATTGGCTACAAACACTTGTGGTTGCAGTTTTTGTACTTCTTGCCATTGCAGTACTCTACCAGTGAGTGACTGGCGCTCTATATAATTGGTAATTCCATCAGTAATACTATGCGCCTTTCTAAGTTTGCTATTGATCTACCTACGTGAACCGAACAAAGAGTACGGTCAACTTCAAAAGGAAGAAATTCCTCTTCTCATAGCCATTCTGCGAAACTCATTACAGCTGGATTCTGTGTGAAGAAATCGTAATATATTAATGGTGCTAAGAGGATTAACCATATTCTTGGAAGGTAAGTACATAAATGGATGTTTAGCAAGATGGATGGAAACTCTTCGCTGAGTCTACAAGTGTAGGAAATATGACTAAGTCTCTCTCCCTGGGGTCTTCCCCATCCCTTACACCCATCACCATTTGAAATGAAGGCGCTCTCTCATTTCCCCTTGGAAGGGAAGGGGTTAATTAATTAGGTTTTTGAGCTTTTAATTGGAGCTTAGCGAGTCCCGTCTGACAGCTGTCTGTCCCCCCTCCCAACTAAATTCATTTGTTTAAATTCATTTTGTACAATAGTGAAATTAATTATGCAGATTTCCTTTTGGAGGTAACGTTGTTCTGCAGCTCCAATATTAGTTTGTTGCAATTATGCTCTGGGGGTCTCTGCATATTGTCTGTGATATTATCAGGCGTTGGGTCGCTCTCATTTCGGGTTATTGACAGTTTTTTGAGACGAGATGAACATAATTATTACGCATTTGTTGTACAGGGGAGGATGGCAACATGAAAAAGAGAAGACCATTTCCGCGTACAGAGCTGGTCTGCTTATTTCTTTTTTTTTTTCATCGAATTGTTCTCCCGTGTGGATGCTGGTATTATATATTTTTTTTCTGAATGGATTGTTCATCAGTTTTTTGTTTTGTTTTTTAATTTTTTGAAGGATGGAGGTGCCACTGACATTTTAATTGCAATTCACGTGGATATTGTTGTGTTCAAGTTAGTTGGGAATGAAAAAAAAAAATGTAATTGTATAAAAATTGATGATGGGAGGATATGCAGCCATACTGAAGTGGCGCTGTTGCTTTTCAGATATTAAAATTGGGTGGTTTATATCTCGCAGCTCATGCTGTTCGAGTTATAAAGAACTCCATAAATGTCAGCAGCCGGGCTGTGGAGTCGCAGTTGGAGCCCATTTTGGTGGAGTCGGTGTCATGGAAATTGAGGAGTGACTGCAGACTTACCGATTTGGACCGGACAACCTCCTTAATAAATCGGGAGCGTGCTGTTGTGAATTCCGTTCTGGAGCTCACTCCTGTGGTTGCTAATGGTATTTTTGTGAGTTCTGCCCTTGGGCTCCCTCTGGTGGTTTCGAGTGGAACTGCTGCTCCTTTAGGTAGCTGTAGCAGCTGCCTTCACTAATCGCCTTGCCTGGGTTTGTTATTTAAACCTGCTCTGGGCTTTAGTCCATGCCTGCTGTCAATGTTCTTGGTTGGATTTGGTTCTCTCCTTGGAATTCTCATATGGCCAGTCCTTGTCTGCAAAAGATAAGTTTTTGCTAGTTTTTGTTTGTCCATTTATTTGGACTCTATTGCTTTGCAAATATGTCTCTTTTTGTCCTGCTTGTTACTATGTGTTATTCTGGCTAGCTGGAAGCTCTGGGAAAGCAGATTTGCTCCTACACACCGTGAGTCGGTGTGGAGTTCATTTTTGTAAACTCTGTGTGGATTTTGTAGTTTTTATACTGACCGCACAGTATCCTTTTCTCTCTGTCTATCTAGTTTAGTATTGGCCTCCTTTGCTGAATTCTGATTTCATTTCTGAGTACGTCATTTCCCTCTCCATTCACAGTCAATATTTGTGGCGGGCTATCTTTCCTTTTGGGGGTTTTCTCTGAGGCAAGATAGCTTTCTATTTCCTTCTTTAGGGGTAGTTATTTCTTAGGCTGTGGAGAGGTGTCTAGGGAGAGTCAGGAACATCCCACGGCTATTTCTAGTGTTGTTGTTAGGATTAGGGACTGCGGTCAGTAGAGATACCACCTTCTCAGAGCTTGCTCCATGTTGCGTTTTAGCCACCAGGTCATATCAGTGTGGCCTCTTAACCACCAGGTCATAACAGCGTGCCCCTCTCTACAAACCATACTTGAGTCAGAGGCTGAGGAATATTTGAGACGACGTGAACTCTACTTATCATGAATGTGACTTGATGGGCTTGCCATGTCCAGACCCCTTTTTATTTTTTCCCACTTTGCTGTGCCCACTTTGTTGGAGCTGAGCGAAAATGGCGTGAGAACACTAAAATTCTCAGAACTTTGCCACAGCCCCGATTTGCGTGAGAATTTTGCGACACTTCATAGCTTTTTACACCAGAATTGATCCCATAGTCTATAAGATCACAAATGTAATATGGATACTGATGTTTTCAAATAATACTGTTCAGCCTCAATGGCCAAGTTACCTTTTTTTATGCAATAGTATTTTTTTTTTTATTGAATAAAGAATGTAAAGACTTAGGTCGCCAAATTCCCTGGTGCCACTGTGCCCCCTGAATCTGCTAATATGGTGAGCTTCTACGATACTAGCTGCTTCATAATTTGTAAGACGGAAGATGTGAGCAGTAAAACTGCTTCTCAGCAGGTGACATCTTCTGATTCGCAGAAATGTTCCCAACAGATTCTGCCGTGGTGTCTGCAAAGCAAAACAGGACAACAGGAAACATTGTCGTCTGCAAAAAGATCAAGAATAATTAAAGCAACATTTAATGGGCACTGAGCATACAGGATGTGTATGAAATGTTTTGTCAAGTCGCCAAAACAATGTAAGACAATGTCACTCACAGATGTGATCACTATTTCCCGCAGTATATCACAATAACGTTCAAAGACACTGGAGCTCTTGTAACCGCTCTCCGGTAATGATAGTAATTCGTAATGAGCGAACGTCCTCGGATAAGGAGTAATCCCAGCGTGCGTGTGCTAACCGAGTGTCTTGGGCGTGCTCGAATAATATAATCCCTGCGTGTCTCGTGGCTGTTAGGTAGTCCCTGCGTGTCTCGCGGAAGTTAGGTAATCCCTGTGTTTCTCGCAGCTGTTAAATAATCCCTGCGTATCTCGTGGCTGTTAGGTAATCCCTGCGTGTCTCGTGGCTCTTGGGTAATCCCTGCGTGTCTCGCGGCTGTTAGGTAATCCCTGCGTGTCTCGCGGCTGTTAGGTAATCCCTGCGTGTCTTGCAGCTGTTGGGTAATCCCTGCGTGTCTTGCATTTGTTAGGTAATCCATGCGTGTCTCGCGGCTGTTGGGTAATCCCTGCGTGTCTTGCCACTGTTAGGTAATCCCTGCGTTTCTCGTGGCTGTTAGGTAATCCCTGCGTGTCTCGTGGCTGTTAGGTAATCCCTGCGTGTCTCGTGGCTGTTAGGTAATCCCTGCGTGTCTCGTGGCTGTTAGGTAATCCCTGCGTGTCTCGTGGCTGTTAGGTAATCCCTGCGTGTCTCGTGGCTGTTAGGTAATCCCTGCGTGTCTCGTGGCTGTTAGGTAATCCCTACGTGTCTCGTGGCTGTTAGGTAATCTCTGCGTGTCTCGTGGCTGATAGGTAATCCATGCGTGTCTCGTGGCTGTTAGGTAATCCCTGCGTGTCTCGTGGCTGTTAGGTAATCCCTGCGTGTCTCGTGGCTGTTAGGTAATCCCTGCGTGTCTCGCGGCTGTTAGACAGCCGCAACACACACAGGGATTACCTAGCAGCAGTGAGACATACAGGCATGGGGACATAGTAATAAGTGGGACCTCATCCTTTAATTGCAGTTCCACAATAAGGAATGAAGTCACACGCCATATTCCATAAAGAAGAGGAGATGACGATGTGTTATTATAGTGATAACCATGACCAACCTGGTTTCTTCAGTCGTCGCTCTTTGAATGTCCTTATATTTCTGCAGTCTTACTTTTGGTCCATACGGTTCCATAAATATTTTGTGAAAATTTGGCAGATAACTTACCGTATTGGTTGATATGGAAGAGTTATACCAGGAGAGTGCCCCAGCCGGTCACGTGTCTCTGTAGCAAAAACCTGGATGGTGCGAAGTATTGGCACTATAGAATCTGCGGTAGATCATGCAACATCATTTCATAGACACTTGAAATGTATTTCACCACCATCCTTTTGTCAGGTGATACGTTGGTACTAAGACGTGGAATGGAAACTCAACTCAAATTTGAATTCAATTCAGTATAGTCTTTGTTTTATATTGATTTTTGGATATTAAAGTTTTTATCCTCTTAATATATTGTAGTCACCATTTTATATAGAGCTGTATACTTTCAATTGCTAATTTTTCCTTTCTACCCAGTAAATTCTTCTCTTTTCCCTGCCCTATGTAGAAACAGGAAATCTCTTGACCCTGCTTTTATCATTCCCCTCTTCAACTCCTGACCCAGCTGCTCCCTCCTGCCAGGGACTTTTGCTGTGACTCATGACTCATACAGGGAAAATTGATCTTGTGTTTCTTCATAGAGCTTAGCAGGATTCAGTTTGTTTTTTTTGTCATGCGATGTCATATAACTAGTAGAAAAGAGAAAAATTGTCTGGGTAGAAGGGCAAAATGAGCAATTGTAATTACACAGTGCTATATAATATGATCGCAATATATCAAGAGGATAACAATTTTGAAGGGATGCTTCTTTAAATGTAATATATTGTCAACCCAGGTGAGTGGCTGTTGATGGGAAGGAAAATTTGTTAGTTTGCAGCAAAGTTCCTTTGTTTAATATGACCTAGCCCAATGGACTACTGTATATATTCGAGTATAAGCCGACCCGAGTATAAGCTGACCCCCTAATTTTGCCACAAAAAAACTGGGAAAACTTAATGATTCGAGTATAAGCCTAGGGTGGGAAATGCAGCAGCTACCGGTAAATTTCAAAAGTAAAAATAGATGCCAATAAAAGTAAAATTAATTGAGAGATCAGTAGGTTGTGTTTTTGAATATCCATATTGAATCAAGAGCCTCATATAATGCTCCATACAGTTCATGATGGGCCCCATAAGATGCTCCTTACAAAATACGCCCCATATAATGCTCCATAAAGTTTATGATGGGCACCATAAGATGTTCCATATTAAAATATGCCCCATATAATGCTGCACAAACGTTGGTTATGGCCCCATAAGATGCTCCATAAAAATATTTGCCCCATGTAGTGCTGCGCAAACGTTTATTATGGCCCCATAAGATGCTCCATACAGACACTTGCCCCATTTGCTGTTGCTGCGATAAATAAAAAAAAAATCACATACTCACCCTCTCCTCTCGTCGATCAGGCCCCCGGCACTTGCTATAGTCACCTTTCCTCTTTCCGACTGCCGCTCCGTCTTCAGCGTCTTCTGCACTGACGTACAGGCAGAGGGCACGCACTAATCACGTCACCGCACCCTCTGACCTGAGCGTCACTGCAGAAGACGGAGAGGCGCCGGAACGAGGCGAGGTGAATATCGCGCAGCGCTCCCCTCCGCATTACACTCACCTGCTCCTGGCGCGGTGCAGTCCCTGTTTCCCCGGCGCCGCAGCTTCCCGTATTAAGCGGTCACCGTTACCACTCATTACAGTAATGAATATGTGGCTCCTCCCCTATGGGAGGTGGAGCCGCATATTCATTACTGTAATGAGCGGTACCATGTGACCGCTCAGTACAGGACGAAGCTGAGGCGCTGGGAGATCCAGGGACCGTGCTAGGAGCAGGTTAGTATTATTAGACAGCCGCCGCTCCCCCTCCCCTGCCGACCCCTGGGTATGAGTCGAGTATAAGCCGAGAGGGGGACTTTCAGCCCCAAAAAATGGGCTGAAAATCTCTACGTATATACGGTATTTATTTATTTTACTCACTTATATAGCGCCATTAATTCCACAGCACTTTACAAACATTATTGACACTGTCCCCATTGGGGCTCACAATCTAGCTTTGCTATCAGTATGTCTTTGGATTCATATTTATATGACTGATTTGGTCTTGGTGATACCATTTTTCTCTTCTTCGCTTATTACCTTACAAAGAGTCTGTCACTTGGATTTTGCTGCCTCATCTGAGAGCAACATGAAGCAGGGCCAGAGATCCTGATTACAGCAATAAATTACTTTTGGACTTCCTGTTAGTTTTGAGAAATCACTGTTTTTCTGCAGCTCTGCTAGAACTATAGCATTAAGTTCCTGCTATATAGTGCTGCAACTTTCTGTCTGCCTATGCACAGTATAGGCAAAAAGCTGTCAATCAATAGTGAGGATGAGGTTATCCTAGAAGGCTAGCAGATAACAAGTGTGTTTATTACCAAAACTACAGCTTCGGAAGTGATCCAGGACTGGATTTGGGATCTCTGTCAAAACTTCTAGCTTTCCTCAGATTGAGAAACATAAACCTTAATTCTTTTACTTACGGTATCTTTTTTTTCCCTTTTTTTAGATTTATTATTGTTGTTTATGGGCAACCTTCATTTGAACTAATATTTTATAGTCTAGCAAATGATCCATTTTGCGTTGTAAGCGTTCTTATTAGAGTCCCTTGTGAAAAAAGTGCATTACAGGCATTTGTTGTTGTCCTTTTTCAGTATTTGTTGTCTACAAATCCAAGTGAAACACTTGTAGAAATAAAAATGTTCCATAAATACAACTATATGTAATTTCTCTTCAGGTCGCATGCCGGTTCGTCGGGTTGCTAACCAAATCCCAGATGAAATCTCTCAGAATGTCTTACTCTTGGAAGCCATCTCTGTGCTGCCTCAAAACTACAACTTTGAAATTCCCAAGACTATATGGAGAATTCAACAATCTGCGGCCAAAAGAGGTACTTACTGCAAACCTTATGGAGGTGGAACAAGAAGAAATAGGAGAGTTTTTGGATTGTTCTGTTAATCTAATAGAATCTATTCTTATAGATTTTAGGAGTAAAAGGATGAGGAGCTAAAGTTGTTTGGGGGAGAGATACCACCTCACACAGTTTAGATAGCTTTCAGCCAATTGTTTATCCGGCAGCTGTTTCGCCCATTACTCCCACAGGCGTGTGGCCCAGCTCTCCCCGCAGGCGTCTGGCCCAGCTCTCCCCGCAGGCGTCTGGCCCAGCTCTCCCCACAGGCGTCTGGCCCAGCGGCAGGCGTCTGGCCCAGCTCTCCCCGCAGGCGTCTGGCCCAGCTCTCCCCGCAGGCGTCTGGCCCAGCTCTCCCCGCAGGCGTCTGGCCCAGCTCTCCCCGCAGGCGTCTGTCCCTGCTCTCCCCGCAGGCGTCTGTCCCAGCTCTCCCCGCAGGCGTCTGGCCCAGCTCTCCCCGCAGGCGTCTGTCCCTGCTCTCCCCGCAGGCGTCTGTCCCTGCTCTCCCCGCAGGCGTCTGTCCCTGCTCTCCCCGCAGGCGTCTGTCCCTGCTCTCCCCGCAGGCGCCTGGCCCGGCTCTCCCCACAGGCGCCTGGCCCGGCTCTCCCCACAGGCGCCTGGCCCGGCTCTCCCCACAGGCGCCTGGCCCGGCTCTCCCCACAGGCGCCTGGCCCGGCTCTCCCCACAGGCGCCTGGCCCGGCTCTCCCCACAGGCGCCTGGCCCGGCTCTCCCCACAGGCGCCTGGCCCGGCTCTCCCCACAGGCGCCTGGCCCGGCTCTCCCCACAGGCGCCTGGCCCGGCTCTCCCCACAGGCGCCTGGCCCGGCTCTCCCCACAGGCGCCTGGCCCGGCTCTCCCCACAGGCGCCTGGCCCGGCTCTCCCCACAGGCGCCTGGCCCGGCTCTCCCCACAGGCGCCTGGCCCGGCTCTCCCCACAGGCGCCTGGCCCGGCTCTCCCCACTGGCATCTGGCCCGGCTCTCCCCACTGGCGTCTGGCCCGGCTCTCCCCACTGGCGTCTGGCCCGGCTCTCCCCACTGGCGTCTGGCCCGGCTCTCCCCACAGGCGTCTGGCCCGGCTCTCCCCACTGGCGTCTGGCCCGGCTCTCCCCACTGGCGTCTGGCCCGTCTCTCCCCACAGGCGCCTGGCCCGGCTCTCCCCACAGGCGCCTGGTCCGGCTCTCCCCACAGGTGTCTAGCCCAATTTTTCCTCACTTTGTCGAGTGCTGCTTTGTTATCTATGAGAAGGCCGCTGTCAGACATCTCTGGTGGTGGCTTATCTCACAAAAGGATTGGCAGTCCGAAGTCGGACATGTCAGACTGTTATCTTCCGCAATTTTTGTGTTGAGAATCCCCACGCATATTTGATTTTTGGCCTAACCAGTTGATTTCGGCGGGTTCAGCCGAAGTTAATCAAATGTCTATGGGTGGCTTTCACTGTATTTTATACTTTTAAATTGAGTACCTCCTGCAATAGCCATTGATCCTCGGATTCCAGAACTGTTTTTCTTATGTGCCCCTCCAATCTTTAGTTATGGCCCCCTAGTAATAAAGGTGTAAACTTTCACTTTATCCAACTGGGCGTATACTACAGAACTTCTCAGTGGGCATTTTTTTCCTTTCCTTTTATGCTGACCAATCAAAACACAGCCACGCCTTCTGATAAGTTTTATGGTGCACGCCCAATTGGTTGAAGGTTAAATGGGGGGCATAACTTTGGAAATGAGAAGGAGAGAAGAAAAACTGTTCCAGAATCAGCAGAGCAGTACAAATTAGAGGACGTACTCTTTTTAAATGAATAAATCCAGTGAAAGATCCTCTTTAACTAAAATTCTGGCCACCTTCAACTAAAACTAAGAG
Organism: Ranitomeya imitator; assembly: GCF_032444005.1. NCBI lineage: Eukaryota > Metazoa > Chordata > Amphibia > Anura > Dendrobatidae > Ranitomeya > Ranitomeya imitator. Next base: position 122,430,292 of record NC_091284.1, read on the forward strand.
AAAATTACTACTTTACTGTATAATGTTTTATCTATTGAACTGAAATGTAAAACCATTTATTGTAGCCTCAATGTCCAAACATTTATATCAAATGGTTTGCCCACATGATAAAATTTGTATTCTTAATTTAAAGGGGCTGTCCATATTCCAAATAACAGTGTGGTCTGTGTCCTGGCTCACCCACTTACTACTTGTGCTTTGACACAGAATATCATTTCCATTGACAGGACATCATTAGTTCTATATGTGTAAGGAGCTCACTGGCTAATTTAAGTGGCTACGGCATGACCCTTCTGTTACAACCAATGGGTAGACGGAGAAGGAGACTGGCTTGGATATTGAAAGTGGCCAGTCCCCTTCATACACAGCACTGAAAACATTTCACAAAAGAAATCTAAGCTGATTGTAGGCCTACTGGGACTCTGGGCCATGCTGATATTTAGAGATCACATCAACTTTGATAATACAATTACATTAAAAATATTAAATATATAAAGTTTACTAAAGTGAAAAAACACTTTTAACTCACTGGCAACCTGTGACAATCTAACTCAGATAAACTGCGGTTTAAAGGGAGCCTGTCACCCCCTCAGGCATTAGTAACTAAAAGAGCCACCTTGTGCAGCACAAATGCTGCATTCTGACAAGGTGGCTCTTTAGTTACAAACGCCTTCACATGCTGAAATAAACCCTTAATAAAATTTGCCCCCACATACCCTGAATCCGTCCGGGAGGCGGGACTTTCCTTTCTAATGAGACGCAGCACAGCCGTCACACCAGAGCTGTGCGCGCCGGGCGCCACCTCCTCTTCCTGCATTATAGTTCCTGGCGCCTGCTCTGTAAGTTTTTTTTTTTTTCCGGGCATGCGCAGTTGCGCTGCCCTTCGTATTTACAGCGCAGGCACCAGGAACTATAATGCAGGAAGAAGAGGAGGCGGCGCGCACAGCTCTGGAGTGACGGCTGTGCTGCATCTCATTAGCAAGGAAAGTCCCGCCTCCCGGACGGATTCAGGGTATGTGGGGGCAAATTTTATTAAAGGTTTATTTCAGCGTGTGCAGGCGTTTGTAACTAAAGAGCCATCTTGTCAGAATGCAGCATTTGTGCTGCACAAGGTGGCTCTTTTAGTTACAAACGCCTGAGGGGGGTGACAGGTTCCCTTTAATGTTGTTCCTGCAAATGTGGGGTGCCGAATGAAGGCCCATGCTCTTGGTGCTGCTATGAAGCCCAAGATTTCACAGGAGATTAGTTTTACCACATACAGCAATACTGATGACTGCAATAATCTCATTGTTCATACTCTGAAATATGAGAGGTTGGAGAAGTTGGGCTTGTTTGGCTTTGGAAAAAAGATGCCACAGGAGATCTCATTTACATAAAGTATATAAGTGGTTAATACAAAGGACTGGTACATGACTTATTCCTTCCAAAGACCATACTTTCCTCTCATCATGTTCTCATACACTTTATGCAGTTAATAGCCCTCTGTGTCTGTACTGCTACATACTTAGGCAGTTAACTGGTTCATGCAGCTTTACATGAACACCTGATCCTTACACTATGGCTGGTCCGACTAACTAAAGCAATAGTTACCATCCTTTACCAATTGTTACCAGCCGGACCAACCCTTGAACCCAGGAGGGTGGGCAGAGCCAAAAAAAGAGGCGCGCAGCGACGGAGACATACAAAGAAAAAGCGAGCAAAGCAAGTCAGGCGCCGGCTCAGGTCAGCGAGGAGGACAGCGTAGGGAGCAGTACGCAGAATGGTGAGTGGCGCGCTCTGCTTCCCTCACCAGAGAGTATCTGCGTGGCAACGGGCCGCATAGAAGGAGTCCCCGTTGCCTGCGGAGTAGAGCCGTGCCCGCAGAGCCAAGCCGGGTGCTGCAGCAGAGAGAGGAGTGCTCCATCCGGGGAGCATCAGAGCCACACAGACCAGCGACCGCTGTCGCCTCCCAGTCAACAGCGGGGACCAGAGAGAGAGAGACGGGCAGTGTGTGCCCGGTGACCGTTATAAAGCCAGGTGCCAGACGTTTCAGGATCGTGAGTACCATGCGCGTGCCGCCTAAAGGAGGCCATGACCGTGACCGTTATTTACATCCCGACTGTACTAGTGAATGTCGGCCCTGACACTTGTGACCTGACTTCGGCAGCGTGTGTTAGCAGAGCCGCGCTGGGCTCCTACAGGACTGTGGCTCTCACCGTTAAGTAGCCACTACAGTATATGGACTAGGGCCAGTGGAAGGTACCGTGACCGACCACTCACCAGAAGACGGGGTGTTGTTGTTTGCCGAACCCCATTAGTAAACACACCGCGCCAGCGGTTGTCGGCGCCATTGAGTGCTCAGTAGAAGTTATAGTCTGCGGAGCTTCTGACACAACTTCATCACAGGAACTGTTGTTACCTGAGCCGTCATTCTTATTCTTGGACTCTCCTGTGTTCATTGTGCCCTTAACCCTCTGTCTCCCTGCGTGGAGTAATCCCCTGTAAATAAACCTGTTAACCCCTGCTCTGCATCCCGCAACCTGCTTACATATACAGCGATATCAGACGTGCGCCGCCCCATGACATTACATTGGTCCGATTGAGATCAGATATTTTGTTGGCTCGCACTTGGACCGATAAACGCTCTTCTCCAGAGTCAGTGCAGGTTGGATCCATGTTTGTTCTGGAGACTTTGGCGCACAAGAGAGAATGAAGAGTAGCAGTCTCCATGTCGCAATGTACAGGAAGCAGTGACGGAGCGTAATATGTCACATGTTTCTCTATAGGTGTTAATTGTAGGAACGTGGTACTATTCTCTGTCGATGCCGGCCTCTCGTCACAGGTTCTCAGTTCAGAGAGAGCTCATTTTTCTGTTACATAGAAGCCGGTTGATATTGAGAAGAATAGATGGTGCACCTTGTGACGTGCCAGCAACGTTGCATGTATTTGTGATGGTTCAGGTGTTGGGACCCCGGGATGACAAGGTCCCTGGATAATGACTGACTCATCCGATGGGCCAATAGCCCCCCGCCGGGCCGTGTATTCTGATGTCATCATTCTGTGTTCTGATGCCTTTGAGCGCCTCTGATCCCATTAGGTCCACCTGCCTGTGAGTGTCCTGTGTCCTCTCTAATCATTTCCTCTCCTGCCTCCTCTCTGCTGGTCTCTGATGCAATGCTAAATTTGTCTGTACAATAACCTATTTGCGCTCCGTAGCCGTCTGTCTCTCTGTACATTGTGCTTTTTTTTATTGCCATTTGTAATTCTAAGGCTTATCTCTTCCCTTCTTGCTTAGATGTTTCCCATCCTTTATTTTTCTTCCTCTTGAACATTACATCTCCCACACGGGCTATATGTTTCCTCAAGTGTCTGTCTCTTGTATGTGCTCAGGATCTCCAAATGTCACATTTGCATGCTTCCTACTGGACGCTAATCCTGGTATTTAGCTTGACTCACGATTATTGCTGTGATGTTTTATGTAATGGCTCTTCAGACCCCTGTTGCATGTGTTTGTGTGCAGGACAGGATGCCTTATGGTGGATTTCAAGATCATTTGGCTCATTCACATTTTCATTTTCAGTTGCTTTACAGATGCCGGAAGGGCTGCTGATGTTTGCCTGTACCATCGCAGATATCATAGAGAGGTGAGGATCACAATTACCAATCATCTATGGGTTTGTTCTTGTAAAATGGTTTTGTACATTAAAATAATTTGGATCTGTCCTGAGTTTTCGGTAATTATTTTCCTTTTTTCCCACTGCATTAAGTGCAATTAGCATTAAATTAGGAAACCATTATCTCTCTATTTGTATATTTTACTCCAATTCTAATTCCTGGAACAACAACAAACATTGGATCAGAGTCAGGGAGCTTTATTTAACCCAAATATTTTCACTTGCTAAAAGTGAATCTGTCAGGAAGATCAACCCCCCATAACTGCATATAAGGGCATATAGGTCTTTGAAAAATAGATCCATTGTCCTCGCTATGTCTTCTATCTGTTGCTGCATTTCCAAGACATCAGAGTTTTGATTCAAATGAGGTATTAAGTGCTCTGGGCGTGAGAGAGCACTTCCCTTCCGAGACTTCTTTCCCACCCAGCATCAGCATCCTTAGCAAGACTGATAATTCACTGACTGTGGGAGGTCAGGTGCCAGGCAAGTAAATTGAACCATGAGCCATCACGGCTGGTGCTAGGCGGGGAAATGACCTCAGGAGGTGGAAGCTCGAGAAGTGCTCTGTAACATCCAGATGATTTCATGCGTCATTTGCATATGGATTAAAACGGCAATTATTTGGAAGTGCAGCAACCGATAGATGATATAAATATTGTCAGTGGATTTAGCTTTGAAAGATTTGCATGCACACGTATGCGGTTTGAGGGAGGGATGGTCTTACTGACCATTTCTTTGAAAGTGCCATTAATGTATATACTTCAGTTTTTTGATCGACCTAGCTTAATTCTGAGCTGTCTGTGTCAAGTTGACAACCTGTAAAGAACCACCATGGGGTTTGAAGAAATATTTCAAATGTCAGTCACTGCAATTGGAGTATTTCCAAGATTGGCTTCTAAGCGTGTCATAAAAAGACTATTTATCGTCTCCTAGCCAGTATGGGCTTCAGCCACGATCTAGAAGCAGACAGCGGATCATCTCTAAAATGGGGGAAATCTGCGGTTTTGTGGAGCGCACGGACTCTGGCTGAAGCTGTATCTACTGATTTATTGATAGTAGTTACACTTTAAAGGTGGATCTGACATCAGACTAGGGGTCAGCAAATACATTGTGAAAGGATTCCCCATTTGGGGGGATAGTACTCCACTATAGCAGGAGCTATCCTCCGGCTCATATTTGGTCACTGGTCATGCTCTGACATACTATAATATTTCCACTAACTCCATGACACATCCTACAGGAGGGTTCTACCCTAATTCGCCCTCTCGCAACTCTCCTTGTGCATGGTCTCATCTGTTCAGATGTACGAACCAAGATCTGTCTCATGTAAAGGGCATGTGTCCACATTACTTTGTGTTGTATCGTCTGACTGTGCGGGCATGACGTAGAGGTTTTCTTCTGGCTCTGTTGAAATACCGTTCCTCCAGGTGGGAGCTCCTGGTCAGTTTTAAGCTTCTTTGGAAAAGTACCTGTGCCTTGCAGTGTATGTGGATTTGCAGGAGAACATCAATAATTTGTGCTGTGCTCTTTGAAGTCCTCTCGACTACCAGCACTATGCTGAGACTATTGTCTTGTGTCTGCTCGCTGGATATTAATGCACCCAGTGCGCTGTGCTCCTGCGGCATGGTTAATGTGCATACATGGAGCTTACCAGCACACCAGGCTTATATTAAGTCTCTCAGTCAACAATAAAATTGGCTCAATTATTTTTAAATGCTAAGATATACCGAAGAACATTAAAATGTCTATTGGCATAATCCTGAAAGTTTGGTCTTTCACATGGCCTGGTATACTTCGTGGGATACTTTGGCATCAAGTATGCTGTTTTCCAAAAATAACGTCTTATCTACAGGATATGTGATGCGTGTCTGATCACTGGGGGGCCTGGGACCTCCTCAGATGAAGAGAAAGAGGTTCTCGTGTTCTCCATTTGCATGGAGTGGTAATTGATCATAATTCATGTCTCCTTATCCACTGTCTGTAGGACTAAGATGGTGGCTTTGGGCTCTACTTGACTCTCTATCAGTAGACGTAGACTGGAGCAGCTTTAGGCATGCTTGACCCCATATCTTGTGATTGATGGGACCCTCAGACCGCTGGATCTAGGATCCATGTGCGTAGACCTCCTATTTACAAGTAAGGGTCCTGGCATGTAGAGAGGAGTCTACCAAGTGTAAGGTTCTGCATCTCCAGGTACTTTCTGTGGACAGGTGGCCACAAAGTACCGTATATACTCGAGTATAAGCCGAGATTTTCAGCCCAAATTTTTGGGCTGAAAGTGCCCCTCTCGGCTTATACTCGAGTCAAGGTGGGTGGCAGGGTCGGCGGGTGAGGGTGCTGAGGTATACTTACCTAGTCCCAGCGATCCTGGCGCTGTCCCTGCCGTTCCACGGTCTTCTGTACTGCAGCTTCTTCCCTGTTGTGAATTCTGTTGTCGGGCTCCCTCCTGTGGTCATGAATGGTACTTCGGCTGGTTCTGTCCATGGACTTCCTTTGGTGGGTGTTTGAGTTTCCTTCCACAGGTGACGAGGTTAATTCGTTAGCTGGCTGCTCTATTTAACTCCACTTAGATCTTTGCTCCATGCCACCTGTCAATGTTCCAGTATTGGTCTAGTTCTCTCCTGGATCGTTCTTGTGACCTGTCTTCCCAGCAGAAGCTAAGTTCCTGCTTGTATTTTCTTTGGTTTGCTATTTTTCTGTCCAGCTTGCTATTTTTATTGTTGTCTTGCTTGCTGGAAGCTCTGGGACGCAGAGGGAGCGCCTCCGCACCGTGAGTCGGTGCGGAGGGTCTTTTTGCGCCCTCTGCGTGGTCTTTTTGTAGGGTTTTGTGCTGACCGCAAAGCAACCTTTCCTATCCTCAGTCTGTTCAGTAAGTCGGGCCTCACTTTGCTAAATCTATTTCATCTCTGTGTTTGTATTTTCATCTTTACTCACAGTCATTATATGTGGGGGGCTGCCTTTTCCTTTGGGGAATTTCTCTGAGGCAAGGTAGGCTTTATTTTTCTATCTTCTGGCTAGCTAGTTCCTTAGGCTGTGCCGAGTTGCATAGGGAGCGTTAGGAGCAATCCACGGCTATTTCTAGTGTGCGTGATAGGATTAGGGATTGCGGTCAGCAGAGTTCCCACGTCCCAGAGCTCGTCCTTATTTATCAGTAACTATCAGCTCATTCCGTGTGCTCTTAACCACCAGGTCCATTATTGTCCTGACCACCAGGTCATAACACTTCCCCTCTTCAGCGGTCACGTGGGACCGCTGATTAGAGAAATGAATATGCGGCTCCACCTCCCATAGGGGTGCAGCCGCCTATTCATTTCTCTAATCAGCGGTAACGATGACCGCTGATAGAGAAAGAAGCTGCGGCACCGAAGACCGTGGGACAGGCAGAGGGAGCCGGACGTCGGGACCAGGTAAGTATGTAATATTCACCTGTCCACGTTCCAGCCGCCGGGCGTCGCTCCATCTTCCCGGCGCCGCTCCGTCTTCCCGGCGTCTCTGCGCTCTGACTGTTCAGGTCAGAGGGCGCGATGACGCATATAGTGTGCGCGGCGCCCTCTGCCTGATCAGTCAGCGCAGAGAGACGCCGGGACCGGATGCTGGAACGAGACGCCGGGAGCTGCAATCAAGAGAGGTGAGTATGGCTTTTTTTTTTTTTATTGCAGCAGCGGCACAGATTTATGTGGAGCATCTATGGGGCAGTATGAACGGTGCAGAGCACTGTATGGGGCACAGATATGGGGGCAGTATGAACGGTGCAGAGCACTATATGGGGCACAGATATGGGGGCAGTATGAACGGTGCAGAGCATATATGGGGCACAGATATGGGGGAAGTATGAACGGTGCAGAGCATATATGGGGCACAGATATGGGGGCAGTATGAACGGTGCAGAGCACTATATGGGGCACAGATATGGGGGCAGTATGAACGGTGCAGAGCATACAGGGCACAGATATGGGGAAATATGAACGGTGCAGAGCACTATATGGCAGAGCTATGGGGCAATAATGAACGGTGCAGAGCACTATATGGCACAGCTATGGGGAAATAATGAACGGTGCAGAGCACTATATGGCACAGCTATGGGGAAATAATGATCTATTTTTATTTTTGAAATTCACCGGTAAATGCTGCATTTCCACCCTAGGCTTATACTCGAGTCAATAGGTTTTCCCAGTTTTTTGTGGCAAAATTAGGGGGGTCGGCTTATACTCGGGTCGGCTTATACTCGAGTATATACGGTATCTGTTGAAATCCTGGATCTTTTTGATCTGGGCGTCTAGCCTCGAGATTATGGGATTATTGTTTTTAAAGTCTCATTGACATTTTATGATATCCATTATAGGTTTGCTTAATGGAGTCAGTCCGTATAGCTATATTCTTTTTCTTCTCTTGAGCTGGCGATGGTATTATTGGCTTTGTTCTCTAATTGGGCTCTTTCAATTAGATGGTAGAGGTTGTGGTATTAGACAGAAGAATTAGCGGTAGTTTCTTGATTGACTGTAAAATGCTTCTTCTTCCTCCTCTTCCTTTATCTGTCCTGCACTGATCTGGTGGTAGCTGCAGCCAAGCACTTAATGTCAGAAGGAGTTATGTCTTTGTAATGGATCTTGCTGTATATGATGTGTACTTGCCTTCAGACATGGGCTGCTGTTTGTTAAAAGATGAGCCTGTGGGGGCCAACCTAAACACTAGTGGAAGGCGTGTGAGATTTTTCAACATCTGATTTGCAGCCAACTCTTCCTTTACAGTTTCGGATGTCTGTCATTTCAGTTTGTATATTTTTTTTTAATGCACGTAACATACAATTAATGGCTCCTGGGAGAATAAGGACTTATATACATGGCAGGACCTTCTGCATAGACTGTATGGAGTCTTTGTGTTTAGAAAACAATCCCATAACCTAGTGACTGATGCAGTCTTACACATTATTATCTGAATTAATCTAACGGGAAAGCTGTGACATCAATTTAGAGTCTTCAGGATATGCAGTGTCATGGTGCCATGTGTCTCGAAGATTGTACAGAACTAAAATAAAAAAAAAACACAACACACAAACTACAGAGGTTTGCACCCTTATCTTTTCTATAGGCGAAACCTAATATAAAAAATGAGCAAATGCCCTGCAGTATATGAATAAATAGCAATAGTGCATCAAAATAATATAGGGTGCTTGGCTAACATAGTTGTGATTAAAAAAAACAAAAACAAAACCGCGTAAAGGCTATCCCACGTCAAATGACGTAAATGTGAATGAGGGACAAGCTGTATAGCTCCCAATGGCTTGGGTTTCCATTAGTCAGGGTTTTGGTAAGGTGCGTATATGTGTGTGTGTGTGTATATATAATATTAAACAAAAACTGTCAAAATGCATGGTAAAACCTGGCGTTTCCACCCAGTTGTATGCACCACTGCTGCACAAAGTGGCAAGGCATCCGCCAAACCTATAGGCATACAAGAATCAATAATTAACATTTTGCGAATAGTCCGGGATGAATAGGGCGATTGGAGTAAAACGTATCTGATATTCTGTAGAAAACTTTCAGTGTAGCTTGGAAAGCTGTCTGTGGAACTTAAAAATTCGTCCTGTAGCTCCAAATATCTGAGCGGCACTCTGGCTGGCAGCACCATAACAAACTGAATTTTGCTGAGCGAACTGCTCCGTGATTCTTGACGTCACCAAACTAAGCCACAGAGTAAAAGCGTATACAGACAGGACAGAATAGGATCGCAGCGGATTCTTTCTGTGAGGTAAAACATTGCTTAAAATCGGGCAGTGAAATGTTTTGCGTCACTTAAAGAATCATCTGCGATCTCCTGCTGTGCTGTCTGTACACTATCTATTGCTTCCTCCCTTGCCCAGGACGACCTATGTATGGTTGGTTGGTAATTGCAAAAGAAACTGCCAGCAGTGGATCTTGATGACTTGCTGCCCAAGTCCATTCAGTGGGCAGATATAAACTGTGCAGGAGGTGTGGGTTATATCCGCGCTGCTTCAGCACAGTTTATATTGTCATACGGCCGTTGATCGGCTTGTGGATCTGCAGCAGCCGAAATCGCTACATGCCCTTCATTCAAGAAAATCAGGTGAGCAATTCTAAGAAAGCTCTCTTGGTTATCTATCGGATAAGACCCTATTTTGCGCTTTGTCTCTCCACTTTTTGCCATTCAGTGGGCAGAACATTCCTCAGACAACAATCACGAACCTCATTGATTGCAGCCAAGGCACGTAAGTGCATGTAAATGTAGAGTATGATGCTCATACTCTATACTGAACAAATCAAGAAGGTTTGAACATGTTTTTTCCATTTCTTCATCATTTACATATTTTTAACAGGCCTATCCATACTTTGATTTTCATAATGCCTTGATTGGTGTTGCAATTTCAACAATGATGAGTGCAGATATCTGTATTTATATTTAATGTCTGTAAATTTTCCTCTTTTGAAAAACTACAAAAAACACCCCCAAACACTGCCACCATATAGAATCTCCATCTAAGAGATTAAGGAAGATTAGTGACAACCCGAGTGGGACATGTATTTATGGTCACCTAGTTCTAGTGTTCATAGAAAATAATGGGTCAAGGACATATAATTACAGGTGATTATTTTTCTTATCGGGGAGATTTAGTTTTGTAGTATATGGTACTGAATTTTGCACTTTACTGAATGCTTAATAGCAGTACAATAAGTCCTTCACATTGCTTACCTTGGCACTATATAAATAATTAATTATCAGTCTTAATGATTTACTTGACTGCACAGTGGAATGAGTATGTGGCCAAGTCTTTTTCCGGCAAGCTAATAGTATATGGCTTATGAAAGCTTTCCCAATAAGGGAGACACATGAGGCTGTAATTGGTGATCGCGTTGGCAGTAGCTGTAAATTGTGCTCACCTTCAGGTAGCAGCAGACTGCATATCTCACTTCATCCTCTACACCGTAGATCATCTGATACTTTGTACTAAATTTATAATTAAGAACTTACAGCTATCCATAAATATAAAATATGGGGAATATGATGACTTTCCATGGAAAACTAAACTGGAGGAAGTTCGGACAGAACAAGCTAGCTTAAAGAATGGAAGAAATGGCTGGATACAGTTCTATTCATGTCCTTCTGTGTATAGGAGGCAAAAAATTGTAGATTCTAGATTTTACGAAGGCCTTATTCAGACATCATGTTTTAATGGAAGAGTTCTTTGTGTTTTTCGCATATGGAACTTGTACCTTTTTGTTATAGTCTGTGTGGCTGTACACGTGCTCATATAGTTTTACATGCCTTGCTGTCTTCAAATGTTTGCTCTCAATACTTGTTAGTTGTTTGACCTTATCTACCTGTCTGACATAGGCCCGACAACCATTTACTACTGATCTCTGGCTTTTTCCATCCTGGGCACGGTCTTACATTCCTGCCCCCTTTGTGCCACGTCCCAATATCTCCTCACATCTACATGTCCGCTATTGCTAACTGAGACTACGCCACGGATAGCAACTTGGGGATTCCCTGTGTAAAAAGGCCTCACCTGCTGGTGGAAATTAAGAGACAATCTTTTACACTCTTGTTCAACCCACACAAGATTCATTAGTCACACTTTGTGTTCACATTCCCACTAGACTGCTATAATCAAAATATGGCCTTACGACCTAAGGCTGCGGGCCTATTATTTTGACCATACCTTTTCATTGACCAATTCAATAGATCTATGAGAGGTAAACATCATGTTGAGCAATTTAGGCTAATTATGATATAAACTGTGCCACTAATTTGTCTAAATTGACGACACCAGATTTTCCTGCTTCAGATTTGTAAAGTACGGTAATAAAATAAACCATCCATGGAGATCATGCCCGATTTTCTTCAGATAGATTTATTAACTAAGAAGAGGTGGAAAATGATGCAAAGGTTGGTAGAAACGAACACCATAACAAAGCAGTCAAAAATTTATTTCATAAATGTGTGGTGAAAAGTTGACATTTTTTCAATCTTAGTTAGTGGACTATTGAGTTTTTCCAACAGATTAGACATTTTCACAAGATATGCGATTTTAAAAATAATACATTTTATAGCATATTTATCTTCAGTAATATTTGTGAGGTAACTCTTCACAATGTATGTGTGCCCAATGATTTTGAGAACCGGTAGATATTCTATCATGTGAGGCCGCCTTCTGCCCACGCATATCCGCTATAGTAACTATGCGCTCTTTGTTCATGAATGTTGAAAAATGTCTAAAAGTTATTGGAAATTCAGTACAGCCTATAAAAAAAGAAATACAGATCTGTAGCTTTCTCCAGAACTCACTTATTCAGCATGACAGTGGTGCTATTGTTCTCAAAGATGGGTTTTCATGCCTAATTACTATACAAAGCTTGATGTCCTAGCTGGCAGAACACAGACATCAGGCTTACATTATTAAAGAACAATTAAAAATGTTATTACTGCTACACCTGCTCCCTGAGGAATATTGTATCCCAATTCCACCTTTACAAATTGGAGGGTGATGACCTGGTGCAGCTTTAGTCACTGTAATGTCCGGCTTCGCCTTGGTTGAGGAGGTCCAGATGGAATAGAGAGTGGATCCAGTGGGATGTCAATTTATTTGGTATTTTCTTGGTAATATGTTACTAAAACTAATTAAGAAAAAAAAAAAGCGGTCATAAAATTAAGAGTTAAAAGGGTCAATTCCAAGCATTTCAACGCAGGCCTGGTGGTGCATGAACCTTACTTCTTCAATTTTATGCCTATTTATTTATTATACTTTTGAGTAAAATTTAGCAAAATAATCATTCGTCACTGCTTACTGAATCCATATAGTTTTACATCTGGACGACCCCAACCAGTAGCTCACAAGACTCGCACATGCTTCTGTGCAGCTGCTGCAGTTGGTGGATCTTGTAATCGGACATGAAATACAGCTCTGGCAAAAATGAAGAGACCACCACATCAAAACCCTGTCATGGGCAGCCCAATCTCCAGACCTGAACCCCATTGAAACCTCTGGAATGTAATCAGGAGGATGATGGATAGTCACGAGCCATCAAACAAAGAAGAACTGCTTACATTTTTGCACCAGGAGCAGTGTGAAAGACTGGTGGAACGCATGCCAAGACACATGAAAGCTGTGATTAAAAATCATGGTTATTCCACACAATATTGATTTCTGAACTCTTCCTGAGTTAAAACATTAGTATTGTTGTTTCTAAATGATTATGAACTTGTTTTCTTTGCGTTATTTGAGGTCTGAAAGCACTTTTGTTTTAAATTTTGAACATTTTTCTCTGTCAGAAAAAAAAATACAAAAAATGTCTTGGAAATTCTGAGACATGTCAGAAATGTATCAAATAAAATAATTTACGTTTTACTCAAAAATATACCTGTAAAGAGAAAAATCAGACAAGCTGAACATTTTGCAGTGGTCTCTTAATTTTTGCCAGAGCTGCATATTTTGATAATAATAATAATAATAATAATAATTTTTATTTATATAGCGCCAACATATTCCGCAGCGCTTTACAAATTATAGAGGGGACTTGTACAGACAATAGACATTACAGCATAACAGAAATACAGTTCAAAACAGACACCAGGAGGAATGAGGGCCCTTTGATGTATTCAATTAGTGGCACTGTGATGGCTTTGTACAAGTCTGGGGCTGCAAACCCATGTTGAACTTATTGCCCCCTGAGGATCTGTGTTTCACTTCTTTTCGTTCCCTAGCCCAGTGATTTTCAACCTTTTTTGAGCCGCGGCACACTTTTTATACTTAAAAAATCCCGAGGCACACCACCAACCAAAATGGCACAAAATGGTGCGTCCAGGTTTGAGATGAAAGTCTGCAGTCATTCTATGTGACTGCAGGCTTCTGAATTCTCACAGCGCAAGCACTGCACACTTTCAGGATTCTCCCTTGCCGGTGGCCAGAGTGGACGGTCATGACAGCACAAGTATGTGATTTGGATACTTCTGGCCACATTCTAACTAGACGTGTCCGGCCTCAGTCAATTCATTTTCATTGAATGAGGCCACACATGTCTAGTCAGCACGTGACCGCATGTATGTAAATCACCAACATCAGAGAATTATGATAGCAGTGTGCACTGTGAGAATTCAGAAGTCTGCAGTCACATAGTATGACTGCAGACTCATCACAACCTTGGACATCCCCTTTAATGTTCCTAACAAATAAAAATGAGAATTAGTATCACAAAAAAAAAAACACATTTACATCCAGGTACCTGATAGATGACGTTGTTTTTGGAGTCGCCTCTTTCTTTTCATCTTCACCTTGTCCAGATGCCATGATGACTCTTCTCATCCACCGGCAGAGCTCGTTTCTGCAGACTTCCATCTTCTCCTGTCTTCTGCAGCACATCCCGACACAACACCCTTAAAGATAGCATTAAGCTACTTACTGGTAGCGGCATTTTTCGGAGGCCCATGACAGCACTACGAGAGAGGGGATCCGCCCTTAAGGAACAGGAAACCTACAGATACAAAAGGGCGGCACCTCTCCCATGCATCAGTTGTATTTCAGAGCCTGAGAGGACTACCGCGGTTAGTGGTACACAAACATACATTATATACATTTGGAAACAAAAAATAATCTACTATATTGTAACCAGACACCATATGTGAGATTTACATACTACACTATTTACATATCAGGAAGTGCTACCCCCACGTGAATAGGGAGGGAACTAAGGGTGCTGTCATGGGCCTCCGAAAAATGCCGCTACCAGTAAGTAGCTTAATGCTTTATTCGGACTCCCATGACAGCACTACGAGAGATTTACAGAGATGTAAGCTACCTTAGGGAGGGACTATAGTCTGTAGCACCCTTAACCCAAAGGAGAGATCAGAGGAGGACCCCAAATCCAACCGATAGTGTTTAAAGAAAGTGGAAGGAGATGACCAAGTGGCCGCCTTACATATTTGCTCCACTGACACTCCAGATCTCTCTGCCCAGGATGACGCCATGGCCCGGGTGGAATGTGCCTTTAGATTCTGCGGAGCTGGCCCCCCACCTGCTGTGTAAGCTAGAGATATAGTTTCCCTAATCCATTTGGCTAGTGAATATTTTGACACTAAATCCTTTCCTTGGACCTTGGAATGAAAGAAACAGTGCTCCATCTTTCTTCCAATTATCAGTAGCTGAGATATACTGAAGGAGAGATCTCCTAACGTCTAACGTATGAAGCTCCTGCTCTTTAGGATTAGAGGGATTAGGAATAAAGGATGGCAAAACTATCTCCTGTGATCTATGGAAACGTGACGCTACCTTCGGCAGATATGCCGGGTCTGGTCTAAGGACTACTCTGTCTGATAAGATTTCTGTGTATGGAGGAGCTCTGGAAAGCGCCTGGATATCCCCTATCATGCGAGCTGAGGTTATGGCAATCAGGAAGGCGGTCTTAAGTGTCAACATTTTGATTGAGGCCTCTTGCAGAGGTTCAAAGGGGGGTTTTGTTAGAGAGGACAGAACTAAATTTAAATCCCATGGAACTGTCCTATCCTTATATACCGGTCTAGATCTACTAACTGCCTTCATAAACCTCGCTATCCAATAATTGTTTGCTATATTGCATGAAAACAGGGCACCCAGAGCTGAGACCTGTACTCTAAGGGTACTAGTAGAGAGTTTTAACTCGAAACCCCTCTGTAGGAACTCTAAGATTTGTTGTATTGGTATCCCGTCTTGGATGTCAAATCTTGAACAAGACAAGAACTTCCTCCAAGTTCTAGAGTAGATTTTTGTAGTTACTTGCTTTCTACTCTTTAGGAGTGTCTCGACTAAATTTGGAGAGAAGCCTTTCCCCACTAATAGTGACCGTTCAAACTCCACGCCGTTAAATGGAGTGCTGCCACTTGTGGATGGGAGATCGGTCCCTGAGAAAGCAGGTTCGGGATCTCTGGTAGTACCCAGGGAACCGATACAGACATTGTCTTGAGCCAGGCAAACCAGGTTCTTCTGGGCCAAAAGGGGGCGATAAGGATGACTTTCGCTCGATCCTCCCTGATTTTCCTCACCACTAGAGGTATCAGGTTCAGTGGTGGGAAAGCATAGGCCAGTGGAAAATCCCATTTTATCAGAAACGCGTCCACCGCCAAGGGATTTTCCCTGGGATTTAGCGAGCAAAAAAGTTTTACTTTTCTGTTTCTGGTGGCGAACAGGTCTACCACTGGTTGACCCCATCTGCAGACGATCAGATTGAAAATGTCTTCGTTGAGAGACCACTCTCCTTGCCTTAACATGTTTCGGCTGAGGAAATCTGCTGCTACATTTTCCTTTCCTTTGATGTGGAGAGCCGTCAAAGATAGAAAATTGAGCTCTGCCATCTGGAACAATCGATCCGTGATTTGCATCAATGTCTCGGAACGAGTTCCCCCTTGCCGGTTTATGTAAGCGACTGCAACTCTGTTGTCCGACAGAATTCTGACGTGCTGGCCCTGCAGATATATGAGGAATTTTTTAACAGCCAATTCAACCGCCAACAACTCCCTCTGGTTGGATGAGAATGTTGTGAAGGGTTCCCATTGTCCCTGGACCACCATGTCCCCCATGTAGGCTCCCCACCCTGAAGAGCTGGCATCCGTGGTTATCACCCGGGACACATTTACTATCCAGGGGACCCCTGCTGATAAATTCTTTTTATCTGACCACCACCTAAGGGAATCTAGCGTGGTTGGCTCTAACGTTATTTTCCCATTTAACGCGCCTCCCAAGGCTCTGTCATGGAACAAGACTTCTCTTTGTAGGGATCTGGTGTGGAACTGAGCCCACTTAACTGCTGGAATGCAAGATGTGAGTGACCCAAGTAGGGACATTGCTTGCCTAAGTGTCATGGAAGGTGTATTAATTGCATTTAACACATAAATTTGAATTAGATCTATTTTTTCTATGGGGAGGAGACACTGTTGTCTCACTGAATCCAACATTAGACCCAGGAACTTTTGAATATTTAGGGGCTGTAACTTAGATTTTTCGAAGTTTATGATCCAACCCAGGTGTTCTAGCTTGGCTTTAGTAAACTCCCATTGTGACAGACAGTGATCTATCGAGTTCCCTACAATGAGGAAATCATCCAAGTAAGGAATTATAAGGACGTTTGATTCTCTTAAGTGTGCCATGACTTCAGCGATTATTTTAGTGAACACTCTAGGAGCAGAAGTTATCCCGAAGGGGAGTGCCCTGAACTGAAAATGTTGAATCCTACCCCCAATTAGTACTGCTACCCTTAGGTATCGTTGGAAATCAGCGTGAATGGGTACATGATAGTAGGCATCTTTCAAATCCACTACTACCATAAAACAATTGTTGAAAAACATTTTTATTGTTGAATTGATGGACTCCATTTTGAAGGTATGTTTCACCAAAAACTTATTGAGACCCTTAAGGTTTATAATGGTCCTATAAGACATATCCGGCTTTTGAATTAGGAAAAGGGGAGAGTAGAACCCTTCCCCTGCCTGAGAATACGGCACTTCAATCAAAACATTTTTGGAGCAAAGAGTCCTCACTTCCTCTTCTAAGGCAAATTGTTCAGTGGGAGATGAGCGCCAGGGTGTTAACTGGAATTTGTCCCGTGGGGTATGGACAAACTCAAGTCTGAGACCATGGGAAACAGTGTCTTTTATCCAAACACTGTTTGTGATTTTTGACCACTCTGCCGAGAAATGCGACAGTCTCCCTCCCACCGTGATTGCCAGTCATTGGTCTTGTTTTTTGTTTTCCGTCGGGTTACGGCGAAACATGAGACCTGTGCCTCTATTTCGCTTATCATCCCATCTGGAACGATCCCTACCTGGTGAGAAGGTCCGCCTTCCTCCCCGATTGAACCTTCTTTTGTTGAAGGGACGATATGGATTGAAACGGTTAGGAAATTTTTTCTTATCATCTCCTGCCTTCTCCAGGAGTTCGTCCAGGGTAGGTCCGAATAGATACTCGCCCTTACAAGGGATAGCGCAGAGTTTTGTTTTTGCCTGCATATCCCCCGGCCAGCATTTCAACCATAGGGCTCTTCTCGCAGCATTAGAAAGACCTGCTGCCCTAGCCGCCAATTTAACAGAGTCAATTGAGGCATCCGATAAAAAAGCTGCCCCCTCCTGGATTACTGGTAACGCTGCAAGTATGGAATCTCTAGAGGCCCCCTGTTTTAATTGGGTTTCTAACTGGTCCAGCCAGACCATTATTGACCTTGCCGTGCAGGTTGACGCCACCGCAGGTTAAGGAGCCGGCTGCCATCTCCCAGGTTCCTTTTAGGAAGGTATCCACTTTCCTATCCAGGGGGTCTTTAAGCGTACCCATATCCTCAAACGGGAGAGAGGATCGCTTTGCCACCTTGGCAATTGCCGCGTCCAGCTTTGGGGCCTTTTCCCAATTACCCACTGCTGGGTCATCAAAGGGATACCGACGCTTCTGCGCAGGTGGTAAGGAGCCTATCCTCTCCGGTTTTCTCCACTCCCTGTTGATAAGTTCCTGTATCTTTTCATTCAGGGGAAAGACTCTGCGCTTCCTCTGTTCTAGGCCGCTGAACATCATTTGTTCCTTAGATAGCTGAGGCTTGGGTTCTGTTATACCCATTGTGCCTCTGACCGCTTTTATTAATTTGTCTATCCTCTCTATGGGTAAACAAAACCGGGCAGCGTCTTCCCCCGACGAGGAAGATGATGCTGCTGAATCATCCGATTCTTCACTCTTGTCTTTATCCACAGATGAATCAGATGCCCACTGAGTTCTCTGCTTAGAGCCTGACTGTGAAAGATCCTTAATGGATTGCTTGACCTCCCTTCTAACCATTTCCTTCAGACTGGCCACCATAGAAGAGGATTCTTCTGCCACCTACAGGGATAAGTAAGGTAGACTAGAGTGTAAGATCTACATGCTATATCCCCTCCCTACTTTCCAGGACCTCACCGTCTGCTGGATACAGGGGTCACATAGTTTTTTAGGGTGTGAGTCAGGCAAGGGGACCCCGCAGATGGCACACTCCCTATGCTTCGCCTTACTGACGCTTTTCTTTCCCTGCATAAAACATATGAGGGGAAACTAGTCACTAAGTGAACTTTCTCGAAGATCACTTACCAGAGGCTGCCCACACCCATAGAGATACCGAAGCACGAGGGGGATCTTTTTTGGCTGATGCTCCAGACCCCTGTCTGGAGGAGCTTCTGCGGCCAGATCCATCGCTCCTTTTCTCACGTTCCTTCTCCATAAGCTTCTGGGGTTCTTCATCCAGCAGCAGAGGCTGCTGATCCTGATCAGACTCCATCTGAAGCAGTTTGGAGACCAGGAGCAAGGAACGCGCACCTGGAGCCGATATATAGCCCCTCCTTCGGCCAGCGTAATTGCACCGCGCTTCCAGTTGCTCCCCTTCCCCCCATGCAGCTGCAGGGGATCAGCCGACACCTGAGGGTGATGAGCGCACATTTTCCGGTGGGCTCCGCCATCTTGGAGCTCCTGCGCATGCGCAGAAGCTCCGTGACCCGGAAGTCACAGCTGGCTCCGCCTTCAGACGTCACCCCCGGCCCACAGCGCTTCCTGTTAGCGCTGTGAACAACGTGGGACGCCGAGACTTGCCACGAGACTCCGGGTGGCGCCCCCTCAATGTCGCCGACCCCTCAGAGCCTCCCCTAAGCCGCTCAAGGGAGGGAAACAGTACACACCAAGCGCCGGCTTCGGAGATCGGACACCCCCTGGCGACCGCTCCACGCTGATGAGACACTGCCGTGCAGCCCCCCAGAGCCACCGTGTCTCCTTCAGGTACCCCGCACCGGCCGAGGTAGGAGACCCTCTCGCTACCTAATTCGGCCCGGCCGGCCTGGAATTCTAGTATCTTCCGTAGGATCCAGTCCCTTCAGGAACAGGAAACCAACTGATGCATGGGAGAGGTGCCGCCCTTTTGTATCTGTAGGTTTCCTGTTCCTTAAGGGCGGATCCCCTCTCTCGTAGTGCTGTCATGGGAGTCCGAATAAAGCAGTGTTATTATAATGCTCCGGAATAACAATATCTGCCCTAGGCTGAGCCCCTGAGTAAATAATTGCCCCTCACTTTATTCCCAGCACATAATATGACCCTCACTGTCCCTCTTATGGTACATGCCATCCACACTACCCTCTCTCTCTTTTCCATACTTCACACTGCCTTCTCATACGGTGTCCCTCATAGAGAGCCCAGTCTCTCTACTGTGCCCCTTCGTTACACTCCTCCTACTTGGCATACTGTCTCCTCCTGGCTGTTACCCTCACACTACTCAGTATCTATTATGTGTCCACTCACACTTTCATCCCCCCATACTGTCTGCACACATTTCTAATAGCCTCCTCCTGTACATCCCCCCCCTGCTAACATACCCCTTTGCTCTCTCCATATTTCCTCCACACATTCCCCCGACTCCCCATACTGTCCTCACACATCCCATCACCGTTGCTCCCAGTACTGTCAGCACACATTTTTCCCCTCGCTACTGTGTCCACCCCCATCTCCCCACTCACCCCCACAGAATATATCCACTGCCCTTCCGATAGAATAAATCCATCCCCTTCCACAGAATAAATGCACCCTGCCCCACACATGCTAAATAAATTCCAGCCCCCCCCCACGTACACTGAATAAATCCCCCCACACACTGAATAAATCCCCCCCCACACACTGAATAAATCCCCCCCACACACTGAATAAATCCCCCCCACACACTGAATAAATCCCCCCCACACACTGAATAAATCCCCCCCACACACTCCCCATAAACCCACCCCACGCTGAATCTTCGGTGTCTTCAGCTCCACAGCACAGGAGCACTTACCACCAAGTGTCTTCTGTCTCCTGCGCGTCGGATAGTGACGTCAGCAGCGTGATCACGACTTGATCACGCTGCTGGCGTCGCTCTGACCCAGCGGTCAGAGCCTCAATTGTACTCGCAGCTGGTAGATGTCTGCGAGTACAATTGATCTCCGGGAGCCGGCGCGCTGCAGCTTCTCTGTGCCGGCTGTCAGCTTGACAGTCGGCACAGAGAACAGCTGACTCCCGTTCCCCGCGGCACACCCGACCATGTGGCACACTGGTTGAAAAACACTGCCCTAGCCCACCCTATGTCATATGTTTGCTGGATTGCAGGACTTTCTTTGCTTTCTGTCCACCATGGCATTTGTCACATATTTGAACATAATGGGTTTTTATATTATCATTTCCTTTACTAGATCTGATAATTATGTTTAAGGTTTGTATCTTAATCTATTAATTGGACAGGCCTTTTTCATTCATCAGTCATTAGATGGTTTTGTTTAATATCACAGCAACAGTTGCCTTTTTTTTCTGTCTTAGAAATGGTGCGTGTTCTGTCAAGTTTTTAAGATAGTTTTTTGTGCCTCTTATCAACTTCTAATTGTTTTTTTTAAGCATATTTCTTTTAATTTTGCTGTGTAGATTGGGACACCTTCATCAGTCACCGCATAATATCTATAGAGTCGATAAGAGAGGCTAGACGCACTAAAGGTACCTTCACACATAACGATATTGTTAACGATATCGTTGCTTTTTGTGACGTAGCAACGATATCGTTAATGAAATCGTTATGTGTGACAGCGACCAACGATCAGGCCCCTGCTGTGCTGTCGCTGGTCGGGGAAGAAAGTCCAGAACTTTATTTCGTCGCTGGACTCCCTGCAGACATCGCTGAATCGGCGTGTGTGACACCGATCCAGCGATATCTTCACTGGTAACCAGGGTAAACATCGGGTTACTAAGCGCAGGGCCGCACTTAGTAACCCGATGTTTACCCTGGTTACCATCCTAAAAGTAAAAAAAAACAAACACTACATACTTACCTACAGCCGTCTGTCCCCGGCGCTGTGCTCTGCACTCCTCCTGTACTGGCTGTGAGAGTCGGTCAGCCGGAAAGCAGAGCGGTGACGTCACCGCTCTGCTTTCCGGCCGCTGTGCTCACAGACAGTACAGGAGGAGAGCAGAGCACAGCGCTGGAGGACAGACGGCTGTAGGTAAGTATGTAGTGTTTGTTTTTTACTTTTAGGATGGTAACCAGGGTAAACATCGGGTTACTAAGCGCGGCCCTGCGCTTAGTTACCCGATGTTTACCCTGGTTACCGGCATCGTTGGTCGCTGGAGAGCGGTCTGTGTGACAGCTCTCCAGCGACCAAACAGCGACGCTGCAGCGATCTGGATCGTTGTCGGTATCGCTGCAGCGTCGCTTAATGTGAAGGGGCCTTTACACGGAGGAGCCTCTATGCAGTTCTCCTGCTGCTCTAATCTCTGCAGTATAGCTGGCCACACATATTGGATAGCTGTGGGCCGAGCTCTTCATGTAGAGGATTGTTCGGCTCAGCCAAGCGTTCCTGTGTTTTCTATGACAACTCCTACTAAATAGTATCGGAGCTGCTCCTCTCCCCATCAAACAAATGAATCGTCCAACTGAATTTCAACCAGGCAATCGTTATGTTCTGTTGGGTGGCCGATTAGACGGCTGGCCGATCTTGCTGAAATGGATAGGTTTTATCAGTTTTTCTCTAATGTGTATGGGGGACCTTAAGAAACAGTTGAACATCTCTTCCTGGAGATCACAATAATCTATTGCTGCTTTTCTGTCCATTAACTCACATTCACTGCAGTGCAGCCATAAAGTGCACAGACACCCAGTGGTGTTGGGATCTGTGTGATCTGACTATGCTGTCCTATACATGTGCTTATTATGGAGGTAGGTCCATTCTCCTAGCCAAAATTATTTAAAATATTGTGCTGTCAAGGTAATAGAATCAATCAAAGAATACACCCTATTTATTGTTGTAAGCGCAGAGGGTTTTGTAAAGTGCTGCGGAATAGGTTGGCGCTATATAAATAAATTATTATTAGGAAAGCACTCTCCCTACCCTTCTCGGTGGACAGCGTGCCCCTTCATCAATACACTGGACTCATGGATATGCATGTCTAATCTATAGTTCTAAAACATTTCCTAAATCCTGATATTCATGTGATAAGTGTATTTTTAGCACCAGTTATAAATGAGAAAACAAAAATCAGTGGAGACCAAATTCACTTCCAGTGATCAGATGACATTGCGAACGTTCTGTACCTGCAGGATGTTGGCCTTGTCGGTGAAGGGTTAAGGACGCAGTGTTACATAACATCTGTTTTGACTGGAATGGAGTAGTGCCGCCTTTCATTTATTTTGGTTGTGTGCTGGAAGAACATTTCTTTTCCATGAAAACATTGCATGTGAAGAGCAGATAAGCTGTGTGAACAGCTGATGGAAGGGGCTGACGGTCGGCAGACTAATGTCGCTCGCTCTGATGTAGTAAACCCTTTGGCAAATATGTTTTTTTTTTTTTGTTTTCCTTACTTCCTTAAATCCCTTGTCACCGTGAAAGCCGGGTGCTTGACAATCTAGAGAACCATCGTCTGGTCAGTGCCAGAATATATTCTGCATTCTGTACTTTTAAGTTTTAACTTCCTTTGTTAATTTGCACCTTGCCAGAGGAAGAAACTGGATGATCAAAGCAGCTTGTGGCATCACTTCCATCTTTCTGCATCATCTTCTGCTGGCAACTGCTGTGGCAGCCTAATCGTACAGTAGAGTAGTAATTGCCATCAGATAAATATACACCAAGCACTGTACACGATATTAATGCTCCGCATCTCCACGCCGGCTCTAATGTCACATTATGCAGCTGTTCTGATGAAAGCTTTGCCGCTAACTGGACAAGCTTCAATGTAATAGTAAAGGGACGGACGTGGTTTCTTCAATTATCACAAATTAAATGTAGTCATGGATTAAGTGTTAGTACGCTTCGTAATATACTTCTGATGAATAGACATAGATAAAACCTCGCTTATAAGCGTGCTAGGTCCGTTTACTGAAATACTGGCATATAGCCTTCATAAACACTAGTCTACTACTAATTGATCGGTTATTTAAAATTGACGATATATAGTTAGATTTAAAAAAAATTTTTTAATGGCCTCTGGCTCGATCTTGAGCCATGGCAACTTGACAAATGAATGATCTGTAGGATGATCAATTTTGTGCAACCTAGATAGGTCCACCAGGGTCTTCTCCACTGTTATATTTTATACTATCAAGCTATCAGGTTGCTGGTCTTCCTCTTCGCCTTGTTCCTTCTATTTTTCTGACTATGATGTCCTTCTCCACTAATGGCTTTCTTCGTATGATGTGTTTAAAGTAGGCAAGCCATAGCTTGGTGATCATTGCTTCCAGTGACATGTCTAGCTTGATTTGTTCCAAGATTGATGTATTTATTCTTCTTGTCATCCATGGCATTAAGGTCCTTCTCTAACACCAAATTTCAAAGGCATAATTTCTTCTTCTATCTTTTTTCTTTATCGTCCAGGTTTCACATCCATGTGTTAACACCGAAAAGATCAAGCTATGTACTACCCATGTCTTCATCGCCAGTATAATATTCAATGACGTGTGAGTCGCCCGCCAGGGCCGTGGGGTACTCTGTACCGGGTACTGAGATCACAGGGGGATGCCACAATGGCGACCCGGTTTGTGACCCTGGGCGCCCATGTAAAAGGGAAAGGTCCTTAAAGGGAATAAAGTTTGTGTTTGTGACGCCACCTGTGGTATTCGGTCAATGGGGAACGACGCTGCTTTAAGGGGTCCTCTGGGATGATGTTATGGCAGCTAGATGGTATAACTTCCCACAGGTGAAGTATAACCCCAGGGCTCCCGATGTGTAGATGGAAGAATGGCGCAGTAAGGAATGAGGACACAGGGTTGCAGTCTCTTTACCTTGTTTACTGAAGTCTTCAGGCAGCGACAGTCCAGGGCACCGGATCACAGGGCTGGCAGAGTCCAGCCGGCTTGGAGGCAAGTTAGGAGTCCCCTTACCCAAGTGGAAATCAAAGCCTTCCTCTAGCGCGGTGGTGTTGTAGTCCCTTACTGCCTATGGCTTCACATAAGGTCCTCACAGTTGTTCTCTCTCTGTCCCCCGTATAGGATAGGACACGACCCATATGACTGGTGACTTGAGGCGGTTTATAGGGATTGTAGCACGCCCCAGCCTCTAAAGGTGTCACCGTACCTCCTGGGTACTAAGGCGAACAGGGAACGTGGAATTCAGCTGTCCTGCCGGTCTGTGATGTAAGTTGTGGAGGGCCTTACGATCCTCGGTATTCCGGCTACCGGTCTCTGTGCCTCAGAAGGAGGCAGCATGCTCAGGGCTGGTCTCCTCCTGGTATCCTCTCCTGTGCTTTGCTCTTCTGCACGTTCACTGCAATGTATTCGGCCGCACTGCGACTACACAGCTCCGTAAACCCTCTGCTGCCTCAGAGTGATCCAGTCTGTTTCCTGGCAAGAACTGACTGACTTTCCCTACAGACTAACTAATATATATGGTCACCTAGTAAATAGGATCAAAAGCTCCCCCTGGTGGCCTGGAGTGTGAATGTGTTGCATGTTTGTGGTACCTGGTTACAGTTATCCCTTCTTGCCTTTCAAGCGTAACATCACTCTCCCCGTGAGGAAAACAGTGCTACTGTGACGACCAGGACCCAGGGGCGCCACACATGCTTCAGGATTGGATAAAAAAGGATTCTCTCGTTACCTCTAACTTAGTGCTTCTAATATCAGCTTTAACTCCTACCTCATCTTCATACCTTTATGTTCCCTGATATCTCACCTCATCTCATCTCATCAAGGTACTGTGAACAAAACCTGTTGAATTCATCACTGCATCATCCTTCCAGACTAGACACGTGCTGCTCTTCATGATTAGAGGCACAGGTTAGCGAGTAAACGCTATGTCTTATACAGAGAACCGTGTTAACATCCCTCACACATTTCACCCACGTACATCGGTGGCAGAATATTTTGTCACCCCTATACCCCCATGTCCTCTGTAAGTTTGTGAACGGGAGGCACGCTACTCTTGTTTGAATTGTCTAACATGTTCCTCCTGAATAGTAAAGTGCAGAGGAATCTAAAGACGCAGAAAACTACAATGATTATAAATCCTTTAGGCACTATTACTGTATGGTGCTCTCCAAGCAGAAACATTATTTTAAAGAAAACTATCGCAAACCTAAAGGTGCCCAGAAAACTTGGTTTTCGCACTTGCTTTGCATTATGATTACATGAAAGCTTTAATGGGCGCAAGTGCAAATGTGAGTCTCCTGCTGGATCCTCTCCCACCACACATGGAGCCATCATAACAATACATGTTGTAATTCTAGCAACAGAAAAGTGTATTAATAACTTCTATGAAAGCAGATGACAATAGAAGCAGGATATGTATGGGTTCCTTGATGCGTTTTCATAATTTTTACCAAAGGTAAACTGAATCGCCATCAATTATTAACAACAAAGAAATGTGACTCAGACTGATGGTAGAACAAGGATGAAAGATCTAGTGAAAAAAATCTAAAATCTTCGAATTTAATGAGGTGACTCTAAAAGCAAAGATCAGGATTGTCTGGACGCTGATATTTTCTGCTATTTTCTAGATGTGATTGACTCGTGGTGCTAAGTTACGCCTTCTTTCTGGCAGAAACCTGTCCCCTACATCCGTGGCTATGTTCCATTTTCAAATGAAGCTCCATCAGTGTTTTGCGCATAATATATAGATCTAACGGTAGATACTTCAGGATGCAGTAGAATTTTGGGCACGAACAATAGTATATCTGTCTGTATACACTTTTATATTGTAACGGTTTTAATGAATTCTGTAATAAATGTCCTCCTTGTAAGCGGCATGGAGTCCTTTCTGCCTGTCTGACATATTGAGGATATTCATAATATAACATTCAAAAATACGGTCCCATTTGTTGTCAGAACTTTCCAGTATACTACTTTGTATTTTCCTATACGTTGTTTGCATATATTTTTTGTGAAATTACCAAAAATGTTTACATATGAAGTTGTAGATTTTCTCCTAAAAGCTTTTTAGCTCAACGTAAGGTAACCAGTTATAGATACGTATATTACGTATTTTCTTCCAGGATGTTCCTATACATAAGATCTTTTGTCCTGACCAAAATATCACTTCACTCGACAATCGGTGATCGTCATATATCCACCACCCTCGGAACCTTCAGACGGAACCTGAAAAACCATCTCTTCAGGAAAGCCTACAGCCTGCAATAACCATTCTGCTGCCTCACCACCACCTGAGCTGCTTCCTCACCACCACAAAAGCTGCCCGCATCCCCAACCTTCTGTCTCTTCCCCATTATCCGCAAGGACAGGGTCCTCTCCCCTCTGTACCAGTCTGTCATTGTAAATTCGTTTACTGTAAACGATATCTATAACTCTGTAACCCATTCTCATGTACAGCACCACAGAATTAATGGTGCTATATAAATAAATATATATATATATATATATATATATATATATATATATATATATATACACGTACGTACGCACGCACGCACGCACACACACACAACGATCACCGGTTGTCGGGTAAATTGATATTTTGGTCTGGACAAAAGATCATCGCTCTGGGCAGCATATGGTCCTATGACAGCAGGATGTGCTGAAAGATTCAGTGTGCTTCTGAACAGTGGTAGCTGAACAAGAAGCTGATCGAAGGATATATATATATATATATATATATATATATATATATATATACACATACCGTATATACTCGAGTATAAGCCGACCCAAGTATAAGCCGAGACCCCTAATGTTGCCACAAAAAACTGGGAAAACTTAATGACTCGAGTATAAGCCTAGGGTGGAAAATGCAACAGCTACCGGTAAATGTCAAAAATAAAAATATATACCAATAAAAGTAAAATTACGGTAATTGAGACATCAGTAGGTTGTGTTTTTGAATATCCATATTGAATCAGGAGCCCCATATAATGCTCCATACAGTTCACGATGGGCCCCATAAGTTGCTCCATACAAAATATGCCCCATATAATGTTGCACAAATGCTGATTATGGCCCCATAAGATGCTCCATACAGACATTTGCCCCATATAATGCTCCACAAATGCTGATTATGGCCCCATAAGATGCCCCATACAGTCATTTGCCCCATGTAATGCTCCATAAATGCTGATTATGGCCCCATAAGATGCTCCATACAATCATTTGCCCCATGTAATGCTCCATAAATGCTGATTATGGCACCATAAGATGCTCCATACAGTCATTTGCCCCATATGCTGTTGCTGCGATAAAAAAAATCACATTCTCATCTCTCATCGCTCAGGCCCCCGGCACTTTCTATATTCACCTGCTCCGCGTTCCACCGCCGCTACGTTCCCTGTCCACTGCACTGACTGCTCAGGCAGAGGGCGGCGCGAACTAATCGCATCACCACACCCTCTGACCTGAGCGTCAGTGCAGAGGATGCAGAAGACGCAGCGGCGGTTGGCGACGGTGGAACGGGGAGCAGGTGAATATCGCGCACTGCTTATACTCACCTGCTCACTGGTTCGCCGACGCCGGCAGCTTCTTCCTGTGTTGAGCGGTCACATGGTACCGCTTATTACAGTAATGAATATGCGGCTCCACCCCTATGGGAGTGGAGTCGGGTCCATATTCATTACTGTAATGAGCGATACCATGTGACCGCTCATTACTGGAAGAAGCTGCCGGGGAACCAGGGACACCGCGCCAGGAGCAGGTGAGTATGCTTAGACAGCTGCCACTCCACCTCCCCTGCCGACCCCTAGGTATGACTCGAGTATAAGCCGAGAGGGGCAATTGTAGTGTGTATATATATATATATATATGTGCCTTGCAAAAGTATTTGCCCCCCTGGAGCTTTTCAACCTTTTCCCACATATCATGCTTCAAACATAAAGATACCAAATGTAAATTTTTGGTGAAGAGTCAACAACATGTGGAACACAATTGTGAAGTTGAACGAAATTTATTGGTTATTTTAACTTTTTGTGGAAATTCAAAAGTGGGGAGTGCAATATTATTTGGATCCTTTAACTTAAAGTGAACCTGTCACCTGAATTTGGCGGGATCGGTTTTCGGTCATATGGGCAGAGTTCTCAGGTGTTGGATTCACCCTTTTCTTACCCGCTGGCTGCATGCTGGCCGCAATATTGGATTGAAGTTCATTCTCTGTCCTCCGTAGTATACGCCTGTGCAAGCCGAAAAGCATTAGTGCGCATGCGCCGGCGCACTGTGTCCCGAAAGTATTTTGCTGTGTTCCGGGACCTAGTGCGCCGGCACATGCGCACTAATGCTTTTTGGCTTTGCCCGCAGTTGGGCAAAGCTTACTGCACGTGCACAAGGCAAGATTGCCTTGCGCAGGCGTGTACTAGGGAGGACAGAGAATGAACTTCAATTCAATATTGCGGCCAGCATGCAGCCAGTGGGTAAGGAAAGGGTGAATCAAACACCCGAAAACTCCGCCCATATGACAGAAACTCGGTCCCGCCAAATTCAGGTGACAGGTTCCCTTTAATACTTTGTTGCTCCACCTTTTGCTGCGATTACAGCTGAAAGTCGCTTGGGGTATGTCTCTATCAGTTTTGTATATTGAGAAACTGAAATTCTTGCCCATTCTTCCTTGGCAAACAGCTCGAGCTCAGTGAGGTTTGATGGAGATCATTTGTGAACAGCAGTTTTCAGCGCTTTCCACAGATTCTCGATTGGATTGAGGTCTGGACTTTGACTTGGCCATTCTAACACCTGGATACGTTTATTTGTAAACCATTCCATTGTAGATTTTGCTTTGTTTGGGATCATTGTCCTGTTGGAAGACAAATCTCCGTCTCAGTCTCAGGTCTTTTTCAGACTCCAACAGGTTTTCTTCAAGAATGGTCCTGTATTTGGCTCCATCCATCTTCCCATCAATTTTAACCATCTTCCCTGTCCCTGCTGAAGGAAAGAAGGCCCAAACCATGATGCTGCCACCACCATGTTTGACAGTGGGGATGACGTGTTCAGCTTGATGAGCTGTGTTGCCTTTACGCCAAACATATCGTTTGGCATTGTTGCCAAAAAGTTAGATTTTGGTTTCATCTGACCAGAGCACCTTCTTCCACATGTGTGCTGTGTCTCCCAGGTGACTTGTTGCAAACTTTAAACAAAATTTTTTTTGATATCTTTGAGAAATGGCTTTCTTCTTGCCACTCTTCCATAAAGGCCAGATTTGTGCAGTGTACGACTGATTGTTGCCTATGGACAGACTGTTCCACCTATGCTGTAGATCTCTGCAGTTCATCCAGAGTGATCATGGGCCTTTTAGCTGCATCTCTGCAAACTCCCCCCCCCCCCCCCCCAAAAAAAAAAAAGTGAGATCTAAGAGCTAGCCTTCTATAAATGTAAACATACTTTGGGGAAGCATTCGTGCACTATTATTCGTGTACTTTTATTCAAAGTACTTTTTCTAAGTACTCGCAGTTATACCATGGCAGTTAGACAGGGCAGGAGACAGGTAAGACAATCTAAATCTATTCCCTGTTCATTTGGCACAGAACAAATACTCACCGTATGTATTTGTATATTCTATATCCTGGCTGCCGCATTCACTCACATTCACCGCCCTTGCATTAACTCTTTTCACTCCATCCATATTGGCCCCTCTGTCTTTCCCTCTCCTATGTATAGCACTCATGCTCTGTTCACATTGCTTAACAGCACAGATCCATTCAGTCCCACCATCCAACACAAGAGACGCTCTCACAAATCAATTAACCATCTGCTTACTCTTTCTATCCTCCTCCTAGTCGCTGGAGACATCTGTCCCAACCCTGGCCCCCCATGTTATAGCCAGTCAAACCTCCCAACTGCTACACTCAGAAACCCCTCTAACCTTATTAATATTCCATGCATGCCTTCTGTCTTTTTCAATTGTGCCCTTTGGAATTCTCGCTCTGCGTGTAATAAACTATCCTTCATCCATGACTTCTTCCTTTCTAATTCTTTTAAACTCCTGGCTCTTACTGAAACCTGGATCCAGCAAGCAGACACCACCGCTGCTGCTGCTCTTTCATATGATGGACTACACTTTTCTCATACCCCAAGATCGGACAACAGAGCAGGTGGAGGCGTTGGTCTGCTCCTTTCACCCAAATGTACCTTCCAAGTTATCCCCCAAGTGCCCTCACTTGTCTTCCCTTCCTTTGAGGTCCATGCTGTCAGACTCTATATACCCTTCTCCGTGCGAGTGGCGGTGGTGTATCGTCCTCCCGGCCCCTCTCATCAGTTCCTGGATCACTTTGCCACCTGGCTTCCACACTTTCTCTCCTGTGACATCCCCACCCTCATCATGGGTGATTTCAACATCCCCATTGCTTCTCCCCTCTCCCCATCTGCTTCTCACCCTTTATCTCTAACCTCTTTCGGCCTCTCGCAGCATACTAACTCTCCAACGCATGAAGATGGAAAGTCCCTCGACTTTGTCTTCTCCCGACTTTGCTCAGTGGATGATTTCACAAACTCCTCTCTCCCGCTCTCTGACCACAACCTTCTTTCGTTCTCTATCAAGAACTGCCATCCCGCTCAGGTCACCCCCACTTTCCACACTTATAGAAACATACAGGCCATTAACACCCAGAGACTTATGAAGAACTTGCAGTCCTCATTGGCCCCAATCTCCTCCATCTCATGTCCTGATTCTGCTCTGAAGCATTACAATGAAACCCTGCAAAGTGCTCTGGATGAAGCTGCACCTCCAATACATAACACAACTCAGCACAGACGGCAACAACCGTGGCACACACTGCAAACACGTTTCCTGCAGCGGTGCTCCAGGTGCGCCGAACGTCTGTGGAGAAAATCTAATCTACTCGAAGATTTCATCCATTATAACTTCATGCTAAAAACACACAACTCTGCCCTTCACCTCGCCAAACAAACCTATTTCAACACCCTCATCACCTCACTGTCCAATAACCCTAAACGTCTCTTTGACACTTTCCAGTCTCTACTCAACCCAAGAGTGCAGGCCCCAACCACGGAACTCCGTGCTGACGATCTGGCCAATTACTTCAAAGAAAAAAAATTACCACATTCGACAGGAAATCATCTCCCAATCTCTTCATAGCATGCACTGTCCTCCCTCCCCTACTGCATCTAGTTCACTCTCTGATTTTGAACCAGTTACAGAAGAAGAAGCAATCAGGCTCCTTGCATCTTCTCGCCCAACCACTTGCATTAGTGACCCCATTCCGTCACATCTCCTCCAGTCCCTTTCCCCGGCTGTCACCTCTCACCTAACAAAAATATTCAACCTTTCTCTCACTTGCGGTATTTTTCCATCCTCATTTAAGCATGCCATCATTCATCCATTACTTAAAAAACCATCCCTCGATCAAAACTGTGCCGCTAATTATAGACCTGTCTCTAATCTTCCCTTCATATCTAAACTCCTCGAACGCCTGGTCCACTCCCGTCTTACCCGCTATCTCTCTTCTCGACCCTCTTCAATCTGGTTTCCGCTCTTTACACTCTACTGAAACTGCCCTCACTAAAGTCTCTAATGACCTACTAACAGCTAAATCTAGTGGTCACCACTCCATGCTAATTCTCTTGGATCTCTCCGCAGCATTCGACACTGTGGATCATCAGCTCCTCCTCACTATGCTCCGCTCCATCGGCCTCAGAGACACAGTTCTCTCCTGGTTCTCCTCCTATCTCTCTGACCGATCCTTCACTGTATCTTTTGCTGGTTCTTCCTCCTCTCACCTTCCCCTTACTGTTGGGGTTCCTCAAGGATCAGTCCTAGGCCCCCTCCTTTTCTCTTTGTATACTTCCCCTATTGGACAAACAATCAGTAGATTTGGTTTCCAGTACCATCTCTATGCTGATGACACCCAATTATACACTTCTTCTCCTGTTATCACGCCGACCTTTTTAGTTAACACCAGTGATTGTCTTACCGCTGTCTCTAACATCATGTCCTTCCTCTATCTGAAACTTAACCTGTCAAAAACTGAACTCCTCGTGTTTTCTCCCTCTATTAACCTACCTTTGCCTGACATTGCCATCTCCGTGTGCGGGTCCATCACTACTCCAAAGCAACATGCCCGCTGCCTTGGGGTCATACTTGATTCCAAGCTTTCATTCACCCCCCACATCCGATCACTGTCTCGCTCTTATCTGCATCTCAAAAAATTTTTTAGAATTCGCCCTTTTCTTACTTTCGACTCTGCAAAAACTCTTACTGTTGCACTTATTCATTCTCGTCTGGACTATTGTAACTCTCTACTAATTGGCCTCCCTCTTACAAAACTTTCCCCGCTCCAATCTGTCCTGAATGCTGCAGCCAGGATCATATTCCTCACCAACCGTTACACCGATGCCTCTACCTTGTGCCAGTCATTACACTAGTTACCCATCCACTCAAGAATCCA
Organism: Ranitomeya imitator; assembly: GCF_032444005.1. Classification (NCBI taxonomy): domain Eukaryota; kingdom Metazoa; phylum Chordata; class Amphibia; order Anura; family Dendrobatidae; genus Ranitomeya; species Ranitomeya imitator. The sequence continues at coordinate 122,463,259 of NC_091284.1, forward strand.
GTACAAAACTACTACCCTCATCCACAAAGCACTCCATGGCTCAGCACCACCCTGCATCTCCTCCCTGGTCTCAGTCTACCACCCTACCCGTGCCTTCCACTCCGCTAATGACCTCAGGTTAGCATCCTCAATAATCAGAACCTCCCATTCCCGTCTCCAAGACTTTACACGTGCTGCGCCGATTCTTTGGAATGCACTACCTAGGTTAATACGATTAATCCCCAATCCCCACAGTTTTAAGCGTGCCCTAAAAACTCATTTGTTCAGATTGGCCTACCACATCAACGCATTAACGTAACTATCCCTGTGTGGCCCATTCCAAAAAAAAAAAAAAACATAATCAGGTTCCTCGCAACATGTTCTCATACACTTTATGCAGTTATTAGCCCTCTGTGTCTGTACTGCTACATACTTAGGCCGGTTTCACATGTCAGTGGCTCCGGTACGTGAGGTGTCAGTTTCCTCACGTACCGGAAACACTGACTCACGTAGACACATTGAAATCAATGTGTCTCTGCACATGTCAGCGTGTTTTCACGGACCGCGTGTCCGTGTGCAAAACACGGAGACATGTCAGTGTTCGTGGGAGCGCACGGATTACACGGACCCATTAAAGTCAATGGGTCCGTGTAAAACACGTACCGCACACGGATGCTGTCCGTGTGCAGTCCGTGTGCCGTGCCGGAGACAGCGCTACAGTAAGCGCTGTCCCCCCAGCGTGGTGCTGAAGCCGCCATTCATATCTTCTCTCCAGTGCCGTTCGCTGGAGAGAAGATATGAAAAATCCTTTTTTTTTGGTGTTTAAAATAAAGATCCCTGTCCCCACCCCCCTCCCACCCGCTGTGCGCCCACCCGCTGTTAATAAAATACTCACCCGGCTCCCTCGCAGCTTCCTCTCAGCGCCAGCTTCTCCTGTACGAGCGGTCACGTGGTGCCGCCGATTACAGTCATGAATATGCGGCTGTGTATGCAGCATCAATAGTAAAGAGATCTACTGTTACAAATAATAATAATTAAAAAAAAAAAAAAAACATTATTCTCACCCTGCGACGTGTCGCCCTGTCCTCGGCAGTGCATGCGGCAGGTTCCGGTGCAACGTCATCACAGGTTCTGCGCTCATACCAACCCTGGGACCGGAAGCTGCCGCGTGCACCGCACACAGGCGATAGTACTACAAGGGGCCCTCGGAAGGTGAGTATATGTTTCTTTTTTATTTTTTAATCTGTTACATACCTGGCTGGCCAATATACTACGTGTCTGTGCTGTATACTACATGGCTCTGTGCTGTATACTATGTCGCTGTGCAATATACTTTGTGGCTGGGCAATATACGAAGTCACTGGGCAATATACTACGTCACTGGCTGGGCAATATACTACGTGACTGGGTAATATACTACGTGGCTGGGCAATATACTACGTGACTGGGCAATATACTACGTGGCTGGGCAATATACTACGTGGCTGGGCATTATACTACGTGGGCTGGGCAATATACTACGTGGCTGGGCAATATACTACGTGGACATGCATATTCTAGAATACCCGATGCGTTGGAATCGGGCCACCATCTAGTATTATTTATATACTATATGTAATATATGTATATATGTACTACATGTAATATGTGTGTATGTGTATATATATATATATATATATATATATATATATATATATATATATATATATATATATACACACACACACACACACACACACACACACACACACACACACACACACACACACACACACACACACACACTTTGGCGACCAATCCCGAACATATTTGCTCAACTCTACTAGGTATCAACCATGCAGGTTGACCAATTTCCTTTTTGTAATGTCTAAATTGTAAGAAATGACCTATATATGTGTCATTTCTTACAATTTAGACATTACAAAAAGGAAATTGGTCAACCTGCATGGTTGATACCTAGTAGAGTTGAGCAAATATGTTCTAGATTGGTACCCTATTCGTGTCGAGTTTGTTTGATGATCGGATTCCGAACATATTCGTTCATTCCTGCTCCCATTGACTCCGAAGACGTTCTGTTGTGCTTGGACAATATTGCAAAAGCAATATTTGCCGCTAATGATAATCGCAACAGAATTTTCAAAACATTAGTTCAACTCTAGTACCTAGTAACCAGGGTTGTGGAGTTGGTGTCCATTTTGGTGGAATTGGATTGAGTATAAATTGGACCTACTACAACTCCTAAAATATATGAGTTGGGTACAGTAGTAGAACGCAGGAAGTGCTGTAAATGTTTTCATAAGAATTTGGCAAAGTTATTAAAGGGAACCTGTTTACCCCCTAACCCCCCCCCCCTAAGCGTTTGAAACTAAAAGAGCCACCTTGTGCAGCAGTAATGCTGCTTTCTGACAAGGTGGCTCTTTTAGTTATTGGTGCTGTAAATGCAGAAATACTTACATTCCGGTGTCTGTCCCTCGGCGCTCTGCTTCCTGCACTGTCTCAGCGCCGGCCGGCCGTAAAGCAGAGCGGTGACGTCACCGCTGTGCTTTATGGCCGGCCAGCGCTGACAGTGCAGGGAAGCAGAGCGCCGGGGGACAGACACTGGAATGTAAGTATGTAGTGTTTTTTTTTTTTTTTTTACATTTACACTGATAACCAGGGTAAATATCGGGTTACTAAGCGCGGCCCTGCGCTTAGTAACCCTATGTTTACCCTGGTTACCAGTGAAGACATCGCTGGATCGGCGTCACACACGCCGATTCAGCGATGTCTGCGGGAGATCCAGCGACAAAATAAAGTGCTGGACTTTCTGCTCCGACCAACGATGTCACAGCAGGATCCAGATCGCTGCTGCGTGTCAAACACAACGATATCGCTAGCCAGGACGCTGCAACGTCACGGATCGCTAGCGATATCGTTGTTAAATTGTTCAGTGTGAAGGTACCTTAAGTCATGCACTTATATTCCAGTTAGTACAACCTGAAAAGCCCAGAATAGGATTGTGCCAGATGCTTGAATGCTGGATAGGAGAAACCGTGAGATCTCTGCCGCCTTGAGGGCCAAATTACAAAGCAGCCCTGAGAAAATGCAGAACGGCAGCCATAATTAACGAGCCCTGCAAATATTATTTTACAACCATTTTTCTCCTAAATAGATAACTACTGAAGGATTTCATAATGAAGTATGTGATCCGAATGCACAAGGAAAAGTTTGAAGTCATTTATAACATTTTTATGTTTTTTTTTTTTCCGGCAGGGCAAGTTGTACCGCTGATATAATCATTTTTGATTTCTGCTATATATAAAAGCGTTGGGGCTGTAGTCTTTGAAGTGGGGGATGTCTTTGTCTACTCAGATAATCGGCTTTCAAAGTCTTCCCACTTGTCATCCGGTGTGATTTATTGCGTTAACTCTCATGTTTTTAGATTTGAGGATCTTTGTTGGCATTTTCTTATCACCTAGCCATGAAAGGGTGAATGAAATGATGTACAAAAAAGGCAGAAGAAGTGGATGATGTACTTCTCTTATCGACATGCTCATATTTAAAGGGATGCGAATGGTGAATTTTACTACAATTACTTAGTACAGTGGCACGAAATGTCTTCAGGTGGTAGCAAGTCGGACCAGTTTTGAAAGGAGACGCTACCATAACCCTGATGGATAATCGCTCAACTGGAAAAAGGAGGCAACAAGCTCAGATGATGATTCCTGCCGCCAAGACCGATCGCGCTCTACGTGCCTGGCCCTGCCGTGGGCCTTTAAAAGGTCAGAGCCTTCAATGGTTACCGATGCACCCAGCATGCAAGCCTGGCCTGCTAGCAAACTGACAGAACAAAGTGGTCTGCAGGGACTCGTGGAACCTGACGGAGAAATCCTCCGTTCATCACGGTCTGTGTCCGCTGCTGAAGCAGGAGGAAGGCTGGAAGCATAAGACCCCTGTCTGTGTGCCTTTAAGAAGCATAAGAGCATCTTTTTCCCGTGGATGAGCACCATCCTCTTTCATGTCTCAGACTTCAAAGGCTGCAGATTACGGCTCCTTTTATCTGAATGGAACGGTCTCCACCAGCGCTGGTGACAGAATCGGAATGTCAGCTACCTGGCCTTAGGTCTCTCCTGCCCAAGTATTGATGTAACCTTTGCAAACCGGTTCTCTCACTGGATTCATTTTGCCATTTGGCCTCATGAAAAAGAGAATGGGGAAAAAAAAACAAAAAAGGGAAAGTGATATCTCAGCCGCCTTTCGCAGATCTACACTGCTTGATGCTCCATCTTTCACGACCTATAAATCAGTGGCGCGTTTAGTAATCGCGTTCTTACCACTCTAATGGCTTGAGCACTTGGTGCCCATTCTCTTTGTGTACGATACATAGAAATTAGAAGGAAGAGAAATCGAAGTGTTGTTGTTTAGTTTATTCCCTGCCAAGAGGAATAGAAGGACATGTTCTCTGCTCTGAGGCGGCCACATTATGCCCAAATGACCTGACTGATCTCTTGCACTGCGTTCAGGTGAACAAACAAATTACAGTCACAGCTGATTAGTCTTACCACTGACTGAGGCGTTACTTGGCCAAGAGAAAGGGAGGGCAACAATACAGCAGATAGGCAAGAGCTGTAAAATCAGATGGTGACAAAACTATTCAGCCAACAGGTCTTGTAGAGGATTTCCTTTACTAATGCACACATTTCCTTTTCTAGGCAATGTTCAAGACGTCTCTTAGGGTACCGTCACACAGTGGCACTTTGATCGCTAGGACGGTACTATCTGTGACGTTCCAGCGATATCGTTACGATCTCGCTGTGTCTGACACACTCCTGCGATCAGGGACCCCGCTGAGAATCGTACGTCGTAGCAGATCGTCTGAAACTTTCTTTCGTCGCTGGATCTCCCGCTGACATCGCTGGATCGGCGTGTGTGACTCCGATTCAGCGATGTCTTCACTGGTAACCAGGGTAAACATCGGGTTACTAAGTGCAGGGCCGCGCTTAGTAACCCGATGTTTACCCTGGTTACCAGCGTAAACATAAAAAAACAAACACTACATACTTACCTTCAGCTGTCTGTCCCCGGCGCTGCGCTTCTCTGCACTCCTCTGCACTCCTCCTGCATCCTGTGTCAGCGCCGGAAAGCAGAGCGGTGACGTCACCGCTCTGCTTTCCGGCTGACCGGCGCTGACAGAGCGCCGGAGGACAGACAGCTGAAGGTAAGTATGTAGTGTTTGTTTTTTTAACGTTTACGCTGGTAACCAGGGTAAACATCGGGTTACTAAGCGCGGCCCTGCGCTTAGTAACCCGATGTTTACCCTGGTTACGGGGGACCTCGGGATCGTTGGTCGCTGGAGAGCTGTCTGTGTGACAGCTCTCCAGCGACCAAACAGCGACGCTGCAGCGATCGACATCGTCGTATCGCTGCAGCGTCTTTTCAGTGTGACGGTACCCTTAGGCTACTTTCACACTAGCGTCGTTCGACGCACGTCACAGTGCGTCGTTTTGAAGAAAAAACGCATCCTGCAAAGTTGCCTGCATTATGCGTTTTTTCTCCATAGACTTTCATTAGCGACGCATTGCGACGGATTGCCACACGTTGCATCCGTCGTGCGACGGATGCGATGTGTTTTTGCAGTCCGTCGAGACAAAAAAACGTTGCTTGCAATGTTCTTTTGTCCGTCAGGTCCGCTTTTTCCGACCACGCATGCGCGGCCGGAACTCCGCCCCCTCCTACCCGGACCTTAAAATGGGGCAGCGGATGCATTGTAAAACTGCATCCGCTGCCCCGTTGTGCTTTTTCTTCACGACGCACTGCGACGGGCCCGTACCGACGCTAGTGTGAAAGTAGCCTTAGGCTACTTTCACATGTGCGTTTTTCAGCTTCTGTCACAATCCGTCGATTTTTGAGAATGCAGGATCCTGCAAAAAAAAAATGTGCAGGATCCTGCATTTTCCCATAGCTGGTTCTTGAAAATTCACTTGTGTCCTAATGTTCACACCCGTGACGTGCGCCAGATCCACAGCTCTACTTCTCTATAAAAGCTGTGATCCGAGTGGGAACTATATCATCAATATTGCACGTAGTCACCGTAATAGTGCTGAGCGATTTATATATATATTTTTTTCTAACCCAACCGCCTCCTGATGGAGCCAGTTTTCGCTTTTTCCTGTTTGTTTTTTCCCTCTCCTTCGAAGAGTCATAGCATTATTATTTTTTTCTTTTGACAGAGCCATAAGAGGGATTATATTTTTGCAGGACTAGTTTTAGATTTGAATGACCCCATTTGTTTGACCGTACAATGTACTAGAAGAAATAGCAACCCCCCCCCCCCCCCCCCAATTCCGCTATTGTATTTTGAGTTTTGTTTTTACGTTATCCATCGCACAGTAAAAATGACCTGACAACCTGACTCTCTAGGTCAGGATAATTATGGCTGTGCCAAACTTGCCTAGTTTTTTTTTTTTTTTTATAAATGAAAATTGTCTGTAAATGGTTGTTTTTTTGCATGATAATCTGTCATTTGGGGGTATATATGTTTTAATTGTGTTTATCGCTTTTCTTGGAGGTTGTTTGATGACTCTAAATCGACAATTCTGGCACATTGACTTCCTTTCTTCATGGATTTGTTTAATTTTCCTAGATCTGACTTTTTTGGACATAATCATAGCAAATGTATTTTTTTTTATCTTTAAGAGAATCTGTCAGCAGTTTTTTCCATTTAATCTGACTGCAGCATGATGTATGGGCATTAAGCATGATTCCAGTGATGTGTTTCTTACTGGTTTGTGTGTTGTGGTTTCAATACAATCAGTGTTTTATCAGTATTAGATTATCACTGCCTGACTAGATCTCATGTGCAGACTAGTCCGGCTAATCTGTGTAACCCCGCCTCCAACAGTGATTGGCAGCTTGCTCGACAATGCACAGTGTACACAAGAAGCTGTCAATCATCGGTGTCGGTGGGGATATACACAGCTCAGCATTTTGTCCACTGCTACATCTACATCATGGAAAACGGGGATTTTATCAAAACTGCACCAATCTGACATAGCTGGAATCAGGCTCTCTGACCCTACATCAGGCCATTTCAGATTCCATAGCAAACCCCGACAGTACCTTAGTACCTGCGATCCCTGGACCCTCCTAATTCTTCTCCTGAAGTAAAATGGCGGGCACATATGCAGTGCACTTGTGGAAATCTGTCTGCCTGCACCCAGCAACTGTAGGCATTTTTCCTATTGGTTTCTGACTTTTGATCAGTGTGATAGACCCCATCACAGTGATCACAAACCCAATAGTTAGTAATTAGGACAGCACTTGGGCTGTGCACCCCCTTGATCATCCCTTCTCCTTCTTTGCCATTAGGCTTAGGGTTTTGTCAAAAGTAAAAAAAAAAATGATGACATATGCAATATGATGACCCAATGTTATCAAATTCTGTGTAGTACCCGTGGGTTCAAACTGCTCACTATACGCCCAATATTTATTAAATCGCGTGGAGCCATTTACAGCTTTAAGGACACTGTGAGGGTAGGGTAGCACGACCGTTTTGTCAGTCTGTGAAAATCAGATTTTTTTTTCCATGGACCCATAGATTTGCATTGCCGAATTTTATTTGATACCGCCTCCGATTTTTTATTTTTATTTTATTTTTTTGCTATTTTATTAACCCCTTACCGGCGTCGGACGTACTATACCGTCCGATGCCGGCTCCCCTGCTTTGATGCAGGGCTCCGCGGTGAGCCCGCATCAAAGCCGGGGACATGTCAGCTGTTTTGAACAGCTGACATGTGCCCGTAATAGGCGCGGGCAGAATCGCGATCTGCCCGCACCTATTAACTAGTTAAATGCCGCTGTCAAATGCAGACAGCGGCATTTAACTACCGCTTCCGGCCGGGCGGCCGGAAATGACGTCATCGCCGACCCCCGTCACATGATCGGGGGTCGGCGATGCTTGTATATTGTAACCATAGAGGTCCCAGAGACCTCTATGGTTACTGATGAGCGGTGGCTGTGAGCGCCACCCTGTGGTCGGCGCTCACAGCACACCTCCATTTCTGCTACATAGCAGCGATCAGCAGATCGCTGCTATGTAGCAGAGTCGATCGCGTTGTGCCTGCTTCTAGCCTCCCATGGAAGCTATTGAAGCATGGCAAAAGTTAAAAAAAAAAAGTTTAAAAAAATGTGAAAAAAATAAAAAAAACATAAAAGTTTAAATCACCCCCCTTTCACCCCAATCAAAATAAATCAATAAAAAAAATATCAAATCTACACATATTTGGTATCGCCGCGCTCAGAATCGCCCGATCTATCAATTAAAAAAAAGTATTAACCTGATCGCTAAACAGCGTAGCGGGAAAAAAATTCGAAACGCCAGAATTACCTTTTTTTGGTCGCCGTGACATTGCATTAAAATGCAATAACGGGCGATCAAAAGAAAGCATTTCGGTGCAGATACGTTCATTAAAAACGTCATTTCGGCACGCAAAAAATAAGCCCTCAACCGACGCCAGATCATGAAAAATAGAGACGCTACAAGTATCGGAAAATGGCGCAATTTTTTTTTTTTTTTTTTTTTTTTTTTTAGCAAAGTTTGGAATTTTTTTTCACCACTTAGATAAAAAATAACCTAGTCATGTTAGGTGTCTATGAACTCGTACTGACCTGGAGAATCATAATGTCAGGTCATTTTTAGCATTTAGTGAACCTAGCAAAAAAGCCAAACAAAAAACCAATGTGGGATTGCACTTTTTTTGCAATTTCACCGCACTTGGAATTTTTTTCCTGTTTTCTAGTACACGCCATGCTAAAACCAATGATGTCGTTCAAAAGTACAACTCGTCCCGCAAAAAATAAGCCCTCACATGGCCAAATTGACGGAAAAATAAAAAAGTTATGGCTCTGGGAAGGAGGGGAGCGAAAAACGAACACGGAAAAGCGAAAAATCCCCCGGTCATGAAGGGATTAAACCTAATAGTCAACCACATTTCTACAAAGTGAGAGAAATGTACGAGATGACAACCGGTAAGAATTTTCAGCAATGTGATTGTAAAGAGCCAATGCAAGGATTAATTATTTTGCTATTTTTTTTTTTATATATCTTTTATCAATTCTCAAAAATGATCTGCTTTTAGGAAAAGCAAGACCAAGCAACATGCAGGGCTCATTTTGGACAAGTGTGCTTCCGGGACGCGGGGAGCGGTGACATCGTGTCATTTATCCCCTTTCCAATCTCCAGTTGGAATTTGTGGTTTTGTTCTGTGCTCTGTGGAGTCCAGACACCGAGGATCCCCCCCTCCTTCCCTCTTGCTCTCTTCCACTACTGGTAAATCTTCTGGGACTGGATTAAATTGCATTAGGTGAGGGGGGTTAGACAGACAGCACAGTGTTCCTGGCCTCGTTAGTGGCTGCCTCGATCTGCCATTAATATTTATAGCTCCGTGTTAATATGAAATCTTAGTTAGCTAGCACGTTGAGTGGCCTTTTTCACCCAGCTGAATCTGAACGTGAGCAGAATCTCCCCAGCTGCCAAATACAAGGGCAGGTACATGTCCCATGGGCGCTGTCTGGTGCCCACCCTTTCTTCCACATGGGCATGGCTCAGGATCAATCATGCCGCGCCATAGCAACTTTGTTGGCACTAAAGGAGACTTTGACATTGATGAGAATGAAGGAGACGTGAAGGTGCAAGCTCTTCTATGGTATGCCAATGCGTAATTGTGAGGCAAAGTTATGGCAACCTCCAGAGTCTGCCCAAGTGCGGCTCCGATTGATCATAGATGGGTTTTAGGATCCATGAGCACGTAATATCAATAGGATAGCGCCGGGGTCTAGAGAATGATCTCGGTAGACCCAGACCCTTTTTATTTAGTCAAGTATACAATTTTAATATGTACGATGCATTGCTACATTGCAAATGAGGTCAGCACAGTAAAGCTTGCTGAGCAATCTCCGTCCTTGAAGGCCACAAACAGTCCGGGCTCTTAGAAGTCTCTAATTACCATGCAATTAGCCCGGCTGCAATTATTGCTGCTACCAGCCCCTCTCTGCCTTGAAAACAGGGGTGTTGCTCTCGATTGCTTCAGAAAACAAGTGAAAAACAGCGATCTTATTATTTTTTTTTTCTTTTGATACATACAAGGGTTCATGTTTGAAAGCGGAAGTTTTCGGTTTTTGTGATGATATGCCTCTTGCTTGGCGTCAGTACATGTAAACTTCATTGTGTTGTAACAATATTTAAAGGGTTAATCCCCAAACAAAACGAGTTGTCCTTTATCCATGGGAAAAGGCATAATTAACTAATCGCTGGCGGTCTGACCTCTGGGAGCCTGGTGATTCCAAGAAAGGGGCTCTGGAACCTCGAGGCTGGATGGAGTGAAGGTGCACATGGTGGTCGGCCTCTGCTCCATTCATCGTTTATGGGACCTGCCGGACAAAGCCAACTACTGTACTCTGGTTTCATTCTGTAGTATCACAGTATGGGCTCGCTCACACCAGCAAGTGGCTCTGCAGCTCAGATCACATGCATCCATTCAAGTCTATGGGTGCGTGGCAAACATCAGACCAACAATGTAGAAGATGGAGATATCTTGTTCTCCTTCTTCTCTGCACCTTTCTCTCATGTGAGAGAATCCGATCACTCCAAGATGACACTCGGATCAAACTCTGATCAGATTTTGAACTGAGTGTCATTACCATAATCGATCCCATTCTCTTGGGAGAGAGAATCATCGCTCGTGTGACCCCGGCCTATTATTGACAATGAATGGAGCAGAGGTCTAGCATTCACAACCTCCACTCAACTCAGGACGGGGCTGCAGAGCCCACTCTCTGGGTTCCACAGGCCCACTCTCTGGATAATTGGCAGTCCCTATTGGATCAGAATGATATCCCCTCCCCTATTGGAGAACACGAAAAATATTTTAGTTCATCATGTAAATGGTTAAATAGTGCACATCACACATGTAAAACTCTGGCCCACAGGGTGAGTGTATTTGGCAAACCTTTAGCCTGCAGGGTGAGTGTATTTTGGCATCGTGGATTCTGAAACAGTTGAAAGCAATAATGAGAATGACAACAGCGTGCCTACATTGCCGTGACTAGAGTAATGGGGAACAAGAGAGAGAATATATATATATATATATATATATTTTTTTTTTTTTATGTGGTGCCATTATACTGTATGGAGGACTGTGTGTGGGGCCATTATACTGTATTGAAGGCAATGCAGAGCACATTATACTGTATGGAGGACTATGTGGGGCCATTATACTGTATGGAAAGCAATGCAAGGCCCACTATACTGTATGGCTGACTTACTATGTGGGGCCGTTATACTGTATGGAAGGCAATGCAGGGCCCATTATACTGTATGGAGGACTATGTGGGGCCATTATACTGTATGGAAAGCAATGCAAGGCCCACTATACTGTATGGCTGACTTACTATGTGGGGCTATTATACTGTATAGAGAGCTGTGTAGGCATCCCAGTTGGGGAATCTTACTGTGTTGGGGTCACCATAGTTTCCCGGGGTGGTTAAGTGGGGGTACAGTAGGATCATCATGCTGTGTGTGTGTGTAGGGTACTGTGGAGGAATTCACTGTGGGGATATGGCAATATCTTACGGTGTTTGGCTGACACTTTTTTGTTGGCACCATATTTTATTACCTGTATTATTTATTAATTCAAGATTTTTTTTTATCCTTTGTTATTACATATTTAAATTAGGCCATTGGGCTGTATGCGACTAATGTTTTTACATATTATGTTATTCGAGTATGCCCCGTTTGTGATTATTTGTTTGATTATTTTAGTTTGACATCCCTGATTTAGATATTTACTTGCCGGATCCTATGAATTGTAACATCCATGCGATGGAAACTTGGTCAAAATATCCTGCCGCGTATACGGCTATATAGTTGTACTCACATGGGTAATGCCGAGACACTGAATGCTTTCCTATGTAAAAGTCAAGTGCTTTGTTTGGTGTTCATTTGCATTTTGATTATTTTTTTCCCCCTTTTTCTTGTGCCTATCGTGTGTAAAATGATTCACATAATCCAAGAATATTGCTGCTTGTATAAAGGCGTTTAATTAAATAGAGCTTTATATATGTCATTAAAAGACATCTTTCATAGAGACTTTTCTCTTCTGAACATTATAAAGGAATATGGTGTCAAGGTACTTGTGTTTAAAGGCAACCTCCTAAAAAAGGCATCCCAATGATGATCAGTAAGGATGTAAAGTAGCTTTGGGGCTCTCTCTCACACGAGCGTATATATCGGCCGAGTTCTATCTGATGTTTTATGGGATAGCACTCGGACCAATGTTAGACTATGGGACAGTGCACATCTGCGATTATTTTTTCTCTTGCCGATTTGGCATGAGAAAAACATTGCAGCATGCTGCGAGTGGATCCACAAATCAAATGACCCGCGCCCATACAAGTCTATGGGTGCGTGTGAAACATCGGACTGTACTCGGATGTTATCCGACTGAAGCCCAATTTCCGCAAGACAATTGAGAAGATGGAGAAATGAAGCTCTCCATCTTCTCCGCACCTGTGCTCCAATTTTCTCATGCAAGAGAATCGGATCAAACCAAGCCGACGCCGTGCTCAAACTCGGATCAGAGCGTCAGGAACATAATCGATCAGATTCTTCTGCAGAGAGAGTACAGCCATTCAAAAAAAGAGAGGCGGCCCAGGTATGGTCCATCCACGTGAGGCTCCCGCAGAGGCCCAGTGTTGCAGTGGGAATGTTTTGGATTTGTCTCATTTCATCTTTTCCATAGCAAAAGAAGAATTCTGCAGAATGAACAGCGGATTTCTAATCTGAAGCATCACTGAATTTCCGGGGTGGGTTTTCTCTCACCCACAATGCCGCTTTTGTAATACACAGCTCAGTGGTCCCAGCAAGTCTTTCCATTAAGTGTGTGCACACGGGTCACAACAGAAAATCACCTTTGTGTAAGACCTATGTAATTGATGGACTTGTTCTGGTTCATTTAGAGCAGAGTCAGAGATGTCAAAACCCAATATACAGAGGGCCAAAATTAAAGCGTGGACAAAGTCTTGGGCCAACCTTGATATTTATTTAAGTAAATGTGAACAATTGAGGAAGTTTTCCTTATCCTCTAATATGGAAACAAACTTTAAAGGAGTTGTCCGACAAACAAAGTAAATTTTAATTAATAAATCTTAAGAGACCGGCCACATGGCCAGAGCATTGGGTATTCCCTTGCTGGCAGGGGCATGCAAAGAAATCATGGCGTCCCATAGCAGACGTTCTAATTGGGCTCTGCCCCGTCACAAAAAAACCCTTAATATTCAGTGGAGTCATAGGAGAGCATATTTCACAATTTTGCAGCCTTTACAAAGTAATTTTCCTCCTATTGATGCCACTAGATTGCCGTTTCATTGCCCCCATAAAGTATGATACCAGCAAAATTGCCCCCAAAATACGTTAATGCCACTAGAGTAAATTCCTCCACAGTACACTCCACGCTCGGTATGATGACCCTACTGTACCTCACCCCCAACTTTCTGTATGGTGACCCCAACACAGTATGATGCCCCAACTGTGATCCCCATACCGGCCTCTAGACAGTGTAATGGGCCCCACATAGTACTTTATACAGTATAATGGACCCCACATATTCCTCCATATGGCAACGTAAGCCAAAATATAATCACCCTGAGGCCAGAGTTTGACATTCTGATTTAGAGGGTCTCAACCCAGAAAGTCTCCCCCACCCCTCCTCACTTCCATATAACTTATCCTGCTATATGGACAAATCAACCCATTTAATACTTGCAATAGAGCAAGACATTCTTTTCTAAGGGTTTGTGCACATACCGTCCTTTAGATACCGGCAGACTCGGTGAGTTTTGCATTCAGAAGACACTTTAGGAAAATGTTGGCTTTGTTTTACCTGCAGTGTCCGGTTTGGTATCTTTCTGGTCGTTTTTGTGGTGTCTTTGTCACTCGTGTCTTTTTTTTTTCTTCTTAAACTTGTGTATATACTGTATGTACCGTATATATAATCTATTGAGCTGCTTCCAAGCAGAAGCACCTGAAGAAGGGCCAGGTCACTTCTTATAACCGCTTTGTGGCTTTCTAAGCCTGAAGTTATTAAAAGAATCTCAAAAAGACTGAACTTATGCTCAGCAAATCATTTTTACATCTCAGTGAATATTTTCATTCTTAGCATTTTTAAGCATTGGCTTAGCAGGTTTTGGAGCTGACCCGCTTTAAAAAGATGCAGTGTCCATACGTTGAGAGTTAATTTTATCACCCCCCAAATATCATTTGTGGGGGAAGAGTATGGAGACCCCATACACATCACATGTTCAGCCGATCACGCCATCTTTGATCTAATGTGTATGGAGATCCTGCATAGAATCTGTCACCAGGTTTTTGCTACCTCATCCGAGAGCAGCATAATGTAGAAAAAGAGACGCTGATTCCAGCGATGCATCACTTCACTGGGTGCAACATTTTTTTATTTTTTTTAAATGTAGCAGAGCTCAGAAAGCTAACCCAGTCCACAGCACAGCTTACTGTGTACATTGTATAGAGACAGTAAGCCACTAATCGTTTCTGGGGGCTGAGTTTCACCAGGATGCATGCGGACACCTTGTCCTGTAGTGATAATCTCCTGCTGATAAAACACTTATTGTTTTGAAACAACAGCACACAGCCTAATAAGTGACAGAATTCTGTGTCTCAGCCTCTACCTCATGCTGCCCTCAGATTACACAGCAGAAACCTGATGACAGATTCCCTTTAACTTAGGAGAAGGTCGCATTCATTTTATGTTCTTTCTTGGGTTCTTGAGTCTGTGCTGCTTGTGGAGTGCTCATTGTCGGCAAACAGCGATGTCCTTCAGGTAGATCCCCGTGGGTCCTCTATAAAAGAATGAGGAGTAAGAGTTTGTGTCGGGCTTGCTTCCTTCTAGGGTTAACGTATCTCCGTGGCTGGGTTTGGAGTAAGTATACTGAGCCGCCGGTACTTGTAATGTAAGCTCGCTCTACTGTCTGACTCCTGATTACGATTCCGCGATGTGCTCCGGGAAGAAAGCCGATTCCCCAAGCCCTGCTTTTTATTCTACTCTCTCGCATCTTCTTTTTTCCTCTCCATCGCCTCCTCCTCGAGTCGGCCCCCCCACCCTTAGCTCGTTGTTGTTTAATATTTATTCCTGTTACGGTTATGAATTTCTATAAAATATTCACAAACTCTCCCTCCCCACCCCCCATTATTTTTTTTTGGGGTGAAGAAGGGAATAAGACAGATACACAAAAACATACTGATTTCATTAATCCAAAGCTTTAGGTGGAGGTGCGGGCTCCCGGATACCTGTTTATTCCGAGCCTCCGTCTATCAGGCGCGCATTCATCCCCGTAGTGCAGGCCTCTTTGCTCCAGTGCCGGCGAGGGCGACCAGGTCTCTACTCCTCCATTTACCCAAGGCCTGGCCCAATAGTGGAAACAGACAGGGATCCTCATCATTTATTTATCTCTCCACAGCGAATAATAAAATGTAGCTGTCTCTGTAGTTACAAAGCCGTAATCATAGCGAAGTGTATAATTAATAATGTGTTCGCACATAGACAGCTACAGTGGAAGTCTCGCTAGCACATCGCTTTAGGACATAGTTGGCAGTTTAGTCATAAGCTCAAAAATAGAAGTGGTAAAAGTACCAAAGCTATTTCTGGGACCAAATTTTTTTTTTCTTAGTCTTTTTGTACTGTTTTCTCATAGTACAGTAGGAGGAAAGATCGAAATAAATGCCGTTTTCCCACTTATGGCGTGTATTGTATGGAATTAATGTGCCGTATATGCTTCCTAAGGGGCCACAGTAAGCGTATTTTTCCATAAGACCAGTCGTCAGCCATTCAGCGCTCTGACTCAATAACTTCAGTGTTAGAAACCTCTACTGGCATAGAGACATAGTGATAGAGGATTATAGGGCCACAATTAACGGAATTAATGGCGCTATATAACTAAGTAACATAAATAAACTTCAGCATAAAAACTGTGCGCCAGCAGGTTCATAGCTTGGTCTTCCATCTGCAAGCCGTACATCACCAAGCACAGTGCCAATCGTCAGCGGGAGTGGTATAAAGAGGCTTAAAAATCCAGATGGAAAGGAATTTTTATTTTTTTTTTAGCCACATGAAACCTCACAAATCAGATCAAGTTTTGAGGTTTTGTTGTCGGAGTGTGTGCGTTGCCTCTTGTTCATCAATTTGTCAGTTATCGCCACTTGGTGCAAGCTGAGAGGGACAGAATCGTTGGGGTGACACACCCTATCGCTACATGAGTAGGCCAAGATGTCAGCACTGTTCTGCCCTGTTTGTATCTCAGTGGTTGGAATAAAAATGACAAACTGGGTTGACCGTAAGAGGCACAAAGACGAACCTTTTTCATGAATGGATCATCGTTTTTGAAGAATGGCGCTTTGTGATCTGCACTGCAGATGAAATTGGACAACATATACCAAACCTATGGCGCAAAATATTGTCTACATAAAACCAGCAAAAGTTAATTGCATGATATTAGTCTACGAGCCAGACGTTAAGCTGCAAGTGTTTCCTTCACCTCATGCTACCACTCTTAAAGGCTATCATTGTGCAGAGCAAGAAGGCAATGGAGGCTGGAATGGCAGTATGTCAGTGATGAGTTTTGCTTTTGTCTTTAAAGGTGTATTCCCATCTCAAAGATCCTATCCCAATAAGTAGTAGGTGTAATAATATTAGAAAATGCCTCCAATTAAAAATGTAGTATAGTTCTTCTAATTTGCTATAGTGCAGGGCTTTGTAGTACTTACATATCCACGGTTACGACCACTCATATAGTGACAGTTGGTTAGCTCTTAGTGGTCATAACCATGGATACCTAAGCTACTGCAATGCCCTGCACATGGGGTGGGTGACATAGTGAATCAGAAGAACTATACTACATTTGTACCTACTACATATTGGGATTGGATCCCTGAGATGGGAATACCCCTTTAATTCATTGATGGTGGAAGATTGGAGGGTAGGTGGGCAACACCATGAATGGGCCTTTCATAGAAATCATCACACCAGTTGTACTCCAAAAATTATGGCTTGGGGTGGTATAATGTACGGTAGCCAAACCCCTGCAATCTACAGTATATTCCAGGTGTACTAACAGAACAGCGTCACATTGATTTGTCCTTGTAACCAATTCTACGGCCAGTTCTCCAAAGTGTTCCAGGAGCCATTTAGGAGCAAGATGACGCTGGGCCACTTATTGCATGTTGTATTGTGAGGAGCCTGAATGGCCTAAACTACATGGCCTGCATTGTCTCCGGACTTGTCCCTCATTGAGCACAAATGGGATTTTAGTGGTCAGCAAATGCAAAGGGAGCTGACCGCATCGGATCTTGGTGATTTGCCAAAGTCTATCTACTGTGGCCGAACATTCCTGAGTAAATGGAGAGGTTTTCAAAGTTTTGTTTAATTTATTTTATCATTTGCATATTATGAACATGCCTATCCATCCTGTGGTTTCCATAGGTGCATGACTTTTTCTTTTTGGTGTCACAATTTTTGGGTTGAGAGTGTCTGTTCCTGAGATGCAGCTAGCTAAGGGGTGAGTCACTTTCACTTACCACGAATAGATCATGCATGTTTTTGAGACCCGATATTCTAATTAACCACATTCCATTTTTGCGTCTTCTCAGTTCTGTATCCATTTACATTAAGTAAAGTGAATTTATTGTATAATCTGGAGACTGTCTCCAGACCGAGGAGATTGAATAATAATCAGTAATTTTGATTGCTCTACAGGAATGTGATAGATGGGGAATTTTAATTATATTTTTTCGTTTTGTTCCTTTTAATTCCTTCTCCTTTCCCAAGAGAAATTTCTTAGTTTAGCGCCACTGTGTTATGATTGCTGACATTGGTGGTTTTCTTTGAGATTACTGGTCTCCTTCATAATGTATTGTTCCAAAGGGAAAAAAAAACAAAATTTGAGGATTTTGTTAATGTGGGTGAAGCTGAAAACATTGAAGAAACCTTAATATTTTCTTCAATTAAGTGGCTGCCATGAAATAGGTGTTCAAGTTGAGTATTTCCCTTGGGATGAGACCTGGAATTCAATCCAGAAACCCTTCTGGCTGTAGGATGCACGACATGACATGCTATTTTGGTGCATATGCCTTAACAGTGGTTCCCGGCCTGTGTAGGATCTCCATTCTTTCCAAGTTATCATTGTGTTAAAACCACTCGATCTCAGCCAGATGAAAGTGAGTAAAAACATGGTAAAGCCAAGCACCCTGGAGAATAAAACAATGATATTCTATCAGCAGGCAAGAAGCACTTTGGTCTTTTGGAGCATACCTCTTAAGCTGAGAATAAAATTTCATTTTCTCCGGAGCATATAATATTGCTTAGATATTCTAAGTATTTAACACATTTAAATGTCTTTATTTAAAGGGGTTGTCCAAAAGTTGGGGGACTGGCCATCTGGCAATTCTGGCAAATGCCAGAAGGGCCTGTCTGGTCGTGGGCCACCTTGTCTGCTACTTTGTTAACAGAATCGGTGTTCTCAAGACACCCATACTATGAAGAGTTGTGATGGAGGTATCATTACAAATATTGGTCTTGTAGTAAATCTTGCTTTCCTCCATGCAGGGTAATATTAGTAATATATCCCATCTGGTGCTTGGGGATAGCATGGACATGTGTGATTTCAAATGCCAGGGCTGAATTTCAGCCCCAGTCTGTACCTGTCAAAAGGAGTGCAAAAATTAACCTATCTTATGCTTGTGTGAAATTGGTAGAAATCACCCTTGGGCCCTGGTGGCAGGTAACTAGACACCACTATTGCACATGGTAGGTATGCTGCCCTGTTATTGATGTTGTATTAGTTTGCTGGAAAAAAAAAAAAAAAAAAAACTTCTCTGGAAAGTTCTGCCAAGGATTTAGGAGATCTGGAGGAGATAAGGTAAAAAAAAACTTAATTAAAACATCAGCTATGCGTTACGGGGTTGGTCCAAGTCTTTCACCAGTCCATCTAATCATTATGTGCCTGATGAAGGAGTTGGATCAACTACATAACTCGCAGGTGATGTCTTAATAAAGTTTTTTTTTTTTTTTTTTTTTTTTATACCATATGTCCTCTGCATCTCTTACACCCTTGGCAGCGCTCACAGATACACTATTTTTGTTTTTCTTTAACTTAATGGTCCTCAGTTCTGGCACTCGGGAGCCCAGGAACCAGTGGTTATAACAGCAGGCTTTTGGAGGAATTTTCCCTGATTATACAGTGTTGTGCCTACTTTGCACAACCAGACTAGCTGAGTGAAACACTATTCACCTACCAAAATGTATCTTGGTTGGTCCACACAGAGGCTCTCTTCTCTCTATCCCTCATTGATGCGATGTTGTATTGGAGCAGAGGAGCCAGAAGTAACGCGTCTACCTCCAACCTACACCCTGTCCCTGTTTCTTGGCCTAGGCCAGACTAAGTATTGGTGAGCAGGTCCTCTTAGATTATTTATTTTTAAAGCACCATTAATTCCAGGGTGCTGTACATGTGAAAAGGGTGACACACATATATAAAATAATCAACAGACTGGTCCAGAGGGAGAGAAATGACTCTGACCTCTTGGGTTTACCATCTACATGGTTATGAGGTTATTTTGTTTGCTGTTTGTTGCCAAGTCTACTGGCCTCCACCGCAGCCTAACAGTGGTGCCCGGTTTCCTAAACAGCTCTTTCAATTAAATCTTGTAAGTGCTACTTTAGATCCAGCCAGCTTTTGTTCATCTGATGCTGGTGCGGCAAAAAGAGGGCACCGTTCAGCCCTGCGGTTTGGCAATGTCACTGGTCCAATCTGTCAGTCACTCAGGAGCGCACTGTCCCCTGATGAGCAGGAAGCCAAAAATCGGACACAACCCTGTTCTCCATACTTCTTGCAGGTACACTCTGTACTTAAAATTAGGTTGCAAAGTGTACAAGTGTAGATTTGTGTGAAAGGTAAGTATAGCATTTGTTCTGGGCAACATTGCTCTAAAATGGAGACACCTTGGTCAACCAGACCAAACCCCACTGCCACTTTGTTGCCTAATACGGGCATCTACGTAGATTTACACAGTGGAGACTGAGATTGAGGCCGGAGTCACACTACAGCGAGATATGGCCGAGTCTCGCAGGTTAAAACCAAGCTCTGGCATCGGCACTCCGGAGCGGAGCCTGCGGCTCCATGTATTGCTATGCGGCTGCACACTCCGCTCTGGAGTGCCGGTGCCAGAGCTTGGTTTTAACCTGCGAGACTTGGCTGTATCTCGCTGTGTGTGATCCCGGCCTAATAGCTATATCCCCCTCCATTCCTTCGGTTTGGGGCGATGAGTGTAATGGTAGTGTAATGTAATGAGTGTAATGTGATGGGTGATAAGTTCAGCTGTTTGGCTGATTTGGATGGCTGGAGGTTATCCGTATCCATCACCTGCTCTACTCCTAGGCATCATTGACGTTGCTCTTGGCTGTCCTGATTGCAGGTGTCACGGGGTTGCTGCGATAGTGTCGTGCCAGAAGACCGCAGCGTCTGACTGCTCCTACTCTGGTACTGAGAAGAAGCACTTCTCCTTTATTTTAAATGTGTTTTTCTTCTGGCAGAACTGGGGGTTAATCGGTCATGTTGGAAATCCCTGTGCTCACAGATGAGCTCGGTTATCCACTCCTTTCCCTTTATGATCTGGGCTCTGTTAATAATCCTTGTCAGAGCTAGCTTTATTGCTGCATGGCTAACAGAGGGAGAGGAGTTCTTATGAGGAGAGTTGGAGGAGTTATTCGTGACTGTTGCTTGGTTTGTATGCATGGTAATTCCTTATCCTTCCCTATCTTGGTTTATTCCCCTACCTTCACACCCCGGTGCATTCTGCTGTTATATATGAGTGAATGTTTTGTATGACTGGAGTTTTCTGTTAACCCTTGTTTGTGTTTCCTTGTTTGTCTTGTTGGTTTACTGCGGTGCACAGTAGCACCCCTGTTCCCTGGTGGGGAAGAGAACAGACGGAGGGCTAACTCAGGAGATAAGGCAAGGGTGGAGGCCCCGGCATCTTCACCTTCAGAAGTATCCCGGGGAAAATATGGCGAGCTATTGCGCCCCCTAGTGGTAGGGACAGGGAAGGGACCCCTGGTCACCCAACAGCTGTGTCGTGACAGCAGGACAGTTGTCTTGGTATTCCATCAGCTGTCCTTCCCGCTGCCATTTACAGTATACATGCTCTTTTTACATATTAGTGTGTGACGGGAAAAACGCCACAATTCTATTGGCAAATTGTGATAGTTCAAGTTTAACCTGCTGCTCGTTCCTTCTCTTCCGCTCATACAGAAAGTGAGTCGGGTAATGAAGATTTACTGGGGGAGTTGCTGATAATGCAGTTTCTTGGTATAGTATACTACTTTGGATTGCAGCTCTGAAGCACTTCACTTCATCACTGAAAGACTGGAACACTTGAGATTTTTAACTTGCAGAGCATATACACTGTACACCTCCAGCCATTCATTTCTGTAAGTGTTGTCTTTGTACTTGGATTATATTAGTGTGCTTTCCAACAATGGACGTCATCATTCTTCATTGTTTATTTTACCCTGGTGGTCCCATATGCAAGGAGTAATGCACTAGGTGTGAGAATCATATACAGCATGTAGGACGTAACCTACTGAATGCACCTCCATATGTACAGGAGCTTGTGTGAATTGATGCAGAGCTCACACAGTAAGTGCGGCATGTCCCGAGCCCCCTCTAGACACAGACACTGTATGTCCCTGGAGGAGACGGCCGGACAGAGATAGATGAGCTGTGTTCCCCTGGTCTCTGATTAATGGCTCAGGAGACGCTGCCTTGATGGGACCTCTGGGGAATATCAATGAGGAGGTTGGTAGGGTATAGCTGGCACAATGACCCTCTCTGTGCCAGCCTCTGTTTGACATGAATAGCAGAGCGCCATTTTTCGCTGTTACATTAACTGTTTTGGAGCAATGTGGCCATGCCAGTATAGGCCAAGACCCAGCAAGATGTCACTTAGACTGCAGTAGTCGGGCCTCTAAAGTGAGGGACAGTGAAATAATGTCTTCTGCATCTCAAGCATTATAGACTATTTAGAATATATAGTCTCACATGCCTGCATGTGTACCCTGGACCAAACTGCATTCCTCGAGGGCCTCAAACCATGCGTGTTTTCAAGATTTCCTTAGCATTGCACAAGGTGATGGAATCATTCTCTGCAGGTGATTAAATTATCACCTGTGCAATGCAAGGAAATCCTGAAAACATGACCTGTTTGCAGCCCTCGAAGAATGCAGTTTGACACCCCTGCCCCGGACGCACCATCGATCATTATTACAGGACCATGCAAACCCGTTATCTGAGGGGTATTTTTTCTGTCTTGTTAGCATCTTTAGTCATTTGCTGCCAGATCTGTTTTTTTCTGCATTTTAATGATTATTTCAGGGAACTGCATTATCAGCAAGTTGTAGCTTTCTGATAATAATCCAGAAAGTGCTGCTGGAAGTCTTCAATTCCTTCTGTTGCCCCCAGGATCTAGGAGCTAAATGCAGTGTACGCGTGCATCAGTCTGTATTAAGTCTGTGGACTGACCAGTTATACATTTGCAGGACACGCCAATCTGAGATGATTGTGACCTGTCAGTGTTTTGCTGAAGGCATCTGCAATAATAATATGAATAATCTTTATTTTTATATAGCGCTAACATATTCCACAGCGCTTTACAGTTTTTGCAGACATTATCATCGCTGTCACCGATGGCGCTCACAAACTAAATTCCCTATGAGAATGTCTTTGGAATGTGGGAGGAAACTGGAGAACCCGGAGGAAACCCAACCAAACACGGGGAGAACATGCAAACTCCTTGCAGATGTTGTCCTTGGTGGGACTTGAACTCAGGACTAGTGATGAGCGAGTGTACTCGTTGCTCGGGTTTTCCAGAGCACGCTCAGGTGGTCTCCGAGTATTTGTTAGTGTTTGGAGATTTAGTTTTCATCACTGCAGCTGAATGATTTACAGCTGCTAGCCAGGCTGAGTACATGTGGGGGTTGCCTGGTTGCTAGGTAATCCCCACTGTAATCAAGCTGGCGAACAGCTGTAAATCATGCTGCTGAGGCGATGAAAACTTAATCTCCGAGCAGTCATAAATACTCGGAGACCACACGAGTGTTCTCGGGAAAACCCGAGTATCGAGTGCACTCGCTAATCACTACTCAGAACTCCAGCACTGCAAGGCTGCAGTGCTAACCACTGAGCTACCATACTGCCCGAAATTGTGATTTTTTTTTTAACCCCTTGTGGGGTTTATTCTGTTTATTTTTATCAAGTCATGCTGTTCCTAAATAAAAGCTTTGCGTCGCTTGGATGCCATTTGTTTACTTTTGGCATAAAAAAAAACTTTATTAGGTCAAGAAAAATCTAAGCCAGGCCTAGGAGCTTGCAACCAAACAGGGAGCTAGCAACCACGTTACCGGCTTGGATGCATACTGCAACCAGAGATGTGCAGCCCTTGCTTTACACGCCACTGTAAATGTGTAATGCGGCGTGGGGCGACAGCCGCAGGCAAGGCACTGGTCTTTTGTCATGCCCCGGCATGCTACATGAAACCGTGGATCCTGGCTGGGTGTCGGTGTTGTGTGGGCCTTGCACCCGTACAGGCTGCCTTTTGCCGATGGTGTTGGCTGGCCTGGACCACGAATTTCATAGATTATTAAAGGAAACTTTCTTTCAAACATGGGGACTTTTCTGAACTTGATAAGGGTTATGTACAAGGGATAGCGGATGCACAATCTTAAGCACGTTTCCTACACAGTAAGGCCTTTTCATCCCCACTGTATCCCTCCTCAGTAGGCTACTCCAGGGCTCTGCAGCTTGTATGTTTCGCCTCGTCGTTGCTACAACCCAGCTTCTAGGCCATAGTCCTGTTCAGCAAGGTCCTCTTTACTCGCTCTGTGGTTCCCCGTCCTATCACTATAGACGCCCTGGATCTACCCCTCGGGACCCCGACTAGTCCCATGCCCTCAATCCTCTGCACGTCTGATACCTTCAGCACTTGCAAACGCTCAGGTTTCTTGTGACTCTGCGTCTTATCCGATAACGCCTTCTGGAAGATCTCTTTCTAGTCAGTAACTCTTTAGGATCTCACTCTCGCTCCATTCTCTTCTAGCTGTAGATCACTTCCTGGCAGCACTGCTCTTGTTACTCTCTAAACTCTATCTCCTGTCTGAATACCAGAAAGTATTCTGCTTTCCCTGGCACTAGACCCTCCCACTTAGCTAGTCCCAACTCTTAAAGGAGATATGTGTGACTTTATAAAACAACAAAAAATGTACCTAAGCACTAACAGGCAGGTAATTGCAACTTACCTACCTATTGTGCACGGCCTCATTCTTCCCCGGTACAGTGCGGTCATAAACCTCTCCTGCTGGGGGTTCAGAAGCCTCTGCTGATGTCCTCTACAGAGCGGAGGTTTCTTTTTCGCTCCGCCCTGTTGATGAGTCAGAACTTCTGACATCATTCTGATTGATAGCTGGATTCCTGCTATCTACGTGGGAGAGCTGGCTGTCAATCAGAATGAAATCTGAAGTCCTGCCCTGTCACGTCAGCACAGGCAGCCGAATCCCCGGCAGGAGCAGTCTATAACCGCTCTGTGCCGGAGAAGAATGGCGCCGTGCACAACACGCAGGTGAATTGCCATTACCTGCATGATAGTACTTAATCACATTTTTGTTTTTCCATAAAGTCCCTGATATCCCCTTTTAACTCGCACTTACCCTACTTTCTGTTGTTGGGCAAAACTTCCATGCAAAATACTATTTTACAGTCAACTATCTACATCCTATATCTTAGCCTAATGTCACTATCTATGTCTTATACTGTACACTACCAACACTATGAATTAACTTATCACAGTCTAAATCACAATTCATTGCAATACAATCCACATAACAATATATACAAAAATGCATGACTCTGTTCACAATACACAACACTGATGCCATTGCTGTCTTCAGGGATAGGAACGCTCCAGTCCAATCCACACCCCTTACAAATACATTTTTTTTTCTCCATTTTTTGCCTTTAAAATACATATTCAGCAAACGAAACCTTGTGGTGGAGCTTGCTGCCATTGTGCCAAGTGCTCACCCCTCCATCAACTTGGCCTCACCATTTCCTCAGTAGACCCAAAGTTTTTGCCTGCCTGCTCCCCTGCAGTCCCCTCAAGGTGTTCCCTAGGACCCTCCAACTCTTCCATTAATGTCAATGGTAGTAGTCATGGCATGCCTTCCCCTCGCTGAGCTCTCCTCTTAGTGGGCTCTGTGCATTCTGCGAAGTGGAGTTATACTTGGCTGTGGTGACTACATAATCTGCTCAGTGGCACAGGCGGCAGCCAGCGTTTCCGCAGGGGCATGGCACTAGTCTTGGCTTCATGGAATAACCTGACAACAAGATCAGGCTTTGATGCAGCCAGAACAGTGACCGACTAGTTGTCAGGACACATGAAGTGGTATGCCCATCTCTGATCTCATCCCTGGCATGTTGTAAGCTGCCAGTCACATTACCGTGCTCGGTCTTCTCATTTATCTATTCTCTCTTGCCAGCAGTTCTTCTCATTTCTTTTTTCAATCTAAATATCAGCCAACCCTGGCAACAAAGAACGTCTGATATTACCACCCTGCAAACGCCACAACACTAATTAATTCTTGGCTGTCCTACAGGCCTGCCATGATCTTGGCGCAGCACTCTGGAGAGTCAAGGGGCACGTCAGCTTGTCGGCACAGTGGGCGCACGGTTCCCCATGCTGTTTTCTTGTTTCCTAAACATATAATTAAGCTATTAAGATCCGTGTCTTGGTTACATTGCCCTCTCAGGCTGAACCGTTGCCTTAACCGACTTTCACAATTTGGTTTGTCGGTGAATGTAATAACTGTCATTAAAGAGGAGAGATATCATTAGCTGAAAGATGGGGTTTAATTAGAAGCACTCAAAACATAAGTCTACGCGCTGCACCGTTCTGCCCCGAGCGGTGTCTACGGCAGAGAGAAGTGCGGGCCGGATCACACTGGGTGTAATAGAGATGTTTATGTGCATCTTCAAATAAAATGGCCTTTGCTCATCCTCTAATTTTGTATTACTTATTAATAAGACGTCTCCTCTAATATCAAATATGGGGGGTTTATACCAGCAGCTGAAAAATTCTTTGAGTAAAGAAATAAAATTGCGCCTCCTTTTTAGTATTTTTTTTTTCTTCATTTTTATCTTCATAAATTATGCATTTTAAGAGGTATTGTCTTCTTGTACACATATACCATCTTTTAAAAAGGTTTTCTGGTTTCAGAAAGCCCCCTCATTCCAGCTCAGGTTTTTTTAAAATAGCAAACCGTGCTTTATTCACCCTCCCAGGGTCCAGTGCTCAGTCTCCACCACTGCTCATGATGTCTGTGATTGACCTTGGCACAGACATCAGTTCGACAGTGCCGCAGCCAGTATTGAGATTTGTGTGACTTGCATATTTGGGCCACATTTTGGCAAAGTCAACAAATTAAAACTTTAAAAGATCCGCTCATCTCTACTAAAGAGTGGCCGGACTGGTGGAGTATAACCATCCTGATTTTAGATCAATGACTATTCATCTCAGTGATTGCAACTTTGCCCTGCAAAATCAGCTGACGAGTGATCAGGTAATAAAGGCGAGCCGTTGCCCCACAGCCTTGCACCGTACAGTATGAGCTACCATTTATGGCAACCTCTATTCACCATGTTGAGTGGCAGGGATAATAATAATAAATCCCCCTGTCTGTAAGATGGGCTGTAAATGGGTGTATCAGGCTATTGGGGTACTGTGTATGCACGTCGCTGATATGGCACTGTTGGAAAAAATGTTACCTCCCTTCAGTTCCTCTTCGACAGACTACATATTTATTTATGACAGTCTGTATTCCGGATCTCATTTGCAGACTATAGGCCATAAATTGATGAGGCACGGTGAATCTGTGGGTAATTTAAATTTCACTGTGCAGTAATTCTGGATCGCTACCGTAGCTAAAAAAAAAAACAAAAAAAAAAAAGCGTTCCTGGTAATAACATTTTATTTGTGAATTGATACTTGAACCACTCAATGGTTTCATTTCTGCAGTGTTGCTCCAGGGATGGTGACACACTTTGTCCAGCATCATTTTACTCTTTGGATATTGCAGTTATTACAATGAAGGATGATCACAGAATTGGCTACTTTGCAAGGTATTATCTCTGAATTTCAGTATTTAGTCTAAGGCTGGTTTCACATTGGCGTTTTTTCGGGTGCGTTTTTGCGGTAAAAAACGCAAAAAAACGCATGGTGAAAAAACGCATGTAAACGCGTGTAAACGCTGCGTTTTTTTGACGCATGCGTTTTTGCATGTGGTGAAAAAAAGCGGCGTTTTGA
This sequence comes from Ranitomeya imitator, assembly GCF_032444005.1. NCBI lineage: Eukaryota > Metazoa > Chordata > Amphibia > Anura > Dendrobatidae > Ranitomeya > Ranitomeya imitator. Next base: position 122,490,692 of record NC_091284.1, read on the forward strand.
CGCGTTTACATGCGTTTTTACATGCGTTTGCGTTTTTTAAATGCATGCTGAGAAATGTGTGACAGCTGCCAATCATCAAAATAAAGTAAAAAAACCCACTATAAACAGAAATAGTTAAGGTTAGGGTTAGGGATAGGGGTAGGGTTAGGTGTAGGGATCATAACCCTAACCCTAACCCTAAAGGGATCCTACCCCTAACCCTACCCCTAACCCTAACCCTAAGGGATCCTAACCCTACCCCTAACCCTACCCCTAACCCTAACCCTAAGGGATCCTATCCCTAACCCTACCCCTAACCCTAATCCTACCCCTAACCCTAACCCTAACCCTAAGGGATCCTAACCCTACCCCTAACCCTAACCCTACCCCTAACCCTAACCCTAAGGGATCCTATCCCTAACCCTACCCCTAACCCTAATCCTACCCCTAACCCTACCCCTAACCCTAACCCTACCCCTAACCCTAACCCTACCCCTAAGGCATCCTAACCCTACCCCTAACCCTAATCCTAACCCTAACCCTTCCCCTAACCCTACCCCTAACCCTAACCCTACACCTACCCCTAACCCTAACCCTAAGGGATCCTAACCCTACCCCTAACCCTAACCCTACCCCTACCCCTAACCCTAACCATAAAGGGATTAGGGTTAGGGTTAGGATCCCTAAGGGTTAGGGGTAGGGTTAGGGTTAGGGGTAGGGTTAGGGTTAGGGTTAGGATCCCTTAGGGTTAGGGGTAGGGTTAGGGTTAGGGGTAGGGTTAGGGGTAGGGTTAGGGTTAGGATCCCTTAGGGTTAGGGGTAGGGTTAGGGGTAGGGTTAGGGTTAGGGTTAGGGGTAGGGTTAGGGGTAGGGTTAGGGTTAGGGGTAGGGTTAGGTTCCCTTTATCACCTTTATATTGGGGGGTGGCATATCAGTGTGTTTTCTGTTTTTTTAATAAAAAAAACGCATGCGTTTTTTACCGCAAAAAACGCATGCACCAAAAAACGCATGCGTCCCCATTGACTCCAATGTATTTTTTGACCCAAAAAAAACGCATGAAAACGCATGCGTTTTTTTTTGGTCCAAAAAACGCTTCTAAAAATACTACAAGTAGCATTTCAGAAAATGAACGCATGCAGTAAAAAAACGCATGCGTCAAAAAACGCGACCAAACGCGTACACAAAAAAACGCATGCGTTTTCAATGTTAAATATAGGAAAAAAAACGCATGCGTTTTTTTGAAAAAAAACGCTGCAGACAAAAACGCAAGTGTGAAACCACCCTAAGCGCTTGCTAATGCCTCAAGTGAGAGTAACCCATGTAATCTAGACTGTAACATTCACATTGTAGTTGAAGAATAATGAAGGTACCAGGGAAGAGCCAGAGATGAATTCCTACTGCTAATTGTCTATCACATCTGTGCACTATGGCTGCCGAACTTAAGGCCTTGTTCAGCTTTTCTCTGTTGGGCAAATGTCCTTTTGTGACATATTTTACAGGTTATCATTATTATTGTGACCTGATGCACATTGGAAAAACCATATATGGATAATGTTCCATATTGGCCAAACAGAAGATGGAAGTACACATCACACCTCCCCTATGTAGTTGAATCCATCGGGTTTTTTTTTTTTTTCCAAAGTGAAGCATTTGGATCACATAGTAAGCTGGCACCAAATTATATACAATTGATGAAAAAAAGACATTCATGAAAATAGAAATTTCTACAATGGAGATGTTGCAAAATGAGTAGAAAAAGCAGAAGCTTGTTGTAGTTGCGACACCTCGTTAGAGATCTGAAGGCCGTGATGATAAACATTCCTCTTTATTAGTAAAGGAATTACATTGTGGAGACTTACCGCCTCCTTCTGTACTAGTCCAGCAGCAGCAGGACTAAGGTCGGAGCACTCTGCAGCAGGACTAAGGTCGGAGCACTCTGCAGCAGGACTAAGGTCGGAGCACTCTGCAGCAGGACTAAGGTCGGAGCACTCTGCAGCAGGACTAAGGTCGGAGCACTCTGCAGCAGGACTAAGGTTAGAGCACCCTGCAGCTGGGCTTATGCAGAAGAAGCTTGTACATCTCCGAAATGTGTTGTTTTTTTTAACACCTTTACCAGTAAAGGGGAATATTTACCATCTGGTTTTCATATCTCTAACTTAATGAGACGCTCCGATGAGCTTCTGTATTCACTACTACTTATCTTAATTTCCTACCAATTTCTGGTGGGTTTACGGAAGAAGCAAGTCTGGCTGCTGCCCCAGTACTACATCAAGCCTTAAAGGGTTTTGAGCTCCTAGCACAGCCCCACAAGGTTAGCAGAAGTATCCTTACTATTGTTGAAAATTGTGGCAGATTTATCTTGCAAAATCCATAATGTAAAGGTGGCTGATAGTTAGGCCGTCAGTCATCTCAGCCGACTCTCCAATACGCAGAAGCGCTCGTTCAATCGAGTGCTGGTGTGTTCTCTGAGACACCTGCCGACTAACACGTTGGCCTGAGGCTTATCTCGAGGAATAAAAAGGTGATTGGCAGCCCAAAAGCGGACATGTCCGACCAGCATATCTCCCAACGATCAGTTGGCCTGCTCTCCCATACAAATTAGATAAAAGCTGGTTCACCTGACCTTAGTCCAATGTGTATGAGGCTTTAAGCCTGTTGCTAATCTGCAAATTCTTGAGCCACTCATGATCCCCCTTAGAGAATTATTTTGTTGGAATTCAGTGTCACAAGTTCAATACAACTGCACGTCTGCTGCGTCCAAAGTGCTGACATCTATTGAACGCAGGTGAATCCTCAAGTGTTCACCGTACGGATTCACTGCGTCCAATACATTGTACGGGTGAAATTTAACTTGCCGAGACTCGCATCTCCACAAGATACATAGACATGCTGCTTTCTGGGGAGACGCACTGCATGTCCATCCGACCAAGGACGCGTATTCAATTGAACTGAAGTGCTGCCGTCGGCAGCCTTGTGGACCTGGTTGCGATCGTCATGGAGTCTGTAGTGCCTGCAGGTCACATGTGCAGTAAATAGGCCAAGGGAAAGGAGGACAGGTGATATATATTTTTTTCTTTTGTATGCGCAATAGGGGACATTACTCCTGGAAGGGGAACTGGATGGAGACATTACTCCTGGATGGGCACATTTCTCCTGGATGGGGATATTACTACAATATGGGGCATTTCTACAAGAAAGGAACCAGGATGGGGCATTGCTAGAAGAAAGGAACCGGGATGGGGCATTAGTACAAGAAGGTAAACAGGATGAGGGCCTTACAACAGCATGAGGTCCATGATGGGGACATTACTACAAGAAGGAGACCAGGATGGAGACATTATACCAAGATGAGGAACAGGATGGAGACATTACACCAAGATGAGGTATTACTTCAAGATGGCTGACATTAGTACAATATGGGGACCAGGATCGGGTATTACTACAAGATGGGGACCAGGATGGGGGACACTACAAAGATGTTTGCCAGAATTACTATATGGTGCTATTTGTAAGGCAATATTACTGCGTGTTGCCAGATGGGGGAAACAAAATTGTAAAAAATAAAATAAAGCATGAAAAAATATTTTGCTGCTAAAAATGCAGTTTTTTTTAGATAAACTAAACAGGTAAACCAAAAAAGTGCATGTTTATCGCTACATCCATAACGACCCAAGCTATAAAACTACCATAACCCATACAATGAATGCAATTTAAAAAATTAAAATAAAGCCTGCAAAAATGTTCAAAAAATGGTCAAGAGGTGTATAGAAAAAAATGGTATCACTAAAAATGTCACTTTGTCCTACAAATAATGTGGCCCCCAAATTCAATTTTTTGCTACGTGCGGTCGATATACCCAGCTGAGTTTGAGACCCTTGCCTAAGAGTGACCTAGGGCTTTTAGTCTCAACCCTAAATGCATTCAGACCATATTACTGCATTATATATTCACAAATATTTGTTATTGAAGTCACGATTCCCATTTCTAATTAATCACCAACCTATGGCGGTTTTAATCACACCAGGATCTTACCTACCAATATAATTGTAGGCAATCTGCCCAGGAGACATATCATATTACCTAGGTTAGGTTCCCAGCAAAGAGGATCGCCTTGTTGTTGGCTTCTGGGCTCACTTGAATCGGCCAATTTATGCGCTAAGTATCTTAGTTTTTTCCTATTTTTAGAGTAGTAATGCAGTTCAAATTTCATATATTTCATGTTTGCATGCTATAGTGCTACAGAGTACTGCTGTGTTTTGTTTCTATGAACAATCAGACTCTGCCTCATTTACAGGGCAGTGGGAATGGTAGATATGTACTGACTCTGTTTAAAAATGTTATACGTTATTAGAATGTATTAATGTATAAATGTTTATAGAAACTTAGTCTTTGTCAATAATTAGACATGAACGTATTGATTCGCAGAGCAGTGTTCCAGTGGTCAGATCTGTGGCTGCTGGACAGGAGCCTCCTACCTGCAGGCATCTCGGGCTCCTCTTTTGATTAGCTGACATGGCGTGAAGTCATCCTTGCAATGTTGCGCCAGGCTGGCTAATCAAAGGAGGACCTGGGAATGCCGGCAGAAGGAGGTGGTCCTCGGGGCTCCTGTCCAGTGGCCTTGGAATACTGATCTGATCCCTGGGCTAGGGTCCTGCAAATTTAATATCTAATCTCAAATAAATGTTAAGTTCTTCAATTCAAGACCCCAATTTACAAAAAAAAAGTGTGTTTGTCATCAACTCACACACTCAGGAGCTTTTATTCTGTTATTGTCAGCCTGAGGAAGAACATGCAACTCAAATCATTACTGTCATTATGCCCACAATAATGAGTTTTGGCCAAATAGTATCCCAGAATGTGAACTCAAGTTACAGTGGGGCAAAAAAGTATTTAGTCAGTCAGCAATAGTGCAAGTTCCACCACTTAAAAAGATGAGAGGCGTCTGTAATTTACATCATAGGTAGACCTCAACTATGGGAGACAAACTGAGAAAAAAAAATCCAGAAAATCACATTGTCTGTTTTTTTAACATTTTATTTGCATATTATGGTGGAAAATAAGTATTTGGTCAGAAACAAACAATCAAGATTTCTGGCTCTCACAGACCTGTAACTTCTTCTTTAAGAGTCTCCTCTTTCCTCCACTCATTACCTGTAGTAATGGCACCTGTTTAAACTTGTTATCAGTATAAAAAGACACCTGTGCACACCCTCAAACAGTCTGACTCCAAACTCCACTATGGTGAAGACCAAAGAGCTGTCAAAGGACACCAGAAAAAATATTGTAGCCCTGCACCAGGCTGGGAAGACTGAATTTGCAATAGCCAACCAGCTTGGAGTGAAGAAATCAACAGTGGGAGCAATAATTAGAAAATGGAAGACATACAAGACCACTGATAATCTCCCTCGATCTGGGGCTCCACGCAAAATCCCACCCCGTGGGGTCAGAATGATCACAAGAACGGTGAGCAAAAATCCCAGAACCACGCGGGGGGACCTAGTGAAGGAACTGCAGAGAGCTGGGACCAATGTAACAAGGCCTACCATAAGTAACACACTACGCCACCATGGACTCAGATCCTGCAGTGCCAGACGTGTCCCACTGCTTAAGCCAGTACATGTCCGGGCCCGTCTGAAGTTTGCTAGAGAGCATTTGGATGATCCAGAGGAGTTATGGGAGAATGTCCTATGGTCTGATGAAACCAAACTGGAACGGTTTGGTAGAAACACAACTTGTCGTGTTTGGAGGAAAAAGAATACTGAGTTGCATCCATCAAACACCATATCTACTGTAAAGCATGGTGGTGGAAACATCATGCTTTGGGGCTGTTTCTCTGCAAAGGGGCCAGGACGACTGATCCGGGTACATGAAAGAATGAATGGGGCCATGTATCGTGAGATTTTGAGTGCAAACCTCCTTCCATCAGCAAGGGCATTGAAGATGAAACGTGGCTGGGTCTTTCAACATGACAATGATCCAAAGCACACCGCCAGGGCAACGAAGGAGTGGCTTCATAAGAAGCATTTCAAGGTCCTGGAGTGGCCTAGCCAGTCTCCAGATCTCAACCCTATAGAAAACCTTTGGAGGGAGTTGAAAGTCCGTGTTGCCAAGCGAAAAGCCAAAAACATCACTGCTCTAGAGGAGATCTGCATGGAGGAATGGGCCAACATACCAACAACAGTGTGTGGCAACCTTGTGAAGACTTACAGAAAACGTTTGACCTCTGTCATTGCCAACAAAGGGTATATTACAAAGTATTGAGATGAAATTTTGTTTCTGTCCAAATACTTATTTTCCACCATAATATGCAAATAAAATGATAAAAAAACAGACAATGTGATTTTCTGGATTTTTTTTTCTCAGTTTGTCTCCCATAGTTGAGGTCTACCTATGATGTAAATTACAGACGCCTCTCATCTTTTTAAGTGGTGGAACTTGCACTATTGCTGACTGACTAAATACTTTTTTGCCCCACTGTATGTTACCAGGGATTTCTATATACCAAGAAGATTAGAGACTTTCAGAATCTTTTAGTTTGTTGCACGGTTGATCGTTAAAGAGTTTGGAATTGTTTATCCAACGTATTCAGTGTATGGCGACTGTAGCATAGCTGGGAAGGACAGAGTTGAATCCCAGCTCTGAATGGTCTTGATTAGATACAGCTATAGGATTTTGGTAAGAACCAGGAAGTAGCTTCATGAAGTGAGTCACTTGAAGGAGTGTCAGTCTGCTGATTGTCGAGTCGAGTGTGCTGCTTGTGAGTGTCCAGCCAAAATGTGAACTGTAGCTGAGAGAGAGAAAAAAAAATACAGGGCTCCCTATGTGAATGGAGATTGCGCTAAGCAGTGTGTGGGAGCCGCAGAGACCTTTGTGGAAACTGTAGCCTGTTCAATGTGAACTGTGCTCTGAGTTAAACACTTCTGTTTGGCACTTGAAGCAGGGCTGTGGAGTCAGTAAGCCAAACCTCCAACTTCTCAATTTCCTTGACTCTGACTTCACAGCCCTGGTCACTGCTGAGCATGTACATAAAGTGTAGCACAGTCATCTCAACTAAAAGCCCAGATCCTGAGATCAGACATAGAATAGATATTTATAGGACATTTCTTAACTTTCCCAAATTCTCCTAAGAAAATGTGTAGCACATACTGCACTGAGCTACTGTGCTCAATTTATTATATACACTACTTCCAAAACATTAGGGATATTTTGTTTTCGGGCATAATTTCAGGATGAATCTAAAACGCACTGTAACCTTTTCAGGTGAACATGATATGACAGTCTGTAAACTTTTTAATGCCCATGTCCAACTGTTCTGTGTTTCAATACCTTTTGCACAACTTGCTGTTCTCTAACAAGGAGCTTAATGTCAAAATTCACTACAAGTGTTTGATTCATGAATCGGCCACTACATTTCTGGGTTCAATTCAAATTGGTATTTAAACAGTCCTCCACATCATACTGTTCACATTTTGATATCATGAGATCAAGACGTCGCCTAACAATTGATCAATAGTACCTCACTATTGCGAGGCTTCAAGGAGGTTGTTCTCAGGTGGAAGTGGTCACGGAATGTCATCAGCAGGTTGAAACAGAGATCGAGTGAGACTGCAAGAATGGCAGGGAAGTGGACATCTTTTGGCCACATCCCACACTGATGACTGCTTCATTGTGAGTAATGACTTTCGGAACCGGATGATGAATGCCACACAACTCCAGGCACACTTAAGGGAGGTGAAAGACACAAGTGTCACATCAGAGCATTTTAAACTGTTTACATCAGCGTGGTGTGTGTGCAAGACTAACTTCAACAGTACCTGACCACATTACCAGGTACAGGTGTCATCATCTTGCAGTGGCCAGGAAGTATCTACGCTGGATGAGGTACCATTAGGCCTCAGCACTGATCACTGTTGAAAGTCGACTCACACTGAGCAGAAATTATGTCAGTCAACGATATTGGAGAAGTAAAGGAGAGCGCTATACACCAGCCACTGTTGTCACCAGTGGTGGTTGGATTAGTGTGGGAAGGTATCTGGTCAACACAGATCTGCCCTACACTTTGAATGGTACAGTGACATGCACCTACTACTTTTAAAACATCATAAATCCAGTCATTGTGCCTCTACACGAACAACACAGGCCTAATTTCATCTTCATGGACGACCATGCTCCAGCTCCTTAAGGTCGCATCATTAGGGAACGGCGGCTGGAGACTGTGGTATCTCAAATGGAGTGGCCTGCACTTTCTCCAGTCCTGAATTCCATAGAAAACCTAGATCAGCTGAGTCGCCGTGTAGAGGCTCGTAACTCTGTGCCCCAGAACCTCAATGACCTGAGGGCCACCCTTCAAGAACAGTGGGATGCCATGCCTCAGCAGATAACAATTCCAACTTGTGAACATCGTGTAGTTGTCAAGCTGTAATTGATGCTCAAAGCGACATGACAAGTTGAGAGATTGGCACTTTTTGTTGGGTCATACCCACCACTGTTGTTGGCTTATGTCACAATAAATTGTTTCAGATGCATGCCTCTACTTAAATGCCCTACTTTCATGATAAAATTTCACTGTAGCTTGAACTTTTTACATCTATAAATTTGGCCAGATAGCCAAGTATCCCTAACTTTTTTTTGTCAGTATTCTATTTTAGGAGTCTGATTCGTTGCATTTTATTCCAACTCCTCCAAATTGGACTTTGACTCCATGACTCCGGCTGGAAGCTACTGGAGCTTTGGCTAAAGGGGGGAATACTGCAGCTGGGTGGATTGTGCCTCTTCTGAGTATAAGGTTTGCTCGGGGAGAAAGGACTGTAATTGTTCGGGTGATCCTACACTGACATATGTGATCATGATTAAATGTACAGGCCATGTGAAGAGAACAGCAAGTATCAGTGGTTGCTATGGACAATAGCTGTTTGTTTGACCCAGCTGCGGCTAGCTCAGCCATGTATCAATAGCCAGGGTCTGTTCTGTTTAGTTCGCCCCTGGGCAATGCTAGCGATTTATGTTTGAGTTTGTTTTGGTAGAAAGCAATCAAAATGGTGTTTGGACCAAAACTGCATTACCTGTGTGAATGCTACTGAAGGCCTAATGCCTACCAGAGTGAGTGAATCCGTTCATGACGTTATGGAGCATTGCTCCAAATGCAACAGTTAACAATAATGGAAACCATTTAATTTCCAGCTTGTCCCACTTCCTAAGCAGGCGCACATATTGTCCTTGAAAAGCTTGTATGCAAGTCGTTACCTTCTGTTGTCTTAGCAAAGCAGAGTTGAGCTGCAAAAAGTTGCCGAGTACTTGCCGAGTACTCGCAGCTCCTGGGTATGAGCAGGTAGAAAGCCCCTCATGTGCTGCTAGATGGACAGCCATTCTCTAGGCCCGAAATAACCATTCCATATTATAGCTTTTAGCCCTTCCTGGACAGACCTAGTTTGATCTCATGGCATAAATCCAGGTTTCAAGTTTAATGGTATCGGCCTGATGTAAAGGAGCTCATTGAAAGTTTTGTCTTGTCTTGAGGGAACTAGCTGGGCCTTCCAGACTTCACATGATGGAGCGAAGAAATGTTTGATCTAAAGAAGCTGAAAACAAAGGCGCAGCTTTAAATGACTTACATACTAGACTGTATTCAGCTGCAAGATGCTTTATTTTCTTGTGTTTTTTTTTCTACACATTTTATTTTTTTTACATTTTCTTTAAAGCAGTTTGTCGTAAACCCAAAAACTCATTATTTTAATTACATGCGGTTGCCCCATGCTAATGAAGTTTGTAACTTGCTAATGTGGGTTTCTGACTCCCTCCCCCGTTAATTAAACTTGCTTCACTCTGTGAAAGCAGGAGGTCCCAGCCAGCAGAGCATTACCCTGCCTGCAGCCTGGACTCAGTATGTGTGTGCAGAGCATGCCAGCTTAACTCCTTCTGTGCCAGAGGCATTTTGTTTTTTTGGCAAGGAGGCCTAAATGTTGCCTGTGCATCACAGTTGGATTTCAGCCTTGTTTCCTTGGTTTGTTCGATTGAGTAATCAAAGTGTACTAATACAACTTCTTATAATATAGGGTATGAATCTGAGAACAAAATCTGTGTATAAAATAAAGGCTGACTAGGCACGTAAATAGTAATTTTCCAATATTTCCCATTGTAAATTGATGATTTTACTTTCCTTTCTTATTTTGTATGTTGGAGATGGAGTAACTATTGTCAGTTCTCTCATTAGTTTACTCATACCTCCCAACTTTTGAAGAACAGGAAAAGAGACAAAGTATACGTCGCTTACTGTGGCAAATTTTGGCCACGCCCCAGTCCACTCCCATTTACCATTTCTTTCTTTCTACCAAGGAAGGAGATGATAAAACTAGTGTTGAGCCACCCCCCTAGTGTTCGAGTTTGGTTCGTCGAACGTTCGACGAACACCGTCGAACCCCATTGAAACCAATTGCAGGCAAGCACAAACACATGCAAACACATAGAAAACACCTTAAAAGGTGTCCAAAAGCTGACAAATTGCTCAGAAGACACAATAAACACATGGAAAAGTCACAACTACATATAGTCATGCGAAAAGAAAAGAGGTGGAGGAGTAGACACAGATATAGGCATGTCATGCCCTTCTAAAATCAAGAAAGGCTGGAGTAAAAATCTAAAATCAGCCTACCAACACCCAGACGTCATGACAAAAATTTTTTAAAATAAATATCTTTAGGTAGACTGGTGGGTCCATTCACAACAATTTCCTTAGAAGACGTAGTGGTATCCCCGTTGGGAGTCGTGTCAATAAAGGAACCAATACATTCAGACTAATCCACCATTTGTCATATCCAAGGGGCAGGTCAGTAAATGACGACATCGACGCGGAACCAAGTACAGTACTATATACTGCACCTCCTTTGACGAGGCAATCAGGCGGGTCAAGAAGTTGGGAAGGGGCACCCTCATGGCCAAAATAGACATTGAGGGGGCGTTCCAGTTACTACCTGTGTCTCCGAATAGTGTCCGCCTATTGGGCTGCTTCTGTGAAGGAGCATACTACATAGATCGCTGTTTGCCCATGGGGTGATCCATATCCTGCTCACGATTAGTGGCGTTTAGTTGATTCCTCGATTGGGTCGTCATGAACGTTTCTAAGGGGGCACATATTATCCATTACCTCGACAACTTCTTATGCCTGGGCCCAAAAGATTTGCCACTGTGTGAATGCACGCGGTAGTCCACCTGTGAGAAGGAGAGAGCTGGAGGGAAAGCAGACACTCCAGAGCCGAAGGGTTAGATTGAGAAAGGAAGAAGGCGGTGTAGCTTGCTTCATGGGTGGGCTACTCTGCTGACTAGCAGACACTGAAGCTTTGGAGCAGACCTCTGAATCCCAGGCCATAGTATGAGTAAACAGCTCTGCAGACTCAACCATCTGTGTTACCCCAAGCCATCGTGTATGTAGTTTCTAAAGGTTAAAAGGTGTGGGCGGAGCGACCCCACCCACCTGGAATTGACAATGCCAACGTCATGTAAAACACAGCAAGGGGACTCCAAAAAGAGTCTCCATTTTTTTCCAAAAATTGGGCCACAGACACCACTTAAGTGGCATCAATTTCCCCAGAGTTTCTTAAAATGGTTGGTGAGGTAATTTTCAAAAATCATCAAGCTTTTAGTCTCCCCAGGATGACACAGGGGTAGAAAGGTTCTTGCGGATCCAGGATTTGTTCATCTTGATGAACGTTAGTCTGTCTACATTCTCACTGGACAGTCGAGCGCGCTTATCTGTCAGCACACCACAGCAGCGCTGAACACACGTTCAGAGAGAACGCTGGCTGCGGGTGCGAAAAGATCTCCAAGGCGTGTGTGGTGAGCTCAGGCCATTGTTCCAGATTGGAAGCCCAAAATGAGCAAGGATCCAGTTCCACAGTCATGGCATCGATGTTTGTGCTTCTCTGCAAGACTGTGAGCGCCAGCCGGAAAGCACAGCGGTGACGTCACCGCTGTGCTCTGCTTTCTGGCTGGCCGGCGCTCACAGTGCAGAGAAGCACAGCGCCGGAGGACAGACACCGGAATGTAAGTATGTAGTGTTTTTTTTTTTTTTTTTACGTTTACGCTGGTAACCAGGGTAAACATCGGGTTACTAAGCGCGGCCCTGCGCTTAGTAACCCGATGTTTACCCTGGTTACCCGGGGACCGGCATCGTTGGTCGCTGGAGAGCTGTCTGTGTGACAGCTCTCCAGCGACCACACAGCGACGCTGCAGCCCTGCGCTTAGTAACCCAATGTTTACCCTGGTTACCAGTGAAGACATCGCTGAATCGGCGTCACACACGCCGATTCAGCGATGTCTGCGGGAGTCCAGCGACAAAATAAAGTTCTGGACTTTCTGCTCCGACCAACGATGGCACAGCAGGATCCTGATCGCTGCTGCGTGTCAAACTGAACGATATCGCTAGCCAGGACGCTGCAACGTCACGGATCGCTAGCGATATTGATCACTGTGAAAATACCTTAAGTCGTTGAGCTGCGGGATGCGAACGGCGGAAGTGAGCACACAATGACCGTACCCTCTGCAGAAGCCCATCTAATCCGGGATAGTGGGATAAGAATTGCTGGACAACCAGGTTCAAAACGTGAGCCATACAAGGCACGTGTGTGACATTGCCCTGGCGAAGGGCCGCACCCAGGTTTGCAGCATTGTCACAGACGGCTTTCCTTGGCTGCAGGTTCAGTGGAGGCAACCATTGATGGAACTCGGTCTCCAGAGCTGACACCACAACTCCTCAGCTGTGTGACTCACATTTTCCAGACATTTCAAGGTAAACACCGCCTGATGCCGTTGAGCCTTGGTGACACCATAGTAAGGAGGTGTGCAGGATTCCTTCTGCACAGTTAGAACACGGGTGGCATTACCAGACAGGCTTTGGGTGCAGGTGGAGGACCGAGAGGAGGTTGAGGAGGAAAAAGCAGTGGAGGAACTTATAGATACAGAGGATCAACGCGCAACTCGTGGGGACGGCAAGACTTGGACAGCAGCCCCTTCTCCTGCTGTCACCATAGTTACCCAGTGCCCAGTCACCGACATGTGACGCCCCTGCCCATGTCTACTCGTCCAAGTGTCTGTGGTGAAATGCACCATGTCAAACACAGAGTTTCTCAAGGAATCGGTGATGTTGTGTGCGACATGCTGGTGCAGCGCAGGCACAGCTTTCTTTGAGAAGTAGTGGCGACTGGGCATCTGGTACTGGGGTCTCGAAAATCCTCTGTGTCCGCCAGGCAGAAAGGCAACATTTCTGTAGCCAACAGCTTGCAGATGGTGAAATTCAACCTCTTAGCTTTGTCATGGCTAGGAGGAAATGGTCTTTTATTTGTCCACATCTGAGGGACCGAGGGTTGGCTGACGTGCTTAGACGGGGTTGATTAGGGTATCCCCGGCAAACTGCTGGTCTGTGAGGAAGGTGCTGGCGGAGATATTATGTTGCCTTGATCAAAATATGTGGTCTCGTTGTCAGAGAGCGCTCAACACCAGCAGGTGTTTCCACTTGCAAATGTACTGACGACCTGCCAATCACGCTGGCTGTTGCGGGTAAAGAGGTGGAAGGTCTGCGTCCAAAACCATGTGCGACTGCTGTCCCTACAGTCTCCGAGGATGAAGAGGCCGCGGATGCACTTGATGAAGCAGACGGTGGTTGACCCGGCCCACTAGGCCGCATTTTAGCACAGTGAGCTTCCCACTGCAACTTATGCCTCATATCCATGTGACGGTTCATGCATGAAGTACTCAAACTATTCATTTCTTGGCCACTACTGAGATTTTGATGACAAATCTTACAGACATGCGTTGGATCATCCTTTGCGATGTCAAAGAATGCCCAGGCTATGCAAAGCTTAGAGCCCATGCGACCTGAATAACCACCGTGACTTGTGCTCAGAGGCACAGTTGTGGTTGAGGATGCAGTTGTTGACGTGCTTCCAGTACTCAGTCTCTGTCAAGGAAGGCGCAACCTAACCTCATCGTCAGACTCGTCACTAGCATCCTCCTCCACCTCCTCTGCTGACCTCATGGACTGGCGGACTGGGGGTTGACAGTAAGCGGGGTGTACAACCTCGTCATCATCATCCTGTGTGTTCTCACACCCGTCGTCCTCAGAGCCAACCTCTTCCTACCCCGACCGAAAAGTCAAGTTTTCGTTCCAATCAGGTATCTCGGTCTCATCATCATCTTCCTCATTGTCTCCACCAACAGGAGTTACAGTTTGGGAACGAGGGTCTACATTATGCTCAGAACCTTCTTCATCTGGTCCTGGATCCGACTCACAAAGATTCTGGGCATTAGTGCAGATCATTTCCTCGTCTGGATTCACTGCAAGCTCTGGAGCAGACCTCTGATTCCCAGGCTATAGTATGAGTAAACAGCTCTGCAGACTCAACCATCTGTGTTACCCCATACTCAGACGTTAGGCTGGAGACTTGGGAGCTGTGAGGAAGCAAGTGCGATTAGGGTGACACCTCTGAGGACTGTACTATTTGTGATGCTGAAGTTGAGATGGAGGAGAGCTAACTTGAAGGAGCACTTGATATCTGTTCAACCATCTGCTCTTTTTGTGCCTCATCTGGAATTTGTAGCGATGGTCATAAGAAAGGGATCATATCAGATTGTCCACGGCTGGAAGATGGTCTTTCTTCTGCAGATGTTACTCTTGCTTTACCACCTACCCCACGGACACAACCTTTTTTTCCCTTTCCAACACGCCTATTCCCCTTTCCACCAGCAGCAGGACTTTTGCCACTCATTTTGGTGCTTAACTAATTGGCAACTCTGTAGTTGCCACAAAAAACGATGGATGGAAACCGAGCAGAGCTGAGTGGCCAAACTGTGGTACTAGCCCAAAACGATTTACTGGGTTAGATGCAGTAAAAAATTATTAGATACACAGGCGGTGTAGCTAGCTTCACAGGCAGTCTACTCCACTGATGTGCAGACACTGCTATTAAGCCCAAAACAATTTACTGGGTTAGATTCAGTAAAAAATTATTAGATACACAGGCAGTGTAGCTTGCTTCACAGGTGGGCTACTCCACTGATGTGCAGACAATGCTACTAAGCCCAAAACGATTTACTGGGTTAGATGCAGTAAAAATTTAGATACACAGGCGGTGTAGCTAGTTTCACAGACGGGCTACACCGCTGACGCGCAGACACTGCTACTAAGCCCAAAATGATTTACTGTGTTAGATGCTGTAAACAATTGCTATGAACTGCTGTAACCTACCCTGAAAAGGGCTGATATTACAACTAGTCACGATTCCCTAAACCCATCTCTATCGAACTGCAAATTCGCTCGCAATTCACACTCTTATACTGTATAGCGCCCACAGCAGCAGTGGTGCCGTCTAACACTAAGCTGCAGCAGTGAGGTAATGGTGGAAATGGTGAAAATGGCTGGTTCTTATAGGGCAAGAACATGTGACACATACACAGCCAATGACACATGCCCTTGCTTGTGTGCATCACATGCACATTGCTGTGTGTGCGCACTGCTGATAGGCTGAGAGACTGCACCGCCCCACTGTAAATGCGAGAAAAAAAAAAGGAGATCGGCATTATTTGAGCACAGATCTATCCCCCCCCCCCCCTCCGCGCACTATACACTGAAACAGTCTATTAACATTGATAAACAGTTTTAATGTGAAAATAAAGTTAGGCTTTTGGTGAACGAACAGTTATCGAACAGAAACTCGAACAGCGGAATTTTAAGCAAATTATTCGAGTTCGTCGAACGACTAGAACACCGCCCAAAACAGCTCGAATTTGAAATTGGCGAACAGTTCGACTCGAACACCGCTCATCTCTAGTTAAAACGCGGTAGCAGTGAGAGAAATTCAGCAGATGCCTGACACTGCAGAACGTAGACCCATCCGGGACAGTTGGGACTAGACATGAGCCGATTGATTCCCGGGATTGCGGTCCAGCGGTCCCAGCACAGCTTTTGATTAGTCAGAGTTGGCGCAATGTCATCTGTGTGTCCTGCACATCTCCAGTTGAGACTTTATTTTTTGTTCCTTCATTCACAATCATAGCAGCCAGAACTTTCATCTTTATGTAGCTTAACTCTGTGACATCTGGTTTTTAGTTGTCTGTAAAGTCGTGTTCAAACGTTGCAGAAATAACTGTTTTTTTGTTTTCTGCACATGTCCGCACTTAAACTACACAGCAACCTTCTCTGGTTATTGCATCTTTGCTTGATATTTCTTAAGGCTTGTTCACCCTTATTTGTTGCGTTTTCGGTGAAGATCTGAAGCCGATGTTTGTAATGTTTTTTTTTTTTTATAGTACAGAAAAGCTTTGATTCTGCACTTAAAAAAGGAACTGCGTTTTTTAAGGCTCCACATAGAAGCATCGAGAGAAATAAAGCTCCAAAACCGCACAGTTAACCAGCGTCCTTAGAGGCATACATCCACTTTGCTTGGATACAGCAGAATTTTTGCACAAAGAAAAACAGTAGAAAAAATGCAGCATTTACGCTATGTGTGAACATGGCCTCAGTGCTACATTTTTATTACATTTCAGTATGCCAACATTTTGGATTTTACAATCATTTTTCAATCTGGTGTTATAAATTTATTCTAATTTACTGAGATAATGACTTTTAGGTTTTCATTTGCTGTAAGCCATAATCATCAATATTAACAGAAATACAGGTCCTTCTCAAAAAATTAGCATATAGTGTTAAATTTCATTATTTACCATAATGTAATGATTACAATTAAACTTTCATATATTATAGATTCATTATCCACCAACTGAAATTTGTCAGGTCTTTTATTGTTTTAATACTGATGATTTTGGCATACAACTCCTGATAACCCAAAAAACCTGTCTCAATAAATTAGCATATTTCACCCATCCAATCAAATAAAAGTGTTTTTTAATAACAAACAAAAAAACCATCAAATAATAATGTTCAGTTATGCACTCAATACTTGGTCGGGAATCCTTTGGCAGAAATGACTGCTTCAATGCGGCGTGGCATGGAGGCAATCAGCCTGTGACACTGCTGAGATGTTATGGAGGCCCAGGATGCTTCAATAGCGGCCTTAAGCTCATCCAGAGTGTTGGGTCTTGCGCCTCTCAACTTTCTCTTCACAATATCCCACAGATTCTCTATGGGGTTCAGGTCAGGAGAGTTGGCAGGCCAATTGAGCACAGTAATACCATGGTCAGTAAACCATTTACCAGTGGTTTTGGC
The DNA here is from genome assembly GCF_032444005.1 of Ranitomeya imitator. Classification (NCBI taxonomy): domain Eukaryota; kingdom Metazoa; phylum Chordata; class Amphibia; order Anura; family Dendrobatidae; genus Ranitomeya; species Ranitomeya imitator. Next base: position 122,507,882 of record NC_091284.1, read on the forward strand.
ACTGTGAGCAGGTGCCAGGTCGTGCTGAAAAATGAAATCTTCATCTCCATAAAGCATTTCAGCCGATGGAAGCATGAAGTGCTCCAAAATCTCCTGATAGCTAGCTGCATTGACCCTGCCCTTGATGAAACACAGTGGACCAACACCAGCAGCTGACATGGCACCCCACACCATCACTGACTGTGGGTACTTGACACTGGACTTCAGGCATTTTGGCATTTCCTTCTCCCCAGTCTTCCTCCAGACTCTGGCACCTTGATTTCCGAATGACATGCAAAATTTGCTTTCATCAGAAAAAAGTACTTGGGACCACTTAGCAACAGTCCAGTGCTGCTTCTCTGTAGCCCAGGTCAGGCGCCTCTGCCGCTGTTTATGGTTCAAAAGTGGCTTTACCTGGGGAATGCGGCACCTGTAGCCCATTTCCTGCACACCAGACTCAGTCCACTGCTTCCTCAGGTTCCCCAAGGTCTGGAATCTGTCCTCCACAATCTTCCTCAGGGTCCGGTCTCCTCTTCTCGTTGTACAGCGTTTTCTGCCACATTGTTTCCTTCCAACAGACTTACCATTGAGGTGCCTTGATACAGCACTCTGGGAACAGCCTATTTGTTGAGAAATTTCTTTCTGGGTCTTACCCTCTTGCTTGAGGGTGTCAATGATGGCCTTCTTGACATCTGTCAGGTCGCTAGTCTTACCCATGATGGGGGTTTTGAGTAATGAACCAGGCAGGGAGTTTATAAAAGCCTCAGGTATCTTTTGCATGTGTTTAGCGTTAATTAGTTGATTCAGAAGATTAGGGTAATAGGTCGTTTAGAGAACCTTTTCTTGATATGCTAATTTATTGAGACAGGTTTTTTGGGTTATCAGGAGTTGTATGCCAAAATCATCAGTATTAAAACAATAAAAGACCTGACAAATTTCAGTTGGTGGATAATGAATCTATAATATATGAAAGTTTAATTGTAATCATTACATTATGGTAAATAATGAAATTTAACACTATATGCTAATTTTTTGAGAAGGACCCGTACAGTTGAAATAGATCACTCTGTTGGTAATGATAATGAGTTTCACTTTTTGTATTTAAGAACTGAAATAAATTAACTTTTTGATGATATTCTAATTTAGTGAGAAGCAATTGTATGTTAATTGCTAATTTGTGATGATTATTATGTAACTTTTAATGCGCTTTTTTTTTTTTTTTTTTTTACAAAATTGTTTTATTTTTTTAAAGTAATTTCATAGGAAGAATAAAAGCTGTTTTATTCTCCCTCTAGAATCCAGTGACATAGAAATATACTGTTATATACAACAGTACAAATCAAGTACACAAAATTCTCCCAGTGACATCACCACAGCCTGCTGCTCATTTGCTTTTGCTCCTTCCTTTTAATGTTGAAGGTTATGCGTTCGAGTACTGGGGATGTTCACAAAAAAAGAAAAAAAAATGTTTTTATAATTGCTTTTTGTTATTAGTAGTTTTATAGGAACAAAAAATCTGACTTTTTCTTCACCTCTAGTATACAGGGAACATAGAAATACACTGTTATATACAATTTATCTATGTACATGTATAATCTGCCTCTGGGTTCACTGCCTGCAATTCAGGTCAAGATGACTAAATTCTTCTATCTACATCAATGTGGGCTGTGACTCATAGCTGGAACTGCTGTCTGCAATTGTGTTGTCACCAGTTTGAGACTGAGGGAGACCCGACAGAAGAGAATAGCTTAATTTATGTACTAGCAGAGATGAGGCTCTGCCAAGAGGAGGAGCTATGATGAAGATGTCGGAGAGCAGAGTGGTGAGTATTTGATAAAAGCCCTGACGTGCCGGGATTGAGACTTCAAATTGGGACAGTCCCGTTGAATCTGGGACGGTTGGGAGCTATGGTTTTCTATATATATTGTTGCCTCCTAGTGACGAGCAAACGTGCTCAGATAAGGCATTATCTGAGCATGCACGTATGCTAACAGAGTGTCTTCTGCGTGCTCGAATAAAATGTTCGAGGCCCCGTTGCTGGATATCTCTTGGCTGTTTGACAGCTGCAACACATGCAGGGATCGCTTAACAAACAGGCAATCAATGCATGTGTTGCAGGTGTCAGACAGCTGAGAGACCTGTAGCTTCAGGGATTTGAATATATTTTTCAGGCAGACTGGAGATACTTGGTTAGCACTCGAGCGTGCTCAGATAACGCCTTATCCGAGCACGTTCGCTCATCACTAAATTGGGAGAGTCACGTTGAATCTGGGACGGTTGGGAGCTATGGTTTTATACATATATTGTTGCGTCCTAGTGACGAGCAAACGTGCTCAGATAAGGCATTATCTGAGCATGCTCGTATGCTAACCGAGTGTCTTCGGCGTGCTCGAATAATATGTTCGAGGCCCCGTCGCTGGATATCTCTTGGCTGTTTGACAGCTGCAACACATGCACGGATCGCTTAACAAACAGGCAATCAATGCATGTGTTGCAGGTGTCTAACAGCTGAGAGACCTGTAGCTTCAGGGACTTGAATATATTATTCGAACACGCTGAAGATACTTGTTAGCACTCAAGCGTGCTCAGATAATTCCTTGTCCGAGCACGTTCGCTCATCAATAGTCATTACCCCTGCTTGTAGGAGTACACAATGGCGCTCTTACACATGACTTTTCCAGCAGTATTTTCTCTATTGCCTGCACAGATAAGGTGAATAGAGACATAGGTCCATCAAGTTCAACCTCCCTACCAGTTATTTAGGGTCTTTGGAAGGAATAAATCATGTGTAATGATTTGTTGTTTCAGTTCATTGCTCACTTGAAACATCTGGCAGCCATTGGTTTTACGTGTAGATGGCAATACTCCGGTGCCATATTACTGAAGTTGGTGATCGGCACTTTCAAAACTGAAAAAAATCACTATAGACTAAAAGTAACATATTGTACCATTTGCTGCTAACACCAAAATGTTTAGTATTCATTCCATAATCCTCAAAATTAGAACCCCCACCCATAAAATGTCTCACAAATGAATACTTGGATACATATCTGCAATAGTCACCACCTTGTGAGGTTCATTAGGCCTCTTTCACACTTCAGTTGTTTGGCGTCAGTCACTACCGACATAGTGACGGATTGACGGATCCGTCACAATTGTTGAGAAAACGGTTCTAACAGATCTGTTTTTTTGACGGATCCGTTACTAGGGGGTTGTCTGGGAAAAGTATCTACTTTTTGGAGCATGCGCAATTGAAAAAACGGATTGGGGCGACGGATCCGCCGAAATGACGGTTGCGACCGATCCGTCGCCCATAGGCGGCCATTCTATGGAATGGCGGACGCGACGGATCCGTCGCGATCCGCCATTTCGGCGTTGACAAAAAAACGTTTCAATGTCCGTCTATGTCCAGAAAACGTCCGCCAAATTTCGACGGATCCGTCGCATGGCGGATGGAACGGACGACCATCCGTCACAATCCGTCGCTAATGCAAGTCTATGGGAAAATAACGGATCCGTCAGAAAAAATTGACGGATCCGTTATTTGAGGAAAATGGCGGTTTTAGACTGACGCCAAACAACTGAAGTGTGAAAGAGGCCTAACATGGGGCAATCCTGCAAGGGACTGTATGGGTGGGAGGTCTGCACTCATAAGAGCATATTTTGGAGTTCATTTTATAGTAAGGTTATAAAAGCTAGCAAAACATGGTAAAACGTTCTCACATTTAATGGTACGCCACGTACTAATAGATTCTGTTTACACAGAAGATAATAGTGTTGAACAGCAGGGAAGAAAATATGTGAAGGATGTCTCCTGCTCTCTATCACCTATTAACCAGAGGAATCCCTTGTGAAATCTTTTCGTTATCACACACAACAGTTTTCTAGTGTATTTTATATGTTTTATGGTGGTGATGGGTTTTCAGCATGATTACTTTTATTAGGCCTATTTCCCCCCTACTGTTTTCTAGGGACTGTCATAATACTCATCTTGTTGAGAAAAGATCTTAATCTGCCCATAGACTGTAGAGGAAAGTCTGTTAGGCTACGTTCACATTTGCGTTGTGCGCCGCTGCGTCGGCGACCCAACGCACAACGCAAATAAAAACGCACGCAAAAACGCTGTGTTTTGCGACGCATGCGTCATTTTTTGCCGAAAGTTTGACGCAAAAAAAATGCAACTTGTTGCGTTTTCTTTGCCCGACGCTTGCGGCAAAAAAAAACGCATGCGTCGCACAACGCATGTCCATGCGTCCCCCATGTTAAATATAGGGGCGCATGACGCATGCGTCGCCGCTGCGTTTCCGGACGCTGCGTCGGGAAACGCTAATGTGAACGTAGCCTTAACGAACTGGCCATTCATTCAGCTCCTAGACTTCTATAGATAATACGGTCTATGTCTGCAGTGTCTCTGACAGCCTACATAAAGGAGCTCAACCAAAAGATTTACGACCCCCATACACATTAGATGGCTGTTACCAGAATAATCATTCACCAACCAAAAACAGGAACGCTCTGCTTGACCATTAGAAATCCAACATGTCGGATCCTTCACTCCCCCCAAGTCCATCTGTCAAGAGAGTTGGGAGGCCCCCATATACATGGCACTACGGGTCAAGGGTTCGGCCAACTTTAGCGTAATGTGTAGGTGTGCCTTTAGAGTTAAAAGTTCACCTAAAACAAAAGCGTTTGCTCAGCTTTTCTAACAGTTGCTTTGCTTTGGTTATCTATGGCAAATATCTGACGGCAAATGGTGAATGCTCCCAATTTATAAAAGTCATTTTTACCTAAGTTTTGTTGTGTTTATTTTTACTTTTTTTTTTTTGCAGATTTTTTGTCATTCATTAGTATGGGTGAAATCTGCTGCAAATCTGCAAGGAAAAAAATAATGTGCATAAGACCAGGAATCTCATTTACTTTGCTGGCATTAGGAAATGCTTCATGTTGTGGGGGGGCTAGGCACCTTCCACCAACATTTCGTGGTCCCTTGAGAGGGCATCCACATTCATTGGCTGTTGACTCTCTCCAGCACTTTCCACGACCTCATAGGGACCTTGCTACTTGACCAGGAATTTGCGCTCTTCTGTGGGTGCCAATACTTGTACCCGGTACCCAGGTTTAATCCGATTCAAGCAGGTCAACAGAGCATCAGGTTCAAGCCCTTTATGCCCTGAGGAAGTCTTCTTTTTACTGGTTCCTTACTCTAACCACTAAACACTTATGTCCAGCCAACTGTGGAAATTAATTACCAGGACCTGACACCCTCAGTTGGGTGGTTCCAGTGGTTCCAATGTTTCCCCTGGACACCCCCAGCTTAGGAACATTGGCTTCAAAGGATGCTACCTTGTTACTGTTACCGATGAACCCAGAAACCTTGGCCTGCGACAAGGTTTCTGTAAATGGGACCTGGCTGCCATCTGACTAACCCAGCTACACTGCTTTCCCCCACAAGTCCCAAAACAAAGGAAAGTCTCGTCTGATTATCACTGGGTGCGGTAAGTCTTTTACCACTCCCACTTTGGCACAGACTGTGGTTCCATGCCCCATAATGTTTACCTGGATCACCAGAGAGTTTTTAGTATCCCCATAGATACATCTCACCCCAACCAATTTCCCAGGAGCTGGCACTTGTAAAAGTGTGGCCCCTACCATACTCACCAGACTCTGAGTCCTGAAGTCCAGACAATGCGACACTATACTGTTAAATATGCTTATTTTGCACATTTATTTAATCTGGAGTCTTTACCAGGTGCGTTACTCTTAAAGAAAAAATGTCATGATATTTTCATAAAAATTGTAGTGGTTTATTGAATAGTCCACAGAAAAACCACATTGCAGCAAAACATAAAATAGGTAAAATAGTTACGAAGATTGTCCATTTGATCCTCCTCTTTCCTGAGATGGTAAAAAGCGTCTGTCTTTCTGTCATGGAATAGAAGTCATTATGGCTACCAGTTGTTCATTCCTTCTGTGTTGTCTGAAGTCCATGGAAAATGATGGAGAAGCAGGCAGGAGGTGACCCCCATGTGACAAACCCCCCCCCCCCCTCCTAAGAGCTGTGATTATAAATGTGTCCCACAGACCACGTGTTCTCTCTATATGGTGTTGACTTATACTCTGAGCTCCATATACAGAAATAGCTTTTTGTAATGTTAGCGAGAGGCAATGTGCTCAGTACAGAATTAAGAATAATTCAATTAATAATTAATATTTAACATATACACGGTCACCCATCGCACCTGAGGTCCTTCTCCGGGTTGAGGAACAACGCTATATTCAGGGTGGGCAAAGTAGGAGCAGCACTAGCGTATGCTGCAGTCCATTGGCTCCAAGGTCAGGGGACAATCGATAACATCATGGGACTGACCTCTCGGCTATGACTCAGAAGCCTACTGTGACTTTAGTTTGTGTGTTTAGTCCCTTTCTTTCTTTTGTGAGCCATCCCATCTTTCAGATCCCCAGAAAAGTGACCTTACCCCCTTGATCACCCCGGGAACCCTCGATCACTCAGTACCTCTCCACTAGACCCATCAGTCATCTGTTTTTTGGGGATCTCCTTGGGCCACCCAGGACTGAATCGACTCGGGCAGAGAGTGGATAAACCAATTCATTGCCACTCTTTTGACCATCTGGGCTGGGGAACAAGTCTCTGGTTGCAGGCACTTTTGCCCATCACTTACCAATCATTCCTGACACCTGAACTGCTGCACTAAGTCAAAACTTTTTCAGGTGTCACATCAGTGAGGTCAGGTACATCAATGACACATCCACTCCGTTCCGGAGCTGTCAGCAGCGGAAGCCATCTTGCTGCTAGTCTACACTGGACAATGCCTTTCATAAAGCATATGTGTCACTATGTATATTATATGTTCATTATTTAGCCCATTATAATATACCGAGGTTATATAGATCATTTTTAATTAATTTGACTAACTGCTCTGATATTTGATTGTATGCCTCTTGAGTTTTTTTTGTGTTCCATATAGATTTGTTTTAATAAAAAAAAAAAAAAAGCCTGTAATTTTAGAATGACTGCAAGCAATTTATATAATCAGTGAATAGCTTCATTGAATATATTCAGACTCTTCAGAAGTCTTCACAGTGTAAATTCTTTTTATTTCATTGCTCCATTATAGAAATAATTTAAATTAAAGGGCTGAATAACGATTTCAGAAAAGGGTGTTTCTTCTGCATACTGCGCCACAAATATCCACATGGTATATGTGGTATTGTAGAGTTGAGCAAAAAGATTTATAGGACCTTGGCACATGACCGTTAGACTAGAGCATCAAGAACCTGCAAAATCCCTGGCGTCTCTTCAGATTAGTAGTCCCGGCTACATCATGTGTGCGTCGTGCTGCAACATAGTGATATTGTAGCAGCTTACTAATCAGAAGAGGTGCTTGGCATGTCGCAGGTAGTAGGCGATTCATTGTCCACGGACTATCAACATGGTCGCTGGACCCATGTACAGGAATTTTTTTTTTGTTCATCTCTGCAGCTCAGCCCTATTTATTTTAAGGGGTACTCTAGCTACCCAACAATCATTCATGAGCTTTAAGATGTTAATTGTATACAGTATCCTACTACTATAGTTCAATAATGCCAGGTGAAATGATTTTCCTGTAGCTTTCTCCCAGATCCCTGCAATTTTACTCCTCTCCCTATTCTCTGTATAGGACCTTGTTTCCTTTGTCGGCACACGACCAGAGCTGAGGTGAAGTTGGCTGGCTGACTGCTGGTTCTAGTACCTAAGACCGACCCCTACTCTCATTGCATAGACCAGGTGTTCCAAACCTGCAGCTCTGTAGCCACATGTGGCTCTCGTGCCCATGATATGACTCGTGGCTATCTGCCATCTTGGTTCATTAGCACCAAGTCCAACAAACCTCTATGAAGAGCAGGTCTCCAGATGGGCACTTTTCTGAGTAGCCCTGCATGGTAGAGCAGATTTGGATGCTCATATACTATGTAGGGGTGAGGGTAGGGGAATAATGCTACAAGTTAAAGAAGTGAGTATACTTGATGTAAGAATATTGAATGGGCACTCCAGGATGTAAGTATTCTGCCTATAAGGAAATGGGCACAATTTGCTATTTGTAGGGAGCTTTGACAGTCTTTATACCAGGGTCAATGTGGCTCGTGACAATCTCTCACAGCTGAATGTGGCAACAGTAACAAAGGTTGGGGACCGTTGGCATAGACAAAAAAGGGTGCTAATTTAACTATTGAAACGAGCAGTCAGCCAGCCCCTTTCCAATAAACTTCTGCCCAAGATTGGCAAGCTCTGGAGTTTACTAGCTGGCCACATGGCATTATTAAACTATATTAGTAAATGATGTACCTTACTCTTTGTGATTTATTAATGTCTCCTTTTTTTTTGACTGGAGACCCTTTTTTTATGTTGATCTATTGTACAACACACAACCACTGACCAGTGTGGTGCGGACTCTGGTAGGCAGATGCCATGTATGTCTGTTGCTGAGCAGTTCATCTATGGACTACCTTAATAGCTACTTGAGTGTTCAGAAATATATGTTAGATGTGTGTCATTGGCTATTGTCTTACAATGATTTATGTGTCATCTGTTGGAGTCTTTTATATTAATACCTTTGCATGGCTGATCTGTTCAGTATTGAGGTCTGCAAGGTTGCTTCACTTGCTGGAGTTATAGTTCTGTTGAAGCTTTAGGGGCTAAAACTATAAAAACAAGGCAATTGGTAGGTGTGGGAAAAAAACAAAACCTGAATACAATTATTAAAGCCTGTATTAGTTTCGATCAGAACGCAGAGGCTTAATATTGGACATTAATCACTGTTGGCTGCGTGTTGCTGGCCCTGGATGAGCCCCAGCTCCATAGCTCGCTGGTGTCACACAGAGGCTTCCTAATGCTTCATTTAAAAGCTCTCTTCTCTAATTCATCAAAGGCCGGCACATTCACTCTGGAGACAGCAGGCAAATTACTTCTACTTCAGTTCCGCTAACCTTGGCCACACCAAAAGGACCAGTGATGGTCCGGGCCTGCATTAGCTGTGAAGGTTAAATGTGCCAGGAGTGGTGGCTTCATAGTTCTGTATATCGATGCTGTGAAGAGTGCGGGGGCTGTCAGATGTAACACCGCATGTTACAATTATTTAGGATGTTTTCTTCACAGAGATATTTTTTTATTTAATATAAAATTATGTAATATTTTCTTATTCTGGACACTTGAGTTTTTTTTTAATGTTTTAAAATGAACATTATATACTGGCCTGTAGTCAAAACCAAGTACCCTGATAGATTTCTAGCTGGGGTCCTTTCACACAACATTTTTGCCTACGTTAGTTGGTCCTGTCAGGGCTTGTGTCCAAACCCCCCTCCCCACGCACAACCTGATTCAGACATGTGCACAAACTGAACCATAAGCTGTAATGGTGCAGACAAAATCCACATGCGCTCTGACGTGCAAGATTTTCGGGCATACACTCCTATACTGGAAGCGGAAACCCGGGCGTAGTAGACTGTGTCTGAGCGTCCTCCTCTAGTAGGCCTAAAATTCAAAATGATGCACGACAGTGGGCACGTTGACTTTGTCGGCACTATAATACTCTATGGCTCTGTCCACGCATATGCCAGAATATCGTTTTCCCGGGGTTCATGACGTAAGCACCGACTGGACTACCGAACGTGTGACAAAGCACAGTGGGGAAAGGGCGCTTACTCCTTGGAAGACCTCTCCCCCATTCATGAGAAAAAAAGTTAATGAAATTCTGTATATCTTCTGAGGTCAGTGGTACAGACTGTTCAGTCTATTGATTGGCTGCAGCGGAAGCATGTTATAATTATTACGTCAGTGCTTCAGCCTGTCAGCAAAATTGTCGGGGATCATCCGAGAAGGACCCACTGGATGGGCTAGGACTTCAGTAGGTACATAATGCTTAGTTTTTATTTTAAATCTTAAAGGGTTTTCCTCTACTCAGACAACCCGTTTCAATCGGCATGCTTGTGTAACAAGGGTGACACGGGGTGGTAGTCGTGGGCAAGTTTACTAAGTCACAGTCAGTAAACATCCCTGCACCTTGCACATGACAAGACAGGTGAAGCCCCAGTCCTGCGGTACAGCAGTCAGTTACCTTCAGCACACTTTCACTTCTGTTGCAGGGGACGAGGTCTCAGAACACATCACAAGCCAAAGTTCTGTTCCAACGGCAAAACCTTACTGAACACCGTGCAAACAAGACAATATTTCCTGCTTTGTTCCTGCGACTTCACGAGGCTGCACAACACCAGCTCCCGTTCTGGTCCCGAACCCCGTATTTCTCCTGGGGTCGATCCCGCAAAGTCAGTGTCCGTCCACACTGCCCGTTAGCCTAGGGCAGCTTTTATTCCCCCCTGACCAGCGAATCCTCTGCCCGCACTATGGCACAAGTCGCACCCTGGGCAAGCCTGCCCAGACTCTGCTCTAAAGGCAGGAAATCCTCTTCCTAAGTTCAGAGGTGTTGCTCCGTCCCCCTTTTAACTCCTCCCAACTATTTAACCCTTACCTCTCTATCCCTAAACATTGCAAGAACATTAGAAAACCGCACATTACATTCATAAACCATTAGGAAGCCGCACGTAATACATGTGCTTGTTACTCATGAGAGAGAAGGCAATTGAGGGTCCCCGCCACCTCCTTAAACTTGCACCAGTAAAATAACAACACTTATACTCACCTCCAGTGCCGGTGTCCGCACTCAGTCCCAGGCCTCGTATGAGATTTTGTCACTTGAGTCCTGCGCTCAATCAGCGCTGGCTTCACTGTTCCCACCTTCAGATGAGTTAGACATAAAAGAGGAAGCTAGAGCTACCTACGAAGGCAGGGAGCATGAAGCCAGCACTGATTGGGCGCAGGGCTCATGTGACATAAGTCTCAAGCAAGCCCTGAGAAATTGAATGCCGACACCTGTGGAACAGAGCCAGCACTGGATGCTAGTGTTAGTTTACTGTTGTAATCGTGTTATTTGTGATGGGGTTGTTTGAGTAGAGGACAATCCCTTTAACCAGGTCCTGTAACTTGTGAGATGAGGTCTCCATGGTCTGGCTATGAAATATGGATCTGGGAATTTGGAGGCCAAATCAACACCTTAAACATTGTCAGGATTTTTGTAGTTTACAGAAAAAGGCAACTGCTGTTAGGCAGTATTGTTGCCATGAAGATGTGTTCTGGGTCTCTAGCAATGCTTAGGTAGATGGTACATGACAAACTGACATTTACATGAATACCAAGACTCAAAGATTTCCTGCAGAACATTGCCCTGAGCATCAATGTGCCTTCACCGGCTTGCTTTCTCCCCATAGTGCCTCTTGGTACTCTTTTTCTCCAGGAAAGTGCTGCACACTCACCAGGCCATCCACATAGTGTATAAGAAAATGTGATGGATCAGAGCTGACCATCTTCTATTGTTCTATGGTTCAGTTCTCATGCTCACATGCCCATTGTGACAGTGGACAGGGAAAAACATGGTCGCAATGACCAATCTGTTGCAGTGCGACCTCATCCTCAGCAACTATGTGGCCTGACACCTTGATATCATTGCTAGAAGTAACTTACTTGTTTTTTTCTCCAGTAGCTCTTCCGTGGGGTAGGACATGACTTGCTTCAGTGAGCCTTGGGACACTCTTGACTCTGATGCCGGTTGTCCTCTCTTGGACCACTTTTGGTAGGTGCTAACCACCCACTGGCTCCCATGAACACCTCACAAGACCTCTGCCTTTTTGAAGATGACTCAGTCATCTAGTCATCACAATCTGGCACTAGTGAAAGTTTCTGAGGTTCTTGTTAATTTTTCCTGCTTCTTACACATCAAACGCGATAACTCACTGCTGACTTGCTTCCCAATATATCCCATGCCACGATCGGTGGCATTGTAATGAGGTAATCCATGCTGTTCAGTTCACCTGTTGGTGGTTTTATTGTTCTGGCAGATGAGTGTATGTCTCCTCTCTATCTCTGGGTGCTGTGCAGATATTCCGGTCTCTTTCCTTCTCCTTATGCCGTCTTGCCCAGCACGGTCTTGTCTCCAGCTTCCCCTGAGTGAAACAGGTTGCATCATTTTACAGCTGACAGAAATAAGTGAGAAGGTGATAAAACAGAAAGTGTATAAATATTAATAGTGTGTTAAATTGGATGTATGTATACAGCAGATTTGTTTTTCTTTTTAATTAGCAAGACATTACCACCAGCATCACTTTACATATGCAGCCCTCATTTATAGAGCGGGTAACAAACTAAACCTTGTGTTTATTGTCGATTTACTGCTGCCTTCACCTCGGCCATTTTGTTATATTCCAGATTCATGTCGTGTAACCCCCTGCATCCTGGGTACGAACAAACATCTAGTCCGACATTGTTCTTGTATTTGAGGCATCCGACACTATTAATACGTTCTGTAGGGTTTCTCTGACATAGAGATGACGAATGTGAGTGTTAACTATCTCTTACCCAGGCTGGTGCACAGCTCTGCCAGTCTTTGTGCTGTGATAGATCTTCGGCTGATCCATTTTTGACCAAGTTGAATAGACTAAAAGACTGCTCTGACCTGTCCATCAGTCAATGGCACCAGTGATGGGACCAATTGGCCAACTTTTATTTTATTAATCATTTTGAGGGTTGCTGAGTTTTTTCCTCTGCCTCCCAATAGACAGGCTGCCAGTGCCCACCAGGCTGTAAGATGATACTACCTAACAGAGGGCATACATCTATGTACTCTTGAAAGGCAGTGTATGTATATACATGGAGATTTTTGGGTGGCGAGTGATTGATTTAAACTATTGAGTTAGTCTGCAGATGAAAAACACGCTGAGTTGTATGCCGTCCTTGTAGACTGCAGCTGTAAATGGGTTTTCTGGTCAGGATATATTGATGATCTATCCATGTTATAGGTCATCAGTATCATATCAGTGGGGGACAGCAATTCAGCTTGGTTCCATATGTTCCCATCCAGCCTCCAGTGGAGCTTTCTAACAGTTCATTGGCTTGGGTGCCAGGTGTCTGACTCCTACTAATCTGATATTGATGATCAATCCTCCAGATAAATCCACCCTATATCCTGACCAGAAAATCATATTTAAAGGCATTATCCAGTGGTACTGGTGTTCAATCAGCCACTTCTCAGGTATTGGCAAGTATCATGCATAGGTCCCACTTCAGTAGTGTTAGTGCACAATTCTCTACAAGCAGGTGATTGATGCCAAATCAGTAGTGCATCTCATACCTCAATGCGGAAAAGTGATGGCTGTTCTTTCAGAAAGAATTGTGTGCATCAAAATATAGGGCCTGATTCAACAAATTTTCATGCCAGAATTCTGGCGTAAAAGCTTTGAAAAATTGCAAAATTTAGGCGCACATAAGAATTGTGACAACATTTTGCGACTTGGTGTTTTGACGCCAAGTTGGGCAGAGCTGAGGCAGGATGGAGGCATGGCAGGGCGTGATGCCTCAGCTCATCTAACTCATGACGTGCTGTGAAGTGCCTTACACCAGAAGTCTCACTCCAGTCCCTGACGTAGCACATGGAGTCGCACCCCACTCTTCAGACACTAAAGATTCATGAGGCGTGCATCCCATCATGAATCAGGAGTGTCTGACTCCAGCACACCCCCTCATCAAGACTGGCGTGAACAACACCGGTTTTGATGAATTGGGCCCATAGTGTTGGACCATTTTAGCCTGAGAAATCCTTGTTATATTGTTGAAAAGAGAAAAGTCTTATAGCGTACTTGGCTAACCAGAAAAAATATATTTGAAAACTTTTTGGGGCCCCTTCTTTGGCCAGGTTTCCAAACTCCAATTAGCCTATAAAGGTTTCACTCCTGTAAGACTTCTGCCATTTTTCGTACAAAGCTGTTATTCATACTCAAAAGATTAAGAAACTTGGTGGAACCCAGTCGAACTTAACTATGAGTCAGTAGTGTCAGCATTTTCTTTTACTGCATCATCGTGTCTGTGTTATAAATGGAAGCCATGATGCCAGTGTGAACAAGCCCTTCGTTCACTTCAGCAGATGGAACCCTTTGCATCTATCTCTCTTTGAAAACTGCCTTGCTGATTAGAAATGACTGACTCAAGTAGTTGAAATCAATGGCCGCTGCCCGTCCGTCATACAGATACTTTTTGCTATCAATAGGCATCAAAGACATTCTCCATTTACGATGCACCCCGTTCTCACCATTTTGGTCCCTTTTTGATGGGACATAGATTCCTACTAGATCACTTTCTCCCTCCAAGTTGAAGGACATTAAAACAACGAGATGTGCAACCAAATCTACGTGGTTTTTCTTATCGTTGTGTAACAGACACTTTTCGCGGCCATTGAGCCCCTGTATTGGTGTTTATTTTTATTTAACAGATACAGATGTGGTGCCGTGTTCCCCGTGGGGCATGCACCCTCGCTATATTTTCATCATTTTTGCATGTCAGTTATGAAATATGTCCTATTGATCCCTGGTATATACATTACTGTAGAGACAAATGTTTCCTCCTGGTAACACCTGTCATTGTACGGAGTACTGTACGAGCAGTGGGAGTGGATTTATCTGTGGGGCTGATTCATGGGCAGCCTGCATACACTCATTCACACCTCTTCCACGTTGGTACACTTTATTTTCAGCCTCCTGGTAGATGAAGCTTTCTGAGTCAGTTGGGTGGCTGACATAACGTAGGCTTCTGTGCCTTTTTTTTTTTTTTTGCACACTTCTGAATGTCGTCTACGTGCGGAGACTGCCCACTCCGCCAGTGTGCGTCTGTCACTCAGCTCCACTGTGACAATAACTCACCCCACATTTTACAGGCTGCTACTGAAGCTTTACGCCTTGAAATACTGGAGTGATACCAAGGAGCCGGGAATGTAAAATTTGAGCTCCTTACTGTTAGTTCTGCAAGCAAAGCACATAGCTTTCTTTGTCTAGATACAGTTGAACTATTCAGAAATCAGATGAGGACCACACACGGAGGAAAGTCACTATAAAGGTAGCATTCTCAATAATTTACAGTGTCTGTAATCACTTAAAGAGCATCTGTCACCAGGTGCTAACTACCCCATCTGGGAGCAGCATAACGTAGGGGAAGAGACCTTGTTGTAGTTTTGATAAAATCACTGTTTTATCTTCTGCAGATCTGTCAGTTCTCTGAATGCTGAGCTCCGTATAACCCCGCCCACACCACTGATTGGCCACTTTCTATGTACACTGTGCATAGGCAGAAAGCTGCCAATCTGTTTTGGAGTCGGAGTTATACAGCGCTCAGGAGAAAGTAGAACTACATGGCAGAAGGATAACTATTGTTCTAGTGATAAAATTGCTGTTTTGTTTCAGCAGGAGATTATCAGAACTCCAGCAAGCCGTCCACTAAGTGACACATTGCTGAAATTGGAGTCTCGGTCCCTACATTGTACTGTCAGAGGACGGATTTCTAACCTACCCAGGCGTTCTCTTGTCTTAGATACCCAAGCTATGAAGCAATAGTCAGAGACAGACTGCTCAATGTCTTTCCAAAAAGTCTCTTTTTAATGAATAGATAGAGTGGACTTTTATACGACAATATCAAAGGGAAATGAGGCATTACACAATAATCTGGCAGAAATATAATTTATACAATGGCTTGTCAAAGACATGTTGTTGTTTTCAATTTTAGCAATATGCTCTGTAATCACCCACAAATTCTATGTGTTCAGTCAAATTCTCTTGAGAACTTTAACTTTTGAACCAGAACACATTGACATGTGGGAAGTTCCCCCACATTTTCTCATGTAATTTATCTCATATAATAGGATGCCTATTATATGAGATAAATTACATGAGAAAATGTGGGGGAACTTCCCACATGTCATGTGTTCTGGTTCAAAAGTTAAAGTTCTCAAGAGAATTTGACTGAACACATAGAATTTGTGGGTGATTACAGAGCATATTGCTAAAATTGAAAACAACAACATGTCTTTGACAATTTCTGGGAAATAAATACTGACTGCTGGCCAAAGAATGTCCACTCGTAAACAGATGATAACTGGGTACATAGATCATACTTGCATAATACTATTTTCTTGTTTTTTATTCAGAACAGAATTTAACCATTTCTTTCACAATGCTGCTCTCAGATAATGTAAAAACCTCGTGACAGGTTCCCTCTAAAGCAAACCTGAATTCAGCAAACACCATATTTAACTGAAATAATATTTGTAACTAAAATTCATAGCCAAAATGTTATGGTATTGCATCTATTTGGTGATCCCGGAGTCAGCCAAAGTGGTCAGTCGCTTTGTCTTGTAGTTTCACATTAAGGCTATGTGCACACGTAGGAAGGGGGCTGCGGGTTCTCCCGCGGGTTTTCCCGCAGCGGATTTGATAAATCTGCAGGGCAAACCCGCTGCGGTTATCCCTGCAGATTTATCGCGGTTTGTGTTGCGGGTTCCGCTGCGGGTTTTACTCCTGCATATGCAGCATCGATGGTAATGTTAAAAATAATAAAAATAATGATATACTCACCCTCTGACGTCTCGATCTCCTCGGTGCTGCACGCGGCGGTCCGGTTCCAAAGATGCTATGCGAGAAGGACCTTCGTGACGTAACGGTCATGTGACCGCGACGTCACCGCAGGCCCTGCTCGCATAGCAACCATGAGACCGGACGGCCGCGTGCAGCGCTGAGACTTCAGAGGGTGAGTATATCATTATTTTTTATTTTAATTCTTTTTTTTTTTTTTTACACAAATATGGTTCCCAGGGCCTGGAGGAGAGTCTCCTCTCCTCCACGCCGTGTACCATCTGCACATTATCCGCATTACTTCCCGCATGGTGGGCACAGCCCCATGTGGGAAGTAAGCGGATCAATGCATTCCTATGGGTGCAGAATTGCCGCGATTCTGCACAAAGAACTGACATGCTGCGGATTGTAAACCGCTGCGTTCCAGCGCATTTTTTCCCGCAGCATGTGCACAGCGGTTTGCGGTTTTCATAGGGTTTACATGTTACTGTAAACGCAATGGAAACTGCAGCAGCAAAATCGCAGCGGTTCCGCGGTAAAAACCGCAAAGTGTGAACATGGCTTAATAGCGTCCAGTGGTGAAGTGGCTGAATGTATCAGATATACACTGGACAAGAAAAACAGACGTCACCGTTATTCCCCACGCAGGCGCAGTAACAGCCGCAAAATTACCGCGCAGGTAGAGCGCACAGTTGTGGCTGTTACTGTGCATGCGTGGGAATAGCGGTGACGTGAATGTCATTGGCGTAGTTGGTGGCCTTGCGGCCACGAACTGCGCCTGCGCAAGTGACACTGCTGCGGTGCCTTAAGGGATTCGAGGACAGCGGCCAGGAGTCCCAACTGGCGATTATATATGTAGATATATATTTTTTTAACTAAGTTAAACTAGATACTAATATCGTATATACACTGCTCAAAAAAATAAAGGGATCACTTAAACAGAATATAACTCCAAGTAAATCAAACGTCTGTGAAATCAAACCGTCCACTTAAGAAGCAACACTGTTTGACAATCAATTTCACATGCTGTTGTGCAAATGGAATAGACAACAGATGGAAATTATTGGCAATTATCAATAAAGGAGTGTTTCTGCAGGTGGGGACCACAGACGTGGCTGTTACTGCGTCTCAGTACCAATGCTTTCTGGCTGATGTTTTGGTCACTTTTGAATGTTGTTTCTGCTTTCACACTTGTTGTAGCATGAGACGGACTCTACAACCCATACAAGTGGCTCAGGTAGTGCAGCTCATCCAGGATACCACATCAATGCGAGCTGTGGCAAGAAGGTTTGCTGTGTCTGTCAGCGTAGTGTCCAGAGGCTGGAGGCGCTACCAGGAGACAGGCCAGTACTCCAGGAGACGTGGAGGAGGCCATAGGAGAGTAACAACCCAGCAGCAGGACCGCTACCTCAGCCTTTGTGCAAGGAGGAACAGGTGGAGCACTGCCAGAGCCCTGAAAAATGACCTCCAGCAGGCCACAAATGTGCATGTGTCTGCACAAACGGTTAGAAATCGACTCCATGAGGATGGTCTGAGTGCCCTACGTCCACAGATGGGGTTTTTGCTCACAGCCCAACACCATGTAGGATGCTTGGCATTTGCCACAGACCACCAGGATTGGCAAATTTGCCACTGGCGCCCTGTGCTCTTCACAGATGAAAGCAGGTTCACACTGAGCACATGTGACAGACATGACAGAGTCTGGAGACGCCGTGGAGAGCGATCTGCTGCCTGCGGCATCCTTCAGCATGACCGGTTTGGCAGTGGGTCAGTAATGGTGTGGGGTGGCATTTCTTTGGAGGGCCGCACAGCCCTCTATGTACTCGCCAGAGGTAGCCTGATTGCCATTAGGTACCGAGATGAGATCCTCAGACCCCTTATGAGACCATATGCTGGTGCGGTTGGACCTGGGTTCCTCCTAATGCAGGACAATGCCAGACCTTATGTGGCTGGAGTGTGTCACCAGTTCCTGCAAGATGAAGGCATTGAAGCTATAGACTGGCCTGCCTGTTCCCCAGACCTGAATCCAATTGAACACATCTGGGACATCATGTCTCGTACCACCAACCAATGTCACGTCCACCACCTATCCGCCCCAGTAATACAGGGGAATCGTGTGTGAGAATCGACACTGTCGCGATTCGGCAGGTTGGTGTCACCTAATGCGAATGAAGCATTTTCTTCTGAGACCTGACAATTCATTAACCCTGCATTCCTTGCATTCCCCAAGTCATAGTCCTGGTACTATTATACTCAGTAAACTGGTCTTTTACTTCACTTGTCTTCTCGTTCCCCTTCCTTAGCGGTTTAGCTGGAACTACTATAGTCATGGGAGCAGATGAGCATCTCTGCAAACTAAGTTCACGAGAAGTGGGGGAAGTTGGGTACGCGATGTCTATCTTGTTCTTTCATTTTTGATTAGTTCTCTGGGTACCATAGGAGCACTATGACTGGTGAAGCAGGGAATTTGGAGCTCTGTAGTAGAAAAATGTACAGGCTCTGAAGCATTGCCATCTGTGACTGATCAAAAGAACAAGAATCCAGTGCCCCTGCTCGCGAATGGAGCGATAGTGGGCATATGTGACCACCATTTCATTCACAGTCTGTAGATGCGTTGTTCATGCACGTGACTTCTGCTCTGAGGCCCATTTGGGGGTGAATACTTTCGCAAGCCACTGTACATTTATCACCTATCCTAAAGCTTTGTAATAAGTGTTCTTCATAGCATAACCCCTTTAAGGAATTAAACTATGGGCCATATTTTTATGTAGCTCGAACAGTTTAAGAAATTTAGAAGCAAATTATTGTTTGGGTTCTTTTAAGAGCAAAAATAAAGCACCTCAAATAAAATAAATCTAAGCTGTGGAGCGTAGCTGATTGTTACATGCTGGAGCTGTTTATGTATGCATTCATTTAGATGTATTGATGTGCTGGTACGCTCGCTGTGTATGAAAGATACAAATAAAACAGGTACGCAGGGCATATCTCCTCGAGTGTGAAACCCTATCTTGGAGATATCGCTTATTATGTAGACAAGAGCTTATTTTATGTAAATTACCATTGGCGACATCAATATTCTCTGTTCCTCGTAGTCGCTGTGCCGCGGCACATTGTCACCATGTGCACGGAGTTTAACACCCCTCATTTTTTCCGTACCGTAACTGGCACGTGCCCCAGCTAAAGGTTTCTTTTTTTGGTGTCATCTTGAGATGTGCGAAGTCTGGAACAGATCACTGCTCTTTAATGAAGGGCGTGAATATATTTTCTTCAAATGCCGTTGAAGTCAATTTAAATCAAAACTGATAAAAGTCAAAGTCTGCTTCAATAACTGCACAAATACTATAGATGTACCACAAGTAATCAGCTCCCGTCACAATGGCCAGAAATTCCTGCATAACCTGCCTCTATTATAATCTGAGCGGCTCAACAAGGTTCTGTATTTAGATTTATTTTGACAGAATAGGCTGACACTTTGGTTTCAAGACCTATTACAGTGACGTGGGATTTATTTATTTCTTTTTTTTCTCCCAAGTTTAATATAGACCGGAATCTGATCTACTGGAAGAGGAGAAACATACAAGTATGTCATAAATGAATGCTGGATATTCTGTGGTGAATGTACACCCTGAATTTTATCTGTTGGGGAGGAATGAAAAGTAAAATTGTTCCACGTGCTCATCCAATGAGTGACATATGCATAATATATAATGAGAGCAGCCATGACAATAGAACCACCTTCCTGATATAGTCTTGCCACCAAAATAGCTAAATTGTGAGGTGTGACCTATATGGATCACACTTTCTTTTCCATCACGTCCCACACATGCTCAATCAGATTGCAATTTTGAGTAATCCGCTTGAGCTCTTTGTCTTGTTTCTCAAACTATTACTGGAATATTGTAGAGGCTTCCCTCTGACTATCCCCTTACCACTCAACCATTTTACATCACCACGCATATGGATCCCAACCAAATAAACACTCATATCACTCTTTTCTTTGGATTAATTGGCCAAATCGCCTTTTATTATGCAAACATTATAAGAAATAACTTGTCGATAAGGAGGTTCTTGGAGCTACAAAACCTGGCGGAAACCAATAAATAATGAACTATCCAGCACTACCCCCAGCCACAGGCTATTTTGCCTTTGCCATAAGACAGACTCCCAGGGACCCCACCCTGAAGAGTCCCAAAATCCGCCAGGCAATTAACCAAAATCCAAACATAAAAGGGAGGGTTGAAGAATAGTGGGATTTAATGGCAGCTTACAATCCTCCTTTTTCATGGATTGCTGTAACAGGACACCTGGCTCGGCAGGTATCCAGGCTCATGCAAGAAGACCTCCTGTGGTACCCACGCTGTCTTAACTGCTTTGTCCAGTCACAGAGGAATTTCATAAAGAGATTTTAGATGAATATGGAGATATTGTACATCCTACCCCCACATCGATTAGATTTTTAAGATCTCTGAAATGGGCCAAATGTCTTCCAGGGTCTCGATCTGTTCTAGCACCCCAGGAGGTGGAGATGCTTAAAACGGCTAGTAGATGCCAGGTAGGTAAGCAGTGTTTGGTCTCCAAGTGTAACGGGGGTCGGACGAATCTGATGGTGTCAGAACAGCCGGCGACTGACCTGCTGTTGGGAAGTTATGATCATTCATAGGTTTGGGGAGTTTTCGCTTCAAACACCCAGGGGAGGGAGATAAGTCTCCTTGCTGGGGCGAAAAGGGTGTGACCTCTGTCTCTCTTTGTCATGCTTGCTGTTCGCTTCTAAAGGGGAGGCCACTTCGTGTAATGTGCTGGAAGGAAATGAATCAGGTGGTAGCCCCATGCCTCCATGTGGCGCAGCACACATGGTCGAACAACAAACCGGTAATTAACATTATTAATCTGCTTAGAACTTCTGTACGATCCCCTATATTTACACATCTGACCATTGTACAGTGGGGCAAAAAAGTATTTAGTCAGTCAGCAATAGTGCAAGTTCCACCACTTAAAAAGATGAGAGGCGTCTGTAATTTACATCATAGGTAGACCTCAACTATGGGAGACAAACTGAGAAAAAAAAATCCAGAAAATCACATTGTCTGTTTTTTTATCATTTTTTTTGCATATTATGGTGGAAAATAAGTATTTGGTCAGAAACAAACAATCAAGATTTCAGGCTCTCACAGACCTGTAAATTCTTGTTTAAGAGTCTCCTCTTTCCTCCACTCATTACCTGTAGTAATGGCACCTCTTTAAACTTATCAGTATAAAAAGACACCTGTGCACACCCTCAAACAGTCTGACTCCAAACTCCACTATGGTGAAGACCAAAGAGCTGTTAAAGGACACCAGAAACAAAATTGTAGCCCTGCACCAGGCTGGGAAGACTGAATCTGCAATAGCCAACCAGCTTGGAGTGAAGAAATCAACAGTGGGAGCAATAATTAGAAAATGGAAGACATACAAGACCACTGATAATCTCCCTCGATCTGGGGCTCCACGCAAAATCCTACCCCGTGGGGTCAGAATGATCACAAGAACGGTGAGCAAAAATCCCAGAACCACGCGGGGGGACCTAGTGAATGAACTGCAGAGAGCTGGGACCAATGTAACAAGGCCTACCATAAGTAACACACTACGCCACCATGGACTCAGATCCTGCAGTGCCAGACGTGTCCCACTGCTTAAGCCAGTACATCTCCAGGCCCGTCTGAAGTTTGCTAGAGAGCATTTGGATGATCCAGAGGAGTTTTGGGAGAATGTCCTATGGTCTGATGAAACCAAACTGGAACTGTTTGGTAGAAACACAACTTGTCGTGTTTGGAGGAAAAAGAATACTGAGTTGCATCCATCAAACACCATACCTACTGTAAAGCATGGTGGTGGAAACATCATGCTTTGGGGCTGTTTCTCTGCAAAGGGGCCAGGACGAGTGATCCGGGTACATGAAAGAATGAATGGGGCCATGTATCGTGAGATTTTGAGTGCAAACCTCCTTCCATCAGCAAGGGCATTGAAGATGAAACGTGGCTGGGTCTTTCAACATGACAATGATCCAAAGCACACCGCCAGGGCAACGAAGGAGTGGCTTCGTAAGAAGCATTTCAAGGTCCTGGAGTGGCCTAGCCAGTCTCCAGATCTCAACCCTATAGAAAACCTTTGGAGGGAGTTGAAAGTCCGTGTTGCCAAGCGAAAAGCCAAAAACATCACTGCTCTAGAGGAGATCTGCATGGAGGAAGGGGCCAACATACCAACAACAGTGTGTGGCAACCTTGTGAAGACTTACAGAAAACGTTTGACCTCTGTCATTGCCAACAAAGGATATATTACAAAGTATTGAGATGAAATTTTGTTTCTGACCAAATACTTATTTTCCACCATAATATGCAAATAAAATGTTAAAAAAACAGACAATGTGATTTTCTGGATTTTTTTTTGTCAGTTTGTCTCCCATAGTTGAGGTCTACCTATGATGTAAATTACAGACGCCTCTCATCTTTTTAAGTGGTGGAACTTGCACTATTGCTGACTGACTAATTAATTTTTGGCCCCACTGTATATGTATAACCATTGTGTATATAGCGTATTGTCTAGTGTGCCCTTAAGGTGGTTAGATATATAATTTAACCTTGAGCTGCTCTTTTATCTCGATTCATGAATCCAAATGTCTGTGTAGTAACTTTCATACTACTGGGGCTTTTACTTACCTGATATAATCCAGTTAACGGACCGGGCTTATATCTGAACAGTATGCTGACACTTGCCGTTCAGTCCAAGAACAAAGCAGCACAAAATTGGCCTCTGTTTAGTAAATGGAGAACTATGGAACCCTTATTAACTGAGATAAGTGCATTAATGCAGTGTGCACATAGCTCAACATGTACGTGATCCATGTACCCTCGATTTACCCAGTAAATCATTGCCTAGAGCAGGGGAAGGAAATCTGTGGCCCACTGGTCATTTTAAGACTGCGATGACCTTTTCTCTTGCCCCCGGGCAGATTCCCTGGGAGAGCAGCGCTTGGGCCAGCAGTTGAGTTTTGACAGCCACCGTCTTTTCAATTTCTTCTTGCCCTGTGAGTATGTTCACTACTTAGCGTTGAGGCTCATGCATTGAAAGATTGCGTCCTGAAACCAATGCCAGCATCAAGACTTACTTAGTGGGCGTACTTATTTAGCGCATGATTCGTACAGCCACCGAAGGGTGGTATAAGCATCCAAATGGCCATTGGCAGAAAAAAGGTTCTTCAACCCTGGCCTGGAGCATCACATTCTTTCCGAACCGAATGCTGGTCATATTTCCTTCCATATGAAGTACACAAATGCATTGGCCAGCCACGTAGTATAAAACAAAGCTTCATTCGGGCCACCTTCTTCTATTTCTCGATGGTTTAGTTATGAGGCTCAGTCCTCATTATTTCAGCTATGGCGCTCAGACTGGGAAAAAGAAAACACATGAGAGGAGAGCCAGGGGATATTGATATCACCAATCTGTGACGGAGCTTACACACTCAGCTCTCTGGCGCCCCCTTATGCTTATGTTAGTAAAGGAACCGCACCTAGGATAAGTAGTCGCTGGAGAGGCTGCCCTGTCACGTACTGGTTATCGGGGCACTCTGCAGTGAGGGTGGTATATATATCTCTGGTCCCAGACCGGGAAAAAAATAAACAAAATATATATATATATATATATATATATATATATATATATATACCTCCGATCCTACACTGCCAGGATCCCCCAATAACACCAGAATGGTATGCTGCCACCATTTCCTTGTTAGATATAAGCCCGATCCTTCAACAAGCTTATATCTGGTCTGAAACCATCCCCGGGTGGCATATAAGTACTAGCCAGACTCACGGATGTGGGAAATCAGGGTTTGAGACAAAAGAGCGGCCCAAAATTACCGTAATTGATATTTTAATTGCCGAAAGGTGCACTAGATACTACAAATATATACAGAGTAATATACAGATATTACAGCCAGAGGTACAGAGTAGGGTACAGGTTGGGATTGGAGTTAGCTATGTGTGTCACATTACCGTTTCTTATAACTTGTGGATAAAGGGAAGCTCTTGTATCCACAGGCACCTCCTTAGTTTCTGGTCCGACTCCACACTTGACTTGACGTGGCTTCCATGGCAGAACAAAGACAAAGGCTAAAAGTGTGTAGCTAGCTTTTAACCCCTAGCTCGCCCCCTCCCATATTTTCCACCGGCCCTCTAGGTTGGACTGAATTATCCTCCCTTGATTTCCTAGCTGAAATAATTCCCAATATTTAGGATGAGTCATAACTTCCTAGAGGGAGGTCCAAACATGACGACTGGTATTATCAACGGGTTCGTTGGGGCTGGACCGATACGGAGAGTCCAAACTTGGTTCGGCTAAGTGGTTCTAGAGAGCCAGTCTCGATAGCTCGGTATCCGGGACAGCTAGAGAAATATGAGACACTGGCGTGTGTGCGGAGGGCTTCCAAGCTTCTGATGGTATATTGAACTTACCCTTGAGATGCACGGTACTCTCGTAATTCATCTCTGGGTGTCAGTGCCTAAGTGTCTAGTCTTTCATGGTACTCTCATAATTCATCTCTAGGTGTTGGTGGTGCTCGGTCTAGAGCTTCCTTTGATGTTGGCCGCCTTGCACAAAAGACAGCGAGGGGTCCTAGCTCTGCTCCTCCTTGCCTTCATTAACACGTGGCCTCTAATTCTCTGGCCATTTTGAAAACGTTCTGTTCTTTTGGGGATTTGTGTACTTATCCCAAGGGTGGGGGTCACTTCAGGAGTGGAGGAAGATCTCTGGACAATATATTAGGCCTGAATTAATATATTAAAAATGGAGTCTCCCTCGTTCCTCACAAGCATATTGTAGTCTTATAGGGGATCAGACCAGACAGGCTAGCTTTCGCTTTCAAGGAACCTTGGAGGTCCTGATACAGATTCACTGATTTGTCTTTTCTTGGATCAATTTTCATAGGTAATAACCACTGTATGCCATGATCCACCACACAAGACCTCCTGGTTTGAGGATATTCTGACCCAGTCATCTACACGTCACAATTTGTTCCTTGTCAAAGACGATCAGATCATTATTGTTTCTCATTTTATTTCTTTCAACTATTGGAAACTGACTGGTGACTTGCTGCCTACCATATGCTTCCTGGACAGGTGCCATTGTCACACAATAATCAGCGCTATTAAAGGGAACCTGTCACCTCGAAAATCGCGGGTGAGGTAAGCCCACCGGCATCAGGGGCTTATCTACAGCATTCTGTAATGCTGTAGATAATCCCCCGATGTTACCTGAAAGAGGAGAAAAAGACGTTATATTATACTCACCAAGGGGCGGTCCCGCTGCTGGTCTGGTCGGATGGGTGTCTCTGGTCCGCTGCGGCGTCTCCCATCTTCATTCCAAGACGTCCTCTTCTGATCTTCAGCCACGGCTCCGGCGCAGGCATACTTTGTCTGCCCTGTTGAGGGCAGAACAAAGTACTGCAGTGCGCAGGCGCCGGAAAGGTCAGAGAGGCCCGGCGCCTGCGCACTGCAGTACTTTGCTCTGCCCTCAACAGGGCAGACAAAGTACGCCTGCACCGGAGCCGTGGCTGAAGATCAGAAGAGGACGTCTTGGAATGAAGATGGGAGGCGCTGCAGCGGACCAGAGACGCCCATCCGACCAGACCAGCAGCAGGACCGCCCCTGGGTGAGTATAATCTAACGTCTTTTTCTCCTCTTTCAGGTAACATCGGGGGCTTATCTACAGCATTACAGAATGCTGTAGATAAGCCCCTGATGTCGGTGGGCTTACCTCACCTGCGATTTTCGGGGTGACAGGTTCCCTTTAACTTCAGTTTTCAGTGGTTTTAATGTTTGCTTATCTGGAAAGCTTTCCTAGTCAGACATAGATTAAATGTATGGTGCAAGCAAAGCATCTGGCACATCCTTATCATATGTACCGCAGAGGGCATGAAGACAACCATTGCTAATGAGATGTGTTATGTGCACTCATACTACTTCTCCTCTAAACAAAAATGGACAAAAATATAATTGCATTATGGCAATAGTCGTATTGTTTCCCATACTGGGTTCATTGTTTAATATTGTGTGACTTATTATTGAGGCTTCTAAAGAGAAATATAGATTAATATATGGCGTCCAATGTTCACGATATGGAAAGTAACATATTGACGTTGAATATGAAGCCCAAATTGTACAGATTGCCCAAGGCTATCAGTAGAGCAAAGGTCAAAATGTATGCAGACCAGGACAATGCACAATCTTGATTAGATACATACGTCATTAAGTGCAATGCAAGACAAGTATAGCACATTAATTAAATCCCCTACAAGAACCAGTCTGGTCCTGGTAACAACAAGATCACAATTCAAACGTGCCAAAGTATATGGAATACATAAATATACTCATCTCCCAATCTGTCAGAGGTGGTACCCTATACGCCTTGATACTATAGCGCGCGCTATAGACTGGTTCTTGTAGGGGATTTAATTAATGTGCTATACTTGTCCTGCATTGCACTTAATGACGTATGTATCTAATCAAGATTGTTCATTGTCCTGGTCTGCATACATTTTGACCTTTGCTCTACTGTTTGGGACACTTATTAAATTGATACCTAGATCATAGAGGTTGGTACATAAGTGATCCCCTAAAAGGGCGTGATATCTGTTTCCCTATTTTATATACGCCTATGTGTTCATACAATGTTTTTATTCTGGGGGTTCTAGATTTTCCCTAGCATAGGTAGTCCTCTGTCTAGTGCTAGAGGATCCTTTAGCTTGTGGGTAGAGGTGCTCACTAGCGGTGATAGTATTTATCAGGGCCAATAGGGACAGCCAACGTGGAGCGGGGGCGCCATTACGCTCCCCCCTAGGGTGCCAACCTCCGCAGCTAGGCAGGGACGTATATAGGTGCCGTAGCTAGGGCAATCTAGTCTTTTTTCCCCTTTAGCATTTTTTGTTGTTTTGAGCACGTTTTGTTTGGTTCTTTTTTGTGTTGGTTTTCTTTTTCTTCTGTACACGGCAGTTGGCCTTGGTTTTAACAATAAAGTATATATTTTAAATGTTAGGGCATTCTCTTTATGATTTATACCTTTTCCCTAGTATATGCATTTACTATTAGAAGTTGACAGATCCAAATTTGGAACATTTTTTTATCAAGAGCTTCTTCAAAGTAGTGACATGCTTTCTTTTATTCCCCACTAGATGTTTTTTGAAAATCTAAAGTGGGAAAACAATGCTCAAAAAACTGAATATTTGAATAACATAGTGGTTTTACATTAAAGATGTACCGTATATAAAAAGTCTTTTAAGTGTTTTTTTCTGGATTTTTTTTAGGTGCATTTTGTAGCAGAGCCAATCCACAAAACTCTGATATGTCATCTCTCTTAAATACAGAGGGGCACACAGGTTTGTTGATTCATTGCATAGTCTGCAGAATTCCCCTTAGACCCCCTTCACATGTCAGTGTTTCCAGTACGAGTGGTGACATGTTTCACAGGTACTGGAGATACTGAATCAAGTACACTGATTCTAATCTATGGGGATGCACATGTGACGCCCAGGAGACCAGGATGCCCAGCACCGGACCAATGGAGTCTGTCTCTTGAGGGGGATGTCACGGGTGGCTTGACCCGGTGCTGTGGCCTCAGGCAATGCACAGTGTAAGGGGTATCATGAGGGGACAGGCACTTACTTGATCAGCAGCAGGTTCTCCCAGCGGTGACGATATCGATCCTAGATAGATGGCTATTGTCCAAATGAAAGACTGAGGCACTGAAACGTTTAACCAGTTTACTTTAACATAAAAGGATTTACAACCAGTCCTGTCACCGGAGTCTGTATGGGAACTCTGAGTTACTTTGACCCTGCCGGGGTCTTCGCCTCTTATTGTGCGCAATTTCTGTGTGGCCCTGCTGCTGTATGTGAACTGGCTGCCGGCCCAATCTGTCCCCTCCGGGTCCTGGTTCGACGGGCAACCCGAGTCCTTTTATCGGTTTACCCCCTCTGGGAGTACCGCTGAACTCTGTGTCTGTTGCTGCGTCCGGCCCTAGTGAAGCTGATATCACCTCACGTTTTTCCGGTTGCTGTATTATATATAATGAATACAGCCACGGATCCGGTATCCGTCTTTGCGCCTGTTCTGGGTAGTGATTAATGCTACCCGGTTCTCACAATGTCCTTTTTCTCTATCCCTCTTCTCCTCAGGCCGGTGATTTAGGCCTGGTAACAGTCACAGGGCTGTTAGAGATTCAACTGTATGACCTCTCACCTTCAGCTCCTTGGCCCAACTGCCATTTCTTCTCTCAGACCAGAATGGATCAAGGGGAGTCTCTGGAGCTCCCCCTTCTGGCCGGAGGTGGTAGTGCAGTCTTGCTATTTTAGTATTTGTACTTACTGTCAGTAACTATTTTTGTGGCAAATACCCCTAGGGGTGCCACATTCCCCCTTAGTTAAGAACAGTACTCCGGGACTGTGGGACAATAACATTTTGAAATAACAATTAATATGTACAGAGTCTTAAAAATGGAAAGTTACAAAAACCACTCAAGGAAACAAAAATAGAGTTCTGTAAAAAGTCACTTCAAATAGCGTCCATTAATACAGTTCTATCCTTGAAGGTATTAGGAACGGCACTGTACTTAGTGTCCAGGAATTTAGTTCCATTTTTCCAACGGAGTTATCAATATAAAGTCTAAAGAAAGTTCAAAAAGAGCAAAAAGCAAAGTTCAAAAAGCAGTCTTTCCGGAGCTTTGATTTAGTGCCTCCGGGCTGATAAAAAGTTCAAGAATATGCAATAAGTTCATACAGACAAGTCTCTGTAGGCACTGGGCTTAAACGTTGCAGACTGATAGCAATGACTATACTACATTTTCTGTTTAACTATATACGGCATAACATATATACAATTCACATTATGAGCTTTATAGTTGGTAATCTGCATACCTGGCCGGTAATTGACCCTGGGTACTACGCTGTGATCTACGTAATAGCGGTGTCTCTTCATGTGGTGTACTACTGTCTACTGCGGATGTAGTATCTGACCGCTCTGCTAAAGATAATTCCACGACTATGGAGTTGGCAAGTCCACCGTGAATGGGATTACTCTGACCAGGAATCTGTTCTTCCTGGCCTGGAACCTCCTGTAGTACGGGGTCAGCCTCTTCCTGTCTTGGGACTTCTGGTATTGGGTTCGGTGTTGGGTAAAAGGCCACCATGGGAACCACTACTGCACCATGGTATGTTAGTAGGGTTTTGGGAAAGTCTCCTATACAGGTGTGATACACTTCCTCTTCTTTTTCCTTTACTGGTTGAACCTGTATGGGTTGAATAACTTCTGGTTCTGGCTGGACAACGTCTGGCTCTTTCAATGCTTCCGGACATAATTTAAGATTGTCTCTTGACACTAGTACAGATGTTAAGCCTCCGTTTTTGCTAATGAGACACATTTTAGGATTATCCACTCTTGTTGGTAAAACTGTGTAGGGTACGGCTTCCCACTGATTGTCCAGTTTATTGGTTCGACGATTTCTCTTGAGCACTTGGTCACCCGGTCTTAATGGGGTCGCTAGAGCATTCTGGTTGAAAGTTCGCTCTTGTCTTTCTCTAGTTTGCTGAAGGCTTCTTTCCACACTCTCTTGCACTTGGCGATACTGCTTTTGCCGTATGATATCCCAATTGGAGTCTTGAACTTCTGTGTCTGGTTTCAGAATTCCCATTTCTAGATCGATTGGTAATTGGCCGGGTCTTGCACGCATAAGGTAAGCTGGGGTGCAGTTGGTGGAGCTCACCGGGACATGATTATACAGATCCACCAAGTCAGGCAATTTCTCTGGCCATTGATTCCTTTCTGTCTCAGGTAAAGTCTTTAGTAGGTCTATTACAATATGGTTCATCTTCTCGCATAAGCCGTTTGTTTGTGGATGATAGGCCGTCGTCCGGATCTTTTTGCAACCATACATATTACAGAATTCTCTGAAGATCTCTGATTCAAAGGCTGTACCTTGGTCGGTGAGAACCTGTTCCGGATATCCATGGGGTCTACAAAAGTACGTTTGGAACGCTTTGGCTGCTGTTTTTGCTGTCAGATCTTTTACGGGTACTACTACCAAGAAACGTGAATAATGGTCCACGATGGTCAAGGCATAGACATAGCCGGACCGGCTTGGTGTCAACTTCACGTGGTCCATGGCTACAAGTTCAAGTGGTTGTTTGGTGATTATGGGCTGCAGTGGTGCTCTTTGGTTCTTTTGATCGTTTCTTCTGAGGTTGCACGGGCCACAATTTCTGCACCACTGTTCGATTGATTTTCTCATCCCGACCCAATAAAATCTTTCTCTTAGAAGTACTTCTAACTTTTTCCAACCGAAGTGACCAGCACCATTATGGTAAGCTTCGAGGACCATCTTCACATCTTGTTTAGGCACAATAATCTGCCAAACCAATTCATGTGTTTTCGGATTGGCGTATCTTCTACAGAGCTTCCCTTGATACAGGAACATTTTGCCTCTCTCTTTCCAGAGTTGATGCGTCTCTTCTGGGGCATCCTCATAGGGATATGCACTTTGCTCAGTCAACAGTTCCTTCACCAACTTCACAGCCGGATTGCTGTCTTGGGTGTCAGCCCATCTATGGTGTGCTAACGGATTAAAATTCACCTCTTGTTGTTTCTGATAGGTACTTGACTGATGATGTTTTGCCTTGGGACGATGGAAGGCTGGTAGTTCAATTTCTTCAAGCTCCCCCGTTTCCTCTTCTACATCTCTCAAGTGTGGCATCCGGGATAGGGCATCGGCATTTCCATTCTTGTGACCTGCTCGATACTTGATTATGAAGTTGTAATTAGATAACCGGGCTATCCATCGCTGTTCTAACGCACCTAATTTGGCTGTGTCCAGGTGGGTCAACGGATTGTTGTCAGTATAGACAATAAATTCTGCAGCGGCCAGATAGTGTTTGAAACGCTCCGTCACAGCCCAAACTACTGCCAGTAGTTCCAATTTGAAGGAGCTGTAATTTTCTGAATTTCTTTCAGTAGGCCGGAGCTTTCTACTTGCAAAGGCGATGACTTTCTCCCGACCTTCTTGCTTTTGTGACAGCACCGCTCCTAGTCCCACATTACTGGCATCGGTGTAGAGGATGAAAGGTTTATGGTAATCTGGGTATGCCAGAACCTCTTCTCCGGTTAGTGCCTTCTTTAGTTGTTCAAAGGAGTCTTCCCTTTCGTCGTTCCACTGAAAAGGAGGGTTTCGGTTTGAAGGTTTCTTCGTCTGCCCTACCAAGGTGTCTTGCAAGGGTGCTGCCAACTTGGTAAATCCTTTTATAAATCTGCGATAGTAACCCACCAATCCCAGGAATTGTCTCACTTCTTTTGCGCTGGTAGGTCTTGGCCAATCCCTTATGGCGCTTATTTTCTCGGGATCTGGTGCTACTCCCTCCGAACTCACGATGTGTCCCAGGTACTGTACCTTTGGCTTGAGAAGGTGACATTTGGATGGCTTGACTTTCATGCCATACCTGGATAAGGCTTCGAACACTTCTGCCAGGTCTATTAAGTGTTGTTCGTAAGTCTTTGAGTAGACGATCACATCATCTAGGTACAAGAGGACGGTCTCGAAGTTCTTGTGTCCGAGGCAGCATTCCATCAGCCGCTGGAAGGTACCGGATGCGTTGCAGAGTCCGAACGGCATGCGATTAAATTCACATAGACCCATTGGTGTGGTGAATGCCGTCTTTTCCTTATCTCTCTCAGCCACAGGGACTTGCCAATACCCACTTGTTAAGTCTAAGGTGGAAAAATAATTAGCAGATTTCAAAGCAGTTAAGGACTCTTCTATCCTAGGCAAGGGGTAGGCGTCTTTATGGGTGATGTTATTAATCTTCCGGTAGTCTACGCACATTCTCATGGTTCCGTCCTTTTTTTTGACAATCACTAGAGGGGCCGCCCAGGGGCTACAGCTGTCTCTTATTACCCCGGCCTGTTTCATTTCCCTCAGCATATCTTTTGCACATTGATAGTGAGCGGGCGGTATGGGTCTATATCTTTCTTTTATTGGGGGATGGTCACCTGTGGGGATTGTGTGTTCTACCCCTTCTATCCGTCCGAAGTCCAATGGGTGTTTACTGAAGACTTGTTCATATTCCGTCACTAGCCTATACGCCCCTTGTTTTTGATGGGTAGGTGTTGAATTTATGCCCACGTGTAGCTGTTGGCACCAATCCTCCATTTCTCCATCTGAGCCATTGCCTTCCACCTGACAGGTTGGTTCTAAGGGCTCAATGGTTGTGATGGCATTGTTGTCAACAGTATATAGCTTTGCCATTGTAGCATACCTTGGCAAAGTGACCTCTTCCTCTCCACAGTTCAAAAGTCGTACCGGCACTCGTCCCCGGTGTACCTCGACTATCCCTCGTGCTGTGAGTATAGTGGGCCTGCTGTCGGTGTACACTGGTTCTATTAAGGCTTGATAATCTCGTCCCTTAGTACCAATGGCTGCTCTACACCATACCAGCATTTCTGTTTTTGGTGGGATTACAATAGACGTTGGATCACTTACCCTCACACTGCCGATTTCTCCACCTGCAACTTCTACCTGTTGCCTTAACATCAATACTTTTATTTCCCTCCGGAGAACTCTCTGCTGGCAGGATTGGGCAGTTTCAGCAATTTGCTGTAAGACAGAAATGACTTCGGAAAAGCAGTTCTCTAACACATTCATTCCTATCAATACAGTTGGTTCACAGTTCCGCCGGTCAACATCAACAACAATTATACCCTGTTTCTTCAGTTCTACTTTACCAATCTTTATGGTCATCTCCCTGAATCCTAGTTTCGGTACCAACTTACCATTACTGGCCCATATATCTAGTTCAACATCAGAGGGCCCTTTATCAATATCTGCATCAGCCCAGTACCTCTTATAAAGGATATACGGTATAGATGAAATCTGGGAACCTGTGTCCAGCAAAGCGTTGAGGGGAATTCCGTCCAGCACGATCGGGATAATGGGTCGTCCTCCGATGTACCTGTCGTGCCAGGGTGTTGGGCCTTGAAAGTTCATTCCTGCGAAGCGGCCCGCATTCCCAGGGGATTCCCGTTTAAATCACAATCTCGTGCAAAGTGGCCCGGCTGCTGGCAACGGCGGCAAATGGGCTGTCCATCCGGTTGGTAGCGGTCGCGGGGTCGTCCTCTCCATGTCGGGTATCTCCGGGGTCTCATCCATGGAACATCCTCTCTACAGTTTGCCAACTCCATCTTGTGTCCTCTCATCTCCTGCATGGTTTTAGCCATTGAAGCAACAACATCAGCTAAAGAGTCAAGCTTTTGTTGAAGAGCCTCATTAGTACTGGGCCCCAGGGGCTTAGCAATGGCCCCAGACATAGCTGATGTCACTGGCACTCCCTGTTGTTGAGGTGCCTCTGCCATGGGTTGCGCAGGATCCTGATCCCGAGGTGCCTCTGCCAGCTGGAGACGTATAGCGCTCTCCTTTAATTGGGCAAATGTCAATTCAGGGTTCTTAAAAACAAGCATGCTCACATGCCCCCGGTGAGAAGGGGTGTAGAGTCCCTCAATAAATTGATCTCTTAGCAGTTTATCCGCTCCGGTGTTAAAAATGGGTTCAGCCAGTGTAAGTGATTTAAGGGCTTCCTGCAGGTTTAAGGCAAAGTCTCTCACGCCCTCATTAGCTTTTTGTTTGCAACTAAAGAATCGTATTTTAGCTTTGCTGCTGGCCGTGGTTTCAAATGTAGCTTTTAATCCAGCAAATATGCGTTCAACAGTGCCTTTTAGATCAGCTGCCCATGCTGTGACTTCTCGCTTAGCATGGCCACTTAACTGCATCATCAGGAGACTAACACGCTGAACTTCACCCACAGGGAACATGTCAAAATGGGCCAGCATCTTTTCTCTGAAATCGTCAAGGGTATTAGGCTCACCTTCATACATTGGAAGCCATGGGCCACCCGAGGTATATGGCATCAGCACCGGCATGATGGGCGCCACTCCTTGCACCGCTGCGCTGCTGGACTCTCTATTGACACTCTGTCTTTCAGCTGCATTAGCGTTGCCGAGTGCTGCGGCGTCTCCGTGCTGCGACATACTGTGCCCCCTTAGTTAATCCGGACCCTTCCGGTCCTCCGCTTCCGTCGGGATAGTGTAGATTCGTTCCGCTGTGCAGCAGGATCGATTTTCCCCTTGCTCTGATGTCAGAGCGCTCAGCTTGGTGCCGCCCACAATGACACGCCCCCTGCTGCTCCCACCCACCGCGCTCTGTAATGGCGGATTCTGATGTTTTTCAGTTAGACTGGGGCTCAGGTGATGGCGTAGCTCAATTAACAGTCTCGTGCCTAACGGTTATGAAGTGATTACCTCAGGGGATGGCGGCCATCTTTACTCCATTATAACCAATGGGGAAAAGTCACTTTCAATAGTTTTCAATGGGGAATGGATTTTTCTTTAATAAAGTCAATTTTCAAGATTTTTCATCCCAGTTTTCACAGTTTTGGGCTCCAATCACGGCACACAATACCCGGTATACGGGCTGGCTAGATCCTGTTCGTGACGCCAATTGTGACGCCCAGGAGACCAGGATGCCCAGCACCGGACCAATGGAGTCTGTCTCTTGAGGGGGATGTCACGGGTGGCTTGACCCGGTGCTGTGGCCTCAGGCAATGCACAGTGTAAGGGGTATCATGAGGGGACAGGCACTTACTTGATCAGCAGCAGGTTCTCCCAGCGGTGACGATATCGATCCTAGATAGATGGCTATTGTCCAAATGAAAGACTGAGGCACTGAAACGTTTAACCAGTTTACTTTAACATAAAAGGATTTACAACCAGTCCTGTCACCGGAGTCTGTATGGGAACTCTGAGTTACTTTGACCCTGCCGGGGTCTTCGCCTCTTATTGTGCGCAATTTCTGTGTGGCCCTGCTGCTGTATGTGAACTGGCTGCCGGCCCAATCTGTCCCCTCCGGGTCCTGGTTCGACGGGCAACCCGAGTCCTTTTATCGGTTTACCCCCTCTGGGAGTACCGCTGAACTCTGTGTCTGTTGCTGCGTCCGGCCCTAGTGAAGCTGATATCACCTCACGTTTTTCCGGTTGCTGTATTATATATAATGAATACAGCCACGGATCCGGTATCCGTCTTTGCGCCTGTTCTGGGTAGTGATTAATGCTACCCGGTTCTCACAATGTCCTTTTTCTCTATCCCTCTTCTCCTCAGGCCGGTGATTTAGGCCTGGTAACAGTCACAGGGCTGTTAGAGATTCAACTGTATGACCTCTCACCTTCAGCTCCTTGGCCCAACTGCCATTTCTTCTCTCAGACCAGAATGGATCAAGGGGAGTCTCTGGAGCTCCCCCTTCTGGCCGGAGGTGGTAGTGCAGTCTTGCTATTTTAGTATTTGTACTTACTGTCAGTAACTATTTTTGTGGCAAATACCCCTAGGGGTGCCACACACATATGACCCACACGTAGACATGTCTATTTTTTCCGACAGCACGAATGTCAATACATGTTCAGGTGGATTACATAAAGTGTGACATACCTGTGTTGTCCATGTGACACATACCGGAATAGAATGCAGAATAGAAGTGACAGATGTTTAGGTGTTAAAGATGTGCAAAGATTTAGATATGGGGTAGAAGATAGCTAGATTAATATCCATGAGATATATAATTAGTATAATTAGTGTCTTGCGTATGTAGTTTACTGTACTTGTATTAAGCTAATAAATGAAAAAAAAAAAAGATAACCAGGCAAGGTAAAGTAGTCTAGCTGTGAGCTGATATTAGATGTGCCAATTCTGGCACTTTGCCTGGCTCTTCCCGATTGTCCTGGTGCGTTGACAATTAAAGGGAACCTGTCACCACCAAAATGGAAACCGACTCCATGAGGATGGTCTGAGTGCCAACGTCCACAGATGGGGTTTGTGCTCACAGCCCAACACCGTGCAGGACGCTTGGTATTTGCCACAGAACACCAGGATTGGTAAATTCGCCACTGGCGCCCTGTGCCCTTCACAGATGAAAGCAGGTTCACACTGAGCACATGTGACAGATGTGACAGAGTCTGGAGATGCCGTGGAGAGCGATCTGCTGCCTGCAACATCCTTCAGCATGACCGGTTTGGCAGTGTGTCAGTAATGGTGTGGGGTGGCATTTCTTTGAAGGGCCGCACAGCCCTCCATGTGCTCGCCAGAGGTAGCCTGACTGCCATTAGATACCTAGATGAAATCCTCAGACCCCTTGTGAGACCATATGCTGGTGCGGTTGGACCTGGGTTCCTCCTAATGCAGGATAATACCAGACCCCATGTATCTGGAGTGTGTCAGCAGTTCCTGCAAGATGAAGGCATTGAAGCTATGGACTGGCCCGCCTGTTTCCCAGACCTGAATCCGATTGAACACATCTGGAGCACCATGTCTCGCACCATCCACCAACATCACGTTGCACCATAGACTGTCCAGGAGTTGGCAGATGCTTTAGTCCAGGTCTGGGAGGAGATCCCTCAGGAGACCATGCGCCGCCTCAGGAGCATGTCCAGGCATTGTTGGGAGGTCATACAGGCACAAGGAAGACACACACACTACTGAGCATCATTTCCACTGAAGTTGGATCAGCCTGTAACTTCATTTTCCACTTTGATTTTGAGCATCATTCCAACTCCAGACCTCTGTGGGATATTAGTTGTGATTTATGTTGATCATTTTTAGGTTTTATTGTTCTCAACACATTCCACTATGTAATGAATTAAGATTTACAACTGGACTATTTAATTCAGTGATACCTAGGATGTGGGATTTTAGTGTTCCCTTTATTTTTTTGAGCAGTGTACTTGTTATGGTGATTTTAGTGTTTACACCCGCATAAATGTTTTGAATTTTTCACCTTAAGAAATAAAAGAAGTCCCCATTCCATTCTCTGTACTGCTTGTTATATGGCATTATGGATATACAATGTATTGTAATCATCTCCACTTTTTATGTCCGGTACATTGTTCTTTCCATAATATGTGCTTAAGTGCACGCTTTTTGGAGTAAGCGTACAAATATTTGGGTTGGTACATTTGCTATGCGCACTTTTATATTTCATATGTCTGACCCAGGCAGACCTTCCCTCCCTTCCTTTTTAAATCCTCACACACCACATGTCTTTGAAAACCTTTTAGCAAAATTGTTTGCTTAAAACTTGTAATAAAACTTAATGGTCTGTCTTCAGTGCGAATTGAAGCAAGGGGTAAAAGGAGATTCCTTCTGTGAACTGACACAACAGAGCCAGACATTGTACAGGAGGGAAGATGTGAAAACCTCCACCTGTCTCCGAGGTTTTTAGACATTTACTACCGCTATAATGTCCATATTAATTTCTAAATTTTTTATTTATTTTTATGTAATTTTTTTGCTCTTTTAGAAGAATGATTATCCATAAAGATGGATCTAGTCTGCACCTTATATTCTTCCATACATCAACCATTGCAATCCCATAAATTTGTTACAGGGTGGTTATTCTGGATCATCATTTGTTCACTTTGTCCCTGTTGTTCTGTATATACAATGCCTATTGCCCTAGTCTACCATAATTCTGTGCCGACACTGCACTTATCTCGCTAAACTCACTACATAGTAAGTGATCACTTTTTTTTAAGCAGGTCCGTTTTATTAAAAAAAAAAAAAAAAAAAAAAAACACTCTTCAAAAACATTTCAAAGACTTTTTTTATTATTTCTGTTGTAAAATTACTTTGCTTTTGATAGCTTCTGTCTTTGGAGCTTTTTTTTCAGCTTCAGGTCCTAAGAAACACCTTGTGAGAAAAAAGAAAGTGCACGTCACTTCTTTTAAGCTGCTTCTAATGAAAAACTCTCCTTATTAGGCACTGTCCAATCAGAAGGCCTCAAAAAAACACTTCAGGAAGTGGAAAAACTCTCCAAAGTAGCAGCATTCCCTGAAGAGGTTTCCATTTGTGTAAGCTGTGTGCACAAGACATTGTTTTCAGGTTGGTGCCTCCCAGAAAGTGCCCCACAGAATGGACATTTTTAATTGCAGAATCAAAGCTTTTCTTCAATTTAAAAAAAAAAAAGCGCTTTAAAAACACATCAAATATGGGTGAAAAAGCACATTAAAGAAATGCAACAAATACGTAATAATCAGTAAAGATTGTTTTTGCGTCTTGTGTTGACACATGTTAGGGCATGTTAGGTTAGGCTATGGGTTGAACTAGATGGACTTAGTTTTTCTTCAACCTTAATAACTATGTTACTATGTTACATGCAAAAAACAAACAGAAAAAAAGCAGTACAAATAACGCAGCATTACACTATGTGTGAATACAGCCTCCGCATTAAATTTCGTTACATTTTTTAATAGAGAAAAAAATCAGTTACAACTTTTTTTTTCCCACCATTTACCGATCTCCTTAATTAGTCTGTTCGCTGTGTTGTGCTGTGTGATGGGCCTTACAGGGACACAAATATGTCCATGTTTGCTGATTTGCGATGCTTATTATTTAGAGAAAAAAAAAAAACGCAGTGAAAATGACATTGTAATTGCTTTTCATTGTTTTTAGTAATTTGTAGGGAAAAAGTCTGTTTTATTTTTGCTCTAGAATACAGGGACGTAGAAATACACTGCTATGTGCAGCTGTATCTCTAGGTATAAGTTGTCTGTGGGTTCTGAGTCCCAGTGATGTCGGCAGAGGCTGTTGCACATAGCTTATGTTGTCACCTGGAATGATAAAGGTCATGGGTTTGATTCTCATGGAGACCAAATAATTGTTTATTTAATTAATGTAATTACAAAGCAGAGATGCCGATCTACACCCGTCAATGATCATGTCCTGGCAGCCATTGGACAAAACGCGTGGTAGGTTTTATGTTAACCTCATCTGGAAGTGAGGTTTACAGACAAAACCTAAAAGTCCCCTAAAAAAAGTGAGCCCCAATGATTGAAAAGTCCCTATCTAAGTGGTCAGGAGGTTGGATCTTCCAATTCCCTATGGAATATGAAAATAAATATAATTTTTCTCGGTGTTGGTGCCATAGCTGTTGATAGACTGTAAAGATACCTATCCTTCCAACTCAGAAAAATAAAAAATATTTAAAAGGGACCAATTATTTACAAACTTTTTTTTTATAGGGGCTGTATACGCTCCAATCATTGGGGGCAAGTCCTCACTACAACACTTATTACTCAGAAGATTATTCTTTGGTTTGCCATGTCAGTATAGCTCGTTTGCATAATGAACACTTACAGGGTGTAAATCCCCAAATTTACTTCAATTTAGAGAGATTATTGGGGGGGGGGGGATATTGTTTTGAATGAAGCCAATTAGACCAATAGTGTTTTTTTCCATTTTAGTCCCCTTAAATTACATTTCATAAATATCAGAAACTAGACACATTCTCTCTGGCCCCTGGAAGTTATCCAATTCTGCGTAGATAGAACCCTTTTCCCCTGAAGACCCCAGCACTAATTCACTATGAATGTCATTGTTGAGCGTTAGTCTGATTATAATTATATATGTCTAAATATATGTGGGTTCTAATCTACTTGTCTTGACAGACATACTAATGGTCTGACTGCTGTTTTACCATTTCCATTTAATTAACTTGAGAGCGCCATGATTAAACTTCGAAGTCCCTGTGCTCAGAATCCTCAAAGTAGATCACAATTTAGCCTGTAATTAGTTATTAAACATGGGTAAACCAAGTGTCTAGGGATGGCATTGGGGTCAGTAGGAACAACTGATAACGAGGAAGGACTGGAGATAAATGCCAAGTAGCACCAACATGGTACTAATGAAGAGCGGAAAGGGTCAGAAAGGCGGCTTTTGTGCTGTTAGAATGTGACCTTTAGTAAATGTTAGTAAAATCTACAGCAATGAGCTACGAGTAAATGGTCTTTACTTAGATATAATCGTCTACAACAGCGGAATAGGCTCCTTTAGCACCGGACAATACAAGGACTGCATCACATTGTTTTCTGTTCATTGATCCTGAAAGTTGCTCCTTTTAACCCTTTAACTCCTCTTTATGAATAATTTAATTTGAATCATTACGGCTATTGTCAATGTTATGCCCACGTGGTAGTAAACACTGATGATGAAGAATCTATCTTAGAGCTTAGTTAACCCAAACTCCTTTTGGTCTCCCAATCCAGGGACTCTCCCAGCATAACTGTGACTGCGGGCAACTGTGTATGCGATATTGCAGTCTGTAGTTTTCTGTAAAACTATTATCCTAGAATATGTCCTCACTTGCAAATTAACAAAGGTCTGACAACTGTGATCCCACTAGTCATGAAGGCAAATGGGTTCAACCATGCTTATGAGATACTAATTAGCAGAACATTCGCTTGGTCACCAGTTAACCACAAACTCTACTCAGCCAAGCATGTTAAAGGAAAGAAGGTAAGAAGCGGATGCTTGTAAATATATACGTGAGTAAAATAAAAGCTGAAGCCTCCATGAAATTATAAAATAAAAATTTTTTTTACGCTGGGTCAAATCAATGTTGTCATATGAAAGGGGTTTTTAAGGCTATGTGCACACGTACAGGTTTTTTTGCGTTTTTTCGCGCTAAAAACGCTATAAAAACTCATTAAAAACGCATACATTATGCATTCTATCATTTAGAATGCATTCTGCATGTTTTGTGCACATGGATGCGTTTTTTTCCGCGAAAAAAACGCATCGCGGTAAAAAAATGAGCATGTTCATTATTTTTGTGGATTTTCTGCGTTTTTCCCGCAATTCTATGCATTTGGGAAAAAACGCACAAAAAACGCGTCAAAATCGCGGTAAAAACGCTTGCAGATTTCTGGCAGAAATGTCCGGTTTTTGTCAGGAAAATTTCTGCGAAAAATCCTGACGTGTGCACATACCTTAAAAGTCACAAGTTCTCCACTGCCCATAGGATATAGCACTACAGAGAGCACACTTGTCAGCATCCTAATGTGCACAATCAGGATGTTTCAGGACAATCAGATGGGATCGGAGATGATTTGAAGATCACTGAGGGTCTTCCTTCTGGGAGCCCCAGCGATG
This sequence comes from Ranitomeya imitator, assembly GCF_032444005.1. Classification (NCBI taxonomy): domain Eukaryota; kingdom Metazoa; phylum Chordata; class Amphibia; order Anura; family Dendrobatidae; genus Ranitomeya; species Ranitomeya imitator. The sequence continues at coordinate 122,549,395 of NC_091284.1, forward strand.
CCAAAACCAGGCCTTCGAACTGAGCTGCGTCTTGATTGGAGCGGGGGTACACTGCATTCACTGTCCGTGAGACTACCAGAGAAAATCTCTATTATTCTGTGATTTACATTTTTCCATGAACTCATCTGCATACGAGAACTCATGGCTCTAATTAATGATCCCATGATCTCGTAGTATGCGTGTATATAGCTGCGCTTGTTCTCCGCTCCCTGTATTCAGGAGTGACTATTCTTCCTACTGTGCCCAGCCGCACTCTTACATTCTTACACTTTGTGTACGGCGGATTATTTTTGGAACCTTTCTGACACTTTATTCTATGAGGCTTTTTTAAAGCCTTTTTCTGTTCACACTTGAGTTTTCATCTGAGATGACGCTTTGCTTCCCCTTTTATTTTCTGTCTTTGTGTTATTTTTTTTTGTTCCCACTGCAAAATCTCATGACAACTCAATTCCTGGGGGACTTCTCCCATGACGCCACTCTTGATCACCACTTCAAACGCGCCGTATTACAATGTATTGTGACACTGGCACCCTAAGCCTTGCTGGGAATGAGAAGCGGCTGTTTAACTCTGGTTATGGGTTGGGGGATAGGTGCGCCACAATTGACTTACAGGCATGAGTTAAACTTCAGATCAATTGAAGCTGGCTGTGTCTGCACTACCTGTGCTTATCATCACCACCACGCGTTTCGCTCTTTACCCCCTCCTGTTGTAATAGTTTGTCATTTCCGATCACTATTAATATCACCTGTTAAGTGCCCAATGGGCTTCATAGCTTCTCGCTCTGCCCATCAGCCTCACCTCTCGTACATGGGGATGGAAGGGATAATTGCTAAACCTAGCATCTAATGCTTGAGGCACCGACCTGAGATTATTCCAGCCTGATTATAGGCTGCGGGTTGGTCTTTTTGAAGCAGTCCGTTTAAAGACACAACCTGTTACTTAGCAGAATCCTTATAAATGACCTCCGTGTTTCCTACTCCTCACCTTCACTGTAAAATAATAATAAAATAAAAATCTCGGCTGGATTTTGTGTTCTGTTTTAAATAATTCTGGATTTATTTCCTTGCCCTTATGTATGAAATTTCAATGAACAGCTTTATGACTCAGCCATGCTAACCGGACGCTAGAATATCAGTGACATTAATTCTTCGCTTTCAGATGAGCACAACGGAGGCAGTAATAAAAATGTCTCGTACTCTCGGTGGATTGGATGGTATTGAGTTCAGCTCCGAGGGCAAGACCTTTTAATGCGTCTATATTAAAAGGGAAGTTAACATGCCTGGCCATTATATGGCTGCCTGCTTAGCATGTCGCAGAGGGACTTGGCGCTCTGTAACATACGGAAGGAAAACAGTGTTTGACATTTTCCTTCATGCTGCCGAATATGCTTTCGAAAACATCAAATCAGTAACCCTGCTCAGACCCTGCTGCAAAACCTGGATGAACGCAGGGAATCAAATTAAGTGATGTGCAAATTCTGACTATTGGGCAATGGTATCATCACACGACTGAAAATATGTTCCAAGTGCAAGAACCTCAAGAACAAATAAGTGCGACTACTTAGAAGTCAAGGCCTTAGGATTAATTCACGTGGCTGTAAAGTTTCATTTTCTAGTCTGTATTACAACAGCAAGTCCTGGCCAGATTGATTTTCAGTACCCATAAAGTATCATTATTATAGACATTCATTGTTCATTACGGGCATGATAGTCCTATTCAATTTAGGTCTTGAGAGCCGTAACATGGTTAGCCATTGTGCAGTCATCTGAATTACTCTACATTAGTGGCTAAACTGTGATGTGTTTTTTTTTTTTCTTTCAGTTTTCTCAAAAGATTTGGTTTTGTTGTGATCACAAAAAATAGAGAGTAAAGTAGTATGTTTTAATTTAAGAAGAAACATTTTAAAAAATGGTCTTGTTCGTGGACTTGCTTGACTTTGATCGCGAAGGTTTGTATTCCATAAAAGCCACAATAATGACCTGATCTACATATGAACATGGAACGATTCTGGTCATAACTAGGCTTGACTTCTCTCTGGTCAGTGATTCAGTTTGCTGCTCTAGTCCTGGCTCTAGCTGCACTCACCGTCACTGGAATGGCGGTAGCGGGGGTCACGATTCATCTGGTTCTTCCTCACTGCAGGGTCTAGGGTCTATTTAGTGTCTGTGGGGTCTAATGGAGGGAGTCTGGTACAGCCCTCTGCTTTCTCACTCAGTCCCATAGACATAAATGGAGTTGCAGCTATTCCTTCTGATCAGTCCCATAAATGGAACCTAAAGGATGATCTTCATCATAATGTAAAGTTGTTAAAATTGTGAAGTACTCATATAGACAATCAACTTTGCAATTTACTTATAAATGTTTTTTGTTGAGATTGTAAGCACTGGTTTCAAGTTGGCAAAGAATGCTGGTATGTACTGGTAGCTCTCGGTCTTGGCTAGCTTCAGTGCCACTTATATTGCTGTAAAAGTGGCATTGGAGAGAGTCAGTTCTGGCTAGTGGTGCAAAGATGCCTCTGGTCCGAACAGTTCTGGCTAGTGGTGCAAAGATGCCTCTGGTCCGAACAGTTCAAGCTAGTAGTGCAAAGATGCTTCTGGTCTGAACAGTTCTGGCTAGTGGTGCAAAGATGCCTCTGGTCTGAACAGTTCTGGCTAGTGGTGCAAAGATGCCTCTGGTCCGAACAGTTCTGGCTAGTGGTGCAAAGATGCCTCTGGTCCGAACAGTTCTGGCTAGTGGTGCAAAGATGCCTCTGGTCCGAACAGTTCTGGCTAGTGGTGCAAAGATGCCTCCGGTCCGAACAGTTCTGGCTAGTGGCGCAAAGATGCCTCCGGTCCAAACAGTTCTGGCTGGTGGTGCAAAGATGCCTCCGGTCCGAACAGTTCTGGCTGGTGGTGCAAAGATGCCTCCGGTCCGAACAGTTCTGGCTAGTGGTGCAAAGATGCCTTTGGTCCGAACAGTTCTGGCTAGTGGTGCAAAGATGCCTCTGGTCCGAACAGTTCTGGCCAGTGGTGCAAAGATGCCTCTGGTCTGAACTGTCAGTCAAACAGGAAGCCAGAGGCAGGGGAGCTGTGTGCTCATGTTTAAGATGGAGACTGCATCTTCAAAGCATTAGGATCAGGCATTGAAATTCACCACATCCCCCCCCCCCCCCGACATTTGTTGTGGGAAGCGTCAGAAGACCCCTTTACATGTAAGATAGACAGAGTCAGTACACTAAGATCAAGTGGACGGAGCTGAGCTGCAAAATGACACAAAAACAAGGGAAAAGATTGCAGCTGCTTGAGTCAAAATATAGATAGTTTGCTCATCTTTAACAACCCCTCCAAATCCAGTGATTGATTGGCTGTAAAATAAAAGTCCTGTGCTGGTACAGCGCACACTTGTCAGGGACACACTCTGCATGTCCTTTTCAACGGAGCTGATAAGAATCCGAGCAAATCAAGGAGAGTAAAACAAAAACATTTGTGTTTTGTCTAATCTGTGATGTACTTTTCATCCTTATCTGCTTAGCATTAAAGCAATTGTTTCCTCAACACTTGTGTTTCCAAGATGGAGATCTATCTGTCATAAGATTTCTCAATAATCGCAGCTTTCATAATGAATGTTTTGTGAATTTTGATCGTGAGCTAATAACAGGTTTGTCTGACATCTGCCACGCTTCCAATGTGAGGTTCAAAATATCACTTCTGCAAGCACATTGACGAGCGCCGATACTACAACATCAGATTCATTTAAGTTATTTGCAATGCACTATATGTAAAAATTAAAACATCTGACACCAAGTTGAAGAGAACCGCCGTATAGATAGTGAATGGTAATATACAATTACCCAATATTACTTAAAGGATACATCATCAATAGGACATTGGTGGTGTGACTGGACAACTCCTTTAATATATGAAATTACATGTTGATCACTATGCCCAACCCCCAAACTCACTGTCTATTCTCCATAGAGCATACTAGAGAACATGCAGTGACATTATGACAGCAAATTATTATTATTATTTATTGTTATAGCGCCATTTATTCCATGGCGCTTTACATGTGAGGAGGGGTATACATATAATAAAAACAAGTACAATAATCTTAAGCAATACAAGTCATAACTGGTACAGGAGGAGAGAGTACCCTGCCCGCGAAGGCTCACAATCTACAAGGGATGGGTGAGAATACAGTAGGCGAGGATAGAGCTGGTCATGCAGCGGTTTGGTCGATCGGCGGTTACTGCAGGTTGTAGGCTTGCCGGAAGAGGTAGGTCTTCAGGTTCTTTTTGAAAATTTCGATGGTAGGTGAGAGTCTGATATGTTGGGGTAGAGGGTTCAAATATTGGCATCTTACGGTTTTATTGATATTGCAGCAGCTATTTTTTTTTTTTTTTTTTACAAAACTGTCTACAGTCGAAACCAAAAGTTTGAGACCGACATACCATAAATGGTTGTCACAAAGTTTGCTGCTTCAGTGTTGATAGAACTTTTAGTCAGATATTTGTATGATTTATTGACCAATTCATCAAGGTTATAAAAAGCCTCAATATTTACAGTGTTGACCCTTATTTTTCCAGACTTCTGCAGTTCACACTGATACTGAGATATCAGCTTCTGGGCTAAATCCTGACTGATGACAGCCCCATTCTTGGCTAATTAGTGCTTGGAGTTTATCACTGTGTTTTTGTTTGTTTGTCCACCTACTTTTGAAGATTGACCACAAGTTGTCAATTCAATTGAGATTTGGGGAGTTTCCTGGCGATCAACGCAAAGTTTTAATGCTTTGTTCACCAAGCCTTTTGATCACTTATGCCTTGTGACATGCTCTCCATCATGCTGGAAAAGCATTGTTCATCATTGCTCCTTGATTGTTGGAAGAATTTGCTCTGGAAGGATGTTTAGATACCTACCATTCTCTATTCATGGCAGTGTTCAAAATTGTGACTGAGCCCACTGCCTTAAATGAAAATGTACCCCACACGTTAAAGGTCTTGGGATGCTTTTCTGTTGGCATGAGAGAGAACTCTTTTGTAGCACTCACCTTTTCTTCACCAATCATTCTTCCATATGTCCCAAATTATATGAAGGGAGCTACACCAGAGAAAATAACTCCCTTTAGTCTGCAGAAATGTCAGTTTGTCTTTGATGTTTTTCCTGAGAGAAGTGGTTTTATTTTTCTACCCTTCTTGACACCAGGTCAACCTACAAAGTCTTTCACCTCACTGTGCATGCAGATCTACTCGCACCTGCCTGCTGCTTTCCGGAGCAAGCTCTTAACTGGTATTGAACCAATAACATAGCTTAATAGTCTTTAGGTGATGGTCCTGGCGCTTGCAGGCCTTTCTTTGAAACACTGAAGCTTTCTTCGCAGTAATTAAACTTCTCTCATTGAAGTTATTGATGATCCATCATTGATGATGATGATGATGGTTTGTTTAGGAGCAATCTTACAAACAGCAATGTCCTTGCCTGTAAAGCCTTTATGATACAAAGCAATGATGACTATGTCCCAACAGAACAAGCCAGTGATTTAAAGCACCAGCACCCTTTTACAGAAACTCATTTGCTTTGATATTTAAATCCGCATAATAGAGTGATATTCAAAACTTGTCCTTGTAAGCACTTTCTCCAGAGATAGCATGAAAATCATTAAAATTATGTACACAGGACATTTTTTGGCTTTGCAAGAAAAAAAGTCACTCTGAAAGCATTTAGACATGACTGTAGTCTAGTGATATGTGTGGTTACCATTGAATTTGTTAACAATTTGTTCGATCAACCTACTCAATCAATAAGTAGCAATTCACCTTCAACGTCTGAGAAGCCAGTTCATAGATAACAATATGGCTGTACTTCCTGTTGTTACTTTTGTAAAAATGAAAATGCATTACCAAACAAACATTTAAATGCCTTTTTAAAGGGTTTATCTCAAAATACCAAGATTTTTTTATGTGATGGGGCATAACTTGCTGATCACCGGGGATCCGATCACTGGGAAACCCAGTTATCCTGAGAACAGGGCTCTGCAGAGCCTGTTTTGAATGGAGTAGAGGTGTCTTTATTGTACACATGTTGTACCCTACAAGGTCTTAAAAGATCTTTGTTGGGTCATTTCAACAATGCTATATATTTACTTACCGATTTCCCCTGTAACTGGGGATAGCATTTATCGGCTACAGGGCAAATTCAGCTGCCTTCTTACTACAATGTAGAGCTGATTTGGTCTGCTGAGAAAGTGTAATATTTACCAACCTGTGATAGCTTTTGTTCTAGCTTCCGGTTTACGAATATATAGACAGTTTAACATTCACTGTTATACTGTAGACACAAGAACGTTGTTTCTTTAAATATTCCAATAGTTTATTAAAAGTACTGCATATATCAGTGCAACGTTAACAAAATAAGCACGGTCTTTCTGGCCTAACAGGAAAACAAAACTATAATGTATGGCACAGTCCTTGTTGCTGCTGAGATCCGCATTTCTTATGAAAACACAGGTCTGGAGCTTGCACCTCCAGGCACACCCAACACTGAATGAGCCAGAAGTGTGTGTATTTGTCCTCTGGAATCCACACACCCTACAGCTGGTCACAAAAGGTACCGTCACACATAACGATTTCTTTAACGATATCGTTGCTTTTTGTGACATAGCAACGATATCGTTAACAAAATCGTTGTGTGTGACAGCGACAAACAATCAGGCCCCTGCTGGGAGATCGTTGGTCGCTGGGAATGATCAGGACCTTTTTTTTGGTCGCTGATCACCCGCTGTCATCGCTGAATCGGCATGTGTGACACCGATCCAGTGATGTGTTCACTGGTAACCAGGGTAAATATCGGGTTACTAAGCGCAGGGCCGCGCTTAGTAACCCGATATTTACCCTGGTTACCATTGTAAATGTAAAAAATAAAAACAGTACATACTCACATTCCGGTGTCTGTCACGTCCCTCGCCGTCAGCTTCCCGCACTGACTGTGAGCGCCGGCCGTAAAGCACAGCGGTGACGTCACCGCTGTGCTCTGCTTTACGGCCGGCCCTCACCATCAGTGCGGGAAGCTGACGGCGAGGGACGTGACACACCGGAATGTGAGTATGTAGTGTTTTTTTTTTTTTTAAGCGGACCTGCGCTTAGTAACCCAATGTTTACCCTGGTTACCCGGGGACTTCGGCATCGTTGGTCGCTGGAGAGCTGTCTGTGTGACAGCTCTCCAGCGACCACACAACAACTTACCAACGATCACGGCCAGGTCGTATCGCTGGTCGTGATCGTTGGTAAATCGTTTAGTGTACCTTTAACCTAGCACTAAACATAGCCGATTAACCCCTCTCAGCACTTAGTGTGCTGGAGCGTTTTCCTAGGTTCATATCACTGAAGCTAATAACTTCAGTGATGCATATCTCCCCTCCAGTGCTTTGCCCATGACTTTGTCTCGATTTGTACATGTAATGAGTTCTGTAATCATGATGATGGTGATATCAATGATGAGATGCCTGCCAGGGACCATATCGGATAGTCAGTTCTTGGCCGACTTTTCAAAGTATGTTTACTCTGAAATATTGCAGTGGTTGAACAAAATATACCAATTCTATGATTCACCCCTTCCTGTCGTTCGGGCAACATGAATCTGATGACAAGTTCCCTTTAACATCAGCAGTGGTATATCACCTACAGAAGAATGTAGTTATGTTCTGAAGTTTCAAGGGTCTTGCAGACACATTTTCCATTATAGGACATAATGCCACATAGTTTATTGTTAAACTGCTTTTTCCAGGGTGGGAAATGGGCTGCTTGTTTTCCAGAATTACATGGCCCCTTTCATACACTGCATATGTGCTTATTACCTATTATTATATTCTGTGGCCCTAAGGTTATGTTGCCAAAACTGCTCTCATTGTATCTATTGCTCTCTTTGCTTTTCTTTCCATTTAAATTGCAATGGGATTTTGGACAAATATACTTTTTGCACGTCTCATGCCCTTTTAGTGCACATCATTTATCATGTGTTCTTAAGTCTGCAATGAATATTCCCTGCTGGTCTCATGTCCCTGTTTCTTGGCCATAGATTTACGTCGGCAGAGACCGTGGTGATGGGAGATGTGACATACGGAGCGTGCTGCGTGGATGATTACACTGCTCGGGCGCTAGGAGCCGACTTCCTGGTACATTATGGGCACAGCTGCCTGAGTAAGTTTATATCTTTCTATATTTCAATTGTTCATGAGTGAAATGTTGGGTAACAAGTCTAGAAAAACGATGGACAGGCTGAATGATGGAAACTATGGACAGGAACTTTATTGTAATTTGTGTTGCTGAAAATAAAATTGTTGTTTTTACAGAATATACTGCTATTAAAGGGAAATTTGTTATCGGGGTCACCTACTAGTAAGTAACCGGGATAATGGGATGATCACACTAGTTACAGCATTCTTAAGGCCCCATACACATTAGATGACAGTCGACCAAACTAGCAGACCATCTGATGGGCTGATGGGTTTGGGGGCTTCAACATTTCTGTTGGGAAAGTGAAGGATTGGGCAGTTGGAATTTCAATACTCAATCCTATTGTTTTCAGGGAAGGTAAGACAATGCCAGAGGTGTCTGACAGCAGCTTTCCCCTCTCTCCCTATTACTAAGCCGAACACTCATGTATAAAGGGAAGTCGGGAGAGATTGTTGTACGCCAAACAATTTTTCGGCAAACTGTTGCCTCATCAAGAGTAGTGAATACATTTTCAGGACTCCATATTTAGTAGCTGCCGAACAGAAGCCCTGCGAGCCGCGTCCTATTTCCTGGTATCACAAGCTCCTCTTTATTAGCTTGCCCAGCGCAACGTCATCATTGCGGAATGATGAACAAACAAAATCACGCAAGGCCAGATGATCAAAAGATGAGCCGGGGCTGCTGACAAGTAGGATGTGATCACTGGGCTCCATTTTGGCAACCTCAGAAAACTGACTTTTCCTTTATACCCAGGGTCTTGCAAAATAATTCACTAATTTCTGCTATCTCGTGTATGGCTAGCGTTAGAGTAACTTGGGATAATTATGAAGATAAACTTTGAAGAATCAATTTTAGTGGCCAGATCTTTGTATGAAAAAACTTGACTTGTTTGGTGCTGATAGGTGAGGATGCAGTATTTAAGGTCTAGAAGGTGAGACCTCAAAAAAGGAAGTGTTTCAAACACACCATTGAAGTAAATGCCGCTAAGAAACATTTTATTTAATATATATATATATATATATATATATATATATATATATATATATATATTAAATAAAATGTTTATTTAAACATAAAATAAACATAAAATAAAATATATATATAATTAGGACAAGGTCGCAACAAATTCAATAGCATGCACCTTTTACTGAATTTGACACATTGCATAGTTACCCATTCCCTAAAGTCAGAAAATATTCTCCAGTCTTGGGCTGAAGCACATTTTTGCTGTATTTTCTGACATAAATTATAATAAACCTTTAAATTTGAGGGGGGAGTGTGGGGCGCTTCAGCTAAGCTCCACCCACCTTTCGGAAAAGTGTCGGAACTGGAGCAAAAATTGCAAAAGAAAATTTGTCACTTTTATTTGCCAGTTTTGTGGTATAAAAGGAAATAGGAATTGTCCCCTATATATTCATTATTTCTTGCAATATCTTTAAAATAGTCTGGTTAGTTTTCCTGCTTCAATGTCCCAAGTGCACTTAGTTAGCGACAATCTGTCAGCAGAATTTTCCCCCATAAATTGCTCCCACCAGCTTGTGAATTTAAAGAGAACCTGTCAGCACGATTTTGTAATGCAAAGTAAAGACATGGCTGTAATGACGCTTTAATAAAAATTAAAATTGATACTCTTGGTGCAGAAATTCACATTGTTGTTTTTCTTAAATCATCTGCAGTTTTCTCGTAATTATATTTCGGTGCACAGGGGCCGGACTCTACACTCTACACTCTACACAGGGTCTTCTCCTCCCTGTCTGTGATTCCCGGCCCCTCCACCTATCTCCAGTCTGTGAATGATAGGTCACTGCTGAGATTTCATTCAAAGACCATAGATAGGTGGAGGGGCCGGAGAATCACATGCCGGGAGGAGAAAACCCCGTGTACAGTCCGGCCCCTGTGCACCGAAATATAATTAACAGAAACGTCAAATTGTGATTAAAGAAGAACAACAAAGCGGATGTCTTCACCAAAGGTATCAATTTAGTCAGCGTCATTACAGCCATGTATTCACTTTACACTAAAAAAAATCGTGCTGTCAGGTTCTCTTTAAAGGGGTATTCTCAAGTTTGAAAGTTATTACCTGTGCTCGGGATAAGGAATAATTTCCTGACTGCCGAGACCCCACTGAACCAGAGAGCTGTGCTCAACTATGCGCACATTCACACACAGCTGTGCTTAGCCATCTTCAATGGTTCCATAAAGAGTAAATGGCGGTAGTGCGCATGATCGATCACCGCTCCATTCACACGGGGTGCTTCAGTGGGGGTACTGGTGGTTGGACCCCCCACTGATTGGGAGGTAATCCCCTATCCAATGACTAGGAGATACGTTTCAAGCTTGACAGTATCAAAAACTAGGTCCCAACATTAAAATTCGGGTCCTGTTCTTGAGGTCTTTCTTTTTTGTAGGACCCGCACCTATGGCATCACCATATGTCATAAATGAAGGCGATGGGACTGCACCTACCCCCGTTGCCCAGGTGGGATTGGGTGGTGTACAAATACAATGGACATTTTTGTTCTTTTCATTGTACAAGGAACAGCTGTAATAACTTCCATAAATAGGGCAATTCAGAACAACATGTTTTACCTCAGTTGATTCAGTACCTCATTTCTGTCAAATGTAATATTGTATTGCATTCTGCGAGCGAAAACACCTTGCTGTGACCTCACGTCAGTTCCTGTAGCAACATACAGGCTGCAACACAGACAACCGAGCGATGAGAGGGGAAAAAACCTCTTCCAAAACCCTCCTAACTGTTGAAACCTACGTACTAAGGACAAAAATAAAATTCTACATGTACACTGCATTGTCTGAAATGATGATGAAGAAGAAGCGGCAGAAATAAGAAGCATTCCGAATCATTAACCCCTTGTCGATGCCCCTTAAGAATGAATATTTGCGATAAATAGATGGAACAAATTAACAATCATCTACCTGAGCTCGACACTGCCCTCTTCTGTTGGCACAGAATAGTGCAGGCTTTATTTCTGTCCGGGAAGGAGAACGTCTTTTGGGTCAATAGCTTTGATTCAGTAAGCTGATCGATATGTCAGCTGGAGGAATGCAGCTTCTTTTCTTTGACTATTCCTCTTCATTACTTGCCCCCATGGGTAAGATCTATCACTTGCGTAAAGCTTGTGTCACAGCAGAATAAACTTGGCTTTCATCCATCTGCTGTCCAGCTGTCCCCTTTCTGTGTCCATCGTGAAGTGACTCATCCTGGGTCTGGTAAGGTGTGCGGTGTGTATGGATCTGTGTTTGAGACTTGTACATAGGGGCACATACTTGAAATATGCGAGAAATGAGACCATTGTGATGGCAGAGTATTGTATAAAGAGCTTTAAATGTGCAATATTCTTCTGTAATACGGACCCCAGACTTAAAGAAAAATGCACCAGCGGCATGGGTTTCAGCAACCAGCCATTGTGACTGACGGCCCTCTGGCCCCGAAATTACATGTACAGCCATTAGGAAGGCACACATTTATTTGTAGTGCATCATTTTGGTACATTGGGTGCGATTTGCTGCAAATTAAATGTTTTGTGGATTTTTTTTTCAGTACAACGGTAATTAGGACTGTTGCTTTGCAGCACTGGGGTCCTGGGTTCAGTTTATATGTTCTGCCCATGTTTGCGTGGATTTCCTCCAGGTTCTCCGGCCTCCTTCCACACTCCAAAGACATACTGATAGGGAATATAGATTGTGAGCCCCATCAGGGACAGTGATGAAAATGTATGTAAAGTGCTGCAGAATATGAGCGCTATATAAGTATAATAAATATCGGTCTTGCCACACTAAATGTAGCTATTGTGTAGTATGGCCCATGTAGATTATAGAGGTGTTGTGTGTGCGTGTGTGTGTGTATGTATAATATATATATATAAAAAAATATATAAAAGTGGTGTCAGATCTGCTTGATCATAAATATTAATGTGTATATATATATATATATATATATATATATATATATATTTATGATTAAGCAGATCTGACACCACTTTTCACAATACAAAGCGCAGTAATCACACACAGTCCCTATGCCGCCCCTCGCCCTTCCAGGCAGGAAGCGTATATCTGCGGCTTCCACCCCATCCTTGTGCGGGATTCTTGAAGCATGCGTTCTATTGCACTATTTCTAGACCTTCGTGTGTGATGCCGTTGATATTGAACATTTTTGCTGGAGATTTGGTAGGAGTTATTGTGGAGACGTTAGATAGCTGTCAGCAGAACCGCTTCTTCTATTTGTCACGATTTTACCTTAGTATGGGGCATGTTAAGATCTAACTCGCCCAATACGCCTTTCGCTCGATATCTGCCTTTAGGGGATATTTGGATGGCTCTTAGACAAATCAGATTGTAATGTGTATTTAGCGAGAGCACCACCTTAGAGTCGGTCTAGTATCAAAACCCTGCGGGGATCAGATATTAGCAGCTGGAGAAAATGAAGAGCGACATGTCAGGTGTTCAGATCACTGTCCCTGCATTGTATGAATGACCAGGTTTGTCAGAGCAAAACTGTTGTCAGGATGTGACAAACCCTATAAAATGGATTTTTAATGATGATGCCTACTCTTCTCTGCATGGTGTCCCTGCTGTTGCTGCTTAGGCTCATTCACTTGAAGAAGGATATGGCACCCTCTAATCCTAGGATGAAAGAATAAAGGGTTTTACCAACTCAATTTTTACAAAAAGTTACCAATTTTAAATAAAAAAAATAAGTACCAGCATAATACTCACCTTACCAATCCTCTGCCTGTGTTGACAAAGGATATTGATCATGCGTTGGTGTCCGGTTACTGTGCTCCAGCAATTATAACTGGTATCTACTCATTACTAGTTGCTCGGGTGATCTCCAAGTATTTGTTAGTGTTCGGAGATTTAGTTTTCATCGCCCCCGCAGTTGAATGATTTACAGCTACTAGCCAGCCTGAGGACATGTGGGGGTTGCCTGGTTGCTAGGGAATCTCCACATGTAATTAAGCTGGCTAATAGCTATAAATCATTCAGCTGAGGCAATGAAAACTTAATCTCCGAACACTAACAAATACTTGGAGATCACCCGAGCGTGCTCTGGAAAACCTGAGCAATGATTATACTCGCTCATCACTAATTACCGCTGCAGCTAATCACTGGAAGTAGCAGTCACATGCCGAGGTTCCCTCAACAGACAGCAATTGGCCGCGGCAGTCTCCCCACCTTGGGGCGAATTACATACATCCGGAAGCAGTCCGAGAGCAGTAGCTTTAGATATGTGATTTGTCTGAACGTGGGGATAGTGAAGCCTGTGCTGATTGGGCACGGGGATCACATGACATGTCTCACAGCCCCAGTGTCAATGAAGACACCGGTGCAATGGCACTGACACCGGAGGTGAGTATAAGTGTTATTTCTCAAGAGGGAAATATAAGGATTGACAAGGTGTTGTCTGAGTAGTGGACAACCCCTTTAAATCCTTGATTGCTTAATGTACATTAGTGATGAGAAGACGTGCCATGAAAAGGTGTTTGTTAGACAATCCCCGCATGTGTTGCGGCTGTCGAACAGCCGCGAGACATGCAGGGACTTGAATATATTATTTGAGCACGCCGAAGACACTCGGTTAGCACACAAGCATGCTCAGATATCAACTTATCTGAGCATGATCGCTCATCACTAATGTGCACACAATCATTGAACGCTGCACCAATAACTCTCAGATGAACTGTGATGTGGGAGAAGAGGATTACAGGACAGACAGAAATATGAAAAATGATGGGACCGGGCTCATACAACTTGTATTTGTCAACAAGCGGCGAGAACAAGAGAAAATGCTGAGTCCTCCTAGCATGGCATTATTCTCCAGAGAGCCCTGTCTGTACTGTACTGATACCAGAAATATGTGTGTCAGAGACTGATGCATGAGCTGCTGTATCAGCACTCATCACTCACTTCTGAAAATCTAAGTTTTAGGTGGACAAGAGCCTTCCATATAGAATTGTGCGAAGTCAGTAATGTTGCATCGGTGCATCTGTTATTAATGATAATGCATTTTATTTAATAAAAACTAGAATTGAAGAAGATCTCTCAACGCAATAAAGTCAAGACAAACTGCAAACATTTTAGACCTTTATGAAACTGAGGGATTTACTTTGAAATATGTCTGTAAAGGTCCCCTAACATACGGTAGGTTTTTAAAGGATGGTTTGTTTCAAAGAGCTCATTGATTTCAAGCATACTATCATTGTAACAAGTCAATGTGTGAAATTTCTTCCCTCCTAAATATTCCACTATCTCTAGTGACTGGTATAAGTGGAAGAGTTTAGGAAACAGCTACTCGGACACAAAGCGCCCGGTTCATCAAGACCAGCGTTGTTCATGCCAATGTTGAGAAGATGTGCTGGAGTCTTACCCTCCTGATTCATGGAGAGGCTCATGCCACTTTTTTAATCAGGAGTGTCGGACGAGTTGTGTCCTCCAGTATCACCTCACCACAAACCCTGCTCCAGTCCCTGCTGGACTAAGATTTGTCATGTAGAGAATGCCACCACTTATCATGAATTTGACTAGCGGTGGTAACCACCCTCCCCCTTCCCGCCACAGCTTCACTTTGCTTAGTTGTTGGAACTGTGCAAAAATGGGGCTAGAACACCAGAAGTCACAAAACTTTCTCACAGCCTCAGGGTGCACCAAAATTGTGACTTTTCAAAGCTTTTCACTCCAGAATACTGGCTTTGATGAATTGGGCCCAAAGTGGCAGAATTTGTGGCACAGTTTGAAGTCACGAATGATTCACGGTCACAAAGATAAGTCTATAGACATAGATTATTTCACCATAAACAACTCTGTACTTGAAGATATAATAAAATACAACTTTTAATGGTTTTCTTAAAAACTTCAACCAGACAATGAGTGAATCAGCCAGACTAGCACCACCATCACCCAAATAGACAGCACACAGAAAAGAGCCAGGAGGCAGTGCCCGACCCTGCTCAGCTTGCTATACTCTCCCTGCCTTGCAGCGGAGTTTGGCACCCTAAATATACGCAATTGGTGCCCCTGCTCCTTGTCGGCTATTTCTTCTAAAGACCTGACAATAGAGCCAAGAAAAGAATATAGGGACAAAAACGCTGGACAAATTTGTGTCTATATGAAAAACAGAGTAAAAGGAGTTTTAAAGTGAACCTGTCAGCAGGATTTTGCTAAGTAAACTACAGACATTGTCATGTTGCCACTGTTATACTGAGTAAAATGATACCTGGCATAAAGAAATCAGTCTTATGGTTCTTGTGTAATCAGTGTTAGAAGTTTTCAGTTAATGAGATGCTTGTACTCTGGGGTGGAACTGTAGGCAGAGTCCTGTCTTCCTGCTCAAATCCACAGAAACCAAGGAAAGACCTGCATACAGGCCGCCCCGAAAAAAACAACAAAAATGTTCCTCATCATAGAGACCGACTTTGTGGGCATCCTCTGGGTAGGTATTTCCTTGGTTTCTGTGGCTTAGAGCAAGAAGATAAGACTCTGCCTACAGCCACCTCTGTGGCACACACAGTGGGGGAAATAAATATTTGATCCCTTTCTGATTTGTAAGTTTGCCAACTGACAAAGACATGAACAGTCTATAATTTTAACGGTAGGTTAATTTTAACATTGAGAGATAGAATATCAAAAGTAAAATACTGAAAATCACATTGTATAAATTATATAAATATATTTTCACTTTGCAGTGAGAAATAAGTATTTGATTCCTTTGGCAAACAAGAATTAATACTGGTGGCAAAACCCTTGTTGGCAAGCACAGCAGTCAGACGTTTTTTGTAGTTGATGATGAGGTTTGTGCACATGTCAGGGCATGTCATGTAAGATTTTGAGGCGGTCGCTTCGCAACCCGGAGCTTCAACTCCCTCCATACGTTTTCTATGGGATTAAGGTCTGGAGACTGGCTAGGCCACTCCATGACCTTAATGTGTTTTTTTTTTTGTTTTTTTTTGAGCCACTCCTTTGTTGCCTTGGCTGTATGTTTTGGGTCATTGTCTTGCTGGAAGTCCCAGCCACGACCCATTTTTAATGTCCTGGCGGAGGGAATGAAGTTGCCACTTGGGATTTTATGGTATATGGTTCCATCCATTCTCCCATTGATGCAGTGAAGTAGTCCTGTGCCCTTATCAGAGAAACACCCCCAAAACATAATGTTTCCACCTCCATGCTTGACAATGGGGACGATGTTCTTTGGGTCATGGGCAGCATTTCTCTTCCTCCAAATACGGCGAGTTGCGTTAATGCCAAAGACCTCAATTTTTGTCTCATCTGACCACATCACCTTCTCTCAAACACTCACAGAATAATCCAGGTGTTTATTGGCAAACTTCAGACGGGCCCGCACACGTGCCTTCTTGACCAGGGGGACCTTGCGGGCACGGCAGGATTTTAAAGCTTTGCAGCGTAATGTGTTACCAATGGTTTTCTTGGTGACTGTGGTCCCAGTTGTCTTCTTCTCACCCGGCATCTTACATATGGTTTTATGGCCCATTCCAGCTTTGTGCAGGTCTATGATCTTGTCCCTGACATCCTTATAAAGCTCTTTCGTCTTGTCAATGTTGTAGAAGTTAGAGTCTGACTGAGTTTGTGGACAGGAGTCTTTTATAAAGGTGACTATGTAAGCTGTCTTTAATGCATGTAACGTGCTTCGATTAGGAGATTCTAACTGGTCTGTAGGAGCCAGAACTCTTAATGGTTGGTTGGGGATCAAATACTTATTTCTCACTGCAAAATGAAAATAAATTTATATAATTTACGGTATACAATGTGATTTTTTGGATTTTATTTTTGATATTCTATCTTTCAATGTTAAATTTAACCTTCCCTTAAAATTAAAGACTGTTTATGTCATTGTGTTTGGGCAAACTTACAAAATCAGCAAGGGATCGAATACTTATTTCCCCCACTGTATGTATATATGCGTCTGTGTGTGTGTGTGTGTATATATATATATATATATATATATATATATATATATATATATATATATATATATATATATATATATATATACATACACACACATATTTATATATATGTATATATTGTATATATATATCTGTGTGTCTATTTGTGTGGTGGACAACTGCTTCAAAAATATACTGGATAGCACCCCTTTAAGAAAGGCATAATCTGTAGCACTATTTTGTTGCCATGAGTTTGTTAACTCTGACTGAAACTGGACATACCCCATTATAAGGACCCCTTTAGGGCCTTTATGGCTGTCGTCAGATTGTTGCATGGAGACGTTTGACTGGATGCTACTGATTTGTGAACATTGCATGGACCTGCTGTAAAAACAATATTCGATATTATGAGATGTGTGCTAGGGGCACATTCTCTGCTGTGCCATATGTCTACTGTAGCCCGTGCTGTGTGATTTGGGTTTTTATTAACCCTTTCATTCTCCCAGTAGTGAGGCCGCCTTGTCTTCCTCACATAGTGCTTGCCTTTCTTACCCTACGCACACATTGTTTTTATTTTGGCCTTTGTCCTTGCAGTGCCTGTGAGGGTAACATTGGGCAGTTCTCCCAGGCCGGCTCGACATGACTCAGTGTTAGGTGCTGAGCGCGGTAGCTAGGCCCGTCGAAGCCTTACTCTGGAGTTCCTGTGCTCCGTATCCTGTTGCCATGGAAACTGTCAGTAAGTCCCAGATGTGCCGAACTTTGAAGTCCAAACATGATGGAATCTGCCCCAAAATAAATCAAATAAAACAAGGGTCTGGAGTGGAAGTAGATCTGGTTCTGAGGAGACGTGTAGCGTTTCAGTCAGGGTCTGTGCTTTGTGTGTATTTTCTGAATGGGGGACGCCTGTGTTTCTTCACAGCCCTGATCTGTTCACTTACCTTTTCTAAGCATTGAACTGTTTTTACTAATTTGAGAGAGGAACATCTGTTCTGTGTGTTCCTGGATTATCACAGCTTTTCTGAAGTAGTAAGGAAGATGTGTGCTTTAAGCACTGCATTAATAAAGTGAGAGACCTAGATTCATGTATATCGATATATAGAGACAGATTCAGATGTGAAATAGATATTGGCTGCCGATGGGTGACTGGATGGATATAGCTACAAGTATAGAATAAACGATAGAAATATATGCCCAGCGTAATGGCACAGACTGTCACAGCTGAGCCGGGTAGGTTCCTACAATGCAGAATTCTGGATCCTCTACGCAGTAGCGTCCATGTTCTATCATTATGAACAGTGTTTTCGCTGCGGAACTCATCAGTTTAAAGGGAATCTGTCACTGGATCCAAACCCCGGGCAGGGTGAATTAGTGCCTGACCGTACAATTGGAGGCAACTATACTTTTCTGTGAAACGCATCAGAGTTTCAGAGAAAATAGTTAGAAGATCGCTGTTTGCGTAAAAGTCCCATCTTTCAAAATATACATTTTACCTATATGGTAACTGTAAAGAAAAAAAGTCAAAACACCTAAACTGTTTTTTTTTTTGTCACTGCACTTACCACACACAATGCAATAAAAAGTGATCAAAATGTGTTATTTACCACAAAACGGTATCAATAAAAATGCCAGCTAGCCATGCAAAATGGCAAACACAAAAATAGGCGTCACACGGCTCCATTGACTGAAAAATAAAAAAGTTACAGGTCTCAGAAAATGGTGATGCAAAACTATTTTTTTTTTTTTTGTTACAAAGTTCAGAACATTTTTTAAGCCTGGTCATTTGTAGCACACAACAAATGTAAAAATGAAACGGTAGGAATGACTTTTTTAACCATTTGACCACACTCGAAATTATTTCACATTTTCCCATACACAATAAAATAACGATAAAATAGGTAAAATGAACGGTGACTTTCAAAGCTACAACTCATCCCTCAAAAAACAAGCCCTCATACATTTCACATCATACGTTATGTGACGCCCAAGAGACCGGGATACCCAGCACCGGACCAATGGGGTCTGTCTCTTGAGGGGGATGTCACGGGTGGCTTGACCCGGTGCTGTGGTCTCAGGCAATGCACAGTGTAAGGGGTATCGTGAGGGAACAGGCACTTACTTGATCAGGAGCAGGTTCTCCCAGCGGTGATGATCCCGATCCTGGATAGATGGCTATTGTCCAAATGAAAGACTGAGGCACTGAAACGTTTAACCAGTTTACTTTAACATAAAAGGATTTACAACCAGTCCTGTCACCGGAGTCTGTATGGGAACTCTGAGTTACTTTGACCCTGCCGGGGTCTTCGCCTCTTATTGTGCGCAATTTCTGTGTGGCCCTGCTGCTGTATGTGAACTGGCTGCCGGCCCAATCTGTCCCCTCCGGGTCCTGGTTCGACGGGCAACCCGAGTCCTTTTATCGGCTTACCCCCTCCGGGAGTACCGCTGAACTCTGTGTCTGTTGCTGCGTCCGGCCCTAGTGAAGCTGATATCACCTCACGTTTTTCCGGTTGCTGTATTATATATAACGAATACAGCCACGGATCCGGTATCCGTCTTTGCGCCTGTTCTGGGTAGTGATTAATGCTACCCGGTTCTCACAATGTCCTTTTTCTCTGTCCCTTTTCTCCTCAGGCCGGTGATTTGGGCCTGGAAACTGTCATAGGGCTGTTAGAAATTCAGCTGTATGACCTCTCACTATCAGCTCCTTAGCCCAACTGCCAGTTCTTCTCTCAGACCAGAATGGATTAAGGGGAGTCTCTGGAGCTCCCCCTTCTGGCCGGAGGTGGTAGTGCAGTTTTGCTATTTTAGTATTTGTGTCTAGTGTCAGTAACTATTTTTGTGGCAAATACCCCTAGGGGTGCCACAGTTACATCAACTTAATGCGTTAAACAATATGTTATTTTCTGACAACACATTCCCTTAAATACATGTGGATATATACAATACAAAACAGGGCGTTCACATCTGCTCAAAAATGCATTAGAATTAGTGATGAGCGAGTGTACTCCCGAGCACGCTCGGGTGATCTCCGAGTATTTGTTAGTGTTCGGAGATTTACTTTTCATTGTGGCATCTGAATGATTTACAGCTATTAGCCAGCTTGAATACATGTGGGGATTCCCTAGCAACCAGGCTACCCGCACATGTACTTAGGCAGGCTAGCAGCTGTAAATCATTCAGCTGCCGCAATGAAAACGAAATCTCCAAGCAACTACAAATACTCGGAGACCACCCGAGCGTGCTCTGGAAAACCCGAGCAACGAGTACACTCGCTCATCACTAATTAGAACACAAAATCTGTATGCTGCACATGGTATGATACAGGGTGGTATCTAGAAACACCGAACCAAGTTACCTAAGGTAATCCTATATTAGTAAGGGGCATCAATAGTAAAGTGCATGTGAAAAATGTGAGTAGAGATACCCTGTTAGTGAGTAACGACCTAAGATCATCAGCTCTAATGATGATCAATGACATCCCCATAAATCTATTGCCCAGATGGAGCACATTGCAAGTCTATTATCTCAATAAAGTGCATAATGCAATGGTCAGTATAAAGTACTGTATTTTCTGGCGTATAAGACTACTTTTCAACCCCTGAAAATCTTCTCAAAAGTCGGGTATCGTCTTATACGCCAGGTGTCGTCTTATAGGGCATGTGCGGAGTAATCTGTGGTCGCCGCATATTGTGGGGGAAGCGGTCCCAATGACAAGGAGAGGGGGCACCTCACCGGGAAGGTGTAAGTGAAGCAGAGGCAGAGAAGGAGATAATAGGATACAAGGGCAAGCCAGATGAGTGAAAGAGGAGTGTTTTTCTAGGCACAGCACCGCTCTCTCTCTTTTTTGCATACCCCTGGCATCCCATACGCTGACAGTTTGCTTCACTTACACCTTCCTAGTAAGGCGCTCCCTCACCTCGTCATCGGGACCACTCCCCCCCACTATATACGTCGACCGCAAATTGCTCCGCACCCACCCTATAAGACGACACCCAGCATATAAGACAACTCCCGACTTTTGAGAAGATTTTATATTTTAACTGGAAAAGTTAGGGGTTGTCTTATACGCCCAGTCGTCTTATACGCCGGAAAGTACGTAATTGCTTCCTCCATGTGACAATGATCTCATAATAATCACATACTAAATATGTCTTGCCAAAAACAATGGTATGTACAGCAGTACACCCAAGAAAAACCAAAATATAGTAGGAATTAATAAATCAAAGTGCGTACATATAATCCCTTTAAAACTTCACTTTTAATTAATACAATATAAAACCCAGACCCGGAATAAAAGAGCTTGGTTGGATACCATATATGAGTCGTCCGTGGACTGGAATATTGGTTGACTTTGAGTTATCATGTGTACAATTTATGCAGTGTGTTGGGATCGCTATTATATTATTTGAAGGTACCTTTTAAGGCCTAAATGGTGATTTATTTATCCATTTATAGTTTGTTTCTTCCTTCCCCACTGCTCTTAACCATATTGTTTTCCCACCTATATTGAGAGGGATATTGTAGGGAAGAGAGGGACAGCCTGCGTTGAGTGGGGGCACCAAAAAATCGTTTCTTAGGATGCCAACCTCCACAGCAAGGCAGGTGTGAGCAGTAGGCTTTATTTAGGACCTTAATAGGTGGTTAATTTGGTGATATTTTTTCCTTATCGTATATGGTATCCAACCAAGTTCTTTTATTCTTGGTTTTATATGTACTGCAGTAACATTCTATCAGCATACGTAGTATATATATATATATATATATATATATATATATTATTGTTTATAGCCAAGTGGTGTGAAGGAGGGAACAAAAGTGAAGTGCCGTGCCTCCCAACCCCAACGCCGTTTTGCTCATGCTTCTTCCGGGGGTTCATTACATTTTAATAGTTGGCTTATCCTTTGACAATATATATTGGTTGCTAGGATTAATGAGGGTTTGCACTTCTTCCCCCTGTATGAGTTGCTATCACTGAGGGCGTGCACTTCTTCCTCCTGAATAACTTGCTATCATTGAGGGCGTGCACTTCTTCCCCTTGTATGAATTGCTATCATTGAGGGCGTGCACTTCTTCCTCCTGAATAACTTGCTATCATTGAGGGCGTGCACTTCTTCCCCTTGTATGAATTGCTATCATTGAGGGTGTGCACTTCTTCCCCCTGTATGAGTTGCCATCAGGGGGGCATACACTTCTTGCCCCTGTATGAGTTGCTATCACTGAGGGCGTGCACTTCTTCCTCCTGTATAATTTGCTATCATTGAGGGCGTGCACTTCTTCCTCCTGTATAATTTGCTATCATTGAGGGCATGCACTTCACCCTGTATGAGTTGCTGTCATTGAGGGCGTGCACTTCTTCCCCCTGTATGAGTTGCCATCACTCGGGAGACATACACTTCTTGCCCCTGCTGTATGAGTTGCTATCACTGAGGGCGTGCACTTCTTCTTCCTCCTGTATACTTTGCTATCATTGAGGGCGTGCACTTCTTCACCCTGTATGAGTTGCTATCATTGAGGGCGTGCACTTCTTCACCCTGTTTGAGTTGCTATCATTGAGGGCGTGCACTTCTTCACCCTGTATGAGTTGCTATCATTGAGGGCGTGCACTTCTTCACCCTGTATGAGTTGCTATCATTGAGGGCGTGCACTTCTTCACCCTGTTTGAGTTGCTATCATTGAGGGCGTGCACTTCTTCACCCTGTATGAGTTGCTATCATTGAGGGCGTGCACTTCTTCACCCTGTATGAGTTGCTATCATTGAGGGCGTGCACTTCTTCACCCTGTATGAGTTGCTATCATTGAGGGCGTGCACTTCTTCACCCTGTATGAGTTGCTATCATTGAGGGCGTGCACTTCTTCACCCTGTATGAGTTGCTATCATTGAGGGCGTGCACTTCTTCACCCTGTATGAGTTGCTATCATTGAGGGCGTGCACTTCTTCACCCTGTATGAGTTGCTATCATTGAGGGCGTGCACTTCTTCACCCTGTATGAGTTGCTATCATTGAGGGCTTGCACTTTTCCCACTGTTTGAGATGCTATCATTGAGGGCGTGCACTTCTTCACCCTGTATGAGTTGCTATCATTGAGGGCGTGCACTTCTTCACCCTGTATGAGTTGCTATCATTGAGGGCTTGCACTTTTCCCACTGTTTGAGATGCTATCATTGAGGGCGTGCACTTCTTCACCCTGTATGAGTTGCTATCATTGAGGGCGTGCACTTCTTCACCCTGTATGAGTTGCTATCATTGAGGGCTTGCACTTTTCCCACTGTTTGAGATGCTATCATTGAGGGCGTGCACTTCTTCACCCTGTTTGAGTTGCTATCATTGAGGGCGTGCACTTCTTCACCCTGTATGAGTTGCTATCATTGAGGGCGTGCACTTCTTCACCCTGTATGAGTTGCTATCATTGAGGGCGTGCACTTCTTCACCCTGTTTGAGTTGCTATCATTGAGGGCGTGCACTTCTTCACCCTGTATGAGTTGCTATCATTGAGGGCGTGCACTTCTTCACCCTGTATGAGTTGCTATCATTGAGGGCGTGCACTTCTTCACCCTGTATGAGTTGCTATCATTGAGGGCGTGCACTTCTTCACCCTGTATGAGTTGCTATCATTGAGGGCGTGCACTTCTTCACCCTGTATGAGTTGCTATCATTGAGGGCGTGCACTTCTTCACCCTGTATGAGTTGCTATCATTGAGGGCGTGCACTTCTTCACCCTGTATGAGTTGCTATCATTGAGGGCGTGCACTTCTTCACCCTGTATGAGTTGCTATCATTGAGGGCTTGCACTTTTCCCACTGTTTGAGATGCTATCATTGAGGGCGTGCACTTCTTCACCCTGTATGAGTTGCTATCATTGAGGGCGTGCACTTCTTCACCCTGTATGAGTTGCTATCATTGAGGGCTTGCACTTTTCCCACTGTTTGAGATGCTATCACTGAGGTACATGGACTTCTTTCCCCTGTATGAGTTGATATCTGGTAACACCCACTTGGACTTAACAAAAGGTAACTGATTAGGTACTAAATACTTGGTGTGACCAGTTCAACAGTTTAACTTTTTTATCTGTTTTATTCTTTGTATATTTAATAAAGGTTTACAATTGTGTAACGTTTATTATGTGTATGTAGTCTGCCTAACACTCGCTACGCTTTCATTGGGTTTGTACCATTGAAGGGCTGTTTGCGACACACAGTGATATTTCAAACAAGGCTAATTTTCTTCATTTCTAATTTTTACCTCCCTATTTTCTGACTACTTATCTGTCACCCCACTGTAATATTGTAGATTTACAATAGCTACCGTGCTGCTGTTTGCTGATCCCTAAAATAATCTGTTGGAACCATAAAATACAGCTCCCTAAGGGGCTCACTCACATTTTTATGCAGTGTGCAATACTTAATAGGTTGCAATAACTGGTGAGCATTACCCTTTATCAGTTACTAAAGTTCACGCATGCAAACACAAAACAGTAAGTGATATCAAATTAGTACTTATTGCCGCGCTTTCAGACCCCCAGCATGATGTGATCCTGTGATTTTGACAGTTTTCCTATTGATTTTTTTATTCTGATCAGAAGATCTGTCTTCCAGCTGCATAATTGTTATACGAGAACATCATGAATTACAGATTCTTCCAAAAATAATTATTTTGCTTAGGGCTTGTGACACATCTGCATTTGAGGAAGAATTGCTTTAGTATTAACAGTTTCTTTTAGTTGAAAATATTAGATCTGCTATTACGTTCACCAGGGACATTGCTGGCATTTCCAAAAAACGTTATCTTCTTTTGTACATGGGTGAGAGTAGCTTGAATTAAAGGGGTGTTCCTGTTATCACATTGCTTAAGTAAGGCTGGTTTCACACTTGCGTTGAGCAGGGCTGCGGAGGGCTGCGCAGTTCCCCCGTTAAGCTCCGCCCACTGCCGCACCTCTTCCATTTAGCTCCGCCTACTTCAGCATGCATCCTGCGTGCCTATCTTTAACATTGGGTACGCAGGCCATGAGAATGTACACAGATGTCTCCACATGCGTCGTTTTGACGCTGCGCCGACCGCAACAAAATGCAACATATTGCTTTCGGCGCAGCGTCAAAACGACGCATGCGGAGGCATCCGCATACATTCGCATGGCCTGCGTACCCAATGTTAAAAATAGGTATGCAGGACGCATGCTTACGTAGGCGGAGCTGAATGGAAGAGGTGCGGCAGTGGGTGAGGCTTAATGGAGGAACTCTGCAGCTCTGCCCAACACAAGTGTGAAACCAGCCTTAGGCAGCATAAAAATAAGCAAGTTTACAATTGACTTGCTTATTCTATTTCTTGCCACAAAAGCATTCATCTTGAAATGCAACTCCAGCAGTTTTTTTTTTTCAGCGCATGAGTAGTGTTTTAAGTGTAATTCCCCTATTCCCAGTTATATACTTGCTCTCCGGCATTTTCACCATTTTTTTGGCAATGCTCCGGTCCTGCAGCACCATCTTGTGAGCACTGCTTCTGACTGTCTGGAAGCCAGAATCTATGTCACAAGCTCTCAATGCAAGTCCTCGAGAGCCAGAACAATGCTCTCATAGACTTGTATTGGAAAGTGACCTCTGCGCAGCTCCATTAAACACTGAAGACCGTCTGGAGCGACGCTGGAAATCGATGAAGGAGGCAGCAGGTGAGTATCAGGCAGGGGAATTACATTTAAAGCACCACTCCAGCATTGCCAATAAAACCCCGTTGAATTAGTGCTTTAAAGGAAATCTGTGAACAGGTTTTTGCTATGTAATCTGAGCATGAGGTAGAGGGCTGAGCCACTGATTTCAGGGATGTGTCACTGTATTAGGCTGTGTGCTGTTGTTTCTATACAATGTGTGATTTATCAGCAGGAGATTATCACTGCCCGGCCTAGGTCGCATGTGCCTGCTGGACCAACGACAAGTACTGATTAGCAGCTTACTGTCACTATACAATGTACACAGAAAGCTGTGGTGTGGGCTGGGGGTCATTTTTCTGAGCTCTGCCACATGTTACATCTAAGACTCTGATTGTGTCACAACTATGAACCCAGTAACCTACGTGATATCTCATTGGAATCAGGGTATATGCACATGTTCAGGTTTTTCCGCGTTTTTTTCCGTGTATTTTTCGCTATAAAAACTCATTAAAAACGCATGAATTATGCATCCTATCATTTAGAATGCATTCTGCAATTTTTTTTCCGCGAAAAAAAATGCATTGCGGTAAAAAAAAGCAGCATGTTCATTATTTTTGCGTTTTTCCCGCTATTCTATGCATTTGGAAAAAACGCAAAAAAAACCCATGCGGATTTCTGGCAGAAATGTCCGGTTTTTGTCACGAAAATTTCTGCCAGAAATCCTGACGTGTGCACATACCCTCAGGATATTACACTGATTTAAGATGAGGTAGCAAAACCTGGTGACAGATTCCCTTTAAATAGTGTATAGTTTCTTCCCAGGGGACTCGGCCACCAAAGCCTGGCCGACTGTGCGCAGTGCTCATATTCCAGGAGAGGAGTGAATTCCTAACATCCCAGCCACAGGGGTTCCCAGAGAGCGCACAGGGGGGCAAAGACAGTGAGCAAGGGGGGGAAATAGACAGCGCATGTCCCCTGTGCGCTGTCTGGGACCCACTGTACGCTGTCTGCGACCCCCTGTGCGATGTCTGGGGCCCTGCTCTTGAGTATATCACTCAATCCTGTAAGGCTAATTTCACATTTGTGTACAGCTGTGCGCATGCGTACGCTCTCAGTGAACCCTTGACCACTGCTGCTCCCCGCCGGTTAAGCTCCGCCCACATTCTTTTGACGGTGGTGCAACCCGCGGCGAAGGCAACAAGTTGGATTTTCTTGTGATCACCGATTCGTGAAAACAACGCATGCGGACGTGAACGCAAACATCTGCAGGACCTGCACACCCAATGATAAAGATACCTACCTGGGCGGAGCTTAACTGGTGGGCACAGCAGTGGGCGGAGCTTCACTAAGAGCGTACACAGCCGTGCGCAAATGTGAAACTAGCCTAAGATGTCTAGGGCCCCTGTGCGATGTCTGGGGCCCCGTTCTTGAGTACATCACTCAATGATTCTCATAAGCGTGAAAAATCTGATCTACAGCAGCAGGGGTATATTCTGGCCCGGAGGAGTATAATCTGGCCAAGGTATAATATACCCATGGTCTATACTCCTCTTGGGCAGAATATTAGTGTGTTTTTTCTGCTGTAGTGCTACAGTATATATAGATGCACATACACAAACCATATACCATTTCATGCCGCTTTTTGTCAGATTTTCATGCAGTCTGCAGCAGATTTCCCTCTTCCACGTGACACGGAGAAATCTGCTGTGCTTCTGCACAAAAAAATCCACATCGTTGGGATGCGGATTTTGATGCAGATTGACTGCTGATTTTTTCCCTATTGAATATCAGCAGCAAATCTAGTGCAAGGGAACGGATGGACTAGACTTATAGCATGTGTTGGAGGCATTACATTGAACTGACAGTAGATGGTGCAGTTCCATCAGTGCATAGTTAATGTTATGTGTTGTTACTTGTTATGTATGTTTCTCCCTGCTCTCTATGATATGCACCTTAAGTTCTCCAGTGTGAGTTCCTATTCTATCCTGATAACGTATGTAAAGTGAAAACCTCCAACAAAAAAAAAAGTTTTCCAATTTTGACAACAATGGAAGACCAGCTATATGATCAGCTTTTGAGATTCTACACTGCAACAGAACAAACGTACCCCCAGTGGATCTACGATCTACCTCCAGAGAAACGTTCAAATGCCAGTCCCAGTTTAGACAAACATCTAAGCCATATCGAGCAGAGAAAGGGATAATTTACTCTTGGGAAAAAAGGAGGTTCTCACTAAAAGCCGACTGTCAAATATCCTGAAGGCCTGTTACGGCAACCCAACTTCTGGTGGCCATTTTGGGAGAGATAAAACATTTGCCAAAATTTCTGACCGTTATTACTGGAAGGGAATGAAGAATGATATTTACCAACATGTCATAGCCTGTCAAAAATGTTTTATCACATGTCACAAAATCCGCAAAGAAGCTCCACCTTCTCAACAGTATATCAGTGCCTGGAAAAGTATGGAGCTTAGTTGGGATTGATATGATCGGTCCCCTTCAGGAAACATCAAACGGCAACAAATATATAGTTGCTGTCACTGAACATTTCTCGAAGTGGACTGAAGCAACAGCTGTTCCAGACAAGAGTGCCATGTCAGTAGCAAAATTTTTGTACACCATTATTTGACGCTTAGGCTGTATGGACACTCTGATTAGTGACCAGGGAAGAGAGTTTGTGAACTCGTTCATCGACAACCTGACGGATCATTTTAAAACAGATCACCGCATTTCATCTGCCTACCACCCACAAACAAATGGCCAGCGGGAACATAACAATTGAACACTCAAAGATTGTCAATGACCAAGGAACCAACTGGGTCCAGTTCATCCCTGGTGTTTTGTTTGCCTATCACACTTGTGTGCATGCCTCAACCAAGTGCACTCCATTTGAGGTCATGTATGGACGAAAGGCCAAGCTTCCTATTGACCTCAATCCATCAGCAAATGACACTGTGGATGTCATGTCTCTTTCAGATGATGCCAACCCTGATGTGCTAAATACACTCACAACCATTCATAACATGATCCTCTCAACTGTAAGTACCAACATCCATTCTGCGCAGGAACACCAAAAGTGTGCCTTTGATCGCCGACACAAGAGCAACAAAGAAATCACTGCTGGCACCATTGTTTATATCAAGAATCAATGTCGTATTCATCGCATGGGTTCAAAGATGGCACCACGCTGGGTTGGACCCTACTTAGTTGTGGAATCCTTAACCAAGGGACGAGTAAAACTTAAGAACAATAAGACTGGCAAGATACTAAGCAACACCTAACATACCAGCAACCTTAAGATTTTCCAGGATGAAGAGACTTCTCTACCACCCCAGTCCCTTGATGACTGTCCCAGTGACTCTGCCACACAGAAACACCAGCAAACTTAGACTTTCAACCCACTACCAAGTTCAGGAAGGAAGTATCTTACCACCACTCTTGACCTTACGTTTAATAGGGTTGTGTACTTTGGAGGCACAAGAGATCTTGGACAACCACGGCGTACATATAAAACCAAAGGTGATGGGAACTGCTATTTTCGGGCCATCAGCTATTTCCTGACAGGAACAGAGGACAACTACTCCCTTCTCAGAGCTAAAGTCATCCACCACATGAAAACTGACTTGTCCAAAAAACTACAGGGCTACTGTAATCAAGATGTGAATGAATATGTGAACACCTCTGGCATCTCTCGTGATGGAGTCTGGGCAACTGATGCTGAAATCATGGCCACAGCAAATCTGTTTAGTTGTGACATCGTCAACCACACCAAAGTTGGTGACACCATGGATTGGGTGACCTATCCCGCAAGCTTCAATCTACAGTCAACAACAGAACATGCACTTTATCTTGAAAACAATCATGATCATTTTAATGTTATCAGTGCTTACTAATCATTTTAATGTTGTTATCAGTGATTACCTTTGAACGTTTATATTGTAGTGTCCTGTCACCAGCCATGTGTATGATTATCAGCCGAAAGCCTCTCTGGAACCAATTTTCGCCCCATGTAAAAGTACCTTTAAGTTGAAGTTTCAGAATGTTATAACTTTTATTATATCCTGAACAGTTTTTTTATGAACAGTCAAGGTTTTCAGGTTGAAGTAAAAAAAAAGTCTGTGTGTTTAGAGTTTTAAACAATAAAATGTTGAAAAATTATGTAATTCTTGAGTATATCACTCAATAGTGCTCATAAACGTGAAAAATCTGATCTTTAATATGCTTTAATCTTTAATATACCCAAGAACAGGGCCACAGACTTCACACAGGGGGTCCCAAACAGCGCACATGGCATCCCAGACAGCGCACAGGGGGCAGAGACAGCGCACAGGGGCCCTGTGCGCTGTCTCTTCCCCCCTTGCACACTGTCACTTCGCCCCTCCCTTTTGCACTGTCTCTGCCCCCCTGTGCGCTGCTTGGGGCCCTGTGTGCTGCCTTGGTCCCCGTTCTAGGTCTCTTCCCCCCTTGCAAGCTGTATCTTCCCCATCCCTTGTGCACTGTCTCTGCCACTCTGTGTGCTGCCTGAGGCCTCATGAGCTGCCAGGGACCCCTGTGTGCTGCCTGGTGCACTGTGTACTGCCTGGGGCCCCATTCGCTGTCTCTGCCCCGTGTGCTGCCTGGAACCCCTGTGCACTGCCTGGGGCCCCTGTGCGCTCCCTGGAGCCCCTATGTGCTCCCTGGAGCCCCTGTGCGCTCCCTGGAGCCCCTGTGCGCTCCCTGGAGCCCCTGTGCGCTCCCTGGAGCCCCTGTGCGCTCCCTGGAGCCCCTGTGCGCTCCTTGGAGCCCATGTGCTGCCTGGGGCCCTGTGCACTGCCAGGGGCTCCTGTGCCCTGTCTGGGCCGCTGTGCTTTGCCTGGGGCCCCTGTGCGCTGCCTGGGGCCCCTGTGCGCTGCCTGGGGCATGTGCGCTGCCTGGGGCCCCTGTGCGCTGCCTGGGGCCCCTGTGCGCTGCCTGGGGCCCCTGTGCGCTGCCTGGAGCCCTGTGGGCTGCATGTGGCCCTGTGGGCTGCCTGGGGTCCTGTGCGCTGCTTGGAGCCCCGTGCTCTGCCTGGGGCCCCATGTGCTGCCTGTGGCCCCTGTGCGATGCCTGAGGCCCCGTGCGCTTCCTGGGGCCCCGTTATTAAGAATGTCACTCAATGGTTCTAAAAAGCCTGAAAAATCTGATCTACAGTAGCTGGGGTATATTCTGACCTGGAGGGGTGTAAACTGGACTAGTCCAATTTGTACCCCGGGGTATAGTTTGGGCTAGGCCAAAATATACCCGGGGTATAATCTGGCCTAGGCCACATTAACCCCAGGTATATTCTGGGCGGGGGGGTTAATCTGGCCTCTTACATCGGTACTGTTTTTCATGTATGTGTTTTATATGGATGTGTGGAGGAGAGGCTTTGGGGTAGTTGTAAAGATAAGTTTTGGCAATTATTATTATTATTTTTATTTTTTTTGCCGTGGCAACCACATCATTTTTACCCCACTGTGGACCTAAGGAGTCCTTACATCTTAGTTCTTACTATATATTGAATAGGCAACAATGTATGAAGAATAGTAATTTAGGGAGTGTCAGGATGGGAAAACACATTTTCATCCCCCATATTAAAGAATTATCTACTATATAATTATCTAAGGATCACTTCCGTCTTTCTTTCTGTCTTTCTGTCACGGATATTCATTGGTCGCGGCCTCTGTCTGTCATGGAAATCCAAGTCGCTGATTGGTCGCGGCAAAACAGCCACGACCAATCAGCGACGGGCACAGTCCGGAAGAAAATGGCCGCTCCTTACTCCCCGCAGTCAGTGCCCGGCGCCTGCATACTCCGCTCCAGTCACCACTCACACAGGGTTAATGCCGGCGGTAACGGACCGCGTTATGCCGCGGGTAACGCACTCCGTAACCGCTGCTATTAACCCTGTGTGTCCCCAACTTTTTACTATTGATGCTGCCTATGTGGCATCAATACATTATGTTCCAAATTATTATGCAGATGACATTTTTCTCAGATTTTCCTAAATGGTCGGTGCAAATGACAGTCAGTGTAATAAGTCATCACCCGTTAGCGTATACATCAAATTTTATTGAAGAAACCTCCCAATGAGAACAGTATAATCTCCAACATGAATACAAACTCAAAATGCACTGTTCCAAATTATTAGGCACAGTAGAATTGATATGTTTTAAAAAACTGAAAATGCTCATTTGTGGAATTTGCAGCATTAGGAGGTCACATTCACTGATCAAAAAAGCTATTTAACTCCAAAACCTCCTAACAGGCCAAGTTACATGTTAACATAGGAACCCTTATTTGATATCACCTTCACAATTCTTGCATTCTTGAGTTTTTGGAGAGTTTCTGCTTGTACGTCTTTACATGAAATCAGAATAGCCCCCCAGAGCTGCTGTTTTGATGTGAAGTGCCTCCCACCCTGGGTAATTTTGCAATGCATCCTGGGAACGGAAGATTGCGGCAGCCACGCGCGTATTGCCGGAGCTTCGGTGGATCCCAGGGGTGAGTATATAACTATTTTTTATTTTAATAATTTTTTTTAACAGGGATATGGTGCCCACACTGCAAAATGCTACGTGGGCTGTGTTAGATATGGCGTGGCTGCTATATACTACATGGGCAGTGTTATATACTATGTGGGCTTTGTGATATACTCCGTGGGCTGTGCTATATACTGCGTGGGCTGTGCTATATATTATGTGGCCACTGTTATATACTGCGTGGGCAGTGTTATATACTATGTGGCTGCTATATACTGTGTGGGCAGTGTTATATACTACGTGGCTGCTATATACTGCGTGGGCTGTGCTATATATTACGTGGCCAGTGTTATATATTACGTGGCCAGTGTTATATACTGCGTGGCCTGTGTTGTATACTACGTCACCTGTGTTATATACTGCGTGGCTTCTATATACTGCGTGGGCTGTGTTATATACTGCGTGGCCACTGTTAATATTGCGTGGCCTGTATTAACGCATCAGGTATTCTACAATATGTATGTATATAGCAGCCACATAGTATATAGCACAGGCCACATAGTATTTGTCTGCTAAATACTACATGGCTCCTATATACTACGTGACCTGTGCTATATACTATGTGGCTGCTATATACATCAATACATATTCTAGAATACCCGATTCGTTAGAATCGGGCCACCATCTAGTAAGTTATATGAGACATGTTCACTCTTCTGCATTTTTTATTCTTTGCATCTCTCACTTTGGAGGGCCTGTCCTATCCTGCGTTACGTAGACACACTATTGGTTTCAATAGGTTCTGTGTAATGCTTATATTTTCCTGTGGAGGCCCTGCAGAACAACATGTGAACACTTATTCTAAAGTTTACCACAAATAACATCTGATCACTGGGGTCTCTGTTTACTCAAATTATTTTTAAGGGTCTTCTTTCAATTAGATAGGATTGATCAATCGTTGAACTTCTTTAAATGGGTTTTCCACTACTATGAAATTGATGACCTGTCCTTAGGATAGGTCATCTGTAGTGATGAGAGAACGTTCTCAACTAAGGTGTTACCTGAGCACGCTCGTGTCTTCAATGTGCTCAATATGTTCAAATCCCCGTGGCTGTATATCTCGCTGCTGTTCGACAGCCACAACACATGCAGGGATTGCCTAACAAACAGGCATGCAGCTGTGGGGACTCTTAACATATTTTTCAAGTATGTCGAAGACACTGGGGTTAGCACACGAGCATGCTTGCTCATCACTAGCCATCAGTATTAGATTCGTGGGAGTCACACCCGGCAATCCTACCAATGAGCTATTACCGAAGCTGATGTATCAGAGCCCGGCTGATCTAATATTGATGGTTTATCCTAAGAATATGTAAAAAATATCATATATGTGGAAAACCCCTTGAAAGTACATAGAGTTTAAATCCTCCTCCAAATCTCAAAACTTCTCAAAAACCTCAAATTTATACTCAGTTACTTCCAGGGTGGTGGATTTTGAGTCTGTGTCATGGAAATTGAAGAGTCTGAGTCGGAGGTTTGGCTTACTGACTCCACAGCCCTGTCATGGCTGTGGAGTCTGAGCCCATTTTGGTAGAGTCAGTGTCATGGAAATTAAGGAGTCTGAGGTTTGGCTTACAGACTACACAGCCCTGGTTACTTCTCCAAAAACTCTCAGGAAAAAGACTCCATGTGCACATAATCTATTAGATTTATAGCAGTTGGTGTTATTAAAAATAAAGCAGAGGGTCACTGTGTGTTTTTTTTTTTTTCTCAGATTCCAATCCTGATCTAACAAAGTTTTGTTTTTTTCCATCTTCAGATGTAAAACATCTTTGACACTTTATAGGGATTTCTACAGTTTAGATGAAGCCAGTTTTAGACTTTATGGGAAGGTTTATATAATAATAATGATAATAATAATCTTTATTTATATAGCGCCAACATATTCCGCAGCGCTTTACAGTTTAACAGTTTCAAACACAACAGTCATAAGTAACAACGTTAACAATACAATAATTAAAGCGAAATAAGACGACCCTGCTCGTGAGAGCTTACAATCTACAATGAGGTGGGAGAGATACAAAGTGCAGGTGTGTATTTACAATGATGTATTTACAATGATTGTCCAGCCATCTTCAGGGGGTGGGGGATAGATGGAGATAGTGAATGGGCTACACACACACAAACATAAAATTACTTTGATTAGTGAATGTGGTAGGCCGCTCTGAACAAATGTGTTTTGAGCGAGCGCCTAAAGCTATGCAAATTGTGAATGGTCCTAATATCTTGGGGTAGAGCATTCCAGAGGATTGGTGCAGCACGGGAGAAGTCTTGGAGTCGGGAGTGGGAGGTACGGATTAGTGCAGAGGTTAGTCGAAAGTCATTTGCAGAGCTCAGAGGTCGGTTAGGCCGATAGACAGAAATGAGGGAGGAGATGTAAGGGGGTGCCGCATTGTGGAGAGCTTTGTGGGTGAGAACAAGTACTTTGAATTGTATCCTGTAATGAATGGGCAGCCAGTGTAACGACTGGCGAAGAGCGGACGCGTCCGAGTAACGATTAGCCAGATGGACGACCCTGGCTGCTGCATTAAGGATAGACTGGAGAGGGGAAAGTCGTGTGAGGGGGAGGCCAATTAATTGAGCGCTACAGTAGTTGGCGGGAGTGGATTAGGGCGACAGTGAGGGTTTTTGTTATTTCCATGGTGAGAAAAGGGCAGATTCTAGAGATGTTCTTTAGGTGTAAGGTGCATGAGCGGGCAAGAGATTGTATATGGGATGTGAAGGAGAGATCGGAGTCAAAGGTAACACCCAGACAGCGCGCCTGCTGCCGGGGTGTTATTATGGTGCCACCCACGGAGAGGGAAATGTCAGATTTAGGGAGGTTAGTAGACGGCGGGAGCAGAAAGAGTTCAGTTTTGGAGAGCTTGAGTTTCAGATAGAGAGCGAACATGATGTTGGAGACTGCAGACAGACAGTCAGTGGCGTTCTGTAGTACAGCGGGGGTAAGGTCAGGGGATGATGTGTATAGTTGTGTGTCATCAGCAGAAAGATGATACAGAAAGCCAAATCTGCTGATGATCTGTCCAATTGGGGCTGTGTAGAGGGAGAAGAGAAGGGGGCCAAGGACTGAGCCCTGAGGTACCCCGACAGGGAGAGGAAGTGGAGCCAGAGAACAGAACACTGAAGGAGCGGTCAGAAAGGTAGGAAGAGAACCAGGAGCGAACAGTGTCTTTAATGCCTAGTGACTGGAGCCTAGAGTGCAGGAGAGGGTGGTCAACAGTGTTGAAAGGTGCAGAAAGGTCGAGAAGAATGAGCAGAGAGTGG
Organism: Ranitomeya imitator; assembly: GCF_032444005.1. Lineage (NCBI taxonomy): Eukaryota > Metazoa > Chordata > Amphibia > Anura > Dendrobatidae > Ranitomeya > Ranitomeya imitator. The sequence goes on from NC_091284.1 coordinate 122,584,967, forward strand.
TCACCGTTACGTTTTGCTGTCAGAAGGTCATTGGTCACTTTGATGAGTTTCAGTCGAATGTAGGGGGCGGAAACCAGACTGTGAAGGGTCTAGGAGGGAGTGAGTGGAGTGGTAACTGGTAAGGCGGGAGTATATTAGGCGCTCCAAGAGTTTAGAGATGAAGGGGAGATTGGAGACCGGTCTGTAGTTATTTGGGCAGGATGGGTTGAGGACGGGTTTCTTTAGTCATGGAGTAATGATAGAGTGTTTGAAGGAGGAGGGGAAAATGCCAAAGGAGAGGGAGAGATTAAAGATTCTAGTTAGGTGAGTTGTGACGACTGGAGAGAGAGACTGGAGGAGGTGTGAGGGAATGGGGTCGGTGGTGCATGTAGTCGGACGAGAAGAGGAGCGGAGCCTGGAGACTTCTTCTTCTGTGATGGGATCGAACGTGGAGAGTGAGCCAGGGGAAATGCAGGGAGGGATGGGAGTCACTGAACTTGGTGATTGGGAGCGGATTTCCTGACAGATATTGTCTATTTTCTCTATAAAGTGGGAGGCCAGGTCATCAGCACAGATGTCTGTGATAGGGGCTTGTGCTTTTGGCCTGAGGAGTGAGTGAAAGGTGTCAAAAAGTTTCTTGGGGTTGTTGGCTAGTGATGAGATCAATTGGTGGTGAAGTAGGTCTGTTTGGCGAGGTGAAGGGCAGAGTTATAGGTCCTTAACATAAATTTGAAGTGTATGAAGTCTTCTGGTGTGCGTGTTTTCCTCCATAAGCGTTCAGCACACCTAGAGCATCGCTGGAGAAATCGGGTTTGCGATGTGAGCCAGGGCTGTTTCACTCTGTTTGGAGGTTCTGAGGGTGAGGGGCGTTACTTGGTCAAGGGTGCTTCTAAAAGTGTCATTGAAGTGATGTACAGCCAGATCAGACAGGAAAAAGAAGAGATTGGGGACAATGATGAGTGTAAGGAGTCTGAAAGTGTATGAGGGTTAATGGCATGTAGATTTCTGAATGAGCGGTAGGTAGGCGTGTGCTGGGGTGGGCGTGGATTTGTGAGTGTGAGGGAGAGAATGTTGTGGTCAGAGAGGGGAAGCGGTGAGTTATCTAGGTAGGAGATTGAGCAGAGCCGGGCGAAGACCAGGTCAAGGGTGTTACCGTCCTTGTGTGTCTCAGAGGTTGAGAGCTGTGCGAGGCCTAGAGAAGTGGTTAGTGATAGAAGCTGGGATGCAGATGTGGAAGTGGGGCTGTTTATGGGGATGTTGAAGTCTCCCAGGAAAAAGGTTGGTAGTTTTGAGGACATGAAGTGCGGCAGCCAGGCAGAGAAATGGTCCAGGTAGTGGGTGGGTGAGCCTGGGGGCCGGTATATGACCGCTACTCTGAGGGAGAGGGGACGAAAGAGCCTGATGGTGTGGACCTCAAAAGAAGGGAATGAGCGTGATGGAGCTGGGGGGATGACCTGCAAGGTGCATTGTGGGGACAGGAGTATGCTGACTCCACCACCATGTCTGTTTGTGGGTCTCGGGGAATGTGAGAATTGTAAGCCACCATGGGAAATGGCAGCAGGAGAGACCGTGTCAGAATCCTGAATCCAGGTTTCCGTGAGGGCCAACAGATTCAGAGAGTTTTTGAGAAAGTAATTTATATGTTTGGAGGACAGAATGCAGGTTACATTTTCACCTTTGTGGAATAACTGGAGGCTTTTTTTTTATGAAGAATGATCTAATATCCTACTATACACAGTTCAGGATTTATTTGACAAATTATATATAGCTGCTGTGAAAGTAAAGGCTGCTTTACTGCTTACTAGATACATGATACTAATACATTGTTAGGCGTTCCCCTATTTGGTCCACCATGGAGTGCATTAATCTGACCGCTCTCTTGGTAGAAAATTGATGTGCCGCACATACTGGACTATATGCAAAAATAACAAAGGAATTTGGTCCGAAATACAGACACTGATAATAGTCATTGATCATTGTTTTTGCTTTGTGAATGGGCGCTAAGTAATTATGAGCAAATCACTGAGATTAATGTGCTTTCAACCTCTACTCGAAACAAAGTTGAAGAATGATTTTTTTTTCCTTATTATTGTAAAGTGTTACCATTTTCTAATTTATCTTCAAGAATTTTCCCTCCATTATTAAGAAGAAATTTTCATCTCCAATGTGCTGTTGGTTAACAACACTTAAAATGGCATGTGCGAGCTGGAGCGCGGTTTCTAAGCTGTCAGACGGCATCTATTGGGGGACATTAAAATGCAAGCAGTTGAGTGCTATGTATTAAAGGCTCGAGCACTTGCAAATATTCAAAGGGGTAATATAGAGATAGTCATAGAAATTTGCCATAATTTAGAAAATGTCTTTAATGGTAAAACTAACTGTAGATGTCTTTTTCTAGAACACCTTGCTTTACTCTCATTGGTGTCCTTTAAAACCTATGGGTATGTTCACAAGGAAAAATGATTTTGTCATGAGTGTCATCAGAAATAGACTTATTGTTTAAATTAGAAATAACAGAAAAACTGAAGCTGCAATAACTAGTGTGAACAGGTGCATACCAAAAAACTACTAAATATCAAAAATTGCAAAAATGGTTGCACTCAATTGCGTTAAAGCATGTCAATATGAAATACATGAAAATGTGAATAGCATAATGGCTTTTGAGTATTAGGAAAATTCGTAAGAGACGCTTAGCATTAAATTTGGCCAAATAATGTGAGCCCATCAACCATCGTCAAGATGGCCTCATGAATCTGATGGGTCCCTTCAGTCAGTTTTTCTGTTATTTATATGCTAAATTTTCTGAATGGGCACTTCGCCTTTCACCAGGTAAGTGTTCACAGTGGGCAGGGAGGTCAGGGACCCATCAGATTCATGAGGCCTCCTTGACAATGGTTGATGGGCTCACATTAATTGGCCAAATTTTGTGCTAAGCGTCTCTTATGAATTTTCCTAATACTCAAAAGCCATTATGCTATTCACATTTTCACGTATTTCATATTGACATGCTTTAACGCCATTGAGTGCAACCATTTTCGCAATTATTTTTAAATTAGTAATTTTATCTTGTGTTTTTTAATATGTCATATTTTGCATGTTCTATATTATTTAAAAAAAAATCAAATCTTGCATTTTTCACACTGGCCACTAAGCCCTATGCTAGACTCATTCTTCCTGTAGGTATACTGAATAGGACAGATGCACAATACCTGCTGGCCCTTAGAAATTCACAGCCGGGTGACTAATCTGCTTTAATAAAGGACAGATATATTTAGATATCCTAGCCTTGCTTTCCCGTGGAGTCATTATCCATTTGTAATCACAGTAGGATGATAGCAACTGTTGGCTCAATCATATTTTGACATCACTAACCTGCCCCAAAAATGATTCAGGTAAGGAAAATGAAGTTGGTGCTTGAGCCGAGTACCTAGCTAAGGTTGCATACTGTTAAAATGAAATTTTGTATATTATCTGTGTGAAGAAACCAGATTGTATCTTAATTACCCAGACAGCTACATTTTTGCAAACCAATAAGAACTGACTTTTTTCATTTGTATATTGGCTTGTGCATTTAAAGTGATATTTTATATGCGCCCATGTAATCAAGAAATTGCAGCCATGTTGGGATTGTTCTGTTTGCTATTGTGGGCTGTGGTTCAATAAAGTATTGCCACACTGTTTTACCTTAACCCTGTGTTGTCTGTGTAGTGTATTGCCCACTGGGAGATAGAGCGGGCGTTCAGTGGTATGAGCCGTGGTCCATGCAGTCTTGCTAAAGACAGCCGGGCCAGTGGATGAGAGCACACACTGACCCAGTTTCCCCGTTAAATTGGTGGCAGCAGTGGGATACTACTCAGCCCGGCGGAACCGGGGGAGCTGCAGGGGACTGGTGTTCTCACACACCATCCAGGGCTCCACAACAAGGGAGGTATACAGACAGACCCAGCAGACCATTGATGAGGCATGCACAGCATGTTTCGGATGCCACTATATCCAACCCCTCCAAATCGGCCTTGGGAAGAGGACCAGAGTAGCTATATGACCTCAACAAGAAACGGAAACTACAGGAGATGTTCCAGCTGCAACAGATTGAATAGAATTAAGGCAGGAACTACGGAATGCGGAGGAAGCAATGCGTGGACCCAATGGATACCAGTTGTTACTCTTCAATTACGTATGGAGTTTATTTTCGTAAGGAGCATATGGAATATGCTCTAAGGAAACTGGATGATCGGAAGCCTATCATGTCTGGTTAATTAAGATGGGGGATGAATGTGAAGAAACCAGATTGTATCTTAAAGGGACAATGTCACCTGAATTTGGAAGGAACAATCTTCAGCCATGGAGGCGGGGTTTTTGGGTTTTTGATTCACCCTTTCATTACCCGCTGGCTGCATGCTGGCTGCAATATTGGATTGAAGTTCATTCTCTGTCCTCCATAGTACACGCCTGCGCAAGGCAAGATTACCTTGTGCAGGCATGTACTATGGAGGACAGAGAATGAACTTCAATCCAATATTGCAGCCAGCATGCAGCCAGCGGGTAAGGATTGCCTTGCGCAGGCGTGTACTATGGAGGACAGAGAATGAACTTCAATCCAATATTGCAGCCAGCATGCAGCCAGCGGGTAAGGAAAGGGTGAATCAAAAACCCCGAAACCCCGCCTCCATGGCTGAAGATTGTTCCCTCCAAATTCAGGTGACAGTGTCTCTTTAATTACCCAGACAGCTACCTTTTTGCAAACCAATAAGAACTGACTTTTCATTTGTATATTGACTTGTGCATTTAAGTGTTTGTCTGGTGGTTCAAGAAGACAGACTTGCAAACTGATACCATTTAACATACAGTGTAAGTCTGTAATAGTGACTTGTACATAGTGTGTGTTTATCTTTGTTTATTGATGTGTGCTGATATGCTAATTGTGCATTGAATTCCTGAACTAGCTTGGTGACTTCTAAAGCAGAGAAGGAAAGACTGTGCAAATAGATTGAATGGTCAAGTAGGACTACGTAATCTCATCCCCATTGTTTGCCATATCTTGATGTTGAACTAAAGGACACTGGGTAATTCTAAAAATAGCTTACATGCCTTGGGTATAAAAAGACTCAGAGATCACATCCTGGGGGTGACTGAAGTACACAGAGCTACCAGCCAGACATTCTGCAAACCACCCAACAGACAAGAGAAAGGACTGCAGCCAATTCATCATGGCACCATCACGAGGGACACTGATCTTTGATTCTATAGGAAACAACCTAGGGGTTTTTGGCTCCGGTTGGAAGGACACAGATCTGATCCAGTGACCATCTCTCAACCATGGATATGTTTGGAGAAAGCCAGGTTTGGGACCCGCTGGTCACCTGGTTCCATGGAGATGGTCAGATAAGCCAGGTGGTGACTCGTGTCAACTGGCTTTGGACCTTGTATGGACTCTATGGACAGTTCTTGGTCATCTCCCTATGCTTTTTGTTACCTCTTCTCTGTGCGTTCATCCACAAATGGAGTAGCGACCCTGGGAGCTCTGACATCGTGTCAAGCTTTGGACCTTGTATGGACTCTATGGACAGTTCTTGGTCATCTCCCTATGCTTTTTGTTACCTCTTCTCTATGCGTCCATCCACAGATGGAGTAGCGACCCTGGGAGCTCTGACATCATGTCATACTGGAAATATGTGGAGACGCAGTGATATTTTAAATGCGCCCATGTAGTCAAGCAATTGCAGCCATGTTGGGATTGTTCTGTTTGCTATTGTGTGCTGTGGTTCAATAAAGTATTGCCACACTGTTTTACCTTAACCCTGTGTTGTCTGTGTAGTGTATTACCCACTGGGAGATAGAGCGGGCGTTCAGTGGTATGAGCCGTGGTCCATGCAGTCTTGCTAAAAACAGCCGGGCCAGTGGATGAGAGCACCCACTGACCCCGTTTCCCCGTTACAATCTGCTAATAGCACCTGTTTGTGAGCCTTACTCATGGTGTTCCAGAAAAGTTACAGTATAAATGGTAATTTTGTGTCATGAGGAATAATAGCATAAAATATTGTAAGCGTGCAATTGTGCACAACAAAGGTTAAAGGGGTTGTCCCGTCTTAGGCTACAAGTCTGCAGTCACAGTATGTGATTGTAGATCTTGGCAATCTTCACATGTCAATCTGTGAGGATTCTCTGGTTCCAGGAGTGGGTGGTCATGTGATTGCAAGGGTGCGAATTGCATACTTCTGCCACATTCCGACTAGACTTGTCCGGCCTCGCTCAATACACTCGAATTGAGCGAAGCCAAGCCCTTCTAGTCAGCACAAATTTATCCTTCCTTATTTTCCCCCTTGGTCTTACATATCAATAGATGATTGGTGCAACATGACCAAGTTTGAAGAAAGGACCTTTACTCTATAAGGTGTTTTGTATGCCATATATATCTATTATGTCCTCTCCCAATGGTGCTAATGGACTGGCACCACGAGAAACTGATGCTGGGTCACATACATGTTAGAAATGAAGTGACCACTTACAGTAGTAACATTGTTCAACAGATTTGTTGATAGGACACCTCTCCTCCATAGATGCAGTGCTACACATTATTATAATTGTAGCACATTTACAACTTGTTGAGGGATTGTTCCCTTGGTCTTGAAAAGGATCCAAATTGTTTACTAAACTTTTTTTTTTTTTTTTTTTTTAAGGGAAACTGGTTTTCAAATATCAACTGTATCCGAAACCCATGTGCTTTATTTAATGTCACTCCAGCAACTTCTTCATAAGATCAGTTTTCCCATTTCCTCGTATACTTAAGAAAATACCTTTTTAATTGTTCCGCTTCATGTGCTAATTGACACTCAACAGTCCGATGGATGTGAGTAAAATCAACTTCTTTTGCCTTTTGAACTCCAAATAGTAAGGTGTGATCGGTCCAAACTCTATTCCTTTGATCCAATTTCTATGTGAGTAAAAATTTACCTATTCTTCTCTCAATAGTGACAGTCAGATTTTAGGTTTTTTTTGTTTTCAAGAATTCACAGCCATTCCCTATTATCACTGAACAGTAATAGCAATTGAATTGTGCTCCTGGTCTATGCAGGTAAACATTTGCTTAAAAATGTTGCACTGAGCTTCAGACTACAGTTTTCATTGCTTTTTAGACCCCCTGATATGCAGTTGTTATCCTTCTCTTGGTTTCATATTTTTCTCTAATGTCCCTCCCAAAAATTCATGATGGATGTGAGGTATGCGTGTCTAGGATGTTACTGCGTTCAATAGCTCTCATGTACATGTATCAGCACAGCAGCATTCTTTGTGTGAGTTCTCTTCTACAGCTTCTGAAGAATCATATGTTTCCTCCCTATCTTCAGTACAATGTGAGTTAATTTCCCTCCCTAAAAATTGTAATTCTTTTCCCCCTCCCTGATCTGCAGTGCACCACCTCCTCCCACTCTCTGCTGCTGAGAGAAGTTGGGGGAAAAGAGAGTTAATAGAACCAGGAGCCCAGCTCTGACAGATATGTGTCAGATTTAGCAGCGCAGCCAGCTAAGTGAAGGAATTTCACATACTCTACAGCAGCAAAATGGTAGGAACTTTTCAATGAATAGTATTTAGAAAGTTGTTTCATTTTGAGTAGCAAATAAAAATAAAGCAAAGAAAAAAATGAATTCTAAGATAATCCAAAATCAAGACAAAGATTTTCATAATAATAATAATAATCTTTATTTATATAGCGCCAACATATTCCGAAGCACTTCACAGTTTAACAGGTTCAAACACAAGTCATAAGTAACAACGTTAACAATAATTAAAGATAAATGACATTTTCATAAAAATAGATGAGGTAGTATGTGGTAGACAATAACGTTTTAGCATACTGAACCAAGCTCCTGTATGGAAGCTTGACTTTGCAATTGTAAAAATCCTCAAAAGCTCAACGATTTTAATGGGGAAATAGTAGGTTGGGGGAGTGCGCAGAAAAATCTCTGAAATCTCAATTATTTGTTCAGTTTTGTGACGGCTATTATGTCACATGAAACTACATCGTGAAAAGAAGAATTTTTATTTCTTTTGCAGTACAAAAACTGACTTCTGACAGTTCTGTGATCATGGATAGCACATTCTGTTAAATTCAGGAACAATTTTTTTTTTTTTCACTGAAAAGGCTAAGATAACATCAGTCATACTTTCCCTGTCTATTATCGACACAATGCTCCGCTTTCCATTCCACGCGAGGAATTCCAGCACCTCTGTTTAGTCCCACCAATGACAATGGTGACTTGATCGCTACCAATATATTTTTCGTGGCAGCAGCTTTATTAAGAGAATTGTGGGAAAACTGCTGCATTTTGGTGTTCGAGATATTGTATGGATTTGCAGGCGTTTGTATAACGGCTTATAATGAGGCTATTAGATAGATAACTGCTGTGCTGAAAAGGATTGGGCACAATCAATGTGAGCAGAGTCTTTCTGATAAAATTTTACCATTATTCAATTGTTTTTTTTTTATTTCTGGTTTGGGGCTCTAATAGACCATTACCATTAAGTAATAGTTTTACCAATTACATTAATACTGCAGATAAGTCAGTGCAGACTTTTATAAGCTATAAACTTCATCACCAAATTAACCTGTGGGGAGACTCGAGCTCTCTAAAATATTGTGTGTCTAATATTCTCATATCATGATTAGTGATGAGCGAGTGTGCTTGTTACTCGAGTTTTCCGAGCATGCTCGGGTGTTCTCCGAGTATTTTGGGCATGCTCGTAGATTGTTTGAGTCCCTGCAGCTGCATGATTTGCAGCTGCTGGACAACCTGAACACATGCAGGGCTTGCCTGTTTGTTAGGGAATCCCCACATGTTTTCAGGCTGCCTAGCATCGGCAAATCATGCAGCTGCAGGGACTCAAACATAATCTGCGAGCATGCCCAAAATACTCGGAGAACACCCGAGCATTCTTGGAAATCTCGAGCAACAAGCACACTCGCTCATCACTAATCAAGATCTCTTCACCAAGTGGAATTATGAACTACCTCAAATTTTTCCCTATTTTTTAGCTATCTCTTTCCTTATTTATCGGGGGAAAATATACATAATGAGAAATAATAATAAACCCGTTGAGAGACGATTTGATTGGCAGTAATTATCTTGTTGCAATGCAACCTATCCAGGGGTAAGCTATATTCACATTTAAAAAAATTACCGTTTTGGAACGAGTGTTATGATAACAACACCATTCATAGGTTTTAGTTTTGGGTTTGCTAAATGACATGTTTTATGGTTTTACATCTCTTGATTGTGGAGTATTATTTGTTTATAATCTTCCTATATTAAAACCAATTTTGAATTATAAAAAAAAAAATTAGTTGATGTGTTCAAAACCAAAACAGAAAAGGGGTTAGGATTTCAGCATGTTTGACAGAGATCAAATTGTGCTGGCTAGGTGACCAGGTCAAGCATCTAACAGCAGGTCTTCCAAGGAGGGACAGCCAGTTAACCACAGCGACATGGTCATGGGTGCCCTAGGCTTTTTGATATATGAGCAAATATCAAAAGACTGACCTTCAATTCAAAACATAAAACTGCTGTGCTCAGGTGCATACGAAGAGTAGCCATCTACATGCATAGCTAACAAATGAAGTAGCACTCTGTAACACTATATTGCGTGCTCGGAAGAGTCGGTCTAGCCAGTCCCTGATAAATATGTCACCGATTAAACTTTGTTTCAAGGCAGGGAAAGCAGCAGCGGCAATGACTGCAGTTCCAGCCCCCTGATGATGGGCCATTTGAGTATCTCAGAATACACTAGGGATTCTCAAACAAAACCTTATAAAAATGGAAGTAAAAACTACATAAAGCAGTTGGATAGCATAGAGAGGAAACGGTGGGGACTTATTAATCAAAGTATATTAGAAAAGCGATTCGATTATTTCACTAAATAGGCATTTAGGATTAAACTGAACTTTAGTTTTGGACCACTTGATTAAGGATTATGATGTGAAGAGTGTGTTCCAACATCTAACACTTGACTTTTCATCCTACAGTTCCCATTGATGCCACTCATGGAATGCGAATGCTGTATGTGTTTGTCGACATAAAGATTGATATTTCACACTTTTTGGACACGATTAGATTCAATTTTGCAAGTGGAACATCCCTGGCCTTCGTCAGCACTATCCAATTTGTATCAGCACTTCAGGTAAATATCAACCAATATTTTTATTCCTTATTGGTGAAAACAAACAAAAAAATAAAAATAAAATCATCAGCCTTGCTTCCAAAGGCAGTGCTCAATAATTTAGCTTGTGGATAAGAATTTGTACATTTGCATTTGCTAAGTAGAACAGGAATTAGAAAATAACTGTTACAAAGGCCTCCTAATTTAATAATATTAAAGGATTCTTCCATCACAGCAACCACATGTTATATTAAAACTGAGATGTTAATGGTTGTAGTCAGTGAAATTGCAACTAGCAAAATTCATAGTATTTAATAAACTAGATGGGCTGGAGTCGCCATACAAGAGCTGCTTTTTGTTGGCTGGTCTCCACTCTGGCTAGTAGAGGGCCTAGTACTCCTAGAGTAGGAGGTAGAAGGAATAGAATATTTTGTTATTTTGTGTTTAAAGATATTCATCCTGAGGATATTGACTACATTTTATTTGAAAAATCAACCCTTCATAAACAATTGACAAAATGTCACTATTAATGGAATCTGTCAGTAGGATCAACCCACCCCTCCCCAAGCCATCTTTATAGGTATGTGTAGTAACATAGTATTTAAGGTTGAAGGAAGACTTTAAGCCAATCTAGTTCAACCCATAGCCTAACCTAACATGCCCTAACATGTTGATCCAGAGGAAGGCAAAAAAAAAAAAACCCATGTGGCAAAGAGTAAGCTCAACATTGGGGAAAAAAATTCCTTCCCGACTCCACATACGGCAATCAGACTAGTTCCCTGGATCAACACCCTATCAAGGAATCTATTATATATGCCCTGTAACATTATACTTTTCAAGAAAGGTATCCAGTCCCCTCGTAAATTTTAGTAATGAATCACTCATTGCAATATCATATGGCAGAGAGTTTCATAGTCTCACTGCTCTTACAGTAAAACTTGAATAAAATGAGGTCTTATTCCTGAGAAATCCATGTTTTCTTACTATGTAAATGAGCTGTTAAGATCTATGCTCTGGATACAGAGATACCTTCAGAGATTATTTTAAATGAAAGGGGCTGTTACCAGTCTGAGACATGTAATGACTGACAGTCACAGTCTACTCTCCTTATCTCACTGCAGAATGTGTCCCATCTCAAAACACTATTAACCTGCAGTTATGGGGTTAATTTTCAGGTTAATGGTGTTCTAAAGCTTCCCTCTAAATTTTGTCACCGCTCAGTTCACAGTGTGCGACGGCTGTGACCATGCCCCAGCAATGACTGACAGCTCACTCAGTACTGATGTACTATGGAGCCGGCCATCAGTCAATGCCAGTGCGTGGTTACAGTTGCCGCTCACTATGTACTGAGCTATGACTAAAGCCACGCCTCTATAACTGAAAGCCAGAGGCTGCCGGGAGGAAGAAAGTTAATTTCTCTCCATTAGCCGGGCTTTCAGTGCAGCGTCCAGGCAGCTTTGGAATGGTGTTAACCTGCAGATTAATCTATCTGAAGGTTAATAGTTTTGGGAAATGACGGGTTCCCACAGCTCACACCCTGCCGCATTTCCTGGTCCCCAGCTTTTGCTACACACAGATGTCCTTGACAAAGACCACTCTCGGTTAAAACATAGGACCATATTTGGTTTTGACTCCTTGCTGGATCAAAATAAATTAACACTGCACCAAGCCCTATAGTCTCATTTTCTTTAGAGGTGCTGAGGTTCCACTTCAATGAGTCTGGACGAGGAGTCCCTTACTCAAGCACACTATTTTTTTTTTATTTTTTTTAAAGGACAGTGTTGCTAGTCTTTTTCCTTCATCTAATAGGTTCCTTTTAAGAGAAGTTGATGAAAATGACACTTCAGTTGTGCTACATGTAGAGTAGACAGAGGTCTTCAATATATGTATTCATGATGTAGGTAACAGTAAAACTAGGATTACAGATATATGGCTGATAATTGTAGTCTTCGTAGTGCTTTAAGTATACTTTTATAAGTGCTATTATTTAGACTGGTCCCACAAATCCAAGGTGACTTCTAATACACTACAGTACATTATCACATACATTTTCCTGATCAACACTGAAACTCTGACATCAGAACTCAGCTGGTAATGCATGTCCAGGTCACCATGTTCACAGATACTGTATTAATAACACTTGTGAATGAGTTGTGTTAAAAGGTTTCCTTTATTGAAGGTTTTGACAATAACTATAGGTGGTTTATAATTTTCACATCAAGAGGGAAGGCCATTTACATGTAAGTATATCACAATGATCGATGTGTTTCTTATATGTTATTTTGCAATTATTCCTTAGTCTAAATGCATGAACGGATGCAAATTGCTCAACAAGTACACTAATGGCTATTCATCTGACTTTCATAATATACGGTAAATGTGGCTTACAAATACATGTGCATTTGATACCCAGACTAATTAGGGGGAAATACTGGAACTAGATTAACCAGGGTAGAAGAACAGGCTACAAAATATCAAACATACAGACATGGGCGATCTACAGTGATATACAGAGATATTTCTATTGTTACTCACAAATACTTTCCAATACTTTATCAAAATAATTCCTTACAGCGACGTTGAGGCAGAGATATAGATGTAGTTCATGTAACGCAGCTGGAATTCACAATCTTCTTTCACTGAGTTTATTTTTAGGCAGGAATGGACAGACTAGGTTATAATTAGGGATGAGCGAGTGTAGTCCTTGCTCGGGTTTTCCTCAGCATGCTCGGGTGATCTCCGAGTATTTGTTAGTGCTCGGAGATTTAGTTTTCCTCGCCTCAGCTGCATGATTTATGGCTGCTGGACAGCCTGAATACATGTGATACACACATGCTAGCCACCTTAGGGAGAGACCCAAGTTGGGCTAAATGTAGCGGGACGAAAGAGACCGAAAAGCCCTCTACTTAAAGGAAATACATAGTGGATGCTTTCCTGAAACGGAAAGTACTTGCAAGCAGCATAATACAAAGAATAGCAGGTTTACCCAGAATCCTTTGCAGTAGGCGGAGCTATGCAAATCATCTCTTTCCACCCCAGTCTAATCCACAGCGCTTGGAACCGCCAAGCGTGCAATGCTGCAGATTAGTTTCTAAATTTACACAGCCAACCAATTCCTACCTGTGGACACGTGTTTCGGGCTTTAGGCCCTCATCAGCACAGGGCTGGAATTGGTTGGCTGTATGGAGTGGGGCTCGGTGAGCAAGCGATACACACATGCTAGCCACCTTAGGGAGAGACCCAAGTTGGGCTAAATGTAGCGGGACGAAAGAGACCGAAAAGCCCTCTACTTAAAGGAAATACATAGTGGATGCTTTCCTGAAACGGAAAGTACTTGCAAGCAGCATAATACAAAGAATAGCAGGTTTACCCAGAATCCTTTGCAGTAGGCGGAGCTATGCAAATCATCTCTTTCCACCCCAGTCTAATCCACAGCGCTTGGAACCGCCAAGCGTGCAATGCTGCAGATTAGTTTCTAAATTTACACAGCCAACCAATTCCTACCTGTGGACACGTGTTTCGGGCTTTAGAGAATTCCCTAACAAACAGGCAATCCTCACATGTATTCAGCCTGTCTAGCAGCAATAAATCATGCAGCTGTGCCCAATGAAAACTAAATCTCAGAGCAGTTACAAGTACTCGGGAAAACCTGAGCAACGAGTATACTCGCTCATCACTAGTTATAATGTTTCTGAAGCCTGCTTTGCAAAACCTCTAAATCTTGCGTTTATGTTCAAGTCTTCTCCAAAATCAAAATGTATATTATAATAACACATATGTAATAATTTTTTTTATAGATTGCTATAAGTACAAGATGTGATATGCACACTGTACATTAGGACCTCTAAAAAGTCACGTTTGCAGTCATTTGTCTGATATTGATATTTATACCGGAGCTCTCTATTGGTTCTGACTAGTGATGAGCGTTTTTCCCGAGTACGCTCTTGTGGTCTCCGAGTATTTGCTAGTGCTAGGGAATCCCCACATGTATTCAAGCTGTCTAGCAGCCGTAAATCATGCAGCTGCGTCGACAAAAACTAAATCTCCGAGCACTAACAAATACTCGAAGACCACCCGAGCGTGCTCGAGCAACGAGTATACTCGCTCATCACTAGTTCTGACACTTGACCAGTTCTCGGATTATGTTCCTGCTATATCTGTTAGTTGACGTCATAGGCTGCATTGTTCACATTCCCACTGAGTTGGGATCATAGTGGGACTATTGGATATGACTTTCATGCGTCACAGTATTTTACTACAGCCTCACATCACACGATCCATTACTTTTACTGCAAGTGCAAGTCCTAAATGCTTTTATGAGTTTAAAGGTGTTTTCAGAAATTAGTCCAGATACACATGTCTTCTTCACTGGGCGGCTGTGGGAGCTTTTAGTCCAGATGCATGCTAACTTTTTACCAAGTCCGAATAATCACTACAGGGAAGTCCCTGTTTTATGTCAAAGGTACCACCCAGTGTCCGCTGCTTCCTCTTTGAAAACATCTGGCTTTTTATTGCTGCATACAGAGTTTAGTTGGACTTGAGAGAAAACTAGAAATGTTCTTGACAACTTTCCATGTTTGTGGATTACTCGTTAGCCTATATAGTGTCCCAGTGAAGAAGACATTGTGTTTGATATGGCAGAAAACAGTGTCTTGAATCTACTGGCCAAGCCAAGATTGTTTGGGAATTTGACATGCCGCGAAACAGTACATGTACTGTGTGAGGAGCTGAGAATGACTTTTTTAATGACATAACTTTTATCAATGCATGTGTTGTGGAGCTCCAGGATATTTATATCTGCTTATTTTTATTGTTTGAGTAACACAGGAGGCCATTGGTTTTCTATGTGACTTCATATTCTCGGTATCAAAACTTTTTAAGGTCATTACTATACAATCTAGCCCCTTCAACTGCTATACCAAGAACTTAAGAAACCTTTCACACTCAGTGATACAAGCTTATGTTTTTCTATTACTGATTAATGTTAGAACCCTTTCAAAGGTTTCTGTATATTTAGCATATAACTTGGCAGCGAGGATACATAAAGACAAAAACAAGTGAAAACTTTGACAATTAGGCTGGGTTTACATGCACATGATTTCTGTAGACTCGCTCCAACTCATCATCCCTGGATCTTTCACATGTTTCAATGTTCTGGAATACAGCAGTCAGTAGTCTGTCGCCGGTCTCCAGATTACTGTCTGTTGTAAAATAGCATACTTCTACTGATGGGTCGTTCACCTTAATATTATTGGCACTTCTAGTGAGTCCATACCAGTTTAATGATTTTTGAGGCTCCTGTAAGTTTTCGCAGAGCTGGCTTTATTTTCATGCATTAGAGAATAAATATAAAATAGATGCAACTCTACAAAGAGCGTTGTGATAGGAGGAAGAGAGTGTACATTTCATTAAATCTAACCTATTTTCAAGGGCATAATGCACCTGCAGCGTTCAAAGATTTCATTTTCAAACTTTATTAGAAAACCATTGTTGTGTCTCTTCCCCTTGAAATAAAAGGCATCTTAATAAACTGTGGGTGATGAGAATAAAGGCATGAAGACAGCTAACATACAACTTGAAGCCCTACTCCATATTATAACCTTGGTGTAATTGACATCAGATGAACACGCTGGACCACAGATTAACCCATAAGCGGAAGGATGACTACTTCTCCTCTGATGTATACTTGTGCCCTTATCTTTAGGTGCAAGTGGGTTAAAGCAGAAGCTACAGCCATACAGATACTTTACAGAGACATGAAGGAGAGAACATGCAGACCTTCACATCTGAGCTGGCTATGCAGTCAGCCTTTAGTGATTAATGTGCATGCTAAGAATATTTGTTCAAGCCTTTGAAGGCAGCTCAAAACCAAATAAAAGGGCCATCAAAGACATGAACAAATGAACCAGGAGACAGTCGGGACCATGTTTTGTCAAGATCCATAAGCCCATAGCACACAACGCCTTTTACATTCCAAATACACTCATGCCTGCAAGGTGCTTTCTGGCACTGTAAGGCTAGGTTCACATTTCGTTAGTGCAGTCCGTTCAACGCATATGTTAAACAGACTGCGTTAACGCAAGTGCCGAAAAAGATCGTGTTTATGCGATCGCGCTAGCGCAGATGCTCTAGTGCAGATGCTCTATCTGTGCTAGCGGTGCTGGACCCGAAAACGCTGCAGACTGCGTCCGAGGGTCCGTCACAGAATGACGGCACATCGCTAACGTATGCCGATTATGACATGCGTTAGCTATGTGCTACATAATGGCAGTTAATGGGTGCCCTAACGCATCCGTTACATAGCGTTAGTGCCGCTATGTAACGGATCCCATCAGCACATTGCCATTAACGCAATGTGAACCCAGCCATAGATGTTAATGCCTTTGCGCTGTTTAGTAAATAAGCCTCTAGGTCTCCAGATATAAAAGTGCATTTATCAAATTGAGCCTTTTTCAGCCACCCAGTCTTTTTCATCAGGGGGGTGTCCACTTTGATATACCATAGAACAAATCAAGCAGCCACATGGCCTATAATAACACAAAGGTCAGAATCTTCCTCTATTTTATTGAAATAATCAGTCCTTTCCAAGACTTATGTCACAAAGTCCAGGAGAAGAAAAATAGTCTGGAGAAAATACGACCTTTCCAGATGGTTATTGCAAAATTACAAGAGAACTGCTGACAAAATATAACTAAAGTTTTGAGTGAGGAAAAGTCACCAGACGTTATCGTGTGTATATAATATATACATTTTACATACAGGTGTTTCTCACTAAATTAGAATATCATCAAAAAGTTAATTTATTTCAGTTCTTAAATGCAAAAAAGTGAACCTCATATATTATCTAGTGTCATTACAAACAGAGTTATCTATTTCAAGTGTTTATTTCTGTTAATGTTGATGACTATGGCTTACAGCCAAAGAAAACCCAAAAGTAATTATCTCCGTAAATTAGAATAATTAACAAAAAACACCTGCAAAAGCTTCCTAAGCATTTAAAAAGGCCCCTTAGTCTGTTTCAGTAGGCTCCACAATCATGTGGAAGACTGCTGACTTGACAGATGTCCAGAAGGCAGTCATTGACACGCTCCACAAGGAGAGTAAGCCACAAAAGGTCATTGCTAAAGAATCTGGCTGTTCAGAGTGCTGTATCCAAGCATATAAATGGAAAGTTGAGTGGAAGGGAAAAAATGTGGTAGAAAAAGGTGCACAAGCAACCGGGATAACTACAGCCTTGAAAGGATTGTTAACCCCTTTGCCCTGAAGCCTGTTTTCACCTTCCTGACCAGCCAATTTTGACAATTCTGAGCAGAGTGATCTATTTAGAGTGTTTATTTCTGTTAATGTTGATGATTATGGCTTACAGCCAGTGAAAACCCAAAAGTCATTATCTCAGTAAATTAGAATACTTTATAACACCAGCTTGAAAAAATGATTTTAACATCCAAAATGTTGGCCTATTAAAATGTATGTTCAGTAAATGCACTCAATACTTGGTCGGGGCTCCTTTTGCATCACTTACTGCATCAATGCGGCGTGGTATAGAGGCGTTCAGCCAGTGGCACTACTGAGGTGTTATGGAAGCCCAGGTTGCTTTGATAGCAGCCTTCAGCTCGTCTGCATTGTTGGATCTGGTGTCTCTCATCTTCCTCTTGACAATACCTCATAGATTCTTTATAGAGTTATGGTCAGGCGAGTTTGCTGGCCAATCAAGCACAGTGATACTGTTGTTTTTACACCAGGTATTGGTACTTTTGGAAGTGTAGACAGGTGCCAAGTCCTGCTGGAGAATGAAATTTCCATCTCCAAAAGCTTACCGGCAGAGGGAAGCATGAAGTACTCTAAAGTTTGCTGGTAGACGGCTGTGCAGACTTTGATGTTGACCTACACCAGCAGATGACATTGCTCCCCAAACCATCAATGATTGTGGAATCTTCACACTAGACCTCAAGCAGCTTGGATTGTGTGCCTCTCCACTCTTCCTCCAGACTCTGGGACCTTGATTTCCAAATGAAATGCAAAATTTACTTTCATCTGAAAACAACACCTTGGACCACTGATCAACAGTCCAGTTCTTTTTATCCCTGTCCCAGGTAATGTGCTTCTTGCATTGTCTATTGGTCATGATTAGCTTGACACAAGGAATGCGACACTTGTAGCCCAAGTCCTGGATATGTCTGTGTGTGGTGGCTCTTGAAGCAACAGCAGCAGTCCACTCCTTGTGAATCTCCCACAAATTTTTTAATGGCCTTTTCTTAACCATCCTTTTAAGTCTGCAGTTTTTCCGGTTGCTTGTGTACCTTTTTCTTCCACACCTTTTCCTTCCACTTAACTTCCCATTAATATGCTTGGATACAGCACTCTGTGAACAGCCAGTTTCTTTAACAATGATTTTTTATGGCTTACCCTCCTGATGGAGTGTGTCAATGACTGCATTCTGGGCATATGTCAAGTCAGCAGTCTTCCCCATGATTGTGGAGCCTACTGAAACAGACTAAGGGACATTTTTACACGCTTAGGAAGCCATTGCAGGTGTTTTTTTTTGTTAATTATTTACTGAGATAATGACCTTTTTGGTTTTCGTTGGCTGTAAGCCATAATCATCAACATTAACAGGAATAAGCACTTGAAATAGATCACTCTGTTTGTAATGAGTTTGTTTGTAAGAAACTACTTTTTATGTCCTACTGGAATCAACCGGTCATTCTGTCACTTGGCAGATCAACCGGGGAAAATCTCCTGTGGTATACCTACCAGTATTCCTGCCCGAGGGGTTATCAATTAAAATTACTACGGACTATCAGATAGCAGATCTGATTTGTTTCATCTTGCAGCCTCGGGTTTAGTGCTCTCCTTAACCACCCCATGGGTTGCTAGAGCAATGGTCTCCTGGTCGAAGACCTTTACTATGATTCACAACAGTAACCTTTTCCCGAAGACAGTACAACTGGTCAATCAAATGTCTTGAGCAGGAGACTAGCTGGTTAGCGCCTCTCGGACGCGGCTAGTTGCGCGGCGCTGTCAGCAGCAAATACCATTACATCCAGAAGGGCATTATAGCTAAAAGAATGGAAGTGTACTCAGCGATCAAAAACACCTCTGACATCTCTCCCTAGGATCACATGTTTCCTATAGACAACCAGCAGTGGAAGAGTTTTCCAGGACGGTCTAGATCTAAAGGATCTTGGTTCCAAAAAGAGGGACCGAAAAGTAAGACTAATCCTGGACCTCAAACTTTTACCAAGCTTGACAAGGTCCTCCTTCTTCGAATGGAGTTTCTCCGCTCAGCTATTTCTTCAACAGAAAAGGGTGGAGTTTCTGGCATCCACCGACATTTGTGATGCTTACTTTCACGTTCCAATTTTCCCCTCTTTTTCGCTTTTCCATTCGCAAACAGCATTTTCAAGTCACAACCTGGTCCTTCGGCCATGCTACCGCACCCTGAGTGTTCGCAAGGGTCATGACGGCTGTCATGTTCCTCTTGCAGCCTAGAGGCGTGGTCTTCCTGCCCTGTCCGGTCGACTTTCTAGCCACTCTTCCAGGACTACGCTGAATCGTCTATATCAATTACTATACCCTCTCACCTGTATTGGCAGCTTCAGCTAGACAAGGTTTTCCTGATCTTCAGCCCAGCAGATACCCTTTTTAAGGATGATCCTGGACACTTCCAGGGGGTTGGTAATTCTCCCTTGAGACAAGGCCATTGCCGCTCTTCAACTCAGAACTCTCTTACCTGACCTCTCATTCCCTCATTCCATTCGATTGCTGGAAGGGTCATAAGGAAAAATGGTGACAGCAATGGAAGCTGTTTTCCTTCACTTTGCTCGTTTTCTGTAGGTCAAACAGGCTTTCAGAGGGTAGTCTCTGAGCTCCTTCCTCATCCGGGAGAGTTCCTTCCAGATCAATGATTATTAGTAACTACCGTTGACAGCCTTCTCCCGATTGTTGTTCTGGGGATCTGAACGATACGGCTAGTCTTACAGCAGGTCCTCTGCTTTCTGGTGGGTCTCCCATCTGAATTCAATCGGATAATGCCACAGCTGTCCAATACGTCAATCTTCTAACAGGTGCCCACCATCAGGCATCATGGACGAGGTGCCTCACATTCTCTGATGGGCCGAGATCTCTCATTCGGTGATCTCGGCAGTACACATCCCAGGCGTAGACCTCTGGACAGCAGACTTTTTCAGCTGTCAGGGTCGCACCTCAAGTGAGTGGGAACCTCTCTCGGAAGTCTTCTATCAGATCTGCCTTCTCTGAAGCACTCCAGATCTAGATCTGATGACATCCAGACGGAACGCCAATGTACTCGAGTTCATAGTTCGGCCTCGAGATCCAAAAACCGTTGCAGTGAATGCTCTGGTTCTTCCATAGTACCAGTTTCCGTAACCCCCCCCTCCGAGAGTCGTTTTAAAGTGGGAAGGGCCTTAGTGGTCTTGGGAGATCCGCACGGACCACGTTACGTTTTTTTTTTGGGGGGGGTTTGCAGAGTTAGGACTTTTCCGTCTTATTCCAACGAAACTGCGAGTAGGGTCTTACTCGCAAGGACTTTTCACATGTGGTCCTTCCCTTTCGCATACCATTAGATCTTTGGGTCCTTAATGGTCCTTGGAGTCTTACAGTACACTCTTTTTTGATCCGGCAGACTTTACTATCGGGGAAGGTCTCCTCTTTTTTCTTTACGATCTCGTCATCCTGACGAGTCTTCGGAGCTAGTCGCTCTGTTCTTCAGACTTTTTTCCATCAAGGCAAGGTTGTCCTCAGGTCATCCCCATCCCTTGTTAACAGTCCACAAAAAGGGGGATGGGTTCTCCATATTCTGGACGAAGTAAGTGCTCTGAGTAGGTATGTATCGAGCTCGGCATCCTTCTGAAGATTGGACACCTTATTTGCCCTTCCTGACAGTCAGAGGAATGCTTCCTGATGGTTACAGGAAGGGTTTAGCCATTTCATCGGTCATGTTAGCCTGGTGGATTCGTTACACCATCCTGGAGTCCTTCTGGATTAGACATTAGCCTAACTCCACTCCACTCTGTCGATCGAGGTTTCTTGGACTCTAGGCACCAGGCGTCAATAAAGCACGCCTGCAAGCTTGCGGGTTCGTCCAGTCCGCATGCAGCCATGAAGCACTATAATTCTCAGACTTCGACTGTTATGAGTCTGGGCAGGCGGACACTGCAGGCTGCGGTGGCGCTATTGTAAGTAGCAGTTACACAGGGCCTGATCTGATGTTGTCCCCGCCCAGGGACTGCTTTGGGATGTCCCACGGTCTGTGTCCCCCAATGAGTTGAAGGAGAAATAGGTATTTTTGTGTACTCACCGTAAATCCTTTTCTCCGAGCAATTCATTGGGAGTCACAGCTCCTACCTTGTTATTAGCTTCTGCTTGTTTTTTAAATTGACATGTTATATTCTTATATAATTTGACATGCTATACTCATATGTTGTTGTTGAGCTCCTACTGCTTTTGCACTGAACTGGTTAGCTGAGAGCCAGCAGGAAGGTGTATACTGCTGGGGAGGGGCTAACTTTTTTGTATCACTTTTTGTCAGCCTCCTACTGGCAGCAGCATACACCCACGGTCTGTCCCCCAATGAATGGCTCGGAAAAAAGGATTTTACGGTGAGTACACAAAAATCCATATTTTTCTTTTTTCTTAAAGGGAAGGTGCCATCCAAAAAAATTTTTTTTCAGAAATTGTAAAAATGTAAAGCATTAATGATTACATTTTCTTAAAAAATATTATCATTTGTTTATAATTTAGTAAAATATGAAAAATAATTTGAAAAGTTTGGGAATTTCCACTTTTCAACATTAGGGGGAGCAGCTGCTGAAATTTCAGAAAAACCTAGTGTACAACTATCTCACATTACTGCACTGCAGTAAATATGGGCGGAGTCTGCTGACCTGTGTGATGTCTCCTCTCCTCCCCTTCTGGGTGTTTGCTAAGGGATTAGTGAGGATGATATTCAGGAACCCAGTGAGAAGCCATTTTGTTGGTGACTGCAGAGTATGGCTGCCGTCACACTAGCAGTATTTGGTCAGTATTTTACCTCAGTATGTGTAAGCCAAAACCAGGAGTGGAACAATTAGAGGAAAAGTATAATAGAAACATATGCACTTCTGTATTTATCACCCACTGCTGGTTTTGGCTTACAAATACTGAGGTAAAATACTGACCAAATACTGATAGTGGACGGCAGCCTTAGGCTACTTTCACACTAGCGTTGTTGGCTGTACGTCGCAATGCGTTGTTCAGGAGAAAAAACACATCCTGCAAAGTTGTCTGCAGGATGCGTTTTTTCCCCATAGACTAACATTACCGACGCATTGCGACGTATTGCCACACGTCGTAACTGTCGTGCGATGGTTGCGTCATGTTTTGGTGGACCGCCGCCACAAGAAAAGTTACATGTAACGTTTGTGCATCGAGTCCACCATTTTCGACCGCACATGCACGGCCGAAACTCCGCCCCATCCTTCCCAGACCTTACAATGGGGCAGCGGAAGCGTCGTAAAACTGCTTCCGCTGCCCACGTCGGACATTTCTTTCACAGCATACGTCGGTACGACGCACTGCGACGGGCCCGTACCGATGCTAGTGTGAAAGCAGCCTTATACTGACAAGTAGACAGTCACCGAGGATGGCAGGCAGCAAGGATTCTGGGAGATATGTGGTGGAGGGAGCAGGGTGACAGCAGCACAGAGTATTTCAGGAGAGCAGTGTGCTGGTCTATGGGGGCCCCCTGTTTGGTGCGCGGAGCAGCCAGGGATTGTACGTAGAGCGCTGTCTTTTATACACATGGATGGACCGTCTGCTTGTTTGCTCCACAGAAATCCAGGAAACATTTCTGCGGATTGATGGCCTTTTCTGATCCAGACTTTGCATGCAGACTCCATTCCCCTCCTCAGATCCTGTCTTCCCAATCCTGTCCTGGCAATGTGTGAAAGCGAGGCGACAGGCGCAGTCCGGGGTGACGCTGGGAAGGAAATGTAGCCATATAGTAACGATAAAAATGAGACCCCTCTCTTCAGCTGCCTCACCAGCCCTGACTACACCTAACTGGAGGTCATGCTGCCCCCTCTATTACCCCAGACCCGCGTGCAGGTGCTCAGCCAGAACCACCATAGAATGGGTCCGCTTTCTGAAGATAATACTGCCATAGTGTTCTCACATAATACCGCCATATAGATCACACACAATACTATCAAATAGATCACACAATACTGTCATACAGTTCTCACATAATACCACCATATAGATCACACATAATACCGCCAGTGTTCTCACATACCGCCATGTAGATCACACATAATACCGCCAGTGTTCTCACATACCACCATATAGATCACACATAATACTGCCAGTGTTCTCACATACCGCCATATAGATCACACACAATACCGCCAGTGTTCTCAAATACCACCATATAGATCACACATAATACTGCCATAGTGTTCTCACATAATACCGCCATATAGATCACACATAATGCTGCCAGTGTTCTCACATAATACCGCCATATAGATCACACACAATACCACCATATAATTCTCACAATACTGATCAAGCATAATACCACCATACAGATCACATAATACCGTCATATAGATCTCACATAATGCCATAATACAGCATGACGCCCGCAGCTCCTGTTATCGCACGCATTGAGTTGTGTGTGCAATGGGGAAAGATATGCAGGGGGGAGAGGAGTGCATAGGAGAGGATTAGATACACGGTTCACCAGACAGTATCACACAGGAGAGGATTAGATACACGGCTCAGCAGTCAGTATTTCATAGGATTAGGCTATGTGCACACGTCAGGATTTTTTCCTGACATAATCCTGAGAATTCTGCCAGAAATCCGCGTGCTTTTTTCGCGCGGAATTTGCGCGTTTTTTGCGCAAATTTTTTGAGTTTTTTTATTTTCCGGAATGTCCTTTTTGATAGGAAATCCGTAAAAAGATAGAGCATGTCCGGATTTTTTGCGGTATGCGTTTTTTTTTTGCGGGAAAAAACGTTAACATCTGCACAAAAAATGCGGAATGCATTCTAAATGATAGGATGCATAATGTTAGTGTTTTTTTAGCGGATTTATAGCGTTTTTATGGCGAAATTCCGCAAAAAAAACGCAAAAAATCCGGACGTGTGCACCTAGCCATAGATACACAGGTCAGCACATGATAGGATTAGATACACGGTTCACCAGACAGTATCACACAGGAGAGGATTAGATACACAACTCAGCAGACAGTATCACACAGGAGAGGATTAGATACACGGCTCAGCAGTCAGTATTCCACAGGAGGATTAGATACACAGGTCAGCACAGGATAGGATTAGATACACGGCTCAGCAGACAGTATTACACAGGAGAGGATTAGATACACGGCTCAGCAGTCAGTATTCCACAGGAGGATTAGATACACAGGTCAGCACAGGATATGATTAGATACACGGCTCAGCAGACAGTATTACACAGGAGAGGATTAGATACACGGCTCAGCAGTCAGTATTCCACAGGAGGATTAGATACACAGGTCAGCACAGGATAGGATTAGATACACGGCTCAGCCGACAGTATCACACAGGAGAGGATTAGATACACGGCTCAGCCGACAGTATCACACAGGAGAGGATTAGATACACGGCTCAGCAGACACTATCACACAGGAGAGGATTAGATACACGGCTCAGCAGACAGTATTACACAGGAGAGGATTAGATACACGGCTCAGCAGACACTATCACACAGGAGAGGATTAGATACACGGCTCAGCAGACAGTATTACACAGGAGAGGATTAGATACACGGCTCAGCACAGTATAGTGATAGATGCAGGGTCTGATGTCCTGTGAGGAGCTGCAGTGAGGTCGGAGCAGCACAGAGATTCTCCCCCATCCCCCTCTGTTACCTCTCTGCAGCTCCTGATAAGAGGACATCAGACCACAGCACTTCACCCTCTCTAGCGATTCTAGAGATTACAGGCAGCAGAGGACAGGGAACGGCCGCTGAGTGTGAGGGGAGACAGATGGAGCTGCTCCTCCAACAGCACAGCTCTGTCACAGTGGAGCTCACAGTCAGGTACACTCCACTGTGGGCTGAAGCAAGATGGCGCCGACCTCCTGCCTCTGCTGTGTTGTGGAGACCGCCCAGGAGGTGTGGCCACATCAGAGCAGAGAGCAGACAATGCTAGCTATGGGGTCGCCTCCCGACTACTGATCTCTATGTCCAGGGCTGCCGTGTGTGAAGACTGTAAGTGTCGTGCAGCTACACTTACAGTCCTGCAAATGAAAATGGCGGCGCCCAGTGGCAGAAAAAAAAATGAATAAAAAAATAACAATAAATACTATGCACTTGAAAATAACTTATAAAAATAAGGAATTAAAGAGGTTTTTTTTTTTTTACAATATTAAAACGCGGCACCTTCCCTTTAACCCCTTCACCCCAAAGCCTGTTTTCACCTAAGTGACAGGGCCAATTTTTACAATTCTGACCACTGTCACTTTATGAGGTCATAACTCTGAAACGCTTCAACGGATCCTGGTGATTCTGACACTGTTTTCTCGTGACATATTGTACTTCATGATAGTGGTAAAACTTCTTCGATATGACTTGCATTTATTTGTGAAAAAAACAAAAATTTGTCGGAAATTATGAAAATTTAGCAATTTTCAAACTCTTAGTTTTTATGCCCTTAAATTAGAGAGTTATATCACATAATATAGTTAATAAACAACATTTCCCACATGTCTGCTTTACATCAGCACAATTTTGGAAACATCATTTTTTTTTGTTAGGACGTTATAAGGGTTAAAAGTTGACCAGCGATTTCTCATTTTTGCAACAAAATTTGCAAAACCATTTTTTTACGGACCACCTCACACTTGAAGTGACTTTGAGGGGTCTATATGACAGAAAATGCCCAAAAGTGACACCATTCTAAAAACTGCACCCCTCAAGGTACTCAAAACCACATTCAAAAAGTTTATTAACCCTTCAGGTGCTTCACAGGAATTTTTTGAATGTTTAAAAAAATTGAACATTTAACTTTTTTTTCACAAAATTTTTACTTCAGGTCCAATTTGTTTCATTTTACCAAGGGTAACAGGAGAAATTGGACCACAAAAGTCGTTGTACAATTTGTCCTGAGTACGCCGATACCCCATATGTGGGGGTAAACCACTGTTTGGGCACATGGCAGAGCTCGGAAGGGAAGGAGCGCCATTTGACTTTTCAATGCAAGATTTGCTGGAATTGAGATCGGAGCCCATGTCACGATTGGAGAGCCCCTGATGTGCCTAAACAGTGGAAACCCCCACAAGTGACACCATTTTGGAAAGTAGACCCCCTAAGGAACTAATCTAGATGTGTGGTGAGCACTTTGAACCTCCAAGTGCTTCCCAGAAGTTTATAATGTAGAGCCGTAAAAAAAATTTTTTTTATTAATTTTCACAAAAAATTATCTTTTTGCCCCAAATTTTTTATTTTCCCAAGGGTAAAAGGATAAATTGGACCCCAAAAGTTGTTGTGCAATTTGTCCTGAGTACGTCGATACTTCATATATGGGGATAAACCACTGTTTGAGCGCATGGCAGAGCTCGGAAGGGAAGGAGTGCCATTTGACTTTTCAATGCAAAATTGGCTGGAATTGAGATCGGACGCCATGTCGCATTTGGAGAGCCCCTGACGTGCCTTAACAGTGGAAACCCCCCACAAGTGACCCCATTTTGGAAAGAAGACCCCCTAAGGAACTTATCTAGATGTGTGGTGAGCACTTTTAACCCCCAATTGTTTCACTAAAGTTTAGAATGTAGCATTGTGAAAATTAAAAAATCATTTTTTCTTTCCACAAAATGATGTTTTAGCCCGCAATTTTTTTTTCCCAAGGGTAACAGGAGAAATTGGACCACAAATGTTATTGTCCAATTTGTCCTGAGTACGCTGATACCCCACATGTGGGGGGGAACCACCGTTTGAGTGCATGGCAGAGCTCGGAAGGGAAGGAGCACCGTTTGAAATGCAGACTTAGATGGAATGGACTGCAGGTGTCATGTTGCATTTGCAGAGCCCCTGATGTACCTAAACAGTAGAAACCCACCACAAGTGACCCCATATTGGAAACTAGACCCCCCAAGGAACTTATCTAGATGTGTTGTGAGAGCTTTGAACCAACAAGTGTTTCACTACAGTTTATAACGCAGAGCCGTGAAAATAAAAAATATTTTTTTTTCCACGAAAATGATATTTTATCCCCTATGTTTTTATTTTCCCAAAGGTAACAGGACAAATTGGACCCCAAAAGTTGTTGTCCAACTTGTCCTGAGAACGCTGATACCCCATATGTTGGGGGGAACCACTGTTTGGGTGCACGGCAGAGCTCGGAAGGGAAGGAGCGCCATTTGAAATGCAGACTTAGATGGATTTGTCTGCAGGCGTCATGTTGCATTTGCAGAGCCCCTGATGTACCTAAACAGTAGAAACCCCCCACAAGTGACCCCATATTGGAAACTAGACCCCCCAAGGAACTTATCTAGATGTGTTGTCAGAGCTTTGAACCAACAAGTGTTTCACTACAGTTTATAACGCAGAGCCGTGAAAATAAAAAATATTTTTTTTTCCACGAAAATGATATTTTATCCCCTATGTTTTTATTTTCCCAAGGGTAACAGGACAAATTGGACCCCAAAAGTTGTTGTCCAACTTGTCCTGAGAACGCTGATACCCCATATGTTGGGGGGAACCACTGTTTGGGTGCACGGCAGAGCTCGGAAGGGAAGGAGCGCCATTTGAAATGCAGACTTAGATGGATTGGTCTGCAGGCGTCATGTTGCATTTGCAGAGCCCCTGATGTACCTAAACAGTAGAAACCCCCCACAAGTGACCCCATATTGGAAACTAGACCCCCCAAGGAACTTATCTAGATGTGTTGTGAGAGCTTTGAACCAACAAGTGTTTCACTACAGTTTATAACGCAGAGCCGTGAAAATAAAAAATATTTTTTTTTCCACGAAAATGATATTTTATCCCCTATGTTTTTATTTTCCCAAGGGTAACAGGACAAATTGGACCCCAAAAGTTGTTGTCCAACTTGTCCTGAGAACGCTGATACCCCATATGTTGGGGGGAACCACTGTTTGGGCACACAGGAGAACTCGGAAGGGAAGGAGCACTGTTTTACTTTTTCAAAGCAGAATTGGCTGGAATTGAGATCGGATGCCCCCTGATGTGCCCAAACAGTGGAAACCCCCAACTATAACTGAAACCCTAACCCGAACCCTAGCCCTAGCCCTAACCCTAGCCCTAACCCTAGCCCTAGCCCTAACCCTAGCCCTAACCCTAGCCCTAACCCTAGCACTAATGGGAAAATGGAAATAAATACATTTTTTTTACATTTTATTATTTTTCCCTAACTAAGGGGGTGATGAAGGGGGGTTTGATTTACTTTTTTGGCGGATTTTTATGATTGGCAGCTGTCACACACTAAAAGACGCTTTTTATTGCAAAAAATAGTTTTTGCATCACCACATTTTGAGAGCTATAATTTATCCATATTTTGGCCCACAGAGTCATATGAGGTCTTGTTTTTTGCGGGAGGAGTTGACGTTTTTATTGGTAACATTTTCGGGCAGATGACATTTTTTGATCGCTTTTTATTCCGATTTTTGGGAGGCGGAATGAACAAAAACCAGCAATTTCTGAATTTCTTTTAGGGGGGGGGGGCGTTTATACCGTTCCACGTGTGGTAAAATGGATAAAGCAGTTTTATTCTTCGGGTCAGTACGATTACAGCGATACCTCATTTATGTAATTTTTTTTATGTTTTGGCGCTTTTACACAATAAAAACTATTTTATATAAAAAAATAATTGTTTTTGCATCGCATTATTCTGAGAGCTATAACTTTTTTATTTTTCTGCTGATGATGCTGTATGGCGGCTTTTTTTTTGCGGGACAAGATGACGTTTTCAGCGGTACCATGGTTATTTATATCCGTCGTTTTGATCGCGTGTTATTCCACTTTTTGTTCGCCTGTATGATAATAAAGCGTTGTTTTTTGCCTTGTTTTTTTTTTTTTTTTGCGGTGTTCACTGAAGGGGTTAACTAGTGGGATAGTTTTATAGAGCGGGTCGTTACGGACGCGGCGATACCAAATATGTGTACATTTATTGTTTTTTTTTTTTTTACATAAATAAATGGATTTATTGGGAAATGTTTTTTTTTTTTTTATTTGGGGATTTTTTTTAATTTTTTTTTCACATTCTATTTTTTTTTTTTTTTTACTTTCTAACATTGTCCCAGGGTGGGACATCTCTGTATTAGATCAGATCGTTGATCTGACACTGTGCATAGCACACTGTCAGATCAACGATCTGACAGGCAGCTTAGCTGGCTCTCCAGCGCCTGCTCTCAGCAGGCGCCGGCTAGCCAGGTCACTTCATGACCCGGAAGGAGTCCAGCGGCCATCTTGGATCCGGGGACTCCTTCCGGGTCACCGGAGCAACGCGATCTCATTGCGTTGCTCCGGTGGGAGAGCGCAGGGAGCCCCTGTCCCTGCGCGATCCCCCTCTATGCCGCTGTCACTACTGACAGCGGCATCAGAGGGGTTAAATGCCCGCGATCGGCGATAGCGCCGATCGTGGGCATTGCTGCGGGGTGTCAGCTGTCGTATACAGCTGACACCCGCACACGATCACCGCGGCGCTCAGCGCGAGACCGCGGTGATCGGTGCGCCGTACTAGTACTGCTGCTGGCACTAATGCAGTGCCGGCAGCGCAGTACTAGTGCGGCGCATGTCGCGAAGGGGTTAAGATTCCTCAGTAACACTAACAGAAGCTGGTGTCTGACTATTCTTCACGTTTGCAGCAGGTTAAAACAGCCAATTTTGCTCTTTTAAGTGGTACAGACCATTTTCATTAAGAGGTTGAATAATTCTGAGGCTGCACAAATCATTGAAAGTGTAATTTTGTGTTGAATTTGGAGTAACCACTTGTGATATTAGTTTTGTTGACCTATTTAAATTCTTGATTTATTGTTTTATTGCAAACCGCAGAAAGAAAGTTTGCAGATTTTGCTAATAAAACTATATTGGAAAGGGGGTTGTATAATTTTGATTGGAACTGTTTGCGAAGTTGCTTGTTGGGGGGAACTTCAGAAATCTCCCTCTATTCTCCTGCCTACCTGTTACATGTAGTTCTCTCCACTGATGCTAGTGTTCCAAACGTAATTACAGCTCTGCATGGTGTAGAATAAAATTAGAGAAACAATAATAACAACTTAAAATCTATCTTGCAGAGCTGCTGTTGTGTTAACGAAAATTACTGGTAGCCATTACGTTTCCATACAGTGTAGAGGCAGCCAGGCAAAGTTGATCAAAATAGACTATTTCAACTGAAATAAATGTTGGATTGGTGAAATGTAATAATTAATGAGACATGGCACACCATCTCTTCTGGGGCATCAAGGACAGACGACAAGCACATGGGGGAGGCCTCGGGGTTGTAGGCAGGAAGAGGAAGGGTTTCCTGTTGAGCATATTCCAGGTGCCTTCTGGGAAAAGCGAAGAGTCTCCCTAAGCTAGAAGATCGTTGGGTACAGCCGGGACCAGCTGCTTGGAAAGAATCACCAAACCAGGGATTCAAGCTTGAGGAGGCTAATTTGCATATTCCAGGTGCCTTCTGGGAAAGGCGAAGAGTCTCCCTAAGCTAGAAGATCGTTGGGTACAGCCGGGACCAGCTGCTTGGAAAGAATCACCAAACCAGGGATTCAAGCTTGAGGAGGCTAATTTGCATATTCCAGGTGCCTTCTGGGAAAAGCGAAGAGTCTCCCTAAGCTAGAAGATCGTTGGGTACAGCCGGGACCAGCTGCTTGGAAAGAATCACCAAACCAGGGATTCAAGCTTGAGGAGGCTAATTTGCATATTCCAGGTGCCTTCTGGGAAAAGCGAAGAGTCTCCCTAAGCTAGAAGATCGTTGGGTACAGTCGGGACCAGCTGCTTGGAAAGAATCACCAAACCGCGCGCCTTACGGCGTGCAAATTTTTGCCTGTAGGACATTATTGCGAGAGAGCTTGGCTGAGTAGATTACACAAGAAGGAAAACACACAGCAAGTCAGCAGGATCTAGGAGCAACATGGCAGATGTGACAACCTACATGGTGAGCTGCAGCATGTGCTACATGTTCACAGATCGACCAGAAGAAGAATTAAATTTCACCTGTCAGAAGTGTAGACTAATGGCCCTTTTAGAAGAAAAGGTGCGGGGTCTGGAAGAAAGAATAGCAACTTTGAAACTCATCAAAGAGAATGAAGACTTTCTAGACAGAACAGAAGCATCTCTACTGGTCACAGAAGGTGAAAAAAGTGTCAGAGAACCTCCAAAAGCAGATGAGTGGAAGCATGTGACCAAAAGAAGCAAGAAGACCATGGAGAAATCACCAACCACACAACTGAAGAACCGATATCAAATCTTTGTAGAGGATGAAGATGGCACACCTAAGGATGAAGCAATACCAGCAAGCAAAAAAGAAAAGGGCACACAGCAACAAGTGACAGCAAAAAGTACAGCCAAGAAGCAACGAAGAGTGGTGGTGGTGGGAGACTCACTACTGAGAGGCACAGAAGCAGCCATCTGCAGACCGGACATAACTGCAAGAGAAGTATGCTGCCTTCCAGGTGCGATGATCAAGGATGTGACCGATAGGATACCAAAGCTCTTCAACTCAAAGGACGTCCACCCATTTCTTCTGATACATGTTGGCACCAATGACACGGCAAGGAAGGACCTACCGACAATCTGCAAAGACTTTGAAGAGTTGGGGAAGAAAGTAAAGGAACTGGATGCACAGGTAGTTTTTTCTTCTATCCTTCCAGTAGACGGGCATGGCACCAGGAGATGGAACAGGATCCTTGATGCAAACAACTGGCTAAGACGATGGTGCAGACAACAAGGATTCGGATTCCTGAACCACGGTGTGAATTACTTGTACGATGGACTCCTCGCCAGAGACGGACTACACCTCAACAAACCTGGGAAACACACATTCGCCAGAAGACTCGCTACACTCATCAGGAGGGCGTTAAACTAAAAGAAGAGGGGACGGGAAGAAAAACATTAGACTTGAACAAAGAAGATCCAGGAAAACATACTCAGAAGGGAGGTAAGAACATTTCTAAAACAATCCACAGCGAGGAGATTGGAACAAAGCAAAATCCTCTAAACTGCATGCTCGCAAACGCCAGAAGCCTGACAAACAAGATGGAAGAACTAGAAGCAGAAATATCTACAGGTAACTTTGACATAGTGGGAATAACCGAGACATGGTTAGATGAAAGCTATGACTGGGCAGTTAACTTACAGGGTTACAGTCTGTTTAGAAAGGATCGTAAAAATCGGAGAGGAGGAGGGGTTTGTCTCTATGTAAAGTCTTGTCTAAAGTCCACTTTAAGGGAGGATATTAGCGAAGGAAATGAGGATGTCGAGTCCATATGGGTCGAAATTCATGGAGGGAAAAATGGTAACAAAATTCTCATTGGGGTCTGTTACAAACCCCCAAATATAACAGAAACCATGGAAAGTCTACTTCTAAAGCAGATAGATGAAGCTGCAACCCATAATGAGGTCCTGGTTATGGGGGACTTTAACTACCCGGATATTAACTGGGAAACAGAAACCTGTGAAACCCATAAAGGCAACAGGTTTCTGCTAATAACCAAGAAAAATTATCTTTCACAATTGGTGCAGAATCCAACCAGAGGAGCAGCACTTTTAGACCTAATACTATCTAATAGACCTGACAGAATAACAAATCTGCAGGTGGTTGGGCATCTAGGAAATAGCGACCACAATATTGTGCAGTTTCACCTGTCTTTCACTAGGGGGACTTGTCAGGGAGTCACAAAAACACTGAACTTTAGGAAGGCAAAGTTTGACCAGCTTAGAGATGCCCTTAATCTGGTAGACTGGGACAATATCCTCAGAAATAAGAATACAGATAATAAATGGGAAATGTTTAAGAACATCCTAAATAGGCAGTGTAAGCGGTTTATACCTTGTGGGAATAAAAGGACTAGAAATAGGAAAAACCCAATGCGGCTAAACAAAGAAGTAAGACAGGCAATTAACAGTAAAAAGAAAGCATTTGCACTACTAAAGCAGGATGGCACCATTGAAGCTCTAAAAAACTATAGGGAGAAAAATACTTTATCTAAAAAACTAATTAAAGCTGCCAAAAAGGAAACAGAGAAGCACATTGCTAAGGAGAGTAAAACTAATCCCAAACTGTTCTTCAACTATATCAATAGTAAAAGAATAAAAACTGAAAATGTAGGCCCCTTAAAAAATAGTGAGGAAAGAATGGTTGTAGATGACGAGGAAAAAGCTAACATATTAAACACCTTCTTCTCCACGGTATTCATGGTGGAAAATGAAATGCTAGGTGAAATCCCAAGAAACAATGAAAACCCTATATTAAGGGTCACCAATCTAACCCAAGAAGAGGTGCGAAACCGGCTAAATAAGATTAAAATAGATAAATCTCCGGGTCCGGATGGCATACACCCACGAGTACTAAGAGAACTAAGTAATGTAATAGATAAACCATTATTTCTTATTTTTAGGGACTCTATAGCGACAGGGTCTGTTCCGCAGGATTGGCGCATAGCAAATGTGGTGCCAATATTCAAAAAGGGCTCTAAAAGTGAACCTGGAAATTATAGGCCAGTAAGTCTAACCTCTATTGTTGGTAAAATATTTGAAGGGTTTCTGAGGGATGTTATTCTGGATTATCTCAATGAGAATAACTGTTTAACTCCATATCAGCATGGGTTTATGAGAAATCGCTCCTGTCAAACCAATCTAATCAGTTTTTATGAAGAGGTAAGCTATAGGCTGGACCACGGTGAGTCATTGGACGTGGTATATCTCGATTTTTCCAAAGCGTTTGATACCGTGCCGCACAAGAGGTTGGTACACAAAATGAGAATGCTTTGTCTGGGGGAAAATGTGTGTAAATGGGTTAGTAACTGGCTTAGTGATAGAAAGCAGAGGGTGGTTATAAATGGTATAGTCTCTAACTGGGTCGCTGTGACCAGTGGGGTACCGCAGGGGTCAGTATTGGGACCTGTTCTCTTCAACATATTCATTAATGATCTGGTAGAAGGTTTACACAGTAAAATATCGATATTTGCAGATGATACAAAACTATGTAAAGCAGTTAATACAAGAGAAGATAGTATTCTGCTACAGATGGATCTGAATAAGTTGGAAACTTGGGCTGAAAGGTGGCAGATGAGGTTTAACAATGATAAATGTAAGGTTATACACATGGGAAGAGGGAATCAATATCACCATTACACACTGAACGGGAAACCACTGGGTAAATCTGACAGGGAGAAGGACTTGGGGATCCTAGTTAATGATAAACTTACCTGGAGCAGCCAGTGCCAGGCAGCAGCTGCCAAGGCAAACAGGATCATGGGGTGCATTAAAAGAGGTCTGGATACACATGATGAGAGCATTATACTGCCTCTGTACAAATCCCTAGTTAGACCGCACATGGAGTACTGTGTCCAGTTTTGGGCACCGGTGCTCAGGAAGGATATAATGGAACTAGAGAGAGTACAAAGGAGGGCAACAAAATTAATAAAGGGGATGGGAGAACTACAATACCCAGATAGATTAGCGAAATTAGGATTATTTAGTCTAGAAAAAAGACGACTGAGGGGCGATCTAATAACCATGTATAAGTATATAAGGGGACAATACAAATATCTCGCTGAGGATCTGTTTATACCAAGGAAGGTGACGGGCACAAGGGGGCATTCTTTGCGTCTGGAGGAGAGAAGGTTTTTCCACCAACATAGAAGAGGATTCTTTACTGTTAGGGCAGTGAGAATCTGGAATTGCTTGCCTGAGGAGGTGGTGATGGCGAACTCAGTCGAGGGGTTCAAGAGAGGCCTGGATGTCTTCCTGGAGCAGAACAATATTGTATCATACAATTAGGTTCTGTAGAAGGACGTAGATCTGGGGATTTATTATGATGGAATATAGGCTGAACTGGATGGACAAATGTCTTTTTTCGGCCTTACTAACTATGTTACTATGTTACTATGTAATTACTAACTAACTTGACATTGACCTGCACGCAGTGAATAGTTTCATCATTGAGCCAGGAAGCCTACTGATTTCTTCTGTGTATTGCCACTTTAACACCGTAGTCACTCTGCAATTCATGTGTACTTTCGTTGTCTGGAAAAGTTCCTGACACATAGGCTGCACTAAGGACCTTCTATCGCTCTCCAAGTTGCAGGTGATATGTAGAAAGATTCCTCAGTCCACAAAATAGTACAGAATTATTGATAGTACAATTTATTTCACCATGTGAATGATTTTCCAGTTAGATGTAATAGTGAGTGATAGAAACAAAAATTAATTCAAAAAAATAACCTATACCCGGTAACTTTGATTCATCCAGAATCACCGTACAGCAATTATGTTTTGTTTTTTTCTGTGTAAAATAAAGCAGCAGCAGATACAAATCATATAACAATAAGTACAAATGTATCCTGGAAAAAAAATACAAAAAAAATACCTTGATCTTTATTACTCGCAGGATGACAAAAATGCACAAGAACTTTAGTAGCTCAGAGATCTTGGACATACCGTATATCTCAAAGAGAATTGCATAATTGTTTTTGAGGGGGTTGTTCAGTGAAGATAAATTATCACCTGTCCATGGAAAAGTTGAGAACGTATAGATCAGTAGTGGGTCCAACTGTTGGTACCTGCACAAATCAGCAGAATAGGGAACTTTTAATTCCCTTTATCTCCATTAAGAATGGAGCAGCACTATGCATGCCTAACCGCTGCTCCACTCATTTCCTATGGGTCCTACTTTAAAGCGAACCTGCCAGCAGGATTTTGCCCAGTAAATTAGTGTCAGGTTGGCGCTGTTACACTGATTAAAATGATACCTTGGATGATGAAATCCGTTTCGCGGTTGTTGTTTAATCTTTAATTTCAGTTTTCAGTTAATGAGATTCTCGGTGCGACCTGTGGGGGGGTCTTTTATGTGGTGCTCTACTTAGCTATTCATCTGTATGGCTTATGACAGGTCACTGATCCCTCAATCACCTGCCCCCTATTCTACTTACTGCATAAAATATTGTGGGGTTACAAAAAAAAGAATGTTCGTTCATTAAAATGGCGCCTGCGCTGTAGTATTATACATGTGTAATATGCCTATATGCATTTATGCTTTAGTCCTATACCATCATGGGAAAAATTGCGGCGGTGCCTGCACAGAAGCATCTATTGGCGATAGATGCTACTGCTCAGGTGCCGCCTGTGCCGGTTTGAGGGAGCTAATCTTTTTTTTTTTCTCTCCAGCTAAATGGTGTCAGCGCTTGCGCAGTGACCTCTATCAGCATGCCATAGATGCTACTGCGCAGGCACAGCCACCATTGTGATGATGATTTTTTTCTCCCACAGTTGTATAGGACTAAAGCATAAATGCATATATATGCATATTCGGCATGTATGATGCTACAGCGAAGGTGTTGGCACTATTTTGAATAATGGTAAATTATTTATTTTTTTAAACCACACAATATGTTATACAGTAAGTTAATTAGGGGGCAGGTCATTGAGGGATCAGTGACCTGTCATAAGCCCATAAGGATGAATTTGGGAACAGTCCACCACATAAAGCCCCGCCCACAGCCCCACCTACAGGCCGCCCGAAGCACCACAATCTCATTAACTGAAAAGTACAAATTCAAAAACAACCACAAGATGGATTTCTTCAACCAAGGTATCTTTGTTTTAAAAACCATCTTTATTGAACAATAAACAAAGAATATAAACATTGTTCAAAACCATCAGAAAAAAATTGACAAATTAATATTTAAAAGTACTGTAAAATT
The DNA here is from genome assembly GCF_032444005.1 of Ranitomeya imitator. Lineage (NCBI taxonomy): Eukaryota > Metazoa > Chordata > Amphibia > Anura > Dendrobatidae > Ranitomeya > Ranitomeya imitator. Next base: position 122,622,019 of record NC_091284.1, read on the forward strand.
TAGACAGTATATTATAACTATAACCAACTTTCCCTGACAGTCAGTTGGTTGCGATACCCACCTTCCCGGGCACGGTGAAGAGTCTGACCACTGTATGGAAGGTTTTATTGATTAGTATATAAGACTCAAAGAATAATTCCCAGCATGGGCTTTAATGGAGATTAAATTTAAGGGGTGTATTCTAACGTCATACCAAGGTATTATTTTAATCATTATAACAGCGCCGACCTGACACTGTCTGTAGTCTACTGAGCAAAATCCTGCTGACAGGTTCACTTTGGGTTTTCATCTATCCTGTCTGTAAATTCTCTTCACTGTACAATTTTTTTCAAGTCTCTAAATATATTATATTGCAGTAACCCTCATGGCCAAATATAACAAAAATCGCGAGTCCCTAATTATGCAAATGTAAGCTGTAATAATCTTTATTTTGTAATAATCTTTATTTTTATATAGCGCTAACATATTCCACCGCGCTTTACAGTTCGCACAAATTATCATCACTGTCCCCAATGGGGCTCACAATCTAAATTCCCTATCAGTATGTCTTTGGAATGTGGGAGGAAACCGGAGAACCCGGAGGAAACCCACGCAAACACAGGGAGAACATACAAACTCCTTGCAGATGTTGTCCTTGGTGGGATTTGAACCCTGGACTCCAGCGCTGCAAGGCTGCTGTGCTAACCACTGCGCCACCGTGCTGCCCTGTAATAAACATACAACTTGATCAGCAAAAATCTATATAAGCGAGGTTAATTAAAGTATACCTATTTTACATGCAGGAAAACTGCACAACTGGGGGGGTTGCTTAATTTAACAGACCTGAAATAACATCTCTCTAAGGCTAGTTTCACATTTGCATTTAAAAACGCAGCGTTAAAAACGGAAACGCAGGTGGTGAAAAAACGCATGTGAACGCGTGCAAACGCTGCGTTTTTTAGACGCATGCGTTTTCGTATGCGGTAAAAAAAAAACGCGGCGTTTTGACGCGTTTACATGTGTTTTTTTCCCGCGTTTGCGTTTTTGAAACGCATGATGAGAAGTGTGTGACAGCTGCCAATCATCAAAATCAACTAGAAAACCCACTAGAAATAGCTAGGGTTTGGGTTAGGGTTTGGATCCCTAGGGTTAGGGTTAGGGCTAGGATCCCTTTATCACCTTGATGGTGGGGGGTTAGGGTTAGGATCTCTTTATCACCTTGATGGTGGGGGGTTAGGGTTTGGATCCCTAGGCTTAGGGTTAGGATCCCTTTATCACCTTGATGGTGGGGGGTTAGGGTTAGGATTAGGGTTTGGATCCCTTTATCACCTTGATGGTGGGGGGTTAGGGTTAGGATCTCTTTATTACCTTGATGGTGGGGGGTTAGGGTTAGGGTTTGGATCCCTAGGCTTAGGGTTAGGATCCCTTTATCACCTTGATGGTGGGGGGTTAGGGTTAGGATTAGGGTTTGGATCCCTTTATCACCTTGATGGTGGGGGGTGGCTTATCAGTGTGTAGACTTGTTTTTTTCTATGGAAACGCATGCGTTTAAAAACGCAACCAAACGCATGTGCTTAAAAACGCATGCGTTTACATAAACAGCAATACTTTTTTTGCCACAAAAAAGCATGCGTTTTTTGCAGCAAAAAACGCCTCTAGAAATTACTACATGTTGCATTTCTGTAAGCAGAGAAACGACGCATGCGTCGTCAAACGCGGCAAAACGAATACAAAAAAAACCGCATGCGTTTTTAATGTTAAATATAGGGAAAAAAAAGCATGCGTTTTTTGCGCTAAAATGCAGCGCCAAAAAACGCAAATGTGAAACCAGCCTAAATGACCAAGCCATAGACAAGACTTTTTAGAAAAGATCTGATGATTAAGTTTCTGGAATCTGATCATTTATGGGTTTCTCATTATTTCCTGGGTGCAGGGTCATAACTATAATATGTGCAGGGTTCACAATTGGACTCGAGTACCGGGAGGTCCAAAAGGTCCCTTTGCACCATATGAAAAGACTGTTATTATTAAAGACCTGTGAGAGTTGAGAGCCCTGTTTCAGATTTTGTATTGGGGCCGACAGGCTTTAAGTTACTCCACTGCCTGAGTGGCCTGGTTTCCCCCAAGATCATGGCCTTGTACGAGCTGCAAAGGCAGTATTTCCACATTGCACATTAGCCTTGAATAACTAGCACCAAATATATTAATAAAATATGCAGTGCCTTGAAAAAGTATTCATACCCTATGAACTTTTTCACGTGACACCACAAATTAAAATATTTTTAACAGGGATTTTGTGATACGCCAACACAAAGTAGAAAGTATTTGTGAAGTGTAAAGGAAATGATACAAATAGTTTTCTAATTATTTTAAAAATATAAATCTGACATTTGTGACATGCAGTTGTATTCAGCCCCATTTAGTCTGAACCCCTAAATAAAATCTTGGGTGAACAATTGCCTCCAGAAGTCACATAATTAGTAAATTGAGTCCACCTGTGTGTAGGGTAGTCTCATTATAACTGCAGCTGTGCTGTGACGTTCTTAGAGGTTTGTTTGAGAACATTAGGGCTCAAACAGCATCATGAGAAATAAAGAACACACCAGATAAGTCAGGGATAAAGTTGTGGAGAAGAGTTAAGCAGGCTTAAGTTATAAAAAAAAAAATAATAGCCCAAGCTCTGAACATCTCACGAAGCACTATTAAATCTATTATCCAAAAATGGTTGTCCATCTAAACAAAACATCCCAAGGACTGTTAACTCTGGAGAGATCCACAGCTCAGGTGGGAGAATCTCTCCACAGGACAACTATGGATCGTATATTCCACAAATCTGGCCTTTATGGAAGAGTTGCAAGAAGAAAGCCATTTTTAAATCAACACATACCGTAATAAGTCATGTTTGCAGTTTGAAAATCCATATAGTGAAAAACAGCTAGCTTGTGGAAGAAGGTCAGATGAGACCAAAGTAGAACTTTTTGGGATAAATGCAAAATACTGTGTGACGGAAAACTAACACTGCAGATAACCCTGAAAACATCATCCCCACCGTCAAACATGCTTTTGCCAGCATCATGCTGTGGGGATGCTTTTCGACAGCAGCCTCAAGGAAGCTGGTCAGAGTTGATAGGAAGCTACAATGGAATGGTATATATATATATATATATATATATATATATATATATATATATATATATATATATATATATATAATATATAATTGCCTAGAATACTACTTCCTGCAATTTGTGCCAACTTCCTGTCCGGAGCTAATGTCCGGAGATAATGTCCGGAGCTAATGTCCGGAGATAAGTGACGTCAACAGTGTCCAGTGTCTGATTGGTTGCCGCCTGCTGCGAGCGACCAATCAGAAACGTGCCGTACTGTGACACACTCCGCCCGCCATTTTGGTGTGATTTTTGAATTTTTACCTCACAGCAAGTTTCTACTGCGTGGAGGCGGGCCCAGTGACGTTGCTCTTCAAGCTCCTGCCGAATTTCGTCAAAAAAATGATAATACCATTTACCAAAACTATATATATTTAGTTGTGAAGTGGTTCAGTGACATTTTCACACCAATTTTGAACTTTTGTTTGGTGTTTTCTCCATATACTGCCTATTATTCACTGACTGTTATACTGAGAGACTGCCGTTTATTAACCTCTTCTTTGCCACATTGGGTATATTGCTCTATTATTTGCCACATAAGGACATTGTCCATTATTGCCCAGCAATTTCTCTGCAATATAAACTGCCTATTTATTAATATCTGCATTCCTGCAAAGAACTATTGCCTATTATTAACTGGGTATTTTCCTACTACCTGACATTGTTCTTAAGCAAAGAACCGTTGTTGTGGCATTTGCCACAACACGCAAAGTTGTCGTCTGATGTCTTTCATCCCTCCCCTCATAAGCATGTTCATGGATCCTGTGTAACTGTACCTTAAATAACAAGAATTGTCAAGAGCTGGTGAGTGCAGCCATTTTTTGTTCTTTCTTACTATTATTTATTAATTGTATTATTTTTACATTTGAATAAATAAAGTATATATGGATTCTAGACTCCCGATTCTTTAGAATCGGGCTGCCATCTAGTATATATATATATATATATATATATATATATATATATATACTAGATGGCAGCCCGATTCTAAAGAATCGGGAGTCTAGAATCCATATATACTTTTATATACTATATATATATATAGTGCCTCGCGAAAGTATTCGGCCCCCTGGAACTTTTCAATCTTTTCCCACATATCATGCTTCAAACATAAAGATGCCAAATGTAAATTCTTGGTGAAGAATCAACAAGTGGAAGACATTTGTAAAGTTGAACGAAATTTATTGGTTATTTTAAATTTTTGTGCAAATTCAAAAACTGAAAAGTGGAGCATGAAATATTATTCGGCCCCATTAACTTAATGCTTTGTTGCTCCACCTTTTGTTGCGATTACAGCTGCAAGTCGCTTGGGGTATGTCTGTATCAATTTTGTACATTGAGAGACTGAAATTCTTTCCCATTCTTCCTTGGCAAACAGCTCGAGCTCAGTGAGGTTTGATGGAGAACGTTTGTGAACAGCAGTTTTCAGCTCTTTCCACTGATTCTCGATTGGATTGAGGTCTGGACTTTGACTTGGCCATTCTAACACCTGGATACGTTTATTTGTGAACCATTCAATTGTAGATTTTGCTTTGTTTGGGATCATTGTCTTGTTGGAAGACAAATCTCCGTCCCAGTCTCAGGTCTTTTGCAGACTCAAACAAGTTTTCTTCAAGAATGGTCCTGTATTTGACTCCATCTATCTTCCCATCAATTTTAACCATCTTCCCTGTCCCTGCTGAAGACGAGCAGGCCCAAACCGTAATGCTACCACCACCATGTTTGGCAGTGGTGATGAGCTGTGTTGCCTTAACGCCAAACATATCGTTTGGCATTGTTGCCAAAAAGTTCAATTTTGGTTTCATCTGACCAGAGCACTTTCTTCCACATGTTTGGTGTGTCTCCCAGGTGGTGGCTTGTTGCAAACTTTAAACGACACTTTGAGAAATGGCTTTCTTCTTGCCACTCTTCCATAAAGGCCAGATTTATGCAGTGTACGACTGATTGTTGTCCTATGGACAGACTGTCCCACCTCAGTTGTAGATCTCTGCAGTTCATCCAGAGTGATCATGGGCCTCTTGGCTGCATCTCTGATCAGTCTTCTCCTTGTTTGAGATGAAAGTTTAGAGGGACGGCCGGGTCTTGGTAGATTTGCAGTGGTATGATACTCCTTACATTTCAATATGATCGCTTGCACAGTGCTCCTTGGGATGTTTAAACTTTTGGAAATAATTTTGTATCCAAATCCGGCTTTAAACTTCTCCACAACAGTATCACGCACCTACCTGTTGTGTTCCTGGTCTTCATGATGCTCTCTGTTGTTCAAACAGAATCCTGAGACTATAACAGAGCAGGTGCATTTATATGGAGACTTGATTACACACAGGTGGATTATATTTATCATCATTAGGCATTTAGGACAACATTGGATCATTCAGAGATCCACAATGAACTTCTGGAGTGAGTTTGCTGCACTGAAAGAAAAGGGGCAGAATAATATTGCACTCCCCACTTTTTAGTTTTTGAATTTCCACAAAAATTTAAAATAGCCAATAAATTTCGTTCAACTTCACAATTGTGTTCCACTTGTTGTTGATTCTTCACCAAAAATTTACATTTGGTATCTTTATGTTTGAAGCATGATATGTGGGAAAAGATTGAAAAGTTCCAGGGGGCCGAATACTTTCGCAAGGCACTGTATAAATTGTTTGCCTGTTAATTTTTCTTTACCTAGTAGAATAGCATAGTACTTGTACAAGCATGATTAGCAATTAAAGTTTAGGATCTGTTTTCAATTCTGGCCATTAAATCACCATTTCATGTACCTATGTCCTAATTCGCCCCTCTTGACAGTCTGCGTCCGTATTAATCGGCAAAGGATCAGCCGGGATAGATATTTTGATATACGTTAATCTCATTCCAGCTATAGAAAATAGTTTTCACGGCTTGAGGACGTGGTCCCTCTTCCATCGGTGGCAGAGCTTTGTCTGTAGAATATAGCATGAGGGACATTGCCATCATTTTCTTGTTTATTTCGCTGTCCTCTCTGTCCTCAACCATCTGTTTTAAAATGGATGTTGACAAATTCTATCCACTGAACAGTAATCGCTCCAACATCACTCTATAACACTTTCATTTTTCATACTGTAGAGGAGAAGGAAGAGGAAATTGTTTACTCGCTTAATCATACAGGGAAAACTGAATCCTTTGATCTCTCATTATGCCTTCCCACACACTGATACCAGCCCCAGCACTAGTTAAGTCCCCAATCTCTGCCACTCACAAAATTAGCAGTCCCCTTGGAACAATTAAGGCGATCTTGGAGAAGATGGCCCAATCATATCCGGATTCCCCTCTCCTATCAATCCTAGTCTAACTGTTTATTCAGTTTTCTCTGTCTTTTCCACTTCATCATCCTCTACTGTCTTGAAATAACCATCTGGCTGTGGGGATGTTTATTACAAGAGCTTCATCTTGCCTGCTCCGCAGCCTTCGGACGTTCTATCTCTCACCAGTCTGAGCACCTCCATTATCCTTTTATTTTGTCCTCTGAAATCAACGGATGAGTCCTGTTATCTGTTTGAACAGCAATTGCAGAACTATCACAACAAGTTGATGGATGTTTCCTGGATTCACAGGCCTACTGTGGGGAACAGTAAAGATCAGGAGGAAGAAATATGGCCAAGTTTAGGGTCAGAGTTAAATTTAGAAATATGGTGAGACACTACCATCTTATGAGTTCCCAATGAGGTGTTTACTTCTGACTGGAGCATATGAAAAAAAAAACACTGTAAATAAAATCTAGACGTAAAATCCAGTATAATGGAATGTTCGTTTGGGACTGTCAAGTATAACAAGAAAAATCTAGCAATGAACCGGCGCTTGCCATCCATAAAATCATCTGTTTATATTTTCTCCATTGACAAATGAACAGGCATCATGGGAACTCACGAGAATCATGCAGGCGACGGTCGTTTCATGTGTCAATATGCTCTTTTGGGCCCGCAGAAGTGTATTGGCACGCAACACCGTCGTTACCTCCAAACATCCTGCAAGCACCCACCTTGCCTGTTCTATTTGCAATGGAAGAAATAAACAGATGATTTCATAGATGCTGAATGTTCAGCTGTTTATCTTGTATAAAAATAAAAATGATTTTACGGATGTTGACTGCCACTTCATTGCTTTATTTTTTTCATTATACTTAAAATTTAGACAAAACTAGCTTACCTATATAGCACCATGATATTCAACAGCACTTTACAGATATTGTCATCGCTTTCCCCATTGAGGCTCACAATCTAAATTCCCTATCAGTATGTTTTTGGACTGTGGGAGGAAACTGGATAGAGAACCCGGAGAAAACCCATACAAACATGGGGGGATGTCTTTGGTGGGATTTGACCACAGCACTGCAACAAAATAGTGCTAACCACTGAGCCACTGTGCTGCCCTAAGGATCTTTTAATTTATTCCAATTCCCTTCATAATTATTCTGATGGCAGCCAAATTAAGACTAGGATAGGAGCATGACTCTTCATCCCTGGGCTTTCATGGCCAGGCCAAATTTTGCAATTCTGACCAGTGTCGGTTTATGTGGTTATAACTCTGAAAAACTTTAACCGATCCCAGTGATTCTGAGATTTTTTTCATGACATATTGTCCTTCATGTTGGTGGTAAAATTTGTTGGATATGACTTGCGCTTATTTGTTAAAATAACGTAAATATGGCAAAAATTTTGCAATTTTTAAACTTTTAATTCGTATGCCCTTAAACCAGAGAGTTGTCGCACAAAATATTTAATAAATGACGTTTACCACATTTCTTCAGCTTTTTTAAACATATTTTTTTGTCAGGAAGTTACAGGAGTTAAAACTTGATCAGCAGTTTCTCATTTTTCCAGCAAAATTTACAAAACCTTTTTTTTTTTTATTTTAAAGAGGCCACATCACATTTGAAGTGACTTTGAGGGGCCTATATGACATAAAATACCCAAAATGTACACCATTCTAAAAACGGCACTGCTCAAAGTCCTCAAAACTGCATTCACAAAGTTTATTAACCCTTCTGGTGCTTTACAGGAATTAAAGCAATGTTTAAGGAAAAAATGAACATTTTACTTTTTTTCACAAAAATGTTACTTTACCCACAAATTTAATATTTTTACAATGGTAACTGTCAATTGACCCCAAAATTTGTTGTGCAATTTCTCCCGAGTATGCTGATATCCCATATGTGGGGGGAAAATACCATTTGGGTGCATTACAGGGCTCAGAAAGGAAGGAGTGATGTTTACGAACGCAAACTTTGATGGATTGGTCTGTGGCCATCATATCGTGTTTGGAGAGACCCAATGTGCCTAAATAGTGGAAACCTCTCCACAAGTGACCCCAGTTTGGAAACTAGACCCCTCAAGAAATTTATCTATACGTGCGGTGAGCACCTTGAATCTGTCATGATCCAGTTCGGAGTTTGTTTTCTGCTGTTCCCTCTCTGGACTGGTCATGCGGGAGTTAATCCCCTCGGCCTCGTTTTGGAGCTGGCTGGACTTTTTAAGTCCTCTGTAGTCTGCTGGCCGGAGTCAGTGACAGTTCATGCTTCCTGGCTAGATCAGCTGACCCGTATACCCTGGTGTTCCTTCTGCCTCTGACTTCCCTTTTTTGTATTAGACCCATTCCCTACAGTGTATGACTTGGCCTGATCTCTGACCCCGCCTCTTGTTTTCCATATCTGTACAACGTTCCCTGACTGGCTTTTGACTCTCTGGCTTGTACCCCGACTTTCTTACATCTCACATTTTGGATACCGCGTTCCCATTTGGCTCTGACTTCTGGCTTGTCTTTGACTACGTGCTCTGCTATTACTTCTGGTACCTCGTCTCCTATTTGTGGCGGACCAGCCTGTCTGACTACTTTGCCACCTCCTAGTGGCACTCCGCGCCTTGCTCTGTGGTGCTACATGGTGAGTGCTGCCTTGTCCCCCTTACTTGCGCCCCCCTTACCTGCGCCCTCTGGGAGAGGTTGTGTGCAACGGCCTTGCAGTTGCATCACATGATCATTGACCACTCAATTAATGGGGATTTTGCTTTTTTTTCTCCGATCACGGATCCGCTTTGTAACTTGGCCGATCAAGTATCCAGTTTGACAGAGTTGCGGGATTTTTCTATGGAACATCGGACCCTTGCCACGTCTCGTACTCAAGAAAAAAGCTGACGGGGACTGTTAAGACAGTGCAGGGAACCACCCTTCATGCTGTTAGTCGACCTGGTGATTCAGAAGATGTTGTTTTGCTCTCTTCTGAACCCTTGGTTAAACTTCCTGGCACCTTTTCTGGTGAAAAAGATAAATTTTGTACATTCAGGTAGGGTTGTAAATTATTGTTTTCTCTTAGACCCCGATTGGCTGGGTATGAGACTCAACGGGTAGGGATTATTATCTCTTTACTTGGGGAGGGACCCCAATCCTGGGCTTTCTCGCTGCCTCCCACTGCCCCTGAACGGATGTCGGTAGATAGGTTCTTTGAGGCCCTAGGACTTATCTATGATGAACCGGACCGTGTCAGGTTGGCAGAGGACACTATTATGGGTCTGGTTCAAGAAAAGCGCTCAGCCAAGTGGTACAGCTCCAAGTTCCGTCGATGGTCCACTGAGGTGTCTTAGGATGACTCCGCGCTGAGATGTCAGTTCAGGAGTGGACTATTGGATTACCTGAAGGATGCTCTGGCTCTCCATCCTCCTCCCAACTCATTGGAGGAAGCTATGACTCAGGCTGTCCGAATGGATCCCAGGGTGCTGGAGAGGGGTACTACACAGCAAGAGGATCCGTTGCTCCCTGCTGCTCCTGTTGTTTTGCCTCCGTCTAAACCTATGGAGGTGGGGCCACCAACTTCATGGAGGAGGAGAGGAGACGGCGACGTGTAGGGAAGCTATGTTTTTACTGCTCAGATTCCGGACATTGGTTAAAGGACTGCCCTCCTGCCTACCGACCACCAAGCATCTGAGTCTGGGTGATTGTCGTGGAAGTTACCCAGACTCCCAGGTACCTTTTTTTTGCAGTTTCAAAAATGTTGTTGGAAGTGGAACTCTTATGGGAGTGGCTCCACGCCCACTTCTGCCTTCATGGATTGCGGGTCATCCATGAACTTTGATTCTGACTTGGTGTCCAGGTGTAAGTTAGGAACAGTTAGGTTGGAGGCTCCTATTCATATTGTTACCATTGACAAAACACCTCTGGCTAAAAATGTCATCAAATTTGTTTTAGAGGAGTTTCTCCTTAAAGTGAGTTCCCTACGCCAGGAACGTATTTCATGTTTTGTTATGGACAATCTGCCCGCAGGATTGGTGTTGGTGTTACCCTGGTTACAACTACATAATCCTGTGATAAACTGGGAATCTCGGGACATTGTTAAATGGGTCCTCATTGTAGTAAAAATTGCCCAGATCATCCATTTGATTGTGCTGTTGATCTTGTTCCCTGTACCAAATTGCCCAAAGCCCATCTTTAAAACCTTTCCGGCCCTGAGCGGGCCTCTATGAAGGAGTATATCTCTGAGAGCCCCCGTAATGGGCACATTTGGCCATTTGTCTCTCCTGTGGTGGCAGGGTTCTTTTTTGTGAAGCAAAAAGATGGTGGTTCACACCCATGCCTCAATTTTCGAGAACTGAAAAAAAAAACCACTATAAGGCCGGGATAACACAAACGCGAGATACGGCCGAGTCTTGCAGGTGAAAACCCAGCTCTGGCGCCGGAGCGGAGCGTGCAGCTCCATGTATTGTTGTGCGGCCGCATGCTCCGCTCTGTAGTGCCGGCGCCAGAGCTGGGTTTTCACCTGTGAGACTCAGTCGTATCTCGCGTATGTGTGATCCCGGCCTTAGAAACACTTATCCCCTCCCACATATACCCGATTTATACAACCAATTGTCAGGGGCCAGTTGGTTCTCTAAGTTGGTGGATAAGTGGAAAACTGCTTTTCTCACCTCTGAATGTTTGTTTGAGAATTTGGTTATGCCCTTTGGCCTGACTAATGCACCAGCAGTGTTCCAGAATTTCATGAATCATGTTTTCTCAGATTTTTTTGGGGTTTTCATGGTGGCTTATTTGGATGATATCATATATTCTTCTGACAAACAGAATCACATGAGCCACCTCCGGGCGGTTCTTCAGAGGCTTAGGGAGAACTCACTATTTGCTAAACCGGGGAAGTGTTCATTTTTTTAATCAAGAATTTTCCTTCCTTGGGGTCATTTTCTCTGCTGAGGGGTTTCGCATGGACCCTAGGAAGGTACAGGCTATTGTAGATTGGGTGCAACCCAGAGATCTCAAGGGTCTTCAGCATTTTCTGGGTTTCGCTAATTATTATAGAAAATTCATTAAGGGGTTTTCTCAGGTGGTCAAACCCATCACTGATTTAACACGTAACGGGGCTGATCTCAAGAACTGGTCAGCTCCAGCGGTGGCGGCGTTTTCTTCCTTGAAGAACTGTTTCATTACTGCCTCTGTATTGGTTCAACCTGATTTGTCTAAAGCATTTATCGTAGAGGTGGACGCCTCGGAGGTGGGAGTGGGGGCTGTGCTGTCTCGGGCCCACCACGTTGAATAGCTTAAGACCCTGTGTCTTCTTTTTGAGAAAATTTTCCTCTGCTGAGAGGAATTATGATGTGGGTAACCGGGAGCTATTGGCCATTAAATTGGCATTTGAAAAATGGAGACATTTTTGGGAGGGGGTTGTCCATCGTATCACTGTCATTTCGGATCACAAGAACCTGTCTTGCATCGACTCCGCCAAACGTATAACTCTGAGACAGGCAAGGTGGTCACTTTTTTTTCCCCGATTTCAGTTTTCTATTACTTTGAGACCGGGGTCCAAGAATGTGAAGGCTGATGCTTTGTCTCATAGCCTAGATCCAATATCACCTCCTGAACCTCCTTCCTCCATTCTTCAGCTCGGAGTGCTGGTGGCTGACGTGTCCTTTGCATTGGAATGAGAGATTCGTGAGGCCCAATCTCTTTCTCCTTCGTCCATACCTGATAATAAGCTCTTTTTGTCTTTCAGTATCGGTTAAGGGTGCTTTGGGAGTTCCATGACTCGGTTCTGAGTGGGCATCCTGGAATCTTGGCCACACGTAAAGCCATCACTAGGCTTTTTTGGTGGCCCTCGTTGCTTTCTGACGTTACTGTGTTTGTGTCCTCTTGTGAAACTTGTGCCCCCGCAAAAACCCAATGTAACAGGCCTACTGGGGAATTGGTGCCACTGCTAATTCCAGCTAGACCGTGGACTCATCTGTCCATGGATTTTATCACCGATCTTCCCCTCTTTAATGGCAAAACCGTGATCTGAGTAGTTGTTGATAGGTTCAGTAAACAGGCGCATTTTATACCGTTGGTGGGTCTTCCTAATGCTGAGACTCTATCAAAACTATTCATTGAGCATGTGGTCCGATTGCATGGTGTGCCTCTCAGTGTGATGTCTGATAGAGGGGTACAATTTGTGGCAAAATTCTGGATGGCTTTTTGTAAACGGCTGGGTATCAGTCTGACCTTTTCATCGGCCTTCCATCCTGAGACCAACGGTCTGACTGAAAGGACCAATCAGTCTTTCGAGCACATATTGCTGTGTCTTGCCACTTCTAGACAGGATGATTGGTGCTCTGCGGTACTCATGGTGGAATTTGCTTTCAATAATCGGGTCAATCAGTCCACTGGTACTTCCCCCGTTCTTCTGCAACTATGGGTTTCACCCGCACTTTGGTGAGTTTTCCCGGCTGGATTCAGGGTGTCCAGGGGCTGATTCTGCCTTTCTACGGTTGGAGGAGGTCTGGAGGTAGGTTCAGAGAAACATTGGGGAGGCTCCGGGCAAATATTATTTTTTTGCGGATAAACGATATTCTGTGGGGTCAGCTTACCAGGTGGGGGATAAGGTATGGTTATCCACCAAGAATATAAGATTGAGGGTCCCAAGTTTATTGGCCCTTATGAAATTTTAGAGGTGGTTAATAATGTGGCCTTTTGTCGGCGCTTGCCTCTGTCATTGCGGATCCCCAATGTGTTCCATAAGGCACTTTTGAAGCCGTCAGTGCCTTCCCTAGGTGAATCTCCCTCACACCCGCCACCTGTTGGTGGATGGCCAGACCGAGTTTGAGGTGTAACTGGTGGTGGATTCTCATATGCTCTGCTGTTCACTTCAGTGCTTGGTCCATTGGAAAGGTTATGGTCCTGAGGACCGGTCGTGGGTGCCAGCGCGTTCGATCCATGCGGATCGATTGGTTAGGGCCTTTCACGCTCATTGTCCAGGGAAGCCTGGGGAGTCCTGTGGCCCCCCATTGAGGGGGGTACGCTCATTATCCACTTCGGAGTTTGTTTTCTGCTGTTTCCTCTCTGGAATGGTCATGCGGGAGTTAATCCCCTCAGCCTCGTTTTGGAGCTGGTTGGGCTTTTAAAGTCCTCTGTAGTCTGTTGGCTGGTGTCGGTGATAGTTCATGTTTCCTGACTAGAGCAGCTGATCCGTATACTCTGGTGTTCCTTCTGCCTCTGACTTCCCTTATTTGTATTAGACCCATTCCCTACAGTGTATGACTTGACCTGATCTCTGACCCCGCCTCTTGTTTTCCATCTCTGTACCATGTTCCCTGACTGGCTTTTGACTCTCTGGCTTGTACCCCGACTTCATGTTACGTCTCATGTTTTGGATACCGCGCTCTCATTTGGTTCTGACTTCTGGCTGGTCTCTATGTGCTCTGCTGTTACTTCTGGTACCTCGTCTCCTGTTTGTTGCAGACCGGCCTGTCGGACTAGTCTGCCGCCTTCTAGTGGCGCTCCGAGCCTTGCACTGTGGTGCTACATGGTGAGTGCTACCTTGTCCCCCTTACCTGCACCCCTGGGGGAGGTTACATGCAATGGCCTTGCAGTTGCATCACAGAACCCACAGGTGCTTCACAGAATTTTGCAATGTTGAACTATGAAAATGAAAAATTTAAATGTTTTGAGCCCCAAATTATTTTAAGTTTCACAAGAAGAGCAGGAGAAAATGGACCCCAAAATATGTAGCGCAATATCTCCGGAGTACGCGGATACCCCATATGTGGTCAAAAAACTACTTTTGAGGCACAGTACAAAGCTCAGAAGAGAGAAAGTGCCATATTGGAGTTTATTTTTTTGCTGGAATGCTTTGAAGGTGTCACATTGGCAGAGTCCCTGAGGTTCCAGAACAGTAGAAAACCCCCATAAGTGACCTCATTTTACAAACTACACAACCCAATTAATTCATTTAGGGGTTCAGTAAGCATATTGAAACATGTGCCTCTCAGAATTTTATACCATTGGGCTGTGAAGAAAGAATGATTACATTTTTACCACTAAAATGTTGTTTTAGCCCAAAGTTTTAAATTTTTATAAGAGCTAATAGCAAAAAAATTGACCTGAGTTTGTTGTGCAATTTTTTCTGAGTGTGCCAATACCCTGCATGTAATCGAACAATTTTTGAGACACCTTACAAAGCTCAGAAGTGATTATACGCCATATAGTGAAGATTTTACTGTTCTGGTTTGCGGGTGCCATGACCCACAGGAAGAGAGCCATTGAGGTGCCAGAACAGCAGAGCCTTCCCATAAGTGACGTAATTTTGCAAACTATACCTCTCAATAAATTTATCTAAGGGTGCAGCGATCATATTGACACTATTACTCTGAACTCTATCTGGCCTCTGTTCAGCAGCATCCTTCTTTTCAGAAGTCACAAAATCAAGTCTACCACGCTTTCATGCACGCTTCAAAAGACGGGCACTGCCGGATCATAGGCCAGACTGCGTCCACAGTGCCTCCATCCGCCTCATTATAGGGAATCTTCTGCTGGGGGTTCCGTCTGAATCGTGTATTTCAGAGATTTACACGGTATCCCCAGTGTAAGCGCAAAGCACAGGATAAAGATGAGCTGAGCCTTACTGCGAACTTTAACAAATCGGGTGAAAAATTGGTTTTATTTTTTTATGCCGTCTCTTGTGCGATATAAGTGACTTTATTCTTCGGGTCGGTGCTGTGAAGGATACCCCTTCCTACCACGTCACCAATTCGTGACGTCACTACCCAGGCCCAGCTCTCCGGCGCCCTAGAGCAAATGGCCGCCGGGGAGACTGCCCTGTTACCCACCCTGGGTATTCTAAGATTCGCAATCAGAGTAAAAGGATCAGCCCAAAATTAATTTATGATTTAATTGCCTTAAGGGCGCACTAGATAATTACAAGCAATATACAGTCAAAGCATATATCAAGAATTACAGTCAGAGTACAATATAACAATAATAATACAAGGCTTAAAGGTATAAAGCTGGAGGTCAATTTACCAGGTTGAAGGTCGCTTGTGGAAGCCGGGGGGGCATAGCCTTCCGCAGGTCCAAAACTTAGTTGCCGGGCAGCCCCCAGAAAGCATGTGCTTGCTCCCCCCTCTGGCTGGCATACCCTGTTCCTTAAGAAATCATCATAGTCTTCTTCTGTGGAGTGAGACCCTCCCAGTGACCTCAGCTTCTTCTTATACCTGGCTGAGCCCCCCTGCCTGCAGCTGGGTGGGCTTAGCAATCTCCACCCCCTCTGCCTCCCTGCAAGATTTATTCCCATATCTAATAAATGGGATAACTTCTCTCAGGATGATCGGATCAGCACACGGGCAGTACCAGCGCCTGTGGTTTGTTCTGCCGGTCGTACTGGGATCAATCCTGGACCCATTCGGTCCCTGTGGGAGGCTGATCCCTATATCTCGGGTTTCAGACCTTCCACCGTCACGGGAGTCACACTGTTGGATGCACAATTTCTTTAGGGTGAGGAGAATATTTTTTATGAGCCTGTACCTCGGACGATGCGTCCATAATTCACAATTCCATGTTGGAGACGGTTTGGCTGGGCTGCCATAATAGATGTGTATCCAGTGGCCACTTGGCATGCGTGTTTTAATTAAGCCCCCAAGCATTTCCAAGCCCCCCTGCTGGCGTGGTTTCCTCAGTGAGCTTTTAAAATACCGTCTACAGTTTACACTGAGCTCAGCCCGTTAGCATACTAATAGGAACTCTATTCATTAGCAAAGGTGGGGGCCAGGAGCACTCCTGTGACCAGGAGACAAAATGGAGTCACGCCAATCTGATAGCATGCCTGTTCCAAGATGGCGGCTGTTCCCTCATCACAGGTGCGATTACAGCGATATGAGATTTATATGTTTTTTTTGTTTGACTGCTGTCACACACTAAAAGAAGCTTTTTTTTTGTAAAAACATACCAAGTTTTTAAGAACTATAACTTTCCTGTATATCTGCCGACATAGTTGTGTGAGGACTTGTTCTTTGCGGGACAAGTTGACATTTTTATTTGTACCATTTTAGGTCACTAAACGTTTGTTGATCGCTTTCTATTCCGATTTTTGGGAGGCTGAACAAAAAACAGCAATTCAGGAAATGTTTTTTTAGTTTTTTTCTAATGCCGTTTCTAGTGTGGTAAAATTAATAAGGCAGCTTTATTCTTCGGGTGGGAATGATTACAACGATCCCACATTTATATAATTATTTATGTTTTGCCTTTTTTAAACAATAAAAAATTTTATATTGCATCACTGTATTTTGGGAGTTATAACTTTTTTTTTTTAATCTTTCCGCTGATAGAGCTGTATGGCAGTTTATTTTATGCAGGATAAGATGACGTTTTCAGAGATACCATTGTTATTTGTGTTCTTCTCTTTGATTGCGTTTCATTCCACTGTTTGTTCAGCAGAATGATGAAAAAGCATAGACTTTTTTTTTTATTTTAAACAATGTTTCAATTGGGTTTACTAGAGTGACCGTTTTAAAGTTGGGTTGTTACGAAAGTGGTAATACCAAATGTGTATTTTTTTTTTTTAACATAATATTTAGTGGTATAATAGGTTTTATTATTTATGTGATTTAAAAAAGCTTCTTAGACCATGCTCATGATGTAAGAGGCTTGCTGTAGCCTGCTGCTCATCATGACCTCTGGTCATCATGGCAATGATCCGGGTCCTCCTGATGACGTTGCGCAGGCGTTGAACAGAGGCTCTTCCCTCTCCCTGTCTTCTAAATGCGGCAATTGATAGAGATCGCAGCTTTTAGGTGGTTAAAATGCCCAAGGCGGTGACCTCCTGGCAGTGAGAGCAGGGTGTCAGCTGTCATGATAGTTGAACACCCGGCAGCAATCACGCCCGCACAATTGCCTTGATGTATTTATCCTTCATCTGTCAGGAACTCCTTCCATGTTGTATAGATATGTCAAATGTCATCAAAGGGTTAAGGCTTGCAGCACTGGAGTCCTGGGTTCAAATCCCACCAAGGACATATAAATATTTTTTAAACACAGTCAGTGAAATATTTTACCTCACAAAATGAATCCTCTGTGATCCCCTGCAGTAATGTTAGTATTATCTTTTGCTTCCTCCCCTGTCCAGGAGATGTGGTATGCTCCATACATGGTCAGACACTGTCAATTTTTAAAATAAACTTTAGTTCATGAGAAAACCCCTTTAATGTGACCGGCTTCCTCTGCCTGTAGACATGTCGCGCATCTGCCGCCGGGATCAGCCGAATGATTCACTGCACCTGCGCGTAATTTGCGCAGGCACAGTAAATCAGACTGCTGCCATCTTTGTGCGGACAGATTGCGGTGGTCACATTAAAACTCTGCATGCACTCCTCCTGTACAAAGATGGCGGTAGTCAGTGAATCATTCAGCTGATCCCGGCGGTGGTGTGTTCGCGACGGTGTTCCGCTGGTGGTACCGCGCAAGAGGCTGTATGAGTGTGTGGTGCGACGGTGCTCCGCTGGTGGTACCGCGCAAGAGGCTGCATGAGTGTGTGGTGCGACGGTGCTCCGCTGGTGGTACCACGCAGTAGGTTGGTACCAGCAGCAGTTTCCACAATGAGACATCCATCACTTGAGTGTCCCAATATTGCGGTTGCGAACTTCCTCCGCTTGGAATTCTGGGATACGGTGACATCTGGACAGAACAGGAAATGAAAACATTACAAGGCAATTATATAAATACGGTAGATTATTATCCTTGCCATCTAGCCATCAAAATTTGGTTCTTGTGCTCCTATCCTCAAACGTGCCCATTTTTTTTATTGCTTACAATTTGCAGACTGTACACTTGCCTCCTAATATATCTCACCCTTCAACAGCTGCCATTGTAACAAGATCATCGGTATTCTTCACTTAACCTGTCTTTTTTATGTATGTCTGATGGGTGTGATGTTTGTGCTCACAATTGCACACAGCTTTATAAAGCTGGATTTGTGAAGGAACAGATTAAGAAAGATTCTCCATTTTGTGCTTTGACTCCATTTTCTTGTTGCTTAAAGGGAACCTGTCACCCCGAAAATCCGGGGTGAGGTAATCCCACCGGCATCAGGGGCTTATCTACAGCATTCTGTAATGCTGTAGATAAGCCCCCGATATAACCTGAAAAGGGAGAAAAAGACGTTATATTATACTTACCCAGGGGCGGTCCCGCTGCTGGTCAGGTCGGATGGGCGTCTCCGGTCCGCTGTGGCGCCTCCTATCTTCTTTCCATGACGTCCTCTTCTGATCTTCAGCCACGGCTCCGGCGCAGGCGTACTTTGCTCTGCCCTGTTGAGGGCAGAGGATAGTACTGCAGTGCGCAGGCGCCGGAAAGGTCAGAGGCCCGGCGCCTGCGCACTGCAGTGCTTTGTCTGCCCTCAACAGGGCAGAGCAAAGTACGCCTGCGCCGGAGCCGTTGCTGAAGATCAGAAGAGGACGTCATGGAAAGAAGATAGGAGGCGCCGCAGCGGACCGGAGACGCCCATCCGACCTGACCAGCAGCGGGACCGCCCCTGGGTGAGTATAATATAACGTCTTTTTCTCCCTTTTCAGGTTACATCGGGGGCTTATCTACAGCATTAGAGAATGCTGTAGATAAGCCCCTGATGCCGGTGGGATTACCTCACCCCGGATTTTCGGGGTGACAGGTTCCCTTTAAAGATAAATTCTGTTACTTAATTAGGTAAAAGGTTACAGCTGCCATGAAGTAATTTTATCTTGTTTTTCACAAGCCTGTTATTCAACTAGGTTCATAATTGGTATAAAGACCTTGAGTGTTCTAACTCGAGCCAGGGAGGGGACTCGGGGGTGTATTGCTATACAAGACTGAGGCACCTGTTATTATGTCTTTTTTATGCCAAGAAGACATGACCATATCTGTAGTTTCCGTTTTTTCCTGTATCCTCATGGGTTAAGTTTTTCCTGCATTATTATAGGTTAACAACTGTGAGCGTGTTCTTATGCTGATTGGTTGAAGTATAATTTCTATGACTATGAAAGGTCATACACAATAAACGGGGGTCCAGAGATCTGCTCGATCCCCCATTCAGAGGCATATGTGTCCGTCTGGTCATTTTCAGTTGCCGACAACGCCCTGTAGATTAATTTGGAAATCACTGAGTCAACAGTGAAGGATCACTTTAGATCCTCCTTCAACAGATTCACGTCCCATCCCGTAGCATGCATCCTGTTTGTTGCTACTCCCATGTTACAGCCCAGAAACGCTAGCCTTTTCTGTATGTTTCTGCAGTGGTTCTCGTCCCACGGTACTGCCAATACTCCACTAAATCGCGTTTTCATCCCAGTGTCAGTCTCACTGTACTTTATTGCATCTAGCACACCTCTTATCGCCTCTGCCGTGTTTCTCATCAGTCCCTGGCTTACTGCATCCTAATGTAATTATACGGTAGATAGATGTAATTCATCCTTCTCTCACCCATGATTGTGTGTGACTTATGACTGTGTGAAGAAGGCATCACAACCACTACAATTTAAAATTTTTAGCAAATATGATTTTTCTGGGCATCAAAAACATTAAGGCCTATAAGATATTAATATAAACCATAGGGATTGCCAGGCTGCATTTACTTCCACTGTATAAAAGCAAAATAATTCACAAACAGCCGAATGAATTATTGAAAGACCTCACGCAGAAGGACAACTCAGGCTCTTATGTTTCTTGTGTGATTTTAATAGTCTCTAATAATGGCTCAGACTCCTTCAGCTAATGTAATTTTAATCTCTGGCATGTGACTTCCACAAAAAAACCACTATTTAATGACTAAGCCCTCTTTTGTGCTTTCCTTTTTTGTCCTTAGGCTGCAGTTCAAGATCTTCGCCCCGAGTTCAAAGTTCTCGTCCCCCAGAGTAAGCCACTATCACCGGGAGAAATCTTGGGCTGCACGTCCCCACGACTGGAGGCTTCTGTGGATGCTGTTGTGTAAGTAGTCTCATCAGTATGGCAGTGTGCAAATAATAATGATCATGCCCTCTATAATACTGGATTACAAACTACACATCCCCATTTGTTTTCATTCATTTTCAGTGAGTGTAACAGAGTAGTGTCACAATACAGTCTTCTAAAAAAAGATGAAGTATTTGCTGAAACAGACATGTCAGGAGATCTGTCACTGCTAAACATGAGGAAGGACAGATGGTCTACTTTAGTGTTTCTCCGCAATGTACCTCCTATTAAAAAAGACCTCAAAGGCTATAATGATAGCTGTGCTGCCAAGCATTGGCATAGTGCAAGTAGCACATTTTGGAAACCGAGACACTATATAGTGCTTGGGATTATTTATCGGTTCAGTTTAGAATTTGTGGGGTTTTTAGTTCAAACCCGACTTATCGACAACTTCTGCATGGAGTTTGTGGTCTTCCCAGCGTTTGTATTGGTGTCCTCTAGATACTCAAATTTCATACTGGTAGGCTAATTGGCTTTCAATAATATTGGTCCTAGTGTATGTGGGTCTAAGCTAGGTATATTAAATTGTGAGGCCCATTGGGGACAAACATGAATATTAGTGATTACCATCTGTACCGTGTTCTGAAATATTTTGTCGCTATATAATTTATTAATCTGTTGCTTAACAGCTCAAATGATTACGTGTCATGGTCCTAGGCTGTGAGACCCTAGTTTTGCTTTCAGTTTCTCTGGTTTTAATCCAGCTTGTTGCCAATCCCACTGCTAACTAGCTCCACCAGCCAGCAATTACTCTTTGGCTGCAATCCAGGGGCCTTTGCATCGAGGGCTATATTCTTTTACATGGGTGAAAAGAAGAACGTAACGTTCTCCGGAATCTACTAAAATGGCTTCTGTCAGTTCTGTCCGTGTAAGGCTAGGTTCACATTACGTTAGGGCGATCCGTTTAAAGGATCCGTTACTAAGCGGCACTAACGCTATGTAACAGATACGTTAACGCACCCATTACCATCCATAATCGTAACGCATGTCAAAATCGGCATGCGTTGGCGATGATGCGTTACTTTGTGACGCACCCTCGAACGCGATCTACCGCTTTTTCGGGTATGTTAGGTCAAACGCACTTTGAATGGATGCGTTCGCTGTTCATAGACCTCCTTTGATAACGCATGCCGACACAATGGTACCATGTGTTAGCGCACTCGTAGGAAAAAGAAGAGATTTTGTGCATCAGCGTTGGCGCATCCGTTTAACAGATCTGTTAAACAGATGCCACTAACGCAATTTGAACCTAGCCTAAGTGCTATTAAAAGTTTTAAATACAATTTTCCCAAATTAAGTCAAACATATATTAGGTCAAACTCAATTAGACATAGTAGAAACAAAAATCCCAGAACAGCAAACTTAAAGGGAACCTGTCACCCCCCAGAAGCTGAGCTTAGCCCACCAGCATCAAGGGCTTATCTACAGCATTCCGTAATGCCGTAGATAAGCCCCCGATGTATCCTGAAAGATGAGAAAAAGAGGTTAGATTATACTCACTCAGGGGCGGTCCCAGTCCGGTTCTGGTCCAATGGGCGTCATGGTCCGGTTCGGGTTCTCCCATCTTCTTACGATGTATTCACGCTGCAGCTCCGGCACAGGCGTACTTTGTCTGCCCTGTTGAGGGCAGAGCAATGTACTGCAGTGCGCAGGCGGCGGGAAAGGTCAGAGGCCTGCGCACTGCAGTACTTTGGGCAGACAAAGTACGCCTGCACCGGAGAAGAGGACGTCATCATAAGAAGATGGGAGGCGTCGGACCGCAACGCCCATAGGACCAGAACCGGACCGGGACCGCCCCTGGGTGAGTATAATCTAACCTCTTTTTCTTATCGTTCAGGATACATCGGGGGCTTATCTACAACATTCCAGAATGCTGTAGATAAGCCCCTGATGCTGGTGGCTTAGCTCAACTTCCGTTTTGGGTGTGACAGGTTCCCTTTAAAGCATCCAGTAGACCATAGAGAATTTTGAACCATGTGTAACTATGAGGGTCCTAAATCAAACATGCAACCAAATGAAGTGCATGGTAATGCATGAGAAAAAGGTGCAGCAGGATATGACCTTTGTCATTATACATCTAGTAAGTATCAGCCCTTTCCATGTACCTGTACTTTTTCACACCTCGGCACATGCACTTTACCTAGCTCTTACGCTTAGTATCATTTCATGGCCACATTACCAGGGTTAAGCAGTCTGATGGTCCGCCAGGATCCTTGTTATCGTGTGTAGACTGGATTAAAATTGAATCCTTTCCATATCGGGTTGTGCAATTGGTGTATATAGAATTGTTTTCTCATGCATTACCATGCATTTCATTTGGTTGCATGTTTAATTTAGGAACCTCATTTCCTGCTTCATGTAGAGATACTCTCATTTTATGTTTTTAAATGTTTGTGCAATGACTCCAATAAAATAGTTCTACATGGTTCAAAATACTCTATCGTCTCCTGGATGCTTTAAGTTTGCTGTTCTGGGATTTTTATTTCTCCTATTTAAAGTTTTCCAGTCTTAATTTACAGACCATAACACTACTGAGTAGTGGTTATACATGCGCACAATCCTCCCCGTGAAAGGAGCAATGGTCCTTATCAAATACCAAAATGCAAATTGATTGAACAAAAGAGAAATTCAAATCAATATTTGATGTGACCGACCTTTGCCTTCAAAACAGAATACATTCTTCTAGGTACACTTGCACACAGTTTTTGAAAGAATTCGAAAAATATTTAGAATTGAGAATCCTCAGTGGTTGATACCTTTTAATGGCTATCTATCTGAAAAGATGGTAACAAATTGCAAGCTTTCGAGACTACTCCGGTCTCTTCATCAGGCATAGACTAATAGAAATTCTGAAGAATCACATATTTATGCACAACACAGCACAGAAAAATGCCATAGAAAAGACAGGTGACGTGAAGCAGAACTATCATTATGTGAGTTAATAATAATAATAATCTTTATTTTTATATAGCGCTAACGTATTCCGCAGCGCTTTACAGTTTTGCACACATTATCATCACTGTCCCTGTTGGGGCTCACAATCTAGGTTCCCTAGCAGTATGTCTTTGAAATGTGGGAGGAAACCGGAGTGCCCGGAGGAAACCCACGCAAACACGGAGAGAACATACAAACTCTTTGCAGATGTTGTCCTTGGTGGGGTTTGAACCCAGAACTCCAGCGCTGCAAGGGTGCTGTGCTAACCACTGCGCCACCGTACTGCCCATGTTATAAACAGTTGTGTCCATAAATATTGGAACAGTTCATAGATAACGAGTGTGAAGGTTTTATTGTGCTCTGATTGGGGACTGGTTTTGTGTTATGATGCCCCCACACGTCTGAGGAGCAAATTCCTTAATTGATGTAAAAAGACATAAATCCATGCGACACATTCATTCCTGCACTGAGAGAGTCAAAGGCCATCATCCGCTTATATTCCCAAATTCTTCTGTCTCTCTGAGATTTGAAGTTACCTTTTAATACAGATAAATTTCATGTCCATAATGCTGTGATCGGGGAGACAAAAATTAATTGCCACAGGTAGATCCATTCTTCTTACTCTTATTGTATGGCGATGAGAATTCATCCTTGTTCTCTGTTTCTGCCCTGTCTCCCCTACATACAGGCCCCCATTTGGATATTTATACCGTGTGCAGAATTATTAGGCAAGTTGTATTTTGATCACATGATATTTTTTATTCATGTTGTCCTACTCCAAGCTGTTTAGGCTTGAGAGCCAACTACCAATTAAATTAATCAGGTGATGTGCATCTCTGTAATGAGGAGGAGTGTTGTCTAATGGTATCAGCACCCTATATAAGGTGTGCTTAGTTACTAGGCAAATTCCTTTCCTTTGGCAAAATGGGTCAGAAGAGAGATTTGACGGGCTCTGAAAAGTCCAAAATTGTGAGATAACTTGCAGAGGGATGCAGCAGCCTTGAAACTGCCAAACTTTTGAAGCGTGATCACCGAACAATCAAGCGTTTCATTTCAAATAGCCAACAGGGTCGCCAAAAGCGTGTTGGGCAAAAAAGGCGCAAAATAACTGCCCATGAATTGAGGAAAATCAAGCATGAAGCTGCCAAGATGCCATTTGCCACCAGTTTTGCCATACTTCAGAGCCACAACGTTACTGGAGTATCAAAAAGGACAAGGTGTGCGCTACTCAGGGACATGGATGAGGTAATGAAGGCTGAAAAACGACCACCTTTGAACAAGAAACATAAGATAAAACATCAAGACTGGGCCAAGAAATATCTTAAGACTGACTTTTCTAAGGTTTTATGAACTGATAAAATGAGAGTGACTCTTGATGGGCCAGATGGATGGGCCAGAGGCTGGATCAGTAAAGGGCAGAGAGCTTCACTCCAACCCAGACGCCAGCAAGGTGGAGGTGGGGTACTGGTATGGGCTGGTATCATCAAAGATGAACTTGTGGGATCTTTTCGGGTTGAGGATGGAGTGAAGCTCAACTCCCAGACCTACTGCCAGTTTCTGGAAGACAACTTTTTCAAGCAGTGGTACAGGAAGAAGTCGGTATCGTTCAAGAAAAATATGATTTTCATGCAGGGCAAAACTTCATTACATGCCTCCAACTACTCCACAGCGTGGCTGGCTAGTAAAGGTCTCAAAGAAGAAAAAATAATGGCATGGCCCCCTTGTTCACCTGATCTGAACCCCATAGAGAACCTGTGGTCCCTCATAAAATGTGAGATCTACAGGGAGGGAAAACAGTACACCTCTCGGAACAGTGTCTGGGAGGCTGTGGTGGCTGCTGCATGCAATGTTGATCGTAAACAGATCAAGCAACTGACAGAATCTATGGACGGAAGGCTGCTGAGTGTCATCATAAAGAAAGGTGGCTATATTGGTCACTAATTTTGGGGGGTTTGGTTTTTGCATGTCAGAAATGTTTATTTCTAAATTTTGTGCTTTATCAGAAATAAGCTAGTAACAATATATATGCATTACATAGGTGCTTACAATTCTGTAGCAAGCGGCACATACCCAATTGGGAATGCTTATGACTTCCATTAATGCCCACACCATACTTTTCATACTTACTGATTTTGCAGGACCGTCCTTTGAAGAGAACCACAAAATGAGCAGGGTTTTACGCAAAGCCTGATCATTAGTGGGTATGCTCAGTAACTTTGGGGGCAGTCCCGAGACCTGGTGTAGATGTCTCGATTTGGGACATTGAATTGTTGGTAAGTATGGTAACACTACAAATGGCCGGAAACTGGGCAAAATACTACGTGGCTGGGCAATATACTACGTGGCTGGGCAATATACTACGTCACTGGGCAATATACTACGTCACTGGGCAATATACTACGTACCTGGGCAATATACTACGTGACTGGGCAATATACTACGTCGCTGGGCAATATACTACGTCGCTGGGCAATATACTACGTGACTGGGCAATATACTATGTCGCTGGGCAATATACTACGTACCTGGGCAAGATACTATGTGACTGGGCAATATACTACGTGGCTGGGCAATATACTACGTCGCTGGGCAATACACTACGTCGCTGGGCAATATACTACGTACCTGGGCAATATACTACGTGGCTGGGCAATATACTACGTAACTGGGCAATAAACTACGTGGCTGGGCAATATACTACGTGACTGGGCAATATACCACGTGGCTGGACAATATACTACGTACCTGGACAATATACCACATGACTGGGCAATATACTACTTGGCTGGGCAACATACTACGTGGCTGGGCAATATACTACGTGGCTGGGCAATATACTACGTGACTGGGCAATATACTACGTCACTGGGCAATATACTACGGACCTGGGCAATATACTACGTGACTGGGCAATATACTACGTCGCTGGGCAATCTACTACGTCGCTGGGCAATATACTACGTGACTGGGCAATATACTACGTGACTGGGCAATATACTACGTGGCTGGGCAATATACTACGTGGGCTGTGCAATATACTACATGGCTGGGCAATATACTACGTGGGCTGTGCAATATACTACGTGGGCTGTGCAATATACTACGTCACTAGGCAATATACTACGTGGACATGCATATTCTAGAATACCCGATGCGTTGTGTTATAAATGTCTCGCATGATATTGCCCTTTTAGATTTATTGCGGCCCTTGTACTTCAGTCTGATTGTGTGGCCTTTGGACTCGAGACCCTGCAGCCAAGCACTGGTTGTCGGTGTGGCAGCGCTGGAGCGGGAACAGCAGTGCAGGGGTGAATGTAGGTTTTTTGTTGTTACTTTTGCCTCCGTGACTCCCCACTGGAAGATTTAACATTTGAGCTGAGAACCCCATTAATAAAAGTGATGGATAATAATACTTAATAACTGTGATGGTGCTGTTAATAGAGACACCAATGATACTTAATAACTGTGATGGTGCTGTTAATAGAGACACCAATGATACTTAATAACTGTGATGGTGCTGTTAATAGAGACACCAATAATGCTTAATATCTGTGATGGTGCTGTTAATAGAGACACCAATAATCTATAATATAACGCTGGGAGCGTCACTCTGTCCGAAGCCTTTATAGACTGCGCAGTGACGCTCCCGGGAGAACGCGGTATGCGTTCACACTGAACACACACCGCGATCTCCAACAGAGAAGCAGGGACCGCCAGGAGGGTGAGTATCGGCCATATTCACCTGTCCTGCGTTCCACCGCTGAGCGCCGCCATCTTCCCGGTCTTCGGCCTGTGACCTTCAGTTCAGAGGGCGCGATGACACGCTTAATGCGTGCCGGCGCCGCCCTCTGACTGAACAGTCACAGCCAGGAGACCGGGAAGATGGCGGCGCACAGCGGTGGAACGCAGGACAGGTGAATATAGTAAGTGCTGGGGGGCCTGAGCTGGTGGCGATACCGGCACCTGACCCCCACAGCGCGCCAGTGTCCCCGCCTGCTCAGGCCCCCGGATGGGTGCAGCGCATGACAGGATGGGGACGCAGGATGGGTGCAGCACATACCAGGATGGGGACGCAGGATGGGTGCAGCACATGACAGGATGGGGACGCAGGATGGGGACGCAGGATGGGTGCAGCACATACCAGGATGGGGACGCAGGATGGGTGCAGCACATGACAGGATGGGGACGCAGGATGGGTGCAGCACATACCAGGATGGGGACGCAGGATGGGTGCAGCACATGACAGGATGGGGGCGCAGGATGGGTGCAGCATATGACAGGATGGGGACGCAGGATGGGTGCAGCACATGACAGGATGGGGAAGCAGGATGGGTGCAGCACATGACAGGATGGGGACGCAGGATGGGTGCAGCACATACCAGGATGGGGACGCAGGATGGGTGCAGCACATGACAGGATGGGGAAGCAGGATGGGTGCAGCACATGACAGGATGGGGACGCAGGATGGGTGCAGCACATACCAGGATGGGGACGCAGGATGGGTGCAGCACATACCAGGATGGGGACGCAGGATGGGTGCAGCACATGACAGGATGGGGACACAGGATGGGTGCAGCACATGACAGGATGGGGACGCAGGATGGAGCAGCACATGACAGGATGGAGACCATATACCAATATAAATGCTCGCCACCCGGGCATAGAACGGGTTCAATAGCTAGTACTTAATAACTGTGATGGTGCTGTTAATAGAGACACCAATAATACTTAATAACTGTGATGGTGCTGTTAATAGAGACACCAATAATACTTAACTGTGATGGTGCTGTTAATAGAGACACCAATAATACTTAATAACTGTGATGGTGCTGTTAATGGAGACACCAATAATAGTTAATAACTGTGATGGTGCTGGTAATAGAGACACCAATAATACTTATTAACTGTGATGGTGCTGGTAATAGAGACACCAATAATACTTAATAACTGTGATGGTGCTGTTAATAGAGACACCAATAATACTTATTAACTGTGATGGTGCTGGTAATAGAGACACCAATAATACTTATTAACTGTGATGGTGCTGGTAATAGAGACACAAATGATACTTTTTATCTGTGATGATGCTGTTAATAGAGACACCAATAATACTTAATATCTGTGATGGTGCTCTTAATAGAGACACCAATGATACTTAATATCTGTGATGGTGCTGTTAATAGAGACACAAATGATACTTTATATCTGTGATGATGCTGTTAATAGAGACACCAATAATACTTAATAACTGTGATGGTGCTGTTAATAGAGACACCAATAATACTTAACTGTGATGGTGCTGTTAATAGAGACACCAATAATACTTAATAACTGTGATGGTGCTGTTAATAGAGACACCAATAATACTTAATAACTGTGATGGTGCTGTTAATAGAGACACCAATAATACTTAGTAACTGTGATGGTGCTGTTAATAGAGACACCAATGATACTTAATAACTGTGATGGTGCTGTTAATAGAGACACCAATAATACTTAATAACTGTGATGGTGCTGTTAATAGAGACACCAATGATACTTAATAACTGTGATGGTGCTGGTAATAGAGACACCAATAATACTTAATAACTGTGATGGTGCTGTTAATAGAGACACCAATAATACTTAATAACTGATGGTGCTGTTAATAGAGACACCAATAATACTTAAAGGGAACCTGTCACCCCGAAAATCGCGGGTGAGGTAAGCCCACCGGCGTCAGGGGCTTATCTACATCATTCTGTAATGCTGTAGATTAGCCCCCGATGTTACCTGAAAGAGGAGAGAAAGACGTTAGATTATACTCACCCAGGGGCGGTCCCGCTGCTGGTCCGGTCGGATGGGCGTCTCTGGTCCGCTGCGGCGCCTCCCATCTTCATTCCAAGACGTCCTCTTCTGATCTTCAGCTCCGGCGCAGGCGTACTTTGTCTGCCCTGTTGAGGGCAGAGCAAAGTACTGCAGTGCGCAGGCGCCGGGCCTCTCTGACCTTTCCTGCGCCTGTGCACTGCAGTACTTTGCAATATTTTTTTGGCCAAGTTGATGAATAACCTCCGCAGTGTCTTCTGCCCCACCATATGTGTAAATCCCTGATACTAGTGATGTAATGCTAGCTGGCTGACTGATCTATGGATGGATTGTACCTTTCTTGGCACTGTCACTTCTCTCATCGCAAATCCCAGTAACTTCATTGGAATGTCATCACATTTCCATGGTAACCCTCT
This sequence comes from Ranitomeya imitator, assembly GCF_032444005.1. Classification (NCBI taxonomy): domain Eukaryota; kingdom Metazoa; phylum Chordata; class Amphibia; order Anura; family Dendrobatidae; genus Ranitomeya; species Ranitomeya imitator. The sequence continues at coordinate 122,651,546 of NC_091284.1, forward strand.
CGCTGTGTATTGTGTTTTATCGAACATGTGACTGTGAGCTGTGGAACCATCGGGAGAGTCGGGGGTCCAGGGCTCGTAATTGCAGCTATTAATTCATCAATTTATTGTGGAAGTGACAGCACATGTCGCCTATCTGTCTCTAGATGTGTGTGACTGGAGCTGTGTTAATTGTGCATCATGATAATTTTTTTAGTTCAACCATAGATAGCTAATCATAATATTACAGTAAACTCACCTCTGCTGCATCAGTTAGCAGCATGACAGTTCTGACACACATTAAGGCTAGAGCAGCAGAGGACAATTCATGTTTCCACAGGAGCACATCAGAGACCGTGACTGTTGTGAAGAGCCGAACCAATAGGCTGAAATTAATTCTGCTAAATATTAAAGGGAATCTGTCACCCCCAAAATGGAAGTTGAGCTAAGCCCACCAGCATCAGGGGCTTATCTACAGCATTCTGGAATGCTGTAGATAAGCCCCCCATGTATCCTGAAAGAGAAGAAAAATAGGTTAGATTATACTCACCCAGGGGCGGTCCCGGTCCGGTTATGGTCCTATGGGCGTCGCTGTCCGGTCCAGTGCCTCCCATCTTCATAGGATGACGTCCTCTTCTTGTCTTCACGCTGCGGCTCCGGCGCAGCCATACTTTGTCTGCCCAAAGTACTGCAGTGCGCAGGCGCCGGACATCTGACCTTTCCCTGCGCCTGCGCACTGCAGTACTTTACTCTGCCCTCAACAGGGCTAAGTATGCCTGCGCCGGAGCCGCAGGGTGAAGACAAGAAGAGGACGTCATCTTATGAAGATGGGAGGCCCCGGACCGGACCACGACGCCCATCGGACCAGAACAGAACTGGGACCGCCCCTGGGTGAGTATAATATAACCTCTTTTTCTTACCTTTCAGGTTACATCAGGGGCTTATCTACAGCATTCCAGAATGCTGTAGATAAGCCCCTGATGCTGGTGGGCTTAACTCATCTTCCATTTTGGGGGTGACAGGTTCCCTTTAACATTAACATATTAATTATTATATATCTATTAATATTACTTGTATTGAGCAGAATTAAGTATGTTGACATCCCCCACTATACTGTATGAGCCTGCACACAGCCTCCTATATACAGTATGAGCCCCCAGATCGCCTCCTATATACATTATGAGCTCCACATGGCCTCCAATATACAGTGAGCCCCACGAGCCTCAAGGATACATTGTGAGCCCCATATAGCCTCCATATATACAGTGCGAGAGCCCCACATAGCCTCCATATATACATACAAATATCCCATACACATAAAAAACGACAACACATACTCACCTCGCTCCCGTCCCCCCACTTTCTGCTTCTGTGCACGGAGTCTCAGCAGCAGCGTGATGAAATTACGTCATCACATCATCCGTCTCGCACGCTGATTGGGGAAAGATGGAGCTGATGGCCCCATCCTCCACCAATGTATTCACCGCTGTCTGGATCTTGAGGATGCAGATAGCAGTGACAGCAGGTGGCGGATGGAGGGCATGGTGTGGCCACCGTTTCATCCCTTCAGCCGCAGTTTGCCCATGCCTGCTCTGGAAAGACATTCTGATTATGTAAATGACACTGTGATCAAACTCTGATATCTTGTCCCAATCCTGGTATATGCTCCCCTATCCTGGAATATTCTCCTCAACCTTGTTCCCCCACTCTGGTATATTCTCCCCCATCCTGTTATATGCTCCTCCATACTGGTCCCCTATCATGGTATATGCTCCCCCATCCTGGTATATTCTCTCCCATCCTTTTATATTCTCTCCCATCCTTTTATATGCTCTCCCGTCCTTTTATATCCTCTCCCCATCCTTTTATATGCGCTTCCATCCTGGTATATGCTCTCCCACCCTGGTATATGCTCTCCCATCCTGGTATATGCTCTTCCATCCTGGTATATGCTCTCCCATCCTGGTATATGCTCTCCCATCCTGGTATATGCGCTCCCATCCTGTTATATGCGCTCCCATCCTGGTATATGCGCTTCCATCCTGGTATATGCGCTCCCATCCTGGTATATGCGCTCCCATCCTGGTATATGCGCTCCCATCCTGGTATATGCGCTCACGTCCTGGTGTATGCGCTCCCGTCCTGGTATATGCGCTCCCGTCCTGGTATATGCTCCTCCATCCTGGTATATGCTCCTCCATCCTGGTGTATGCGCTCCCGTCCTGGTATATGCTCCTCCATCCTGGTATATGCTCCTCCATCCTGGTGTATGCGCTCACGTCCTGGTATATGCGCTCCCATCCTGGTATATGCGCTCCTATCCTGGTATATGCGCTCCCATCCTGGTATATGCGCTCCCATCCTGGTATATGCGTTCCCATCCTGGTATATGCGCTCCCATCCTGGTATATGCTCTTCCATCCTGGTATATGCTCTCCCATCCTGGTATATGCTCTCCCATCCTGGTATATGCTCTCCCATCCTGGTATATGCGCACCCATCCTGGTATATGCGCTCCCATCCTGGTATATGCTCCTCCATCCTGGTATATGCTCTCCCATCCTGGTATATGCTCTCCCATCCTGGTATATGCTCTCCCATCCTGGTATATGCGCTCTCGTCCTGGTGTATGCACTCCCGTCCTGGTATATGCGCTCCCGTCCTTGTATATGCTCTCCCATCCTGGTATATGCTCTCCCATCCTGGTATATGCGCTCCCATCCTGGTATATGCGCTCCCATCCTGGTATAAACAAAGGAAGAAGAAAAGAGCCACTCTACAAAAAACCGCACACCACTATAAGGTATAAATATATATAAAGGTAAACTTTATTGATGCATAACATTAAAATCTGTGGCCTAGGACATGTCTGGCAGGATCTTTGGGTTTTTGTGGGGATATTTTAGATGTTTTTAATGTTATGCATCATTAAAGTTTACCTTTATATATATTTATACCTTGTAGTGGTGTGCGGTTTTTTGTAGAGTGGCTCTTTTCTTCTTCCTTTGTTCATGTTGATTTGCAACTTCTCCGCACCCCTCGTACAATCTGATTTATTAAAGTGTTGTGCGCCAACATCTGTTCTTTCTTACCCATCCTGGTATATGCTCTCCCATCCTGGTATATGCGCTCCCAGCCTAGTATATGCTCTTCCATCCTGTTATATGCTCTCCTGTCCTGGTATATGCTCTCCCATCCTGGTATATGCTCTCCCATCCTGGTGTATGCGCTCCCATCCTGGTGTATGCTCTCCCGTCCTGGTATATGCGCTCCCGTCCTGGTATATGCGCTCCCATCCTAGTATATGCTCTTCCATCTTGGTATATGTTCTCCCATCCTGGTGTATGCGCTCCCATCCTGGTGTATGCGCTCCCATCCTGGTATATGCTCTTCCATCTTGGTATATGCTCTCCCATCCTGGTGTATGCGCTCCCATCCTGGTATATGCGCTCCCATCCTGGTATATGCGCTCCCATCCTGGTAGATGCGCTCCCATCCTGGTATATGCTCTCCCATCCTGGTATATGCTCTTCCATCCTGGTAGATGCGCTCCCATCCTGGTATATGCTCTCCCATCCTGGTATATGCTCTCCCATCCTGGTGTATGCGCTCCCATCCTGGTGTATGCGCTCCCGTCCTGGTATATGCTCTTCCATCTTGGTATATGCGCTCCCATCCTGGTATATGCTCTCCCATCCTGGTATATGCGCTCCCATCCTGGTATATGCGCTCCCATCCTGGTATATGCTCCTCCATCCTGGTATATGCTCTCTTCCATCTTGGTATATGCGCTCCCATCCTGGTATATGGTCCTCCATCCTGGTATATCTACTCCCATCCTGGTTTATGCGCTCCCGTCCTGGTGTATGCGCTCCCATCCTGGTGTATGCGCTCCCGTCCTGGTAGATGCGCTCCCATCCTGGTATATGCTCTTCCATCCTGGTATATGTGCTCCCGTCCTGGTGTATGCGCTCCCGTCCTGGTGTATGCGCTCCCGTCCTGGTGTATGCGCCCCCGTCCTGGTATATGCGCTCCCGTCCTGGTATATGCTCCTCCATCCTGGTATATGCTCCTCCATCCTGGTATATGCTCCTCCATCCTGGTGTATGCGCTCCCGTCCTGGTATATGCGCTCCCATCCTGGTATATGCGCTCCCATCCTGGTATATGCGCTCCCATCCTGGTATATGCTCTCCCATCCTGGTATATGCGCTCCCATCCTGGTATATGCGCTCCCATCCTGGTATATTGTTATATGCGCTCCCATCCTGGTATATGCGCTCCCATCCTGGTATATGCGCTCCCATCCTCGTATATGCGCTCCCATCCTGGTATAAACAAAGGAAGAAGTAAAGAGCCACTCTACAAAAAAACCACACACCACTATAAGGTATAAATATATATAAAGGTAAACTTTATTGATGCATAACATTAAAATCTGTGGCCTAGGACATGTCTGGCAGGATCTTTGGGTTTTTGTGGGGATATTTTAGATGTTTTTAATGTTATGCATCATTAAAGTTTACCTTTATATATATATTTATACCTTGTAGTGGTGTGCGGTTTTTTGTAGAGTGGCTCTTTTCTTCTTCCTTTGTTCATGTTGATTTGCAACTTCTCCGCACCCATCGTACAATCTGATTTATTAAAGTGTTGTGCGCCAACATCTGTTCTTTCTTACCCATCCTGGTATATGCTCTCCCATCCTGGTATATGCGCTCCCAGCCTAGTATATGCTCTTCCATCTTGGTATATGCTCTCCCATCCTGGTATATGCTCTCGCGTCCTGGTATATGCTCTCCCATCCTGGTATATGCTCTCCCATCCTGGTGTATGCGCTCCCATCCTGGTGTATGCTCTCCCGTCCTGGTATATGCGCTCCCGTCCTAGTATATGCGCTCCCATCCTAGTATATGCTCTTCCATCTTGGTATATGTTCTCCCATCCTGGTGTATGCGCTCCCATCCTGGTGTATGCGCTCCCATCCTGGTATATGCTCTTCCATCCTGGTATATGCGCTCCCGTCCTGGTAGATGCGCTCCCATCCTGGTATATGCGCTCCCATCCTGGTATATGCTCTCCCATCCTGGTAGATGCGCTCCCATCCTGGTATATGCTCTCCCATCCTGGTAGATGCTCTCCCATCCTGGTATATGCTCTTCCATCCTGGTGTATGCTCTCCCACCCTGGTGTATGCTCTCCCATCCTGGTATATGCTCTCCCATCCTGGTATATGCTCTCCCATCCTGGTATATGCGCTCCCATCCTGGTATATGCGCTCCCATCCTCGTATATGCTGTCCCATCCTGGTATATGCGCTCCCATCCTGGTATATGCTCTCCCATCCTGGTATATGCTCTCCCATCCTGGTATATGCGGTCCCATCCTGGTATATGCTTCTCCATCCTGGTATATGCTCTCTTCCATCTTGGTACAGTTAGGTCCATATATATTTGGACAGAGAAAACATTTTTCTAATTTTGGTTCTAGACATTACCACAATGAATTTTAAACAAAACAATTCAGGTGCAGTTGAAATTCAGACTTTCAGCTTTCATTTGAGGGTATCCAAATTAAAATTGGATGAAGAGTTTAGGAGTTTCAGCTCCTTAACAAGTGCCACCCTGTTTTTAAAGGGACCAAAAGTAATTGGACAATTGACTCCATGGCTATTTCATGGAAAGGTGTGGGCAATCCCTTCTTTATGTCATTCTCAATTAAGCAGATAAAAGGCCTGGAGTTGGTTTGAGGTGTGGTGCTAGCATTTGGAAGGTTTTGCTGTGAAGTAAACATGCAGTCAGAGGAGCTCTCCATGCAGTTGAAACAAGCCATCCTTAAGCTGCGAAAACAGAAAAAACCCATCCGAGAAATTGCTACAATATTACGAGTGGCAAAATCTACAGTTTGGTACATCCTGAGAAAGAAAGAAAGCACTGGTGAACTCATCAATGCAAAAAGACCTGGGCGCCCACGGAAGGCAACAGTGGTGGATGATCGCAGAATAATCTCCATGGTGAAGAGAAACCCCTTCACAACAGCCAACCAAGTGAACAACACTCTCCAGGAGGTCGGCGTATCAATATCCAAATCTACCATAAAGAGAAGACTGCATGAAAGTAAATACAGAGGGTTCACTGCACGGTGCAGGCCACTCATAAGCATCAAGAATAAAATGGCTAGACTGGACTTTGCTAAAAAACATCTAAAAAAGCCAGCACAGTTCTGGAAGAACATTCTTTGGACAGATGAAACCAAGATCAACCTCTACCAGAATGATGGAAAGAGAAAAGTATGGCGAAGGCGTGGTACAGCTCATGATCCAAAGCATACCACATCATCTGTAAAACACGGCGGAGGCAGTGTGATGGCTTGGGCATCCATGGCTGCCAGTGGCACTGGGTCACTAGTGTTTATTGATGATGTGACACAGGACAGAAGCAGCCGAATGAATTCTGAGGTATTCAGAGACATATTGTGTGCTCAGATCCAGCCAAGTGCAGCAAAACTGATTGTCCATTTGTAGTATGAAACGACGACCAATGACCCAAAACATAAAGCCAAAGCAACCCAGGAGTTTATTAAAGCAAAGAAGTGGAATATTCTTGAATGGCCAAGTCAGTCACCTGATCTCAACCCAATTGAGCATGCATTTCACTTGTTAAAGACTAAACTTCAGACAGAAAGGCCCACAAACAAACAGCAACTGAAAACCACCGCAGTGAAGGCCTGGCAGAGCATCAAAAAGGGGGAAACACTGCCTCTGATGATGTCCAGGAGTTCAAGACTTCAGGCAGTTATTGCCAACAAAGGGTTTTCAACCAAGTACTAAAAATGAACATTTTATTTAAAATTATTGAATCTGTCCAATTACTTTTGGCCCTTTTAAAAACAGGGTGGCACATGTTAAGGAGCTGAAACTTCTAAACCCTTCATCCAATTTTAATGTGGATGCCCTCAAATGAAAGCTGAAAGTTTGAACTTCAACTGCATCTGAATTGTTTTGCTTAAAAATTTATTGTGGTAAGGACTATAACCAAAATTAGAAAAATGATGTTTCTGTCCAAATATATATGGACCTAACTGTATATGCGCTCCCATCCTGGTATATGGTCCTCCATCTTGGTATATCTATTCCCATCCTGGTTTATGCGCTCCCGTCCTGGTGTATGCGCTCTCGTCCTGGTATATGCTCTTCCATCCTGGTGTATGCGCTCCCGTCCTGGTGTATGCGCTCCCGTCCTGGTGTATGCGCCCCCGTCCTGGTATATGCGCTCCCGTCCTGATATATGCTCCTCCATCCTGGTATATGCTCCTCCATCCTGGTATATGCTCCTCCATCCTGGTGTATGCGCTCCCGTCCTGGTATATGCGCTCCCATCCTGGTATATGCGCTCCCATCCTGGTATATGCGCTCCCATCCTGGTATATGCGCTCCCAACCTGGTATATGCGCTCCCATCCTGGTATATGCGCTCCCATCCTGGTATATGCGCTCCCATCCTGGTATATGCGCTCCCATCCTGGTATATGCGCTCCCATCCTGGTATATGCGCACCCATCCTGGTATATGCGCACCCATCCTGGTATATGCTCTCCCATCCTGGTATATGCTCTCCCATCCTGGTGTATGCGCTCCTGTCCTTGTATATGCGCTCCCGTCCTGGTATATGCTCTCCCGTCCTGGTATATGCTCTCCCGTCCTGGTATATGCTCTCCCATCCTGGTATATGCTCTCCCATCCTGGTATATGCTCTCCCATCCTGGTATATGCGCTCCCATCCTGGTATATGCGCTCCCATCCTGGTATATGCGCTCCCATCCTGGTATAAACAAAGGAAGAAGAAAAGAGCCACTCTACAAAAAACCGCACACCACGATAAGGTATAAATATATATAAAGGTAAACTTTATTGATGCATAACATTAAAATCTGTGGCCTAGGACATGTCTGGCAGGATCTTTGGGTTTTTGTGGGGATATTTTAGATGTTTTTAATGTTATGCATCATTAAAGTTTACCTTTATATATATTTATACCTTGTAGTGGTGTGCGGTTTTTTGTAGAGTGGCTCTTTTCTTCTTCCTTTGTTCATGTTGATTTGCCACTTCTCCGCACCCCTCGTACAATCTGATTTATTATAGTGTTGTGCGCCAACATCTGTTCTTTCTTACCCATCCTGGTATATGCTCTCCCATCCTGGTATATGCGCTTCCAGCCTAGTATATGCTCTCCCATCCTGGTATATGCTCTCCCATCCTGGTATATGCGCTCCCATCCTGGTATATGCGCTCCCATCCTAGTATATGCTCTCCCATCCTGGTATATGCGCTCCCATCCTGGTGTATGCTCTCCCGTCCTGGTATATGCGCTCCCGTCCTGGTATATGCGCTCCCATCCTGGTATATGCGCTCCCATCCTAGTATATGCTCTTCCATCTTGGTATATGCTCTCCCATCCTGGTATATGCTCTCCTGTCCTGGTGTATGCTCTCCCGTCCTGGTGTATGCGCTCCCATCCTGGTGTATGCGCTCCCATCCTGGTATATGCTCTTCCATCTTGGTATATGCTCTCCCATCCTGGTGTATGCGCTCCCATCCTGGTATATGCGCTCCCGTCCTGGTCGATGCGCTGCCATCCTGGTATATGCTCTCCCATCCTGGTAGATGCGCTCCCATCCTGGTATATGCGCTCCCATCCTGGTGTATGCGCTCCCATCCTGGTATATGCTCTTCCATCTTGGTATATGCTTTCCCATCCTGGTGTATGCGCTCCCATCCTGGTATATGCGCTCCCGTCCTGGTAGATGCGCTGCCATCCTGGTATATGCTCTCCCATCCTGGTATATGCGCTTCCAGCCTAGTATATGCTCTCCCATCCTGGTATATGCTCTCCCATCCTGGTATATGCTCTTCCATCTTGGTATATGCTCTCCCATCCTGGTGTATGCGCTCCCATCCTGGTATATGCGCTCCCGTCCTGGTAGATGCGCTCCCATCCTCGTATATGCTCTCCCATCCTGGTATATGCGCTTCCAGCCTAGTATATGCTCTCCCATCCTGGTATATGCTCTCCCATCCTGGTATATGCGCTCCCATCCTGGTATATGCGCTCCCATCCTAGTATATGCTCTCCCATCCTGGTAGATGCGCTCCCATCCTGGTATATGCTCTCCCATCCTGGTAGATGCGCTCCCATCCTGGTATATGCTCTTCCATCCTGGTGTATGCTCTCCCATCCTGGTGTATGCGCTCCCATCCTGGTGTATGCGCTCCCGTCCTGGTATATGTTCTTCCATCTTGGTATATGCGCTCCCATCCTGGTATATGCTCTCCCATCCTAGTATATGCGCTCCCATCCTGGTATATGCGCTCCCATCCTGGTATATGCGCTCCCATCCTGGTATATGCTCCTCCATCCTGGTATATGCTCTCTTCCATCTTGGTATATGCGCTCCCATCCTGGTATATGGTCCTCCATCCTGGTATATCTACTCCCATCCTGGTTTATGCGCTCCCGTCCTTGTGTATGCGCTCCCATCTTGGTATATGCGCTCCCATCCTGGTATATGCTCTCCCATCCTGGTATATGCGCTCCCATCCTGGTGTATGCGCTCCCGTCCTGGTAGATGCGCTCCCATCCTGGTATATGCTCTTCCATCTTGGTATATGCTCCCTCATCCTAAAATATGCTGTTCCTCCTGTGGTGGGCCTGTTCAACGCAAACCAAAAATGTATGAATAGACATGAAAATACATTTTTTTAAGGTCTACTCTACAGCAAGTGCCAACTATTTTATACAGCAGACAGAGCCCGTTGGAGCTAGCTCTGATTGCAGCAATTTAACCACTTTGATGCTGTGGTGAACAGTGACCACGGCATGTAAGTGGTTAGATAGCAGTGGGCGCCTTTCTGAGACCTTTCATTGGGAGCCCGCAGGGTGACTGCAGGAACATACCCTGACACCTTGCCCTCACGGATTTATGCTCTCTTCAGCTGCTTTTAGTTGCTTTGTTTTGCAACTTGGTGTGAAATGAGACCCCCTGCAATATCTGTGTACCTGGTGGTATCATCTTGGGGAGAAGGGGAAAGAAAAAAAATCTAGGCAGAGATATAATTAGAAGCAGATTAAAGAAAATTGCCAGTATCAGATCGTTTCGAGAACTTGGTTAAGATGCGAAAAGATAATGTATTGAATGCAGAACATATAGAATCGGTGATTCCAACCTTTAGCAGAACCATCGAAATCAGTGACTAACAGAACCACAAAAGAAGTAATGTGCGATTTCACTTAGGGCTCTTAGACCTTAAAAGTGCAGCAATTTCTGCAAGTGGAAGTGTCATCTTTACCCCCTTGAACGTATTCTCCCAGTTTTCTTAGCTAACGTTAATGGGAAAAAAATCATAATTTCTATGCTGTCAGCTAATGCTATAAATGCTGGCTACAGACACAGCCGTGTTTTTTCTACCTTATCTGTATTAACTGTTGTGGCTTAGAAACAGATGCTGCATGAAAGCCGCTGTCTCCCGGTATCGTATTATTATTTTATTATTTTCATTAATATTTAGCACTATCGATTACTGTGCAGGGGGAAGATATTCTGTATCTTGCTCTTAGCCCACTAGGCTGAGAGATTGTAGGGGTTTATCCTGTGGCTTCAATGATACTTTTAGATGTTCTATTATCAAATGTTCTTTATTATAAAGCATTTATTGCAAAGACTAGAAAAAGGATAGGAAGACTGCCCAAAATATAGACCCTTGTTTCCAAGCAGTTTTCTGGCTTATAACTGCTGGAAATGTGACTTTTGGCATTTACTCTCCTGTCCGGTCAATTTTGACAGGTTTTTTTTAAAGTGGGCAAAGTTTGGGCATGACCGAAAGAAATGAACTGGAGTATAAGTTGGTATAGGTGGAGGAGCATTAAATGGACAAAAACTAAGACAGAAACAAAATGTACATATAACCTGCTTTGAGTAAGCAAAAGCAGTAGTGCATGTAAATAATATAGGGGACTATACTGGTAACTACTGGGTTTAATAAAAAAAAAGAGTAAAAGCCATTCCACCAGCGTCAAGGTGTACCCAGTAGGGATGGTCCTATCCTTTAGTATTGCTTACATACAGCAGGTTTTATGTTCTTTTTGTAGTAGCAATAAACCTGGCACTCAGGATAGTCTGAACGTATAACAGATTTATTGACAATCCACAATTTAACGTTTCGATCTATTTAGCCCTTTATCAGAATGGATTGTTGTGTGGGGACTGTCAGAAAACAGCGCTGACAAAGGGCGATCACTGTGGACAGGCGCCTTTCTACAGTGATTTGGATCACCCTTTGTCAGCGCTGTTTTCTGACAGTCCCCACACAGCAATCCGTTCTGATAAAGGGCTAAATAGATCGAAACGTTAAATTGTGGATTGTCAATAAATTTGTTATATGTTCAGACTATCCTGAGTGCCGGGTATATTGCTACTATTGAATTACGGGTTGGAACCCTACTTGGGCAACAGAGTTGTTCACCACGAGAGCCGTATATCCCTTTTCTACATTATGTTTGTTTTGAATCTTAAGGTTTGGGCATGGCGTGGCCTAGTATGTCCGACATATGCCGGCCCCATGCCTACATTTCTGGCGGTGGAGAAATGATGGGTCAGATTCCTTAAGAGGTGCAGGTCCTTAGTGAATTTGGTGCATCTAAAGGTACCTTAACACTGAACGATATCGCTAGCGATCCGTGATGTTGCAGCGTCCTGGCTAGCGATATCGTTCAGTTTGACAGGCAGCAGCGATCAGGATCCTGCTGTGACATCGTTGGTCGGAGCAGAAAGTCCAGAACTTTATTTCGTCGCTGGACTCCCGCAGACATCGCTGAATTGGCGATGTCTTCACTGGTAACCAGGGTAAACATCGGGTTACTAAGCGCAGGGCCGCGCTTAGTAACCCGATGTTTACCCTGGTTACCAGCGTAAACGTAAAAAAAAACAAACACTACATACTTACATTCCGGTGTCTGTCCCCCGGCGCTGTGCTTTCCTGCACTGGCTGTGAGTGCCGGCTGGCCGTAAAGCACAGCAGTGACGTCACCGCTCTGCTTTACGGCTAGCCGGCGTTGACAGTGCAGGAAAGCACAGCGCCGGCTGTGTCCCATCTTCTATCGCAGGAACGTTCCCAAGACTCCTGAGTTGCTGGGTAGTGGCAGACACCCCAGCCTGAGTGACGGTTCAGGCCTATAGCCACAGCACTCTGCTGGCCTGAATTGTGTGGGCTCCGATGCTGCTATATGAGTTCAGCATCTTGGGTACAGTGGGGCCGGAGAGGAGGCCGGGAATAGGAGCTTCAGTGCTTTCCGGCAATCTTGGCCAGACTGAAGCAGTGCCTGTAAACGCTGCACATGTTCGGCCATGGCTCCTAGGCATCAACAGTGGCCAGCCTCCTTGACAATGACCTGTACACAATGCAACACAAGAGATTTATTCCAAGAAATGGGTCACATTTTAATAAAAAATATATTGCAAAATTGCTTGTTTTAAAGGGAATCTGTCCACCAGATATCTGTTATATAATCTGAGGTAGCAGCTGAGACTGAATTCAGCATGTGTCACTTATCAGGCTGTGTGCTGTTGTATACTTACAATGAAGGTTTTCTCACTAGGAGGTTATCATTGCACTGACCATAGTGTATGCGAGCACTGATCCGACCACACAATCTCTTGTGATAAGCAGATCTCGGTCAGTAGACAGTGGACGTAGAGAGCTGTGGTGTGGGCAGGGGCAGCCTTTTCAGCTTTGCTGCATTTGCAAACATTGATGTAAACTAAGTGACACTGGAATTGGGCTCATTTGCCCTGTATTATACTACTCTCAGATTAAATAGCAGAAACCTGCTGACAGATTCCCTTCAACATGTTTTATACAGACATACCCATGTTAAGAAATCATAATAATCTTTTAGTGGTACAAAAAAAACTTTCCTTATAAATAATATCTACGGTATTCCCTTTTTTGTGTTACATAGAAGCAACTGGTTTTTTTTTCCGTTTGTTGATTATTTTTTTTATTACCATAATAAACTAATAAAGCTTTCTTAGAGTTCTCCTTTTAGTTCTTCTATGCTTAAAAAACCTCAAGATTAATATCTGGTCTTTACATGATTGTCAAGCATAAGACGGAGATTGCTACATGTTTTAATGTTGGCTTACCCTATTGATTCACCCCGCTATTGCTTTACTGGCAGCAATTACTATTTATGGAAGACAGATTTCTTCACATTTACTTTAAAAAAAAAAAAAAAAAGTCATTTAATTAGAAACCAAGAACTGGCTATGATTTTTTTCAGATTTCTTTTTTTTTTTTTGGTAATGATTTTCTTTTAAATGAAATTATGCTAGTAGTGATTTATTTGGTTCATTTTTACCTTTCCTATTTTCTTTTGTTTCTTTTATTTATTTATATTTTTACAGTGATGAAAAAGTTGGTTAGAGCACGACTCCGCATGCAAACTATTGGAAAAAGAAATGAATAGACAGAAAACGCTAAGTATTGGTAACAGTGGGGAGCACTGGATGCATGTGGCATCGGAGTGACTCTGACCCCGGAGGGCTCTAAATAGTTGACTTGGAGGTGAGGGGTCTGTTTCCGGCTTTAATTGAGCCTTTTAGACACTCTTACAATTTTAATGTGTGGTGAGTCTGAGTTAGAGGAAGAGTCTGGCATTCTAATGGGAGGCGAGGTTGCGAGGAGAAGCGCTCAGAGAGGTGTGCTTGGAAAGTTTAAGAGGATGCTGTCCGATCCAGGCACATTATGTGTGACCACAGGCGTCAGGGGGGCAGAGGAGGATGGGAGATGAAGAGAAATTGTGTTTCTCTGCTCCTCATTTATTTTCTCGTTCCTCATTTCTCATTACCCTTTACATTCGTTTTTTCTCCTTCCTCACGTCCTTGTTGGCTTTTCTCAGCCATGACTAACACTTTTCTAATTCTTCTTGTTTCTTCTGTGAAGTTTTTATTGCAGAAAGCCCTCCAGCCTATAAAATGTATATAAAATACAGTTCTAGATGAGCTGAATCAGCCATTGAGCCGGTTTCTCCGGTTTTATCTGCGCCAGGATAATGTAGTAGGCTTGACTTGTCACCAATGGCAAGTGCGTGATCTGTATTGCTGTTTTTGGTTTTCCTTTTTTTTTTTCAATCTTGAGAGTGGAAGTGGCACCTGAAGGGTTATCATTCAGGAGATCTTACGGTTGGCGCTCTGTATTGCGGCGGCGTTGGCTACTTACTGACAACGACGTCACTATCCATTTAGGTCAAGGCTCGCCCAGATAATGTGCTATCATTGCTTTGTGAATCATTCCTACCACGCCAGCTTTAGCTAAAATGAGACGTATTTCCTTAACAAAAGATGCGATCAAACACTTGTCATACAGGAAAGTGTCCACGGTACGTTCCTGTAATGTAAAATAATGCCATTATGTTTCCAGCCAGATAATATCCGTGTAGCGAAAATAAGGCCGGGCAGCAGGAGAGAATAGATGCCTCTGCGCGCTGAGAATCCGTAATTTAATTGTGGTCTGAGCAGAAGAAAGAGCCGCACTTTTACAAAACGACCACATAAAAGTCTTCCTGTTATCTGAAGGCGGGCAGAGCAGGCATTGCTGGGAGCTGTACTAACAATGTCCGCTCCATAGGAGCCGGCGACTCGTGCTGTCACCTGTACACAGTAATAGACGCCATTTTTATCATCTGCTGTAGTATTCCCTAAAAGACACTTACTTTTATACCGGTATATAAGTTGTGGACTTCACAAAAAGAGTTTCTCCACAAACATGATGCATGGAAGAGATGTTGAGGACGCTATTCTTCTACTTGAGTGGCTCGAGAGCGGACGTGGCTAAGGAGCCCAAAGCTTTAGGCTGTGTGCACACGTTGCAGATTTTTTGTGTTTTTTTGGTGTAAAAACGCATACATTATGCATCCCATCATTTAGAATGCATTCCGCATTTTTTGTGCACATGATGCGTTTTTTTCCGTGAAAAAAAACGCAGCTTGTTCATTAACCCCTTTCTGCCATTAGACGAACTATTCCGTCCATGTGGGGTGGGCTTTACTTCCCAAGGACGGAATAGTACGTCATAGGCGATCGACCGCGCTCACGGAGGGAGCACGGCCGATCGCGGCCGGGTGTCGGCTGCTTATCGCAGCTGACATCCGGCACTATGTGCCAGGAGCGGTCACGGACCGCCCCCGACACATTAACCCCCGGCACACCGCGATCAAACATGATCGCGATGTGCCGGCGGTGCAGGGAAGCATCGCGCAGGGAGGGGGCTCCCTGCGTGCTTCCCTGAGACCCCCGCAGCAACGCGATGTGATCGCTTTGCTCCAGGGGTCTCTTACCTCCTCCCTGCAGCAAGTCCCGGATCCAAGATGGCCGCGGATCCGGGTCCTGCAGGGAGGGAGGTGGCTTACCAAGTGCCTGCTTAGAGCAGGCACTTGGTAACGCTGCAGCGCTGTTTGACAGATCGGTGATCTGTCAGAGTGCTGTGCAAACTGGCAGATCACCGATCTGTATTGTCCCCCCCTGGGACAAAGTAAAAAAGTAAAAAAAAATGTTTACAAGTGTGTAAAAAAAAAAAAAAAATCCTAAATAATGAAAAAAAAAAAAAATATTATTCCCATAAATACATTTCTTTATCTAAATAAAAAAAAATAAACAATAAAAGTACACATATTTAGTATCGCCGCGTCCGTAACGACCCGACCTATAAAACTGGCCCACTAGTTAACCCCTTCAGTAAACACCGTAAGAAAAAAAAAAAAAAAACGAGGCAAAAAACAACGCTTTATTGTCATAGCGCCGAACAAAAAGTGGAATAACACGCGATCAAAAAGTCAGATATAAATAACCATGGTACCGCTGAAAGCGTCATCTTGTCCCGCAAAAAACGAGCCGCAATACAGCAACATCACCAAAAAAATAAAAAAGTTATAGTCCTCAGAATAAAGCGATGCAAAAATAATTATTTTTTCTATAAAAGTTTTTATCATATAAAAGCGCCAAAACATAAAAAAATTATATAAATGAGGTGTCGCTGTAATCGTACTGACCCGAAGAATAAAACTGCTTTATCAATTTTACCAAACGCGGAACGATATAAACGCCTCCCCCAAAAGAAATTCATGAATAGCTGGTTTTTGCTAATTCTGCCTCACAAAAATCGGAATAAAAAGCTATCAAAAAATGTCACGTGCCCGAAAGTGTTACCAATAAAAACGTCAACTCGTCCCGCAAAAAACAAGACCTCACATGACTCTGTGGACTCAAATATGGAAAAATTATAGCTCTCAAAATGTGGTAACGCAAAAAATATTTTTTGCAATAAAAAGCGTCTTTCAGTGAGTGACGGCTGCCAATCATAAAAATCCGCTAAAAAACCCGATATAAAAGTAAATCAAACCCCCTTAGTTAGGGAAAAATAATAAAATTTAAAAAATGTATTTATTTCCATTTTCCCATTAGGGTTAGGGCTAGGGTTAAGGCTACAGTTAGGGTAAAGGCTACAGTTAGGGTTAAGGCTACAGTTAGGGTTAAGGCTACAGTTAGGGTTAAGGCTACAGTTAGGGTTAAGGCTACAGTTAGGGTTAAGGCTACCGTTAGGGTTAAGGCTACCGTTAGGGTTAAGGCTACAGTTAGGGTTAAGGCTACAGTTAGGGTTAAGGCTACAGTTAGGTTTGGGGCTAAAGTTAGGGTTAGGGTTTGGATTACATTTGCGGTTGGGATTAGGGTTAGGGATGTGTCTGGGTTAGAGGTGTGGTTAGGGTTACCGTTGGAATTAGGGTTAGGGGTGTGTTTAGATTAGGGTTTCAGTTATAATTGGGGGGTTTCCACTGTTTAGACACATCAGGGGCTCTCCAAACGCGACATGGCGTCCGATCTCAATTCCAGCCAATTCTGCGTTGAAAAAGTAAAACAGTGCTCCTTCCCTTCCGAGCTCTCCCGTGTGCCCAAACAGGAGTTTACCCCAACATATGGGGTATCAGCGTACTCGGGACAAATTGGACAACAACTTTTGGGGTCCAATTTCTCCTGTTACCCTTGGGAAAATACAAAACTGGGGGCTAAAAAATAAGTTTTGTGGGAAAAAAAAGATTTTTTAATTTTCACGGCTCTGCGTTATAAACTGTAGTGAACCACTTGGGGGCTCAAAGTTCTCACAACACATCTAGATAAGTTCGTGGGGGGGTCTGGTTTCCAATATGGGGTCACTTGTGGGGGGTTTCTACTGTTTAGGTACATTAGGGGCTCTGCAAATGCAATGTGACGCCTGCAGACCAATCCATCTAAGTCTGCATTCCAAATGGCGCTCCTTCCCTTCCGAGCCCTCCCATGCGCCCAAACGGTAGTTCCCCCCACATATGGGGCATCAGCACACTCAGGACAAATTGCACAACAAATTTTGGGGTCCAATTTCTCCTGTTACCCTCGAGAAAATACAAAACTGGGGGCTAAAAACTAATATTTGTGGGAAAAAATTTTTGTTTTATTTTTACGGTTCTGCATTATAAACTTCTGTGAAGCACTTGGTGGGTCAAAGTGCTCACCACACCTCTAGATAAGTTCCTTAGGGGGTCTACTTTCCAAAATGGTGTCACTTGTGGGGGGTTTCAATGTTTAGGCACATCAGTGGCTCTCCAAACGCAACATGGCGTCCCATCTCAATTCCAGTCAATTTTGCATTAAAAAGTCAAATGGCGCTCCTTCGCTTCCAAGCTCTGTCATGCGCCCAAACAGTGGTTTACCTCCACTTATGGGGTATCGGCGTACTCAGGACAAATTGTACAACAAGGTTTGGGGTCCATTTTCTCCTGTAACTCTTGGCAAAATAAAACAAATTGGAGCTGAAGTAAATTTTTTGTGAAAAAAAAGTTAAATGTTAATTTTTATTTAAACATTCCAAAAATTCCTGTGAAACACCTGAAGGGTTAATAAACTTCTTGAATGTGGTTTTGAGAACCTTGAGGGGTGCAGCTTTTAGAATGGTGTCACAATTGGGTATTTTCTATCATATAGACCCCTCAGAATGACTTCAAATGAGATGTGGTCCCTAAAATAAAATGGTGTTGTAAAAATGAGAAATTGCTGGTCAACTTTTAACCCTTATAACTCCCTAACAAAAAAAAATTTTGGTTCCAAAATTGTGTTGATGTAAAGTAGACATGTGGGAAATGTTACTTATTAAGTATTTTGTGTGACATATCTCTGTGATTTAATTGCATAAAAATTCAAAGTTGGAAAATTGCGAAATTTTCGCCATGTTTCCATTTTTTTCACAAATAAACGCAGGTAATATCAAATAAATTTTACCACTATCATGAAGTACAATATGTCACGAGAAAACTATGTCAGAATCACCGGGATCCGTTGAAGCGTTCCAGAGTTATAACCTCATAAAGGGACAGTGGTCAGAATTGTAAAAATTGGCCCGGTCCATAACGTGCAAACCACCCTTGGGGGTAAAGGGGTTAATTTTGTGGATTTTTTGCTGATTTCCCACTATATTATTGCATTGGGAACCTCCGGAAAAATCTGCAAAAAAACGCACCAAAAACGCGAGAAAAACACATGCAGATTTCTTGCAGAAAATGTCCTGTTTTGCTCAGGAAGTTTCTGCAAGAAATCCTGAACGTGTGCACATAGCCTTAGCCACAGCCCTTGGTCCAGTAAAGTCCCCATAGACCATAGTATGAAGTCTGAATCTGCAGACTATAGCGGGATGGTTCTACCATCTTTTGTGTATTGGGGGGCTTCACACTCTAGCCAGATTGTCATGGCGTAAAAGAATCCGGAATTTTGTATTTAGGTGCCTGATTATGGCAGCAACTTACTCTCCTTTCACTCTACAGAGAAATACACGCTTGGCCATGCTGAGCGTGCATGTGAATTGGGGCTGGGGGGGGAGGGAATTTTCAGCTAAATGAGCCAACAGTTATCGGATACATGCTCCCCTAACATTCAATACAAAACAACCCTGCTTCTCCTCTGTTATAGAACCACTCCGGCGGGGGTAGGGTTTCAGTGCTGGAGTGGTGTTTTTAATCTAAGGCCCCTGCCCCTTGTCTTACGTTTACCTTTCCTTGTGACCGCAACTTCTGACTGGCCCGGAAGTCCTAAGTAATGGTCACAGGATCCCAATGCAAGTCTTTGAGAGGCAGAAGGTTCTCATAGACTTGCATTGAAAAGTGACCTCCGACTCCAGCGAACGCTGGATTTTTCGGGAGGTCTCAAACTACCGGAGAGCAACAGGAGTGGTGGTGATAATAGATAAAGATGGCGGCAGATAATTATAAGACTGCGGGCAGGGGCTTTAGATGAGAAGCACCATTCTAGCTGTAAAATTAAAATAGAAAAAAAACTCTGGAGTGATTAATTCAATGCAATGTTCAAACATTTCTTTTTTGCTGCAGCCAAAACCTGATCTCTTGGCAGTAAGAAAGTTGCAGGTTTTGATGGCTTTTTTGCTGTTTTTCAGGATCTTAAAGTTCAGCTTTGCTTCCACTATACAAGCATGAACAATGCAAGGTGCAAGACGTATGTGATAACCTAACACATTTTTGGAAAAAATTGCAATTTGATCAAATTATTTAGTGCAAAAAGATTTTTATGTCTGAAAAAAAAGTGACTATTCTAAACAAAGAAGGTTGTGAAAAATACACAACTTCAAATGTGAAAACAGCGGGGGGGACTAGAATTAGTCGGGAATAGTTTACTTAAGACATTAGCAGAGTCTTTTGTAGATCAGGCACTGTTTACTTGGGCAATTTGGAAGGCCCTTGAGTTGGTCAGATATTGCAGCAAAAAAAGCAGCAAGAATGCAACATGTGAACATAGCCTTAATGTTGTTTTTGAAAGAACATTTCTGGGTTAGTCAGTAGTTAGGACGCTGCATAGATGTAAGGGTTTGCACAGAATTGTCTGTATGTTCAGTCTTGTCTATTATATAGGAAAGAGCTGCAATACCACATATGACCTGTATACAGGTGTGGCACTGTTTTTGGAAGAAGGCAGTCAAGGTGTTCTGACGTTGACATATTCCCAATGTCAGCGAGTCATGCTACTGCATTGGGGTCTGTCACCTGGGGGGGCCCGGTTCTAAATAACCCCACCCCTGCCTTCCATCCACTTACTTCTCCCAAGATCCTGTGTATGTGTGCAGCAGAAGCTAGGAGGATTTGTAAAGCGTGGATTGGCACGAGTAACTATCTCTATACCCGGCTGGTGCCAGCTGTAGGAAGTAGACACCCTGCAGTAACTGCTGCCTTGATCACAGCAGTTTAACTCCTTAGATACCATAGTGAACACCATTGACTCGTACTACGTGCTAAAGCCATGAGAATCCTGTACAAGTATTGCCGTCATATTACAAGCGATTTACCACCCACTTTTTTTTCTTCGATACCATTTTTAAGCCTGTGAACCAAATGTTAGTGCTTACTGTCGGGGCCATGACAATGCTGCTTATGGGAGATTTTGTAACCACTTTCTCTCTAAATCAGTTTTATTCATCTGTAAAAATAGCAACTGTCTGTTTTCCAGGAGTAAAAGTGTTGCAAGGACGACTTGTGTGTGTATGTAAATGCATTCATGAATTCCATTCTGGGAGCTCTTCAAAAATTACGGTTCCTGGTTTTCTTCTAGCAGCGCTCAGGATGCAACAGTAAACACACATTTCCCCGTATTTTCCAAGCTGTGTAAATACGGTATATAAGTCGTCTAGACCGCAGATTACTGAATGTAAAGTTCCATACAGCCAGGGTCCAATAATCTGGCATCTGTGCTGCTGCCCATTACTGCCACCCCACTGTTTCCTTATTTTGATATCGTATTTCCGTTTCTGCTTTATAACCAGGATTTGACAACTAGTGTCACTGTGATTAATGACTACATGAATTCCACTATTGTTATGCATGGGAAAAAATGGAGTGGAAAATTATATTATGTTGTGTCCATCCATGAGGCACACCTTGTTGGGATTGGATGAATGGGCGGACATGCCATTGATGCGAGACGGGCCCATGTAGAAAGGGGGCCCATTTCCACCTCCAAGGTAGCAAGTAGTTTATTACAATTATTATTATACATTTTTATAGCGCCATTTATTCCATGGCGCTTTACATGTCAATGTGGGGCAAATAAAGACAAATACATTAAACATGAGCAAAAAACAAGGCACACAATTACATAAGGAGGGAGGACCCTGCCTGCGAGAGCTCACAGTCTGCAGGGGATGGGTGATGATACACTACGAGTGGGTAGAGCTGGTTGTGCGGTTGTATGTCATAGTTAGGGTTTTGAACTGGAGTCTCCGGGCGATAGGAAGCCAGTGAAGGGCTTGGCATAGGGGAGAGGCTGGGGAATAGTGGGGACACAGGTAGATTAGTCAGGCAGCAGAGTGTAGGATGGATTGGAGTGGTGCCAGAGTGCTAGAGGAGAGTCCAGAGAGTAGGAGGTTGCAGTAGTCAAGGCAGGAGATGATAAGGGCATGCACTACTGTTTTTGTGGTGTCGCCTTCAAGGAATGCGCGGCTCCGGGAAATATTTTTGAGTTTGAGACGGCAGGAGGAGGCAAGGTCTTGGATATGTGGCTTAAAAGAGAGGGCAGAGTCAAGGATCACCCTGAGGCACCGGGCGTGTGGGACTCGGGAAAGTGGGCAGCCATTGACATTGATGGATAGGTCTGGTGGAGGGGTAGAGTGAGATGGGGGAAAGATGATGAATTCTGTTTTGTCCATGTTCAGTTTTAGAAAGCCAGCAGAAAAGAAGGCTGAAATAGCAGACAGACAGTGCGAGATTTTGGTAAGTAAGGAGGTGATGTCCGGTCCGGATAGGTAGATCTGCGTGTGCTTGGCGTAGAGATGGTACTGCATACTGTGAGATTCTATGAGCTGTGCAAGGCTGAAGGTGTAGATGGCGAAGAGTAGGGGTCCTAGAACACAGCCTAGAGGAACACCGACTGACAAGGGGTGAAGTGAGGAGGTAGTGCGGGGGAGGGAGACACAATGTTCGGTCTGTCAGATATGACGAGATCCAGGATTGGGCTAAGTCTGTGATGCCAAGAGATGAGAGGATCTGTAGCAGAAGGGAGTGGTCCATAGTGTTGAAGGCAGAAGACAGGTCCAGGAGAAGGAGGACAGAGTAGTGTCGCTTGCTCTTGGCAGTTAGTAGGTCATTGGTGACTTTACTTAGGGCAGTTTCAGTTGAGTGATGGGGAGCGAAGCCAGATTGTAACCGAACAAAGAGGGAGCAGGAGGAGAGGTGGGAGGACAGTTCAAGATGGACATGTTGTTCCAGCAGTTTTGAGGCATAAGGGAGAAGAGATATTGGGCGATAGCTAGACACAGAGGATGGGTCGAGGGAGGGCTTTTTGAGGATGGGTGTGATCTTGGCATGATTGAAGGATGAGGGGAAGACACCTGTTGTGAGTGAAAGGTTGAAGAGGTGCGATAGGGTTGGGATGAAGACCGTGGAAAGGTTAGGGATGAGGTGGGATGGGAGCGGGTCAAGCGTGCAGGTGGTGAGACGTGATCTTGACAGGAGGGTGAGGAGCTGATCTTCTGTCATGTTGGAGAAGCTGGTTTTGGAGGAGCTGGAGGCGATCTTCTGTTTAAAGAAAGAGGCAAAGTCTTCAGCAGAAATGAGAGGGGAGGGAGTGCAGGGTGACGGAGTAGAGAATTGAAAGTGTTGAAAAGCTGTTGAGGGTTGTGAGACAGGGAGGATATGAGAGATGAGAAGTAGGTTTGTTTTGCGGCAGTGAGCCTGGACTTGAAGCTTATAAACGGTTCATTATGATGAACTATTGGACTGCAAAGGGCCCATATACCGCCTTGCACATCTGTTTGTGTCTGTCCCTGGTTGGGTGGCTCATGCATTTAAAAAAAAAATTACAAAGCAGCTGACATATTTTTTTTTTTTTTACACGTATGTTGCCGCTGTCTAACAGCCACGATTCAAATATATTTTTCAAGCACACCAGATAGCGCTGTCACGGTTCACGGGGAGGATACCTTTATCATCCCCACCACTAACACCAATTTGTCATGAACCAGGGTTGTTTGGTTGCCCCTGGTTCTTTCTGAAGGGGATTTATCTATATCCCACTTCCCAGTTCCGGTTTGGAACTTGCAGCTCTCTGGCGCCCCCTTACCCTCAGGTCAAACCGGGTACTGCACCTAGGATAATTAGTCGCCAGAAAGGCTGCCTTCTGTGAACTGGCTATTGGGCATGCTGCAGTAAGGGAGATATAACTACTCCCACTCAGGCGGGGGCAATAATTATCAACACCGTTGGTCACTACAAAGCCTCCCAGTCGCACAGGACAAATTCTGCCACCAGCTCCGATTTCTTAACTATTAACGGGTCTGGAGCCAACCCAGATTAGTAGCGTAATTCACTTCAGAGGACGTGACAGTACATTATATAGCAAGGAGAGACAAGCTAGTAATTTTATATTTTACTCCCAAAAAGGTAGAGTGTTTACAGAGGTATAAAAAGATATTATAAAGAAGACAAATATCATCTGTACAATACAATTACAAATAAAATGGGATTAAAGTTGAAAAATACTTACATTTCGTTATGTCATATCAATTCATGGCTGACCATGTGCTGTGGGGGGAAGGGCAAGCATAAATCCAGATTCATCACCCCTGTCTCTCAGCAGGACCCCAGACAAAGACACGTGAAGACTGCTTCTTCACTCACTTATTTCCTAGCCTAAATCCCAGGCACTCCCTCTGTGGTGACCTCACTTAGAGGCTGAAACCTCCCCTTTACTGAGAGTTATGGCAAGCATTTTTTATGCCTAGCTCGCTATTTGAATCTCGTATACAAAAGACACAATGATCAGGATGTGCCCCACATCAGGGGGATTCTTATAAGTGTAAACACCGTGTAATTACATGACCCGCTTACAGAGAAACCTGCTCTTTGCACTTATTGGGTTTAGCTTCTAGCGATTTCAGGGAGTTATAGATCCCTCGATGGACGTCCGGAATATATAATTCTTATATCTCTAGCCCTGATCGGTGCCAATAAACATAGCCTTCAGAGAACAATAGAATCTCATGCTTTCTGTACCAGTTTTAACCAGTACCAGGTGGGAGGGGGGAATGAGTAGGGTATGGAGACTTGTCTGCCACAGCACGGAGCCGTATAAATTCTTGAGGGAGGGGGAAATGAGGAGTTTAGGATTACACACAGGGCAGAGAAAAGAAGGGGAAGAGGGGGGTCGGAAAGGCCCACAGCGTGTCTGGAAAGCCATGGAACTTCTAGGTAGATACTCAAACATGGCATATTCACTTTATCGTGACAAGCATACAAGCCCCTTATCAAAGCACGTTCGCTAATCAGTAATAGCAATATTGGAATTTGTGTTCATTAATCTGAGTGTGTATGTATGTGTAATATAATATTTATGTGACCGAACCGTCAACCAAAACAACCTGACTAAAGCCGGAATCAGGAACACAGGAACATGGTAGACGAGTGGCAGGAGAGGTGCGTCAGGGACTGGAAGAACGAGATCAGCATTTCACAGACACTGACCATGTACCAGAGTCTACAGAGACACTACACACTGGCTCCATATCTGGAGGAACTCCCGCACCCCAGAGACCCTCAGGTCCTGAGCCGTATAGACTCAGTGCCTACAATCTGGCCATCGAGGTCGGCCAGCACAGACAGAGCTACAAGCCCAAAAAAGACAGACTGTGTCCACACTGTGACCTGGAGGCCCTGGAGGATGAGATCCACTTCCTGCTCCCCCTCCCTCCCTGCAGAGCTTCATCATCGCCCCCCCTCCCTCCCTCCCTGCATCTTCATCATCGCCCCCCCTCCCTCCCTCCCTGCAGAGCTTCATCATCGCCCCCCTCCCTCCCTCCCTGCAGAGCTTCATCATCACCCCCCCTCCCTCCCTGCAGAGCTTCATCATCGCCCCCCCTCCCTCCCTCCCTGCAGAGCTTCATCATCGCCCTCCCTCCCTCCCTGCAGAGCTTCATCATCGCCCCCCCTCCCTCCCTACCTGCAGAGCTTCATCATCGCCCCCCCTCCCTCCCTCCCTGCAGAGCTTCATCATCGCCCCCCCCTCCCTCCCTCCCTGCAGAGCTTCATCGCCCCCCCTCCCTGCAGAACATCGCCCCCGTCCGTCCTCATACTCACCTGTCACTCAGCTCAGCTGCCTGTCCCACACACTGCGCGCGCCGCAGCCGCCGACATCCCTCTTAGCGCTCTGTCCCGCCGCAGCGCCTTCTTCCTGACTGAGTGAGCGGTCATGTGATACTGCTCAATAAGGTCATGATGAATATGCGCATATTCATGACCTTAATGACCGGTACCATGTGACCGCTCACTCAGGACGCGCTACAGACGGTGAGAACAGGCATCGC
Source organism: Ranitomeya imitator (assembly GCF_032444005.1). NCBI lineage: Eukaryota > Metazoa > Chordata > Amphibia > Anura > Dendrobatidae > Ranitomeya > Ranitomeya imitator. The sequence goes on from NC_091284.1 coordinate 122,676,952, forward strand.
TGGAGGCTGGAGCAGGAGGTGAGTATCGTCTCTCTTCATGGAGGGTGGGTGGGATGCGGAGGCGGGGAGGGGCGCGGGGAGGCAGGCGGGGGGGTGGGGTTTTGCGTCGGTCGCGTTTGTGACTTAAAAAAAAAAAAAAAATCCTTGCCCAGGTGCCGCCCCCCCGCAATGTCGCCGCCCTAGGCACGTGCCCTCGAGTGCCTAGTGGCAAATACGGCCCTGCCCACGAGGTGAGATTTTGCATGGTGCCCCAGATCAATGTCGATTGACATTCATTTTGTATTTCTTCCATTGTATAATTTATACAATGTGACTTTCTGGATTTTATGTTCGATATTCTGTCTCTCAATGTTAAAATTAACCTACCCTTAAAATTGTAGACTGTTCATGTCTTTGTCAGTGGGCAAACTTACAAAATCAGCAAGGGATCACATAATTATTTGCTCTCCTGTATTTGTGTGTGTGTGTATATATGTATATATATATATATATATATATATATATATACACTAGCTATTGAACCCGTTCTACGCCCGGGTGGCAAGCATTTTTATTGGTATATATGGTCTCCATCCTGGTATGTGCTGCTCCATCCTGCGTCCCCTTCCTGTCATGTGCTGCTCTATCCTGCGCCCCCATTCTATCATGTGCTGCACCCATCCTGCGCCCCCATTCTGACATGTGCTGCTCCATCCTGCGCCCCCATTCTGTCATGTGCTGCTCCCATCCTGCGCCCCCATTCTGTCATGTGCTGCTCCCCCGTTCTTTCATGTGCTGCTCCCATCCTGCGCCCCCGTTCTGTCATGTGCTGCCCTATTCTGTCATGTGCTGCTCCCATCCTGCGCTACTGTTCTTTAATTTGCTGCCATCCATATGCCCCATACGCTGCTCCATAAGATGCTCCATAGTATATGCCCCGTATCAGGTGGCGTAAGTAACAAATAGCTGTGGCATGAAGTGCCACAGCCTCATGCCACAGCAATTTGTTACTTGCGCCACCTGATTCCTTTCCGCTGCCATTTTCTTGGCAGCGGAAAGGAATCAGGTGGCGTAAGTAACAAATTGCTGTGGCATGAAGTGCCACAGCTTCATGCCACAGCAATTTGTTACTTACGCCATTCCTTTCCGCCCATTTTCTTCGTCCTCCTGCTGCCGGAATCGGCGCCTGCGCAGTCCGCGCTTTCCGGCGCCATTTTCTTGAAGACACAACTGCTAGTAAACCATTGCTACAGGCAACAAGCAGAAGAGACTTGTTTGGGCTATAGAACAGAAGGAACAGACATTAGACCAGTGGAAATCTATTCTTTGGTCTGATGAGTCCAAATTTGAGATCTTTGGTTCCAACCACCGTGTCTTTGTGCGACACAGAAAAGGTGAACGGATGGACTCTACATGCCTGGTTCCCACCGTGAAGCATGGAGGAGGAGGTCTGTTGGTGTGGGGGTGCTTTGCTGGTGACACTGTTGGGGATTTATTCAAAATTGAACGCATACTGAACCAGCATGGCTACCCCAGCATCTTGCAGTGGCATGCTATTCCATCCGGTTTGCGTTTAGTTAGACCATCATTTATTTTTCAACAGGACAATGACCCCAAACACACCTCCAGGCTGTGTAAGGGCTATTTGACCAAGAAGGAGAGTGATGGGGTGCTACGCCAGATGACCTGGCCTCCACAGTCACCAGAACTGAACCCAATCGAGATGGTTTGGGGTGAGCTGAAGGCAAAAGGGCCAACAAGTGCTAAGCATCTCTGGGAACTCCTACAACATTGCTGGAAGACCATTCCCGGTGACTACCTCTTGAAGCTCATCAAGAGAATGCCAAGACTGTGCAAAGCAGTCATCAAAGCAAAAGGTGGCTACTTTGAAGAACCTAGAATATGACATAATTTCAGTTGTTTCACACTTTTTTGTTTAGTATATAATTCCACATGTGGTAATTCACAGTTTTGATGCCTTCAGTGTGAATGTACAATCTTCATAGTCATGAAAATACAGAAAGATCTTTAAATGCGAAGGTGTGTCCAAACTTTTGGTCTGTACCATGTGTGTGTATATATATATATATATATATATATATATATATATTGTGGAGATATAGCTCATCAGGGATCTCTGCTTTGGCCCAAGCAGGTGGCTATGGAGTCACAACGAACAATAGCAGGCTAGCGAGTTCCACACAGGTATGTGTCAGGTGTATTTATTGTACACATTTGCCGTACAATGTTACACGTGCCAAACATGAAATAAAATGTCTAAGGCCGTCTGGCCACTAACTAACAACAAGATACTAACTGCAAAATAAACCTACACAACAAGAAAGGAGTTTGTGCAACCTTACTGTGTCAGCTCCCAGACCAGCAGATGAGACACTGAGATCCCAGCAGTTCCTGATTATATCAGCTGAATCAGTCAGGAGTCAAAAGCTGGATTGCATGTGTGGAAGGGAAGCACCAGTCCTTTCAGGCTGATCACTAAAGAAAACCAGGACCGGATTACAGTGAAATAAACAGCTTCACAATCAATACCATGATATATATGAAATGAAACGGGGAGAAACATATCTGTTTTCTAGTACTTCTCCTCTTGGTACCTCACAATATATATATATATATATATATATATATATATCTTTTTGTTTCTCCAGCGATCAGTCCAATGGTAGAGTAAAATATACCTTTTATTTATCCATTTATCCATTAAAAAGTTCGATATTGCATACATTCAATCCCTTATGGACGACATGTTTCGACACCACATGGTTTTTCTTTACATGTGTGGATTTGTCCCAATCCGTTTTCCGTGCGAACTGTATCCACAGGTTGGATGTATTCCTGTTTCTTCAAAGCGGTAAGCTGGCTTTGCCCAAAACTCTTTTTTTATTTACGATATATATATATCTACTATATAGATACCACGTCGACCCCACGTTGTTAGCTAAGAAAGGTGAATATACCAGCATAAAAAGAAAGGTACAAATTAAGCTTCGCGAGATGCAGGATATCTGGTTTAGCAAGAAGGGCGACGAAATTCAGGGCTATGCAGATACCCATGACCAGAAACGCTTCTATGATGCGCTCAAAGCTGAATATGGACCCCAGTCATTAAGCTCTTCGTCTCTGCTTAACGCAGATGGAACTAATCTGCTGACAGAAAAGAAACACATTCTGGAACGGTGGGCGATTCTTAATCGCCCTGCCAATATCAATGATGAAGCTATTGCTCCCCTGCCCCAGGTAGAAATCAACAAGGAGCTTGATGTTCTTCCAAGTGGAGATGAAGTCAGGAAAGCAGCAAAACAACTTTCTTGTGGAAAAGCTCCCGGAAATGATGCTATACCTGCTGAGGTATATAAAGCTGGTGGCCCTGTTCTGATGCAAACGGTGACCAAACTATTCCAATATATGTGGACAAAGGAACAGGTTCCAGAATAGATGAAAGATGCCAGAGGAAAGGTAATCGTCAATCTTGTGACAACCATCGAGGCATCTCCCTTCTGTCCACTGCAGGCAAGATATTGTCTCGTCTCTTGCTCAACCGCCTTTTACATCACCTTGAGCAAGGACTATTACCCGAAAGCCAGTGTGGTTTCCGTGCTAAACGTGGAAGAGTAGATATGGTCTTTTCAGCACATCAACTTCAGGAAAAGTGCCAGGAACAACACCGTGACCTTTATGTAACTTTTGTTGATTTGACCAAGGCTTTCGACACAGTCAGTAGAGACGGCCTGTGGAAGATCATGGCAAAATTCGGCTGCCCGAGCAAGTTCATCTCAGTCATCCGGCAGTTCCATGATGGTGAAGGTTCTGAACGATGAAGACGTATCTGACTTTCCCAGTAACAAATGGCGTAAAACAAGGCTGTGTGCTTGCTCCAACTCTGTTCAGTATGCTGTTCTCTGCAATGTTAAGGGATGCCTTTAACAACTGTGAAGATGGAATCCAGGTTAGGTACAGGACTGATGGCAAGCTATTCAACCCAAAACGCCTGAAGGCGGTTTCGAAAGTGCATGTGACTGTTATCCGTGAATTATTATTTGCTGATGACTGTGCACTTAACGCTAGCACGGAACAGCAGATGCAGCATGAAATGGACTGTTTTTCGCAAGCTTGCGACAGTTTTGGTCTCGATCAACATTAGAAAAACCGAAGTCATATATCAACCGGTTCCAGGAAAACTGTACAAGGAGCCACGTATCGCGGTGAAGGAGCAAAACCTCAAAGCAGTCGATAAGTTCACCTACTTAGGCAGCACACTTTCCCGTGAAGTAACCATAGATGCTGAAGTTAATAACAGAACCAAAGCCAGTGCCACCTTCGGGAGACTGTGTAAGAACGTCTGGGAACAAAGGGACTCAGCCTTACCACCAAGCTGAAGGTCTACTGCGCGGTGGTCCTCACCACACTTCTCTATGCTAGCGAGACCTGGACAGTGTACAGCCGGCATGCTAAACAGCTTAATCATTTCCACATGAGTTGCCTCCGCAGACTCCTCCACATCAGGTGGCAAGACAATGTCCCGGACATAGCAATTCTGGAACAAACTGGGCTCTGCAGCGTTTACACTCTCCTGCTGAAAGTCCAAGCCAGGTGGGCTGGACATGTGGTCAGAATGCTTGATAGCCGACCACCGAAACAACTGCTGTACGGAGAACTGTACCAAGGAAAGCGAGCAGTTGGGGGGCAGAAGAAGCCCTATAAAGACTGCCTTAAGGTGTCTCTCAAAAACCTGGACGTCAACACCAATGAATGGTAAGAGCTTGCCCTGGATCGTCCAGGTTGGCAGGGCAGGATCACCTCAGGAGCACGTGCAGCTGAAGATAGGAAAATCTTTGACGCAAAAAGAAAGCGCGCTGAACGCAAGGCACAAGTAGAATCTGGTGTACTGACCGCATCTGCTTCCTTATGTCAAGTATGTGGGCGAACCTTCAGGGCCCGGCTTGGACTCATCAGCCACCTCCGGACCCATAACTACTAATTCTCTTCTAACCCTAGCCACGTACTGTATAACACAGGCCACGTAGTGTATAACACAGGCCACATAGTGTATAACACAGGCCACGTAGTACATTGCACAGCCCGCATAGTACATTGCACAGCCCGCGTACTATATTGCCCAGTCACGTAGTATATTGCCCAGCCACGTAGTAGTATATAATACAGCCCACATAATATATTGCACAACCCACGCAGTATATAGCAATGTGGGCACCATATCCCTGTTAAAAAAAATAAAAAATTTAAATAAAAAAGTTATATACTCACCCTCCGTTGGTCCCCGGATCGAAGCGGTTACCGACGCCCCTCACGCGCTCCGGTCTGGAGAGTGCATTGCGGTCTTGCGAGATGATGAGGTGGGGTCTCGCGAGACCGCTACGTCATCATCTCGCGAGACCGCAATGCACTCTTCATACCGGAGCGCGCGAGCTGCGCCGGTAACCGGAGCAGTCACCAGGGCTTCGCGAGGAGCGGGAAAGGCCTGTTCCTGATCCGACAGACGGTGAGTATATACCGTAACTATTTTTTATTTTTTTAATTATTTTTAACATTAGATCTTTTTACTATTGATGCGGCATAGGCAGAATAGTAAAAAAGTTGGTTACACAGGGTTAATAGCAGCGTTAACCGAGTGCGTTACATCGCGGTCAACGCTGCCATTAACCCTGTGTGAGCACTGACTGGAGGGGAGTACGGAGCGGGCACTGACTGCGGGGAGGAAGGAGCGGCCATTTTGCCGCCGGACTGTGCCCATCGCTGATTGGTCGTGGCTGTTTTGCCACGACCAATCAGCGACTTGGATTTCCATGACAGACAGAGGCCACGACCAATGAATATCCGTGACAGACAGAAAGACAGACAGACGGAAGTGACCCTTAGACAATTATATAGTAGATATATATATATATACTAGATGGTGGCCCGATTCTAACGCATTGGGTATTCTAGAATATGCATGTCCACGTAGTATATTGCACAGCCCACGTAGTATATTGCCCAGTCACATAGTATATTGCCCAGCCACGTAGTATATTGCCCAGCCACGTAGTATATTGCCCAGCCACGTAGTATATTGCCCAGTCACATAGTATACAGCACAGCCACGTAGTATACTGCCCAGTCACGTAGTATATTGGCCAGTCACATAGTATGCACCATATCCCTGTTAAAAAAAAGAATTAAAATAAAAAATAGTTATACTCACCTTCCGGAGCCCGCGGATCGAAACGGCCAGTTACCCATGCTCCTCGCGCGCTCCGGTCTGAAGCTTGCATTGCGGTCTCGCGAGATGATGACGTAGCGGTCTCACAAGACCGCACGTCATCATCTCGCGAGACCGCAATGCATGGAGCGGTCACCGGGCATCGCGAGGAGCATCGGTAACCGGCCGCTTCGATCCGGGGGCTCCGGAAGGTGAGTATGTAACTATTTTTTTTTTTTTTTATTATTTTTAACATTAGATCTTTTTACTATGCAGCATGAATAGTAAAAAGTTGGTCGCACAGGGTTAATAGCAGCGTTAACCGAGTGCGTTACACCGCGGTCAACGCTGCCATTAACCCTGTGTGAGCGCTGACTGGAGGGGAGTACGGAGCGGGCACTGACTGCGGGGAGGAAGGGGTGGCCATTTTTCCGCCGGACTGTGGCCGTCGCTGATTGGTCGCGGCAGCCATGACAGGCCACTGGCGAGACCAATCAACGACTTGGATTCCATGACAGACAAAGGCCGCAACCAATGAATATCCGTGACAGACAGACAGACAGACGGAAGTGACCCTTAGACAATTATATAGTAGATATGTTCATCAATTTAACATAGAACTAAAGGCCTTTTCTATCATCTAGCCCCTACATACAATACTTCGCTTTCACTGCAGAACCAGAGGATCTGAAACATTTGCTTCAGTTGTTGCCAGTATCAACCACACACATGACTCTAAGGGATCGCCACCTCTCCAGTGTCCGCAAACCTGTGTGGATGTAAATGTGGCCTCAAATTTTATTTTAAGCTGTGAAACGATTCATCACCACCAGCACTCTACCAATAAATGCCCATATGTCTCTGTGCACTTCGTCTCCTGAACATCTCTGGACTTATGTTCGACTCCTCCCAACCTCAATTCGTATGGAACCCAAATTTCTACCGAAGAAGCCCTGTTGTGAATTCTGTGGCAGAGCTCCCTCCTGTGGTCACAAGTGGTACTTCGGCTGATTCTCTCTGTGAGCTTCTGTTGGTGGAGGGAAGTGGTACTGCGGCTTCTGAGTTTCCTCCCTCAGGTGATCTGGTGAGGTCGTTAGGTGCTTCTCTACTTAACTCCACCTAATGCTTTGATCCTGGCTTCCTGTCAATGTTCCAGTGTTGGACTTGCTTTTCCCTGGATCATTCCTATGGCCTGCTGCTCTGCATAGCTAAGTTCTTCTTTGCTATTTGTTTGCTATTTTTTCTGTCCAGCTTGTCTATTTTGTTGCTGGAAGCTCTGGGACGCAAAGGGTGTACCTCCGTGCCGTTAGTTCGGTACGGAGGGTCTTTTTGCCCCCTTTGCGTGGTTTTCTTTAGGGTTTTGTGTAGACCGCAAAGTTACCTTTTCTATCCTCGATCTGTTAAGAAAGTCGGGCCTCACTTTGCTGAATCTATTTCATCTCTACGTTTGTCTTTTCATCTTAACTCACAGTCATTATATGTGGGGGGCTGCCTTTTCCTTTGGGGTATTTCTCTGAGGCAAGGTAGGCTTATTTTCTATCTTCAGGCTAGTTAGTTTCTCAGGCTGTGCCGAGTTGCATAGGCAGAGTTAGGCGCAATCCACGGCTGCCTCTAGTGTTGTTTGGATAGGATTAGGGATTGCGGTCTGCAGAGTTCCCACGTCTCAGAGCTCGTTCTATGATTTTGGGTTATTGTCAGATCACTGTATGTGCTCTGACCGCTATGTCCATTGTAGTACTGAATTGCCTTTCATAACAAAGCCCCTTGTATGGTAGACCACGACTGCATTTTTTGTTAATACACAAAATGATAAGTTACATTCATAGGATGCAATTTTTTCTTCAGTTTGTAGCATGGTTTTCCATGTAATTGAGAGGCCATGATGATTGTGTGCAGTTCTGCTTGTGACTTGCTGACCTGAGAAGGGACTACTGTATAGGTTTCTTATAGGACCCAAGGATATTATTCCATACTTCCTATTTTAGCCTCAGAACTACCGGCCGTGCTGCTGCTCTCTTTCCATTTTATGTATTTTTTCATTATAATATAAAGAGACTTATAAAAAATAAATTGTATCTAGAATACAGTACTATTCGATGACTTGTTAAACAGTTAAATTATATCCTCGTTCCTAGTCACCCATTCAAAAGACTTTATTAAGATGCAGAAATGGCCTTTACTGTTAACAAGCCATCTGTGGCCAAACCATGCACCCACTCATTGAAGTCTGTAAAGCCTTGTGCTGTCAGTTTCTGGTGTACCCTTATTATCCTAGATTTAAGCAAAATTGGCTCCTTACTCCATTCCATGATTTCTACAAACATGGTCTGTATTCTTAGGAGACCACCTCTATCTATGTCAGCAGTACTTTCATTACATTTTCTGACCATTTTACAAAATGCATACAGTTGGCTCATCTTGTAAAGGCCTTTTAGAAGGTGATTGGCAAAAGAGGACCTAATCCAGGGATTACTGCTACACCACCTTTTAATATGAAATATTTTTAGAGATGGGATTTCTATTCCTACTCAGGCTTTTTCTGTCTTAGGTACCCAAGCTATGAAGAATAAAACAGCAAGACACACTGTTGTCTGTCTGAATAATCTGTTTATTATTGGATGTGATGATCTTTTATAATGCAAGATCAAAGGAAATTGAGACATTACTGTCACGACCAACACTGTTAAGTCCAGCGGACGACACAACATATACCAACAACGGGATGGAATTGGGTGCGGAAGGCCCTAACCGTAGGGATCGAGGAATGGGGCACCTCCTGAACTCCAACCTGTGCCTGTCCCGAACCTCCCCTAACGCCTTAAGCAGGTCCTTCCCCCTGCCGCTGTCACATACCTAGTCCCTGATTGTCACCTCACTATTCCCTTGCTAATGCACTGGCCGGCAAGGTCGGTAACATCACCACTGCAGATCGTGAACAACACAGCAAGAGGGACATCAACAAGACATACAAAAAGGGGAAATAGTACTTGACACTATGGAAGTGGTCACTAGCAACAAGCAGCTGCCAGCAAGGAAACTGACATTAACCCTTGCTGACCCCAAAGGAATAAAGCTATATTTAAATGATAATGGAACCAGAGCTACCACAAATCCAAAAATGAGTTGTGACAGTTGCATAATAGTTTGGCAGAAATATGAGTTATACAATTGCTTGTCAAATACATCTTGGGACACAAGATGGATTACATGAGAAATGTGGGGGAACTTTCCAGATGTCAGAATGAAAGTTGAGGTCCTCAGGAAAAATTTGGCTGAATCCACAGAATTTTGGGTTCTGACCCTATACTAAGATAGAATTTGGAATAAACAACTTGTTCTTGATTAATTTCTGGGAATTGTGGAGAGAACATCAGGCCATAAGAATGTCTGTGCGTAGACATATGATAACTAGTGATGAGCGAGTAGACTCGTTGCTCGGGTTTTTCCCAAGCACGCTCGGGTGGTCTCCGAGTATTTGTGACTGCTCGGAGATTTCGTATTTGTCAAAGACGCAGCTGCATGATTTACGGGCTTCTTGCCAGCCTGAGTACATGTGGGGGTTGCCTGGTTGCTAGGGAATTCCCACATTTATTCAGCTGCGCCAACAAAAACTGAATCTCCGGACACTCACAAATACTCTGAGACCACCCGAAAACCCAAGCAACGAGTATACTCGCTCATCACTAATGACAACCAACTGGAGCATAGGTCATTTTTGCATAATACTATTTTCTTCGTATTTTATTTAGTTTAAGGGACAGAACAGAAATTAACCATTTCTTTAACATTTCCCCTCTTTTTATCATCTGGTTTACCTTTCCCTAGCTGATTTCTTCCTGTCATTGCAGGTGTTGGGTTATTGCCAAACTAAGGAGGAGAACCAGTTCTAGGAATTTGCCAACCTTTACTCCTTTCTTTCTTGAAGGGGACTTGTTAAGTTGCACAGTGAATGCATCACGGTACAACTTTTAGTTATAGGAAGATGGTGGAATAACCAGTTCCTGTTTGAAAAAAGCTTTGGTTAAGCCGAAACGCGTCACATTTGAACAGTATGGAGTAACCCTTCAATTTACCACAAGCTTATGTGAGTGCCAGTCTTTTTGCATGTTCAGTTTAGCGACTACATGATAAAGACCTGGCATGGGTCAAAACCTATTTTTTTCTTGTTGCTTTATGCCCCTATACTACGTTCCATTTATTTTGTGCTTATTTCACAATAACTTGCAACCTAAAAAAAAAGTGCAGTTGATTACTTCCTGTATAGTTTTGTACATACAGTATTATCACAGATTTTCCATTTCCTGGCATAGAACCATAGATTGTGAAAGAGATTTTTCTTTTTAATCAATTGATTGCATTGTTAGTTAAGAAAAGTATGTTACATGTTTTGAAAATTACCTGCCTGTCTGCGTTAGGAAAGTAATTGTACGTTAGACGTGGTGCTCTCAATGTAAATAGAGGGAGTTTACAGATGACAGTCGATTATTTGCACCACCACTTATTCTTTCATTACATTTGTTCCTTCAAAATAGTCCTAATTGCTAAAAAGCCAAGTGGTGTTCGTAAGAGGATTTCTAGTGCTAGTTATGGGATGACAGCCATGTGCCTGAAGAAAAAGAATAATTGAGACATTGGCATCGGGCACCATCAAAATGACCTGTTACTGGTGATTAGACCTGATTACAGTTACATTTACCACCACCTGCTTATTTACAGATGAATGTAGGAAGATTGGTAGCCATTTACATCACGTTGATGTCTCGCAGGAGACCGTCATTTTCAAAGACCAGTAAAACATCTTTATTCCAGTAGGCTGATGTAGGTTATGTGCACACAGTTTTTTGAGGCGTATTTCAGGGGAAATCTGCGTCAAGACACCTGAAAAATTGCTCAAAATATTCCTTGGAGGACTCTTCCTATTTATGTAATTTGTAAAACCACTTTGTTGTTCAGATCTTCAGTTTTTTGGAGCATTTTTCTTCCGCTTCAGGTTTTGTGCAATACCTGGTGGCAGAAAAGAAAGTGCATGTCTCTATGAAATGTCTTCTGACCAAAAACCTCTAAATTAGGCATTGTGCAGAAGGCTGCAGAAAAAGACCTAAAAAATGCTTGAAAAAAAACCTAAAATGGCTTCAGGAAACATTACAGAAAATAAAAAACTGTTGCAAAAGCTCCCAAAAGGAAGGAGAGTTTCATGAAGCAGTTTCAACTGGAAAACTCGTTTTCCCCTTCCTCAATAAACCTCTTGCCGTGATTCATCAAGACCAGTGATGTTCACAGTTTCAATGAGGGGATGTGATGGAGTGAGACGCTCCTGATTCATGAAAAAGAGCACCTCTCTTAATAAATCAGGAGCACCTGACAAGAGGCGTGCATGTTCATGTGTAATCGCCCCTGGGGTGGTAGCTGTAGGCGAGTGTCATGTGTCCGACACATTACAGAGAAGCGAGTGTTGTGGCTGTGCATGTGCAACATTATTCTTGTGTCTGTTGCATCGTCCAATCTGTTACACTTGGGGCCGTATCCATCACTTTGACTCTTTCAATGACGAATCCAAGCTAGTCCTTACAAACAATGTCCATTTTATGCACGGACAAACTGGTGAACAAGGGACAAGTTATGCATTCTCCTTCCCAATCTTCCATACAATACACCGCCTCCTTTCCCAGACTTACGGGTTGCCTTTTGTTCCCAACAGCAAGTACAGCGTGGGAAGAAGTTAAAATTGCCTGTATTTTCCTAGGGGTAGGTTGATACGGGTTCTGGTGTGTCACTATGACCCTGATACCCTGATTCCTTGCCTATATCAGTCCACTCATAGAGACAGAGCTCCCTGTTTCAGTACCCACAGCAGGGCGCCACCTTGTCTCGAGGTCCCTTTCTCACCAGGTCCCCTTCTCCGGATAGTACATTTCCCAGACTTATAAGCTTTCCTCTTGCAGGGGTCCGCACTTGCCAATTATGTTCTGCCACCTCTGTAACTAGTTCTTTTCCATGCCTTACCCTGTAGTTCCACCACTGGTAAACCTGTCTTTTCCCTTTACCCTCCTCTCTAACACTTTGATTACTAACTACATCCCTAAAACCTTGCCACTAGTTCCCCTATAGGGCCGCCTTCTCATGCTCCCCTCCAGGGGCCAGCCTTGCAGTTAACACTGCAGGAGCTGGAAACAAACAACGACCATAGGGATACCGTAAATACATTTTTATGTTATGCACAAATATAACCACACACAAAAATAACCTTCATCACATGCTTGCCACAGCATCTTCTTGAGGGGGACAGGACTTCTTGTCCATCCTCTTACACATGTCCCTCACCAAAAATCTGGACAGGAGTAAGATATCAGGCATAAGGCATGTTCATGGATTAGACGATCTGTGGCGTTGTGCCCCAGTCTTGCCACATCTTCACCCATTTTGGCATGAAATGGGCACAGCTCTACATTGCCAAAAATTTTGAGACTTTTTAAAGTTTTTTTTTGCCGTAGAATGCTGTAAAAGCTTTGATGAATCAAGACCTCTGCATACAGATACCCTCTATACTTCTTTCCAGAAACGTAAACTATTTGTAAAGTCATTGCAGCAGATGCACAAGACTTTGCTGACATGATCCATGATGAGATGACCACTGCTACGATCACTGGGACAGGTGCTGTTATACAGGACCCAGATATCTGAAGTTTGACTTTTCTGTTCTTTTTTTGAGCTGCAGCATTTTTTTTCTTTCAAAATATGCAAACTTTTCTGTATTTACTCCCATGTTTGTGAAGTTATGTTGTTTAGGACTTGTTTAATTCTTGTTCACAAGAAATCTATGTGCTTCGATCCTGTAGTTTCTCATTTTATTTGGATTTAATTTAAAAGCTTCCATTGCACTTTTAAGCGTCAGTGTTATTTGTCTTCTCTGTATACACCAGAATGCACTTAATGCATTTAGGAAAGCATGATTCTCCCTATCTACTTCTCTCTGCCAACACTTGGCTCTAGATTTTGGCTCATGAATCCTTCTTAGTACGTAGTAGTGGCGAATATATTAACCACACATGCAAATTTAATGCAGAAATTTAATGTGCAGTAGTATATTGTTGAGTTCTAACGTTACCGCCAGTGATTGCCATTTTTTTCTCTTTATTTGTTTCTTTTTTTCTTCTGTTTATGCTGTAAAGTATTCTGGATTTCATGTAATGCAGCACCCAACCAGGTACTTTATACCATGGGCACTGTAAGAACATTTACATCAGGCAAACACATTCACACTTTGTGCTATGGTATAAAGGGACTGATGAAATATAAAACCTTAGCTTGTTTAGCTGGGTTAAACAACATGTCAAATTGCCCTTGATGTTTAAAGGGGTTGGCCACTATACAAGTCTTTCATGTGAACGAACTGCCATGGATAAGATCTTCACTAAATACTTTGCTTTTGCAATTCCTGCAGTAACTTGAGCTGCTCTTTTGGTCATATGACCTCTTCCGAACGCTGGTCTGAAACGCGCGTCGGGGCGGACCGACATGTGGCTGAACTCCCCTCCCAATGGTGTCCCTTCTTAAGATAGTGTAACTTTTAATATATTGGCTCTACTAGGTTTATGCCTGTTTCACTGTCTGTACATTCTGATGCCATCTTGCTTGAAAAAAAATCATCATACCCGTAGCGTCTCCATTTTTCGTGATCTCAGGTTGGGTGAGGGCTTATTTTTTGCTCACCGAACTGACGTGTTTAATTACACTATTTTGGTGCAGATACGATCTTTTGATCGCCCGTTATTGCATTTTAATGCAATGTCGTGGTGACCAAAAAAACGTAATGCTGGCATTTTGACTTTTTTTCTCGCTACGCCGTTTAGCGATCAGGTTAATCCTTTTTTATTGATAGATCATTGATCGATCATTTTAATCAGTATAATGGCGCCGACCTGACACTGTCTGTAGGTTACTATGCACAATCCTGCTGACAGGTTCCCTTTAAGCCAACCAATTATGGCATATGTTGGTCAGAAAGTGTCTCCTTTACAGGCCTACCCAGTAGTAACCAGAGCTAAGGCTTGATCCATCCGTTGTGGTGATCTGTTCATTCTCTCAGACTTGATCCATCCGTTATGGTGATATGTTGATTGCTGGGTCACCGTCGGCTACAAAAGAGGTCTTCTGTATGAGAGCGCCCTTTTGAAGATTGCATGCTATGTCAAGTAGGTTCACAGTGCCCTCTTGGCTCTAAAGAGTTGTCCAGCAGCACTGGATTTTGGTTTGTAATCTGACCATGACAGTATCTATATAGAGATCATATTATCAAACTTGAGTAGATTTCCTTCCATGCTGTAACTTTTCCCCATAATTATGTTATAGTGGGCTCCATTTAAATTAGAGATTGGATTACGTTCTATAGACAGCTGTTTTACCAGCAGGAGATTATAATAATTATTACTAGAGGACTAGTAAACCTACTGCCTTGTAGTCCTCCATATTCATGAGCTCTGTATAACCCCGCTCTCATCACGGATTGGCAGCTTTCTGCCTATACACAGAGTACACAGAAAGCTGTCAGTGTTGTCAACAGGGTTGGCAGAGAAAACAGCAATTTAATATAAAAATGACAACATATAGCCCAGTAAGTGATGTATTGCTGGTATGATGTTCTCTGCCCCTACATTGTTGCTCTCAAATGGGGTAACAAAAACATGCTGACATATTCCCTTTGTTGTGCCATAAAATACGTGGTGTTAAGTCATTCTTAAAGGGAATCCATCAGCATGTTTTTGCTATGTAATTTGACAGCACCATAAGATGGGGACAAAGACCCCCAATTCCAGCAATGTATCACTTAGGACACTGGGTGAATCGGTTATGATCAGAGTTTTCACTGCCGCAGATTGAGCACGGGCACAGATGTTGAGATATGTATATCCTAGCCCACATCACAGCTCTCTGTGTACCGTAGTGACAGAGATCTGCCTGTTACTGCTGTGGGAACGACTGGACTACCCTGCACGTGCCACATAGTCCTGTACTGATAATCTCCTGCTGATAAAATGCTCATTGTATTTAAACAGCAAAACACAGCCTAGTAAAGAGCAGTTCCCTATACTCAGGGACTCTGCTCCTGTATTATGGTGCTGTCAGATTACATGGCAAGATAGTGGTAGATCTACCATGGTGAAAAAAAGGATGCTTCAGCCATAATAATATGAACAATACTTGGTTCAGCTCACCTGTCACAATGGTGTTCTGCATTAAACATTTGTGCGTTATTTGCATTATATCATCGGTAAACCAGTGCTCTTTGTTTTTAGTTCCACCACTTTAAAGGTCGCCTTCTCCCTCCATTTCTCCTATGTGAGCGGTTTAATTGAATGTTCAGAAGTCTTTTATCACAGTGTGGTGAATAATATTATTCCAGCAATCTATACTTTTTCTCCCCCCCCAGTAAATGTACCACCATAGAAGCTAATTGAAAATGACTTGGGAAAATGGAAATGATGAGAACTCCATTACACGGAAGCATTTCTCTCCAGATTGTAATAATTGTGTTATTCCTCATCTGGATGAGTTGAGTGATTTGTGCTTTACCGTAGCAAGGAACTGTAATAAAATTTCTCTATACCGTATGTGTGCGCGTGATGTCAGGACTACTTGTAAAGGTATGCTGGATTATTTATGGGGCAGTCATGGGAGATAGCTCAGAGCTAGAAACAAGACTGACAATCGAAGGCCTCCGGGGAATTACTGATTGTATTTGTTTAGGAGGGTAATATGGTTTTTGTTTTTTTTACTCCAATTCTTGGTGATGGTAAAACAAAAACCAGCGTGTTGTACGATTAGCATTGATGAAGTAAGTATATGCATAATTTCTGCGTGATCTGCCCGATTAGTGCACCGCTACTGCACTGTAGGCATTTAAACATGGCTCTGCTATGGATGAGCCGGTGCCTGTGAAAATGTTTCCAAGCTTGCACACTTTTTCTCATGTCTGATTTTGCAGCTGAAAGCTGCTTGGATCATCCCCGCGCTGCTTTTCTCTGCTGCCATGCGCTCCTCTCATCCCGCGGTTGTCTGTTTCCTACAGCCTCTCTCCTGGGATCGGTTGCTCTCTGTTCCTGCCATTATTTATTTGGAGCGCTCGCTGGTTTCCTCGCACTCTTTCTCCTTCAGCAGATATTTATTTATTTTGTTTGTAATTCAGAGAATTCACACCACATTAAGCATTTTCATTACCTAAAATAATTAGGTGATGGGAGAGGAACGCGCTCTAATTTGCTGTCCTTAAATAAAATTAATGCTCCTGTGATGCTGGCTTTGGACATTTTTCTTCTCCAATTACATTCTGGCCGCCCATCTATTATCTGTCCTGATATACGACTCAATTACTGGCAGCAAACTGCGGGCAGAGACAGTTACGGCAGAGCACCGAGAGGAGACACGAGGTGATGGACAGAGAATGGGGACTGAAGGGAAGGCGAGAACCCGGCTCTGAGATGCTGACACATGCAAAACGGTACATGGAAATATAAGGCAGCGCCTGTAATGAGGTTACACGGGCGCCAAAACACGGATACAATCATTGGAGCTACAAAGTTCTAACTTGGCGTTTAGGGGACTAATTACTTAGAGCAAAAAATTTCCAACATTTTTTGTTTGTTTTCATCTGAGGACCATGTTGGCAAATTAAATCTCAATAAAACTCAACATCTGAGACATTTATGACATATTGTAAGTATATATCATATAAATGTTTCATAGGTGATGACTTCACTTAATGGATTCTCACCAATCATGACTATGGTGGTCAGTTTTTCCAAAAATCCAACTGTATAAAGTAAGTGACCGTCTATGCGCACCACTCTCTCCGTTGCTGTTTCTGTAAGGGCAGAGACAGACTGCCATATTTCTTGTGCAAGAATCGCACTGCAGGGACTGGCCTGGCACCTCTCCTGACCTGAGCAAGATGGATTACTATGCAGCTGTCAAGCTCAGGTCAGGAGAGCCGACAGCCAGTAAGAGGTTTACCATGCGACTCTCGCACGAGAAATACGGCAGTCTGTCTCTGCCCTTACTAAAATTGCTGCTGTCTAAAAGTAAAATAAATAGCCCCCTTTACATATCAGATCAGCCAATATAAAGGGGTCTCTAAGATGGTCATACAATGCACTATAAGTACCGACTAGTGATGAGCGAATGTATTCGTTACTCGAGATTTCCTGAGCACGCTCGGGGGTCCTCCGAGTATTTTTTAGTGCTCGGAGATTTAGATTTTATTGCCGCAGCTGAATGATTTACATCTGTTAGCCAGCATAAGTACATGTGGGGGTTGCCTGGTTGCTAGGGAATCCCCACATGTAATCAAGCTGACTAGCAGCTGTAAATCATCCAGATGCGGCGAAAAAAACTATATCTCCAAGCACTAAAAAATACTCGGAGGACCCCCGAGCGTGCTCGGGAAATCTAGAGTAACGAATATATTCGCTCATCACTAGTACCGACCTGTCCCTGCTCCGGCAACACGTGTCACTTCTGGCTTGGGTCTATACAAATGAGCAAAGTAGCAGTCACAGCACCTGCATGGTGTAAATATAAAATGATTGCCTCAATTACTATCCCTAAGGTACAAAATGTCAATATTTGCCATCTGTACAAAATGTTTTGCAATATTTCTGTATTCTGATATTTTAAAATTGAGAGGGTACAATGCAGTGTCATACTGAAGTAGGGATGTATAGACAAGGTCTCTTCAGAATTGGAAATATTGTCAGGATTGCAATGACCGATACCCTCCAAAACAGCCATCTCTAATGCTTTTGTCAGCAGTAGTCTTTATGAAGTCATTTATAAATTCATTGCAAAGTAGAAACCAGACTAAGGACTATGTTTCTTTACAAAAAAAAGGCGTCAAGACTGAAATTTCAGAATGAAAGTTTTGGGGGTTCAAATTGAAGGTTTTTGTGCAGAAACACCCTGCATACATGGTCGTGCTAATCCTTCAGTGGAGCTGGTGATTTTTCCCAAACGTTGTGAACTAAGCTTATTGTTATCAATCAAGCAATAGAGACCCTGATTGCTCCCATCTTCAGGTGCCGTAAGACAAGTGCACCCTCGGCTTGTATGGTCCTCTAACTCCAATCCTAAAGAACTGCGGGAGGTCCAGGTGTTGTGACTAAAATAAAAGCAGAGAAGAAGAAACCAACTTGTATTACTTCTGTCTTGGAGCAGATTAATGCAGTAAGACAATGACCCCAGGCACATATCCAAGATCATAAAGAACTGTCCTCAGTAAAAAAAAAAATAAAAGCAACTGAAGAGGAAGACCCCAGAAAGCCCTGATCATAACTCCACTGAAGCTTTGCAAATAAGCAGTGCAACTATGGCAAGGTCTCTACGATCTATCTCCCTGTCAATTTCTTTAAAGAAGCACTTCCATTAAAATTTATATCTTCTTATAATATGATGGCTGCAATATATTATGGCACTGTGTACTTACAGTTTCTCATTTTGCCCTTCTACCCAGTTAAGTCTTCTCTTTTCCATTAGGTTTATGACATCACGTGATTAAAAACTGAATAGCTGAATCTTTCTAAGCTGTATGCAGAAACAGGAAATCTCTTTTCCTGCATGAGCCATCATTAGAACTACAATTCAGCCTCGCAGCAATGTACGTGGCACACGGCAAGAGCGAAGCACCCGGGCAAGTGCCCTGAGAAGGCGGGGACCCTGGCAAATTTTGTTTGAATGCAGATTGCACATTTTCTGTTAGTACAATAAACCTCATTTCAAGGCAGAAACATTACTGTGTCCAACAGTTATTAGATATATGAAACTGAAATAGCTGTTGCAAAAAAAAAACAATTTTTATAAAACATTAAGCTTAAGATTAATAGGGGTGCCAAAACTTTTTCATATAACTGTATAGCCTCACTGCTCACCTAGAAAGTACTGCACGTCTTCCATACCACTTATTTTTGGCCTGATACCTACATAAATAGTGTCTTAAGAGACCATATTTCTGTGTCTTCTGTGCTTCTTAGTCACAAAACTCCGCTTTTGCTCTGCTCACCTGTAAACACAATGTAAATCAGCCTTTCGAGCCGCCGGCTCTTTGTATGGATGTTTGTCACTGTGACACGCTGTGCATGATCGGATAATCCATAGGAGATAATTGGCAAACAGTGCGGTGACTTTATTGGCTTTAGTCCAAGGTGGTAGATCAGTAGCCCCCACTATAAGAGACAGAGGCGAATAATCCTATAAATCCAGCCACATCTATTTGTTATTGTCGGGTTGAGCTGTCCATCAGTGTCGTAACAGATCGATGACTGACAGGTCTGATCCAAGTAGCTGCTGGACTCCGTGACGCCACATGCTTGTTATCACCCTACTTATATTTCATAAAGAAATAAACGTTTAGAATCCAGACGTTGATAAGACACAAAATAATCCCATACAATTATTGTTAAATATTGGTCTACAACACAGCACCCACATATTGCCGGATCCAGCTGGAATATTCCTTTGTGGATCACGGAGTCTTGTCCAAGTACTTTGCTTTTTCACCCACTTTTCTAAAACATACAACTCCGTTCTTTTTATGAATAAGCCTTTACTCTCCCGAGTTCCTGACATGGAGAAATCAGATTGGGATAAGTGCATCCTCTGTATGGCGCTGCAAAATATGTTGGCTGTACTGGACATATTTAGTAACCGCTGCAGCCAATCACTGGCCAATGTAGAGGAGAGCCCAGTGGATATTAGCGCTGTTGAGTGTTAACATCAGCAAACACTAAGCAGAGAGGTAGTGCTGGACCTGGTCATGATAACCTCTCCGATAGTTATTTTAGACCTCTGTGATGGTAAAATAACAATTTAATACATATAATTTGACCTAAAATTGAATGTTAATTGTGTTCTGCAAACAATCGGACACAGTGGTGCAATCTCTTACGAAATGTAGCCAAGAGGAGTGGTTCTTCTCTCCATGTATCCTGATAATTAATATGGCATGGTAGAATATAGTTACCAGCAGGACTAACCAAACACGACTTACAGCACACGGTCACTCATTTACTGATGCACTCAGAAAGGATTATTCTTCATCGTGTAGGTATATCAGTCTTATGAATGTCTTTCAGTGGATGAAGATTTTGCCTTAATCAACTCCATTTATGTAACTATCAAATTGGAATAGTAATATGATTTTTTACTATATGTGGCAGCTGGGGTTCTGGGGTATGGAACAACATATAAGGATACCCTTTATTACAAAGTATATGAACCATTACGTCAAATCATACATTTCATTGGTGAATCTGTCAGAAAGATTCAAAATGTCTGGCTAGGCAAATGATCTGAGGCTTTTTGTGTAAGATACCTTTTTTTTATTATTTTACATACACGTGAGCTTATAAATCCATACACTGCTATATATTCACAGGAAAAGCTCAGATAATACAGAAATATTATTAAGCGCAAGTGCTCGTTACTTGAGATTGCCTAGAGTGCTTGGGTGCTCACCGAGTATTGCTGGCGCTCGAGTGACATGTTCGAGTCCCCACGGCCGCATGTTTCATGGCTGTTAGGTTAGGTCACAAAACAGGCGGCAATTGCATGTGTTTGGCAGTCCCTGCATGTTTTTTGGCTGTCTAACAGCTGTGAAACATGCGGCCGCGAGGTTTCGAACATGTCACTCGAGCACCCAAGATACTCAGTACATACCTGAGCACTCTAGACAAACTCCAGGAACGAGCACTTGCGCTCATCACTAATAAATACCTCTGCAGCAAATACATAGCAGACATTCGATCATACGCTTGTGTTGAGCTAATGATGATTGTGACAGAAGCATGTTGGCGATCCATAAAAGGTTTATATGGATGACCCCATTTCATAAGAGAGATTTCTTTTTACACAAAATGTCGTAAGGAAGATGAAATGAATGCTTGTCCAAGGATGACAGGACATCATTGTACAGTGGTCCATGGATACTGTATATATGATCAACGTAGAGAGGACAATGGAGTTAATGCAGAGGCCAGTCAAGGTGACGCTTGTAACAGCTCATTATTAGAAGGGAGAAATAGTTTTAGTGAAGAGGCTACAGGAATGCCTCATTATTTCTGACATTGTCTATCCAAGGATGCTTAAGGGAAAGAAGATCAGCATCTGATCCTTAATCCTGTATTATACCCGTCTACCTCAATTCAACACTTATTAGTGCTCCGTGATCTTTCCTGCACACAGAACAGAGAGAGAGGGATTAACTACAGCAGTTCTCCATTGAGGAGATGACTGAATACAGCTCTCCATGAAAAGGGAACTTAAGAAATCTGCACTTTATTTATGTAATGTTGGCCCCCATGGTAGGGTGTAGGATGCCTGCCGGGTGCCAGAACAACGAAAAGTGCAGTAGGCCGAGACTCAAATTATTTGGGTTGAAAAATATTTTAACAGAAGTACTTCTGATATATTGCTGGTTGGGCAAGTATGGGAAATACTTGTATACTCTATCTATTGTCCATATAGCTACACGAAACCCTTCACAACAATGATGCCAGTGCCAGGGATTTTATGTGGTAAATGCCAGCGGTCTGATATCTTACTTGTCTCCAAAAGCACCCCTGATTATTCACACGTCTAAATAGTTGCCTTGCATTTTAGGATTTTAATATCTGTCTGTTTGTAGGTATCTGGGCGATGGGCGCTTTCATCTGGAGTCCGTAATGATTGCCAACCCCGACACGAAAGCTTTCAGGTATGGGCTTTTTGATTGGCTTATCTGTTATTTTAAAGATTTATTGATGTCCATGCAGAAGATTAATGAGGCCTCTCATCATGTTTTTGTGACAATCTATTCATAAAAAAAATGTTAATCATCTACTATATAATTGTCTAAGGGTCACTTCCGTCTGTCTGTCACGGATATTCATTGGTCGCGGCCTCTGTCTGTCATGGAAATCCAAGTCGCTGATTGGTCATGGCAAAACAGCCACGACCAATCAGCGACGGGTACAGTCCGGCGGCAAAATGGCCGCTCCTTCCTCCCCGCAGTCAGTGCCCGCTTCGCACTCCCCTCCAGTCAGCGCTCACACAGGGTTAATGGCAGCGCTAATGGACCGCGTTATGCCGTGGTGTAACGCACTCCATTAACGCTGCTATTAACCCTGTGTGACCAACTTTTTACTATTGATGCTGCCTATGCAGCATCAATAGTAAAAAGATCTATTGTTAAAAATAATAAAAAAATCGAAAATTGTTATATACGATCTGCATAAAGTCTGCATAAAGGTGGTCATACACATTAGATCAACCAAACCTGCCAAATATCTCATGTGTCCTGGGGTGTAATAACTCTTTTCATTGCAAATGTCACTTGAAGGAAGGATCAGGCATGTTGAAATTAATCATGCCTAATCTATTTTGTGACTCATTCCTCTCTCTTTTTTGAGAATACATGAGCACTCGGCCAAATTATGCATAAATGTGGAAGGGGTGATGGTAGGAAGAACACCTGAATGAACAGCATTTCATAAACAGCTATGATGAAATGCATGTGTTGGTACAGTTATTTTTGGTAATACGAATAAACTCTTGATAAAATGGATGCATTATAAAGATAACCCCTTGTTAAAAAGAGGTTGGCCCAGCTTCTCTAACCCTCAGCTGTTATTATAGTGTAGATATGCCTCTGGCCATAGTATACCTTAGTCTAGGTGATTGACCAACCATGTAATACATGGACAGGCTGGCTCCTTGATCTGGGTCATAGAATTCTAATAATATGACATTTTGAAAGTCGTTGGCATGAGATTGTAAACACTGGAACTTTTAGATGTGTTGGTAGTCTGTGTCGTAAGACATCATGGCCTACTGAGTGTTTATTTTTACTTTTAGCATTCTGGACATGATACGCCATATTCTTCACTGAAATGTCAAAATAATGGGATTTTAGATTGAGGCTTCAGGATATTAAAGAACCTTTAAGATCATGAGCCTAGCTAGACTTAAGTACAAGTGACTTTATCAGAGATCGGTGTGGACGTCAAAGTTCTTCTTGGCAGCCTTTGTAGATTAAAGGCCAAATATACCATCGTTCCAACTGAATGTATGTTCCATGAAGAACACTATCTTTTAAAGGGAACCTGTCACCCCGAAAATCGCGGGTGAGGTAAGCCCACCGGTATCAGGGGCTTATCTACAGCATTTGGTAATGCTGTAGATAAGCCCCTGATGTTACCTGAAAGAGGAGAAAAAGACGTTAGATTATACTCACCCAGGGGCGGTCCCGCTGCTGGTCCGGTCGATGGGCGTCTCTGGTCCGCTGCGGCGCCTCCCATCTTCATTCCAAGACGTCCTCTTCTGATCTTCAGCCACGGCTCCGGCGCTTGCGTACTTTGTCTGCCCTGTTGAGGGCAGAGCAAAGTACTGCGGTGCGCAGGTGCCGGGCCTCTTTGACCTTTCCGGCGCCTGCGCACTGCAGTACTTTGCTCTGCCCTCAACAGGGCAGACAAAGTACGCAAGCGCCGGAGCCGTGGCTGAAGATCAGAAGAGGCCGTCTTGGAATGAAGATGGGAGGCGCCGCAGCGGACCAGAGACACCCATCCGACCGGACCAGCAGCGGGACCGCCCCTGGGTGAGTATAATCAGAATGCTGTAGATAAGCCCCTGATGCCGGTGGGCTTACCTCACCCGCGATTTTCGGGGTGACAGGTTCCCTTTAACATATTAAAAGGCTTTGGTAGACGTCTAAATGACGATAAAAACGTCTACTTGTGGATGCAGGGTTCTGTAACTAATGCCAATGTCTCTTTATTTCTCATCCTAACAATAGGTTAGAGAGAATTAGTCACTTTTGTGCATTTCGTGCCCTTCATTATAATGTTATGCTGCGGATACTATTTATTTTATCTGTTTATTTCCTTGGCTCACTTTTCTGGAATAACTTTGAGATGTTTTTTAAATTTTATCCTCAATAAATAATGTTCATGCTGAGCTGGGCTTGTTTCATGATCATTCCCGGGGTTTAAAGCATTACACACCAGACTTGTTATGTACTCTGCATTTCTGAATATGATGCAGGGAGTATGAATAAATGTTTGTTATAAGTTACTGCACAGATTCGAGCTCAGTGTGGACCTGGTATAAAAAGCGTGTTTCCGAGCTCTGTACAGTGGACGAAGACGGAGATTAGACCAGCTAATTTGCTTTGTCCTTACTTCATATGTCGTGGGTTGGTATTCCAAAAATGACATGGCCTGAATCCTGCTCCTCTTCAGATTACAGCAAAGATGGATTTGCATTTGGTCTGTCGAATGCATTGTTAATCTGGTGCTCAGGTAAAGAACACTTAGTTCAGACTGGAACTAAGTGCACAGATATTCAGAAATCTAGATTAAATCTTGTGTGTAAAAGCTTAAAATGTGTTCAGAAACTTGGATCAACACACATAGTAATGGAGGGATAAGGGTTGAGAAACTGTGCCTAATGCTTTGAATAGGGGTAATCCATAAATCATGAAATTTAGAGCTTAATTTTTAATAGCTGAAGAAGATGGGGTGCTCTGAAATTTGAGGATCAGGCTAAAAGGTCTGACTTTATAGAAGGTGAGCTTAATGGCAGGCTTAAAGCATAGATCAACTTTGAAACGTCAGTTTTACAATTTATACTATGGATTTGTATGTATGTATGCTAGTGTGATGGGGGAAAATTGTATGAAGTGAAGAACTTTACATTACAAAAGCTCCGCTAAATTCTTAATGGTCTTGTCTGTCAGCAGAAATCAGAATACCTCATAGAATAAGAATGGGCCGTGGGAAATGCTATAGCTACACATCAATCACTCCATATTCTTTGTAGATCACTGTCTATCTGGATATTTAATCCATTGAATTCTCTTCAAAAGTGGACTTACACTTTACAAGGAAACAGTGCAAACAAAAAAAAAATTTAAAGAATAACTAAACTTTTGCTATTATTTTTTATGTTTTTCTTAATGGCAAGGAGATTGGTGGAAGTTTAGGTCCTGAGACTCCGCAAACAAACACTCAAAAAGCCCCGAGAGGAGTATTGCTCAGGAGACAGGAGCGCCAGATGCTACATCATTGCACACCGAGCGTGGTACAGATGTTGTACTAGCCGATGCTTTCTATGTTCTGTGCTTGGTCACCATCTGTGTACTCCTGTCTCCTGAGCTGAGCATTTGGTGGTGGAGGTGGTCTCAGAACCTTGATCCTCACCGATCTACTTGCAATTAAGAGACCCAACAACATATCAAAATTATCAAAAGTTTACTTACTCTTAGTAATGTCTTAAATATCTTCAATAAAAAAATGGAAGACTTTGGATAATGTGCTCATTCATTTATTTTATGGAGATGTGGTGGTGTCATTCACTGTGACACCTCTCACTTCTTGAAAGGGAAGACGTCCACAGGTTAGAGCCTTCATGGGATCGTTGTCCAGTTGGAGCTGCAGATATCACACGATTGGCGAAAAGGGGAGTCATGCATTATATGTTATCCATTGAAATAAGTGCTCTGTCCTACCAAGAAAACTATGTTCTCCGGAGGAAGAGGGCTACTTTTTGTATAGGTACTCTGTTCTGGCTGATAAGACTTGACTGGGGTCTACTATTATATTAATCTAATCAAGAAATCCCAATGTTGACTAAAGCTGACCTTAGATTTTTGCTAGCACATCCTATATAGTTCAGGATCTGCCAACAGAGTAGTTGTGGTTGGTGCATGGTATTATTTTTGATCCTTTGTTCCCCCATAACATAAGCACATCAAAAGGTAACTGACTGCTACTTATTCCTTCTTCAATAGAAATGCTATTCTTTAGCATTGGAGTTATTAGCTGTACTATCGTTTGTCTTTAGCCATCTGGAGCTTTAATTTACCTTATGGTTCTTTAACCGGGTTATCCACCACTCCGACAACCTCTTCTCAATCACTATATTCCTGCATGTAAAATAACAGTCTTGTACTCGCCTCCAGTGCTTGCGCTATTCAAGCAACATCTGCGCCTTAACTCCTGGGGCTCGAGCGACCTTATGTCATGTGAACCCTGCCGCCGATCAGCCACCACTAATGTGCTGCTTCACACTCGCATTCTTCTGACAAAACTGATAACTGAAAAAAATGTGAGAGCTGCTGCTCTCTGACTTCCTTCGGATGTCGGTTTCGTCCAAAAGAAGGGATTGTGAAGCGGCACATTAGCAGCCGCTAGTTGGCTGTCTTTCTCACTTGACATAAC
This sequence comes from Ranitomeya imitator, assembly GCF_032444005.1. NCBI lineage: Eukaryota > Metazoa > Chordata > Amphibia > Anura > Dendrobatidae > Ranitomeya > Ranitomeya imitator. The sequence goes on from NC_091284.1 coordinate 122,703,391, forward strand.
AATGGAATGGCACTGGAGGGGAGTATATGGTGATTGAGAAGAGGTTGTTTTAATAGTGAACATCCCCTTTTAAGGTGAATTTTAACTAGAATGCAATGCTATTGCTTTGCTTTATTTACATACACTACATAGAGAAAAGTGTCTGGACAGCACCACAATACACATACAGGGTCTTTTATGAAACCTTATTCTATATGCATAGGTAATCATATGGCGGTGGTCCCCACTTTGCTCCTGTAACAGCTTCTATTCTTCTTAGAAAGCTTTTTTGCTAGATTTTGGAATATGTCTGTGGTAATTTTTGCACATTCATCCAGAACATTTGTGTGATCAGACCACAGGACCATCCTCATAATCCCTGTTCTAGTTAATTTCAAAGGTGTTTTAAGATGTTGAGGTTGGGGCTCTGTGAGGCCAGGGACGTTATTCCACATCAAAATCACCCAACTATGCCTTCATGAACTTTGCTTTGAGCATAGTCATATGGGAACAGAATAAAGCCTTTTCCAAACTGTTGCCACAAAGTACCCTTCACTAGAACTATGTGGTCTATGATAACCCCTGAAAAATAACCCATAGAATTATCCCTTCTCCACCAAACCTTGCAAATGGCAAAATGCAGTTGGGCAGGTAATGTTTTCCTGTCATTCGTCAAACCCAGACTCGTCCACTAGGCTGATAGGCTGATAGATAAGCATGTAGTCATATGAGGCTTGCATGCAACTGCTTTGGCGTGGAAACCCATGCTATGAAACTCCCCTGTTGGGCTGATGTTAAGGCTTATGTCTGTCTTTTGGGCAACACCTTCTTAAAAGCTGTGCTTTGTTAGGGTGGCTTTCACCTCAGCTACGCTCCTTGCCCTCAGAGTAGTAATGGTATGGTGGAGGAGTGGGTCTTCTCCTTTCTAACAATTGTACCATCACCCAATCCCACTTCTACCCTCCCTTATCCTCCTTTCTTTTGAAGTGCACTCTGTCTGAATCTGCTCTTCTACAAACCTCTAAGTGGCCATCATATACCGACCCCTGGGCCCGGACACTGCCTCTAGTGACAACTTACCTAGCTAGCTTCTAAACTTTTCATTCTGCTGACATTCCCACCGTTATTATGGGTGACTTTAACATCCCGACCTACACCTGCCTCCAATCTTCTGTCTCTGGCTTTATCCTTTGGTCTTACTCAGTGGTCCTCCGCAGCCACCTACACAGACGAAAATACATTAGACTTTATCTTCACTCGCCTTTGCTCCCTATCTAACCAATCCCTTTACCCTAACCACCATCTACTCGCGTTCTTATCCCTGTCCTCCTCACCTTCTCCCCATGTCTAGCAACTAGCATGCCCCCCACATGAACTTTGCACACCTAGACATTCGCACACACTCTGACTCTCTTCTACCGCTGGCCTTCATATTTTCATTTCACGACACATACAATGCCACTGTTTTGTACAACTCTACACTTGCATCAGCTATTGACTCAGTCTGCCCCTCTTGTGCATGGCAAAGTGCGACAAATCAGTAGACAACTGTGGCACAACAACCTCACTAAAAAGCTTCCGCAAGTGTCCAAGGTTGCAGCTCACCATTGCAAGAAAACAAGATTTCACCACATTCAAGTCTGCACTCTCCTCTGCTAAACAGGACTACTTCACAACTCTCGTATCTTCTTTGTTCCAAAATCCCAAACAGTTTTTCAACACTTTTAAGCCCCTCCTTAGCAGATCACATCCCCCTCGGTCCTCCCTGATATTTGCAGAGGACATTGCCACACATTTCAAACAAGGCATTCCTCAACCACCTCAAGCTCTATGTATTACAGATCACTAGCCTTCCACCAAAACCTTCCTCAACATCACTGAAGTAGATCTTACTGATCTTCTCTTTAAATCACACCTCATCACCTGTGCTTTTAACCCCGTCCCGCCTCTTCCCCATCCTCTCCACAACGCTTGTACCAACCCTAACCCATCTCTTCAACCTATCGTTAATTTCTAGTACCTTCCCTTCTGCTTTCAACATGCCACAATTACACCTATCTCGAAGAAACCATCCCTCGAGCCAACCTAATATCCACCGATCATCCCATATCACTGCTCCTTTTCACCTCAAAATTCCTCGAACACAATGAACACTTTCCCACCTCTCATCTAACTAACTCTTTGACAACTTAATATCTGGCTTCTGTCACCACAACATCACTGAAAGTACCCTAACCAAACGTACTAATGACTTACTGCCAAAGCTAACAGATAATTAATAATAATAATCTTTATTTTTATATAGCGCTAACATATTCCGCAGCGCTTTACACACATTATCATTGCTGTCCCCATTGGGGCTCACAATCTAAATCTGTCAGTATGTCTTTGGAATGTGGGAGGAAACCGGAGTGCCCGGAGGAAACCCACGCAAACACGGAGAGAACATACAAACTCTTTGCAGATTTTGTCCTTAGTGGGGCTTGAGCCCAGGACTCCAGCGCTGCAAGGCTGCTGTGCTAACCACTGCGCCACCGTGCTGCCCCAGCAGTAATTCTCTATACTCCTCCTTCTAGACCTGTCCTCTGCCTTTGACACAGTAAACCACTCAGTACTACTACAGATCCTATCTTCCCTCTCCTGGATTTCCTCATACTTTTCTAACCGCACATTTCGCGTCTTCCACATGTTACCTCCTTATCCCACACTCTCTGTTGGTGTCCCTTAGGGCTCTGTCTGGGGACCCCTACTCTTTTCCATCTATACCTATGTCCTGGGAACTCAAAAAGTCTCATGGCTCCCAGTACCAACTTTACACTGATGGAAATCAGATCTACCTCTGTGGCCTAGAGATCACCTATCTGTTGAGTAAAATCCAGGAGTGTCTATCAGCCATATTTTCCTCCTTTTCATCAATCTTCCTAAAGGTCAGTGTACACAAATCTGAACTCATAATCTTTCTTTATCACAATAAATTATTATAATTATTTATTTACCGTATATAGCACCATTAATTCCATGGTGCTGTACATGTGAAAAGGGGTTACATAATAAATGACTTCACACTTTCCGCTGTCTCCGAGTAAACCTCAACTCTCCCTGTCCTTCAAACAGCACATTCAAGCTCTTACCTCTTCCTGCTGCCTCAAACTCAAAAAAATATTTCTACAATCCCACCTTTCCTCAACCCTGACTCTCCTAAAGGTTTAGTGCATGCCCTCATCATCTGCCTTCTCGACTACTGCAATATCCTTTTGTGTGGCCTCCCTGTTAACAGTCTCATACCTCTCCAATACATCCTTTGTTGCCAGACTAATCCACATCTCTCCTCGCTACTCTTCCGCTTCTCCCCTCTGCAAATCACTTAATTGGCTCCCAATTCCCCAACGTATGAAGTTCAAACTACTGACATTGACCTACAAAGCCATCCATAATATGTCTCCTCCATATATCTCTGAACTAATCTCCAGATATCTTCCAACACGTAATCTCTGATCATTCCTCACCCAATTGCCTACAAAACCTCTGAGTATCCCCCTTTTTATGTAATTCTTCTGTGCCCCAACACATCCAATTATCCACCACATTTTGAACTTTCAGGTAGAACTTGAGTGTTGGTGACTCCAATTGCAATTTTATGTGGTCCGCCTCTTCATGTCTGAGTTGCTGTGGTTCCTAAACGCTTCCACTTTTCAATGTTACCACTCACAGTTGATCATGGAATATTTAGGTGGGAAAAAATGGAAGAATCTGACTAGTTGCAATGGTAGCATCCTATTAACCCCTTTACGTCTGAACATGAGCGAATATCGTGGGATCCCTTCTTATTTGGCTCGCTAATAGAGCTTACCGAATAGCTGCAGCGGGATCCCGCATACCTGGAGAGCTCCCAATAGTCAGGTGTCCGCTGCCACAGCTGCACGTGTCACGGCTGTGTGACAGTCATAACACACAGGCTCTCCATGCATCTGAGACCTGGAGAATCATAATGGCTGGTCACTTTTAACATTTAGTGAACATGGTTAAAAAAAAAATATGGAATTTCACTTTTTTTTGCAATTTCACTGCATTTGGAATTTTTGTACTGTTTTCCAGTACACTATATGGTAAAATCAATAGTCCCGTTCAAAAGTACAATTTGTTCTGCAAAAAAAACAAGCCCTCACATGGCCATATTGACAGAAAAATAAAAAAGTAATGGCTCTGGGAAGTAGGGGAGTGAAAAACGCAAAAAAAAAAAAAAAAACACATTGGTAAAGGGTTTAAAGCACCATAGTTGAATTGAGTAAACTCTGTAGGGTAAGTGCACACTATCTGCTTCAAAATACACTTGAAATAAAAACTCCAAGTGAATCTAGACATCGAACAAGCCTTTCTTTCACAAATTTTAGTAGAGGCAGACAACATGGTGAGGAGCTAGATTTTATAAACATGTAGCAATGGAGGTGAATGAATTACCTAAATTTAAAGGGGTTGTCCAGATGTGCCATGAAAGTCTGCAGTCACTCTACAGTATGTATCTGCAGACTTGTGATTCCTCCCAGCACACTGTCAGGATTCTCCGATGCCGGCGGTGAGCCCGAGCAGTCATGTGACCCCTAGGTATGTGCTATGCGTACTTCCTGCCACATTCCATTAGATGTGCTGGTCTCGCTCAATTTATGGTGTTCACTGTGAAGATTTACAAGTTTGTAGTCTCATAGAGTGATCATAGACTTTCATGCCAAACATGGACAATGATTTAGCGGTCTGTCCCAATATTTTGGCCATATACTGTAGATAAGATCCATATCATAAGGTTTTTCTTGCTTGATTTTTCATACATAAAATATTTATTTTTTATATGTTTAGATAAATACACTATATGGTGAATAATATTGGACACAAGTCTTTGCCAGTGAATTCAGGTTTTTCATTTAGGCTCATTATCCCCGGTGTATAAAATCCAGCCCCCAGCCTTTAGATGAAGGTTTTCTCCTTCTATCTATACATCGGTATTGTTACAGAACCCCCAGCACCAAGAATATGTTATGCAGTATATATTATGTATAATAGATTCCATGTGAAATGCATCAGTCCACAGGCTGTGCCCCTGGGCAGAGAGGACACGATATCCCCATTCTGTCCTCCCCCACCTTTGTAATTCCCACAGTAAATATCAGCAGGCTCCAGCCCCCTGTGGCTATTGTAATGTATGTCTGGCCTGCTTTTTCTATTGGCCTGCCCTGTGTATCTGTGTTATATATTCTGTGTGCTGTGAATAAAGTGTGTTCTTTTAGACTGGAAATACGTGGAGTAGCAGTCAGCTTTTATATGCTCTCACGTAATCAAGGAATTCCAGCCAGCGTCCTTCATTCAGAATCCAGCAAAAGCAGAGTGGACCTCCTGAAACACGGGGGGTGCTGAAAGATGTACTACAGCATGGTAGACCCCATTACACTGGTGGCAGACAGCGGGATATGATACATCTACAGGAGGAAAGGAATGAATGGAAGACAACTACCAGAAGTTAAAGAGGACTACATTAAAAGATCTGGTGGAAGCCCGAGGGTTAATCGCCAGCAACAAAACAAAAGCGGATTTGATAGCAGCCATCATGGAACATGACAGTGCAGCGCCCCCAATGTGAACGTGGAGGAGACTGAATTCCAGAGGGAGGTAAAGAACAGACTGGCGTTCTATGGCCCAAACCCTGCAGTAGAGATCATACAAGAGGTGATGGCTGATGTGCGTACTGATCTGAAGGAAGAGATGGCCGAGTGGACCAGGATAGAGCTAACCAAGATGGAGATGGCAGAGCGGACCAAAGTGGAGCTGGCCAAGATGGAGATGGCAGAGCGGAGAGAGGAGAGTCAGCGAGCAAGGGGAGCTCTGGCCTCCGCCCAGGTACCTTCAACAGTAAGCCACAAAAAGATCCAGTATAATGCCTTCTGACAGTTGGGGGAGGCAGAGGAAGACATTGATGGCTTTCTGCAGGACTTTGAGCGGCAGTGTGCCCTTCATCAAGTGAAGCCGGAGGAACGGGTTCAGATTCTGGCCAGCAAGCTGACAGGCCGGGCAGCGGACGCCTATCGCACGGTACCAGATGAGGACTGTATGGGCTATGAGCGGATCAAAGAAGTGATCTTAGCCCGGTATGCGCTGACACCAGAGGCATACTGCCAAAAGTTCCGCGGACTTGTAAAATGAGTAACCGATACCCACGCTGAATGGGCCTGTAAATTACGGTGGTCACTGCTACAGTGGGGACAAGGGAGCCAAGCAACCACCAAGGAGGACGTCCTCCAGCTCTTCTTGTTAGAACGATTCTTTAATGGACTAAACCCCGAGACACAGGAAAGGTTCGGGACAGGCGACCAATGACTCTTGAGGAAGCCGCTCGTCTGGCCGATGAACATCATGACGCCAGAAGGCCTCAGTTGTCCGGATCAAAGATGGTCACTAGGGGTCCGCCCATGGACCTGGAGGGCCCCAAACCACCGAAGATTGTAGGGGGACCAGCTAGAAACCCGGCCTACCACAGTTCCCCTGGGGTGCGATGCCACACCTGCCGTCAGCTGGGCCACCTGCAAAGACAATGTCCCAACCGGACTCAGCATACCCAGTGGCCAAAGGCGGGAACAGCTACCTTCCGCCGGGCCGCTGTACATTGCTACCAAGGCGAAGCTGACCCGGCATTGGGGGCTACAACTAACCAAGGGGTGGAAGACATGGAGGAAATGCTGCATGAAGTAGACCCCGTGCAGGCAGCCCGGGCAGATAATCAACAACAGCATCGACAGGTCGTGTGGGTTAATGGGAAACGCATGCAAGGACTAAGAGATTCCGGAGCAACTTTGACCCTTGTGAAGCCTCATCTCGTTCGGGACCAAGAGAAGACGGACCGGACAGTGGCAGTCCGTGTAGCAGGGGGAGCCATACATCGACTACCCACTGCCAGGATTCACCTGAACTGGGGAGCTAAGGCCCCTTCACATTAAGCGACGCTGCAGCGATGCTGACAACGATCCGGATCGCTGCAGCGTCGCTGTTTGGTCGCTGGAGAGCTGTCACACAGACAGCTCTCCAGCGACCAACGATGCCGGTAACCAGGGTAAACATCGGGTAACTAAGCGCTTAGTAACCCGATGTTTACCCTGGTTACCATCCTAAAAGTAAAAAAAAAAACAGTACATACTTACCTACAGCCGTCTGTCCTCCAGCGCTGTGTTCTGCACTCCTCCTGTACTGTCTGTGAGCACAGCGGCCGGAAAGCAGAGCGGTGACGTCACCGCTCTGCTTTCCGGCTGACCGACGCTCACAGTCAGTGCAGGAGGAGAGCAGAGCACAGCGCCGGGGACAAACGGCTGTAGGTAAGTATGTACTGTTTGTTTTTTTTTACTTTTAGGATGGTAACCAGGGTAAACAACGGGTTACTAAGCGCGGCTCTGCGCTTAGTTACCCGATGTTTACCCTGGTTACCAGTGAAGACATCGCTGGATCGGTGTCACACACGCCGATCCAGCGATGTCTCCAGGGAGTCCAGCGACGAAATAAAGTTCTGGACTTTATTCAGCGACCAACGATCTCCCAGCAGGGGCCTGATCGTTGGTCGCTGTCACACATAACGATTTCATTAACGATATCGTTGCTACGTCACAAAAAGCAACGATATCGTTAACAATATCGTTATGTGTGAAGGTACCTTAAAGGATGGCCTTGTTGAGGTCGGCTTGATGGAGGATTTGCCTGCAGACGTTTTCCTGGGAAATGACTTGGGGCCCATGTTGTCTGCCTTCTCGGTTGCCCCTCTGGCTGAGACATATCCTGTGACCACCCGGAGACAAGCTCGAGCTGCGGAGGCGGAATCACACTCAGAGGAGGCCCAGGTAAGACATCCCAGCCCTACACGTATTCCCATAGCCAGACACATTTCTTGGGCCACCCCAGATGAATTTAAGAGGGAGTTACTTGAAGATCCTTCTTTGGAGGGATATCGTGGGAAGGCACAGGAGGGGAGAGGGGTACTGGAAGGGGAACAGTTTATATGGAAGCAGGGACTCCTCTACCGGATCACAGAGCAGCACCACAGAGGGACAAGCCCCACTATAAAATGACAGCTGGTAGTTCCCAAGAAGTATAGGCAGGAGTTACTGCGAATCTCTCATGACATACCCTTGGCCGGGCACTCCGGCGTCAGTCGCCCCAGGCGTCATCTGACACAAAACTTCTTTTGGCCGGCGGTAACCTATGATGTTCGTCAATACTGCCAGACCTGTGACAGTTGCCAGCGCATTGGCAAGAGGGGAGATCGATGAAAGGCCAAATTATGCCCCCTCCCCATTGTGGAGGAACCATTTAGCCGAGTAGCGGTCAATCTGATAGGGCCGTTAGCCAAACCCAGTCCGTCAAGGAAAAGGTATATATTGACAGTGGTAGATTATGCCACACGGTATCCAGAGGCGGTTGCGTTACCTAATATACTGGCAGAGACAGTGGCGGCTGCCCTGCTCCAGGTTTTCTCACGGGTTGGATTTCCCCGGGAGATTATCTCAGACCAGGGTACCCAGTTTACAGCAGAGGTGACCAACCAACTGTGGAAGCTGTGCGGCGTAAAGTCCATTAGAAGCGCCCCGTACCACCCGCAAACCAGTGGGTTGTGTGAACGCTTTAACGGGACGCTAAAACAGCTCATTGGGACTTTTACCAGGACCTACAGGGACTGGGAGAAATTCTTGCCTCACCTCCTGTTTGCCTATCGAGAGGTGCCCCAAGAATTCACGGGGTCCTCCCCGTTCGAACTGGTATAAGGGAGACTGGTAAGGGGACCCCTAGACTTAGTGCTAGAACACTGGGAAGGGGAGGGCATCATAGAAGGGGTACCTATTGTACCCTATGTGCTGAAATTCCGGGACCGCCTACAGGAGCTGACCCAGGCTGTACGTGGGAACATGCAGGTGGCCCAGCGGCGCCAGCGCGTATGGTACGATCGGAGGGCCAGAGAGCGCACCTTGGAAATAGGGCAGAAGGTCCTGGTGTTAGAGCCCACTAGGCAGAACAAGTTCCAAGCTGCATGGCAGGGGCCCTACCAGGTAGTGGGGAAAATAGCCGACACCACCTACAATGTTGCCGATTGTGACGACCCCAGGGTTATCCGCATATTCCACGTGAATATGCTGAAGCCCTATCGGGAGCGCCCTGAAGAGGTAGTGGCCATCTGTGCACCTGAAGCAGAGGATTTAGCCGGACTTCCCTTGCCTGATGTCTTAGGGGAGAGGACTCAGTCTAAAACATGGGACCAGGTACACCGGGGTAAAGACTGGGGTAAAGACTTAGGTCCCCGGGAGAGACAGCAGGCGGAGGAGTTGTTGAGGCAGCGACAGAGGATGTTTTCGGAAAAACCCGGGTACACTCACCTGGCACAACACAAGGTTGAGACCCAGGATCAGACCCCCCTGTGACAACCCCCCTTCCGCGTCCCTGAGTCTGTACGAGAAGGGATGCGACAAGAGATACAAGAGATGTTGCGTTTAGGGGTAATTGAAGAGTCGGATAGTCCCTGGGCATCCCCCGTAGTGTTAGTGCCCAAGAAGGATGGGGCTACACGGTTTTGTGTAGACTATCGTAAGCTCAATGAGAAAACAGTGACGGATGCGTATCCCATGCTGCGTGTGGATGACTTGTTAGAGCGGCTGACGGGGGCAAAGTATTTGACCACCATCGATCTATGCAAAGGCTACTGGCAGATTCCCCTTAGTCCTGATGCTATTCCCAAGTTGGCATTTGTCACCCTGTTTGGCTTATTCCAGTTTCGAGTTATGCCATTCGGGATGAAGACTGCCCCCGTGACCTTCCAGAGGCTGGCTGACCGGCTTCTGGATGGTCTCCAGGACTATGCGTGTGCCTACCTAGATGACATCGCCATCTACAGCGCGACATGGGAAGAGCCTCTAAATCACCTAGAGACAGTATTAGACAGGATCCACAAGGCTGGAATCACCCTGAACCCAAACAAGTGTCACGTGGGCAAAGCAGAGGTTCAGTATTTAGGGCATTGGGTGGGAAGTGGGAAACAGAGACCAGAACCAGCCAAGATTGAGGCCATAGCCAAATGGCCCACCCCACGCACTAAAACCCAGGTCATGGTGTTTCTAGGGACAGCGGGGTATTACAGGAAATTCGTTCCCAATTACAGCAGCGTGGCCAAGCCCCTCACTGATCTGACCCGTGAGAACCAACCCCGCCAGGTAACCTGGACCCCAGAGTGTGAGGAAGCCTTCTGCCAGCTAAAGGACGCCCTCACCAATACCCCTGTATTGGCCGCACCCGATCCAACTAAACGTTTCCTTGTTCACGCAGACGCTTCTATGTTTGGATTGGGGGCAGTACTGGGCCAAGTCGGGCCGGACGGCCAAGAACACCCGGTAGCTTACCTGAGTTGGAAACTACTGCCCCGTGAAGTGAGCTATGCGGCCATCGAGAAGGAGTGCCTGGCAATATTATGGGCACTCAAAAAGTTACAACCATATTTGTATGGACGAAAGTTTTCCCTCCTAACGGACCATAATCCCCTAGTCTGGCTTAATCGGGTCTCCAGTCGACAAACGGAACTTGTACCAGCCCCATAAACTTCGGTCATCCCCAAACCGATCTGTTAAGGATCAGACTGTGTATGCCGATCGCGTCGCTGAAAAGGGGAGCCGTGTTACAGAAAGCACGAAGAATATGTTATGCAGTATATATTATGTATAAAAGGTTCCATGTGAAATGCATCAGTCCACAGGCTGCGCCCCTGGGCAGAGAGGACACGATATCCCCCTTCTGTCCTCCCCCACCTTTGTAATTCCCACAGTAAATATCAGCAGGCTCCGGCCCCCTGCGGCTATTGTAATGTGTGTCTGGCCTGCTTTTTCTATTGGCCTGCCCTGTGTATCTGTGTTATATATTCTGTATGCTGTGAATAAAGTGTGTTCTTTTAGACTGGAAATATAGCTTTTATATGCTCTCACGTAATCAAGGAATTCCAGCCAGCGTCCTTCATTCAGAATCCAGCAAAAGCAGAGTGGACCTCCTGAAACACGGGGGGTGCTGAAAGAGGTACTACAGCACAGTAGACCCCGTTACAGGTATGATTATTATATAACTACTAGATGGTGGCCCGATTCTGACGCATCGGGTATTCTAGAATGTGCATGTCCACGTAGTATATTGCCCAGCCACGTAGTATATTGCCCAGTCACGTAGTATATTGCCCAGTCACGTAGTATATTGCCCAGCCACATAGTATATTGCCCAGCCACGTAGTATATTGCCCAACCACGTAGTATATTGCGCAGCCACGTAGTATATTGCCCAGTGACGTAGTATATTGGCCAGCCACATAGTATATTGCCCAGCTACGTAGTACATTGCCCAGTGATGTAGTATATTTCACAGCGACGTAGTATACAGCACAGAGCCACGTAGTATATTGCCCAGCCACGTAGTATATTGCCCAGTGACGTAGTATATTGCTCAGTCACGTAGTATAGTGCCCAGTGACGTAGTATATTGCCCAGTCACGTAGCATATTGCACAGCCCACGTAGTATATTGCCCAGTCACGTAGTATATTGCCCAGCCACGTAGTACATTGCACAGTGACGTAGTATATAGCACAGAGCCACGTAGTATATTGCACAGCCACGTAGTATACAGCACAGAGGTACGTAGTATATTGCCCAGCCACGTAGTATATTGCACAGCGACGTAGTATATTGCCCAGTGACGTAGTATATTGCCCAGTGAGGTAGTATATTCCCCAGCCACGTAGCATATTGCCCAGCCACGTAGTATATTGCCCAGTCACGTAGTATATTGCCCAGCCACGTATGTCACAGGTTAAAAAATAAACATACCTTACTCACCTTCGGATCCGAGGGCCCATTGTAGTTCTAACATACTCACCTTTGGATCTGGTGCAGGCGATGAGCGCGCGGCTGCCGCCATCTTCCGTTCCCAGGATGCATTGCGAAATTACCCAGATGACTTAGCGGTCTTACGAGGCCGCTAAGTCTTCTGGGTAATTTCGCAATGCATCGCCGGGAACGGAAGATGGCGGCCGTTTCTGTGGACAACGGAGGGTGACTATAGCAGGTTTTTTGTTTTGTTATTATTTTTAACATTAGATTTTTTACTATTGATGCCGCATAGGCAGTATCAATAGTAAAAAGTTGAGAACACACAGGGTTAATAGCGGCGGTAACGGAGTGCGTTACCCGCGGCATAGCGCGGTCCGTTACCGCCGGCATTAACCTTGTGTTAGCGGTGGCTGGAGGGGAGTATGCGGGCGCCGGGCAGTGACTGCGGGGAGTAAGGAGCGGCCATTTTCTTCCGGACTGTGCCCGGCGCTGATTGGTCGTGGCTTTTTTTCCGCGACCAATCAGCGACTTGGATTTCCTTGACAGACAGAGGCCGCGACCAATGAATATCTGTGACAGAAAGACGGAAGTGACCCTTAGACAATTATATAGTAGATTATATATGATAAGTAGTGATGAGCGAATGTACTCGTTGCTCGGGTGGTCTCCAAGTATTTATGACTGCTCGGAGATTTAGTTTTTATTGCCACAGCTGGATGATTCACAGCTATTAGCCAGCTTGATTATATGTGGGGATTCCCTAGCAATCAGGCAACCCCTCAGCCTGTACTCAGCCTGGCTAATAGCTGTAAATCATTCAGCTGCCGTGAAGAAAACTAAATCTCCGATCACTAACAAATACTCGGAGACCACCCGAGCGTGCTCGGGAAAACCCGAGCAACGAGTATACTCGCTCATCACTTAATGTTAAGCTTTTCTATGTATGGTTTTTCACAGGTATGATCCGTATAGTAAGATTTTTTCACGGGAATACTACGATCACAGCACCATGCAAAAAAATCGAGGTGATGCCATTTCATCTGCTACTGGAGCGAAAACATGGGGCCTAATTCTTGGTACATTGGGGAGGCAAGGATCCCCCAAAATACTGGAGGTAACAACTTTCCTGGTTCTCTGCTATTAATCAGTTACGTCTCTCCTTCATTATTCATCCAGTCATTATGCACACACCTGTCTTTGCCTCTTTAAGATGCTCAGTATTCATCTTTTTTAAATGTGGTTTCTCATTAATTAAAAATCGCTGGAGGATTTGACACTGAAGTATGTGATGATGACTGAAGTTGGAGAACAAGTGATCTTAAAATACTTTTTTTTAACCCTTTCACTGCCAGAGCAGAGGACATCACGTTGTTCCCCAGACCTCAATAACTGCCTAGCGGTTAAAAGCTTCTTGCAGGGACGGATCATCACTTGTGTATCCTCTCCTCCTCTTTTTCTCAACATGAACATAATCCGCTTCCATGCATCCACCTCCCCTCCTCCAGAGAGATACATTATTAGTCCTTGTTAATCTCAGCAAGGAATTTTTTTTTCTCCTCTTCTCATTTACATTTTTTCTTTGCAAATCAGGAGCGGTGGGCCATTTCACCCTCCCCTCCCCCTGTGTTTTTTCTTTTTCCTAGTCCCCCATGCAGATCATTAAACTGGACACATGCGCCCATTTTAATTAGTCTTTGCTCGGCGTGTATGCCTCTATCAGAGTGTCGGGGATGATTGGGTGCACCAGGCAGCGGAGGGGTAGAAGGTGTTATTGTGCTGGTGTCGTGCTGTGGGTTCTACGAGGGTGGAGAGCTGTGTTGATGGCGAGGTGTTCAGCATTATTGTGCGTGGCGTTCGATGAGAGGGTTCGGACTAATCTGGGCAGGAGATGATGATATTATGAGTATAGAGTCTGTGTAGGTTGATGGGTGAGTGTATTGTCTGTGTAGTTTGGGGAGGGGTGAGTATAGTGTCTGTAGGTTGGGAAGAGGGTGAGTATAGTGTCTGTAGATCGGGGAGGGGTGAGTATAGTGTCTGTGTAAATTGGAGGGTGAGTATAGTGTATGTGTAGGTTAGGGGGTGAGTATAGTGTCTGGGTAGGTTAGGGAGTGAGTATAGTGTCTGGGTAGGATTGGGGGTGAGTATAGTGTATGTATGTGTAGTTTGGGGACTGGTAAGTATGGTATCTGTGTAGGTTGGAGAGCTGAGTATAGCCTCTGTAGGTTGGGTTTGAATACAGTGTCTGTAGTTTGGGGATGGGTGAATATAATGTCTATGTAGTTTGGGTCGGGTTAGTATAGTATCTGTAGGTTGAGGAGGTGAGTATAGTGTCTGTAGGTTAGGGGGTGAGTATAGTGTATGTATGTGTAGTTTGGGGACTCGTAAGTATGGTATCTGTGTAGGTTGAAGAGGTTAGTATAGCGTCTTTAGGTTGTATTTGAATACAGTGTCTGTAGTTTGGGGATGGGTGAGTATAGTGTCTGTGGTTTGGGGACAGGTTAGTATAGTATCTGTAGGATGGGGAGGTGAGTATAGAGTTTGTGTAGGCTGGGGGTGAGTAGCGTCTGTGTAGTTTGGGGGGTGAGTATATTGTCTGTGTAGTTTGGGGGTGAGCTTAGTGTCTGTAGGATGGGGTGAGTGTATTGTCTGTGTAGTTTGGGAGGGGTGAGTATAGTGTCTGTGTAGGTTGAGGAGTGAGTATAGTTTCTGTAGGTTGATGGGTGAGTATATTGTCTGTAGTTTGGGGAGGGGTGAGTATAATGTCTGTGTAAGTTGGAGGGTGACTATAGTGTATGTGTAGGTTAGGGGGTGAGTATAGTGTCTGTGTAGGTTAGGGGTGAGTATAGTGTCTGTGTAGTTTAGGGGGTGAGTATAGTGTCTGTGTAGGTTAAGGGGTGAGTATAGTGTCTGTGTAGGTTAGGGGGTGAATATAGTGTCTGTGTAGGTTAGGGGGTGAGTATAGTGTCTGTAGGTTAGGGGTGAGTATAGTGTCTGTAGGTTAGGGGTGAGTATAGTGTCTATGTAGGTTAGGGGTGAGTATAGTGTCTGTGTAAGTTAGGGGGTGAGTATAGTGTCTGTGTAGGTTAGGGGTGAGTATAGTGTCTGTGTAGGTTAGGGGTGAGTACAGTGTCTGTGTAGGTTAGGGGGTGAGTATAGTGTCTGTGTAGGTTAGGGGGTGAGTATAGTGTCTGTGTAGGTTAGGGGGTGAGTATAGTGTCTGTGTAGGTTAGGGGTGAGTATAGTGTCTGTAGGTTAGGGGTGAGTATAGTGTATGTGTAGGTTAGGGGGTGAGTACAGTGTCTGTAGGTTAGGGGTGAGTTTAGTGTCTCGGTAGGTTAAGGAGTGAGTATAGTGTCTGGGTAGGTTAGGGTGTGAGTATAGTGTCTGGGTAGGTTAGGGGGTGAGTATAGTGTCTGGGTAGGTTAGGGGGTGAGTATAGTGTCTGTGTGGGTTAGGGTGAGTATAGTGTCTGTGTAGGTTAGGGGATGAGTATAGTGTATGTATGTGTGGTTTGGGGACTGGTAAGTATGGTATCTGTGTAGGTTGGAGAGCTGAGTATAGCCTCTGTAGGTTGGGTTTGAATACAGTGTCTGTAGTTTGGGGATGGGTGAATATAGTGTCTGTGTAGTTTGGGGACGGGTTAGTATAGTATTTGTAGGTTGGGGAGGTGAGTGTAGAGTCTGTGTAAGTTGGAGGGTGAGTATAGCGTCTGGGTAGGTTGGGGAGGTGAGTATAGCATCTGTATAGGTTGGGGATGAGTGTAGCGTCTGTGTAGCTTGGAGTGGTGAGTATAATGTCTGTAGTTTGGGAGGGTGTAGAGGGTGGTAGAGAAATAGCTGTGCCTCTGTTTGGGGAATATCATTAGGTCTGTGTGTTTTGCCGGGGTCTTTTGTTTTAGCTCCCAGCAGCACCCTGTCGCGTTCCTGCTAATGAGTATTCCTCTGTCTATCCTGTGTAAAGAGGACAGGCCTCATTAATCTATTGGCTGCAATTACAGAACCGCAATTATTATTTGCACTTCTCATTAAATGAACTTGGAATGGTTATTGTTGGTTATTTATCCATCCACTCCCATTCCGTGTGGAGAACAGAGGGGCTTAATTAACTTCCAGCCTGGGAATCAAGACAGGGTCTCCGGCAGCAGCTCAGGTAGGAGGGGAGGACGTTTGACAGGGAGTCATTGTGTAAGAAATAATCTGTCATCCTCACCCTGTCCCGCATCCCAGGTAGACAGAGATGCACATTTTCTAATAAAATACGCTCTTGTCTGTCTGATGTGTATAAAATAATAGTCATACAAGATCCATCTGCATTAACTGCTTACTCACCGGCGGTCAGGTCTGCTGCGTTGTGCATCGGCGGCTGTGAACCCTTAACAACATTAGTACTAGAGACTCAAGTGAGCTCAGGCGACACTAACACAAAGGGAAACCAAGGTGAATGGACGTCTGGCAGAGGCCTGAAGGGGAAACTAAATAAAAAATGTGCTAAAATACAATTCTCTCTCTGACGAAAATCAAATGACTTTCCCTCTAAAGTTATGCGGAACAACACTGGCAGGGCGGGCTTTGCGCTCAAGTTACCAACCTTATTATTTTTTTTAATCGAAATTAATTTTTTCACCGTGCCGTCATTAGAGTTATTTACCGGGCACCACAATCACATCCCGGCACAAAGACCATAATGGTGCCTGATTGACTCCAGAGCCAGCCCACGTGCCCGCGGCAACATGTGTTTGTATAATCAATACAGTCAATATGATGGACATCTGTGTGGTGGTCAATAGACAAAACTTGCTTTATTTACCGGCAGAATGCAAATTATTAACCCCTTCATGATGTGTTATTTTTCTGTGGTCTAATAGAAAAAAGTTTTGTTTTTTTTGTCATTTTGTTTTTTCACTGAAGATGTTGTAAATATGTTGAGGTATTTGTTTATTATTATTATTATTGTTTATTATTATTTATTTTACTCACATTTATAGATCCATTAACTCCACAGCACTTTGCAGACATTATCATCACTGTCCCCATTGGGACTGACAATCTGCATTCCCTATCAGAATATCTTTGGAGTGTGGGAGGAAACCGGAGGAAACCCACGCCAACACGGGGAGAACCTACAAACTCCTTGCAGATGTTGTCCTTGGTGGGATTTGATCCCACAACACTGTAATGTGTCACAGGGAGGTAGACATGGGCAAGGTATTAATATCTCTTGCGCCCCGGCATGTTACATGAAGGTGGGGGTCTTGGCTGGGCATGCGAACTTCTGCTATGGGGACATTACGCCTTTGCAGGCTGCTTGTTACTGATGACTTTGGTTGATCAGGATCAGATGTTTTACAATTCAGTGATGGAGACTACCAGTCAAGTATAAAGCTTTTACAAAATTATTACTTGGCGGGGATTAGCGGGTACACATCTTGATTGACGTTTTCTTCACAATACGTAGCATTTTTCACACACCGTTTCAGTTCTTTACTCTCTTGTCCTCGACCTTCACTGTTCCTTACTACTTCACCACAACCCATCTCAGTACCACAGTACAGCAAGCAAGAATCCTTTACTCAACTCACTTTTCCGTGTCTCCTTTCCTCTCTAGTTAATTATATTTCGAGTATGGTCGGTAGTGGTACTTATCTTCTTTGTCCCTGACATTGTGGAACTCCCACCTGGGCCACTCTCTTCGTCTCACTTTCTCTAGTCTGTCTTGGCCCGTTGCCTTTCTGAGATATAAACTATGGGCCGCACCTCTAGGAGTCCTTCCCCTGGACCCATCTCCAGTCGATCACTCTATTTTTCGGTTACTTCTTCCTTTCAGTTTTGGCATTTCGCTATCCTCTGTCACGGTCTCGTCTCATGTTATTGACACCCGTATCATGAGGCATTGCTACTGTCTAGACCTTAGAGCTACTTCTACAGGCACTGGACCCTATCTGATGTCCTGACAGAAAACTGTTTCTGTCCCTTCAGCTTATCCCCTCCGGTTCTGGGCTAGTGCTAAACTTAACGCTAAGTTTCCCTAACATCAACTAACACATATTACCATCATCAGTAACGCATATCAACAATTCACATTACATTTGTTCTTCCAGGGAAAACGTGGGGAATATGTCCATCTCCTTACAACCCCAGCACTACAAAGCAACAGTGCTAACCACTGAGCCACCACGCTGGCATTTTAATTAGTGTAAGGAATATGATAATTTTTTTGTTATAATGAAAAAATACATTAAGAAAAACATTTTTCCCACTGCTACTGGGATTGCTAAATTACCATTCTGCTGTGGTA